>NC_090927.1:286616399-287915566 GCF_040938575.1 Ambystoma mexicanum | reverse complement strand
ATGTTGTATGCGAGGTGTTTGTTTGGGGCTGTCTAGTGGTAAACGGAAGAGGGAGGAAAGAAAGAGGCTAGATCTAGACCTACGTATTGGGGAACTCTCTCGAGACCTGATGCTTGATCCGACTGACTCAGTTAAATTGACATTGTTGAAAAAGCTTAAAAAAGAAATGGGAGACTTTTTGGCACTGAGGGCGGAACGTGGCTTGTTCTATTCTAAGTGTACTTATTTCGAAAAGGGTGAACGTTGTGACAGATGGCTGGCATACCGGTTGAAGAAAAAAGTTTCTGAGTCAGCAATTGCTTCTATGGTGGACCAGGAGGGTAGAATCACATTTGACCCCAATAAAATTAACACAATTTTTAAAGATTTCTATGAGAATCTGTATGGCAATGAGGCAGATATTTCGGGTAGGGGTGAGGACTTTTTTGGCAATTTGAACTTACCCAGGATTCAAGATTTGGAGCGTGATCTTCTTGGTAATATGATAACGGTTGATGAGATCAAAAGTGCTATTTCGGGGCTGAATGTAGGTAAATCCTCGGGTCCTGATGGCCTCCCATGTGAGTTTTATCGGATCTTCCCGAATTCTGCCTTGGAGCTGTTGAGAGATATGTTTGTTTCTAGCAAATTGGTAGGGACGTTGCCTAAAAGTACTAACCATGCTGCTATTTCAGTGTTTTTGAAAAAGGGTAAGGACAGTAACCTCCCGGCTAGTTATCGTCCAATTAGCCTAATCAACACTGATAATAAGATTCTGGCCAAGGTTCTTGCAATGCGTCTGGTGCAGTATTTACCGGCCTTGATTGGTGTAGAGCAGTCTGGATATATGAAACATAGGCGTACTTCCTGTAATATTAGGAAACTGATACTATCCATGGAAATGGCGGAAAAAATGGAATGTGATGCTGCTGTTTTTTCTCTAGACGCAGGGAAAGCTTTCGACAGGGTCAGTTGGGATTATTTGTTTTCAGTACTGAGGAAGATGAACTTGGGTGAAGATTTTGTTTCTTGGGTTGCTCTCCTATATGCCAATCCGACTGCAGCTGTTAAGACTAATGGGGTGATGTCAGAACCTTTTTGTTTGCACAGAGGTACACGCCAGGGATGCCCTTTTTCTCCTTTGTTCTTTATTTTGTCAATTGAGCCTCTAGCAGTCTGCTTTAAAAATGAACCAGTTCTGCAAGGTGTTAATTGGTGGGGTGTCATGCAAAAGGTTTGGCTTTACGCGGATGATCTCTTGTTGGTACTACAGAATTTGGAAGAGTCCCTGCCCTGTTTGATGAGGATTTTGTCTGATTACCGCGATTGTTCAGGATACAAGATTAACTGCTTGAAGTCTGAAGTCTTGCCCCTATCCAACAGGTGTGATAAGGCTCTGGTCACGGGGCTGGGGTTTTCCTGGTGTGAGGAACGTATGCGCTATTTGGGGGTGTGGTTGACGCATCCGGTCTCCATTATGGTTGAAGAAAACATGAGTGTACTCGGGATTGTAAGATGGATTTGGAAAGATGGTCGTTGCTTCGTCTCTCGCTGTGGGGGAAAGTCAATGCCCTGAAAATGAATATGATGCCTAGAATTAACTTTGTTTCTAGTATGCTTCAGTTGAAAATTAGGAGTGGTTTCTGGAGAGATCTGGATCGTTTGGTTCAGGAATTTTTATGGGATCGGAAACCTCCAAGACTTAGTCTTTGGAAGTTGCAACTTCCAGTCCATTTGGGTGGTCTGGGTGTCCCAAATTTTAGGGCCTACAATCTGGCCTTCTCAGCTCATTCTTTTATTCCGTTTTTGACGGGCGACTTAGATAGTTGGGCGGTGGAGGAGTTGAATGCCTATGGGCCGCTGGGCCCTGAAACCTTGTTGACTACTAATACAAAGATTCCAGGTGGCAATCTGTTGACTACGTCTTTTTTGTGCAATTCATGGTTTGAAGTGTTATCATTGTTGGGCCGTGACGCTTTTAAATGTAGGGGTGCCTCTATCTGGTTGAATCCAAAGATTAGAGATAATTCTCGGACAATTTTTTGGCCTGATTGGTTTTTGATGGGTATCAAACTAGTATCTGATTTGGGGAATGAAGATCGTTGGTGGACAGCTGCGGAACTGAGGGAAAGATGTCATTTTGATGGGCTGTCGGACTCTGCTTATAGACGCCTAAAAAAAGCGGTTGGGGTGGTAGACTGGTCAGACTCGTGGGATGTTAGGGCTTTTCTGACAGGTTCGAATGATGAGGAATGGACTGGCCAGTCGAGTGTACAAGCTAATCGTATCACATTATCCGAGTAATGACAATTTGAGGACTGTTTGGAGTGAGAGGATTGGGTCTGAAATAGACATGGATGCCTGGAGGAATATGTGTGCGAATGTATCGCTGTGCACGCTGAATCTGGGTGAGAGGTCTCGCCAGAAAAAAGATTCTGATTCGCGTATATTGGTGCCCAGAGACACTTCATAAAAGAGGCATGTCTGACTGTGAGGATTGTTGGGGATGTGTTCAAGAAGTTGGGTCACTGGAACATATGCTATGGAGCTGTGTGCGGGTGAGAGAGTTTTGGATCAAGGTGTGTGATGTATGTGAGAGGATTACGGGCGGTGGGTCTGTACTGGATTTTAGGACGGTAATCCTTGGAGATGATTCTGGGATGGCCGATGTCAGCTCTGCACTTAAAAAATGGTCCTTTAGGGCTTTCATTGTGGCCAAAATCCTGATTCTCCGTGGGTGGAAAGGTCGGGTTCCTCCTTCCTTTGAGGATTGGATTCAAGAGATGCATGGTCTGTCAAGGACTGAAAAGATGATATATAAACTGAAGGGTAAATTGTCATCATATGAGAAGATTTGGAATTTGTATAATAATTTTTATTATATTTGATGTTTTTGCTGTTCTCTTGCATTTGCTTGTATACATTTTCATGGTGATGTTTCTGTATTCATGTATATATTATAAATAAATTGATTAAAAAAAAAAAGGATACCTGAAAGTGTTCTGAGGGAAGTCCCTGAAAGAGTCCTGCTGGTAAATGTTCTCAGAGGCTTATGTCTTGTGGGACATACAGCAGAGAGACCCTGCACAAGCTCTCAAAAAAGGAGCTGCCTGAAGTATTGCCTGAAGTATTTGATCCCCATGACCATCCTGATTTGCATAGTTTACTTGCAGAAGGAGGTCCTGGCAGGGAAGAATTCAGTGAGGGCCAACTTGAGTGCCCATCTTTAGAAGGCCTTAGGAGACAGGCCTGTTCCCAGCTTGAGGGTAAACCTCCTGGGAAACATAGAATTTACTGGGAAGGTGGGCTACTATAAAGTGAGCCCACAGAGTCCACTTAAGAAGACCATAGGAGGTTGATGGTTTCCATTCAAGTGAGACCCTTCCTCCTGCAGTTGGCACTTGAGGTCCCCCTTGCAGGTCATCTCGGTATCAAGAAGACTAAGGAAAGGTTATACATGCCCTTCTACTGGCCCAAGATGGTTGTCCAGGTAGAAGGTGCCCCAGGCTCGGATGGTCTATTGAATGGCACCATCAAACAAGCCCCTGCGATGTGTGCAAATATAGTGGATCAACAGTTCACCCTAATGGACAAACTCAACCAGATCCCCCTGACTTGGAAAACGGCAACGCTAATTCCAATTTTCAAACAAGGTGACAGGGATGATCCGACTAATTATTGACCGATAGCCCTACTCAATCCCTTGGGCAAATTGTTTGCCACCTTTCTTTTGAACAAGCTAACCGAGTGGGTCAAAAAAGAAAACAGATTTGAGATCAGACAAACCGGATTTACTGCCAATGTGGGAATTAACATGAACTTAATTATTTTAAACCTCATTAAACACAAAGCCATCAGGAATAAAATCCAAGTCTATGTGGCATTCGTTGATCTCCACATGGCATTTGATGCTATAAATAGACAAAAACTGTGGGACAAATTAACGGCCTGGAAATGCCCAATGGAGATTATTGAACCTCCAAAACTCCTATACTCTAATACATCTATCTCTATCAGGCTAACCACAAATGGGGTCACAAAAACTCCTATTAAGACAGGGAATGGACTGAAACAAGGTTGTCCCCTTGCGGCAGCCCTGTACAACTTGTTCACAGCTGACTATCAAGATCATATGAGAGCACACTCACTCAATCCTCCCAAGATTAACTCAGTGCCGATTCCCATAATGATGTATGCCGACGATATTGTCCTGATGGACAAAACAACCTCTGGCCTACAAACCAGCCTGAAGATGAAGGGAGACTATATGAAAACCAAAGAGCTTCAAATAAACGCAAAGAAAACCAAAATCATGAATCTAATAAACCTACCAACCATGAAAAAAGATACCCCACTCTTAACTTAGATGGCAAAGTCCTTATAGCAGTGACCACCTTCATATATCTTGGCATCCTCATGAACCAATCCAGAATGGAAAACCAATAGGTGAACAACCTCAAAGGAAAAATAAAGGGCCTCATTACGCGGTAGGCGGTAGCCATGGTGCTATTAGCACCATGGCTACCCCCTTACCGCAATCCGGGTCCGGGTTCCCGAAATAGGGACTTACTAGGTCATTCCAACCTTGGAGGACCCTGTAAATCCCCATTCCGGAAACATTCCCCATTCCCATTCGAGCCCCCATAGGGCTCAATGGGAATGGGGATGGAGCTAATAACGGTACCGCAATTTGCGGTACCGTTATTAGCTATGAAGTCCCTTAACGGGTCCCATGCATAACACCTGGTAAAACCAGGCGTTGAGGAAGGGACCCGCTAAGGGACCTCGGAATAGGGTGGTAAGGGTTTACCGGCACCGGTGACCTTACCGGTGCCGGTAATCCCTTACCACCTACCGCGTAATGAGGCCCATAGTCTCTCAACAGACAAGGTGGTTTTCTACACCGAAAATATGGAAAGCTTTTGCTCAAGCCAACCGTCACATTCTATAGACAAAAAGTAATACCTATAATTACTTATGGGAGCGAAACGATGATCAACTCCTCACATCTCAAGTGGCAAAAGTTCGAAGCAACGTTCTGGTGGAAGATTCTTGCTCTACCTAAAAAATATCCAATGGCAAGAATAAGATTCGAAATTGCAACACTGTCTCTTGCATCCATTGGTCTATGGAAACAACTTGATCAGTTTTGAAAACTAACGAACAATGACAAAATTCCGGCCATGCAAATTCTTCAGACAATTCCGAATGCTATGAACAATACTGTATTGAATGCATGGAAACATGATATGGAACAACAACTGATAAAGGAAGACATTTCCATGGAAATGCTATTACAACGTCTGCAGAACCCCAAACTAAAGATTCAGCAGAATGACTGGGCTAAGACCATCAGAGGGAAAACAACATATCACATGAACCTGCACTGTGAAATAGATATAAGGGCCCTTAATTAACTCCCAAGTTACCTGAATATATTTCCAGATCAAAAGATCTGTGACACTTTCATGAAAGTTTGTTTAAACACCATCCCAACGAGACACAGACTTGCGAAAACAAGACAAATTATTATGACAGACCAATACTGCCGCTTTTGCCTCAACCAACAATCTCAAGAAACATTGCACCACATCTTAATGGTGTGCCCGGCACTGGCACAAAAGAGAGAGCTCTTTGGAGAACATTTCAATATATCGGCTCAGCAAATGTACAGAGAAACCAGATGGGCAAATATACTAGTCGGTAAAGACAAAAAACAAATCTACACAATTGTTCAGTTCCTAACTAACATACTGGAAATTGATAAGCCTGACAAACATGAGTCCATGTGCCCTATGTTACTTTTGTTTTTTTTGTTATTTTTGTGTTGTTTCTTTCCTGTTGTTTCTTTTCTATTGCAGGTAATTTGGAATCATTTTAAGTAGACTCACTGTATTAATGTCGATAAATGAAAAGTTTAATATGTAAACTATATCATTTTAAATAAAAATAAAAAATAAAATAAAAAGGAAGGTCACTGCAGGAGTTGTGCTGCTTGCCAAATCTCTGGTAAAAGTGTCACAACAATTCAGGCTCCATCGGTGCCACTACCAGTAGTGGGTATACCATTTGATAGGGTAGGGATTGACATTGGTTAAGCCTTAGTTAAACGTTGGTATGACCAGAAGGCTTCACTTGCACTCTTCCCCCCTGGTCAAGGAGTCCTGATAAAGAATCCCATGAGGCCTAGGGCCTCACAGGCTAGGCTGTGGAGCAAATTGGTGAGGTGAACTATTTAGTGGATCTTGGAAGGCCTGGCCAAGCCCCAAAAGTGTTCAGTGTAAATAGACAGAAGGAATTCATCCCTAGGGTGGAAATGGCTGTTCTGCTCTTGGCTTCAGACAGTGAGAAAGAGGAATCTGAACCCATCCCTGACCTGTAGCAATGTGAGGTGAGAGGTTGCTGAGACTATTCTCCCCCTTGTTCTCACTCACTCCAGGTTTGACACCTTGGCATAAACACAACATTGACACTGGAGATAGTGTGCCTACCAAAGGTAGGAGCTATAGGATATCAGACAAAGTTAGTTCCCACATCAAGACAGAGGTCAACAAGATGTTGGATCTAGGGGGGTGATTGGACCCTCCAGTAGTCCATGGTCCAGTCCAGTGGTCATGGTGCCAAAGGCAGGTACCTCTGAGTTGAGGTTCTCTGTGGATTACATGGCTCTGAATACTGTCACCAAGACAGATGCTCACCCCCTACCAGAAACAGACAAATTGGCAGTCAAGCTAGGTGCTGCAAAGTACCTGAGCACCTTTGATCTCACTGCAGGGCATTGGCAAATATCCCTGACAGAAGGTGCCAAGAAGAAGACAGCATTTACAACTCCAAGAGGGCTTTACCAGTTCAGGGTAGTGCCATTTGGATTGAAGAATGCACCTACCACATTCCAGAGGTTGGTTAACCATGTTCTGAATGGGTTGGATGAATCCTGCATTGCATATCGGGATGATATAGCAGTCTTCAGCCCCACTTGGGAGGAACATGTAAAACACCTTGGGATTGTGTTACAGGCTCTTCAGAAGGCCCCCCTGACCATAAAATCCAGCAAGTGTCAAATTGGTAAGGGTTCAGTGGTCTACCTTGGGCATGAGGTTGGTCGAGCTAGAATACAGCCTCTTCCCAGTAAAGTACACGTAGTACAAGACTGGCCTACCGCCACAACCCAAACCAAGGTGAGTGCTTTGCTGGGCCTCACTGGGTACTACAGGAATTTGATAGCAGACTATGGTACATTAGCTGCCCCCCTGACTGCCCTCACTACTCCAAATAAAGCCAGTAAGGTCTCTCGGGCTGAGGAGTGTGGGAAGGCCTTTGAAGGCTTAAAAGATTCTTTGTGCCAGGCTCCTGTTCTCAGGGCCCCTGACTATCAGAAATCCTTTATTGTGCAGATACCTCTGACACTGGGGTAGGTGCAGTCCTGTCACAGCTAGATGAGAAAGGAAGGAAACACCCTCCAGGATTCATCAGCTGCCAGTTTATGGACAGAGAGCTCAGGTGGTCTACTGTAGAAAAAGAATGTTTTTCTATTGTGTGGGCCTTAAGGAAGCCGAGGCCCTACCTCTGTGGGACCCACTTCACTGTCCAAACTGACCATGAACCCTTAAAGCGGCTGATGAACATGAAAGGAGAGAATCCTAAGTTGTTCAGGTGGTCCATTAGCCTCCAAGGCTTTAACTTCACAATTGAGCATAGGCCAGGTGTCCAACATAGCAACGAGTGTGGGTTGTCCAGATTGTTTAACCGACCTGAACATGAGACTCATCCAGGGGTGGATTAAGTGCGCCTGTCCTTAGTCTGGGATGGGCGAGCATTAGGTAAAACTTCATTTACTGCTGGTGTACCTCTACGTTTGTGGATCCCCCAACTGTTTTTGCTTTTGTTTCAGCCTCCTGTCCTGACCTTCTGCCAGTGCAGCACAGCCTTAGCTACAATATCAATATTACAGTTAAGAAAATAATATTTTGAATTCTTTGTGGGAACTCAGTCAGGCCCCCCAAAGCTGGACGAACATAGAAAAACTAAAAAAAAGTTGAACCCACTACTAAAGACTTCCAATAAGTGTACATCCCACAGTCACTAGGCACATCTTACTGGCCTATCAATGGTTCCTGTAAATACTTCTTCCTAAATTTACAAAATATATTTCAGGAGACATGTTTCACTGGTTTGCCAAGGATCCTCCAGAGAATCTGGTGATCCGTGGAAAGGATATTGAAAGTACTTGTATTGCAGTCAGGCATCCCAGAGATCTCTTTGCTATGATAAAGAGTTAATTCAGCAAAATATGTTTGTTTTTTTCATGCAAGAAAAGGTGCTCTACATGGATGACTGCTGGACCAAAGTAGGATTGCAGCACATTTGTCTATGGTAAATGTCAATAAATTTCAATAGTATCCTTAATATTTTCAGAGAACAGAACCACAGTATGCTGTGGTGATTTGTTTAGAAGTCATCTATTGAAGAGAAAATGTGCAGTTTGCCCAATCAGGTGTTTTCAAATAAATATTTACTATTTACAAAATAATACAATTGAATATTCTATGCACATTATGGAAGGCCTTGTAAGGCAGGGGTCTGAACCACCTAAAACAACTAGCAACTCATTATGCCCACAGACAGAAAGAAGGAGTTTCATCAGGTCAAACATGGATAAGACAACATGGGACACTGGAGGCCAAACTCTGAAATGATATAGCGGAACTCTACAGAACGTGCTCTAGCACCTTGCAGCATCTCATGTGCTAAATGGAATTATCAATAATGATCTCAGACCAAAATGAACCGAACAGACTCAATGAATATGGAAAAGTACTACTTTATTATTAGCATAAAAATACAATAAGGCAATCTGGTGAATAACAGGCAATAATTCATGCACTCACACCCAAATGTGATTATACAAAGGTTTTATACCTCAATGACATCATCCTACTTGGCAAACTGTAAAACCTATTGAAAGGAGGGATTGGTTAAAGGAACATATGTACCTATGGTATGTATAAGTATTAATATCATCATTGGCTGTGTCTTATCTAGTGGGCACGCCTTTAACCACCTCTAAATAGGTATGATACTGACTATAGCGGAAAAATGGCAGAGGGTTGGTCTTGGCAATATTGTATAGCATGTTGCAACATAGACCCTGTGATTGTTTAGCATGCTTTCCCAACCTTGGACTTTTGGCTCATTAGCAGCACGTAAGCAAAACAAAACTCAGGTGCCGAGAGTAACGTCAGACTACTCCCCACTTTCCCAATTAGTTCATCTTCTCTAATCCTTCAGGTCCCAACCCAAGACTTCTCCTTTGTAGTTGACCTTGTTGGGGAGGAGCTAGCACTTTGGCTAGCGCCTTCCTGCACCTATCAATCGTTTTCCAATGAGGCAAGACTTCTCTAAGCACTATAGCACTGAGAAATCTTTTTTCATGCACATATAATCACATACAGGCGTGGCCTGCCACTAGATGCAAATAGTATTAAATATAAGGCACAAATAATTATTTAGCTGAATATATTATTAAAACTGTTAAAGGGTAGATAGCTTTGCTTAGTCAGATTTGCTTAAAGAACAAGGTGAATGCAGCCTCTGCTAAAAATAGACTACATGCATTGCGTGGGACCCAGCTAGCATTAGCAGAAAGCATGAGGTAACTCAGCAGCTGTTCCTATCCATCACAAGCCAATGGAGACTAAAAAAGATTCAATGCACTACATACAGGGTACTAGGAAAACAAGGTTTTTTTGGGAGAATATTGGACCAGATCAAATATCATTTTATTGGTTGAAGTGTTGAGAGAACAGTGGGAAGATGTGTTTACATATGAATATTTATAACATAGCAAATGATGCTAAGTAAGAGCACAATATATTCCTGCATAGGCAGCATAATGTTATTTTGCTTGTCCCAAATGGAACCCAGCCATGCCAGAAGGAAAAACTGCAGCATCCCTTTTAAGGAAGAAGAACAGTTTTGGATGAGCTCTGCCGATATCCAATGACCAATCAGTCCTAATTGGAACAGACCATGACGGGTGCAAGTGGCGCACAATATTATGTACAGACCCGACTGTGTAATTAAAGGAAATGACAGATAAGGAGTTATTTGAGGACAGTGAGCAAAATTGGGAGATTATTTTGGGAATCTACATCCCCTGTTATATCATCGTGCAGTATAGCAAGGTACAATGCCCCCTGATGGCAGTGGTGATGCAGTCGTTTTTATTTTTTGAGGAGGAAATGCGATATGTGCCAGCACAATTATGGACTGTTAATCCACCTGATTTTGGGTTACTGAGAGATGTGACCCCAGTACATATTACATTGAAGTTATGTGCTTAGCACAAACATCCAATATATGGATGATCAGTTGGTATGTAGTGAAAAGGTTCATCAGTGCAAGAGGGTTTCTGTTGCATTATTCCAATTGCTGGCTCACAAAGGGTACAAGGGAGATGAAAAGAAGCTATAATACAGCCAATAGGAGGGACTATTCTTTGGACAATTCATTTTTTGCAATGGGGAATTTTAAAAAATTTTTTACCAGATAGGGCAGCAGCAGTACGTGCCACCCCTAGGCCCAGTGCTGTAAGGACATGCAGCAGTTTTTTTGGGCTTATTTAATTACTGTAGGGCATGGATCCTAGACTACGCAGTCTACACAAGGCCACTGTTACAAAGTCTGAGGGAAAGACAGAGGACTTAAAAGCACATTTTAATGGACTGACAAAATGACTAGACAATTTGATGACTTAAGCTATTTGCACGGCCTCTGTTTTCCCAACTTCAGATTATTTACAGGAGTTTTATTTATTTTCCCACTCTGATGAACGGCTCATGCATTGATGGAAGGCGACATATTATGGGCCTCATTACGAGGCTGGTGGTAGCCGTGCCCTTATTAAGGGCACGGCTGCCGCCAGTAATGAAATTTTACCGGGTCCATGGAATGGGCAATTACCGGGTCATACCGACCTTGGCGGACCCATTAAAAATGAATGCCCATTGCGGACCCGTTAAAAATGAATGCCCCATAGGGCTTAATGGGAATGGGGAGGGAGCTAACAACGGGCCCGTTGTTAACTCCCTGGTCCCCTCACGGGAACCGGAAAGGACGTCTGGTTTTACCAGACATCCTTTCCGGGTCCTGCGAGGGAACCTCGTAATAGGTCGGAGTGGGCTTAACGGCACCGGCACCATTACCGGTGCCGTTAAACCTATTCCGCCAGCCTCATAATGAGGCCCTATATGTTGATGGGTCATAAATAATTGACATGGGGACGGAAGCATACAGAGGCGGTAGTGGTGTGTGGTAAATGGGGGTAGAAATAGTGTACACCCCTGTAGAAAGAAAGACCATAGTTCCATACACAGCATTGCCCATATTATAACTGGAACAGGTTTAAAGGTCCATATGAGGTGGTGTTCTGTACTCCTCTCGCCGTCCATATGAAGGAGGCAGAAATTGGGTGAATCTCTCGGATGTCCTAAGAGCACCTGAGACAAGGCACAGTTTAGTAAGGGCATAGCCAAAGGATAGACATTTTTCAATGTTTTTTTTGGAAGGTCCAGGATGCGGTCGGCCCTGGTGGGAAAAAAGGGTCTCCCTCTCTCTCTCTCTCTCTCTCTCTCTCTCTCTCTCTCTATCTCTCCCTCTCCCCTCTCCCCCTCTCTCCCCTCTTTCCCACTCTCTCTCACCCCCTCTGTTACCCCCTCTCGCTCTTTCTTTCTCTTTCTCTCTCTCTTTCTCTCTCTCTAGCCCTCTCTCTCTTTCTCTCCCTCTTTCTTTCTTTTTCTCTCTCTTTCTTGATAAGCTTTTTTCTCCTCTCCAGGAATAAGCAAAGATGGCTGACCGACCTCTCTGTTATGTAGGGATTAGATTAAAACAAAAGTCATTTGTTCTAGGAACTATGTATTATATAAAGTACTATGTTATTTTGTATTACACTGGTTGTGGTTGTTGGGGTGGATGAAGGTATGTTTGTTATATGGGGTGGCCATATAAAGGGGGAGGTGGACAGTTGGAAAATAATGCTAGTATAAATATATGTATGAAACAAAAACACAATCACAAAATCTGTCACTTTTTGCCAGCCACCCCTGAAAGTTTTCTTAGACGAATGAAACAGGAAGTATGAATGACGTATGATTTATATAAGGGGTTGGGCTTTGATACTATTTCTGATGTCCAGAATGTAGAAACATTGAATAACTGGTACTCTGATATGCGCATTACAGGAAGGAATATAATCAATGAAAGCTGTTACCTGTGTGCACTTATCCCGTACACATCAGGGGCTCTGCAGGTTTTTAGTTCCACATCCAGTCCCAATTACAGAGGCACGATGTTGGGTACAATGCTGGATACATCTTGCACTATACAGGATAAAGTGCACATTCCAGGCACACAGTGGGCAGTTGAGGAGCAGTAATCTAGACCCAGCGTTATCCAATGACAACACGAAATACCGCCAGTGTCTACAAGGACCATATTTCTCCTTGGGAGGTTACTCAAATGACAATGACAAATGGCATGGCACCACAGTGATGTGCCTGGCAGATGGGCTGATCGAGTACAGCTGGGAAGCAATATCCCAAATAGAGACTTTGTGTGCGCAAATATGGTCCCAACACTTCACAAGGCTGACATGGATTGCAACAATGAAGAAGCCAGTGCAAGTACATAGAGCCATAGACTCAATGAAGGAACAGTTCCTGGTGGCCCAAACACACAGTGCAACCACACTCGTGATCCCTGGTATGATGAAGGGTACAGCAGCGGTGATGGATTACTACTAGGTTTGTGGCCAACCAGCCTACCTGCAACTCCTACCATCTTGGAGGGGCAAGTGTTCACTGGCCACCCTGCACTCAGTGCTCCTAGTAATCCTGGAAGAACACCTGAAGGTAGAAGAAATGCCTGTCGAGGTGCCAACAGCCACTCTAGCATCTAAAGAAGTAGTAAGAAGGTTGCAGATCACACAAGAATTTGGTATGCTGCCAGAAAAAGGACGATTTAAACGGCGGGCAAGAAAGAAGAGATCAAACTATCTCAAAAGACTGTTCCGCATTGCTCAGTGGAAACCTGACGAGCTTTTTAGCCCAGCAGAGACTTTCTTTTTCATCTTTTTTGGCTCCTGGGGTATAAGCAGCTGCTGCAGTTCTATACCCCCGGAGGATCCTGAGAATGGGTCACTATCCCACATCATCAAGGCGGTGCACAATCTAGGTGTTCAAATGAAGAAAAAAGGTGGAATTCAGAACACAGATTGGCTATTGCTTGCCTTTGATTAGGTCTTGTCATGGCTGGAGGTAGCAGTAAAAATACTGGTTCCTGTGATCCTGTTCTTCTTGGTTCTCTTCTGCACGTGCAAATTTGGTCTCTGATGATGTGTTACTATAGTCCCTAATAGTGCAAAGATGATGATATCAATTGGGGGATCTAAAACACCTTGCCATACGATAAACAGAGAAACTCAAACTAATATTTCTGGGGTTATAGATATGTCGGGTGGGGATGAGTTTGTTACTGTATAAGTAACGAAAGAGGGGAATGTTGGGGAGGAGCTAGCACTTTGGCTAGCGCCTTCCTGCACCCCTCAAGCACTTTACAATGAGGCAAGACTTCTCTAAGCACTATAGCACTGAGAAAGCTTTCTCCATGAAAATTTCACATACACGTGGCTAGCCACTAAAGGAAAATAGTATTAAATGTAAAGCACACATAATTATTTAGCTAAATATATTAGTAAAACTGTTAAAGGGTAGTTAGCTTTGCTTAAAGCACACAGTGAATGCAGCCTCTGCTAAAAATAGACTTCATGCATTGCGTGGTGCCCGGCTAGCTCTAGCAGAAAGCACGAGGTAACTCAGCAGCTGTTCCTGTCCATTACAAGCAAATGGAGACTAAAAAGATTCAATGCACGACATACATAGTACTAGGAAAACAATTTTTTTTGAGAATTACTGGACCAGATCAAATATAATTTTATTGGTTGAAGTGTTGAGAGAATGGCGGGACGATGTGTTTATGTATGAATGTTTATAACATAGCAAATGATGCTAAGTAAGAGCACAATGTATTCCTGCATAGGCAGCACAATGTTATGTAGCTTGTCCCAAACGGAACCCAGCAATGCCAGAAGGAAGAACTGCAGCATTCCTTTTAAGGAAGAAGAACAGTTTTGGATGAGCTCTGCCAGTACCCAATGACCAAGTTGAAGAGTATAAAGGCACCTGCTTGCCATTAAGTCTGCAGGAGCCACCCATGGAAGAAAGAATGCTTGTCGAAATGGCAGAGTCCTCTGCCATTCCCCCCAAACCTCATCTTTGTAACGATTAAAGTTTTTTATCTCTTGCAAGATAGACTCATGGCCTTAATTCCTTAGAGGGATGCATTTACTCTGGTTTGAGCGTGATCACGGGGTACCCCAACATATTTAAGGGGTGCTCCTGTAAATTGGGGTACACTTTCAACCTTGAAGCCTGTTCTCTGTTCTGGGACACACAAGGAGGTGTAGGCACACCATTAACCTTTGGGTTTAATGAAAGCTCTGCAGCCCTGGTCTGTCTCTGAGGTAGATTGTTTGGTTTCAATATGAGTCCATCATCCATCTTTCCATCATGGCTGCTCTAGCCATTTTAAGCTTCAATTAGTCTCATCTACCTTGCATTGCTCCGCATATACACCTATTAGTCAGCAGGTTATTTTATCTTCTTGCAAATATGATTTCTTCATATTCGATTACATGTTTCTTTTGTTACTTCAGTTACATCTTTATTCTTTGAGTATTTGCACATCATTTCAGTGAGTCTCAATATTTGTCCTCTATGACATCACTCTGATCTTGTCAGATTTCACTTATAGCTGTATGTTGGCCAATGGTGTGTGCAGCTATCCTTCCATCCTCTCAGTGTGAGGTACATTCGGTATGGTTGTCTGAGTGCATCTCATCTCTCATACACTCAATACAGTATTGGGATGATACCTGGTGTCCCACAGAGGGCTCTTCTCCTGCTGTTCCAGTATGACAAAGGTGAGGGGGCGGGAACTAAGGATGATGTATCCACATAGGGGTCGTCTCCTGCTGTTCCAGTATGACGAAGGTGAGGGGGCGGGAACTAGGGATGATGTATCCACCTGCTCCTCTATTAGAACATAAGGGAACTTCTACAGTGACAGGAAAAACCGTAAAAAATTCCTATTCAAACAATATTCGAGTTGCTAATGATACAGCAATGGATCCCCCCTTCCTGCCAAGGTACACAGCCCTGGTCATCCGAATACAAATAGCTCTCAAACATCCAATTTCACATCATTGCCCATGAATTGAATCATCCAACTAATAAAAAGATGAGGGACTCAATATTTATTTACTTATTGGTCATCTGTAATGCGCACTATACAGCAAAAATTGTGTTTAAAGGCACACAAATACAAGGTCACTGGATCAGGGAGCCGAAGGATCAATAACACCACAGATGAACTGATGGAGTCCACTAATGAATACACAATGGAGCCTGCAACGCTTTACACAATTTTTAACACACCACATTTTTCCTTTAGGGTGTGCTGTTCTTGCTGTTCCCACGGCTAGGTGTCCCCTGTGAGGTGCATGGCATTATCCCATTACTGCACACTGATCGTACATCACACCTGGATGCCCCTTGTGAGTGCATTCTGTACTCTGGAAACCCCCCGTCGGCCCATAGAGCCGAGGTTTTCTCTGAAAGTACTTTAAGACGAGAACGCTGCACCCTTGATCTCTTCCCTTCACTCTCTTTGTCGAGAGATGCGCATGTCTGTGCTTGATCGCTTCTTTCGTCATCACGTTTACCCTTGTCCCATGGGACTGTGGAGGTAATATCCTTATCCTTATCTTTCCCTTGATTTTCGTCACTACTTTGAGTAGGCGACTCATATGCCGGATTGCTGTACCCCGTGGCTGCTTTAAGCTCTCTCACCGGGTATAATCCCTCGTCCTTACTTTCTTCACCCATGTAACAGCGCCACGGTGCCCCCGGGCTGACGTGCGCTTTAAATAAATTCAAATAAATAAATAAATAAATACATTTGTTTTGGATGGGGCAGGTGGTGCGGTAGGCGTCTCACCACCCTCTGTGCATATATTAAATATCCAATCTATTGGCAGCTCCTCTTCCTTTCCCTGTTCATACATTTTACAAGGTTCTAGAACAGCGAGGCGTTTGTCTAACTTTTTGCCCGTGTATGTGGCATGCAAATATGTCGTCATGTGTTTCAAGACAGCTTTGGATAAGGACCCACCTTTGGCCTTGGCATAAACATCTTGTGGCCGGTTCCTTGAACCCACTGTGTACTGTATTTCTTCAGTTTGGTTGCGTGTTTTGGCAACTGTTTGCATAAGTGTGTCAATGGTGTCATGTCTTCCATACTTAAATCTGTTCCCTTTCCTCTTCTATAACACTTGTCAACACTTTCGCCTGGCTTAAACAGTTCCAACAATATGAGCAAGCAACAAACACTGCAAGCTCGAATCCACATTTTTTACAAAATGTTATACCTTCTAATTTATTTGAAAAACATAAATTCCTATGCAATATTATCTCATCTATTCAATCGCGTAAAATTTAAATCAGTTTTCTCAAGGAAATTGTTTGATGTATGACATCACAACAAAAAACATGTAAGACAGACGCTTAACAGACTAGACGAGCACCAGCTGGTCACAGATATCTGTGCCTCTAATCACTACCCCTTCATGGAGTCTAAACGTACCCCTTTCACGATGTCTTTAACCGTCGTGGTAGTCTAATCGTTCCCCCTTTTGCTGGGAATCTGGGTACACGTTTCTTCTAGCCGTTTGTATTAAAAGTGTAGGAATAAGGCGAATCCTTTCACTTCTTGGGCGTCTTCCCCGGTAACCTCTCTCTTCTCGGGTGTCCTCCCCGGGAACCTCCATTGACTTAATTATTCTTGAGTCATTATTCCCATATATATATATATATATATATACATTCTTCTCTACTTCTAACTATATTTTGTTTTTTTCCCACCTCCCTCCTTTCCCTTTTCCCTTTGCTTGTTCTAAGGCATGCACTTTTGCCGAAACATTCAATCTTTTTCACTCACCGTTCGCATGGTTCCTCTATGGACCCTCGGGATCACCACCTTTGTTACTGCCTCAACCGCTAAGCTGCCCGTAGAAATGGGAAGGGACAGCGTGGGGAACACAGGTCCCTTCAGGCGCTGGTCTGCAGTTTTTCTTACACTATCACGGTCTACTCAGCCGAATGGCAAAGGACTTGTGATATTGCCAAAGACCTAGAGTTACTTTATGTTGACGGTCAATGGGTGTCTTATTCTAATCAATAGTCGATAATCGATAAACCATCAATCTCTGCTACCAAGTGTACTCCGGAGACCCCCGGCTGGCCCATAGAGCTGAGGTTTGCACCTAAAGTACTTTAAGACGAGATAACTGCACCCTTGAGATGGTTTGGAAAAGGGAGTCCGTTTAATGACAAGTACAAAAAACGGGGAGTCATGGAAATCAGCAGTGATGCGATTGTCCTTCTCGATTCAAAGTGGAATTACACTTATAATACTGTGCTTCGTTTTGAGCTAGATTATATAATGGCGCTTGCCCCACTATTCTTCTACTTAGCATTGCAAGCCGCATTGTTTTCTTAGCTTTCTTGCGGTTCTAAGCATATGTACAGGTATTAATTGGTTGAATATCTTCATCCTGTTTACAGCTTAAGCTTCTTTGTATTTCAACATTGTTCTCCCTTTTAGGTTCACAATATCCTTATTCATGGTGTTTCGTCTCTGAGTGTCATTCTCGGGTTGTCATTTCTTCTACTTGTACATCAGTCTGGGTCCTCATGAAGTCACCATTTGTCTTCGATTAAGACCTTTTTGGTTTCTTCCGGGACTGTACTTGGGCAATCTTCATTTCGTCTCATTTGCTGGTAAGGTTTCCTTAATGGGTACCTTACTGTCCATTGTTTTCTTGGTATCGGTACTTCAGTAGGTGTTGCTCTCTTAGTAGGTACTGGGCACAGCCCTACTGCGGCTCTCTGCTGATTTATCTCCTCATCATACGTCACATATTTTTGTGTTAACGTTCCTGGTACTTAAAAATGGGCGACTGGAGTGCAGGCTTTATTTAGGACCTCCTCTACACTTCCATTACCCAGTTTGGGGCACCACCAAGTCACTGACGTACCTAGAACCTGTGTGCCTGCGATGATGGCCTCCTAGGTGAGCACAGGGAATTACTATCATCCCAAGGACTTCGCTTCATGCCCCAAGAGGAAAGATTCCAAAATATCGCTGCCAGCTGTGCTTTTGCTGCATTTCGGCATCATTCTCCTTTGTTGTATTAAGTGCACTGTAAAAATGCTAAATAGCGTTACCCAAACTTGGCACCATTAACAACCACGAGGGTTGCACCAGATACGAATGCCCGCCGTCTTTTCTGCCTCAAACCGGCAACTCCTTCCGTATCAGCCATATCAGCCGCGTCCTTGCTGATTGGCTCCCTGACTTAACTAAGGCCATCGGAACCAGCAGGCTGGCGCAGCCGGCCTTCGCAAAGAAGGCCGTAGAACAAAGGCTCCCTCTGTCAGAGCCAGAAGGGCCGAGGGCTGCCCAGGACTTACGCATCAAACACTGGAAATCAAGCGGCCCACTAGCAGCCTAACATTTTTACCCAGGACTCAATACCTCCTATGCTGCACCAGCATTATACTCTGCATAACCTGAACTGCTCTTCTCACTGTCATCACTGTAACACCACTACCAAAACGTAACCATGTTGCACTTTTTCCTTGTACCTGGCTTTTTAGTGAAACATTTCTCAATAGGGAAAGTCCCTCCACTCTATCCCTGTTAGTTAGGCGGTGCAACACCCGTCCTCTGGGGTGGGTTGTGTCATAGAGAGGGACAGGGTGTTCTTCTAGTAGGGACAGTCTGCCTGTATGTGTGTACAATTAGTTGGTGATACATATACACTTTAGTCCAATGAGTCCTCCATAGACCGTTATAGAGTGCTACAACGTTACGTTATTAACGGTAGGAATGTAAATAGACCTTATGGTCTCCAGATATACCCTTTGTGTTTTAATCTACATATGTACTAGCATACTAACCCAACATCACCTCACTGAATGTGGCCTGCACCAACCAACCTAAGACATTCCACCACCCCTCAGTCGCAGCCACCACTCCTCACACTTATCACACCCCACAGGTCTGCACGCATCGTGCTCACCCCCATACCGATGCTGATAACACACCAGCACCACCACACACTCCTGCACTCCCACGCGTATACACTACATAACACGGAGACCATTACACCTGCACATCTATCATATATTCCGCCCACAACATTTCTTCCTTCTTTTTTCACTCAACCCAACACAAACTACACTGCCCAACACAAGTTCGCCACACCACCTCCCAACACTGTAGTGACTGAAAAAAACATGACATCCCACCCCCCTAGTAACACCACACTCACCACACGCCCTAGATCACTCAACAGCATAAACAAGCTTCTCAGGCTACGCTCACGCAATGCCCACCCTACCAACCTTCTCAAGCCCACAGCCATTTCTAAAAACATGGCGCCCTCTGTAAGCACCAAAACTACACCTCCCTTCCTACAGCCCAGTAAGCCCACCACCAACACCAAGACAACAGCCTCCAATGCCAAAATCCAGCACCAACCCACACAACCTAGCACTACAACTACAGCGGGCCCCACCCCCACCACAAAAAAAGTCCACCAAGCTAACTGAACCCCCTCACCTACAATGCACACTCATCAATGCCAGATCCCTTCCTGCACATGCCATGGAAATATATGACCTCATAACCAATCTCGACTTAGACATCCTGGCCATCACTGAGTCTTGGCTCTATCAAGCCACAGGACCAGACATCTCGCTAGCACTCCCACAAGGACACTCGCTTTACAGACAAGACAGAGCTCTAACCAAAGGAGGAGGCATAGCCCTCATAGTAAAAGACTCCCTGACCATAAGAGAAACTATCTCACACCTCGGGGAGAACACCAAATGCCTCACAGTTAACATCGCCACCTCAGCCAACACCACTATCACCATCCACCTAGACTACCACCCTCCATGCCCCATAGTCAACTTCCATGATAATCTCATGCCCCTCTTAAGTGACAATCTTAAAACATCCTCCAAAACCCTCCCCCTAGGTGACCTCAACCTGGGCCTCAATGACCCCAAAGACAAACCAGCAAAAGACCTAGCCCTAGCCCGTTCTGAACTTGGATTCCAGCAAAGAAATCTCACACCCACACATTGCAAAGGTCGCACGCTCGATTGGGTAGTGGACCACAATTGCAAAATAGATGTCAGCTCCAACACACCCATTCCCTGGTCTGACCACCACCTCATCCAATTCTTCATCCCTACATGCACCAATACAGCTAGAAATCACCTACCCATCCCTGAGGCACTAGCCAGAAGCACCCAAAATCTAACCAAAGAGAACATCCTCCCCTTCATAGACATACCATCCCTCCGTCTCCCCACCTCCACAGACCCCACTGTACTCGCAGAGACATACAACTCCATTATGGAATCTGCTATTAAAGCCACTGCACCTCTCCAGAACAAAAAAGCAAAAACAAATAAAACACAACAATACCTGGATCACCAATGAACTCAAGGAACCCTGAACACAAAAACGAAAAGCATTGAAAATCTGGCTGGGCTTCCCACAGAATGCCAAGCTATCTGCCTATAAGCTACAAAAAAGCCATAATAACCACCAAATCCTCTTCCTACAACAACAGAATCACCAACGCCACCTGTGAATCCAAAGAACTATTCGCCATATACAGAGAACCCTCCATCCCAGCCACCAAATCTCTAGACATTACCAAAGACGTAGCATGGTGCACCAGTGTGCAATCAGCCTTAATAAATAAAATTGAACTCCTACAGGTCAAGATCCTGGAACACCACAAAAACCTCTCCAAACTCATCAATCTCTCATCCTGCCCTGAAACCAAGACCAACCCACAGAATATGAAACCATTCTCCTTCAATGAAGTCACAACACGTGAAGTAATAGAAATAGTCATAAAAATCAAACCCTTCAACTGTAAAGGCGATGCATGTCCTGCCAAACTAGTCAAAGACTGCACAGAAACCCTAGCCACATTTCTCAAAACTTTCATGCCTCCTTTAACTCAAACACAGTCCCAGACCTCCGAAAAGAAGCATGGGTACGTCTACTACTGAAGAAACCTACACTAGATCCCGAAATAGCTACCAACTACAGGCCCATCACCACCGTACCATTTCTGCTCAAGATTCTGGATAAGGTGGCATACACACAAATACAACAATTCCTAGAAGAAAATAAAATACTAGCCAAAAGGCAATCTGGTTTCCGGCCTGGTCATGGAACAAAATCTGCTCTATTAGACTTAAAAATACAATTTAGAGATATCATGGACAAAGGCAAACCGGCACTCTTCCTTCTACTAGATCTGTCCGCTGCCTTCGACCTTGTTAACCGCGATATTCTAGGCAAACAACAACAAAAACGCTGCCCATTTCTCTCCAGAAGCCACAGCTTGGATTGACTCATTCCTCTATGGCAGACTCATGAGAGTGTTCTCTTACTCTGACTCTGCCCCACCCACCATCATGCACTGTGGAGTACCATGAGGTTCTTGCACAGCACCCACTCTATATAACATTTTCACTCTTCCTCGATTTAATGATCTTGACAGTCGCAACATAGCCTACACAAACTATGCTGACGACACAAGTCTTAATTTCTCTCAGCGGCACTTATGATCAAGATGCGGCTACTCTAACCAATATCTACGCTGCAGTCCAAACCTGGATGGCAGCCAATGGACTCTCTCTCAATGGAGACAAGACATAGATCCTTGTGATAGGCACCAAAGAGATGTTAAACAAACTATCACCACAATACAACTCCTTCACCGTTGACAACACCACCATTACAGTATTCCCGGCTGTAAAAACACTACGGGTATATCTCGATTGTCCCTATCTATGACCCGACAGGTCAATGCCACAGCCTCATCTGCAGCACTCACCACTAAAATCATTAATGCATTCAAACGCTTCTTATCAACACAAAACTGCCTATCCATTGCCAGAGCCACTGTCGGCACCAAACTTGACTACTTCAATGTACTCTTCCTGGTCACCTCTGCCAAAAACCTACACAAACTTCAAGTGATGCAAAACAACGCCCTCAGAACCGCACTTAGTATTCCTAAAAGGGAGCACATATGTCAAGCAAGAAAAGACGCGCACTGGCTCCCAGTCAAAGAGTGGATTCTATTTAAAACACTGGCTATTACACACAAGTGCCTCTCACTCAATGCGCCTCCCTACCTATCCGAAAAGAACATCCCCTGCACGTCCTCCAGACCCACCAGATCCCACCTCACAAACCAGATCTACATCCCCTCCTTCAAAAGAACCAAAGCGGGTGCCTCCAGATTCCAATACGTAGCACCAAAAAATTGGAATGCCCTCCCCACAGACCTGAAAAATGAAAAATCCTATACTGTGTTCAGAAAAATGCTCAAAACGAAACTGTTTAATTAATCATTCCGCATAACCACCTGTACTCAAGCCATACCAATGCATTGTTCCACTTTAACCATTGTAAGGAACTCTTAACTTGTCCTACACGTCTGCAATCCTTGTATGTAATTAAATAATGTAATCCCCAAGCATACTGTAACAAGCGCTACGATGCCGTAGGGCTGCCCAGCGCTATACAAAACAAATAAATAAATACTAAATAAATAAATGGATTTAACTGCTCAAAATGTATTCTGATATATTTTCATGTTGAGGTGCGCCATTGTGGGAGCCTTAACCTATATTGGCATGTATGGGCTTCACACCTCAAGACGCTTAACAGGACTCCTTGCCTTATTGTATTTTGCATGCTGTTTCAAATCTACATATATTTGGGATCAATGCATTGTCCCTGAAATGCACTCTATTGTGTTTGCATGAAGGAGTCACAGTAAAGGCAAATCACCCTGTTTGTTTTGTGCCGAGTGGTAACTCGCAACTAGGTAACTCAACAAACCCACTATAAAGCTCCTACTCACCCACATTCATGTATCACATGATGACCAACCATGCCAACAAAAAATGCCAGTTAAAAACATTCTCCCATAACACTCCAAAACCACACATCTCTCCAATCATTGTACAGATCTCACCAACTGACTCAAACACTGTAACAAGTCAAATACTGGACATACCCCACCTGGAAAAATGCACTTCTGGTACACACATAAAACCCACCCAAAAAGCACACACGCACAGGTGCAAGTGACTCCTGGGTCTACACACACCAACAGCTAAGCACAATGTCTTGTCTTTTTCCTCTTCTCCCTAACCAACCACTCCCTCTTGTCCTTTCAGATACACGAGAGCTCAAATAGCTGTGGTGGGTGGCATGAATCATTATAGCATGTGGGATGTATTGACCCACTCCATTGTGCTATGCAGCATCATTTTTATAGTTATGGTGCAAGAAACAGCACCAATGGTGGCAAAACTCTTGTGTGCGCCAAAAACCTGCACAAACCTCATCCTAAATGCACAAAAAGATGGATGCACAACCTGCCACCCATGGTGCATATGTGGTGGGATAGAACACACACTACAGAAAATGTGCCAGTGCGCTCCATGACCAGCAAACAGAGTGCAGAGAGAGAAGGAGCACCTTGCAAATGAAACTCCAAAATGTGCCTATAAAGGACATTTGCTTTGTTGCTAAAAACTCCAAAATGCCTATACACAACACTTCTCAACATTTAAAATCTTGCTTGGTGCTCAAATTCATGTAATCCTATGAAGCATAGTGAATATATAAAGTCCTAAAGTGTAAAGAGTAAAACATTTCTTCAGAAAAACGGATTGTCTGTAAACTGACAGCCCCTGTCAAAATCTGTGTGCAGTACTAAAATTCTGCCAGATTAGCAAACATAAAAGGATTGTTGCTAAAAGGAATACAGATTTTAGTTGTGTTTTTGATCCCACAGATTTCAAGCTAAGAAAGTAATGTATTTATGTGATTTGATGCAACAAGTTTGATTTTTGCTGGATTTTTAATTAAGAATAAATTAGCCTGGCTGAGCTACAACCCTTTGGAAGTGGAAAAACAGGTTTCTTCCAAGGGGAGGGGAAATCCTCTCAGCAGAAACTCACTGGTAGATGATAATTGTGGGTTAGACCAGACTCTGGTCTATAGAAAGAGAATGAACACTAGAAGACCCTTCAGCCCAGCAAAAGGAGGTGTGAAAGGGGAGGGGGCTGCTCCTGGACTCCAGGGAGAGACAAAGGGAGACCATTTGCTGTTAAGCATGAAAAATTAACAATGTTTAAAGACTCATAACTTGTGATTCAAAGTGGCGAAAAATATACAAAGTACAGATCTGTTAATCAAATGTTTGGCTGTACGTTTCAAGAGGCGGCAGAACTGTGTAACATATTCTGGACAGGAATGGCAAAATATGTAGTTTTATGTGAACTGTGTTAATGCTAAAATTGTGAAACTTTACACACACATCCCTATGGTAAACACACACATTTGTGGAAAGTTGCAGAACGTTTGGAAATTGTGTTCATGGCAAAAAGGACAAAATTCTGTAGAAAGATGAAACAAGATCCCACAGCTGTGGAATTTTGAGGAACAGCTACTACATAAAATATGGAATCTTTGTGTATGATTTGTGTAGAGGTGACCAATGTAGAAATATGTATTTAGGAAAAAATCAAATTTTGAGACCAGTGGCTGAAGGGAGGTTTATAAGGACTGTAAAGCAAACCATAAAATGTGACATCATCCGGCCTTGATCCAATCACTCAGATGCAAGGCGGAGATGAGGTTTTGATCCAATCCTGTTTATATGGATTTCTGAACTCTGACCTGGAGGGGCAGAGGTTCAGAAGGCCAATCTAGTTTCTTAGAACAGGGTAACCTCTAGACAAGCTAGACCAATCAGGGTAGCTATGGCAGGCGGTCAAGACTAAGTCTCAAGAGGGGTGAGGGTGATTGAAAGACCTCAATGAGCACACAAAGCAAGGACACTCACAAATTACTCCAGACAGGTGTTATATTAAAAATATAGACACATTTATTACAAGGCCTTTGTAACATAGACCATAGCAAAGAGTCACAATAATACTGAAGTAAACCAACACATCACAATCAACACGATATATATACAAGACCAGAGGGGTCTAATGGATTAAGAAGCCCGAAATATGTAGATCACCTAGATGGGGAGGAAAACAGGCAGTGCAAGTAATCTTTAGACCCAGTTCCACATCACCAATACACCTAACTAAGAGGCAGTCCAAGCCCTACGAAGAGAGGAGCATTATGCTCAATAGTACATGCACAAGCTTGTGCCACTGGAAAAAATAGGGTCTCTTCAAGGGTCACTAGCAGCTCAGGAGGGTGGATGCGGTCGATGAAGAACAAGTCCCCACTATTCAAGCATGACCTCCACTTGCGGGCAGAGGCAGGTTGAGCGTGCAGGATAGAGTCGCTATTTCGCAACAGCGGTAGAAAAGAAATGGGCTCCTGCGCTAGGGGCCACCGGTTGGGGTATGGACTACTCACCGGTCCCCGACGCAGGCAAACCCAGACTACGCCAGTTCAGTCCACTTCACTGGAAGGTTCGAATGTGACAATCAGGACGTCTCGACACTGTGTAGTTTCCGCGGTAGCAGGCTTCAGGGTCAAGAGAGTCACAAGTGCAGCGAACTTGCACAGGTCGTTGCAACAGCAGGGCAATACGGTAACCGCGTTTACTCTGGTCCGGGCGCACTCCTCTCACTTCAGACCTTGGAATGCCAAGTGTATGAAATTCGGTGTGAGAGTGCCGTGGACACAGAGCAAGCAGTATACCAAGTTTTGAGGGCTTCCTCGAAACAGTGGCGATGACAGAGCAAACATCCTGTGTAAGCTGGTCAGCCCACTGGTTGGCCCAGGGACACTTCCGAAGAGGCTTACTTGCAGGGTATGATGAAGGTGCCAAGAATAGTTGGTCCCACTATTACAATGGGTCGAAGCGCCTTCGCAGACTTTCTAGGACGATCAGATGCAGAGGGGTCTCGCAGGACGACAGCGGGCTCAGGGTCCCAAACCTTCCAGCGGGTCACCAGCGGTTCCTCGACTCAGCTTCTTGTTGCAGGATACTTAGCTCCTTATCCTTTGTTCATGTGAACTCAGGAGATCGACATGGTAGTGGGGTTTTCGGCCTCCTCTTATCCAAAGTTCCCTTTACGCCAAAACGGAGAGGACCCAATGGGAGATCTGCTTACAAACACTCACTCCATACGTGGACCAATCACAGACCACGGTGGTCCCAGGCATTCAGGACACTCCAGACTCTCTGGCACCCAGGATGTGTATTGGGAACAGACATCCCAGCCCACATCCTGGAGGCACACACACAAGGCATGCAGAAGCCCGCGAAAGCTTTGGGTTTCGCGGGAAAGTGCATGATCAAATAAGGACTGACCCGGGTCAGCTGGACCTGGGGAAGGTGAAGGGGCAAGATGGCCAAAGGACAGGACAAAGAACCTCGTGGCATGGCCATTTTAAAGCCAGGCCACCTATCCGTGCCAAATGCGGTAAGCGTGGATAACATGGCAAAAAAGGGTTCAAAACATAAGATAAACGACAGGTGCCACCAGTCCTGTCCATGACACACATGCACAGTTCATAATAAGTCCAGCGAGAGTTTCTAGGGCCTTTGGAATGACTAGAGACCCAAGGGTGCAGTAAAGTAAGTTACATTGCACTCTTGTTACATGTTGCACAAAAGCTGCAACATGAAGAAAGGACTAAGGGAAACAAAGTCCCCCAGTACTGACTGTCTTAAGGACATGTCAGTTTCCCCATAAGAAGTGAGCGAAAGCCCAGAGGAGTGCGGCTGAGGGCTGCGCTTCTCTGGCAAAGGTTAGATCAGGGTGTAAAACAGCAGCAAAAAGTTTGGGGGTTGACACATGGAGGGAAAATTACTTTCAAATATGAAATCTTTCCTAACAAATCCCAGCTCACAGGGGCAAGCTTAGTTAAGCTGGCCCATACACCCATTTTTGTGATGTCACTTGAAAGGATAAAGAGAGACAGCTGACAAGACATAGGGACTCACTGATTCACTCACTTTCCTGATTCCGGCGAAGCAGTCTGATCCAGCATTCTACATCCAACTTTAACATCCTTCCAGATCCAGATGCCAAGACTCATGCCAGCAGTAGAGAACTATTGGCTTCCAGCAAGGCCTAAATTCTCAAATTTTTTCTTACAAACCAGTGAAGCACTGTTGTGTGAGAATTTCTTTTAACCTAGTATCCTGAAACTCTCCGGCTTGCCACCACAAGGCTTGCCTGAGGAACTCCCTATCCAGCAGATTGAAATACCCACAAACAAGAAGGACAGACCATGTGCAAATTCAGTGACCGGCCCAGCTGATCCAGTCCCGCGCCTGATGTGCTGTCCTTCCTTGACAGATCCAATCCATGACAGAACTGATGGTCCATTTTAATAACTTATTCTGTGAGTATTAATGGGAAGAACAGTGACCCATAGCATACCTGCATTGTATGATCCCAATCTCAAACCCATCCCATCTTTAATTCAGAACCATAGTATTGCTAGAACTATCTTTGCACGGACTATTTTCTCATCTGTGTCATTAAACCCTAATTTATTATTGATTTGATTAAGAAAAGTAAATCCCAGGGAGAAGTAGAGCATCCACAACAGGCGGGTTACGCTGATCACGTGACTGTAAGATCCATCTGTGGCATTCGCTTTTTCATAGTCATAGTCATAATCTAGTGCAATCAAACCCATCTGTCAATTTCAAAAGTGCATTTCTGCTTTCCATTCTCGTGCCTATTTTGCAAAAATGTATTTTACTAAAACCTCTATACCTCCCTCTATTTTTGTGATAGAAGCAAAATTTCAACTCTTACTTGTACCTAACATCCTTAGCTATCCATGGAACCCAAAACAGTGCGATTGGCCCGTTATAGTGAAAATCGCGCAAGGAAAAGTTTGCCGCGAATTGAAATTCTGAAAGGGGTTTACACGTGTGAATTAGCTTTCATTTGTTTCCTACTTGGACTTTGAGATTTCAAATGTTTTCTTTTGACTAAATCATTGTTTGTGATTTCGTGCAACTGTTCAAAGCGGCTCCCATAGGAATTTATAATAATTTAAGTATTTCTGACCACATTTGGTATTTTTACTCAGTCAATCCTAAAGACAATTTCAAAGCCATCCTGACAGCTGAAAAGTCAATTCCGTTTTTCTGTTGTGTTTGAAGGGGGAAGGTGGAGCAATATTCTGTTTGATTTGTGCTATTCCTGAATACCTGCTCTCGCCTCACATCTACTTAATTGCCTATTGGGGGGTTGAGCGGTGTTGCAGGGGGAACCCCTAACCATAGTGCCATCTGTTCTAAACCAACACAAATTTTTTCTGGGCTGCATTTGTTTTTGTGCTCATTACTTGATTCCTAGTGTATTAAAGATATTACTCAGTGTTCTGTCACCCCATTGGTGATTGTTGTTACCTATTAAAATATATTTTGATTACATTTTAAATACATAATAAATATTTACCTTTGCAAACTAGCCTGGTTCCTGGTTCAGTGTGACCGGGGGAGTCTCAGGAGAAGGGTGTGATATGAGTGGTATATCGTTCAGAATTTTGAACTTATAGATAAAAATAAATAAGGGTTTAATTTGCGCACTACATGCTGGGCGTGACTTGGGTGTGTGCCGGGTTGAAATCACTTACAAGCATAACATAAATAATACATTACTAAATAAGAACAAGGGAAAATAAAGGGGCACTGTACAGGGTTGCCCCATCGTAATACCATGAGGAATTGGTATCTGGTAAGGGAATAGAAGCCCTGGCTTTTTAGAAATGTGTCTTAAATATTAAACTGATGTAGATCAGGTTCCCCTTTTATAAACTTCATGCCAAAAGCATAGCGTGTACCTGTGCTATGCAAGCCTTATCAGCAACATCTGATTTACCAGTTGCGCAGAGCATCTTCAGAGTTCACAGGTGCCCTCTTGACTGCTGTAATGACAGCCCAATCTCTGCAGCATAGAGGCTACATTTAAGGTATGCACCTGTGTTCCAAAGACTGCATAACTATAAGGATGTTTTCCTGGTGGCAAGTTAAACTGTAAATATAAGCCATACCTGAGTTTAGGGTATGGTGGCTTACATCTCACATAGTTATCCAAGCCACATCAAATTGATATCACACATGTGTCAGGCATGTAGGCCCAGTTCAGTTGTGGAAGGGTTATGTTTCTTCTCCCCAGACAGGCTGAACCTTGACCTGCTGGTAGGAATGTAGTCTGCGTGGATGGCCTCTCTTTGTTTCTTTGTAAGGGCAGATAACACCCTTTCCCAGGGACAGACACTCAACAGGAAGCTGACATGGGAACAGTAATTAAAGGGCACACCCATTCACAAAAGGCTTGGCCTCACACCAGGGCCAATCTGAAGGCATATCTAAAGACTTTCATCCTATTAAGAAGGGAAGGGCAGTGCTAGTGTGGACAGGGAAAGCTATGTAAAGCTGAGGTACGGTTCCACCATCTTGTTTCTCTCTACCTCTGTCTCTTCTTCCTGTCTCCCCCACTTCCCCTAGGAGAACAGAAATCAGTGTGGGTGTGATGTCAGAAGAACAAAGTCTACGTCTTTCAATAATGGGGCTTGGACCCCTAAAGCATGCTAGCTTTAATAAAGTCAACTGTGGACTTTTACCTTTAAAAGAAGGGGCTTCACACCACTTCTTTGAATCATCCTTTGCATTCCAATCCTTGAAGAAAATATTGTTTGTACCCTACTGGTAGGGCAGTCCTTTCCAGAGTCTTACAGTTGTGAAGTGAAGGCAGGTGTTTCCAGTCAGTTGGAAGCTCTATCCCCTAACCATCGCCAGGGATCATTGGAGTGATCCTGATGCAGGAAAAAGACCTGCCTCTCTGCCAGCCACCGCGGTATCCAGGACTCACTGTGTGAAGGACCCTTGCAGTTGTGTGCCAGCCTCTTCCATGTTTGGGAGCCTGAGAATAAGGACCCATCTTGTCCCTGAGTCCCTGCAGTGGGAATCAAAGAAACCTGAAGAATGGCCTGTTGCTGGAAAAAGACCTGCTTCTCTGTCAGCCACAGTGATAACAACGATCTCACCATGTTGACACTTCCCAAACACAAGGACCCTCCATTGCTGCCTTTATCAATCTCCTGATCTTGAAACTGCTCACACAGCACCAAGAAGTCGGATTTGGCTCTGCTAGACCACCAAGAAATGCAAAAAGGTACTATTGACAGGTAACATCCCCCTTGATCCTTTTGTAAGCCCTAGGGACTGGTTGTGTCATTTATATCCCTTGTGCACCCTATAACATGTCCTTTTTAAGGACAGTGTGATGTCAATGTGCATGTCACCTCTGATTCATTACTCAGAGTACTGCATCTTGTTATCTTGGTTTATTCTGTGTTCTTTCCTAGGGTGGGTTTTACACAATATGTTTCGAGTTAGTTATCATTGTACATGGTGTGTTTAATGAAAGTATATTTACTTTTATAGAACCATGATTGAACATTGCTTTATTTTGGACGATTATACTTCACTGTTTTGGTTGCTAATAAACAACACTCACACCCCTTTTGAGAGTATAACCATCTCTCTTCCCACATTACTATAAAAGTTGAAGGAGGAATATCTCTGTTTTGCCTGTTTTACCTTCATAATTGTGTTGGCTCTTAGTTTGTAGAATTGTGAGGGCTGAGTAGGCGCTTTGGCCTGTGCTCATCATTGTACTCCTTGATCATGTGTCACACTGATAAGCAGCTGTTGGGATTTGGAACAGATAGCGCCTATAGTCAGCCAAAATAAGAGTGTACATTTAATGGTCGATTCACTGACAAGAAATGTTTTAATTGCACAAAGGAAATTGACATGAGCTCTGCAGCCACCTTGTCTGTAGGTGAACGGTGGGATCCCATTTTTCTGGAGAGCATGGAGGTGGATGGTAAGTGTCACAAAGATCGTACCTCCCAGCATTCCCCCAGAGAGCAGGTAGCATAGTCTCTGTGATGAAACTGGACTTTACATGCCTTCTTACCAGAGGGGAACCAACCCCTTTGAGGCTAGGGAGGTAAGCCTGCTATGCAAGTCCCTCCCTCGGGGTCTGGGAAAGTTGGGCTTCACTGGTAGGGACTCCCTTTTGGGGCCAAGAAATCCCATTCATATAAAGAACTCCCTGTCCAGAGTACAGTGACTGCCTACATGGGAATCGGAAAGACTGTTGTAACTTCTGTTTTGGATTTTCCAAATAGGGACATTTCAAAGAGGAGCGACACACCCCTTTTGTTTGTTATGACATACATCAAACAATGAGGAACTTGAAAAGGAGGAGAGAGAATCCTACAGAAGCATCTGACGGGACGGGAGGATGTTTTGGAGGGCAAGAACCACACTAGATCGCGGAGCCAGTGTTAGCATGAGGAACATGCTAATTGTTAGCAAGATGCCGGAAGGCTGGCATCCTAAAGTTGAGAGATAGATAGAGAAGGAAGCCGTGTGGTCCTTGTAAAGACTGGAGTGGGTGCCTGTGCTCCTGCCCTCTATATAGTAGAGGAGAGGCACAGAGGACCCCAGCCAAGATTCTCCATAAGGTAGCAATGGACGAGAAATGAAGGCCTAGCTTCTCAGGAGGTGATGCAGGCTGGTTCTTAAGTACAGTGTAGTCCCCAAGCGCCCACAAAGGAATGTCCGCACACTGTATTACTGAAAACACAGTCTTTATAATTAATATTCAAGGTTATGTACACTATCACAATAACTCACTTTGTGCTCAGAAAATCTACAATGACAAATATATACAGTTCTAAGTGGTACCAAAATTATTATCAGATTTCATTAAAGTGCATCAACTGTACTCTGGTTAAATGTCACGCACATCAATTAGTAAAGGTAACCAACAATAGACATAGGAGGAAAGCAGTTGATTAGAACAATTGGCAGAATACTGGCCTCTACCGTTAAACACAGTTCTGTGTGGAGATCCCCCCACCTGGGCAACCTGTAAAATAAAGAGATATAACACGCCCAGTCCATATATAGTTCTATAAGTCTTATTTCCTTCTATAAGGTTTCTACCCCACCAATGTATCTGGTGGAGCAGAGGTCTTTGAAGAGGCGTCGATGGATCCCTCTTGAGTGACTCCCTTTAAAGCAGGATCCACGGATCGTTAAGAGGCGTTGAAGAAGGTGAACTTGGCATCAACAGCATTGATGAAAAGTTCGAGGGTGCCGAGACCAGGGCATCGATCCAGGTGATGCTCGTCGACGACATCCTGTGAGGATGAGGTGTGCGGGGCACCTCGGCGTTGGATAGTTCAGGACCGCAAAGAGTTTCTGAAGAACTGTGGCCCAACAAGGGCGTCGAGTCGTCAAATTCTTTGTGGTCTTTGGGTGGCGGGAAACCCACTGACGGATTCTCCTCTGCGCGTCGGCGTCCTCGACTTTCTCTGGTGGGATAAAGCAGTGTCGACAAGGGAGTTCTTCTATTCAACAGTCTTAGGCAAAGGAGCGGGCAACTCCGGTCGTCGGTGGCACAGCGTGAAGCAGTCCCCTCTTCTGGGCAACACGGCTTCGATGGGCCTCCAGCGGTTACGGCGATACTCCAAACCCTGGTCAACAGCAATGAACGTCGATGTCCGGGTGCTTCACTTCGTTCTCCTCGGCGGTCCCCGTCTCCGGTCGGCAGCCTTTCGAAGGTCTCACTTCCAGGGAGCTTCGGCGAAGGTTGGTGGTGCTCGATGGTCGGATCATTCCTCGACGAGCTCAACAGCTTTCAGATCGGGTCGAAGCAATTGCAGCAGCAGTTCTTCTTCCAGCTGGGCGCTGAGGATAAGCAGTTCCAGTTACTCTTCAAGTGTTGACTCAGCTCCTGAACAATTTCCAGTGGTGAGAGGTCCCCAAATATACTATTCTGCCTCTCATCCACACTGCTGGGTCACAACCAGCAGCCATTCATACAGAAGGGCATTCATGCAGTCAGTCAGCCAATCAGGCATACAGTGCATTCAGGCCATACTCCTCCCTCTCAGACACTCACAACAAGGAATGTGTATTGGGACCACTACACACTGCATTCATACCAGTTTCGGGCAGGGCTGTCTTAGTCTTTGTCTCTCATACCACAAACCAGACACCCACAACAAGAAGTGCATATTGGTCACACACTCCATTCACCCAGGTCCCACCCACAGGGTGTACCCACAACATACAGTCACTGGGAAGGCTCCAGCCAGTCTGGCCTGGACTTCACAACAACACCATATATGGAACTTCCACCAAACAGCCAGTCAGTGGGAAAGGACAGAGTCAGGGCTTCCCAGGACTTTGGGAAAAAAAGGTAACAGGCAATAGAAAGCAAGAGGCCACAGGGGCCATCTTGTTTCCTATCAGGAATCAACTGATTCCAATGGCAGAGCCGGGGTGTCCCAAAATAGAGGATACTCAGAGCACCTATCAAATTCATCATGGAGCTGCCACCAGCCCATACCCTGCTCTGTGGGCCACACACAGGTGCCCAAAAACAAACACTAGGGGCACAGGGTTGCATCCCCACCCATGGGTGCCATAAGGGTATCCCATGAGGCTGTACACCAAACCAAAAACAGGAAGAGCTGCACTGCCAGGAGTCCCACATGGACTCCTGGGCAGAAAACAATACAGAACATAAGTGAAAAAGGACTACAGGACAAGGACAGGGAGGCCCTGTCCATCCAATACATTTCCAGCCCCCAGACGGAGGTTAGGATGCCTAATCTCCCACGAGATAGACACCCTCATCCAGACGGTCAACATACCTTCTGGAAAGGCCATCTGCATTATCATGACTGTTCCCCGGTCTATGCTCTATGGTGAAGTCTAGCCCTTGCAGGTTAATGGACAACCTGAGCAGTTTCAGGTTCTCACCCTTCGTTTGCATAAGCCACTTCAGGGGCTTATGATCTGTTTGGACCTTGAAGGTAGACCCCGTAAGGTAGGGCCTAAAATGCATAAGGCTCCAAACTATACTGAAACACTCCTTTTCAAAAGTAGCCCACCTAAGATCCCTACACTTGAGTTGTCTACTGATGAATATGATCGGATGTTCCCTCCCTTTGTCATCTAACTGGGACAAGACAGCTCCAATTCCGGTGTCGCAGGCATCCGTCTGGACGATAAAGGGTTTGCTGTAGTGAGGAGCACACAACACAGGTGCCCTACACAGAATTTCTTTCAAGCCATCAAAGACCCTCTGACAGTCTTCAGTCCAATTAACCTTCCTAGGCTGTTTGGGTGAAGTCAGAGCTGTCAGTGGTGTAGCTATGGTTCCATAGTCCACCATGAAATTACGATAATACCCAGTGAGGCCCAAAAAGGCTCTCACCTGGGTTTGAGTAGTGGGAGTCTCCCAGTCCTGTACATCCTGTACCTTACTGGGGAGAGGCTGGATTTGACCCCTCCTACCTCATGACCAAGATAGGTGACTTTCCCCTGAACTATCTGGCACTTGGTGTCCTTGATAGTGAGGTTAGCCCTTTTCAAGGCCTGCAACACCTTATCCAGATGTGTCAAATGCTCTTCCCAGGTGGAACTGCAGATGGCACTGTCATCTAAGTAGGCCACACAAAAGGCCTCCAGCCCACTGAGCGCATGATTGATCAATCTCTGGAAAGTGGCAGGGGCATTCTTCAACCCAAAAGGCATGACCATAAACTGATAGAGTCCCTCGGGTGTTGAGAACGCCATCTTTTCCTTGACATGGTCCGTCAGAGCCATTTGCCAATAGCCTGAGGTAAAGTCAACCTATAGTGTCCACAAGCTCATCAGCCCTGGGAAATGGGTGCGCGTCAGTTTTGGTGACGGCATTGACTCCTCTGTAGTCCACACAGAACCTCCAATCCTTGGTTCCTGCCTGGAAACTTGCCTCGGGGACAAGGACCACTGGACTGGACCAGGGACTGGTTGAGGGTTCAATAACACCCAGATCCAACATCTTGGCGACCTCAGCCTGGATGTGGTTCTTAACGGTATCTGACATACGGTAGCACCTGCTTTTGACAGGCACACTGTCACCAGTGTCCATTTTGTGCCTACACCAAGGTGTAAGGCCTGGTGTCAGTGAGAACAGAGAGGCATACTGCCGGAGCAAATCCCTGCAGGCCTTCTGCTGCTCTGTCATCAGATCGGGAGAGAGATGTACTCCCTCCACTGAGCCATCCTGAGGGTTGCTATGCAGCAAATCAGGAAGGGGCTCACTCTCATCCTCTTCTTGCTCAGAAGCTGGCAAGAGACATGAGACTTCTGCTCGCCTGTGGAAAGGCTTGAGCCTGTTAACATGGAATACCTGAGGGGCTACGCCAGGGGCTCCCATGTCAACCATATACTTGACTTCGCCCATCTTGGAGATGATCCTGAACGGTCCAGTCTACTTGTCTGCCAAAGCTCTAGGCTTGGTAGGCTCCATCACAAGGATTTCCTATCCCGGAGTCCAATCCACTTGCAAGGCTTTAAGGTCATGCCAGTATTTATTCAGTTCCTGGCTGGCCTTGAGGTTTGCTGTTGCCTGACCCATCATCTGTGTCATCCTCCGTCTGAGGCCTTACAGATAGTCCCCCACTTGCTTGGTGGGACCTGGAGGGGTGGCCTCCCACCCTTCTCTGATCAAGCCAAGGGGCCCCCCTCACGGGATGTCCGAAGAGTAACTCAAAGAGGCTGAAACCAACACCCTCTTGAGGTACCTCTCTGTAAGCGAACAGCACGCATGGCAGGAGGAGATCCAATTTCCTCCTTAGGGGCTCTTCCAAAGCACCTGGCATGCCCTTGAGAGTTTTATTAAACCTCTCAATCAGACCATTGGTCTGGGGATGATAAGAGGTGGAGATCTTGTAGGTTACCCGGCACTCTTTCCACATGGTTTTCATGTAACAAGACATGAAGATGGATCCTCTGTCTGAGACAACCTCCTTAGGGAATCCTACATGGGTAAAAATGCCTGGGACAGCCCTGGCAACCACCTTGGCAGTAACAGTCCTAAGGGGTATAGCCTCAGGGTACCTGGTGGCATGATCAACCAGGACCAGGATGAACCGATGTCCACCTGAAGTGGGAGGGTCAAGGGGACCGACAATGTCGATGCCCACCCTCTCAAACGGTGTGCCAACCACTGGCAATGGCTGCAGCGGGGCAATGACACTGCCTCTAGTCTTGCCAGACAACTGACAAGTTGGGCAGGTCCTGCAGTGGGACTCTACTTCTACTCCAATTTGAGGCCAGTAGTAATGGGCAGAGAGCCTCTGCTTAGTCTTCTTGGTAACAAGATGACCAACTAAGGGCACCTCATGTGCCAACTGCAGTAGGAAGGGCCTGTAAACCCGGGGTACCACCAACCTCTTGAGGGAACCAGGTTCAGACTTAGTGGGCTCACTAACAAGGAGGAGCTCACCCTCCCAATCGATCCGGAATTTCCTAGGCACTTCTCCTTGTGCCTGGGACAGGGCCTATTTCCTCAGACCCTCGAGAGAGTGGCACTCTCTCTGTCCCTTAGAGAAGTCTCCCGGGAGGGTCCCCCTTCAGCCAACAGGCATTGAAGGTCGGGGTGGTCCTCCGGGGTGAGAACCTCTCCCACAGGAGAGTCTTCTGTCTTTTCTCCCTCAGGAGTTGAGTTTGGGTGTTCCACTGAACGCAGCCCGTCAGGAGCATGGATCCCAATGGGTGCTGTAGAAACAGCAGGAAAAGAAGGAGCCCCCGTCACAGAGGTAGCCTTCTTGGTCTTCCGTCTTCTTGCCTTAGGCCTCGCCTTTGGCTCGGGTACCTGACTCACAGCCAGATCCAGTGTCACCTGTGGCCTAGTGACTGCAGCAGCAGTCAGGGGGAGACCATCCGAGATCAACCCCAACTCTACTAGATCATTTCCTAACAGAATGTTAGCACGGATATTGTCCTGAACCAGGACAGGAAGCTTTGCTGTCTTGTCTCCAATCACGAGTGTGACTAAGGCTACAGGCGATAATTTGGGAGGCCCACCAGCTAACCTGGTGGTTCTCAGAGGAGCACCTACACAGTCCTCTGGCTTGATCAGGGTCCTGTACACCACTGTCCTGCTTGCCCCAGTGTCTCTCAAACCAGTGGAAGGCTGGCCATTCAAGAGGGCACTTTTCAAAAACCTACGGGTGTTCTCTGGGATAGTCGTCAGCACCTCTGCGTACTGGTCCCAGGCCCCAAGGGACACTAAGGAGATCTCTACTGGAGCACCAAATGTGATTCCTGTAGAGGAGGGGAGGACAGTTGCCTCCACCTCAGACATGGGGTAAGGGTAGCTCAGGCTGACAGCCTGTACTCCAAGTGCCTTACCTTTACACTTGGAGTCACCCTTATTGTGATCCATGATGCATAGCACGCATTCATTGTGAGCATGCGCGAGCCACGTTCGGGCTCGCGGATGTGTATAGTTAATAAAGGAAGTCCCAGCCAGCAGTTGCAGCCGGGACCCCGTACCAGCAACACGCGTCCCGTGTGTCTCTCTGCCTGCATGCGTGCGAGCGTGTGTGTGCATGCGGGGAACCTGGGGGGTCACACGCCGCCTCTAACACTGGTGACGAGGAACTGCGACAGTGGGGAACGCAACATTGCTCCGGCTGCTGCCGAGTCGGAGAAGTGTTTTGTTTCCCCACGTGGTCGCGAACCTACGCAGTTGGCCGGCGCCCATCTTGGATATACGCGGATCACAGCTGTTGTGGCCCACACGGGTGCTCGTGCGCCGGCTGTGGTCCGGTTTGTCAATTAACAATTTTTGGACACTCCATGGCCCTTTAAGGGTAAAGGGCTGTGGTTCATTTTGAGGAAAAAGCTGAGGGCATCACCTACAGCAGCTGCAGGCCCACCACATCACCAAGCTGGGCTCCCCTTTGTGCCTGGACACCCATGCTGGGCATTTAAAGGTCAGTGAAGACACTTCAGGGCTGACCCAACGGCTACACCCTCACTCCAGTCACCACCATGGGTGAGGAGGATGGAGAGGATGGAGCCCCCATATCAGTTCCACGCAGGATGCATAGCACCTTGGCACCCATGCCTGAATTCAACACCACAGGCCCACCATCCAAACTGGGTCCGAAGTGACTACTGTGGGTAAAGAAACTGGAAATGTTTTTTCAGGCCCTCAGGTGAGACGGATGACGATGCAAAGGTGGCCACGATGGTGTACTCAGCTGGCACGGAGATCCACAGGATTTATGACTCAGTGAATCTTCAGGTGGTCACCTATGATGCAGTGAAACAGGCCCTCCAGGACCACTTCCTCCCCATGGCGAATGGCGATTTAGACAGGTATGTGATGTGTGCAGAGAAGTATCAAGGGGAGGAGTCCTTGGACTAGTTCTGTGCACGGTTGAGAAACCTTGCAAGCACCTGCAGGTGGGTGAATGAGGAGGAGATGGTGTGGAACCAGTTGATTCAGGGGCGCAGCTCCAGGAAGTTGAGGAGGCAGGTGCTGAGGGAGCCAGGCCTGACAATGCCGCAAAACCTGGACACTGGGCGAGCCTATGAACTGGCCGAGTCCAGAGGCACGAAGATGGACGCGGCGATGCATCCAGGGAAGAGTGAGGCCACCTTCGCCATTGGGCGCTCTGCCCCAGGTAGGGTGTGCTGGGGCCCAAGAGAGCAGACAGTCCCTCTACGCCTGGAAATCTGCAGTCCTGTCCGTACTGTGGCTATGACCTGCCACATGTTGGGGCGTGCCCTGCAAAGACTAGAGTCTGCGGAAGATGTGGCACACCAGGACACTATGCAAGAGTGTGCAGGGCCTCAACCCCAGTGGCTGCATCTAGGGGGCCGGCAATGTCAAGCGGGGGTAAACCCAGGCGCGTGAGGGGTGTGTCATCGATTGAGCAAGGGGTGCAAGATCTGGACATTTGCTGAGGAAGAGAAAGATGATGAGGAGATCTTTTTTATCTCGAGCATCGCCACAGGAACAAGGCAGAGCAGGCAACCGACGTGCACAGTGAACATTGGTGATGTGCCCACCCCTGTCTTGATCGACACAGGAGCATCAGTCTGCATTCTAGCCACTGAACACTATGAGGTTCTCCCAGGTCCTCCCAAGCTGGAAGATTCAAAAGCTCGGATACACTCCTTTGAGGGGAACACGTCTCTGCCGATCCAGGGATTCTGCATGGCCCCAGTGTCACATGTGCTAAACAAGGTCAAGGCGAAGTTTTTTGTGACCAATGTAAGTCTGCACACCCTACTGAGCTGCGCTGCCTCCGAAGCCCTCGACATTCTACATTGCACTCTGGCGGTGTACCATACAGACATTGATCGCCTGCTGCAGCGGTTCGAAAGCATATTTCAAAGCGTGGGAAAGTTAAAACGTGACCCCATTAGACTCCTCATTGATGGGTCTGTGAGGCTGACGGCCCTCAAGCACCGAAGAATTCCATTCCATCTGAGGGTGCAGGTGAAGAAAGAACTCCAATCACTCATTGACTTGGATATCATCGAGAGGGTGGAGGGCCCAACCCTGTGGGTCTCCCCCATAGTGGTGGCACCGAAGCCCAAGCAACCAGGGGCTGTCCGCATCTGTGTGGACATGAGACTGCCAAATGCCGCCATAAAGAGGGAACGTCACCTTACGCCCACGCTGGATGATATAGTGGGTGAGCTGCAGGGGGCGAAAGTCTTTCCAAGCTTGATCTGAGGTTGGGGTACCACCAGCTGGAACTCCACCCGGAGTGATGGTACATTACTACATTTACGACCCACGAAGGGCTATATCAGTTTAAAAGACTCTGTTTTGGTGTCTTGTCAGCGGCGGAAGTCTTCCAGAACATCATCTGGGGAGGCCTGGCGGGACTAAAAGATGTCATCAACATGTCAGACGACATTCTGGTCTTTGCTCAGTCGGGGTCTGAACACCTGAAGAGACTGGAACGAGCGTTGGAGAGACTCAAGAGTCTGGGGCTACACCAAAAGAAATGTGAATTCCTCAAGGACCGGATAGAGTTCTTCGGGTTTGTATTCCATGCATGTGGCATCTCGCCCGACCCGGAGAAGGTGAGAGACATACGTGAAGCGGCCCCACCAGAGTCACCGGTTGAGATAAGAAGCTTCCTCGGCATGGTGATCTATTGTGGGCGATTCATTTGCGATCTGGCATCACTGTCAGAGCCCTTGCGGGCCTTGACGAGGAATGATGTTGCATGGGCATGGACTTCTAAAGAGCAAAGAGCGTTTGCCGAGATCAAGAACGCTCTGTCGGGCCAGGAAACTATGGCATACTTTAGCCCAGACAGGGAGTTAGAAATAGTTGTGGATGCCAGTCTGGTGGGGCTGGGTGCATTGCTTATGCAAGCAGACTCGCAGGGACTCATGCGCCCAATAGTGTATGCCATCAAGGTGCTCACAGAAACAGAGAAAAGGTACTTGCAGATTGAGTGAGAGGCCCTGGCCATTCTGTGGGGCTGCAAGCACTTTAGAATCTACATTCTGGGAAAGCCCGTTGTGGTGATAACCGACCACAAGCCGCTCATTCCGATTATGGTGGGCGCCTCCTCCAAGCCACCTCCACACATCGAGCGGTGGATGCTGTCGCTGATAGAGTATGGTGTCAAGCTGCAATATCGCCCGGGCACCCACAACCCAGCGGACTACCTGTCCAGGCACCCAGGGACCGGGCGCCCCCGAGACACGGCTGAGGTGGAGGATTGCATTAAGATGTGTACAATGTCGTGGAGGTGGCCCTGCCAGTAGCCCTGGCATGCCAGGAGATTGCGGATGCTTCGAAAGAAGATGAGATGTTCTTGATCATCAATGAGGCAATGGACAGCGAGGAATGGAGAGAAGTGCTCACCAACAATGCCCGATGGGAGACCGGGGCTCGAAAGGACCTCCAAGCGCTGTGGAAAGTGCGCAATGAGCTCTCAGTTACGGACAACGGTCTTCTGTTGAGAGGTCGTCAGATTGTCATCCCGCGAAGCTTGGTGACCAAGGTGCTACAGCTGGCCTACCAGGGACATAAAGGAACCGCAAAGATTAAGGCGCGCCTAAGACTGAAGGTGTGGTTCCCGGACCTCGAGCAAAGGGTGGATGAGTTTGTGCACTCATGCGTTCCGTGCCAAGCGGCCAGTCTGGCAGAAAGCTGACCACCGATCAGAACCATGGAAAGGAGTGAGCAGCCGTGGGGGATGGTGCACACCAACTTTGGCTCCACAGGCAGAGGCCTGTACTTTCTCGCAGTGGTGGACCAATGGTCACGGTATCCAGAGGTGGAGCTGGTGGATTCAACGGCCAGCGACCACACCATCCTGGCACTGGAGAAGATGTTTGCCACCCACGGGTTCCCCAATGAGCTTTGTTCAGACAATGGCCTGCCGTTCCAGGGGCAGCAGTTCACCAGGTACTGTGAGGAGAGAGGGATCAAACACTGGAAGTTCACCCCGCTCTGGCCCAGGGTGAATGGAGAGGCCGAGCACTTCATGCAAACACTTAACAAGATCTTCCGAATCTCTTTGGATGGAGGAGGGGAACTGCGCCAGAACCTCTTTGAATTCCTTTGAGAGTATCGGACAACCCCCCATCAGTCCACCGGGGTTGCGCCGGCCGAGGCGCTATTCAACCGGTGCCCCAGAGGACTGCTGCCGGAGGTAGAGGGGCGCCGCCCCGGGGTGATCGTCAACAACCATGTATGCCTGGAGCGAAGGATCAAGAATGAGCAGGAAAGTGCCCGCAGGAACCTGCTGGAGAAGACTATCGAGATAGGGGACACTGTCCTGGTCTGGAACAGATGGCCGGAGGGGAAACTATCTCTTCCGTATGAGGCCCAGCCACTAGGAGTGACCCATGTCAAGGGGTCCATGGTCACGGTAGCCAACGAGAGGATAACAATCACGAGAAACATATCATATTTCAAGAGGATCGAGGCAAGCCTACAGGCAGCACCTCCACCGGCGCCGCAAGATGCGTCCTCCCCAGGACCCAGGCCAGGTGCCCCGTCGGGGGGCAAAGGCCCTCCAGAGGTCCCGGGAACACCGAGACCACCTTGAGAGGAGAGCCGAAGGTACCCGAGCCGGGAGGGGCGCCAACACCCGTTGAGGTTCTAAGACTTCATCATCGACCCGGTCTCTTAGGAGGTCGAGAACATTTCCTGTGTTCCCAGGTTTAGTGTGTTATTTGTTATTGTTGAGACTTGTTAATTGTTTGGGGAAAAAGGAGGGATGTTGCGTAGCACACATGCATTGTGAGCATGCGCGAGTCTCGTTTGGGCTGGCGCATGCGTATAGTTAATAAAGGAGGTCCTGGCCAGCAGTTGCAGCTGGGACCCCGTATCAGCAACACACGTCCCATGTGTCTCTCTGCCTGCATGCGTGCGAGCGTGTGTGTGCGTGCGGGGAGCCTGGGGGTCACACGCCGCCTCTAACAATCCAGAGCCCCACATTCCCAACAGGTGCCAGGAATGCGGAGTACAGTACTGGAACCACTGGGTCCACTACTCTTATTCCCACCCACAGATGACTTATCCCCACTAGATTTTTGGGTCTTAAGAGAGGAAGGTTTTGGTTTTCCTGACTGTGACTGCTTTTGGGACTCCTCAGCTTTCTGAGAGGTCCCCTTTTCTTTGTCCTTGTCCTTCCCACTGAAGTCCTTAGGGGACACCCGGTGGGAGACCCACTTGTCAGCCAACCTAGCCAGCTTAAAGGGATCTAAAATATTCTGGTGAGCAACATGCTGACGCAGCTCTGGTGAACAGGCTTCAGAAAAATGCTCAAAAAACAACAGGTGGGACAATTCAACAAAATGTTTCACCTTGTAACCATCAATCCACCCCATCATGTTCATGTGTGCAGCGCTCACCCAGTCAACCCAAGTCACATTCTCTCTTTTCTTAAATTCCCTGAACCTTTTAAGGTATTGCGTAGGTGTCTTCCCAAACTAAGCAATCAAAGCAGACTTCATGCACTCATACTGGCCCCTTTCTTCCATCTTATCCAGTCTGAGGCACTCTGCTTAACAAACACTTAGCCCAATCTCTCTTATCAACATCATGAATTGCACAAGCCATTTCAAACACTTCAATCCATTGGAGGATATCCGAACCCTCCGCATACACACCAACCAAATCTTTCATAAACTTGGTTGCTGGGGAACTGACACTCTCAACTGGTTTAGCTGAAGTCTCCACACTAGCTTTCTCTAGCTGGATTCTCTGAAATTCAGTGTCCTTGTCTTTGAGTTTAAGATCCCTATTCTTGAGTTCCACTTGCTCTGCCAGCTCCTCTTTCTTAAGGTCAGCTTCTATTTCCAACTTGCGATATTCAAAGGCCAATTTCATCCTTAATAACTCAAGTTCCACGGAATTGCTGGGGTTTGGAACAGAGGGAGCAGGAATGGTGGCATTCCCAGAGACAGATTCAGCAACAACCCCAGGGGCAGAGTTTCACCCTCAGTCTGGTAGTCCACCAGGACAGCTATCAGCTCAGCCCTATACTTATCCACAAAGTCTAACTCCCTGGTTTCACAAGCACTCTGGAGAGCCTCTAAGCTGATCTTAGTCAATTTACCATTTGCAATAGACTTCACTGCTTGTAATGCAGTTATTTTGTACACAACTAAACCTTACTTAACCAAAGTGCAGATATTTTGTAAGTGGCACGGTTAAATACTGATTCTTAAAACCATAAGCATACCACCGCTGCCACCAGTGTAAAGACTGGAAGGGGTGTCTGTACTCGTGCTCTCTATATGGTAGAGGAGAGGCACAGAGGACCCCAGCCAAGATTATCTGTAAGGTAGCAATGGACGAGCAATCAAGGCCTAGCTTCTCAGGTGGTGATGCAGGCTGGTTGTTAAGTACAGTGTAGTCCCCAAACCCCCACAAAGGAATGTCCACACAATGTATTACAGAAAACACAGTGTTTATATAATTAAAATTCAAGGTTATGTACACTATCACAATAACTCACTTTGTGCTCAGAAAATCAACAATGGCAAGTATATACAGTTCTAAGTGGTACCACAATTATTATCAGATTTGTTAAATGTCACGTAAATCAATTAGTAAAGGTAACCAACAATAGACATAGGAGGAAAGCAGTTGGTAAGAACAATTGGCAGAATACTGGCCTCTACCGTTAAACACAGTTCTGTGTGGAGATCCCCCCACCTGGGCAACCTGTAAAATAAAGAGATATAACAAGCCCAGTCCATATATTGTTCTACAAGTCTTATTTCCTTCTATAATGTTTCTAGCCCCCCAATGTACCTTGTGGAGCAGAGTTCTTCGAAGAGGCGTCGATGGATCCTTCTTGAGTGACTCCCTTTAAAGCAGGAGCTATGGATCCTCGAGAGGCGTCGAAGAAGGTGAACTTGGCGTTGACGGCATTGACGAAAAGTTCGAGGGTGCCGAGACCATGGCGTCGATCCAGGCTGTGCTCGTCGACGAAGTCCTGCGAGGATGAGATGTGCGGGGCACCTCAGCTTTGGATAGTTCAGGAATGCAAAGAGTTTCTGAAGAACTGTGGCCCAACAAGGGCGTTGAGTCGTCGAAGTCTTTGTGGTCTTTGAGTGGCGGGAAACCCACCAGCAGATTCTCCTCGGCGCGTCGGCGTCCTCGACTTTCTCCGGCGGGATAAAGCGGTCGACAGTGCGGACAGGGGAGTCCTTCGATTCAATAGTCTTCGGCAAAGGAGCGGGTGGCTCCGGTCATCGGCGGCAGGGTGTCAAGCGGTCACCCCTTTTGGGCAACAAGGCTTCGACGGGCCTCCAGCGGTTACGGCAATACTCCGAACCCTGGTCGACGGCAATGGACTTCGAAAGCGTTGATGTCCGGGTGCTTCACTTCGTTCTCCTCGGCGGTCCCTGTCTCCGGTTGGCAGGCTTTCGAGGGTCTGACTTCCAGGGGGCTTTGGCGAAGGTTGGCGGTGCTCGGTGGTCCTTCGGAGCACGGGAAGAGGGTGCCCAGCCAGGTCCTCTTTCGGATTAGTCCTCGACGAACTCGACAGCTTTCACATCGGGTCGAAGCAATTGCAGCAGCAGTTCTTCTTCTTCCAGCTGGGCGTCGAGTATAAGCAGTTCCAGTTACTCTTCAAGTGTTGACTCAGCCTCTGAACAATTTCCAGTGGTGAGAGGTCGCCAAATATACTATTCTGCCTCTCATACACACAGCTGGGTCACACTCAGCAGCCAGTCATACAGAAGGGCATTCAGTCAGCCAGTCAGCCAATCAGGCATACAGTGCATTCAGGCCATACTCCTCCCTCTCAGACACTCACAACAAGGAATGTGTATTGGGACAAGTACCCAGTCATTCAACACTACACACTGCATTCATACCAGTTTCAGGCATGGCTGTCTCAGTCTTTGTCTCTCATACCAGAAACCAAACACCCACAACAAGAAGTGCATATTGGGCAAACACTCCATTCACCCAGGTCCCACCCACAGGGTGGACCCACAACATACAGTCACTGGGAAGGCTTCAGCCAGTCTGGCCTGGACTTCACAATATGGAAATTCCACCCAACAGCCAGTCAGGGGGAAGGGACGGAGTCAGGGCTTCCCAGGACTTTGGGAAAACAAGGTAACAGGCAATAGAAAGCAAGAGGCCACAGGGGCCTTCTTGTTTCCTATTAGGAATCAACTGATTCCAATGGCAGGGTCGGGTTGTCCCAAAATGGAGGATACTCAGAGCACCTGTCAAATTCATCATGGAGCGGCCACCAGCCCATAACCTGCTCTGTGGGCCACACACAGGTGCCCAAAAATATACCCTAGGGGCACAGGGTTGCACCTCCACCCATGGGTGCCATAAGGGTATCCCATGAGTATGTACACCAAAACAAAAACAGGAAGAGCTGCACTGCCAGGAGTCCAACATGGAATCCTGGGCAGAAAACAATACAGAACATAAATGAAAAAGGACTACAGGACAAGGACAGGGAGGCCTTGTCCCTCCAACGCATTTCCAGCATCACAGTCCTGGGACCTGTTAACAGATGCCAAAACCAGACCGCAGCAGAGAGATCAGATCCTTAATCTCTGTGAGAATAATACACCAGCTGCTGAGCAGAAGAAGCAAAGGCTCCGGAAGAGGTAATGCCACTGAGAGGAGCAAACAGCTGTGTTCCTGGCTGGGAAAGCCTAAACGGTTACAGGACCCAGGGAAACCCGAACAGGCAGACACCGAAGAGACCTCGCTAAAGCAGGCCTATTTGAGGACAAAAGGGGCTTTGGGAAGCCCTGGAAAAGTAAAGCATATAAAGCAAGACTTTGAGCATAGAGGACCAAAATAGTGGAATTTCATTAAAAATACATTTTTTACCCACACAAAGAAGGAAAAGTGGCTGAACTGTCTGTTCTTTTTTTTCTAAGTGGTTTAGGTAAGGACTATTAAGAACATTTGAGGAGCACCATTAGTTTTAGTTGGTTAGGCAGGGAATTTCCCTCAAAGCAGTAGGGCTAGATAGGCATTTTACTTATCATTTAAATAAACACACTTTAACATGTAATATCTTAGTCCAACTCCCTCTTCTGGTTCTCCACATCTCCCAGAGGTCCCACAGATCCCAAACATCTGTAAGGTCAAGGATTTCCATTAAGTCCAGGTTTAGCTAACTTGGAGCAGACCTAAGCGATAGGGATCTATTCCTCGAGGAAAAGGAGTGGGCCTTAGTGGTACGGAAACAGAGGAATACTTCTTCTCTGGAGAGACAGAAACAGGTGGCTGCTGCTGAAGAGGATCAAAGGCAGAGAGTTCCTGTTGTGTTAGGGGTGTTTAAACAGCAGGAATTTGAGCTCCTGTGCAAGATGAAGATACAGCGCCAAAGGGAAGAAAAGAGGTCTTCCAATGGGGAAGGGAAAGCCTCTAGTTGTGGCACCCAAGGGAAGCCTAGGAGCCACATCCCCAAGGACTTAGTACCTCCTTATGAGATGGGGAAGGACTAAATTGTTTGGTTTAAGAGATTGGAGCTCACCTTCTGTAGAAAGGATGTGCAAGCAGAGTGGTGGGATGCAGCCCTTATAAGCTATCAACTGATGGCTGGTACTGTTGTAATTATTAATTTGGTTTCTGAGGAGAGGCCCATTTTTAAGAAAATGAAGGGCACCGTCCTCAGGAGGTTCTTCAAGACCCCTGAGCAGTACCGCAGGAGCTATAAAGAGCTCACAAAGAAAGATGGTCAAACCTTTGAGGAGTTTGAGGATCTGACTCTAAAACATCTGAACGGATGGGTTAAAGGTAACAAAGCTGACAGATTAAAGGCCATATTTCATTTGATTGCATTTGAGAGTATCTTTGAAAAATGTGAGATGGAGTTACATCAGCATTAATTGAAGAAGAATATCTGACAGATCTGCAATGAATCCTGTGGAGTCATCTCTGAACCCCAGCCTAATGTCTCCTCCCATGTTGCCAGGGGACAGCAGCCGCTACCTGATCCTGACCCTGGGGGTGGTATTAGGTGGGAGGATCACATGGGAGGAGATGGCTGTCAGGAAGATGTGATGGTATTATTCCATTCATTTTGAAGATGACCCTATAATACCTAAATTCCTGATGGCATGTTGTCATTATACCAATCCTTCCAATGGTAAAATCCTAAAAACGTTTCTTGCTAAACACCCTAGGCAGGGTACCATTCACACTTCAAATATACAATCTGCTCACGCAGCATCTCCTGTTAACGTTGGTTTTGATGTGAACAAAATAGCTTTAAATGGTCAGAACTCCTCTGGACTCCAATTCCCATAAAACCCTTAGTACCGGGACGAAGAGGAGGAGAAAGGAGTTAATGTGGAGCAGGAGAAACACCAATGTTCAGCCTACGTGTTGTAATGCCCATCAGCTGTTTGGGATATTTAAAAATGGTGTGCCTTTTCATGACAGTAGTGAAGGAGGATAAGGGCGATGCAAAGCAGGTCACCAGGAAGCAGAACCGAAAGCAGACACATGCTAGCAAATACTGTGGAGGGAAGCAGGTGCTTTCTGCTGAGACGGTGAAAGACTGGGATAAGCAGAGCGGGAACCGCAGAAGAACCATGGAGAGGCCGGCAGCAGTGCAAAGACTGTCGTGGACATGGTCATGCTGAAAGGCAGACATTCCACTGGCAGATGATGGAGAAGCCACCAGGATAACTGCATGAGGGTCTGCAAAGCGGGGAATGCTTCCCCAAGACACGGTTATTGTTGCCGCCATACGCCACGGTTCTGACACACAAGCAAACACCGCTCAGTCTGCTCAAGAATACTGGGAGCCCTGGGGTGTACCGACAGGTACACAAACAATTGGGAATTCACTTTAAATATCGAACACATGACTTATAAAGACTGAATTTACACAAGTCTCCATATATGTGATGTAAATATGGGAAAAGTTAGAGTAAATGTTGTCATGAGCATATTCACTATAATGAAACAATTGAAAGGCAAGATCTGTATAAATCTTCATATATGAAAAGTCAATCTAGGGAAGATTGGAACAAGTATTGCCAAACACCAATGAATGCTAGCAATGAATGCATCAATCAAAACTTGAACAAGTCTCCATATAAGGGAAGCCAATATGCGGGAACATGGAGCTAGTAGACTATAAACAGTGAAGGAATACAACTGTGTGATACTTAAAGAGAAAGAGAACTGAAATATTAGTAGAAGACCTGGTGAAGGAAGTGCATCAGTCAGTGAGCCTTTGGTGGAAAGGTACCTGGCAGGAGAGTATACCAGGGAATCTACCAAGCCCTGAGGGGGATTCCTGGCAGGGAAGTACACAAGAGGTCCATCAAGAGTTTGTGAAGAGAAAAGACATTGCTAAAGGGGTTCCTGGCAGGAGAGTATACCAGGAGGCCACATATATAAAGAAAGGTAAAGTGAGCAAAAAGTGATGGCTGTGAACTCTCAAAGTTGTAAAAAAAAACTACAGAACAGGTCATCATGCCATGTTCTTTCTGGAGAGGGGCTCCTGCTACCTTTTTGAAAAATGTTTGCAAGGAACTTGGGGTTGATCACCCTGAGTTACCTGGGGGAACCAACACAACCAAAAGGAGGTAAAAGGGAGAAAAAGGGAGAAAAAGGAGACCCACATCTAGCAATCCCTCAATTAGGCACCAAGTCTTCAACAACAAATTAATTGGCATATCGGGCTGGAGCCAGGCCATGATCACCTAGTTGGCCTCTAAGGGCCTCTCCATCTCCCCAGAGACCGACTTGGACTCAGACTTGGTGCCTTTGTCACCAATCTCACACATAGCCCTAAGATCCATTTAACTTTGGATTTGCAATGTATTATGGGCCAATGGATGCCCTCATGTAATTCAGTTCCCTGAACTGAATGAGCAGTCTAGCCTTTTGGGTGTGGCTCAGCCCAGGGATACCTGGAATACCTACAGACTATTAAAACCACGCCCGGTACAAGAAACACGCTTTGCTTTTCTCTGCACCTGCAGCGTGACACTCACCGTGCTCGAATCTCTCTGAAAGAGGCCAACTTCTTTCTTCCGCCCCACCGCTCCCTTAAGAACAAGAACATCATTAACAATACTCACCTTGAAGAGCATCCAGCTTCTGCCCAGCTCTTTCTTAGTCTTGCGGATTCCACTGGCCGGTGTCATCTTCATCTCGGCACGCTGCGCCTACGAAAGGGGAGAAGAACAGAAGAAGAGCATAAGTAAGCATTCAGTAATACCTTTACCCTCTCGAAACTACAAGGAGAGTTAGTTCCTTACCTGAATTCCTGCCCGATCGGACATCTTCTGTTCCGGAGCATTCCGCCGATCTGAAAAAGGGAAAAGACACATCAGGTTAGCGCAAAAGACATTTATGAGGTGCCGCACATCGCGCTTACTCACCACAGCTCACCTCCTCAGCTCGCTTCCACGCTGGGTTACTGAGGCACCTAAAAGGACACAGAAAAAACAAACATTGGTTAGCGCGAAGGAAACCTCACTTCAGCAACACCTTGCCATCCTCAAGACCTTCACCACCTAAGGAAGTAAAGACATAGTTTAAAGAGACTAGAGCCATCAGACTTTTCACAAGGCTCATTCGACTTACCGGTCGGGCTGAAGTCACAGCAAGCCCTGTCCGCCGGGCCCGTGCCAGTGAAGCAACTAGGCACCATCCAGCCCGCATCACCCAATGCACCCCTGCACCGAAGGCAGCACAGATAGCGCCCCACATCAGAAAACAAGGAGAGGAGAGAACCCGGGGGAAGTTTGGGACCCACGGAAGAAGGGAAGGTTAGACAAGCAAAACCAATAGGGAATTGACCTCTGGCAATCCTGTGTTTCAGACCCTGTGTTTGGTTGAGCAGATTCCAAAGAAGGGTTCAAAGTGGTCAGAAGTCCAGACACGCTGAGTGGTGTCCCGTGGATACCAGGTGAGCGTTACAACTCTATTGCATGAGATGGAGACCAAACCAAAGCAGTGATTTAAGACGGCCAAATGCCTCAACCAAACTGAAAGGCAACAATCTAAAAAAATAAACAATTTTTATTAATATCACAAAAATCTTAAAATACAATCAAATTACAAAATATACAATTTAATATATGACCATTGATAAATAACTGGTCATTTATATAGTGCAACAGTGTATCAGACAGTAAACCAAATTATGGGCTTCTTATTTATCAGCCCTATAACAGTTTATAGAAAAAAGTGTCCCTTGCTGTGTGCAAATTCACGCAGTCAAGTACATCAAACACTCCAGGTATACTTTCATTTTTCACTCATACTCATGCTTTCTTCCATAAAAAAACATCCAACATGTTTCTTTCCAATTTAGTGTAAACAGATTCATTGGAAATTCATCAGGGCCCATCTGAAATGCACTAAAAGCACTAGCATCCAAAAAAAAATAAAACCAAGAGAAATTGTACATGAAACGCATGAGAGAACTTCAAATAAACTCTGCGGGTACTGTATCAAATGCAAAATAGTTCAAAATGACCACAAAGATTAGAGAAATTGTGGAAAACCATCAATTATCTATCAAAAAATAGCCATGGGGAACAACACCTGCAATAGAAAAAACAATGGCAGGTTTAACCATATGTCTCATCTTTAAAATTAATTAATTTAAATTATTAGTCAGATTACTTGCTGATTTAGAAAAGGAGAGAATTATTTCTCCGGCTGGCACGGTAGTAATACTTAGGAGCTTGAGAAAATGTAGGAGCAGCTGGTGCATGCTTAATTTGTTCAGATGCAAACCATTGTCTAATCTGGGAAAACACACGTTTTTTCTTTCTTTTTTTGCATAGAGAAATCAAGCAGCAAACCTGCTCTAGATGGGAGGCACAGCTCCACCCCACTGATGAGGCCCAACAAGGCTGAAACATGTGTCTGGGGTTGCTGTTGGTACTCTTGTTCAGAAGGGAATTGCCATAGCATTTCGGTGCTGGACTGCCCATGTGGGCGGGACAACGACTGATATGCAAATGGATATTTCCCATCTGTGAAAGGTACAGTGAACAAAAAGCGATGGCTGCGAATTCTCAAAGTGGGGAAAAAACCACAGAACAGGTTATCGTGCCATGTTCGTTCTGGAGAGGAGCGCCTGCTACCTTTTTGAAAAACACATATATAAGTTGTTTGAAAGGAAAAGACAGTGGGAAAAGGGTCCCTGGCAGGAGAGAATACCAGGAGACCTTCTTAACAAAGTACTGAGTAGAAGGGACACATTTTGCAATTCTTATAAAAGTCTCCAACTACTTTGAAAATATACTCTTAGTCATTCTGAAGAAGGTGTGTAAAACAAACTTTTGCACTACTCTTATGGAGCCATGGTTTGGAAATAGTCAACTTTCCAAGAGATACATTGCCATCCTCACAACACCACTGTATGCAAAGACATTTCTTTTCATCATCTTAGAAGTGCTGTGGGAAAGAGACATTTCTACCACTTTTAAGGAACTATTGTTTGAACTGATCACTTTCAATATTCTACCTGAAACAGTTCAGGGGAAGGGACTCATCCCCTGGATACAAGGGTTATTTGGTTTTTGCAGACTTTTTACTGCATTTAAAGCAGAGACATTTGCCTTGCACATTTTGTTGTTCATATTTAGTGTGAGGGTCAGATATGTTTTGGACACAGGAACAGTTTCACTACTTTTGATGACGAGACACAGACTAATCTTTAGTTTTGGTTTCATAGGTAGGGAAACTCTCTTTATGAAAGGGACAAAAAGGCCTTTGTCCAAACCCTTTCATTTTAATAAAATGTCTAATGCTGAAAACATTATAACTTTGTGTTGGTCTCTCATTTCTGGCCCCTCACAGACCTCAAGGAGAATGCTGAGGCTGCTGATTTGTATGCGGGTTCTCAAGTCCAGAAAAATGCTCAAATCCGATGACAAAGGGAAAGATACGAAACACAAGGAAGGAAAAGTGAGAGGTTCTTACCCTTCTCCAAGGAAAGGCATCCAAAAGCATGAAGGGAAATCCCAGTCCCATGGTTGGTCAGCCTCCACAGAAAAAAAGTGTGAGGACCCCAAAACACTGAGATGCCCGCACCCTCAACACCCAAAGGTTGTTTTCTTTGTGGGGAGATGACATGTAGAAAGGAAGATCCAGCTTCCAAAGGGAGACACAAGCAGGCAATGGTAACCTTTGGACTCATGGATGAGAAGATCATAGCTAATGTGGGCATCTTAGCAGATGAGGTCCCACTAGGCCAGGGTGTGGCATAACGTTCCCTAATTCTCAGTGAGAATGGTACAGGGTCCTTTGAGGGGGCAACAGTTCCCCCCAATACTCAGATATATCTGATTAGTGTGTCCAGAAAGGGACTGGGACATGGGACTGGGAAAGTCACCCAATTTGCGTGATACTGCCGCGAGCATCACAGATGTCAGAAGGCAATCGCTGAAGGAGAGGCACTACATACCAGGAACAAACCAAATGGTAAGGGGTTTTGATGGTCTGACTTACTGTCCCTTAACAATGGTAGAGTGTAGTTGGATGGGTAACACCTCCCTGCATCACGTTGCAGTCAAAGACTACATTCCAGTAGGGTGTTTGTTAGAAAATGACCTACCTGCCACAGACATAATGAAGGCAGTCTCTCGAGCATGAGCTCTGAGAGCAGCAAAGGGGGAAGCACTGGAGGGATGAGGCCCTGAGGTTTCCTCAGCTGGATAATGCAAGAGACCAGTCTCAATGGTAACTCCCAGTCCAGGCCTGAAGTCCACTGAGGCTCCTGCACTTGCGAGAGAGGGATCCGTGGCCACTCAGATGGTGGACAGGGATGTTTCGGACCTGTAGGGCCTGCCAGAACTGGAAGGGTTGTCTTTAGCATAAGTCCCAGGTCAGGTTGACTTTTACCAAGAACAGAGGGACTGTCCCACTCTGGCGGGTCGGTTGAGGCAGACAGAGAAGGAGCGGCAGGGCAGAGGTCCTGAACCACTCCTGAAAGGTAAACAGGCCCAGAGCAAAAGCCTGGCCTATTCAAAAACCAAGAACCAATGCCAGGCAAAGGTCCTGACCAGTTCGAGGATAAGAAGCCCAAGAAATCTGGGGCAGGGAACATCCAGGAGTTGGTTGTTCACCCAGGCCTCAGGAGTTTCCTACTGAACTTAACTTCTAACATACCTGCTGGTCACTTTGATGTGGCTGGGACATCTGACAGCTTGTCGGATCAATTTTGTAATCCCCATGTGGACTCAGAAATGGAAACAGTGTACTCAGTTCAGTCCTGCTTAGGTATTGGCAGTACACCAGGCTCCTTTAAATCCACTACCTGTGGTTGGGTGGTCTTGTGAGATGAAATTTAACTTCCATTAGGTTGTATCCCCCAAAATGTCATAACTGACAGGTGACCCCATGTAATCGCCGTGACTGTGCAAAAACCACTGAAATATCAGCAGACCTCTGCCTATCAAAACCACTTTCCAGTGCTGGAAAGCTGGTTTAAGCAGAGCCTCAGTTCTAGCACTCCCAGACTTACGGCAGGGAATAAAAAGTCAGGCAGGCACCTGGAAAACAAATACTGCAGTGGACTCAGTGCAGCTGAGCCTAGAAGTTGCTGATCAGCCCATTACCTACCTTCAAATGTAGTAGATGGGGTTAGAAAAAAAACGGGGTCATGGTTTATGAGAGTCCAGAGCTTTGGCCATGAGATATCTATCTACAGAGAGTTAAAATGGACATGCTGCCTACGCCTAGACCTCAAAATACTAGTGCACTTGACAACCGGGTAGTTTCTAGCTTTGAGGATCAGTCTGACCCTTAGAAGTGTGGTTCTCAACCTTTTTGGCTTGGGGGTGTGTGAAGAATTGCCATCTGGCAAGAGTGTAGAAGTCCTGGCTTTTTTGATTTTTGATTTATTAATAAAATGATACGAGTAATTCCATCTCTTCTGATCAGATTCTGCTTTCATAAACTTCATGGCAAAAGCATTGTGTGCACCGTGCCCACTACCTCAGTAACCTGATCTTTAGTGCCTGCTCGACCAGTGGCACAGAACAGGTTCAGAGGTTGCAAGTGCCCTCTTAACATCTGCAGTGACAGCTTTGTTTCTGCAGCACAGGGGATGCATTTAAGGTATGCACCCCTGTTCCAAAAACTACATAGCTAGAAATATGTTGTCCTGGTGGCAAGTTAAATTGTAACTATAAGCCATACCTGGGTTTAGGGTATGGAGGCCAACATCTCTCATAGTTATCCAAGCAACATCAAATTGATATCACACATGTGTCAGCTCTGTAGGCCCAATTCAGCAGTGTAACGTTTATGTGTATTCTCCACAGACAGGCTTGACCTTACACTAATGGCAGTAATATAGCCTGGGGGTATTCCTTCTCTTTATTCCTTTGTAGTGGCAGATAAAACCCTTTTCCAGGGTCAGCCATTAAACAGGAAGCTGTTCTGTTTGTTTGTTTGTTTATTTTATTCATATAGAGCGCCTGACCCAGGGGTAAATGGTCACTTAAGGTAAATGGTTACAGGATACAGTTTATACATTTAGACAGTTTACACAATTTAGACAGTTTAGACAGTTTATATAGTATATACACAGGTATAGTACAAAATAAAACATTCGAACTCAGAGGCAGGAAAGAGTGAATACTAAGGGTATGTATGTATGATGTCAGGAACGAGATGTTAGTGGGTAGTGTTAGTTTTTATTCAGTATCCATGTAATGACATGGTTTCTGAATGATTGAAAGGTTGAGATGGATTTGATGTCCAGTGGAAGTGTATTCCAAAGTTGGGAGGCTAGAACCGGGAAGCTGGTTCCGCCGGCTCTTTTTAGGTTGTATCTGGGCATCACCAGGCGTAGTGTGTTGGTGGATCTGGTGATTCTGGCAGACGATTTCAGGGTACATTTGTTAGTGAGATATGGGGGGGCTTGGTGGTTCAGGACTTTGTAGGTGAGGCAGATGGTTTTTAGGTCGATTTTTTCTTGCATGGAGAGCCACTTGCACAATTTTCTAATAGTAGAAATGTGCTCTCTCCTGGGAATATTTAGTGCAGCTCGTAATGCGTTGTTTTGGAGTACCTGCAGTTTGTTGATTATGGATTTGTTTGCGCCTAAGTATAAGCCATTGCAGTAGTCCAATTTGGACTGTATAAGTGCCATAGCCAATATGAGGCAGCTGATAGAGGACAATAAAGGTCTGCAGGCCCTGATCAGCTTGCCTGTGTAAGCAGTGGCTGAAGCAGTCATGTTGATTTGTTTAGAAAGGTTGGTGTTGGCATCAAGGTAAAAACCAACAGTTTTTACACTTTTAGCAATGGGTATGGTATTTCCATCGATGATGATACTGTTGTAGTTGGGGCTGAGTTTCAGCAGGTTGTTAGGTGAGCCGTCAAGGAGCAGTTCAGTCTTATCATCATTCAGGAAGAGGCCATGTGTGGCCATCCATGCCTGAATGATGGTGAAGACTTCGTTGATCCGGCCGACGTCAGAGCTGTAGTTACCTGATAGAGTTAGGAGTATCTGGGTGTCATCTGCATAGTTGGTATAGGTGACACCAAGATGGTCCAGTTTGTCGAATAGTGGCTTTGTAAATATATTATACAAAGTTGGCGAAACACAGGAGCCTTGTGGGACACCACATGTGATGGGGATCGGGTCAGCTGCCGCTGTGGGTGAGAATACACGCATGGTTCTATTTGCGAGGAAGGATTGGATCCACGTGATAGCAGAGAGGGAGAAGTGTGCTGCCGATGACAGGTGGTTGCATAGGATTTTATGGTCAACCAAGTCAAAGGCTGCTGAGAGGTCTAAAAGAAGTAGGATGGTAACACTGCCTTTATCTTTAAGTTCATCAATCTGACTTTTGAGGTCAACAAGGGCCGTTTCTGTTCCATGTTGGGGTCTAAAGCCAGATTGACGGATTCCTAGTAGTTGGTTTGTCTATAGATAGTCCTGAATTTGCAGTTAAGCAACTCTATCTAGGATTTTCAGTAGGAACGGGACAGTGGTGATAGGCCTGTAATTGGTTGGTATAGACGGGTCTAGTGTTTGTTTTTTTAGAAGTGGGAGAACCCATGATTTATTCAGATTTCTTGGGACTGAGTTGCTGGTGAATGACAAGTTTATTAGTTTGGTAATAAAGGGGGATAGATCTCTGGCTGTGTCTTTTATAATCTGAGCAGGGCAACTGTCCCCTTTACATTTAGATGGTTTCAAGGAGGCTATAATTGTTTGTACTTCAGGTATAGTTACCTTTTTGAATGTGAAGCCTGAATTAGTGTCAATGGGAGGTGGCGTGGTTGGACTGGTAGTTTTACCATAGGTAAGTTGTTGTCGTTTGTGCTCTATTTTAGTTTGAAGCCCTTTGATTTTGTTGGCGAGGGCATTCTGGATGCTGGTGCATCAGGGTTTGTCCTTCGTACAGGTATCTGCAGGATGATTAGAGTTTTCTAGTTCCTTTAGAATGTTGAATAGTTCTCTGGTGCTAGATCCTGCCTGGTTTATCCTGGAGTTAAAAGTTTCTTTTTTGATACGTATTATCTCATTTTTGTATAAAGAAGTGATATTAGTGAGATTGGTTCTGTTTTCTGTAGAGGTTACCATTTTCAAAAGTGTCTCAGGTTTTCTTTTTTTTTTCAACCTAAGTAGTTTGAGTTCAGGGGTGTACCAAGAGTTCAAATGTGCTCTAGGTTTCCCTTCATGCATTTTCAATGGGGCAATGGTGTTGATGGCTTTAGACATGGGCTCGTTGTAGGTGTTGAGCAACAGGTTCAGGTCAGCTGTGACGGGTAGTGCGTTAAGTGTGGGGACTACCAAGGGTATTAAAGCTTCAGCTATAATGTTGCGCTTGTTCCTAGTTGGGCAAGCTGGTGCATTAGGGGGCTTTTTAGGCTCTGGGTTATTGATATTTAGCGAAAGAAGATGGTGATCAGTCCGTACAAGTGGTGAGGAGACCTTGAAGGTAATATTGCAATTGAGGGCAGCTACCCAGTGGAGAGCCCTTCCAATCGAATGAGTGGGTTGAGAACTAAATTGTAAGAAGCCATGCTCAGATAGTGCATTAGCAAAGGAGGTGGCTAAGGAGTCATTTGGGTCATTTTAACCGAGGTTGAAGTCCCTGAGGATGATCATTTTTGCCAAAGGTTTAGAGCTCTCGGCTACTAGTGATGTGATGTATTCTTCAAAAGATCCAGGAGGACCTGGGGGCCTATGTATTAGGTGAATTGTAAACTGGGCCTCGGGCGGTGACACTTGGATCTGCCAGTGTTAGACTTGGCTAGAGTGTCAGCTAAGTGGTCGCTACCTCTGCTAGTGTGGGAGTGATAGGTGCCTAATGGGAAGGGTGGCGTAGAGGGCAAGAATGGTGTAGGGCAGGTTATTGGGTAGTGCCTGGGGCAGGCGAGTTTGGCTAGGCCGCTTTTGTAAGCTATGTAGTTGTTGCCACTGCAAGGTACACTATCTTGCAAGACACAAAACGGGAACATGATGAAGGTGAGCCAGATTTGCATGGTGGGAGGCAGTTACAGTACAACTGAGGTGCCTGGCCTAGTGATTGCAATCGTGGTAGGGGTATTGAGGTCTAGGGTCTGGATGGCAAGAGCAGGTTTAAGGGAGGTGGAGGTTGGTGATGAGCAGGATCTGACATGTAATGGGTCAGAGGTGTCTCTGAGGGATGTGGAGAATCTCAGGGTAAGGTATGTATCTAAGTAAGAAAATATAAGAGGTGGAGTAACAGCTGCTTTCTTAAGAGTGCTGTGACTAGCAATGCCATGGGCTACACAGTGCTAGGATTAACAGCCACATAGGTGCAGTGAAGAACAGTAGCAAAGGTGAGTCTTAAAGGTATGGTACATAGGCATCAAAAATGGCCATAACACAGAACAGAGTCACACAGGTGCGGTAGGGAACAGTGTTGATAAGTAGGTCTAGGAGGTGCACATGGCAGTCAAAGAAATTAACCGATAGACATACTTTGGAGATAAATGAGCATGTGGGAATATGTATATTTGGCTTGTGTGTACTAATCCGAGTGGCCAGGATTACATATCTAAATACAGGTGCCGTACAATGCAATTATCGACAGTTAGTGTGAATGTTCGAGCTGTCCACTGGAGGCGCAGCTCAGGAAGAAACGGTGGGGTTTGCGTGTGACTGCATAGCTGCCGATTGTGGTCGGTATAAGGGTTTGCATGCTTTTATAAGGTGCATAATAAAGATACACATTAAATAAACAGGGCATGTGAGAGTGTGTGGCCAGGCAGTTGATAGTCAGCAATAGTAGCGGTCTGCAGAGAGGCCGTAGGCAATAATGAGGAACAGTTAGTACTGTGGCAGTGCCGGCGCGGGAATGGACAGTGGGCACAGGAACGGGAATCGAATTTCATGCCCATTCACAAAAGGCTTTGCTTCACACCAGGTTGCTGCATATATAAAGGCCATTGATCCTATTGAGAAGTGAGGCATCTGCTTTCTTTCCCCTCTACTTACTATTGCACAACGCTCTTTGGATGTGATGTCAGAAGGGCAAGGTCCACTTCTTTTGTGAACAGCTATTGGACCCTGAAAGTAGGCTAGCTTTAGTCCAGCCACCTGTGGTATTTTACCTTTAAACTATGGGGTCTCACACCACTTCTCTGAATCACCGTTTGAACTCCAACCCTTGAAGAGGATTTCTGCTGGGAGAGAAAATAGTGCTCCTGTTGTGAGGTGAAGGCAGGTGTTCTAAGGCAGAGGTGAGCTCTGTCCTCTAACCATCCCCAGGGGCCACTTGGGTGTACCTGCCTATGGAACAAGACCTGCCTCTCTGCCATCCACAGGGGTATCCAGAACATCACAGTGTTGAAGGACCTTGGACCTATCTTGTCCCTGAGACCAAGGAGTAGGACTCACAGCAACCTGAGGAGAGACCTGCTGTTGGAGCAAGACAACCTCTCTGTCAGCCACAGTGGTACCCAGAACCTCACTGTGTTGAAGCCCCTGCAGCTGTGTGCCAGCCTCTCCTGTTTTTGGGAGTACAGGAACAGAACCCTTCTTGTCCCCGAGTCCTTAGATTGGGACTCACAGCATCCTAAGAGCCAAGACAGCCAAGATCCTAGTGTTTTGTCGTTGAACTGTATGGAGCTGTTTTCAAGAACCGTTCAACACATGCTGCCTTTTGCACTCTCCCTGTCTTTAAATTACTCACACATTATTATCAAATACCCTAATTGGCCTATTTGCTAAGCAGATGCCCTCCCACCCCACAGTCAAATGGCTTCTTTTGTTTAAACTCTGAACAACTGTGGAGAACCATCTTAGTCACTTGGGACTTGATATTGAACAACTTAAAGATTGCCCCATGCTGCCATTTTAATAAAAAAAGAAAAACACAGCTTGTGATATTGACAATAATCTTTGTAATCTTGCCAAGAAAAGAAATGATCAGGTATATATTCAGCTTAGACCTCATCTTCCATCTACATACCTTGTGAAAATATGTTCTATACAATCAAGATTTATTAACATGCTACCAGGATGGAAGAAGACGGCTTATAAAGATAGATTATGCCGACTTTGTGCAATGATGGTTATGACATCACAGCATATATTAACGTGTTGCCCGAAGTTAGAAAAAGCTTACTGTAAGGGATATAAAGACTTGGTTCCCACACTTGAGATTTTATTATAACCGACCAGTTTTGGAGCCATACATGCGGGGCTCTTGTGGTGTCGGCGGCTGCTTTTTATATTTGCAAAGAGGGACAAAGTTTACTTAATTGAGAAGTAATAATCAGTATAGTTAGCTTTTAACTTAGTGGCTGTTGAGTATTATATCACTGAGATGATAATTGTAATTTTCGGCTGTGAGATTTTATTAATTGTTTTTTTTTCCTATTTATTTAAGTAATGATGTAAATAGGTTTATTGAATTGGAAGATGATTGTGTGAATTGTATACATATATGTATTATTTTATCATTTTTTGTGTGTGTTTTTCATACGATGAGCTAACAGTTTTTTTAATTAATAATTGCACAATAAAAAATAAATAAAGACCATTGTAGTTATTACTTGCCTGACAGCCCTCATGTATTACTCAGTGTGCTGCATCTTGCTATCATTGCTTATTCTGTGTTCTTTCCTCCGGGATAGGTTTTGTGGAGTGTTTTTTTAATAGTTCGTTTTTATTGTACATGTGTTTAATTAAAGTATATATGTCATTAGAGATGCTTGATGGGACATTCCATTATTTTGGACTGTTATACTTCACTGTTTGAGTTGCTACTGGACCTCATTCACGCCTCTCTTGAGAGTACTACCTTCTCGCTACCCACGTTTAGTATATCTTTTAACTGTGCTTGTTTTACCTTCATGATGTGTTGGGAGTTGATTTGTAGAAGTGTGATGGCTGTCTAGGCGCTTTAGCCTCTGCTCATGCTTGTACTGTTGCAGGGCAGAAGTCAATTCGTCACAAATACAGGATTAGAAATTGCATGCAGCTCTCTGTGGAAAGTGGTATGTTTTTCTCTCGGATTCCCCATAGCTCTCTGTGGTCATTTACCACATGCAGCTTGGCACAAGGTCCCTGGGGAGCTCTGTCTTGGGGGCCTTTGAGAGCATGACTAAACCCATCAGTAACGGAAGGGGACGTGGCACACACATGACTAGACGGCCACTCAGCGGAGAGAAGAGGATCATTGTTAAAAAACGGAAAGAAGGCCCACCCATCTTCGGAGGAGACGCATGGAATGCACATGTTGCGGTGTATTCCAAGAAGGTTGGATACACTGCTCTGCGAGTGCTGTTCAGTAGAAGCCATTAGCCAGAGAACGCTTGAAATGGAAAGAAAGAACAAGAGAGATGCGCATTGACCTTTGAACTCCGCCACTTAGACATTGTTAAGCTCTGCCGTGTGATGCATTCGTAGGAACGGAATGCTAACATTCCCGTGTGCATATTGTACATGAAAACATTTAAGACCCCTTCTAAATACGTCGAACATGTGCAAAGCTGGACATAAATAATTATGGCCTTTTTCTCTGATGCGCTTTAGTTGTGTTGAATATAAGGGAAATTAGAAATAAAAAGGCAATATAAATTGTAGGAATGCTTTAAATCAATACATGGCAGCCAATGCACACAGAATCCCTATTTTGGTGTCTCACTAGAGGTGTAAACCACGCCTAAGTGTGGTTATATCTAACACCTCAAAAATGTGTTCACAAAGAAATAACTTTAAATGTTGGAAAATCTTGTCATTTTTCCCTCTCCCTATCCCACCACTCCGCCATTCCTGTAGGTATTTAAAGTCCCCTTAAGCGGGGTCCGAAGTTATGGTTAGTGCGCCTTCCTGAAATGTAAAAGCGAGGGGGGCGTGTGTGGTGTGCCGGGCAGGAGTTTCCAGAGTCTGGGAGCATAGATTAAGAAGGTGTTCTGTTTCTTTCCTCCCTGCAGCGGCGGAGTTCAAGTCTGCACATGTCCCTTCTCCTGGTGGACCATCAGCCTCTGCACATGCCGAGTTTCTTAATGAGATAGCTTGGAGACTTCAAGGTGACAGCCTTGTAGATGTTGCAGCGTGATTTTAAGATGATATGTGCATGCAGCGGGAGCGAGTGCAGTTTGATGAGGGATGGGGTGATATGATGTAAATTGCAGTCCTTTGATAAGTTCTGCTACAGCATGTAGGGTACAATCCAGGGGTGCCAAAATAGTCAACGGAAGGCTTTCCCAAAGGTCTTTGCCACCATCAAGGTGAGAGAGCACTAATGCTTGGACAGCAGACCTGATGTTTCTCCAAGATGGAGGGTTTGATTTTCCACTGATGGCGAAAGTTGGTACCAAGCTGTTTGTGTCTTCTTTGCTATGTGCTATTTGAAGGAGAAGTGTCTTTTGATGTTGAACCGAAGAGACTTGGCGCAGGCGACCAGCTGGGGTGTGAAGCCCTAAAAGTTCATAGCAGAGAGCCCGGTCAGGGTGTTTGGTGTTATTGGTCACCAGTCTGGTATCAGTCTTGGAGGAGTTGAGCATCAGGGAAGCACTGGACCTACAGGGCTGGATCAATGAGAGGCAGGCCTTGAGCCTGTGGATGTCTTCGATTGAGGATGTCCTTAGGTAGTCATCCTTGTATTGGTGAATGTGGAGGCTGTGTAAGGCCAGGAGGTTCCTAAGTGGTTCCTTGTAAAGATTGAAGATCACAGGGAGAGAATGGATCCTTACATAGGTAGAGGTGGTGATCTGGAGGAATCCATTTGGACAAACTGGTGGGGGTTAGCAAGGTAGTTTTGAACCAGCTAAGGACAATCTTGATGATCCCAACACAGTGATGGAGAATGTTGGTTACGGTCTGGTGGTCTGTTGTGTTGAATGCTGCTGAGAGTTCAAGGAGAACCAGGAGGCAAGGATGCCCATCATCATGGAATTTAAGGGCATTGATAACCACCTTGATGGTAGCCGTTTCTGTGCTACATCTTGTTCTAAAGCAAGATCTGTAGGCCTGGGAGGATTTGTCCAGTCTTGATTGGCGAGGCAAAGGTGCCTTCAGTTAGGGAGTCATTGATGATTGATAGATGGGGGAAGAGTTCTTCAGTAAGAAGGAAGTTCAGTAGGGAGGTAGGGGGGATATCATCTGTGTCTGAAATGGCCTTCAGGGATGCTAGGGTGACAGTGAGTTCTTCCATAGTTAGTGTCTTGAAAGTTGTCCAAGTAGTTGTGGTTTTGTGAGATGAGATATGTAGTGTGCTGTCAGTTGTGGCATTGAAGTCTATGTGCTGGCGGATCATGGAGATCTTTTTGATGAAGAAAGAGTTGATGGCTGTGGATGTTTAGATGGAGTCAGGTACGGATGGGTTGAGCAGAGGGTTGATGCAGTGCTTGATAGCTTTGAAGAGAGCTGTGCTTTCATCTCTAGCCTTGGCTATGGTGTTTTGATAATAGTTGGCATTAACAGTGATGATCAGTCGTCTGTGTGCTGTACGGAGTTCCTTGGACATGGTGAAGTCGGATGTACTGCAGGATTTTTTCCCAATTCTTTTCTTGTTTTCTGATGGTTCTTTTGTTGAAGATGAGTTCTTTAGTGTACCAGGGTGTGGGAGGTTAGGCTTTAGTGTTCATTCTTTCACCATGGCATGGCATTTCATATTGGTTATGAGGGTGGTGTTGAATGTTTGGAGAAGTGAGTCCTGAATGATCTGAGGTATATTAGTCCATGTAAGGTGGAGGTTGGCAAGGCCTTCTGTGAGAATATCCTCTGGGACGATGTTGAATGATCTGTTGAATGATCTGAAAGCTTGTTTGCTGGGTTTTATGATTGGTGTGATGACTGGGGTGGTGTGACTAATGTGAAAGGGTATTGCCAAACGGTCCAGCCCGTAGAACACTATTTGATAGTTGTGAATGAGGGTGGCTGGAGAAGTGATGATTAGGTCAAGGATATTCCCTTTCCTGTGAATTGGGTCTTTCGTGTGTTGTTGGAAGTTCAGAGTATCGAGGAGAAGCCAGTTGAGATATTCCTTCATTGACTTGATTGTTGGGTTACCAGGGATGTTGAATTCTCCAAGGAAGATGTTGTTGGTGTGTGTGAGAGACCAAGGTGATGACCAAGTCTGTGAAGTCTTTAATGAAGGAGGTGTTGGGCTTCAATGGTCTGTAGATGCAGTGGAAGGTGACTGTGCCCGTTGTGAAGAGTGAGACATGGCAGGAAAGGATTTCAAAAGAGCTGATAGTGGAGACATGCAGTTGGGTGCATGGCCATGATGGCTTGTGAATGATGTAATGGACTCTGCATATGCATATCTTGTTTGGAAAATCTCATTAGAGAAAGCTTTAGCCGTTGGTGATGAGGACATCTGGGATGGTGGTGGCAGTGAATGTCACCCAGGTCTCGATAATGAAGATGGCGTACTTTTCAATGATTAAATTGCCATTTGCCCAGGGTTACTTTTTCGCCTTTGTACTGGAAGCATTTAACCACTTCCAAAAGTTTGCATGCATGTTTTCACAGTGCCTTGCCCATGAAATTTTAGAGGCACAACATTATTTCACGTATATTACTGTCTCCGGCCCTCTGCTCTGCAAGCCTCTGAAACATGCCAGTAACTCCAGCAATCCCCTCGGGCAAGGTCATAGAAAAATAGCATTGCCAAAGCTAACATATGGTTTGCAGATGTAGGGGATAAGATAGTTTGTGTCCTGGGAGGGCTTTCATAAATTCTTATTCTTTCCATTTTCAAAGCCAGTCCTATTGGCTTTGCCAATTCATGTCATAATGGTTTCCATGGTGGCGATGAAAGTCCCAAATCCATCATGGGAGCACACTTTAACTACCTAAACACCCATAGACATTAGCAATATCAATAACCACAAAAAGAACACAATGGGCCTCATTACAACCTGTCAGGTTTGGACCGCTGTGAGTCCGTGACGGCGGTAACAAAGTTTCCGTGTCCGCAAGGTTGCGGAAAGACCGTCCGATTACGTGATGTCGGTCGCGCGCACCGCACGGACGTGGAAACGTTGTTACCGCCATCATGGAAAAAGACACAGAAATGGACATAGCGCTGCCACAAGTAGCGCAAAACCCGTGTCCGCCTCCATCGCCACGGACACGGAACCGGAAATACCATGATCGCCAAAACAGGAAACAGAGAGACGGCCACCATATAAAGCACAATCCATTGCCATCTAGAGTCAGCACAAGCAGAATCCACACTGTGAGAAGGCAAAAGGGACCACCAGCATGTGTGCCAGGATTCCAGCTCAGAAGCAGCGCAAACAGCGCTTTAGTGAAGCAGAGCTAACTGTTCTGGTGGAGCATATAGTGGAGCATGCAGAGATGCTGTTCAGTGCCAATCAACGGCGTGCCACACAGCAGCGAAGGAAGGCAGTGTGGGCGGAAGCAGCACGCAAGTGCACCGCTGTGGGCGTGACTTTGAGGAGTGTCAAGGACTGCCACAAGCGGTGGGACGACCTCAGGCTGAGGGTTCGGACCCTGATCTCCACACACCGCCAACGCAGCAGTGGGACAGGTAGAGGACCCCCTTCCCCACTGAGGCTGCAAGCATGGGAGGAGCGTTGCAGCAGTGTCCTCCACCTTGAGGGCATCCATGGGATCGGGGAGGCTGAGGCAGGAGTGAGCCCACCTGCAGATGCTGGTAAGTGGTGAAACTTGAATGCCACATGAGAATATGTTGATGGCATGACTGGGCCAAAGGACCCATTAACAACCCCCCCCAAGCAGTGAATGACTGGGCCAAAGGACCCATTAACAACCCCCCCCCAAGCAGGGCATGACTGGGCCAAAGGACCCATTAACAACCCCCCCCCCCAGCAGTGCATGACTGGGCCAAAGGACCCATTAACAACCCCTCCCCCAATCAGTGCATGACTGGGCCAAAGGACCCATTAACAACCCCTCCCCCAATCAGTGCATGACTGGGCCAAAGGACCCATTAACAACCCCCCACCCTACCCCCAAGCAGTGCATGACTGGGCCAAAGGACCCATCATGATCCATATGGCAACCAATATCACAACAATGCATACCCCCAACAATCAGACGCATGTAACTAACACTATTGAATGATCAACCTGTATGATGCATGTGATGCACCCATCAGCCACCACCACAACACTAACTGCATGTCCTCTGTGTCCCCACAGCCGTATCAAGTGACAGTGATACTGCACAACAGGCCAGGCAATCTGCACCGGCACGTGTCCAATCCACCACCCCTGCACAAGAGGATGCTTCCAGCAGTTCGGCATCTCTGCCCCCAGTACCAACTGCAACAAATGTGCCGGCCACCACCACCAATATCCCAAGCATCTCCACATTGCCTGAGGCAACACAGGTGCCACGGGAACACATCATGCCCACCCAAACCAACACAGAAGGCAGCTGCACTGCAGAGGAGGTGGCCTGTAGTGACAACAGTGCCCCGGCAGAGCACTCTGATACTGGGCCACAGGGGGAGATGCCCACATTTGATGACCTCGGATCCTTCCATCAGCTGGAGTTTAGCCCCACATCACTCCGAAGTCCCATGAGGTCACCCACCCCATCTATGGCAGAGCTTAATTCTCGCATGCAGCGGATGGAGGAGCAGCAGGCTACCCTCACCCAGCTGGTGGAGAGGCAGCTCGAGGAATCTAGGCTGCAGAGGGAGTGCTACAGCACGTCAGTTCGTCGCCTATCAAGGTCCATTGGACGCTTTGCCAGCACTATTGTCACCCTGGCACGCCATGTGCGGGAGGGTAATGACAACACCCCAGGCTCATAGAGTACATGTTGATTGGGCAACAGGCAAATATTGCACGTATGCCATCTATACCTGATTCTGTGCCATCCAATACCACCACGCCATCCAGCTCCACTACTGCCAGTCCAAGGAGGCGCTTGAGTCGGCTAACGGGGCTCTCGGGCAGGATGCACAGTCACAGAAGCGCACAGGGAAGTGATGGCAAGTGTGTGGGGCACTGCAGGACACACGTGGACTAGAAGGGTGTGAGGGGTGGGTACGTTTGGGTGGTGGGGGAGGTTGTTTTGGGTGTTTGAACATTGCGGCCTGGGTGGGGGTGGGTACGTTTGGGTGGTGGGTGGGCACGGGTGTACAGCTTCCCTAACCATTGAAATCAAAACATACATGTGTGTAGATCTATCATTTCATTTGCAGTACAACAAATCATTTATTGTCATCACCATGTCCATGCATTGCTGTGAACGTGCTGTGTCTCAAAAGTAAATGCGAATCAGTTCATCCCATGCTCTTTGGCCATCGAGTGGACCCCAGGGGGAGGTGGTGCCATCCCATCCCCAGCCCCATCTCCATCTCCATCCCCATCCCCATCTCCATCCCCATCTTCTTCATCTGCGTCTGGGTGCATTGGTATGTTCCTGCACAGGCAGAGATTGTGCATCATGGCACATACGAGCGTGATTTTACCCGTCTTCACTGGGCTGTACAGCAGTGATCCGCCAGATCTGCTCAAACAGCGGAACCGGGCCTTCAGCAGTCCGAATATCCTCTCAATCATTCCACGTGTGCGGACATGTGCCCTATTGTACGCCTCTTCATGCCTGTTCCTTGGTCTCCGTACAGGTGTCATCATCCATGGCGTGAGTGCATATCCAGCATCACCTACATGGGATGTAGATGGGGGGACATGTCAGTGTTTGTGGTATCATGTCTTCATCTGATGCTGTGCTATCTTGTATCATTGTTCATTCATGCATGTGTGCCATGCAGTGGTTGGAAGTGTTTATTGTCCATCACAGTGGATGTAGCCAAATGGATTTTGACCTACACATTTACGTGCATGTGTACTCTGCCCTGCGGGCGACATTTGATTGTGAGTATGGCATAGTGCAGTGATGTACACACATGGCAGAGTCACTCCACTGTAATGAAGTAGTAAATGCAGGACATCTCATTTACAGGCATCATGTGCATTGGGAGGGCAGTGTTCCATTTGTGGGTTGGTGTTTGCAGTGGCACAAAGTGTATGGGACAGCGATAGTATTGGCTGTGTGTGTCATGTGGCAGGGTGTGTACGGGCACACTGTGTTGACCTGTCATGTCTTCCTCTGTGATGTTTGCGATCCGCTGTCTATTTGGTTGATGGCAGGGGGGGGTGATGCATGTGTGGTCACAGCGGCACACTCACATTGCCCATTGGCCTGGAGACAAACACACCACTTCAACAGGGTCGGAGCATTGTCAGCTGTACTCACCTAATAGCCATGTGCTTTGTCCAGCATAGCGTTCCATGCACCGTGGCAACGTCGAATTCCACAGTACCATTGAGTCATGGGTTGAGCCTGGGAAACGTGCGCAGCAGTGTGTAATCAGTAGCGTGGCATCACATACCATCTGTACATTCAACGAGTGATACTGTTTCCTATTGCGGAACACCATCTCAATTGCACGTGGTACTGTCAGCTCAATGTGGGTGCAGTCAACTGCACCTATGCAATTTGGCATGCCTGCTATGGCATGGAAGGCCAACTTGGTGGCAATGACCTTGGGGAGGGTACGGGGTAGGGCTATGTGTTCCGACACATGGCGCAACAGGGCATCCTGTACTTGTACTAGTATTTTTGAAAAACAGGGTTGTGATATGCTGTGCAGCTCACCGACCGTGTGTTGATAGGTGCCAGTGCCAAGGAAATGCAGCACAGACACAACCTTCAGGAGGGGGGGTGGCGGTGGGGGTGTCTATGTGGCTGCTGATGTTGTCCTCAATCATGGCAGTGATGTACAGGATTGTTGGACGGTCCAGCCGGTATAGTGTGTGGATCTGTCCTGGGGTAAGGTTCCAGGGTGAGGCCCTGATGCGTGGTATTGCAGGCTGCCTGCGCGGTTGTGCTGGCTGGACAATGGGGTTTGCCATAGGTGCAGGGTTGGCCGGTTGGCGCCTGCGCCTCCTCCGCCTCCGCCTCCTCCTCTGCACCATTACTGCCATCATGTGCAGTGCTGCCTGTTGGTTGAGTAGGCCCAGTCCAAGTGCTACTAGAGCTGCTGCCTGCATGGTTCTGTGTTGTATTGGGCTGGGTGTGGCATTTTTGTAGGCTCCCAGTGTGCTGCTGGGTCCAGCTGGGCTGATTTGGTGCACCTGTGCCCTGATTCAGTTCAGCAGGCACTGTTTAACGTCATGTTCGCAGTGGCGCCGGTACCGCCACCGTGATCACGGTTTTAACGCCATTTTTCTGGCGGTGTTTCCGTGTCCGCGCTAGTTGTGATGCTCGCGGTGTTTCGTATTGCCGGTAACGGAGGGGTTTCCGTGCAGGTGGACTTTACGGGACCCTTACCTCCGCGGTGGTGGTTGGGGGAGGTGCTATTTCTGGGGCCGTGGGTCATGATTGGGCGGACGTGGAAACGGTGCCGGTATGGTTTTACCGGCGCCGTTAACTCCGGACCGGTGTACGTGTAATGAGGCCCAATGTATGGCAGCACAAAAGTGGAAAGCCCATCAATGTACCAAGCAGAATACAACCGCATCAAACTCCTAAAAAAAACGTTTAACACCCCTCTCCCCAATTTAACAGTTCAACTTGCTTCTAGAGCATGGCTATCACTATAGAATAGCTTTCACCATGATGCTCTCTTACTGCATCACTGAACATGTAATTGACAACGGGACACATCAAATATTTATTTTTGAAAAACCTGTCAGGGAGCTAAAGCTCTACCAAACCAGGCTTAAACCTGAAGCAACCGAAGGTGGTCTTCCCTACATCATCACGAATTTGGCGGTATCCACCAGCGTAAATAACTGTACCGCTACTTGGTCCAGTGCTATTAGAGCCGGATTACGAGTAGCCAGTTAACGGTAAGTTCTCATTCCCCATTGGGTCAATTGGACCCAAAGGGGGTTTCATGGCGCTATTAGCACTGGCACAATTACGGCTGTGCTAATAGCACCCAAATTGAGCAGAAAGCAAACTTTTCACTCAACTTATAATAGGGCCAGGCCTTAAATGTGGCGGTAATAGCATTAGCGTCGCATTTAAGGGCTACCGCCAAACTCGTGATGAGGCCCGTATTGGTTCCCATTGAACCGAGATAGAGAACAATGCATAAGGTATCAACAATTTCCTTGCTATGGAGTGTCAGAAATGATTAGAGGTTATGGTAAACTGAATGGGGCATGGCACACCTAGGGCCTCATTATGAGTCCAGCGGTAGCCATACCGGAAAAACCGGCAGGCTGCCGCTAGACCCGGAATACCATTCCGCATCCGTGATTGCCAGAATCACCCGGGTATTACAACCCCGGTGACCCGGTAATTCCGGAGGCGGAATACCATAAATCTCCATTCCCATGGAGTCCCATAGGACTCCATGGGGATGGGGACAATGGAAACACGGAGCCGGTGTTTCCATTTCTGCCTGCAGGCGGGGGGGCGTTACTCCCGCCAGGTCAGACATGGCGGGAGTGACACCTCCGGCCTGCAGAACTCTGAATCAGCCGAACAGGAAACAACAGTGGTGGCGGATTTACCACCACCATTGTTTCCGGACCAGCGGGGTCATAATTACTTCACTAGAGATAATTTACAACTCTGCGATTGGGGTTTAAAAGCCTGTACTGTTTATGTTTTTTTCCTAAAAAGACAGAAGAGGGACTGAAGGTAGCCAAGGCAGTATAGCAGAAGCTCCTACACATGGATCTGTCACAGAATACACTGAGGATTGCCACGATTTGTTGTGGATTGCTCAGTTGGAGCATTGTATGATAAATCAGCATTGATCAAGCAGCTGCCGATTTCAATGTAAATGACAAACCAAGTATTTTCTGGTTTTTGTTTGACACCCTTGCTCACCGTACTATATTCAGAGATTGTGATCTGGAATGGTTCTGCATATCAGGATGTGATAATCAATTCACATAAGTAGGATTCTTCTTCCTTGCACAGTTATTAATGACTAGGAGGTGTACCGGTGCTTCGCAAGGTAATTCCTACTTCATTCATTGCGGACACCATTGAATAGACATGCACCGTTTCCTGTCACCCACATTACTTCAAAAGCGCAGTTTTGTGTTACCTGCATGACTTCAAAAGTGAGTTCCACGATGTCAGATAGAATGCTGATATTGTGGAAAGTTCTGAAACAATGAACTGCTGAAATTTTCAGGAACTGCTGAACTTTAGGAACAATGGACATTGAACCACGGCAGAACTACGGCGCAGAGAGCCATATTGGAGGTATACAGGGGTAAGCATTGCACACCGCTTAAAAAATAAAGAACATTTAAAAAATGTATTTTACACACTTTTCACATTGTCTACACCATTATCTTCTACCTGAACATTGCATTTTGCTCCTTTTTGTGACACTCAAATCTAGGCAGGCTGCCACTGTCACTAGTAGAACACTGCATTCTGCTCATTGGGAGACTATAATAGTGATTTAGTGCCATGTGCGCCCTGCCCTATCATAGTTGTATTTAGACTTCCTGACTTCTGCTCACAGCTCACCAGTGACATCCACATAGACAGTATATGCTAACCACCCGCCTTCCAATTTATAGTGTATTGTGCCCTCTGCCATCCAGGCCAATATTGTGCAATCTTTTTTTTTTTCCGCACTCAACAGTAATGCATGCCCCTAGCATTTGAGCAAAACTAACTCACATACAATATGTACTCTCTGCCCGTTCTCATCTGCATAGTTTGCAAGCTACTCACCTTTATGACCACACCTCACCCCTCTACATCAAAGCACATCCACCACTATCAAATCACCTCGAGTCATTGAGGACACACGAAGGAACTCCTGCCCATGCCTTCACACACTCCAGACAACACAGCTCTGATGATACCTAACCTTAACCTCAGCCTCAGACTAGACAGCCTCAGAGCCCGCACCCTCCCTACCCACTACCATGCTATCCCCACGCACATACCACACAGAAACTGCAGACTCAGCTCACATACTTCTAAAGTGCATACACCCCACCACCGTGACAATACCTCCACACTCACTATACCTAGCGGTAACTCCCACTCACAATGCACCATTGCACCTATGGCAGACACCCACACCATACCTACAAAAATCTCTAACCCAACGATATACAAATGCACCTTAATCGATGTACGATCACTCAATGCCCACGCATTAGAAATAAATGATCTAATAACTACCCAAAATCTAGACTTACTTGCAATCACAGAGACCTGGCTCAACAAAGCTTCCGGCCCAGCTATTTCAATAGCCCTACCACAAGGGTATGCCATCCTCAGACAGGATAGGATAGCCAGAACAGGAGGGGGGGTAGCCATTACTCACAAAGAAACACTCTCTATCAGAACCGTACCCCACCAAGAGGAAGAAAATATTGACATCCTATCAGTCAAATTAGCACTCTCTCCAAATAGCACAATAAATATTCATACCATATACCATCCTCCCGGCCCAACCACCAACTTCATAGATCAAGTCAATCACCTCTTAGGAAACAACCTTAAAAAATCTACTAAATCACTTCTTATAGGTGACCTTAACCTAGGATTCAATGACCCTAAGGACAAAACTGCTATCTGCCTAGCCAAAGACCTCCAAAACTTAGGCTTCTCTTAAAAGATCACCTCGCCTACTCATGCTAAAGGACGCACCCTAGATTGGTTTATAGACCACAACTGTAACACAGCCATCACCTCCAAAACTAGCCTCCTATGGACAGACCACAACCTTCTCCTATTTGACATCCCTGTCTCACTAAGCGCTAAAATGCCCACTAAAGCACCGGCGACCCAAGCCAGAAGTGCCAAAAAACTTACCGCAGACAACATCGGTGCACTCCTCAATCTGCCATGCCTTGCGCCTCCGTTCTCCGCTGACCCGAACATCCTCGCAGAAATATTCAAAAACATCATCACATGGGCTGTCAACACCGTTGCCCCATTGGAAAACAAAAAAGAAAAAACATCCTTCCACTCCAATTCCTGGTACACAGAGGAACTCCAGACTTTGCGCAAAGACAAACGCATAGCGCTCAAAAATTGGCAGCTTAACCCCTGCGATACCACAAAAGCTAACTTCAAATCCATAGCAAAAAAATACAAAGACGCAATCTTCCTTGCTAAATCTGAAGCCTACAATCACTGCATCTCCAATGCTAACTCCCGCTCCAAAGAACTTTTCAATATATTCAAAGAACTAACCGTTCCACCCACTTGCCTTGATGAAATCGTCAAAGACGAGGCATGGTGTACAGGCATTCAAACAGCCATGCTTACAAAAATAAACCTCCTCCAAAACAAAATATCCCACCACTTCAATACCCTACCAAAGCAAACTGCACATGCACAGATAAAACCCAATATAAAAGAAAGAAACGTGCCCAAATTTGCATTTACTGAAATCTCCGAAGCTGAGGTCACTGACATCCTCAGACACCTCAAACCTTCACAATGCAAGGGCGATGTATGCCCCCCTAAAATCATCAAAGACTGTGCAGAACCACTTGCCCCCTTCTCACTGCCTTCATCAATACATTCTTCAAAACGGGCATAGTCTCAGACAGCCTTAAAGAGGCCTGGGTACGCCCCCTCTTAAAAAAAATGACATTAGACCCTACTAACCCCAACAACTACCGACCCATAACCACAGTCCCATTCCTCCTGAAACTACTTGACAAGGCCGCCCACAAACAGATTCAACTATACCTTGAATCCAACGCAATTCTAGGAAAAAGACAATCGGGATTCCGCAAGGGACACAGAACTGAAACCGCCCTTCTAGGCTTAAAAAACGAAATTACCAACATGCTAGATAAAGGCAAGCCCGCCCTCCTCCTTCTACTTGACCTCTCAGCCGCGTTTGATCTAGTAGACCCCACTACTCTTACCAGTCACCTGACACAAGCTGCACACTTCTCAAATGACGCAGCATCCTGGGTAACATCATTCTTAGGGGGAAGAGCTATGAAAGTGTTCTCTAACACAGCACATGCAGCACCCTCCATCATCCACTGTGGTGTACCACAAGGCTCCTGCACTGCCCCTACGCTCTATAATCTTTTTACCAAGCCACTATTTGATAAACTAGACGCACTGGGGATCACCGACACAAACTACGCCAACGACACCCAGGTTCTTCTCCCACTGACAGGAAATTACCACCAAGACGCGGCTACTCTACAGCAAATCTACTCTACCATACAAGCTTGGATGGCTACCAACGGCCTCTGCTTGAACGGGGACAAGACAGAAATCCTCATTCTAGGACAGAAATCCACCCTCTCCAACCTCAATCCACTGTACATTAATTTCAATATAGAGAATTGTATCATCCCTGTCCTATCTTCAGTCAAAACCCTGGGGGTTCACATAGACGCCACGCTATCCATGGACAAACAAGTTAGCGCCATAGTCTCGGCTTCAACACTGAGTACCAAACTGATTAATGCAACTAAACCATTCCTAACCAAGGATAATTGCCTTTCCATCGCCCGAGCAACTATAGGAGCCAAACTAGACTATTGAAATGCGCTCCTAGCTGGCACCGCCAAAAAAAAAATTATATAGGCTCCAAACAACCCAAAACAACGCTCTCAGAGCAGCCCTCAGCATACCTAAGAGAGAACACATCACACAAGCCAGAAAGGCAGCTCACTGGCTCCCAGTCAAAAACCGTATCTCCTTCAAAATTCTCACAACCACCCACAAATGCATCAACCTCACAGCCCCCCCTTATTTATCTGACACGATAGGTAGATATCAGTCCATGAGACCAAGAAGAGCACAATACACAAATCAACAAGTAATACCCTGCATCAACAGAACCAAAGCCGGAGGCATAGGCTCCCCCTTCCTCGCACCCAAACTCTGGAATTCCCTCAGAACTGACATATCTCTCTTCTCCTTCCGAAAAAAGCTCAAAACTGCCCTATTTAACTAACCCCATTCTCATGTGCTCCTGCTTCTCTTGAATATTTGTAATAAGTATATCTTGTCCAATGTAACCGTATGGACACTAACTGTATGCAACTAAGTATAAGCAACACTGTAACTAGCACCACGATGTCTTCGGTCTGCTGTGCGCTTAACAAATGTGAATAAATAAATAAATAAACCTACCCACATGCCAAATTTCATGTTAGTAGCATGCTGGGTATTATGCTGAACATTTCAAACAGACACACACACATATACACACATTTCCCTTTTGTATATATAGAGATGAGGGTGTTTTGATTCATGGGTGATGGCTACAGCCTTCAATTCATTGCATGCTCCCTTCCAAATGCCCCTTCACTTAGATGTGTACTGTGGAGTCTCTTTGTAGTGTTAAACTTGAAGATGATCCTCCGGGGTTACAGGATGATGGAGATGTAGTTGAACAATGCATTTAAGTGATGCTATGTCCCACTAGACTGGGTGACTTGGCTTTGGGTGTTTTTGTTCATTGAAGCTTTTATCTCTGTAGGTTATTCTAGGTTATCTGTCACTAATGCCATTTGCCAAAATGGCTATTGGTTGAAAGTCAGTCACATGGAATTCCAAAATGTGTTTCTTTATGTGCATTTGCTTGCACGTAACATCTCTTTCCACTAGCAGGAAGCATGTTGTAGGTGTGTTGCTCTCTCGCAGTATCGGGAGTCCACTCCCGGGAGGGTCTATCCTGATGTCGTTGAGATTGGTGGCACAGCCAGAAACGTAAAGTAAAAGGTGGAGTCACGTCAGAATTCCTGAAATCGCTACTCTGGAATCAATGGTGCACTGGACTTCTGAGAGATCTTTCTGAAAAATCCACATCCGGTCTACTTTACTCAATTCTATGCTAATCCTAGGAAGTGATGCCAGTGTCATGGTTGGTAGTAATCATAGATCAGAGATGATGTTGGATTGCGGCCTCCTGCTGAGTACAATGTTGATGCCACGTGTCGATATGCAGATAAGAATCTCCATACCGGACCCATTCAATCCCAATGGCACTTTCTGGATGCCTGGATCCAGAAACTGAGCTTGGATGTGATTCATAATGTAGTCTGAGTAAGCTAGGAGCCAGTTTGTGAGACCTTGAGTGTACTCTTTCCCACCCTCTTGTCAGATTTCCAGAAACCAAATGACATAATTCCATTTAAAGTTGTCTACCATGTGTTCTTAAGGACTCTCGCTCAATACAACTGAGTAGTTTGTAAAATGGCATTCCTGGCTTTGCTAGGGTTTAATATTTCTCTTAAGCTCTTCAATACAGCACTACTTTAAATTGGCCTTTGAGATGATTGTTCCTGTTGATGTCTGTGGGTGGTGTGATGTCTCTGTGATCTAGGATGTCAACGAATTGTTGGGAGGTCTAAGACGTCCAACAAGGCCTAGATAGTACGAGTATGAAAATAAACCTAATTTGATGTGTCAATCTTTGCCATCTCTGACAATTGTCATTCTAATCAACCAGGTGGTTGTGTCACGTTCTGGTGCAGCCGTAAACAGATGCTGTCCTCTTAGCTCCCTTTATTGTATGTTTTTTGTATTTTTCAAAGTACATTATAGCATAAATCCTTTCATGATTGGCCTTTGTAGGATCAACTCCTTTCTATAGAACAGCTGCATTGTCCAGAGTTACAGAACTTGGGTCACAGGCTGGACAACTGCCACCTAATGCCAGTGTTACCATTGGGAGGCTCCCAAAGACAGGGAACAGGAAGCAGAACAGTAGAGTATCAGGATTGGCTGTATTAACATGTGTGTATGCCCCATGCTAATCCAAACTCACATGCAATACCACTAGCTTCAAATGTCTGTGACTGAGCTCTTCATTGGTCTACAATTGGGCAGATGTTGCAGTTGGTGCCCACAGGACTTGTTGAGACTCGCAGCATGTGGAGTGTCCAGGGTCATCCATCCCACCACAGTGGAGGCTCACAATGTTCCCTGCGCTGGCCAGGTGGGGGCTCCACATAGGCATTGGGCAGAGGTACATTTGACCAGCGTTCTGTAGATCAGCGGCCATCAGGGGTATTCCAAGAAAAATACTAAAGTAATCCAAAAGAAGTGTACACTGTGCAAGAAAGAATCCCACTTTATTTAAGAGTTGACTGGAAGAAACAGACAGCTCTGTGGCCCAACTGCAAGTCATTCTTAATTAGGCCCATGGGGTCTACAATATTTAAACAACAAGACCACACATTAGCATAGATTCACATTAGTTACATTTTCGGGGATGTGCTGGTACATTATTCGATGCTCGTCACTGAGCCCCTAAGGGATCCTGTACATTTCCTAAAACAACATCCCCAATGGCCCTTGATGACATCATGACACTAAACGTCCTGCCCCAATATTACATCATTATAAGCTGACCTGGCAAAAGCTCTAAAGTCTCATTGGTTGGCATCCACCAATATACAAGTTGATAAACCTCTTGATTTGGATTGGACCCCTTATTTTGAAGATAGCACGAGCTACAACATCTCCGCGACTATATCCAATTAAATAATGAGGGAACAGCAAGAAGGTCAAAGACATTGTGGCAGCCAATGGAACACCATATCCCAGTCCACTGATTGGCCCCCCTCATCGCTCGCCCCCTGCAACTGTCCGCTCCCCGCCTTCCCTCTTGCATCATACCAGCTGTATTAGAAAAAATGTTGCCAGGCAATGTTGGTAAAATTCAATTCCTCCTAGTTACTCTTATTTTGCTATTCTAATCTCTTCCAGTGCCCTCTGTGCCCAGCACAGTGTCCTTCAAGCTCTTGCGTAGGAATGCACCTGGTGTCTGGCTGGAGTTCCCCTCCCATACAAAGCGTTTCCTTTTGCAACAATTAATTATATACTTTGTGTTTCATTGTGTCGCGACCTTGGTGAGCTGATCTAAGGCTTCTTTGCATTTCAGCAGAACCTCAACTTTGCTCTGCGCTTTGGCCTTTCAAACAAATAATGAGAGCCTGGGCACAGTCTATCCTGAGCCTGCTAAAACATGGCCGAACTGTTGTTCATTATTATACCTAACACTTACACTTCTATTTTATGCTTAAACCTACCTTCACCTAGCACTATACATTAATATAAATGTGCTTACCACCGTGGTGTTGCAGCAGCACAGGTCCTACCGCTTTCTAAACAATGGCCGCCACATACCTTTCCAGCAGATTAAGGGCTACTGTGGCATCTCATCTTTTGCATGAAAGCTACAATGACCTAAAGAATAACGTATGTGAGTCGGCAGTGCCAAGGGAATGTCAAGTCAAGGTTTTGATTATGGGGCCGCCATGGTTTCTTTCCACTTTCGTGAATGTGTACGGTTCATATTGAGCTGTACCGATATGCTTAGGGCGTTTTTGCCCTCCATGTGAAAACGTCGGACTGTGAAGCACCCCTATTAGATGCATGCTCCTGATCTTGAGGGACTACCATGTGAGGAGCAAAACCAATTCTGCATCCCGGAGCCGGGTTATTTTCGGTGGTTTCTCCTGTTCTGCACCCGTGTTGCCCTGCAGACACACAAACTCCTTTGGCTTTTATTGGTGAATAAAAAGCATTGTCTGCAAAACAAAATGGTATTTTGATTAATTGTCTTTTTAAAAATCAAATTCTATTACTGAAGCCACTGATGAAATTCGCTTTTCACTTTCGTTACAGGTTCTATAGGTGTCATTATCAAATATTCCAATATCAATTCACATGTTATCAATCAAATGGCATCCCATAAGCACAGTTCTGTCTTAGATGTGGGTTCCTTGTCTCTGTTTCTCTTTTGCGAAATGTGAGGTCTTTGACTCATCCTTCTCGCTCGACAAGCAGACCTCTACGCTTGCCGGGCCTGGTAGTTTTCCGATTCCTTTCCATCATCTTCTTTCTCTGTAGCGCCTACCACCTTCCTTGGAAGTTTCACTGGGCATTCTTTGAGGTAGTGACCCGATTTACCGCAGTATAGGCGTAACTTTAGCTGTCTCCTCTTGTCTCTTTCAACCTTGGTTAAAGGGTATCATACTCCTCCAATCTGCATGGGTTCTGTGGTATTTTCTGATGGACGTTGAACATTATCTTTTGAACGTACATACATGGCACGATTTTTGAGTCTACTTCAGTCTATTCTTCGATCCTGTAATCTGTGGTCCAACTGAACTACCAGGTTGATAAACTCTGCACAGTGTTTAGGTTGGTCTACCACTTGAGCAAGGACATCCTTCAGGTCTCCTCGTAGGCCCCGATGAAACAACGTGGTTCTTTTATCTTCTGGCCACCCCGCTTCTACAACCAGTCTATTAAAGGTGGCAGTATAAGTCAACAAATCTTGATTCCCTTGGCGGAGGGACAGGAGTTTGTTATCAAGAGCTTGTCCATGCAAATGTCGATCAAATAACTTTTCCATCTCCTGTTGAAAACCCCTGAAGTTCTGCAGTAATGGGTCATCCCGGCTCACTAAAGGTACCGACCAGTCTGCGGTACTTCCACTCAAATATGATAACACGAAGGCCACCCTCGCCTGGTCGTTTGGGAAAGTCCCAGGGCTACAAAGAAAATGAAGGCGGCAATATTCATGAATGTTGTGTACTTTCTGGGGTCTCCATTAAACCGTTCTGGTGGTGCCACGGTTACTGCTCCCAGCAACCTTATCTGTACTGGATTTACTGATGGTGGTGTAGTGACGGATGGGGCGAATCAGGGCAATGGAACCTGCCCCGTCTGTGTTTGTAGTAGCTGTTTGCTTAGTTCATCAGTATGGTCTTTCGTGACTATTAACTCTCGTCTTAAGGCATTGGTTACCTGCCGGGCTGTGTGTACCTCGGCGCGTAATTGTCCCAAAAGCTGGGCTAACTGATCAGGTTCAGATGTCTCCATGAGGCCCAGGTGGATAAGGTTTAAAGGCTTTGTGTTCTGTTACGCTCACCTGATATCCCCGGGGGCGTCTGGAAGGCTCTGAGATCTGGAACCCTGGATGCGTAGTTGCCCAGTGCTGAATAATGAATCTTAGTTATTTGTAGGGTGAGCTATCCGTCCTGTGTTTCTTGTGCAGGGGCGCTTGACGTTTGTTGGCAAGCTGTTGGCAAGCTGCGAGCTGTTGGTAAGCTGCCCGATTTGCTTAACTGGTGCAGTATGCCTTCCTTGGGCCCAGGCCTGCTGTGTAAGTCCTTGTTCTGTTTATGGTGGGAATTCATTAATATCTTTATCTCCTTCTTTTCGGGTGCAAAGGTCTTGGTGCTGGCGTGCCGGATGGAGACGCACGTTTCTAGGTAAGAGAAAGCGTGAAGCGCAGCGCCTTTATTGTCTTTTGAAGCTAACCTGTGTTTTCTTCTTCTCCTCACAGGCCGCTGTGGTGCTGCGATTGGTTGAGAGCGTGATGAAAAACAGGCCCCCGGAATCCGTTAAGGTAGTACAGCGCTGTGCGGTTGTTTAATATTGAAAGCGCACCTGAATATGTCTCTTTTCCTTTGCAGATGTTGCTGTGGTGCGTGGCATATCCCAATGGAATTCAGGTAAGACTGATGGAATTCGATGTTTTGGAAGCGCACGTTCCAATATCGTTTTTCCCTTTCTCCTTATTGCAGGTCGCAATGTTCGAACAGCAGCTGTGGTAGCGGTTCGCCGGAGGTCCTTAAGCTAGTACTCACAGGTGAGTGATGGTTCTTCTTCTCTCGGTTTCCACAGATTGCAGCCCAGTTGAGATGCTTTGTGCTGGATGGAGTTTTCTCAGGTAAAACAGAATAATTTTGTTCTTGCAGGATTACAGGAAGATGCTGAAGCCCAGGAGCTGGACACGGTGAGCATCACGCTGCGGGTTGCAGAATAACATGAAGCATGTTCTGCAGTCAGGGTGTGGTTTATATAGCCCAGGTAAAGTAGTACCAGGGAAAGTAGTTACAGGCCTGCCACACCCAAAACACTAGACTGCATGGCTTGGTTCTTAGAACTAGACTGTGTGGGTGCTTCCATGTTGGATTTAAAGGCCCATGTACATAAATTGGACCTAGTTTGAACAGCCCTTCCTTCCTACATATGAGCCTGTTGCCAAAGGTGCCAGGACTGGCTCCAGGAGCCCTTTTGCAGTGGTTTTTAAGGCCCTCAGGGTTCTGGTGGGAGCCTGCTTGTGGCACAACTTCTGGGCCTGGTAGTTTTCCGATTCCTTTCCATCATCTTCTTTCTCTGTAGCGCCTACCACCTTCCTTGGAAGTTTCACTGGGCATTCTTTGAGGTAGTGACCCGATTTACCGCAGTATAGGCGTAACTTTAGCTGTCTCCTCTTGTCTCTTTCAACCTTGGTTAAAGGGTATCATACTCCTCCAATCTGCATGGGTTCTGTGGTATTTTCTGATGGACGTTGAACATTATCTTTTGAACGTACATACATGGCACGATTTTTGAGTCTACTTCAGTCTATTCTTCGATCCTGTAATCTGTGGTCCAACTGAACTACCAGGTTGATAAACTCTGCACAGTGTTTAGGTTGGTCTACCACTTGAGCAAGGACATCCTTCAGGTCTCCTCGTAGGCCCCGATGAAACAACGTGGTTCTTTTATCTTCTGGCCACCCCGCTTCTACAACCAGTCTATTAAAGGTGGCAGTATAAGTCAACAAATCTTGATTCCCTTGGCGGAGGGACAGGAGTTTGTTATCAAGAGCTTGTCCATGCAAATGTCGATCAAATAACTTTTCCATCTCCTGTTGAAAACCCCTGAAGTTCTGCAGTAATGGGTCATCCCGGCTCACTAAAGGTACCGACCAGTCTGCGGTGCTTCCACTCAAATATGATAACACGAAGGCCACCCTCGCCTGGTCGTTTGGGAAGTCTCAGGGCTACAAAGAAAATGAAGGCGGCAATATTCATGAATGTTGTGTACTTTCTGGGGTCTCCATTAAACCGTTCTGGTGGTGCCACGGTTACTGCTCCCAGCAACCTTATCTGTACTGGATTGACTGATGGTGGTGTAGTGACGGATGGGGCGAATCAGGGCAATGGAACCTGCCCCGCCTGTGTTTGTAGTAGCTGTTTGCTTAGTTCATCAGTATGGTCTTTCGTGACTATTAACTCTCGTCTTAAGGCATTGGTTACCTGCCGGGCTGTGTGTACCTCGGCGCATAATTGTCCCAAAAGCTGGGCTAACTGATCAGTTTCAGATGTCTCCATGACGCCCAGGTGGATAAGGTTTAAAGGCTTTGTGTTCTGTTACGCTCACCTGATATCCCCGGGGCGTCTGGAAGGCTCTGAGATCTGGAACCCTGGATGCGTAGTTGCCCAGTGCTGAATAATGAATCTTAGTTATTTGTAGGGTGAGCTATCCGTCCTGTGTTTCTTGTGCAGGGGCGCTTGACGTTTGTTGGCAAGCTGTTGGCAAGCTGCAAGCTGTTGGCAAGCTGCCCGATTTGCTTAACTGGTGCAGTATGCCTTCCTTGGGCACAGGCCTGCTGTGTAAGTCCTTGTTCTGTTTATGGTGGGAATTCGTTAATATCTTTATCTCCTTCTTTTCGGGTGCAAAGGTCTTGGTGCTGGCATGCCGGATGGAGACGCACGTTTCTAGGTAAGAGAAAGCGTGAAGCGCAGCGCCTTTATTGTCTTTTGAAGCTAACCTGTGTTTTCTTCTTCTCCTCACAGGCCGCTGTGGTGCTGCGATTGGTTGAGAGCGTGATGAAAAACAGGCCCCCGGAATCCGTTAAGGTAGTACAGCGCTGTGCGGTTGTTTAATATTGAAAGCGCACCTGAATATGTCTCTTTTCCTTTGCAGATGTTGCTGTGGTGCGTGGCATAGCACAATGGAATTCAGGTAAGACTGATGGAATTCGATGTTTTGGAAGCGCACGTTCCAATATCGTTTTTCCCTTTCTCGTTATTGCAGGTCGCAATGTTCGAACAGCAGCTGTGGTAGCGGTTCGCCGGAAGTCCTTAAGCTAGTACTCACAGGTGAGTGATGGTTCTTCTTCTCTCGGTTTCCACAGATTGCAGCCCAGTTGAGATGCTTAGTGCTGGATGGAGTTTTCTCAGGTAAAACAGAATAATTTTGTTCTTGCAGGATTACAGGAAGATGCTGAAGACCAGGAGCTGGACACGGTGAGCATCACGCTGCGGGTTGCAGAATAACATGAAGCATGTTCTGCAGTCAGGGTGTGGTTTATATAGCCCAGGTAAAGTAGTACCAGGGAAAGTAGTTACAGGCCTGCCACACCCAAAACACTAGACTGCATGGCTTGGTTCTTAGAACTAGACTGTGTGGGTGCTTCCATGTTGGATTTAAAGGCCCATGTACATAAATTGGAGCTAGTTTGAACAGCCCTTCCTTCCTACATATGAGCCTGTTGCCAAAGGTGCCAGGACTGGCTCCAGGAGCCCTTTTGCAGTGGTTTTTAAGGCCCTCAGGGTTCTGGTGGGAGCCTGCTTGTGGCACAAATTCTGCCCCGTCACAGTGGTCATGACAGTGTGATGTCAGAAGGGCAAGGTCCATTTCTTTAAAGAACAGATATTGGACTTGAAAGTGGGCTAGCTTTAGTCCAGTCAGATGTGGTATTTTACCTTTAAAAGATGAGGTCTCACACCACTTCTTTGATTCCCCTAATGGACTCCAACCCTTGAAGAAGATTTCTGCTGGGAGAGAAGATAGTGCTCCAGTTGTAAGGTGAAGGCAGGTGTTCCAAGGCAGAGGTGAGCTCTGTTCTCTAACCATGTCCAGGGGCCATTGGGGTGAACCTGCCTCTGGAGCAAGACCTGCCTCTCTGCCATCCACAGGGGTATCCAGAACCTCATTGTGTTGAAGGACCTTTGCAGGGCAGGGGACCTGTATGGGGGGTTTGGGAGCCTGAGAACATGGACCCATCTTGTCCCTGAGACCAAGGAGTGGGATTCACAGCAACCTGATGAGAGACCTGCCGTTGGATCAAGACAACCTCTCTGTCAGCCACAGTGGTACCCAGAACCTCGCTGTTTTGAAGGACTCTGCAGTTGTGTGCCAGCCTCCCCTGTGTTTGGGGGTACAAGAAAAGGACCCTTCTTGTCCCCAAACCGTTAGAAGACAGCCAAGAGCCAAGTGCTTTGCAGTTGAACTGCTTGCAGCTGTTTTACCAACCGGAGAATTAATAATAATTAAATAAACCGGCGGTATGTTCGAGGCTATCGTAATTAAATAAAGATAGTAGCATCGAACAATGGGAAAATCCCGTAGAGAAATATTCGCGGTTGAATATAAAAAGTAGTATCCACTGCCACCAGCCAAAACTCGATCAGGGGGGACGGAGACGTGCCCCCTCGACTAACAGACCCCGGGGCAATCGAATTGCCCCAGCCAGTACGTCCACAATATGATGGTTTGTACTGGTTCTGTTCAGAATTCAAGACTAGTAAAGTCAATGCTGACTTTACATGCCCTGGGAGACAGTAGTCAGTTTGGGGGTACAAGAAAAGGACCCTTCTTGTCCCCAAACCGTTAGAAGACAGCCAAGAGCCAAGTGCTTTGCAGTTGAACTGCTTGCAGCTGTTTTCAAAAACCGTTAGACATATGCTGCCTTTTGCACTCTCCCTATCTTTAAATTGCTCACATTGTGCCAAGACGTCTGATTCAGTGCTAGAGGATAACTTACAACTGCATAAAGGTACTATTGACCACTAGCTCCAACACTCCTTGGTCCATGTTTGGGCCCTACATACTTGCTAGGTCCCTCGTATCCCATTTGCACCCAATAACGCATACTTTTAAAAAACTTGGGAAGCAATTGAGAAGATTGTATGGAAGATTCACAAAAAATCGTTAGAAACTGTTGACAAATACATCTATCTAGGCAGCATTATTAAATCACATGGTGATTGAAACTACCAGTATGGTTTTATTTTGCCGAAGATCATGCGGAAATGGCAGGTGATAAAGAAATTCATTAGCACTAGGAGAGGACATCATATCGAAGGAATTTTTGCCTTATATGGAACGAGTTTCATAGCAGGTATTTAATATGGTACTGTAGTACTAACAGAGATCAAAATGCAATGGTTGGATAAGCTTGAAGGTAAAATACTCCACTCATTTCTATTTCCCGGTGGAAGCACTAAGGTGCTAACTAGGGTTGATTTCACTACGATCCCTTTGGCTTTTGCAATGTCCAAAGCTTTATTTATCCATATCATCTCTTCCATTATCATCAGATACCCTAATGGGCCTAATTGCTAGGCAGATGCTCTCCCTCCACTCAAATGGCTTTTTTTTAAAACTCCGAACAACTGCAGAGAACCATTTTAGTCACTTAGGACTTGATATTGAGCAAATTAAAGATTGCCCAATGCTGCTATGTGAATAAAAAAAGATAAATGCAGCTTTTGATATTGACAATAATCTTTGTAATATTGCCAAGAAAAGAAATCATCAGGTATATAGTCAGCAAAGTTTGAGAACTCATCTTCCATCTACATACCTTGTGAAAATATGTTCTATACAATTAAGATTTATGAACATACAACCAGGATGGAACAGGACGGCTTATAAAGATAGATTATGCCAACTTTGTGCAATGATGGTTGAGACATCACAGCATATATTAACGATGTTAGGCAGAAACCTGTGAAGTTCCCTTTGGGAACACTGCAAACGATTTAGGACTACAGGTGTTAGCAGTAAACCCACTTGGTTGCAGTCTGTACCACCCAGATTTACCTGGTAGCTGTGGCTGAGCAGTCAGACTTCCCTCAAGAAGAGTTAGGCAGTATGCAAAGTATACACAATAGGCACTCAGATACAACAATACAAGCAAACACTGACCAGAGCTTTGGTATCAAAGTATACAATTATTTATTTATAAACACACTGATTGAAACACTCCAGCACTCTTATGGTAAAACACTCTAAACACAATTACTATTATAATATATACAACCCTTGTTCCTTATCAGAGAAGTCTTAGTTAACACCACTTATTTCCATACAGAGGTGAGCGCTTAACTATAGATGGCACTCCACTAAGTTTATGAAGAAGGGAGGGAAAAAGACAGAATATGGAAAGATACACCACTCTAAGGTTTAAGAACACTATTAGCAAGGCAGTAGAGCAAAAGTCACTTGTGAGCCAAAGTCCATAGGCTGGGCCCACTCTTAGAGAGAGCAGAGCACAAATGCGCCCAAGATCACACAGTTACAATAGGCTTAGAAAGTCTTGCAGAGAGTTCGAAAAGAGTTTAGAGTGGCTCAGAATAGTTTAGCCACGGTGTCCCAGGCTAACCCAGGTTCGAAAGCCGGGGGCTAAATTTACTCCGTACAGTCGGTGGCAAGGGAAGCCGGGCGGGACACGATACCTTAAGTGGCAAGGATCCTCCAGCGGGGGCAGTTGTTCCTGGCAGCGGGTGCAAGTCTCGTCGTCGTCCAGAAGAAGAGAAGATCTCGACTTGGAGGAAAGATGAAGGTCGTTGCACTGCCAGGGAAGAAACCAGCCACAGAGTTTTCCGGTTAAAGGTATTACCCTTTAATTTGCGGTCGTGGTAAAACGTGGAATCCCGGTTGCCGGGGTGTTTGGCACAGGCAAGGCGGCCACGAGATACGTCGGGAAGGCGAAAAGACGGTGAAACTGGTTATCCCCACCAGTCAAAGGAAGAAGACTCTCCGGCGGGAGATATCCTCTGTCGTTGGGGAAAAGTGGTGAGACAGTACAGCAGGGCTCCACCGGTGGTGTCGTCGTGGCAGGTCGGCTCAGCTTCTCCCTCGTCGGATTCTTAGGTCCTGTGGTGACTTCTGAAGTTCCAGTCCCCAAAGCCCTGCTTTTATGCAGAAAACCCCCATTCACTCAGCCTAGCTGTCACTCAAACATGCTAAGTGGTGAGCCGGCCGGCTCACCACTTGGGCCAATCAGGACGGAGTGCGACTTGAGTTGCCTAGGCAACTCAGTCCAGGGTGCCTAAATCCCCCTCCACCCCTCCTAAGTACCCCAGACAGAGTGGTACCACTTTGGAGGGCTTCTGTGGAGAAGCCCACCAAAAAGTGGAACAAAGGGCTCGACTTGGGTTGGAGTCACAGAAGAGAACACAAACGCCATTTTAGAACCGAGTTTTGGCAAAAAATACCAACCGGAGAATTAATAATAATTAAATAAACCGGCGGTATGTTCGAGGCTATCGTAATTAAATAAAGATAGTAGCATCGAACAATGGGAAAATCCCGTAGAGAAATATTCGCGGTTGAATATAAAAAGTAGTATCCACTGCCACCAGCCAAAACTCGATCAGGGGGGACGGAGACGTGCCCCCTCGACTAACAGACCCCGGGGCAATCGAATTGCCCCAGCCAGTACGTCCACAATATGATGGTTTGTACTGGTTCTGTTCAGAATTCAAGACTAGTAAAGTCAATGCTGACTTTACATGCCCTGGGAGACAGTAGTCAGTCCCAGGGTATGGAGTCTATACTGGGGGGTCACTATGACACCCCTGTGTCACTGCACTGAGGGTGCTGTGTAACACACATCACAAAAACACATGAAGCCCTATGGAGTAAAAGACCCCATAGCTCATTAAACACATCTAGAGTCAAAGAAACACACTCAAATCATGCCCAAGAGTGAGGGCAAAAGAGTCTCACTCTTGGCAGGAGAAAAAAATAAACCCCAAAAATCCAGCAAAGCTGCTGGGGGACTCACTAGGTTAGGAAATTCAGCCTAAACAGAGAATTCTCCCTAACACTCTCGCCCCCCCCGACTAAGGGACAGGAGGATTTAATCCACTCCTGGATGAACCTCATACCTCTAGTCGATGAAATACATCCTAGAGAGTCCATCAGCATTTTGATGGTGACACCCTGACCTGTGCTCAATGGTGAAATCAAACCTTTGCAGGCAGATTGACCATCTCAATAGTTTTGGATTTTCTCCCTTGATTTGCATTAACCATCTCAAGGGTTGGTGGTCAGTCTGAATGACAAAACTAGAACCATACAAGTATGGCCTAAACCTCTTCAGAGCCCACACAATAGCAAAGCATTCTCTTTCGATTGTTGCCCACCTTGTCTCAGGATTCTTCAGCTTACGGCTGATGAAGCAAATGGGGTGCTCCCTACCTTTCCCATCCAGTTGGCTTAGAACTACTGCATCTATACCTACATTAGAAGCATCAGTTTGTACAATGAAAGTTTGGTGGTAGTCAGGAGCTCTCAGTACTGGAGCTTGGCAAAGAGCTTTCTTCAGTTTTTCAAAGGCCTGATTGCACTCCTCATTCCATTTGACCTTTTTAGGGAACCTTGGAGAGGAGATTACATTAAGTGGAGAAGCTATGGTTCCATAGTTCTCAATGAAATTCCTGTAATACCCAGTGAGGCCTAGGAAGGCTCTCACCTGGGTTTGAGTAGTAGGTGTTGTCCAATTTTGCACAGCTTCAATTTTGCTGAGCAAAGGCCTTATTTCTCCACCTCCTACCTCATGCCCAAGGTAGACCACTTTACTTTGACCTATCTGGCATTTACTTGCCTTGATAGTCAAATTGGCCTGCTCAAGAGCCTGCAAAACATGCCCTAGGTGGTTCACATGTTCCTCCCAGGAGTGGCTGAAAACTGCAATGTCATCCAAGTATGCCATGCAGAAGTCCTCCATCCCAGCTAGAACTTGGTTCACCATCCTTTGGAATATAGCAGGTGCATTTTTTAATCCAAAAGGTATGACCTTAAACTGGTACAAGCCAACTGGGGTTGAAAATACAGTTGTATCCTTGGCATGGTCTGTCAAGGCTATTTGCCAATAGCCTGATGTAAGGTCAAAGGTGCTGAGGTACTTGGCTGCACCAAGTTTATCCACCAACTCATCTGTCCTTGGCAAAGGGTGGGCATCAGTCTTCGTGACTGCATTAAGAGCTCTATAGTCCACACAGAATCTCAAGTCTTTGGATCCTGCCTTTGGTACTAACACAACTGGGCTAGACCATGGACTATTAGAGGGCTCTATTACCCCGAGATCAAGCATCTTCTTGACCTCCCCCTTGATATGGGTTCTCACATTTTCTGACATTCTGTACCCTCTGCTTTTGACTGGCAGACAGTCACCAGTGAGTATCTCATGCTGTCCCCAAGGGGTCAAGCCTGGTGAGAGTGAGAACAGGGAGGCAAACTGATTTAACATAGATTTGCACTCCTCTTGTTGCTCAGGTGTCAGATCTGAAGAGAGATTGACTCCTTTACATTTTTTCATCTAAAGGTACACCTCTGAGGAGATCAGGGAGAGGCTAACTCTCTTCTTCCTCTGCTGCTGAAGCTAGAAGCAAGGCTCCTACTTCAGGTCTGGAGATGTACGCTTTCAGTCGGTTGGTGTGGAAGACTCTAGGAGCTTCCCTGGGTCTGCCCAGATCCACCAGATAGTTGACCTCCCCAAGTTTTCCCACAACTTTGAAGGGTCACATCCATTTGTCTTGCAAGGCCCTCTGCCTTGTTGGGAGCATAACGAGAACTAGCTGGTCTTGAGTGAACTCAACCATGTTAGCCTTTTGATCATGCCAATGCTTGACCAAAGCTTGTCCAGCTTTCAGGTTATCACTAGCTTCTGCCATCATGTGTGACATTCTCCTCCGGAGACCTATCACATAGTCAGTCACTCTGACTGGCTTGAGGGGAGGAGCACCTTCCAATCCCTCCTTGATCAGGGACAACGGACCTCTGACTGGATGGCCATAGAGAAGTTCAAAGGGAGAATAACTACTCCCTCCAGAGGGGCTTCTCTATAAGCAAAGAGAAGGCACGGCAGTAGAAGGTCCCACTTTCTTTTCAGGGGTTCCTCTAAAGCACCTATCATGCTCTTCATGGTTCGGTTAAACCTTTCTACCAACCCATTGGTCTGGGGGTGGTATGCGGTTGAGAACTTGTAAGTAACTCCGCAGGTCTTCCACAAGGCTTTCATGAAGTGGGACATAAAGTTTGACCCCCTGTCGGAGATTACTTCCTTAGGAAATCCAACCCTGGTAAAAATACCAAGGAGGGCCTTAGCTACAGCCGGAGCTGTAACAGTCCTCATAGGAATTGCCTCAGGGTACCTAGTTGCATGGTCTACTACAACAAGGATAAACCTGTTGCCTGAGGAGGTTGGGGGATCAAGGGGACCAACAATGTCAATCCCTACCCTCTCAAATGGGACTCCCACAACTGGGAGAGGCACTAAAGGTGCCACATTCTTGGAGCCAACCTTACCAGAAGTTTGGCAGGTATGGCAGCTCTTGTAAAACTTATCTACTTCCGCCCCCATGTTTGGCAAATAGAAGTAGAGTGAGAGCCTTTCCTTGGTCTTCTTGAAACTCAAGTGACCAGCCAAAGGAATCTCGTGGGTTAAGTGCAATAACTGTTGTCTGTTTTCTTGAGGTACTACAAGGCGCTTGTAGCCTCCAGGTTCAGACTCAGTTGGTTCACTGTAGAAGAGGCCATCTTCCCAGTGCAACCTATACTTCCCAGGCTCTTGCCCATCAGCCTGAGCAGCTGCCTGGTGGCAGAGACCCTCCAGAGTTGGACATTCTCGTTGTCCCTTACGAAAAGCTGCCCTGCTGGGCCCACCTTCTGCCAGTAAAGACTGCAGCTCAGTATAGTCCTCAGGGTTGTAACGCTCACCTGATTCTCGCAGAGGCGCCGGTCTTGACTGGGCGACTTCCGTATCTTCAAAGGTGATGTGTAGCACCCGGTTGTCTCTTTGGGCTGGACCTCTGTGCACTGTATGCCTGACGTGTAGAGTAAGATGTCTTAGGTAAGTGAATGCCGAGCTCTCCATCTGCCTCGGGGCAGGGTGCTGTAACCAGTTTCTTCACTGGATAGGTAGCACAGGCCTCTTGACTTCAGAGGACTGCTGTCCGTCGTTTACTGCACGAACGGTAAGTTTCGAGTCATTCAAATGTCTTTAAAGTCTTTAGTAATGATGTCTCTTGTTTTGCAGGGTTCCGGCGATGGCGGATGACGGGCTGAAGTGAGTTGAAGATGGAGCCCGTGTGATGAATAGAAGCGCCTGGAAGCACGTAAGTAAGCGCTTGTTGCCTGCTTCACGATGCGCTCTAACTGTCTTTTTATTTTGCAGGTACGAGTTCGGAGCGGCTGCAGGGTGCCGGAATACACACTGGATTAGATGTGGAAAAGGAGTAATGGCACGTGAGTATTAAAGTTCCCCAATGTCTTTAAACGCACCTTGTTTTGTCTTTCAGATGCGGGATGCAGCGCCGAAGGCCTCCGGAGCGTGCGAAGAGTTGGTAAGCTTTTGTCTTTCAGATGCCGGAATGCAGTATGAAGACCCCCGGAGCGCACGAAGAGTAGGTAAGCCTTTGCCTTTCAGATGCCGGAATGCTAACCTGTTCTTTCTTGTCTTTATAGGTGTTGCTGAAGAACGGATTCAGGATGGTAAGCCTTTTTCCTTAGGCCCAGGACCGGATGCAGAAGACACGATGAGCGTTCTGCTGCAGAGGGTGCAGAATAACGCAAAGCAAGATTCATCCACCGGGTGTGGTTTAAATAGCCTCCTGTAGTGCTTAGGTGTCTCCTTCCACAGCCACGCCTAAGTAAGAAAAGAGTTCCTGGTAAGAAAAGAGTTCCTGCCTTCCAGAAGAGTTCCAGTGTTCTAAATCTAGGGAGTGGCTCCAGCCCCACCCAACAGGAAAAGTAGTTCCAAACAGAAGAGGATCAGAGGCTCAACTGGCAGGCAAGTAAGCAGCATGGTCTGCTGCAGGTAAGTCCACCCAAGCATTATGAGCCCGGCGCTTCCAGCGCTGGGACTGGGCATATTTATGAGCCTGGTGCCACTGGCGCCAGGACTGGGTCCAAAAGGTCCCAATTGGGACTGGTCGGCACTCGGAACCTGGGTTATGGATCTGCTTCCAAGGGAGTTGGGAAAACCCTGACCTTTTGGAAGCAGAGATCATGACAGTACCCCCCCTCAAGGCCCCTCCCAAACCGGGCTTCTCCAGGGGTTTTGGCTTGTCAGGAAATGTTCGGTGAAATCTTTTGATTAGGCGAGGAGCGTGGACATATTCAGCAGGTTCCCAGGATCTCTCTTGGGGGCCGTAGCCTTTCCAGTCAATTAGGTAGAATAGTTTAGATTTGGAGATCTTGGAGTCCAGAATGCTTTTGACTTCAAACTCGAGTTCTCCATCCACTAGGATAGGTTTTGGAGATTTGGTTAGTCGGGTTTGAGGTTGCACGAGTTTTAATAGAGAGACGTGGAAGACCGGATGTATCTTCATGTGCGGAGGCAAGTCCAACTTGACCGCTACTGGGTTTACTATGGTAGTGATGGAATAGGGACCAAGGTATCTTGGGTTGAATGTGCGTGGCCCTTTTAGAGATAGATATTTGGTGGATAACCAGACTTGATCCCCTACTTGATAGTGAGGGGCTTCCTTCCGATGTTGATCTGCTCCTTTCTTGTATTGTTCTTTAGCCCTTTGAAGGTGAGAAACAGCTTCCTTAAAGGCTTGGGTGATTGTAGAATGCAGGTAGTCTACTGCTGGTGTTTCAAGATCTTGGAGGGGATCCAACTCCGAGGTTCGAGGGTGACTGCCGTACAAAAGAAAAAACGGGGTTTTCCCAGTTCCCGAATGGACAGAGTTATTGTAGGCATACTCGGCTATCCAAAGGATATCTTTCCAAGTTTTTTCAGTTTGTTGCAGCATGCAGCGTAAATACTGTTCCAGAGTTTGATTGGTCCTCTCGGTTTGTCCGTCGGTCTGAGGGTGGTGACTGGTCGATAGTCTCACATCAATTTGAGCCGACCGACAGCAACTTCGCCAAAAATGAGAAATAAATTGACTACCTCGATCCGAAATTAGAACCGAAGGAAAACCGTGCAGTCGGACGATGTTTTCGAGAAATTCTCGGGCCAGAGTTGCTGCTGTTGGCAAGCCTTTGAGCGGAATGAAATGCGCCATCTTGGAGAATAAGTCCACGATTACTAGAATCGTATTGTATCCGGAGCATGGAGGTAGATCGGTGATGAAGTCCATAGAAAGCGTATGCCAAGGGCGAGGTGGGATGTCAATAGGGCGTAAGAGGCCTGCTGGTCTTTCCTTTTGACTCTTGTTTTGGGCGCATACTCCACAGGACATTATAAAGTCTCTGATATCTTTTTTCCAAGACGGCCACCAGAAGTAGCGCTTGATCTTTTCTGAGGTCTTGGCTATACCAGGATGACCTTCCATTAAAGAGTCGTGATAACAAGAGAGTACTTTTTTCTGTAAATCTGTGCTGGGTAGGTATAATCGTTCTTGGAAATACAATAAGTTGTCCTTTACTGCAAAGTCCTTTCCCTGCAGATGCCAATTCTGTATGTCTGCGGGAGTTACAAGTTGCCTGGCTTTATCCTTAACTTCCTCTATGGATTCTGTGGCGATTACACCCAGAATTCTTTGTTCGGGAATGATTGGTACAGGTTTAGGGTTGATCAAGTGTTCTTCCACTCCCATCCGAGAAAGGGCATCGGCTTTACCGTTCTTTGTACCAGGTCGATAGGTAATTATGAAGTCAAACTCGGCAAAGAATAATGCCCAACAGAGTTGTCTAGAGGATTGGGCTTTTGCGGTTTTCAAATATTGCAGGTTTCGGTGATCCGTAATCACAGTAACGGTGTGTCGGGCCCCCAGCAGATAATGCCGCCAAGCCTTAAAGGCAGACTTGATAGCCAGAAGTTCCTTGTCAGTAATCGTGTAATTGACTTCAGGAGGCGAGAATTTGCGGGACCAAAATGCCACGGGATGCAACTGATTGGTTACCGGGTCCTTTTGTGATAGAACTGCCCCCATGGCAAGGCTTGAAGCATCAGTTTCCACGATGTAGGGGAGTTCGGGGCGAGGGTGTTTTAAGATTGGTGCAGAGATAAATTTAGTCTTCAAATCCTGGAAAGCTTGTTCCGCCTTGGTAGACCATTCAAAACGTTTGTTTTTCTTTAACAAGGCAGTGATGGGCTGGACTATTCGAGAGAACTCGGGGATAAACCTGCGGTAAAAGTTAGCGAAGCCTAACATGCTTTGCACACCTTTTACGGAGGATGGTGATGGCCATTTGAGAACTGCATCGACCTTCTTTGAATCCATACGCACTCCGCCAGGTGATAATATGAATCCCAAGAATTCAACTTCAGTCACGTTGAAAACACATTTTTCCAACTTAGCGAAAAGTTTGTGTTGACGCAATCTTTCGAGGACCATTTTCACGTGTTTCCGATGTTCAGATTCCGATGAAGAATAAACGAGGATGTCGTCAATGTAAACAACAACACATACATCTATGAGCTCTCTGAGGACATCGTTCATAAAATATTGAAAGGCGGCCGGGGCATTGCAAAGTCCGAAGGGCATGACCTGATATTCAAATAGCCCATACTTGGTGCGGAAGGCCGTCTTCCATTCATCGCCCTCTTTTACTCGTACCAAGTGGTAAGCTCCTCTAAGATCCAGCTTTGTATATATGCATGCTTTTCTGACTTGGTCCAGGAGTTCAGGGATCAAAGGTAACGGATATCTATTCTTAACGGTGATCTGGTTCAGGGAGCGATAATCGATACAAGTTCTAAGGTCTCCTTCCTTTTTTGGAACGAAGAACAAAGCTGAAGAAGCAGGGGACTTGGAAGGACGAATAAACCCATTTGACAGGTATTGATCCAGGTATTGTCGAAGGTGAAGGTTCTCAGGCTCGGTGAGGGCATAAATTCTACTACAAGGAGGAGTAGATCCAGGTATCAGGTCTATCTGGCAGTCATAAGACCTATGAGGAGGTAGAGAGTTAGCCTGACTCTTCCGGAAAACATCTTGGTATTCTAGGTATTCGGGAGGTAACTGGGGAGTCTCTGAAGAAATTGCGGCCAGTGCAACACCAGGTGGAGGGTGACAAGTAGAGACACATTCTGGAAACTGGACCGTTCTTGCTCGCCAATCGATCAGAGGATTGTGTTTCTCTAACCAAGGTATTCCTAGAATAATCTGAAACTGAGGGGCCTTGATCACATCGAACACGATCTTCTCATGGTGTCCATCTTGACTTACTAGCGTCACCTCTTGAGTGGTATGCGTTACTGGCCCGGAGGCTATCTCCGTACCATCCACCGTAGTAATGACGTCCTTTACAGCCTTGGGACAAAGAGTTAGATTCATCCTCAAAACCATTTCATGATCCACATAATTGCCGATGGCACCGCTGTCGACGTAAGCTTCAATTGCATGTAATCGATCCGGATTATCAGGGCTAATGAGGACCATAGGTATCACGAAATGCGAGGTCACGGAACTGGTTTTTACGCTCGGCAAGAGGACCTCTATTCTTGTCGGGCGAGGTCGTTTCCCTGCTCAGAGTTTGTAACTTTGGTAACTGCAGTTCCTACTGCCTTCTTGGCAGGTTTCACCGGACAGTCTCGAAGAAAGTGCCCTGAGTTTCCGCAATATAGGCATAATTGCAACTGTTTCCTCCTTTCCCGCTCCCTTTGTGTTAGAGGACCTTTCAGACCCCCTATTTGTATGGGTTCCCCGGAGTCTACTCCTTTGGAAGGAGTTGGCGGTTTGAAAAATACTCGAGCATCAAACTTGGAACGATCGGCCTTCCTGTTCTGCAGCCTGTGATCTATTTGAACGACCAAGTCTATATAATCAGAACAGTCTTTTGGGGGATTCACTACTTGGGCTAAAACGTCTTTGAGCTCTCCACGTAGACCTCTATAAAACACCGTAATCCTTTTGTCCTCAGGCCATTGAGTTTCCACTATTAGTCTATTGAAAGATGCAATATAAGCCAAAAGGTCTTGATTACCCTGTCGCAACGAAAGAAGCTCATTGTCCAAGGCCTGCCCCTGTGAATGTCTTGCGAACAGTTTTTCCATACTAAGCTGAAAGGCTTGAAAATCATGGAGAACCGGATCATCTTGATGAACTAGAGGGATCGACCATTCTGCCGCATTGCCACTAAGGTACGAAAGTACAAAAGCTACTTTAGCTTGATCAGTTGGAAAGGCTGCTGGCCGGCATAAGAAGTGCAACCGGCACTGATTGATAAATACTGCAAACCTCTTTGGGTCACCAGAAAATCGCTCGGGCGGAGTCAGAGGTACATTCCCAGGTAGGTTGATCTGCACTGGATTCATAGAGAATGTTGAAGGAAGATTTGCCCCTGATGCGGGTAACGGGATCTGTCCGGCTTGTGACTGTAGCACTTGTCTAGCAAGATTGTCTGTTCTCTCCTTGGAAATAATTAGTTCCCTTCTTAGAGCATTCGTTTCCTGACGAGCTGCATGCACTTCTGCCCTTAGTTCCCCAAGTAACCGGGCTAGGGGGTCAGTATCCGAGGTTTCCATAGCGCCTGGGCGGGAGTTTTGCGGTAGGCTTTGAGTTCTGTAACGCTCACCTGATTCTCGCAGAGGCGCCAGTCTTGACTGGGCGACTTCCGTATCTTCAAAGGTGATGTGTAGCACCCGGTTGTCTCTTTGGGCTGGACCTCTGTGCACTGTATGCCTGACGTGTAGAGTAAGATGTCTTAGGTAAGTGAATGCCGAGCTCTCCATCTGCCTCGGGGCAGGGTGCTGTAACCAGTTTCTTCACTGGATAGGTAGCGCAGGCCTCTTGACTTCAGAGGACTGCTGTCCATCGTTTACTGCACGAACGGTAAGTTTCGAGTCATTCAAATGTCTTTAAAGTCTTTAGTAATGATGTCTCTTGTTTTGCAGGGTTCCGGCGATGGCAGATGACGGGCTGAAGTGAGTTGAAGATGGAGCCCGTCTGATGAATAGAAGCGCCTGGAAGCACGTAAGTAAGCGCTTGTTGCCTGCTTCACGATGCGCTCTAACTGTCTTTTTATTTTGCAGGTACGAGTTCGGAGCGGCTGCAGGGTGCCGGAATACCCACTGGATTAGATGTGGAAAAGGAGTAATGGCACGTGAGTATTAAAGTTCCCCAATGTCTTTAAACGCACCTTGTTTTGTCTTTCAGATGCGGGATGCAGCGCCGAAGGCCTCCGGAGCGTGCGAAGAGTTGGTAAGCTTTTGTCTTTCAGATGCCGGAATGCAGTATGAAGACCTCCGGAGCGCACGAAGAGTAGGTAAGCCTTTGCCTTTCAGATGCCGGAATGCTAACCTGTTCTTTCTTGTCTTTATAGGTGTTGCTGAAGAACGGATTCAGGATGGTAAGCCTTTTTCCTTAGGCCCAGGACCGGATGCAGAAGACACGATGAGCGTTCTGCTGCAGAGGGTGCAGAATAACGCAAAGCAAGATTCATCCACCGGGTGTGGTTTAAATAGCCTCCTGTAGTGCTTAGGTGTCTCCTTACACAGCCACGCCTAAGTAAGAAAAGAGTTCCTGGTAAGAAAAGAGTTCCTGCCTTCCAGAAGAGTTCCAGTGTTCTAAATCTAGGGAGTGGCTCCAGCCCCACCCAACAGGAAAAGTAGTTCCAAACAGAAGAGGATCAGAGGCTCAACTGGCAGGCAAGTAAGCAGCATGGTCTGCTGCAGGTAAGTCCACCCAAGCATTATGAGCCCGGCGCTTCCAGCGCTGGGACTGGGCATATTTATGAGCCTGGTGCCACTGGCGCCAGGACTGGGTCCAAAAGGTCCCAATTGGGACTGGTTGGCACTCGGAACCTGGGTTATGGATCTGCTTCCAAGGGAGTTGGGAAAACCCTGACCTTTTGGAAGCAGAGATCATGACAGGGTCCAGATCTCCAATAAGTTCTTGGCCTCCCACTAGCTCTTCTTCAGAGTCTAGTTTAACCACACAGAGTTGTACCTCCCTCTCAGCCTCGGCTGGAGGTGGAGTTACAGGTGTAACTGTTGACAACCAAGGGGAAGTCCTTGTTGGAAGCACTGGAGTGCTTGCTGCTGGCTTTTTCCTAGGAGTCTTGGGTTGCCCCTTTGCTCCTGATCTGGTAGTTACTGCAGTGAGTTGCTCCAGTGGTAAAGGAGTGATTTCTGTCATCATCTCCCTAGATAACCCTCGCAGGGTTTTCTCTCTTGCAGGTTTTGTGAGCTCCTGTAACCTTTTACTAGGAGGTCTGGGGGTATGTGACACAACTCCAAGAGCTTTCAGGTCATTACCCAACAGAACCCTAACTGGTACTTCACATTGTACACTGACAGGTATCTTTACAGCCATATCATTACACTGGATGAGAACTGGTAACTGGGGACACATCTGCACAGGCCCTCCAGCTAACTTGGTGAGGCATTTGGGTGCCTTAGCAACATCCTCTGCCTTGAAAAATGATTCATCCACCACAGTTATGCTGGCCCCAGTGTCTCTAATGGCAGGAGTCTCCTGATCATTCACCTGGACACTGTCTTTATAAAACTCTTTAGTATTATCTGGGATAGAATTATACACATCTAAATTCTGTTGTTCCCACAACCCCAGAGAGACTAAAGAAACACTGGCTGAGACACCAATGGGTTCATCAGCCAGCAGTAGAAAGTTTCCACTTGCCATTGGGACTTCCTCTTTTGGAGCGAAGGCTAAGGAGGCAAGTTGGGTCCTTGAAGGTTTACCCTTGCATCTGGGATCTCCTTTCACATGGTCAGTAGAGCCGCAAACAAAGCATTTACCGAATGCCTTCTGGAAGGGTGGCTTGTTCTGGCCTCCCTCTGGTTTGGCACCAGAGGGTACACTATTCTGCTGTGGTTTCCCTTGTGGCTTACCCTTATGGTTTTGTTTGGGGCCTTGGAATTTGCAGTATTAGAATTCTCTTTGGAGTCCTTTTTAGGCTGTGTCCCCTCATCCTTTTTCTGAGTTACCCCAGAATCCTTGTGAGTGGCCCTGTTGGCATCCCACAAGTCAGCAGCCTTAGCTAGCTTTCGGGAATCTAATTCCTTTGAATCAGCCAAGTGCTGTCTGAGCTCAGAAGAGCAGGCATCAAACATTTACTCCAACATAAAAAGATTCTTCATACCTTCATAAGTTTTCACTTTGTAACCCTTAATCCATCCCTCTAAGTTTTTCAACCCTTCGCTCACCCAGGTAGCCCAAGGGGTACCATCATGTTTTTTGAGGGTTCTAAACCTCTTATGATAGTGGCAAGGGGTCTTCTCAAATCTAGCTATCAGAGCTAGTTTCACACATTCATACTCTTTCCTATCCTCCTCCCCCAACTCCATTACCACACCAGTTGCAACAGGGGGAAGACTAGAGAACAACCAGGTGAGTAAATCATTTCCTGTGATGTTCTGGAGCCCATGATTATATTCAAACAGAGACAACCAATCCAACACATCCAATTTAGGCTCATACATACCAACCAATTCTTTAGGCATCCGGGGTCTTTTAGGACTGGAACTTCTAGAGGAGCCAGAGAGAGAAGTATTTTCAACAGACAATTTCTTCATTTCTAGCTCATGCTTGAGCTCCATTTCCCTTAGCCTTAGATCTTGATTCAGTTCCTGGTGTCTTTGTTCAGCCTGAGTATTCAGTCTCTTGAACTCTAGTTCAAGTTTCATTTTTTCTAGCTCAAGATATTGAGGACTAAGTGTGGGACCTGGCAAAGGTCCAGTAGGTACAGCTGGTAGAGCAGACAGAGGCCTAGGGGGGACAGTCACAGCAGCCTCACCCTCCTCTTCTGACTCTTCCTCAAGAGTATCAACATGTTGATCAACATCAATCTCTATACTGTTATCTACAGTTTCTGGCATGGTAGGTTCCCCTGAACCATCATCCAGACTTTGGTTAGCTAACAACCTTTCTATCAATTCCATGTTCTTGCCTTTATTCAGGAGATTCTTATGCTTACAGAGAAATCTTAAACAATCAGCAGTTTTTGTAGCAAGGGACTCTTGACTATAATTTTCCATAGTTGACATGTTAGAAAGATTACTTTTTTCAGTGCTAAACTTTGTGGTTAGTTGTACTAAGGTATCCTAAAGCACTCTAAAATGTATACTCAATACAAATCCCACCGCTGTACACCAGTGTTAGGCAGAAACCTGTGCAGTTCCCTTTGGGAACACTGCAAAAGATTTAAGACTACAGGTGTTAGCAGTAATCCCACTTGGTAGCAGTCTGTACCACCCAGATTTACCTTGTAGCTGTGGCTGAGCAGTCAGACTTCCCTCAAGAAGAGTTAGGCAGTATGCAAAGTATACACAATAGGCACTCAGATACAACAATACAAGCAAACACTGACCAGAGCTTTGGTATCAAAGTATATAATTATTTATTTAAAAACACACTGATTGAAACACTCCAGCACTCTTATGGTAAAACACTCTAAACACAATTACTATTATAATATATACAACCCTTGTTCCTTATCAGAAAAGTCTTAGTTAACACCACTTATTTCCATACAGAGGTGAACGCTTAACTATAGATGGCACTCCACTAAGTTTATGAAGAAGGGAGGGAAAAAGACAGAATATGGGAAGATACACCACTCTAAGGTTTAAGGACACTATTAGGAAGGCAGTAGAGCAAAAGTCACTTGTGAGCCAAAGTCCATAGGCTGGGCCCACTCTTAGAGAGAGCAGAGCACAAATGCGCCCAAGATCATACAGTTACAATAGGCTTAGAAAGTATTGCAGAGAGTTCGAAAAGAGTTTAGAGAGGCTCAGAAAAGTTTAACCAGGTTGTCCCAGGCTAACCCAGGTTCGAAAGCCGGGGGCTAAATCTACCCCGTACAGTCAGTGGCAAGGGAAGCCGGGCGGGACACGGTACCTTAAGTGGGAAGGATCCTCCAGCAGGGGCAGTTGTTCCTGGCAGTGGGTGCAAGTCTCGTCGTCGTCCAGGGGAAGAGAAGATCTCGACTTGGAGGAAAGATGAAGGTTGTTGCACTGCCAGGGAAGAAACCAGCCGCAGAGTTTTCCGGTTAAAGGTATTACCCTTTAATTCGTGGTCGTGGTAAAACGTGGTATCCCGGTTGCCGTGGCAGTTTGGCTCAGCTTCTCCCTCGTCGGATTCTTAGGTCCTGTGGTGTCTTCTGAAGTTCCAGTCCCCAAAGCCCTGCTTTTATGCAGAAAACCCCCATTCACTCAGCCTAGATGTCACTCAAACATGCTAAGTGGTGAGCCGGCCGGCTCCCCACTTGGGCCAATCAGGATGGAGTGCGACTTGAGTTGCCTAGGCAACTCAGTCCAGGGTGCCTAAATCCCCCTCCACCCCTCCTAAGTACCCCAGACAGAGTGGCACCACTTTGAAGGGCTTCTGTGGAGAAGCCCGCCAAAAAGTTGAACAAAGGGCTCGACTTGGGTTGGAGTCACAGAAGAGAACACAAACGCCATTTTAGAACCGAGTTTTGGCAAAAAATACCAACCGGAGAATTAATAATAATTAAATAAACCGGCGGTATGTTCGAGGCTATCGTAATTAAATAAAGATAGTAGCATCGAACAATGGGAAAATCCCGTAGAGAGATATTTGCGGTTGAATATAAAAAGTAGTATCCACTGCCACCAGCCAAAACTCGATCAGGGGGGACGGAGACGTGCCCCCTCGACTAACAGACCCCGGGGCAATCGAATTGCCCCAGCCAGTACGTCCACAATATGATGGTTTGTACTGGTTATGTTCAGAATTCAAGACTAGTAAAGTCAATGGTGACTTTACATGCCCTGGGAGACAATAGTCAGACCTAGGGTATGGAGTCTATACTGGCGGGTCACTATGACACCCCTGTGTTACTGCACTGAGGGTGCTGTGTAACACACATCACAAAAACACATGAAGCCCTATGGAGTAAAAGACCCCATAGCCCATTAAACACATCTAGAGTCAAAGAAACACACTCAAATCTTGCCCAAGAGTGAGGGCAAAAGAGTCTCACTCTTGGCAGGAGAAAAAAATAAACCCCAAAAATCCAGCAAAGCTGCTGGGAGACTCACGAGGTTAGGAAATTCAGCCTAAACAGAGAATTCTCCCTAACAAACGAGTTGCCCGAAGTTAGAAAAAGCTTGATATAAGGGATATAAAGACTTGGTCCCCACAATTGATTTTATTATAACCGTCCAGTTTTGCAGCCATACCTACAGGGCTAATTCTCTTGAGGTCATGGCGGCTGCTTTTTACATTTTGAAAGAGGGTCAAAGTTTACTTAATTGAGACGTGATATGCGTTATACTTAGCTTTAGCTTAACTTAGTGGATGTTGAGTATTATATTACTAAGATGATCATTGTAATTTTAGGATGTGCGATTTTATTAATTGTTTTTTTCCTGTTTAAGTAATAATGTAAATAGGTTTATTGAATTGGAAGATGATTGTGTGAATTTTACACATATATGTTTTGTTTTATCAATTTTTTGTGTGTGTTTTTTATGTGATGAGCTAACAGGTTTTTTAATTAAATAATTGCACATTAAAAAATAAATAAAGAGCATTGTAGTTATTACTTGCCTGACACCCCTCATGTATTACTCAGTGTGCTGCATCTTACTATCTTTGCTTATTCTGTGTTCTTTCCTCCGGGATGGGTTGTGTGGAGTGTTTTTTTATAGTTCATTTTTATAGTACATGGTATGTTTAATTAAAGTATATATATCATTAGAGAAGCTTGATGAGGCATTTCATTATTTTCGACTGTTCTACTTCACTGTTTGGGTTGCTACTGGATTTCATTCACACCTCTCTTGAGAGCACTGCCTTCCCGCTATCCACGTTTAGTATATCTTTTAACTGTGCCTGTTTTACCTTCATGTTTGTGTTGGGAGTTGATTTGTAGAAGTGTGAGGGCTGTCTAGGCGCTTTAGCCTCTGCTCATGCTTGTACTGTTGCAGGGCAGAAGTCAATTCGTCACAAATACAGGATTAGAAATTGCATGCAGGTCTCTGTGGAAAGTGGTATGTTTTTCTCTGGGATTCCCCATAGCTCTCTATGGTCATTTACACCACATGCAGCTTGGCACAAGGGGAGCTCTGTCTTGGGCGCCTTTGAGAGCATGACTAAACCCATCAGTAACGGAAGGGGACGTGGCACACACATGACTAGACGGCCACTCAGCGGAGAGAAGAGGATCATTGTTAAAAAACGGAAAGAAGGCTCACCCATCTACGGAGGAGATGCATGGAATGCACATGTTGCGGTGTATTCCAAGAAGGTTGGATACACTGCTCTGCGAGTGCTGTTCAGTAGAAGCCATTAGCCAGAGAACGCTTGAAATGGAAAGAAAGAACAAGAGAGATGCGCATTGACCTTTGAACTCCTCCACTTAGACATTGTTAAGCTGTGCCGTGTGATGCATTCGTAGGAACGGAATGCTAACATTCCCGTGTGCATATTGTACATGAAAGCATTTAAGACCCCTTCTAAATACGTCGAACATGTGCAAAGCTGGACATAAATAATCATGGCCTTTTTCTCTGATGCGCTTTAGTTGTGTTGAATATAAGGGAAATTAGAAATAAAAAGGCAATAGAAATTGTAGGAATGCTTAAATGCATGGCAGCCAATGCACACAGAATCTCTTTTTGGTGTCTCACTAGAGGTGTAAACCACGCCTAAGTGTGGTTATATCTAACACCTCGAAAATGTGTTCGCAAAGAAATAACTTTAAATGTTGGAAAATCTTGTCATTTTTCCTTCTCCCTATGCCACCACTCCGCCATTCTTGTAGGTATTTAATGTCCCCTTAAGCGGGGTCCGAAGATATGGTTAGTGCGCCTTCCTGAAATGTAAAAGCGAGGGGGGTGTGTGTGGTGTGCCGGGCAGGAGTTTCCAGAGTCTCGGAGCATAGATATAATAATAATTCTTTAATGTGATATAGTATGGAAAATAAATTCATACTTTACACATATATCAATAGACATAAAAATGAAAATTATACATATAAAATCATACATCTAGACTCGTCCTACTAATGTGTAACACCAAATGCACAGCAAATCTATAGTCTAAAATCCAAACAAGAGGGGAGGGAATTGGGGTAAAGGGTCAGAATAATCATAATTGCTGATATAGGCTTCATATTGTTCAAGGTTAGTATTTGGACAGCTATGTCAAGTATAAGTGCCTCTACGACTCGTTACCCAAAAGTCAATGGTGGAGTTTGCTCATTTTTCCATTACATATTCTATCTGTTGCCAGACGTTATACAGGGCTATGAAAAGATGCATGTTCGATGTATTAGTACAATAACGCCAGAACATAAGTTTGGGTATTGATAATGGGTCATGCACAAATTCTCCCAAATAGCGGACAATAGTCTTCTTGATTGCTCTGCATTGCGTTAATACATGTCTTGTCGTCTCCAGACATACAGGAGATTTGCACACTCGGCAAGTTCGTTCTGCTGCAGGTATGTTTTCCCTTACACCTATTCTGGATAGGGTGGGCAGTTGTTCCAGTCTGAATAAGATGATGAAACGGCGGAGTCTTCTAGTAGGACATAGGAGAAGATAGTCCTGAGGTTTCATAAACTTGTATATTCTGTAGGGCACAAAGTGGTAGGATTTGAGGGATTCCAAGTGGGCAAAGTTCTCTAACCAATCCCATAGGTCTATCTTTTTCCTCAAGGCATTTAGCATATCTTTGGTGACAGTTGCCTCTCTGTATATCCAGCCAATTTCATTGAAAAATTTACCCATATCTTTATATAGAGATGCAGTGGTAGATTTTTTGTCTAATTCCTGATGGAGTGTCCCTAATAGGGCGTTAGGGGAACCACTTGTCATTTTGAGGTAGAAACCAGCTCTTTTTTTAAGTACCATAGCCCTGAGTGAGGGAAGACCCAGCTCCAGTCTTATCAAGGCCATAGGCACCCCCGGTGGTAGTCCCAGCATACGTCGCCAGAACTTTCCTTCCAGTACTTGTAACCATGCCAAATTCATCGTCAGCAGTGACTCAAGGCCATAGATGACCATTGGTGCAAATACTTGCTTGTAGAGATGGCGAGTTCCCCACAGAGTGAAGCCCCCTTGCTTGTTGGTGAAGGATGCTATAAGCGAGATCACTTGGAGAGCCCTGCTGTTCCTATCCTGTTTGCAGAGTGTGTAATCACCTAAGGGCTCAATCTCCACTCCGAGGTAGCGATAAGAAGGGGCATACCCAATTATCTGTTCATGTACTATCAGATTCACACGCGTTGTTCTTTTCTTGGTGAATCTTAATACATTGGTCTTCTGCAAGTTAATGGTCAAGCCATTAAGCTTGGCATATTCCCAGAGGATATGTGCAGAACGTCTGAGACCGCCAATAGTATTGTCTAGTACTACCAGATCGTCTGCATATGCCAAGACCACGCATTTTTCTCCACCAAGTTTAGGAGGACAATTATTTGCCTCCGCAAGTGTCGCAGGAATATCATGTACATACAGATTATATATGAGGGGGGCTGTTACGCAGCCTTGCTTCACCCCTCTGTTTTGGGTAATCTTCTGGGTAGAGTGCCCCTCCGAATTAAGTCGTAGGCTCACCATGGTATCTCGATGAAGTAGTTTGAGATAGTATAACAGACCTATGGGGCAACCCAATGCTTCTAGTTTATTCCAAAGCCTGGCTCTAGGGATTGAATCAAAAGCTGCCTTGAAGTCAATAAATAGAGCATATAATGGAGGCTGATCCTTGCTGAGTGCTCTCGTGTGTAGAATATCCATTACTAGAAGATTATGTGCAGTCGAGAACTCCCATCTGAAGCCACATTGAAATCTGCAGAGTATTTGCTTGTCTTCCACCCATTTATGCAGTTCGCTGAGTAGCAGGGAAGCAAAAAGTTTGCCCGACACATCCAGCATCGATAGTAGTCTATAGTTGTTAGGGTCAGTGCGGTTACCTTTTTTGTGCACTGGGATCAGGATCGCCGTTTGCCAGGTTCGAGGGATTTCTCCCCCTGCAAAAACCTTGTTGAAGAGTACAGAGAATAGTTCTGCCCAGAAAGCCGGGTTGTTTTTTACCACCACGTTTGCTAGCCCATTAGGACCGGGAGCTCTGGAGGACTTAAGAGTCCCAATTTTGTTGGATATTGCCTCCAGAGAAATATCGAATAATTGGGACATTGGAGGTTTTTCCACGGTCCAATTTGCCGACCCCTCTTCTTCCATATTACGGTCTAGAAGAAATTTTTCCCAGTCTTCCTTGTTTATTGGGTTAGTTGTTGTGCCTTTGACCTTGGTTCTATTCTCATTTAGTAACGCCCATATGCTTCTCGAATTTCTGGAGCAGATAGTTTTGACCAAACGTTGGTAGCCAATATTCTTCTCTATCGCTTTGATACCTCTCACCTCTGACCTATAACAGTTTCTGATTGTTCTTATTTTCTGTTGATGTCGAATTACCGTGATGTTCTGATCTTTTAGGCTGCGTATCTTTCTTCTCATTTCTCTTTTAGCATCTCTGATTTTCCCATTAAAGGGAAGGGGCACTTTTCCCTCTTGTGTAACATAAATCTTTTTGGTTGCTGCATGAAGGCCTGAGAATTTGGATATCCACTCTTCAATTTCGTTGGCGGTCATAGTGTGAAAGTCTCGTCCATTATCCTCCAGGGCGCCCTTTAAAGATTCTGAAGCCGCTCTAATTTTCTTTTCAGACCAGACTATTCTGGTTCCTGTGCAGTTAGCTGCAATACTTCCAATATTTATCTTGGGAGTGTCAGGCACCTGAGATATAGAAGGTGTTCTGTTTCTTTCCTCCCTGCAGCGGCGGAGTTCAAGTCTGCACATGTCCCTTCTTCTGGTGGACCATCAGCCTCTGCACATGCCGAGTTTCTTAATGAGATAGCTTGGAGACTTCAAGGTGACAGCCTTGTAGATGTTGCAGCGTGATTTTAAGATGATATGTGCATGCAGCGGGAGCGAGTGCAGTTTGATGAGGGATGGGGTGATATGATGTAATTTGCAGTCCTTTGATAAGTTCTGCTAGAGCATGTAGGGCGCAATCCAGGGGTGCCAAAATAGTCAACGGAAGGCTTTCCCAAAGGTCTTTGCCACCATCAAGGTGAGAGAGCACTAATGCTTGGACAGCAGATCAGATGTTTCTCTAAAATGGATGGTTTGATTTTCCACAGCAGGGAAAGTTGGTACCAAGCTGTTTGTGTCTTCCTTGCTATGTGCTCTTTGAAGGAGAAGTGTCTTTTGATGTTGAACCCAAGAGGCCAGCTGGGGTGTGAAGCCCTAAATGTTCATAGCAGAGAGCCCGGTCAGGGTGTTTGGTGTTATTGGTCACCAGTCTGGTATCAGTCTTGGAGGAGTTGAGCATCAGGGAAGCACTGGACCTACAGGGCTGGATCAATGAGAGGCAGGCCTTGAGCCTGTGGGTGTCTTCGATGGAGGATGTCCTTAGGTAGAGCTATGTGTCATCCTTGTATTGGTGAATGTGGAGGCTGTGTAAGGCCAGGAGGTTCCTAAGTGGTTCCTTGTAAAGATTGAAGATCACAGGGAGAGAATGGATCATTAAATAGGTAGAGGTGGTGATCTGAAGAAATCCATTTGGACAAACTGGTGGGGGTTAGCAAGGTAGTATTTGAACCAGCTAAGGACAATCTTGATGATCCCAATACAGTGATGGAGAATGTTGGTTACGGTCTGGTGGTCTGTTGTGTTGAATGCTGCTGAGAGTTCAAGGAGAACCAGGAGGCAAGGATGCCCATCATCATGGAATTTAAGGGCATTGATAACCACCTTGATGGTAGCCGTTTCTGTGCTACATCTTGTTCTAAAGCCAGATCTGTAGGCCTGGGAGGATTTCTCCAATCTTGATTGGCGAGGGGAAGGTGCCTTCAGTTAGGGAGTCATAGATGATTGTTAGGTGGGGGAAGAGCTCTTCAGTAAGAAGGATGTTCAGTAGGGAGGTAGAGGGGATATCATCTGTATCTGAAATGGCCTTCAGGGATGCTAGGGTGACAGTGAGTTCTTCCATAGTTAGTGTCTTGAAAGTTGTCCAAGTAGTTGTGATTTTGTGAGATGAGATATGTAGTGTGCTGTCAGGTGTGGCCTTGTTGTCTATGTGCTGGCAGATCATGGAGATCTTTTTAATGAAGAAAGAGTTGATGACTGTGGATGTTCAGATGAAGTGAGGTACTGGTGGGTTGAGCAGAGGGTTGATGCAGTGCTTGATCGCTTTGAAGAGAGCTGTGCTTTTATTTTTAGCCTTGGCTATGGTGTTTTGATAATAGTTGGCATTGGCAGTGATGATCAGTCGTCTGTGTGCTGTATGGAGTTCCTTGGACATGGTGAAGTCGGATGCACTGCAGGATTTTTTTCCAATTCTTTTCTTGTTTTTTGATGGTTCTTTTGTTGAAGATGAGTTCTTTAGTGTACCAGGGTGTGGGAGATTAGGCTTTAGTGTTCATTCGTTCACCATGGCATGGCATTTCATATTGGTTGTGAGGGTGGTGTTGAATGTTTGGAGAAGTGAGTCCTGGATGATCTGAGGTATATTAGTCCATGTAAGGTGGAGGTTGGCAAGGCCTTCTGTGAGAACATCCACTGGGAAGATGTTGAATGATCTGAAAGTTTGTTTGCTGGGTTTTATGATTGGTGTGATGACTGGGGTGGTGTGACTAATGTGAAAGGGAATTGCCAAACGATCTGGCCCATAGAACACTATTTGATAGTTGTGAATGAGGGTGGCTGGAGAAGTGATGATTAGGTCAAGGATATTCCCTTTGCTGTGAATTGGGTCTTTCGTGTGTTGTTGGAAGTTCAGAGTATCGAGGAGAAGCCAGTTGAGATATTCCTTCATTGGCTTGATTGTTGGGTTACCAGGGATGTTGAATTCTCCAAGGAAGACTTTGTTGGTGTGCGTGAGAGACCAAGGTGATGACCAAGTCTGTGAAGTCTTCAATGAAGGATGTGTTGGGCTTCAATGGTCTGTAGATGCAGTGGAAGGTGACTGTGCGCGTTGTGGAGAGTGAGACATGGCAGGAAAGGATTTCAAAAGAGCTAATGGTGGAGACATGCAGTTGGGTGCATGGCCATGATGGCTTGTGAATGATGTAATGGCCTCTGCATATGCATATCTTGTTTGGAAAATCTCATTGGAGACTGCTTTAGCCGTTGGTGATGAGGACATCTAGGATGGTGGTGGCAGTGAATGTCACCCAGGTCTCGATAATGAAGATGGCGTACTTTTCAATGATGAAATTGCCATTTGCCCAGGGTTACTTTTCGCCTTGGTACTGGCAGCAATTAACCACTTCCAGAGGTTTGCATGCATGTTTTCACAGTGCCTTGCCCATGACAATTTTAGAGGCACAACATTATTTCACGTATATTACTGTCTCCGGACCTCTGCTCTGCAAGCCTCTGAAACATGCCAGTAACTCTAGCAATCCCCTGGGGCAAGTTCATAGAAAAATAGCATTGGCAAAGCTAACATCTGGTTTGCAGATATAGGGGATAAGATAGTTTGTGTCCCGGGAGGGCTTTCATAAATTCTTATTCTTTCCATTTTCAAAGCCAGTCCTTTGGCTTTGCCAATTCATGTCATAATGGTTTCCATGGTGGCGATAAAAGTCCCAAATCCACCATGGGAGCACACTTTAACCACCTAAACACCCATAGTCATTAGCAATATCAATAACCACAAAAAGAACACAATGTATGGCAGCACAAAAGTGGAAAGCCCATCAGTGTACCAAGCAGAATGCAACCTCATCAAACTCCTAAAAATAATGTTTAACACCCCTCTCCACAATTTAAACAGTTCAACTTGCTTCTAGAGCATGGCTATCACTATAGCATAGCTTTCACCATGATGCTCTCTTACCTCATCACTGAACATGTAATTGACAACGGGACACATCAAATATTTATTTTTGTAAAACCTGTCAGGGAGCTAAAGCTCTACCAAACCAGGCTTAAATATGAAGCAACTGAAGGTGGTCTTCCCTACGTCATCACGAGTTTGGCGGTATCCACCAGCGTATATAACGGTACCGCTACTTGGTCCAGCGCTATTAGCGCCGGATCACGAGTAGCCAGTTAACGGTAACTTCTCATTCCCCATTGGGTCAATTGGACCCAAAAGGGGTTTCCTGGCGCTATTAGCACTGGCACAATTACGGCCGTGCTAATAGCACCCAAACCGGGCAGAAAGCAAACTTTTCGCTCAACTTATAATGGTGCCAGGCCTTAAATGCGCCGGTAATAGAATTAGCGTCGCATTTAAGGGCTACCGCCCAACTCATGATGAGGCCCGTCTTGCTTCCCATTGAACCGAGATAGAGAACAATGCAAAGGTATCACCAATTTCCTTGCTATGGAGTGTCAGAAATGATTAGAGGTTATGGTAAACTGAATGGGGCATGGCACACCTAGGGCCTCATTATGAGTCCGGCGGTAGCCGTGCTGGAAAAACCGGCAGGCTGCCGCCAGACCCGGAATACCATTCCGCATCCGTGATTGCCGGAATCTCCTGGGCATTATAACCCCGGTGACCCAGTAAATCCGGAGGCGGAATACCTCAAATCTCCATTCCCATGGAGTCCTATAGGACTCCATGGGGATGGGGACAATGGAAACGCCGGCTCCGTCTACGACGGAGATTTACTCCCGCCAGGTCAGACATGGAGCCTGCAGAACTCGGAATCAGCCGGTCCGGAAACAACAGTGGTGGTGGATTTACCACCACCGTTTTTTCCGGACAGGCGGGATCATAATGACTTCACTAGAGATCATTTACAACTCTGCGATTGGGGTTTAAAAGCCCGTACTGTTTATGTTTTTTTTCCTAAAAAGACAGAAGAGGGACTGAAGGTAGCTAAGGCAGTATGGCAGAAGCTCCTACACATGGATCTGTCACAGAATACACTGAGGATTGCCACGATTTGTTGTGATTGCTCAGATGGAGCATTGTATGACAAATCAGCATTGATCAAGCAGCTGCCGATTTCAATGTAAATGACAAACCAAGTATTTTCTGGTTTTTGTTTGACACCCTTGCTCACAGTACTATATTCAGAGATTGTGATCTGGAATGATTCTGCATATCAGGATGTGATAATCAATTCACAAAAGTAGGATTCTTCTTCCTTGCAGTTGTTAATGACTAGGAGGTGTACCGGTGCTTCGCAAGGTAATTCCTACTTCCGTCATTGCGCACACCATTGAAGAGACATGCACCGTTTCCTGTCACCCGCATTACTTCAAAAGCATAGTTTTGTGTTACCTGCATGACTTCAAAAGTGAGTGCCGTGAATGTCAGCTAGAATGCTGATATTGTGGAAAGTTCTGAAACAATGAGCTGCTGAAATTTTCAGGAACAGCTGAACTTTAGGAACAATGGACGTTGAACCACGGCAGAAATACGGCCCAGAGAGACATATTGCAGGGGTAAGCATTGCAGACAGCTTAAAAAATAAAGAAAATTAAAAACATGTAATGTACACACTTTTCACATTGTCTACACCATGAAATCTTCCCACATGCCAAATTTCATGTTAGTAGCATGCTGGGTATTATGCTGAAAATTTCAAACAGACACACACACACATAACCAAGCATTGCAGACAGCTTAAAAAAACTGCTTAAAACAAAATTAGAAACATTTATATTTTATACTTTTTACATTGTCTACACCATGCAACCTACCCATATAAAATATGTCAGAGTGTAGCATGATGGGAAGTATGCTGAACATTTCGAACAGACACACACACACACACACATATGTAAGTGTTGCAGATAGCTTAATGATAGCTCTTAAAAAAAGAACATTTAGAAAAATGTGGAGTTTATACTGTTTACATTGTCTACAAGATCTTAACCACATGCAATATTTCAGGGTTGTCGCATGTTGGGAAGTATGCTGAACATTTCAAACAGACACACACACATATACACACATTTCCCTTTTATATATATATATATAGAGAGATGAGGGTTTTTTGATTCATGGGTGATGACTACAGCCTTCAATTCATCGCATGCTCACTTCCAAATGCCCCTTCACTAAGATGTGTACTGGGGAGTCTCTTTGTTAGTGTTAAACTTGAAGATGATCGGGTTTGAGGATGATGGAGATGTAATTGTACAGTGCATTTAAGTGATGCTATTTCCCACTAGACTGGGTGACTTGGCTTTGGGTGTTATTGTTCATTGAAGCTTTTATCTCTGTAGGTTATTCTAGGTTATCTGTCACTAATACCATTTGCCAAAATGGCTATTGGTTGAAAGTCAGTCGCATGGATTTCCAAATTGTGTTTCTTTATGTGCATTTGCTTGCACGTAACATCTCTTTCCACTAGCAAGAAACATGTTGTAGGTGTGTTGCTCTCTTGCAGTATCGGGAGTCCACTCCTGGGAGGGTCTATCCCGATGTCGTTCAGATTGGTGGCCCAGCCAAAAACGTGAAGTAAAAGGTGGAGTCACGTCAGAATTCCTGAAATCGCTACTCTGGAATCAGTGGTGCGGGGGACTTCTGAGAGATCTTTCTGGAAAATCCACATCCGGTCTACTTTATTCAATTCTATGCTAATCCCTGCCTCGTACTTGGGTAACTGAAGGCCCATTCAGATTTCTGCTGCAAAGTGCTGGTAGAACATTGCATCACTAGGAAGTTATGCCAGTGCCATGGGTGGTAGTAATCATAGATCAGAGATGATGTTGGATTGTGGCCTCCTGCTGAGTACAATGTTGATGCCACGTGTCGATATGCAGATAAAAATCTGCATACCGGACCCATTCAATCCCAATGGCACTTTCTGGATGCCTGGATCCAGAAACTAAGCTTGGATGTGATTCCTAATGTAGTCCGAGTAAACTAGGAGCCAGTTTGTGAGACCTTGAGTGTACTCTTTGCCACCCTCTTGTCAGATTTCCAGAAACCAAATGACATAATTCCATTTAAAGTTGTCTACCATGTGTTCTTAAGAACTCTCGCTCAATACAACTGAGTAGTTTTTAAAATGGCTTTCCTGGCTTTGCTAGGATTAGATATTTCTCTTAGGCTCTACAATACAGCACTACATTAAATTGGCCTTTGAGATGATTGTTCCTGTTGATGTCTGTGGGCGGTGTGATGTCTCTGTGATCTAGGATGTCAATGAATACAGTAGTGGGAGTATTTCAGCTGGACCATGTTGTTGGGAGGTCTAAGACGTCTAACAGGGCCTACATAGTACGGGTATACAAACAAACCTAATTTGATGTGTCAATCTTTGCCATCTCTGACAATTGTCATTCTAATCAACCAGGTGGTTGTGTCACGTTATGATGCAGCCGTAAACAGAAGCTGGCCTATTAGCTCCCTTTATTGTATGTTTTTTGTATTTTTCAAAGTACATTATAGCATAAATCCTCTCATGATTGGCCTTTGTAGGATCAGCTCCTTTCTATAGAACAGCTGCATTGGCCAGAGTTACATAACTTGGGTCACTGGCTGGACAACTGCCACCTAATGCAGTGTTACCATGGGGAGGCTCCCAAAGACAGGGAACAGGAAGCAGAACAGTAGAGTATCAGAATTGGCTGTATTAGCATGTGGGTATGCCCCATGCTAATCCAAACTCACATGCAATACCACTAGCTTCAAATGTCTGTGACTGAGCTCTTCATTGGTCTACAATTGGGCAGATGTTGCAGTTCGTGCCCACAGGACTTGTTGAGACTCGCAGCATGTGGAGTGTCCAGGGTCATCCATCCCACCACAGTGGAGGCTCACAATGTTCCCTGCGCTGGCCAGGTGGGGGCTCCACATAGACATTGGGCAGAGGTACATTTGACCAGCGTTCTGTAGATCAGCAGCCATCAGGGGTATTCCAAGAAAAATACAAAAGTAATCCAAAAGAAGTCTACACTGTGCAAGACAGAATCCCGCTTTATTGAAGAGTCAACTGGAAGAAACAGACAGCTCTGTGGACCTAACTGCAAGTCATTCTTAATTAGGCCAATGGGGCCTACAATATTTAAACAACAAGACCACACATTAGCATAGATTCATATTAGTTACATTTTTGGGGATGTGCTGGTACATTATTCGATGCTCGTCACTGAGCCCCTTAGGGATCCTGTACATTGTTTGCTCTAATTGGATAAAACATTTCCTAAAACAACATCCCTAATGGCCCTTGATGACATCATGACACTAAACGTCCTGCCCCAATATTACATCATTATAAGCTGACCTGGCAAAAGCTCTAAACTCTCATTGGTTGGCATCCACCAATATACAAATTGATAAACCTCTTGATTTGGAGTGGACCCCTTATTTTGAAGATAGCACGAGCTACAACATCCCACCGACTATATCCAATTAAATAATGAAGGAACAGCAAGAAGGTTAAAGACATTGTGGCAGCCCATGGAACACCATATCCCAGTCCACTGATTGTCCCCCCTCATCGCTCTCCCCCTGCAACTGTCCGCTCCCCGCCGTCCCTCTTGCATCATACCAGCTGCATTAGAAAAAATGTTGCCAGGCAATGCTGGTAAAATTCAATTCCTCCTAGTTACTCTTATTTTGCTATTCTAATCCCTTCCAGTGTCCTATCTGCTCAGCACAGTGTCCTTCAAGCTCTTGCGTAGGAATGCACCTGGTGTCTGGCTGGAGTTCCCCTCCCATACAAAGCGTTTCCCTTTGCAACAGTTAATTATATACTTTGTGTTTCATTGTGTGCGACCTTAGTGTGCTGATCTAAGGCTTCTTTGCATGTCAGCAGAACCTCAACTTTGCTCTGCGCTTTGGCCTTTCAAACAAATAATGAGAGCCTGGGCACAGTCTATCCTGAGCCTGCTAAAACATGGCTGAACTGTTGTTCATTATTATAGCTAACCCTTACACTTCTATTTTATGCTTAAACCTACCTTCACCTAGCTCTATACATTATTATAAATGTGCTTACCACCGTTAAAAAAAAAGACAATAAAAGATATATATAGTTAATAGTGACAGTTCTACACCACTTATACTAATAGATTGAAAAGCAGATAGAACATGCCTGTGTGCACCTAAAACAAAAAAAAGTGTGCATGAGTGTGTTCTATAAATTGAAATAAAAGGGGGGGTGGGGTATATAAATATTGTTTTTGCTGCACGTGTGCTTTTCTTAGTTGCAGCCATGTATTTAGCTACTGGTTAAGGTTACATGTGGATTTTGTATTTTTCACGTCTCTGTTTCCCTCCGCAGCGCACTGCTTCTTGAGGTGCGGGTGTACTGTAAGTACGCTGTGACATCACCATCTATGTTACCTTTGGCGTTACTGCATTACTTATTTAGCTTGTACATGCATGCCTATCCTTGAAGACCCTTTATCATAGCCCAAATCGCATAGACCCTTTCCCCTCCTTTTCTCTCTTGGGCCTTCCAACCCAAGAAGTGTTATAGTTTGCCAAACAGGCCAAATATGTGTACTGTGGCAAAGACCAAGGTTACACTATATAATGGAGTGACTATTGAAGGATGATGCTTCAGGGATCCATGCCAGATCTGTTCTCTCCCACATAACAAAATCCCAGGTGGGGCTACAGCACATGTCCAACCACTTTCTAAACAATGGCCACCACATATCTTTCTAGCAGATTAAGGGCTACTGTGGCATCTCATCTTTTGCATGAAAGCTACAATGACATAAAGAATAACGTATGTGAGTTGGCAGTGCCAAGGGACTGTCAAGTCAAGGTTTTGATTATGGGGCCGCCATGGTTTCTTTCCACTTTCGTGAATGTGTACGGTTCATACTGAGCTGTACTGATATGCTAAGGGCGTTTTTGCCCTCCATGTGAAAACGTCGGACTGTGAAGCACCCCGTTAGACGCATGCTCCTGATCTTGAGGGACTACCATGTGAGGAGCAAAACCAATTCTGCATCCCGGAGCCGGGTTATTTTCGGTGGTTTCTCCTGTTCTGCACCCGTGTTGCCCTGCAGACACACAAACACCTTTGGCTTTTATTGGTGAATAAAATGCATTGGCCCTCATTACGACCCTGGCGGAAATCAACCGACCGGACCGCCATAGCGTAAATAGCGTTTCCGCCATTGCACGATGGAGCAAAGTGCGGCTCATTCCGACCCATCGGGCACGAGCACCACGCCATGGCGGAAGTGCAAAGTCCGCGATGGCGGAAATGACCCCAAAACGGCCCACACCGCCGCCGTACGGCGCCCTAGGTGCAATACCGCCACCCATCTTAGCGGACACCGCAGTGAGCGCCAACCGGAAAGTACGGTGACCGTAAATATACGGAAACGGAAGTAAAAGCATGGTCCCGGAACGGGAAACATCACGCCGTACACCTATAAAACCACAAATTCCACACAACCATTAAAAATACCACCCTGAGACACATCCCAACCCGTCATCCACCCTAGTGAAACCAAGAAAAATGGGAAAAGTAGCGAAGAAAGCGTGCGACCGCAAGCGGCAGGTCCACTTCTCCCGTGAGGAACTCACCGTGCTCACAGAGACCCTCCAGGAGAATGCTGCCGCCGTCTTCTCCACGCAAATGACCAGGACGGCACTTGCGAACAAGAAGGCCATATGGGCCCTGGTGGCACAGCGGGTAAGTGCGGTGGGGACCGCACCCCGCAACCCACAGCAATGCAGAAAGCGATGGGACGACCTGCGGATACGCGTCCGTAGCATACTTTCTGCCAACCGCAACATTGCCACAGCTACCGGGGGAGGATCGGAATCACCCATCAAGTTGACCCCCTGGGAAGAAATCTGTGCCTCCACCATTGGAATGGAGAGCATAGAGGGAGTCGGAGGGATGGAGAAAGGAGTGCAGACATCCGAAGAATCAGGTAGGTGTCCCAAATAAAACAATGCCAAAACCACAATGTCCAATCAAGTGAAGTACCACGTGCCCACATAGTGCAACAGTAACACATGTCCAGGAGAACGTCCACATACATAGGCCTGATAGCACACTTTAAAACTCACATCAAATACATAAATAATTAAAAATCCTAAAAACACCCTCTACACGTGCAGCAGGCACACCCTAACTGCAGGCTGCCAAACAACTGCACCCTCACTCCACACACAAATGAAACCACCTCCAAGGCCCCGACCCAAATCACCCTCAGGTACCACCCCAATGCATGTGATACATTGCCATTCCAATTCCCACAGACCCATTAATAACGCTCGCCCTCCTTTACTCCACCACAGGGTCCGATCCAAACGACGAGCTCCAGGACACCCCTACCAGCACACCTGCAAAGAGGGCCAAGACCAACGGCCAAAGACCCTCCACCTCAGCTGCACGCATCAAGACACGGAAGCAGCACAAATCAAGTGGCAGCACAGAGGAGGGAACTCCAACAGGCACCCCAGCAGCCAGCATGCCCACAACAACACCACCACAGGTCCCCCCAATGGATGCCACAGTAGGCACTGCTTCTGGTGGCAGCAGCACCATAGGTGACACTGCATTAATGGCAGCATGCTCCGACAAAGAAAACGGGGATGTCGAAGTTAGATCCATCCATGACCTGTCTCAATCCCCCTGTCTGTTCCATCCCGTACACCATGAGGATACCACGCAGGGGCACCCACAAGACGACGACTGGCCATCCCCCACAAGCCCTGTGGCAAGGCAACATGAGGTGATCAGCCACTCTGTGACACCACCGCAAATGGCCATGGCCCAGCAGAGGCAACAGTCCCTCGACCAGGTAATCGTGCAACAGCAGCAACTGGCCACGCTCCTCAAGGACCATGCCGATGAATGTGGGGGCACTAAGGCAGACATAGAAACATCAACTGAGACACTTAGGGCAGAAATGGAGAGAAGTACAGAGACACTAAGGGCACAAATGGAGAGTAGCACCGAGAGCCTGAGAGTACAAATGGAGAGAAGCACCGAGAGCCTGAGGGGGGAACTGCATGCGACGTCCAAAGACGTATGTGCCGAACTTGCCGCAGTGCGCCGTGTGCTCACTGAGCTCTCACAAACCCTTAGGGACATGCATGGACGTGAGCAGGCAGAGACATCATCCGTTGCAAGTTCCGTCCAGGGCAGCCCCCAACGTAGATCTGGGAGGAACCTGCGCTCCACAGGCAGGGGTGCCCCTGATACCCGCAGAGGGGGCTTGCAATAGCGACTGCCCACTGACAATGAGCATCTTTGGACACTGGTGTTCGGGGGGGAGGTAGGAGGGTGGAGGGGGTGTGTTGGGCTCACTTGGGTGGCGGGTCGATAGGGTGTTTAACATGATATCACATATGCCATAAACAATGCACGATCATCCAATGAGATGTGTGGACATTGATCTTTGTGTACGAGGCCATTATAGGCGTACAGTCCATATTGTGCATGTTCCAGACACACACAGTGCCACGAGTCCCGTGTCCATGTATCAGCCACCAGGCGTGTGTGCTAGAAGCATGCAGCTATGAGATGCTGACGAATGTCACGGCCCTCCTGTGCCTCGCGGACTCCTTGAGGTGCTGCCACATCCCCACCCTCATCATGACCATCTTCAGGTGCTTGCAGTTCTGCGTCAGGGGGCATGGGCACATTTCTACGTACCCACATGTTGTGTAGCATGACACATGCCATCACCATCTTTGCAACCTTCACATGGCGGTACAGGAGTGCCCCGCCAGACCTGCTGAGGCAGCGGAAACGAGTCTTCAGTAAGCCGAATGCCTGTTCTATGACTACACGGGTACGTGAGTGGGCATGGTTGTAGTCCTCCTCATTCTGGTCCCGTGGGTTCCGTACTGGTGTGAGGAGCCATCTCTTCAGAGGATACCCGGCATCACCTGTATGTGGACAATAAAGGTATTTTGAGGAATGCCATTGCTACGTACGCACCCCCCCCTTCCTGCCAGGTCGTTGCCGCATCACATACCCCACATCATCATGCATGAAATGAGACTCACCGAGTAGCCAGGATCTGTTCCCTGCGTGTCGCTCCATGTAGCGTGGTATTGTAGAGTTCCTCAAGACCATAGAATCATGGGTTGATCCAGGGAATCGGGCACAACAATGTGTAATGATCCTGTTGGAGTCACACACCATTTGTACATTCAGAGAATGAAATTGTTTTCGGTTGCGGTACTGGGCCTCCATGGCATGTGGGACGACCAATTCCACATGGGTGCAGTCGATGGCACCAATGCAACCCGGTATGCCGGCAAGTGCATGGAATCCCACTTTTGTGTTGGTAATTTCCTGCTCCGAGCGTGGTAGAGAGATGTAGTCGTCTGCGTGCTGCAGGAGGGCATCGAGCACTTGCAATAGTGTCCGTGAGAACAGTGGCTGTGAAATGCCATGCAACTGTCCGACTGTGTGCTGGTAGGTGCCTATGGCCAGGAAGTGGAGTACAGACACCACCTTCAGTAGGGGTGGGATGGCGGTTGGGCTATCTATCATGCTGACAAGGTCAGCCTGTGTCATGTCCACAATGGCGGTTATGGTGTCCCGGTCCAAACGGTAGAGGGTGTGGATCTGCTCATCCGTGAGGTTGAACGGATGTGCTCGGAGGCGTGGGATTGCGGGCTGCATGCGTGGTGGTAGTGGCTGTGCTGGCGGCCCTTGCTGGCCCTGCCTTGCCCTCCTCCTCCTCCTCCTGCGTCTCCTCCGTGCGGCCGGTTGTAGTTGGTGTTCGTCTTCTTCTTGAAGTTGGAGTACTTGCAGTGCTATCAGGTCCCCTAGGGCCAACATAGCTAGTCCTGCCGGTAGCATTTCGGAGTGGGTGTGGTTGTGGGAGGAGACTGGGTGTGCAATTTATGTGTTTTCAGGCTGTATGGCCTCCACCTGTGGTGATTCATTCCACCTGTGCAAGCTGCTCTCCCCTTTGGGCGAGCACGTCCCGCACACAACGCTGCAATTCGACGAATGGCATCTTGCTATTACAATCATGTATTTGTACCCGATGGCAGTGTAACATTGGTTGATATGTTCATTCGGCTATGGTCCCATTGTTTCACATACTATCTTTGCAGTCGCGAACAGACTTGTGAAGGGTCAGTGGAACGTAGTACTCGAGTAACGGTGGACCCTCATGCAACACTGTACCAAGGTTCACCGACGGGCGGGGCGTCCCATTTGTGAGTGAAGGCAGTTGCCATTTTCACACACAGCCGCACTAGATGGATTAATTTGTGATTTCAAGCGGCCACAGGTGCCTTTTCGATGTGATGTTGCAAATGAGGAATTCGAAGGGCGGCGCTTTCGGTTTTCAGCTAGCGGCGAGGAGATGCCCACAGGTCTGACTGCAAATATAACGTTCTATTGTTCAATGTCCTTGGGACAGGGGCCATGGCGAGGATGCAATGATTGATATGAATAGTTTGGGATGCGCAATAGCGAAGTGGGCGATGAGGCCGGACGTTCCCAAATACATGTTACTTCACAACACTGGAATTACGGGCTGGGGCACAGTGGATTTTGCAGGCTGCATGACGCACAGACTCAATGGAAATTTCACATGTTATGTGAGTATGGAAACAGGCGTTTTCATTACGGGATGAGGGAATGATGTATGGATGCATGGACAGATGATTTGATACAGAGTTTGCCATGTACAGGGCTTCTTGGAATCTATCCGCCTCCCCTGCGCTATGTGGTGCAGGGCTGCCATAGTGGGACCATCGTCTATCTGGCCTTGTTGAGCCCTCCCTGTCTCGACGAGCCTTCAGACACTTGTGTCTATGCACGTTACCAATCCCATCTGATGGATTCTGTTTTAACAGACGCATGCATAGGTACACTCGTTTGTGATAGTGTTTTCACCTCGATATAGATAGTTGTGATTCGCAAGTGGTTTTTGGGTGGTGATGATCCTTTGGAGTGGGCTAGCATGCATATGGCTGTGGATTTGGTGTGATCATTGGAGTGAGTAATTCAAATGTAGTTCTGATGGCCATACTATTCTTTTTCATTTCATTTGGGTGACAGGTATCTCCTCCCCTTTTGCCACTGCCATCTGTATGCCACTCCTGCAGATGGATTTTACTCCCGACACCTGCTGCTTCGTGTTAATCAGTGGAGCAGCATTACGATCTTATGGGACGATCGCCAATGGGCCACATGCCCTTACGCAGTACTAGTGACTAGGAGCAACAATTCGGCCTTTCAGCTGGACTAGTGCCTCCCTATTGGGACGGCCCTGCGGTTCTAGGCGCTTCCATGTTGCCTTTTTGAACGTGAATGTAGCCCCTGTGTACCATGAAGGAACAGGGCGTCACACAAGAAGAGGCTGGTCATTTATTGCGGATGCAGCCCACAATGGTGAAATGTGTTTTGGAGTTCATGGCCTAATGGCTGTATGGGCTTGGTGAATTTGTTGTGCATTAAATTTCTATTCTGATATGAACCGTGTAGCGTTATTCTTTGCAAGTAATCTAGCATATTCCTATTTGTGGAGCGGTGTATTGTGAGGAGATCTGCATTGGGTTCCAGCTTCGGAGTATGGTTGCGTGATACTGTGCTGGGCGCGTTTGCCTACGAAGCCCAGTGAGGTCAGGGATAAGGGCTGCCAATATGACTGTTTTGATGATGTCATGCTCAGGGGCGGGGGATTAGCTTTTGTGTAACAGATGCCGGTCAGCCAGTTGGATTGGTGGAATGGTGTGATTATCGGAATATTGCTGGTCACAGGTGCCTGTGTTTGCGTGCGTTTCTTGGTGGGAGACTGAGGTCATGTCCATTTGTATAGCTTCTGTATTCGTGCCATCTGTGCCCTGCAGCTCCCATTGGCCCCTCTTGAGATTCATTTGTTCGTTGGCAGGCATGGATGACTAGTACATTTCACTGGTTGCATTGTGTGACTTCATTGCACCTACGGGGAGTTGTACAATGTGGCCAGGGAGCGGTGTACAGGCACTCAGTAGGGCCGTTTACGGTTGGTTCGCGATGCCGTACTTCTCACCATGGCGGAATGGTACTTTCCGCCGTGCTTGATGGCGTTAGGTCATGTCCGCTAGGGTCAGAATTCGCGTACCGTTGCGCCATGGTGGTAATTACGGTTTGGCATGGCGCGCGCGCGCGTACTTGGTGCAGTTAGCGTTGGCGTTCACTACGGTGTCGCTAATGGCATCGTACTTTGCGGTGACGGGTCATGATCGCACCAAGCGCTATTCGATGGCGGTATTGCATTTCCGCCATCGTTTTTCGATTTCCGCCAGGGTCGTAATGAGGTCCATTAGCCCTCATTACGACCCTGGCGGAAATCAACCGACCGGACCGCCATAGCGTAAATAGCGTTTCCGCCATTGCACGATGGAGCAAAGTGCGGCTCATTCCGACCCATCGGGCACGAGCACCACGCCATGGCGGAAGTGCAAAGTCCGCGATGGCGGAAATGACCCCAAAACGGCCCACACCGCCGCCGTACGGCGCCCTAGGTGCAATACCGCCACCCATCTTAGCGGACACCGCAGTGAGCGCCAACCGGAAAGTACGGTGACCGTAAATATACGGAAACGGAAGTAAAAGCATAGTCCCGGAACGGGAAACATCACGCCGTACACCTATAAAACCACAAATTCCACACAACCATTAAAAATACCACCCTGAGACACATCCCAACCCGTCATCCACCCTAGTGAAACCAAGAAAAATGGGAAAAGTAGCAAAGAAAGCGTGCGACCGCAAGCGGCAGGTCCACTTCTCCCGTGAGGAACTCACCGTGCTCACAGAGACCCTCCAGGAGAATGCTGCCGCCGTCTTCTCCACGCAAATGACCAGGACGGCACTTGCGAACAAGAAGGCCATATGGGCCCTGGTGGCACAGCGGGTAAGTGCGGTGGGGACCGCACCCCGCAACCCACAGCAATGCAGAAAGCGATGGGACGACCTGCGGATACGCGTCCGTAGCATACTTTCTGTCAAACCGCAACAATGCCACAGCTACCGGGGGAGGATCGGAATCACCCATCAAGTTGACCCCCTGGGAAGAAATCTGTGCCTCCACCATTGGAATGGAGAGCATAGAGGGAGTCGGAGGGATGGAGAAAGGAGTGCAGACATCCGAAGAATCAGGTAGGTGTCCCAAATAAAACAATGCCAAAACCACAATGTCCAATCAAGTGAAGTACCACGTGCCCACATAGTGCAACAGTAACACATGTCCAGGAGAACGTCCACATACATAGGCCTGATAGCACACTTTAAAACTCACATCAAATACATAAATAATTAAAAATCCTAAAAACACCCTCTACACGTGCAGCAGGCACACCCTAACTGCAGGCTGCCAAACAACTGCACCCTCACTCCACACACAAATGAAACCACCTCCAAGGCCCCGACCCAAATCACCCTCAGGTACCACCCCAATGCATGTGATACATTGCCATTCCAATTCCCACAGACCCATTAATAACGCTCGCCCTCCTTTACTCCACCACAGGGTCCGATCCAAACGACGAGCTCCAGGACACCCCTACCAGCACACCTGCAAAGAGGGCCAAGACCAACGGCCAAAGACCGTCCACCTCAGCTGCACGCATCAAGACACGGAAGCAGCACAAATCAAGTGGCAGCACAGAGGAGGGAACTCCAACAGGCACCCCAGCAGCCAGCATGCCCACAACAACACCACCACAGGTCCCCCCAATGGATGCCACAGTAGGCACTGCTTCTGGTGGCAGCAGCACCATAGGTGACACTGCATTAATGGCAGCATGCTCCGACACAGAAAACGGGGATGTCGAAGTTAGATCCATCCATGACCTGTCTCAATCCCCCTGTCTGTTCCATCCCGTACACCATGTGGATACCACGCAGGGGCACCCACAAGACGACGACTGCCATCCCCCACAAGCCCTGTGGCAAGGCAACATGAGGTGATCAGCCACTCTGTGACACCACCGCAAATGGCCATGGCCCAGCAGAGGCAACAGTCCCTCGACCAGGTAATCGTGCAACAGCAGCAACTGGCCACGCTCCTCAAGGACCATGCCGATGAATGTGGGGGCACTAAGGCAGACATAGAAACATCAACTGAGACACTTAGGGCAGAAATGGAGAGAAGTACAGAGACACTAAGGGCACAAATGGAGAGTAACACCGAGAGCCTGAGAGTACAAATGGAGAGAAGCACCGAGAGCCTGAGGGGGGAACTGCATGCGACGTCCAAAGACGTATGTGCCGAACTTGCCGCAGTGCGCCGTGTGCTCACTGAGCTCTCACAAACCCTTAGGGACATGCATGGACGTGAGCAGGCAGAGACATCATCCGTTGCAAGTTCCGTCCAGGGCAGCCCCCAACGTAGATCTGGGAGGAACCTGCGCTCCACAGGCAGGGGTGCCCCTGATACCCGCAGAGGGGGCTTGCAATAGCGACTGCCCACTGACAATGAGCATCTTTGGACACTGGTGTTCGGGGGGGAGGTAGGAGGGTGGAGGGGGTGTGTTGGGCTCACTTGGGTGGCGGGTCGATAGGGTGTTTAACATGATATCACATATGCCATAAACAATGCATGATCATCCAATGAGATGTGTGGACATTGATCTTTGTGTACGAGGCCATTATAGGCGTACAGTCCATATTGTGCATGTTCCAGACACACACAGTGCCACGAGTCCCGTGTCCATGTATCAGCCACCAGGCGTGTGTGCTAGAAGCATGCATCTATGAGATGCTGACGAATGTCACGGCCCTCCTGTGCCTCGCGGACTCCTTGAGGTGCTGCCACATCCCCACCCTCATCATGACCATCTTCAGGTGCTTGCAGTTCTGCGTCAGGGGGCATGGGCACATTTCTACGTACCCACATGTTGTGTAGCATGACACATGCCATCACCATCTTTGCAACCTTCACATGGCGGTACAGGAGTGCCCCGCCAGACCTGCTGAGGCAGCGGAAACGAGTCTTCAGTAAGCCGAATGCCTGTTCTATGACTACACGGGTACGTGAGTGGGCATGGTTGTAGTCCTCCTCATTCTGGTCCCGTGGGTTCCGTACTGGTGTGAGGAGCCATCTCTTCAGAGGATACCCGGCATCACCTGTATGTGGACAATAAAGGTATTTTGAGGAATGCCATTGCTACGTACGCACCCCCCCCCCTTCCTGCCAGGTCATTGCCGCATCACATACCCCACATCATCATGCATGAAATGAGACTCACCGAGTAGCCAGGATCTGTTCCCTGCGTGTCGCTCCATGTAGCGTGGTATTGTAGAGTTCCTCAAGACCATAGAATCATGGGTTGATCCAGGGAATCGGGCACAACAATGTGTAATGATCCTGTTGGAGTCACACACCATTTGTACATTCAGAGAATGAAATTGTTTTCGGTTGCGGTACTGGGCCTCCATGGCATGTGGGACGACCAATTCCACATGGGTGCAGTCGATGGCACCAATGCAACCCGGTATGCCGGCAAGTGCATGGAATCCCACTTTTGTGTTGGTAATTTACTGCTCCGAGCGTGGTAGAGAGATGTAGTCGTCTGCGTGCTGCAGGAGGGCATCGAGCACTTGCAATAGTGTCCGTGAGAACAGTGGCTGTGAAATGCCATGCAACTGTCCGACTGTGTGCTGGTAGGTGCCTGTGGCCAGGAAGTGGAGTACAGACACCACCTTCAGTAGGGGTGGGATGGCGGTTGGGCTATCTATCATGCTGACAAGGTCAGCCTGTGTCATGTCCACAATGGCGGTTATGGTGTCCCGGTCCAAACGGTAGAGGGTGTGGATCTGCTCATCCGTGAGGTTGAACGGATGTGCTCGGAGGCGTGGGATTGCGGGCTGCCTGCGTGGTGGTAGTGGCTGTGCTGGCGGCCCTTGCTGGCCCTGCCTTGCCCTCCTCCTCCTCCTCCTGCGTCTCCTCCGTGCGGCCGGTTGTAGTTGGTGTTCGTCTTCTTCTTGAAGTTGGAGTACTTGCAGTGCTATCAGGTCCCCCAGGGCCAACATAGCTAGTCCTGCCGGTAGCATTTCGGAGTGGGTGTGGTTGTGGGAGGAGACTGGGTGTGCAATTTATGTGTTTTCAGGCTGTATGGCCTCCACCTGTGGTGATTCATTCCACCTGTGCAAGCTGCTCTCCCCTTTGGGCGAGCACGTCCCGCACACAACGCTGCAATTCGACGAATGGCATCTTGCTATTACAATCATGTATTTGTACCCGATGGCAGTGTAACATTGGTTGATATGTTCATTCGGCTATGGTCCCATTGTTTCACATACTATCTTTGCAGTCGCGAACAGACTTGTGAAGGGTCAGTGGAACGTAGTACTCGAGTAACGGTGGACCCTCATGCAACACTGTACCGAGGTTCACCGACGGGCGGGGCGTCCCATTTGTGAGTGAAGGCAGTTGCCATTTTCACACACAGCCGCACTAGGTGGATTAATTTGTGATTTCAAGCGGCCACAGATGCCTTTTCGACGTGATGTTGCAAATGAGGAATTCGAAGGGCGGCGCTTTCGGTTTTCAGCTAGCGGCGAGGACATGCCCACAGGTCTGACTGCAAATATAACGTTCTATTGTTCAATGTCCTTGGGACAGGGGCCATGGCGAGGATGCAATGATTGATATGAATAGTTTGGGATGCGCAATAGCGAAGTGGGCGATGAGGCCGGACGTTCCCAAATACATGTTACTTCACAACACTGGAATTACGGGCTGGGGCACAGTGGATTTTGCAGGCTGCATAACGCACAGACTCAATGGAAATTTCACATGTTATGTGAGTATGGAAACAGGCGTTTTCATTACGGGATGAGGGAATGATGTATGGATGCATGGACAGATGATTTGATACAGAGTTTGCCATGTACAGGGCTTCTTGGAATCTATCCGCCTCCCCTGCGCTATGTGGTGCAGGGCTGCCATAGTGGGACCATCGTCTATCTGGCCTTGTTGAGCCCTCCCTGTCTCGACGCGCCTTCAGACACTTGTGTCTATGCACGTTACCAATCCCATCTGATGGATTCTGTTTTAACAGACGCATGCACAGGTACACTCGTTTGTGATAGTGTTTTCACCTCGATATAGATAGTTGTGATTCGCAAGTGGTTTTTGGGTGGTGATGATCCTTTGGAGTGGGCTAGCATGCATATGGCTGTGGATTTGGTGTGATCATTGGAGTGAGTAATTCAAATGTAGTTCTGATGGCCATACTATTCTTTTTCATTTCATTTGGGTGACAGATATCTCCTCCCCTTTTGCCACTGCCATCTGTATGCCACTCCTGCAGATGGATTTTACTCCCGACACCTGCTGCTTCGTGTTAATCAGTGGAGCAGCATTACGATCTTATGGGACGATCGCCAATGGGCCACATGCCCTTACGCAGTACTAGTGGCTAGGAGCAACATTTCGGCCTTTCAGCTGGACTAGTGCCTCCCTATTGGGACGGCCCTGCGGTTCTAGGCGCTTCCATGTTGCCTTTTTGAACGTGAATGTAGCCCCTGTGTACCATGAAGGAACAGGGCGTCACACAAGAAGAGGCTGGTCATTTATTGCGGATGCAGCCCACAATGGTGAAATGTGTTTTGGAGTTCATGGCCTAATGGCTGTATGGGCTTGGTGAATTTGTTGTGCATTAAATTTCTATTCTGATATGAACCGTGTAGCGTTCTTCTTTGCAAGTGATGTGGCATATTCCTATTTGGGGAGCGATGTATTGTGAGGAGATCTGCATTGGGTTCCAGCTTCGGAGTATGGTTGCGTGGTACTGTGCTGGGCGCGTTTGCCTACGAAGCCCAGTGAGGTCAGGGATTAGGGCTGCCAATATGACTGTTTTGATGATGTCATGCTCAGGGGCGGGGGATTAGCTTTTGTGTAACAGATGCCGGTCAGCCAGTTGGATTGGTGGAATGATGTGATTATCAGAATATTGCTGGTCACAGGTGCCTGTGTTTGCGTGCGTTTCTTGGTGGGAGACTGAGGTCATGTCCATTTGTATAGCTTCTGTATTCGTGCCATCTGTGCCCTGCAGCTCCCATTGGCCCCTCTTGAGATTCATTTGTTCGTTGGCAGGCATGGATGACTAGTACATTTCACTGGTTGCATTGTGTGACTTCATTGCACCTATGGGGAGTTGTACAATGTGGCCAGGGAGCGGTGTACAGGCACTCAGTAGGGCCGTTTACGGTTGGTTCGCGATGCCGTACTTCTCACCATGGCGGAATGGTACTTTCCGCCGTGCTTGATGGCGTTAGGTGCATGTCCGCTAGGGTCAGAATTCGCGTACCGTTGCGCCATGGTGGTAATTACGGTTTGGCATGGCGCGCGCGCGCGTACTTGGTGCAGTTAGCGTTGGCGTTCACTACGGTGTCGCTAATGGCATCGTACTTTGCAGTGACGGGTCATGATCGCACCGAGCGCTATTCGATGGCGGTATTGCATTTCCGCCATCGTTTTTCAATTTCCGCCAGGGTCGTAATGAGGCCCATTGTCTGCAAAACAAAATGCTATTTTGATCATTTGTCTTTTTTTAAATCAAATTCTATTACTGAAGCCACTGATGAAATTGGCTTTTCACTTTCGTTACAGGTTCTATAGGTGTCATTATCAAATATTCCAATATCAATTCACATGTTATCGATCAAATGGCATCCCATAGGCACAGTTCTGTCTTAGATGTGGGTGGATGTGGGTTCCTTGTCTCTGTTTCTCTTTTGCGACATGTGAGGTTTGTGACTCATCCTTCTCGCTCTACAAGTGGACCTCTATGCTTGCCGGGCCTGGTAGTTTTCCGATTCCTTTCCATCATCTTCTTTCTCTGTAGCGCCTACCACCTTCCTTTGAAGTTTCACTGGGCATTCTTTGAGGTAGTGACCCAATTTACCGCAGTATAGGCGTAACTGTAGCTGTCTCATCTTGTCTCTTTCAACCTTGGTTAAAGGGTATCATACTCCTCCAATCTGCATGGGTTCTGTGGTATTTTCTGATGGACGTTGAACATTATCTTTTGAACGTACATACATGGCACGATTTTTGAGTCTACTTCGGTCTGTTCTTCGATCCTGTAATCTGTGGTCCAACTGAACTACCAGGTTGATAAACTCTGCACATTCTTTAGGTGGGTCTACCACTTGAGCAAGGTGAAGTGGGAGAATGGGACAACACCCTCCCCCCAATCTCATCCAGACCATGGCCAAGAGGATCACGACCCAGACACCCCCCACGAGACGAGTTTGTCTATTTACCAGATGGCAAAATACCCTGGCTCAGAAACTTACACATAAGAGGAGTATGCCCACCAGCACGACCCGCACCAGCAAGCCGACGCCTGAGACATGGATGAGCTCGACTAAGAACAACAGCCACAAGTATCCACATCGTTAGGGATGCCATAACGACATAGCCAACTGCCAAGAACACACGTGCCACCATGCACACTGGTTACTCACACACCAACCTACACGAAAAACATACACAGTGCTATGACGTAGGTGACTGAGACACCCACTGACGTGCATTGTTGTTATTTTTCACATAGGCCTTTTCACAATACCGCAGAAACACAAGACGCCTGAAGAGCTTGTGTATATGCTTGCTGACGCTTCTCCCGCCACACATAGTTGCACATTGTTGCTAATGACAGGTACACCGCGAGCTGGGAACGACGATGGTCCCAGGCTTGGGGGCTTGCGGGAGAACCAATCAGAACACAGGGGGGCTCATCACTGATGCCATTTGTGTTAGCCAATCACCAGGGGTCCCCTTGTAACAATTCTAAAGTAACAACTATTAGGGACAACCCAAGTGTACAACCTGACCCATCCTTACCCACTAATATCCTTCTCCATATGCTACCTATACTAACCCTACCAAACAGGGAACCAATCCAGAGTGGCAATAGGTTTTTTGCTAACTTTCCCAGGTGACGTGGATAGCGCGTCATACTGCTGTAAAAAGGGCCTGTGAGCCCCACGAAGAGTGAGAGTCTCATCGGACGCATAGGATCCGAGACCCATCCCTGCCGTTGTTATAATGAACAGCAGAACCACCTTGCTCCTTGTGTGTGTCTCATACTCCTTTTGGGGACACGGGAGGAGTTGGGGCCTCCCCAGCCCAGAGGTCCGCGGACAGCTCTGCCGGCCCCCGGGATAATCACCCCAACAAGTGGGAGGCACTTCTGAGATCTGTTTGAGGTCTATCTCCTCGAAACTTCATTCCAAGGCCCTTGCAGCGAGGCGACCCGGCAGCGCGGCCCCCTCTGCCGCTGCCCCCTTTTGAGGACTACAAGACCATCGCGGAACTGTTTAATGTTATAAAAGTCTTAACGGTAATAGTTTGAAGAAGTTGGTGACGTCACCCGTAGGGCCTCCATAGGACACCTCGACCACATCGCGTTGTTCGAGGGGTGTGAGGGGAGTAAGTAGAGGGTAAGGGCGGCATAACAAAGGTGGAGAGGCCACGCACGGAGAACGCTGGCTACCCCCAAAATACAGGGAGGGTGAAAAGGGGGAAGTGACCGCGCACGGAGAACGCCGGTTACGCTGAGGAAGGTGGGTAGAAAAGAGGGGAGTGGAAAAGGTGGGGCGGCTGTATAAGCACGTCACACGGGGCACGCAGACGCAGGGTGCTTCGTGCGCTGCGGCCGCAGGGGGCTGTACTAGTGGTATCAAAGGAGGAAAAATAAACAGAGGAAAAGGACTGTATATTTGTAACTACATTACCTTTCAGCGGACGGTCGGAAGTCCCCAATCTTCGGGGCCAGGTAAAGAAGTTTGTTGCTGAGGAGAGTTAACAGTATAGTATAGCAATGTCATACGGGTCGGGGTCTGGAGGGTGGGGGAACACTCTAACTACCCCCCCTCCAACATATTTGCAAGACGCTATCACCTCACAGGGAGAAACTTATCAAATATAGTATAGAATGGACACAAGGGACAGACAACAAAATGACAACACCATGGCCGCCTAACAGCAGTTTTGAACCATAAGTCCAACACTCGCTGCTGACACACATACACAACACATACAAGGGGAAGAAATTAGCTCATCACGTGGAGGTATTTAACTTGTGGAGGATGTTCCAGCGATCCCGGCCAGGAGCAACAGGAATGTTCACCATGGAAGGGACGACAGAAGAGAAGGGGAGCAAGTAAACAAAGGAGGGCAAAGAGATTAAGGAAGAAGAAGGGAACATGGGAGCGGCGACTAGTAACGCACCATGCACTGAGAAGAACAAAAGGGAGGGTGAAAGGTCTGGTACCGCACATGAAGTAGAAGTAAAGAAAGAAGGGACAGAAGATATGCCCTTAGCGAAAGTAGTGAAGAAGGAGGAAGGTGGGTTGTATCCAGTGACGGAGTTACGAGAAGCAGTGAGGCAACAATTGACGGCAGCTGAGGGGTACTCAAACCCCACATACAGCCATCCACCATATACCGCTACAGGTAGCTACCAGAGGAGGGAGGAGGTGACGAGCACAGTGGGTTCAAGTTGCATGCAGGCGCGCGCAAAGGAAGGGAAGAGAGGTGTGGAGCACATCGCGATAATGGGACAAGACGAATGGATAGCAGCGCAGGTGCTCTTAAAGCTGCGAGGGACCTTAACAGGAGAAGAAAAAGATGTGGTGAGGAGAGTACCTAAGGACGACAAAGGCAGCACTCAGGCAGGGGGTGAGGTGAGTAACATGAGAGAAGGGGAACTGTCACAGGAAGAGGAGGAGATGTTGGAGGAAAGATTGGCTGAATTGAGGGATGCGCGGAGTGCACTGATTAGACAGTTCGAGCAAGAGACACGAGGATGGAGGAAGGAAAGGAAGGAGAGTAGGGATGAGCAGGAAAGGATGAAGGAGCGTACAGAAGAGAGGAAGAGGGAAGCAGAGAGGATGAAAGCAACAGCGGAGAGGGTGTCCCAAGCAGAGCAACGTGACATGAAGAGGAGGGAGGAAGAGAAGGAAAAGGAAATGGAACAATGGCAGAAGAAAATACTCTCTGAAAGCACCAGGAAATATGAAGAGGGTAAAGTAATAGAAAGTATATTAAAAAGGGAAAAAGAGAAATGGGAGAGGAAGAGAGAGGAGGAAAGTATATTAGCAAGGGTAAGTAGTGAGGTGATGGAGGAACTGAAAAAGAAGAGAGAGGAAATAGGCGGTGAGATAATGGCGAGGAAGGAAGAGGAGAGTGGAGGTAGGAGTGTGGAGCACGGAGTAAGAACATACACACGCCAGGACGCGGAAGTGGCTACAACATCAACGCAGGGGGCGGCAACTAGTGGAGGTGAACAGAGAGGAACGGATTTAATAGACTTAAAAACGGTAACAGTGGGGGGAAAAAGAACAGAATGGGGGTTGTCGCTCCTAGACGGATTCTGCAGCGAAGAAGAAGAGGGTGTGGGGAAAAGAGGAAGAAGTGGCAGTAGGGAGAGTTTAGATAAATTGTACCTCACACACGCTAACGATGAATCACCATGGGCATGCAGGAAGAAGGAAGAGGAGAAGACAGGTAAAGAACAGGTATGCGAGGTGGCCGGAGGAACAACGCACACAGTAACATCCACGCTATCATGCCCACCATGCCCACTCACACCTACACCTGAACACACACCATACGTTTGCAGGCTCAGAGATCTCCCAGGACGCAGGCAGGAGGAACAGCCACACACGCCTGCGGTGAAACAAGAGGGTAATAGGAGAGGGAGGAGGAACGAAGGAGAAGGTATGACAAGCAACGGTAATATAAATATGACAACAGAGTTACCCGACACAGAGGAAGAGGACGAGTACACTGACATTACCCCACGGTCACGGGGAAACCGAGGGGTTACAATTTAATGCCACTTCTGGAAAGGGGAGGGGCCAGACTGCAATACGTCCCCTGGGAGCATGCTGATAAGGAGAATATAAAATGTAGGCTCCCATCCCTAAGCGGAGGAGCAGGGAAGTGGATATACAAGATGGAGAAACACACTGCGGGACAGAAACTAGCTGCAGGGGATGTGAACGAGACTATTAATATCAATATTGGGGGATGCAGCAGATGACATTTGGAAAAGGGCAGGCTTCCCCGGGGTTACAATAACAGACACGTCACATGACGGGGCGCCATTTGCCAACTGCAGGCATGGACTATGGCAGGCTCTGAGGGTCCAGTACCCAGACACATCAGACATAGGAGCTATTACGTCACGCAAGATGCGTGAGAATGAAGATCCTGTTGATTACATCCATGAGATTCAGGAGAAGTGGCGCTTGGAAACTAGGGAGCAATGGGATAAAACACCAGCCATTTTTTACCACATACTAGTACAAGGGCTCCCGGAGACAGTACAAAGACAGCTAAAGAAAATAGTGGGAATGGAAGCTAAAGCCTGGCCGGAAATACAACTAACAATAATACATCACTGTAGAATGTGGCAAGAAAAGATGAAAAGGAAGAAGAAAGGAAGACAGAAGAGGCAAAATTAGTGCAGAAAAAACTAACTAAATATACCATGGAACGAGCACTAATAACTACACCAGTAGTAATGGCTCCCACCGCCACACAAGTGGTGGTTGGACAAGACACCACACAGCAACAAATAGCACCATTACCACAGCCAGCACAACTTATAACACAGCAAATGCCACCACCCCCACAATACACGGCTCCCGCAGGGGGCGGGTACATGTCATCAGGAAATTGACATTATAACAACTTCCGGGGGAGGGGCGGCATGATGAGAGGGAGAGGGTATGGCCAACACGCACAGCAGCAAGGGGGAGGGTTCCGAAGTTACTACCCGAACGGGCAGCAAGGGTACCAAGACAATACGGGGAATTTCCCATGGCAGGCCAGGGAACCACCAGTATGTTGGATTTGTGGATTGGTGGGACACATGTCGCGCACATGTAGAATGAGGCCCATCCCACCGGCCTGGGGGGAACAGGGGCCACAAGGACATATGGGGGAGCAACAGGTTTACCAGCAACAGCAAGGAACGCAACAAAACAACACACAACAACACACGTCACCACAACAACCACCGCAACAGGTACAATACTATGCCACACCACAACAACAGGTACAGACATACACATCACCACAGCAACAGGTGGTAGTAACACAACACCAAGTGCAACCAGAACAGCAGCTCTCCCAAATACAGGACAATAAAGTGTCAACCACTGATACGCCACTACCACAAACACAGTTAGGGAGGGTGACCATATTGGGGCACAACCCTTATACTGGAGGCGGTCAGTCACTGTACCCACAATAGGACAGCCCACAGATGTCTTTGATGTGTCCCATCCTGTCGATAACACCTAACAGTGAGGAGGAACCATGCATACAGGTAACGATAGGTGACAAAAAATGTTCCTTCCTTGTTGACACCGGGGCCACTAGGTCTTGCATTAGGGAGGGTAAATTTAAAATGTCAGGCGAGGCCATGCACACTCAAGGATTCTCTGGGGCTCGAGGGTTGGTTCCCTTTACTGATAACATCTCCTTATCTATAGGAGATAATGATATGTCTGTCCCACTCCTGCACTCGAAGGAGTCGCCAGTAAACATACTTGGGAGGGTCATAATGAGCAGATTGAATATGACAATCTCCTTCACGGAGAACGGCATAATTTGCTCCACACCAGGAATAAACATGCTCACCGTACGACAAATACTACAAGCCTACTGTGGCCAAACAGTAGCCCGGGTGGAGCCAGTATATGGAGAAATGTTCCAATATGGAAGAGATGTGGCATTTGCATGGATGCCAGGAATAGAGGGCAAGATTTGGAGGAGGCCAGCAGCATATTTTTTCAGGCCAGAGACACCAGCAAATGAACCAGAGGGGAAGATGATTTCAGTGAGCATCGAGAGCATCATGGCAACTGCAGATTACATCGCAGTACATGCCCAAGACGGGGAGGGCCTGGAGAGCAGTAATAGCACTGGCTGAGGAGTGCAGGCTCACACAGGTGTCTGACGAGGAGCTCTTCTCAGAAAGCAAAGGAGAAGGAGAGATGGTGTTTATGATGAGTGTTGACATCTGGTTGAGAGTGACATACAAGCAAGTGGCACTAAAAATGGCAGTGGCACTAGAGGCACCTGCATCTACCCCAGTACCATTTTATGAGGAAGATATGGCTAAAGTTCCAGCATCACTGTGGACCACCAGTCCCTATGACGTGGGCTGCATAAAGAGCATTGGAGGAGTAAAAATAAAGTTGAAAAAGGGAGCAATATTACCTATGGTGAAGCAATACCCACTATCAAACGAGGCAGATGAGGGCATATACGAAACTATAACAGCCCTGATAAACAATGGCATATTGGTACCATCAGAATCAACATGTAACACGGCCGTGTACCCAGTGCGCAAAGCTAAAGGATGGTCTTGGCGTTTCATCCAGGACCTTAAGCTCTTGAATTACATTGTAGAGGCAGAGTGCCCCATAGCAGCAAACCCAGCCACAATACTGTGTGGAATACCATGACTGACCTCAAAAATGCATTTTTCTCAATACCTCTGCACCCAGATTCACAAGATTTGACAAGCTTCACATACAGGAATACAAAATGGAAACATACCAGGTTACCACAAGGGTACTGCGAGTCACCCTCAATCTTCAACAGGGTAATACAGATGGATTTGGGAAACATTGAAATGGAGAGCACGGTTCTGCAATATGTTGATGACATAATAATTTGCAGCACCACTGAAGAGAGGTGTAGGGAAGACTCAGTAAAAATGCTGACAGTGTTGGCTGAGAAGGGATACAAGGTGGAGAAGGAAAAGTTACAGTACTGTCAGGAACAGGTACTATACATTGGCCAACTTATTTCCCATCATGGAAGAAACATTGCACCACAAAGAGCACAAGCCATAACCAACACACCACAACCACAAACTGTGCGGGAACTGCAGCAGTTCCTGGGCCTATGCAACTACTGCAGGGCATGGGTTTTTGATTACAGTTCATACATAGGACCCCTGCTCGAAGCACTGAGAGAAGCACAAAAAGGGAACAAACGTCTGGGGTGGACAAGGGAAATGAAAGAGGTGTTTGATGAGTTCAAACATGCCATATCCACAGCGCCCATACTAGCCACTCCAAATTATGAGCATCAATTTTTCATTTTTTCACATTGCGACTCAGTAGTAATGAAGGCAGTACTAACTCAGAAAACACGCATGGGACACAAGCCAATAGCTTTCTACAGCGGTCATTTGGACCCTGTGATGTTAGGTCATTTCCCTTGTGAACGGGGCCTCGCCGCCACAGCATTTGCGGTGGAAAAATCATCATCAATCACAATGGGGTGCTCCACCACATTATTTGTGGAACATGTACTGTTTGCAAAACAAGCCCAAGTCCACACTGACCACACAGAGGGCATCAGGTTATGAGATCATCTTATCCAGACCTGAATTGACAATTGTCAGATGCAGTAATGTAAACCCAGCCAGGTTCATAGCAGAAGTTGTTGAGGAAGGTGATTATGCCCACGATTACACACAGACTATTGAAATGTACTCCGGCACATGGAAGGTTGAGGAGGATGCCCTTAAGGGGGGTGAAATAATGTACATTGATGGGTCATCAACTATTGATCAGAGCGATGGGGTAAGGAGGACAGGGCAGCAGTAGTCAGAATGACGGAAGATTTGATGTATGTACCAGTGAAATGTGTCCAATTACCACAGCATTATTCGGCTCAGGCAGCGGAATTGGTCGCACTGATTTTGGCACTAAAAGAAAGTTTTGACAAAAGAATGGCCATATACTCTGACAGTGCATATGTAACATCAATGGTGCACTCAGGATTAATAAAGTGGCAGAGAAGGGGATTTAGAAGAGCTGATGGCACCCCGGTGCAACATGCCCTCTTACAAGTCATATTGATTGAAGTAATTCATGATCCCCAAGAAATAGCTTTGGTTAAATGTCAGGCCCACACTAATGGAGATGATCCTATCTTGAAAGGTAATGAAACAACAGACTCACATGCCAAACATGCTGCATATTTTTGCGAAATGTGGACTCCCTAAGAATCAGAGAGAGGCAGAGGGAGGTCGATGGCAAGACAGATGTTGATGAAGGATGGGTACACCCATCTCCCTACAACCCAGATAATGGAGTTGCAGACAGCTGCACCAATGGCAGAAAAGGAGCTATGGGTGAGAAGAGGGTGCACAATGTCCCCCACAGATGCACTGTGGCGTCAAAATAATACTGGAAACGTGGTTATGCCGCTGGCACTGTTGAACACAGCCCTGGCTCAGCTTCACCATCCGGCACATACAGGAAAGGAAGTGATTGCAGCACAAATTAAGGAAGCGCGGTTCTGTCCCAAGTTAAATTCTCATGTTGCAAATTTCATTAACAAATGCCTCACATGCCAACAGTTTACGGCCGGTCACACGCTGCAAGTGATAAAGGGTACTATACCTCGGCCAGAAGGACCCTTCCTACACCTTCATATTGGCTACGTTGATATGATCAATGTATGTCAAGGACATAGGTACATGATTGTGGTGGTATGTCCATTTTCCAGATGGATTGAGGCTGGACCTTGCTCACACGCGTATGCATTCAGGGCAGCTACATTTTTTGTGAGAGAGGTTTTCCCCAGGTGGGGTGTTTGCGAAGTGCTGCGGTCGGACATTGGCCCACACTTTGCAAACAAAATGTTTGAGCACATCACAGCTCTGCTGGGCTTCAAACACAAGTTTACATGTGCATATCATCCACAGGCTAATGGCGTCTGTGAACGCCTGAATGGCCTGTTAAAGGAGGAGACAGCCAAAATCCAGCAGACAACTAAGAAGAGTTGGTTGTACTGCCTTCCCCTGGCTCTATTTGAGCTGAGGAACAGGCCAGGATCTGATCACCACCAGACTCTCCACGAGGTGGTGACTGGACGTCAGATGTGCCTTCCATTAACACCAAGATCAAGAGCCTTCACTGACTACCAAAATACTGCAAATGTTTTTGGTGACAAAATGTATCAATATGTCTCTTCCTTGATTACTAGTGTCGCCTTTATCTCTCAACAGCTTGAGCGCACGCGGGGCGGGTCGAAGAGCACCCAACAAGAAGACTCAAACAAGGAACAAGAACAGCAAAAACTGTGCACTGCCGTGGAAGGTGATCACGTACTCCTCCGCAATTTCAATAGAAAGTGTAACGGCCCACGTTTCACCGGGCCCCACTTGGTAGAAGCAGTGGCTCCTAGAGCCGTTAAACTACACGATAAACGAGCTTGGAATCACCTTCACGACATAAAGCCCTACAACCATCAGACCCGCCCTTGCGTTGACGACAGGGCCATCGCAAAACCAGCAACATCAGCAACGTCAGCGACAGATAAAGACACAGCAACTACTACAAAGGACAATTGTGACACTGCCCCTGACCCCTCCCCAGCCACAAACACCGCCATAGATTTTGGACAATCGCCCATAGCTCACCCCATGGTCACGAGATCACAAAGCAAACAAACCTCTGCCCAGCCCAACCCCACCCAGGGCACAAGCGAATAAAGGACATTGTATAACAAACTTGAATGTTACGCACACACACATATAAAACACTTGTATGTTGTTCTTTTCTTTTTGTCTTGCACATGCAGGTACTGCATATTATTGTATTGTTTAGAAAGTAAAGTAATTAACCTCGTGCTCTGCCCAGGAGTAAATGCTGCCCACAGATGATAACACCCCCGAGGCCCTGTCACACCAATTTGTATATCATATAAGGAGACCAAAGTATCTGAAAAGGAGAAGGGTACGCGTATACTACACCGCATTTGTTCTGGCCATAGAACAATCATTTCCCCATCTCCACAAGCACCTGCCGGCTCTAAGAGATAGGTCACTAAGATTAGCGTGGGAACAGCTTTTCGCCTGGGCATTGAACGATTACCTTATAGGGAGAGCTTAATTAAGGAATACTAACAACAATAACGCACCCCTTCAGAATTTACAGGTGGGCACCTTTAACGTCTCAAGAATAAGCTGCAGGACTGCAGCAAGGTAAGAGCATAATGCCAGTGAGACTAGCTCTTGTAATAAAATTGGTAGGTGTGTTGGTGGTCACTGGTCTATTGGCTGACTCTGTCTGGCAGAAAAACTATGCTTTGAATATTATGGCTGTACCCAAAACTATCCCACACCCTCCCACGGCTGCAACAAGCATGGTGTCAGGTGGTACCAGTAGCCATACAAATAAGGGAAATAGAGTTAAACGCAGCACATATGCAGAAGATAAAGGTATTGATAATTACATAACAGATTCAGCACACGTCTCAAACAACATGTGGTACCAGCACATGACCAAAATTGGTAAGCAGACAACTGAGGACAACTGCTATGTGTGCTCATTGATCCCATACGCCATGAGCACATCAAGAACATTTGTAGCCACTGAAATACCAGCAAAAACAGTAAAATGTATAATATATCTGGCACTATTCCAAACGAAAGGACGATTCCAAGGGACGGTGGTGAGACTTCAATGGAAAACAAGATACACATATCCATACGAAAACAATTTCCTCAAAACATACTTGAGCTACCATAAAAGCAGACTAAATGCTGAAGCCTTCAGATACATGACGGATGGCCCCGACAAAGGAGAAACAAAGAAAGTAACACCTGCCATGTGATTGGTATGCAACTGAAGTCCCTGGTGAACAAGGGTGCTGGGAAAGACCTCTAATAACTATAACTGGGAAAATATATATGAACAATGAATGGGAAATAGGAGTGGTTGGGAGCAACATGATAACAAGAGAAAATATTACCACCATACAGGAGCACAACGACAGATGTTGGACGACGTGGAGTAAATATGTACCGATGCTGACGAGGATGGAGAAGGACGAAGATCCAATAAGCATACTACCACTGACTGTACCCACACTGTGCTACCAACACAAAGGTGATGTGGATGTGGGATAGAACACCAACTGTGGAAGTACGGTAGAGTTACCTGAGGGGGGTGCTGGCACGGCAGTTCTAATGGACCACTATTGGGCCTGCAGTGATAAGGCATACCACACCTTGCCTCCATTATGGAATGGAGTATGCACCATGGTACACATCAACGTACCATCCCTGGTGGTGCCTCAGAAACATGTCAACATGACCAATTTCCCCAAGATGGATGAAGGGAACAAAAGGAAGAGGAGATCGGTGAAGATTGCAGAAGGTGACGAGAACAACAACAATAACGTCTTGTCAAGAGGGAAAAGACAAGGGGGAGCACTAACGGGAAACTACCTGTGGGGAAGGTCAGAAACAGCGCTCACCTCCATCCCACCAGAACACAGACTATTTAGCAGAGCAGCAATGTTCTTTTCATCAATAATACACCCAGGACTACAAGCATATGCAAACGCAAAATGGCTTTATATCACCCGGTGTGAGTTGATGATGACAATAAACTCGACTGTCAATGGATTCAACACCATAAAAGAAGAGCTACGAGCAGTGAGAATGGTAGGACTGCAAAACAGGTATGTGCTGGATCTTCTCACAGCAATGGAAGGAGGAGTTTGTGCAAAAATTGGACAATCATGTTGCACATGTATCCCTACTAACGACGCAGATAATGGAACACTTACTGAAGCAGTATCACAACTGGCCCTGATGCACTCCAAAATAATGGAAGAGAGTAAAGGAGCAGAGAAAGATAACAGCTGGTTTTCATTTCTTTGGTCATGGATGCCTTCATGGCTGCCAGATGGACTGAAATGAATAGTAGGAGTGATAATATTGGGTACAGCTGTGTTGATTGTGATAAAGTTCTGGAAAACTAGAAAAGCACGTACAACAGACGAACTGATGGAGATGGTCGGCATGCACGCCTTACTACCGGCTGACGATGTCAAGCACACAGACATGATAATAAAGGAAAGTGAGAGGTTGCGCAAACAGATTCTTGACAACCACATGAATCCACCATCTGTGAAGGTAGAGAACCCAAGAAACCCGAGGAGCTATGTCGGAAGATGGGTATACTGCAAACATGGCGGCAGCTGCGTTTACATGTACTGGTCGTTTGAAGATCATGTCAACCACTATGGACACTTGGCCGGAATAACTAAAGTATGGAGAGTGAAAGGAGATAAGGAAAAGGATGAGTTTGTGGTCAACAAGTTGACCAGAGGGGGGACTGAAGTGGGAGAATGGGACAACACCCTCCTCCCAATCTCATCCAGACCATGGCCAAGAGGATCACGACCCAGACACCCCCCACGAGACGAGTTTGTCTATTTACTAGACAAAATACCGTGGTTCAGAAACTTACACATAAGAGGAGTATGCCCACCAGCACGCCCCGCACCAGCCCGCCCGGTTCAAGCCAACGCCTGCGACATGGATGAGCTTGACTAAGAACAACAGCCACAAGTATCCACATCGTTAGAGATGCCATAACGACATAGCCAACTGCCAAGAACACACGTGCCACCATGCACACTGGTTACTCACACACCAACCTACACGAAGAACATACACAGTGCTATGATGTAGGTGACTGACATACCCACTGATGTGCATCGTTGTTATTTTTCACATAGGCCTTTTCACAATACCACAGAAACGCAAGCTGCCTGAAGAGCTCGTGTATATGCTTGCTGGCGCTTCTGCCGCCACCCACCCATATGACGACACCATCATGTATATCTAATACTGCTTGTGACGCCCTGTCAACCCGAGACCCCCATACCATGGATTATGTACCGTCACCCATGTACTAGGCCCGGGTAGGCCGCAAGCAAGAGTCACCCAGGCAAAAGCCTCGCCATGAAAATCCTCTCAGAACAAGAGTACAAGTGCTGACCATGCAGAACGAGACCCCAGCAAGAGCTCACAGCCAAGGCCATGATGTTGCAACTGGCATGCCGCGAGCCCAGCGCCAAGGTTATACCTGTAAAATGCCAAGCCCACAGAAGCGAAATACAAATCTAATGCTCATAATTCTGCTCCAGCTACGGTCTCTCCGCACGTGACCAAGCCGAACTGACAAGGTGCCAGGCTCACGAGGCAGGAAGGGTCCGACGTCTGGGACACAGGTTGCAACAAAGAAGCAGCAAGATGGACACCTACAGCGATGGGAACGACCCGCTCACAAGCCTATGAGCAGACCTGTCCGTTGCCTGCACAAACACATAGTTGCACATTGTTGCTAATGACAGGTACACTGCGAGCTGGGAACGACGATGGTCCCAGGCTTGGGGGCTCGAGGGAGAACCAATCAGAACACAGGGGGGCTCATCACTGACGCCATTAGTGTTAGCCAATCACCAGGGGTCCCCTTGTAACAATTCTAAAGTAACAACTATTAGGGACAACCCAAGTGTACCACCTGACGCATCCTTACCCACTAATATCCTTCTCCATATGCTACCTTTACTAACCCTACCACTCGAGGAACCAATCCAGACTGGCGACAGGTTTTTTGCTAACTTTCCCAGGTGACGCGGATAGCGCGTCATACTGCTGTAAAAAGGGCATGCGAGCCCCACTAACAGAGAGAGTCTCATCGGACGCGTACGATCCGAGACCCATCCCTGCCGTTGATATAATAGCAGAACCACCTTGCTCCTTGTGTGTGTCTCATACTCCTTTTGGGGACACGGGAGGAGTTGGGGCCTCCCCAGCCCCGAGGTCCGCGGACGGCTCTGCCGGCCCCCGGGATAATCACCCAAACAAAGGACATCCTTAAGGTCCTCGTAGGCCCCGATGAAACAACGTGGTTCTTTTATCTTCTAGCCACCCCGCTTCCACAACCAGTCTATTAAAGGTGGCAATATAAGTCAACAAATCTTGATTCCATTGGCGGAGGAACAGGAGTTCGTTATCAAGAGCTTGTCCATGCAAATGTTGAGCAAATAACTTTTCCATCTCCTGTTGAAAACCCCTGAAGTTCTGCAGTAATGGGTCATCCCGGTTCACTAAAGGTACCGACCAGTCTGTGACACTTCCACTCAAATATGATAACACGAAGGCCACCCTCGCCTGGTCATTTTCGGAAAGTCCAAGGGCTATAAAGAAAATGAAGGCGGCAATGGATCATGAATGTTGTGTACCTTCTGGGGTCTCCATTAAACCGTTCTGGTGGTGCCACGGGTACTGCTCCCGGCAGCCTTATCTGTACTGGATTGACTGATGGTGGTGTAGTGACAGATGCGGCGAATCTGGGCAATGGAACCTGCCCCACCTGTGTTTGTAGTAGCTGTTTGCTTAGTTCATCAGTACCGTCTTTTGTGGCTATTAACTCTCGTCTTAAGGCATTGGTTACCTGCCGGGCTGCATGTACCTCGGCGCGTAATTGTCCCAAAAGCTGGGCTAATTGATCAGTTTCAGATGTCTCCATGACGCCGAGGTGGATAAGGTTTAAAGACTTTGTGTTCTGTTACGCTCACCAGATATCCCCGGGGGCGTCTGGAAGGCTCTGAGATCTGGAACTCTGGATGCGTAGTTGCCCAGTGGTGAATAATGAATCTTAGTTATTTGTAGGGTGAGCTATCCATCCCGCGTGTTTCTTATGCAGGCGGGCTTGACGTTTGTTGGCAAGCTGCCCGATTTGCTTAACTGATGCAGTACGCTTCCTTGGGCCCAGGCCTGCTGTGACCACGAATCTACTGGTAGGCAGGTAGTTTTGTTAATTGTAAGTCTTTGTTCTGTTTATGGTGGGAATTTGTTAATGTCTTTATGCCCTTCTTTTTGGGTGCAAAGGTCTTGGTACTAGCGTGCCGGATGGAGACGCACGTTTCTAGGTAAGAGAAAGCGCGAAGCGCAGCGCCTTTATTGTTTTTTGAAGCTAACCTGTGTTTTCTTCTTCTCCTCACAGGCCGCTGTGGTGCTGCGAATGGTTGAGAGCGCGATGAAAAACAGGCCCCCGGAATCCGTTAAGGTAGCACAGTGCTGTGCGGTTGTTTAATATTGAAAGCGAACCTGAATATGTCTCTTTTCCTTTGCAGATGTTGCTGTGGTGCGTGGCATAGCACGTTGGAATTCAGGTAAGACTGATGGAATTCAATGTTTTGGAAGCGCGCGTTCTAATATCGTTTTCCCTTTCTCGTTATTGCAAGTCGCAATGTTCGAACAGCAGCTGTGGTAGCGGTTCGCCAGAGCTCCTTCAGCTAGTACTCACAGGTGAGTGATGGTTCTTCTTCTCTCGGTTTTCACAGATTGCAGCCCAGTTGAGATGCTGAGTGCTGGATGGTGTTTTCTCAGGTAAAACAGAATAATCTTGTTCTTGCAGGATTACAGGAAGATGCTGAAGACCAGGAGCTGGACAAGGTGAGCATCACGCTGCGGGGTTGAGGAATAACATGAAGCATGTTCTGCAGTCAGGGTGTGGTTTATATAGCCCAGGTAAAGTAGTACCAGGGAAAGTAGTTACAGGCCTGCCACACCCAAAACACTAGACCGCATGGCTTGGTTCTTAGAACTAGACTGTGTGGGTGCTTCCATGTTGGATTTAAAGGCCCATGTACATAAATTGGACCTAGTTTGAAAAGCCCTTCCTTCCTACATATGAGTCTGGTCTCAAAGGCGCCAGGACTGGCTCCAGGAACCCTTTTGCAGTGGTTTTAAGGCCCTCAGGGTTCTGGTGGGAGCCTGCTTGTGGCACAACTTCTGCCCCCTCACAGTGGTCATGACAGTGTAATGTCAGAAGGGCAAGGTCCACTTCTTTAAAGAACAGATATTGGACCTTGAAAGTGGGCTAGCTTTAGTCCAGTCAGATGTGGTATTTTACCTTTCAAAGATGGGGTCTCACACCACTTCTTTGAATCACCTATTAGACTCCAACCGTTGAAGAAGATTTCTGCTGAGAGAGAAGATAGTGCTTCAGTTGTGAGGTGAAGGCAGGTGTTCCAAGGCAGAGGTGAGCTCTCTCCTCTAACCATCCCCAGGGGCCATTGGGGTGAACCTGCCTCTGGAGCAAGACTTTCCTCTCTGCCATCCACAGGGGTATCCAGAACCTCATTGTGTTGAAGGACCTTTGCAGGGCACGGGACCTGTATGGGGGGTTTGGGAGCCTGAGAATATGGACCCATCTTGTCCCTGAGACCAAGGAGTGGGATTCACAGCAACCTGAAGAGAGACCTGCCGTTGGAGCAAGACAACCTCTCTGTCAACCACTGTGGTACCCAGAACCTCACTGTGTTGAAGGACCCCTGAAGTTGTGTGCCTGCCTCGCCTGTGTTTGGGGGTACAAGAAAAGGACCCTTCTTGTCCCCAAACCCTTAGATTGGGACTCACAGCATCCTGAGAGCAAAGACAGCCAAGAGCCAAGTGTTTTGCAGTTGAACTGCTTGCAGCTGTTTTCAAGAACCGTTCGACATATGCTGCCTTTTGCACTCTCCCTATCTTTAAATTGCTGACATTGTGCCAAGACGTCTGATTCAGTGCTAGAGGATAACTTATAACTGCATAAAGGTACTATTGACCACTAGCTCCAACACTGCTTGGTCCATGTTTGGGCCCTACATACTGGTCAGGTCCCTAGTATCCCATTTGCACCCAATAACGCATCCTTTTAAAGAACGTGGGAAGCAGTTGAGAAGATTGTATGGAAGATTCACAAAAAATCTTTAGAAACTGTTGACAAATACATCTATCTAGGCAGCATTATTAAATCACATGGTGATTGTAAATGGCAGGTGATAAAGAAATTCATTAGCACTAGGAGAGGATATCATATCGAAGGAATTGTTGCCTTATATAGAACGAGTTTCAAAGCAGGTATTTAATATGGTACTGTAGTACTAACAGAGTTCAAAATGCAATGGTTGGATAAGCTTGAAGGTAAAATACTCCACTCATTTCTATTTCCAGGTGGAAGCACTAAGGTGCTAACTAGGGTTGATTTCACTACGATCCCTTTGGCTTTTGTGATGTCCAAAGCTTTATTTATCCATATCTTCTCTTCCATTAACATCAGATACCCTAATGGGCCTAATTGCTAGGCAGATGCTCTCCCTCCACTGAAATGGCTTATTTTTAAACTCTGAACAACTGCAGAGAACCATCTTAGTCACTTGGGACTTGATATTGAGCAACGTAAAGATTGCCCAATGCTGCTATGTTAATAAAAAAAGAAAAATGCAGCTTGTGATATTGACAATAATCTTTGTAATATTGCCAAGAAAAGAAATCATTAGGTATATAGTCAGCAAAGTTTGAGAACTCATCTTCCATCTACATACCTTGTGACAATATGTTCTATACAATTAAGATTTATCAACATACAACCAGGATGGAACAGGACGGCTTATAAAGATAGATTATGCCAACTTTGTGCAATGATGGTTGAGACATCACAGCGTATATTAACGAGTTGCCCGAAGTTAAAAAAAGCTTACTATAAGGGATATAAAGACTTGGTCCCCACACTTGATTTTATTATAACCGACCAGTTTTGCAGCCATACCTACGGGGCTAATTCTCTTGTGGTCATGGGGGCTGCTTTTTACATTTGGAAAGAGGGTCAAAGTTTACTTAATTGAGACGTGATATGCGTTATACTTAGCTTTAGCTTAATTTAGTGGATGTTGAGTATTATATTACTAAAATGATCATTGTAATTTTAGGATGTGCGATTTTATTAATTGTTTTTTTCCTGTTTAAGTAATAATGTAAATAGGTTTATTGAATTGGAAGATGATTGTGTGAATTTTACACATATATGTTTTGTTTTATCAATTTTTTGTGTGTGTTTTTTATGTGATGAGCTAACAGGTTTTTTAATTAAATAATTGCACAATAAAAAATAAATAAAGAGCATTGTAGTTATTACTTGCCCGACACCCCTCATGTATTACTCAGTGTGCTGCATCTTGCTATCTTTGCTTATTCTGTGTTCTTTCCTCCGGGATGGGTTGTGTGGAGTGTTTTTTTATAGTTCATTTTTATAGTACATGGTATGTTTAATTAAAGTATATATATCATTAGAGAAGCTTGATGAGGCATTTCATTATTTTCGACTGTTCTACTTCACTGTTTGGGTTGCTACTGGACCTCATTCACACCTCTCTTGAGAGCACTGCCTTCCCGCTATCCACGTTTAGTATATCTTTTAACTGTGCCTGTTTTACCTTCATGATTGTGTTGGGAGTTGATTTGTAGAAGTGTGATGGCTGTCTAGGCGCTTTAGCCTCTGCTCATGCTTGTACTGTTGCAGGGCAGTCAATTCGTCACAAATACAGGATTAGAAATTGCATGCAGCTCTCTGTGGAAAGTGGTATGTTTTTCTCTGGGATTCCCCATAGCTCTCTATGGTCATTTACACCACATGCAGCTTGGCACAAGATCCCTGGGAGCTCTGTCTTGGGCGCCTTTGAGAGCATGACTAAACCCATCAGTAAGGGAAGGGGACGTGGCACACACATGACTAGACGGCCACTCAGCGGAGAGAAGAGGATCATTGTTAAAAAACGGAAAGAAGGCCCACCCATCTACGGAGGAGACGCATGGAATGCACATGTTGCGGTGTATTCCAAGAAGGTTGGATACACTGCTCTGCGAGTGCTGTTCAGTAGAAGCCATTAGCCAGAGAACGCTTGAAATGGAAAGAAAGAACAAGAGAGATGCGCATTGACCTTTGAACTCCTCCACTTAGACATTGTTAAGCTGTGCCGTGTGATGCATTCGTAGGAACGGAATGCTAACATTCCCGTGTGCATATTGTACATGAAAGCATTTAAGACCCCTTCTAAATACGTCGAACATGTGCAAAGCTGGACATAAATAATCATGGCCTTTTTCTCTGATGCGCTTTAGTTGTGTTGAATATAAGGGAAATTAGAAATAAAAAGGCAATATAAATTGTAGGAATGCTTAAATACATGGCAGCCAATGCACACAGAATCTCTTTTTGGTGTCTCACTAGAGGTGTAAACCACGCCTAAGTGTGGTTATATCTAACACCTCAAAAATGTGTTCGCAAAGAAATAACTTTTAATGTTGGAAAATCTTGTAATTTTTCCCTCTCCCTATCCCACCACTCTGCCATTCTTGTAGGTATTTAAAGTCCCCTTAAGCGGGGTCCGAAGTTATGGCTAGTGCGCCTTCCTGAAATGAGGGGGGTGTGTGTGGTGTGCCGGGCAGGAGTTTCCAGAGTCTGGGAGCATAGATATAGAAGGTGTTCTGTTTTCTTTCCTCCCTGCAGCGGCGGAGTTCAAGTCTGCACATGTCCCTACTTCTGGTGGACCATCAGCCTCTGCAAATGCCGAGTTTCTTAATGAGATAGCTTGGAGACTTCAAGGTGACAGCCTTGTAGATGTTGCAGCGTGATTTTACGATGATATGTGCTTGCAGCGGGAGCGAGTGCAGTTTGATGAGGGATGGGGTGATATGATGTAATTTGCAGTCCTTTGATAAGTTCTGCTAGAGCATGTAGGGCGCAATCCAGGGGTGCCAAAATAGTCAACGGAAGGCTTTCCCAAAGGTCTTTGCCACCATCAAGGTGAGAGAGCACTAATGCTTGGACAGCAGATCAGATGTTTCTCTAAAATGGATGGTTTGATTTTCCACAGCAGGGAAAGTTGGTACCAAGCTGTTTGTGTCTTCCTTGCTATGTGCTGTTTGAAGGGGAAGTGTTTTTTGATGTCGAACCCAAGAGACCTGGTGCAGGCGGACAGCTGTGTTGTGAAGCTTAAAAGTTCATAGCAGTGAGCCAGGTCAGGGTGTTTGGTGTTATTGGTCACCAGTCTGGTATCAGTCGTGGAGGAGTTGAGTATCACGTAAGCACGGGACATACAGGACTGGATTAATGAGAGGCAGGCCTTGAGCCTGTGTGTGTCTTCGATGGAGGATGTCCTTAGGTAGAGCTATGTGTCATCCTTGTATTTGTGAATGTGGAGGCTGTGTGAGGCCAGGAGGTTCCTGAGTGGTTCCTTGTAAAGATTGAAGATCACAGGGAGAGAATGGATCCTTGCATAGGTAGAGGTGGTGATCTGGACGAATCTATTTGGACAAACTGGTGGGGGTTAACAAGGTAGGATTTGAACCAGCTAAGGACAATCTTGATGATCCCAATACAGTGATAGAGAATGTTGGTTACGGTCTGGTGGTCTGTTGTGTTGAATGCTGCTGAGAGTTCAATGAGAACCAGGATGCAAGGATGCCCATCATCATGGAATTTAAGGGCATTGATAACCACCTTGATGGTAGCCGTTTCTGTGCTACATCTTGTTCTAAAGACAGATCTGTAGGCCTGGGAGGATTTGTCCAGTATTGATGGTTGATGGGAAGGTGCATGCAATTAGGGAGTCGTTGATGATTGTTAGGTAGGGGAAGAGTTCTTCAGTAAGAAGGATGTTCAGTAGGGAGGTAGGGAGGATATCATCTGTGTCTGAAGTGGGCTTCACGGATGCTAGGATGACAGTGAGTTCTTCCATAGTTAGTGTCTTGAAAGTAGTCCAAGTAGCTCTAGTTTTGTGAGATGAGATATGTAGTGTGCAGTCAGTTGTGGCATTGATGTCTATGTGCTGGCGGATCATGGAGATCTTTTTGATGAAGAAAGAGTTGATGGCTGTGGATGTTTAGATGGAGTGAGGTACTGGTGGGTTGAGCAGAGGGTCGATGCAGTGCCTGATCACTTTGAAGAGAGCTCTGCTTTCAGTTTGGCCTTGGCTATGGTGTTCTGATAATAGTTGGCATTGGCAGTGATGATCAGTCGTCTGTGTGCTGTACGGAGTTCCTTGGACATGGTGAAGTCGGACGCGCTGCAAGATTTCTTCCAAGTCTTTTCTTGTTTTTTGATGGTTCTTTTGTTGAAGATGAGTTCTTTAGTGTACCAGGGTGTCTGAGGGTTAGGCTTGAGTGTTCATTCTTTCACCATGGCATGGCATTTCATGTTGGTTGTGAGGGTGGTGTTGAATTTTTGGAGGAGTCCTGGATGATCTGAGGTATTTTAGTCCGTGTAAGGTGGACGTTGGCAAGGCCTTCTGTGAGAACATCCACTGGGAAGATGTTGAATGATCTGAAAGCTTGTTTGCTGTGTTTCTGATTGGTGTGATGACTGGGGTGGTGTGACTAATGTGAAAGGGTATTGCCAAACGGTCTGGCCCATAGAACAGTATTTGATAGTTGTGAACAAGGGTGGGCAGAGAAGTGATGATTAGGTCAAGGATATTCCCTTTCCTTTGAATTGGGTCTTTCGTGTGTTGTTGGAAGTTCAGAGTATCGAGGAGAAGCCAGTTGAGATATTCCTTCATTGACTTGATTGTTGGGTTACCAGGGATGTTGAATTCTCCAAGGAAGATGTTGTTGGAGTGCCTGAGAGACCAAGGTGATGGCCAAGTCTGTGAAGTCTTCAATGAAGGAGGTGTTGGGCTTCAGTGGTCTGTAGATGGGGTGGAAGGTGACTGTGCCCGTTGTGGAGAGTGAGACATGGCAGGAAAGGATTTCAAAAGAGCTGATGGTGGAGACATGCAGTTGGGTGCATGGCCATGATGGCTTGTGAATGATGTAATGGCCTCTGCATATGCATATCTTGTTTGAAAAATCTCATTGGAGAATGCTTTAGCCATTGGTGATGAGGACATCTAGGATGGTGGTGGCAGTGAATGTCATCCAGGTATCGATAATGATGATGGCCTCCTTTTCAGTGATGAAATTGCCATTTGCCCAGGGTTGCTTTTCGCCGTGGACCTGGAAGCATTTAACCACTTCCAAAAGTTAGCATGCATGTTTTCACAGTGCCATGCCAGTGACAATTATAGAGGCACAACATTATTTCAAGTGTATTATTGTCTCCCGCCCTCTGCTCTGTAAGCCTCTGAAACATGCCAGTAACTCCAGCAATCCCCTGGGGCAAGTTCATAGAAAACTAGCATTGGCAAAGCCAATGTTTGGTTTGTAGATGCAGGGGATAAGATAGTTTATGTCCTGTGAGGGCTTTCAACAATTCCTATTCTTTACATTTTCAAAGCCATTCCTATTGGCTTTGCCAGTTCATGGCATAATGGTTTTCATGGTGGAGAAGAAAGTCCCAATCCATCATGGGAGCACACTTTAACCACCTAAACACCCATAGACATTAGCAATATCAATGATAACCACAAAAATAACACCCTCATTACGACCCTGGCGGAGGTCCATGGTGCAATTTGCACCATGGACCATGGCGCAGAGCTGCCAACTCCGCCATGGGGGTTGGCGGACTTACCACCCCATTCCGACCTTGGCGGGGCGGTAAGTCCCCAATCCCCATTTACCCTTCCCCATTCCCATTTTTGCCCCATAGGGTATAATGGGAGTGGGGAAGGCGTTAATTACGCCACCGTAGATTACGGTGGCGTAATTAACAAGAGGTCCCGTAGCGCCATGGATTTTTCCGCCCGGAAAATCCGGGCGTAAAAATCACCATGGCGCTACGGAAAGTCGTACTCTGGCGGAGAGGTACGCCATGCATTACGCTGGCGTAAACCCCTCTCCGCCAGGGTCGTAATGAGGGCCAATGTATGGCAGTACATCAATGTACCAAGCAGAATGCAACCTCATCAAACTCCTAAAAACAAAGTTTAACACCCCTGTCCCCAGTTTAAAAAGTTGAACTTGCTTCTAGAGCATGGCTTTCACCATGATGCTCTCTTACCTCATCACTGAACATGTAATTGACAACGGGACACATCAAATATTTATTTTTGAAAAACCTGTCAGGGAGCTAAAGCTCTTCCAAACCAGGCCTAAATATGAAGCAAATGAAGGTGGTCTTCCCTACCTCATCACGAGTCTGGCGGTATCCCGGCAGTAATACTGTCGGGATACCGCCAGTGCAAATAATGGTACCGCTACTTGGTCGAACGCTATTAACATCGGATCACGAATCGCCGGTTAACGGTAAGTTCTCATTCCCCATTGGGTCAATTGGACCCAAAGGGGGTTTCATGGCGCTGTTAGCGCTGGCACAATTACGGCCGTGCTAATAGCACCCAAACCGGGCAGAAAGCAGGAGTTTTACCTGTAGCAAAAAGCTGAACATTTCAAACAAACACACACACACCCATACCCAAGCATTGCAGACTGCTTAAAAAAACTGCTTAAAACACAATTAAATTAGAAAAATGTATATTTTATGCTTTTTACATTGTCTACACCATGGAACATACCCACATGCAATATTTCAGGGTGGTAGCATGTTGGGAAGTATGCTGAACATTTCAAACAGACACACACACATATTCACAAATTTCCCTTTTATATATATAGAGAGATGAGGGTTTTTTGATTCATGGGTGATGCCCACAGCCTTCAATTCATCACAATGCTCCCTTCCAAATGCCCCTTCACTAAGATGTGTACTGGAGAGTCTCTTTGTAGTGTTAAACTTGAAGGTGATCCTACGGGGTTTGAGGATGATGGAGATGTAGTTGAATAGTGCATTTAAGTGATGCTATGTCCCACTAGACTGGGTGACTTGGCTTTGGGTGTTATTGCTTATTGGAGCCTTTATCTCTGTAGGTTATTCTAGGTTATCTGTCACTAATACCATTTTCCAAAATGGCTATTGGTTGAAAGTCAGTCACATGGATTTCCAAAATGTGTTTCTTTATGTGCATTTGCTTGCACGTAACATCTCTTTCCACTAGCAGGAAGCATGTTGTAGGTGTGTTGCTCTCTCACAGTATGGGGAGTCCACTACCTGGAGGTTCTATCCAGATGTCGTTCAGATTGGTGGCACAGCCAAAAACATAAAGTAAAAGGTGGAGTCACGTCAGAATTCCTGAAATCGCTACTCTGGAATCAATGGTGCGGGGGACTTCTGAGAGATCTTTCTGAAAGATCCACATACGGTCTACTTTACTCAATTCTATGCTAATCCCTGCCTCTTACTTGGGTAACTGAAGTCACATTCAGATTTCTGCTGCAAAGTTCTGGTAGAACATTGCATCACTAGGAAGTGATGTCAGTGTCACTGGTTATAGTAATCATAGATCAGAGATGATGCTGAATTGCGGCCCCCTGCTGAGTACAATGTTGATGCCACGTGTCGATATGCAGATACGGATCTCCATACCCGGCACTTTCTGGATGCCTGGATCCAGAAACTGAGCTTGGGTGTGATTCATAATGTATGCAAACAAAGGGGGGTCTGGGAATCTCTCTACCAGCACGAACACAGCCCAATGACCTGTTCTTGGGTGAATAACCCCTGGGAGAGACTCTACCAAGCCTTTAGCTCACTGTCCTTTTCACAGAGAAGAAATTTCCCCGCATATCAGCCTTTGTCCTGCCCAGGGGCAGTCCAGCGCCGAAATGCTAGGCAATTCTCCTCTGAACAAGAGTACCATCAGTAACCCCATACACATGTTTCAGCCTTGTTGGGCATCATCAGTGAGGTGAAACTGTTGCCTCTCTAAGAACAGTGAGCAAGGGGTCCACGTCTGGATTGCCCTGTTAACTTAGGGTGAAACCCAAAGTTAATGTATGCAAACAAAGGGGGGTCTGGGAATCTCTCTACCAGCACGAACACAGCCCAATGACCTGTTCTTGGGTGAATATCCCCTGGGAGAGACTCTACCAAGTCTTTAGCTCACTGTCCTTTTCACAGAGAAGACATTTCCCCGCATATCAGCCTTTGTCCTGCCCAGGGGCAGTCCAGCGCCGAAATGCTAGGCAATTCTCCTCTGAACAAGAGTACCATCAGTAACCCCATACACATGTTTCAGCCTTGTTGGGCATCATCAGTGAGGTGAAACTGTTGCCTCTCTAAGAACAGTGAGCAAGGGGTCCACGTCTGGATTGCCCTGTTAACTTAGGGTGAAACCCAAAGTTAATGTATGCAAACAAAGGGGGGTCTGGGAATCTCTCTACCAGCACGAACACAGCCCAATGACCTGTTCTTGGGTGAATATCCCCTGGGAGAGACTCTACCAAGTCTTTAGCTCACTGTCCTTTTCACAGAGAAGACATTTCCCCGCATATCAGCCTTTGTCCTGCCCAGGGGCAGTCCAGCGCCGAAATGCTAGGCAATTCTCCTCTGAAGAAGAGTACCATCAGTAACCCCATACACATGTTTCAGCCTTGATGGGCATCATCAGTGAGGTGAAACTGTTGCCTCTCTAAGAACAGTGAGCAAGGGGTCCACGTCTGGATTGCCCTGTTAACTTAGGGTGAAACCCAAAGTTAATGTATGCAAACAAAGGGGGGTCTGGGAATCTCTCTACCAGCACAAACACAGCCCAATGACCTGTTCTTGGGTGAATATCCCCTGGGAGAGACTCTACCAAGTCTTTAGCTCACTGTCCTTTTCACAGAGAAGAAATTTCCCCGCATATCAGCCTTTGTCCTGTCCAGGGGCAGTCCAGCGCCGAAATGCTAGGAAATTGAAACTGAAGGCCCATTCAGATTTCTGCTGCAAAGTGCTGGTAGAACATTGCATCACTAGGAAGTTATGCCAGTGCCATGGGTGGTAGTAATCATAGATCAGAGATGATGTTGGATTGCGGCCTCCTGCTGAGTACAATGTTGATGCCACGTGTCGATATGCAGATAAAAATCTGCATACCGGACCCATTCAATCCCAATGGCACTTTCTGGATGCCTGGATCCAGAAACTGAGCTTGGATGTGATTCATAATGTAGTCTGAGTAAGCTAGGACCCAGTTTGGAGACCTTGCGTGTACTCTTTCCCACCCTCTTGTCAGATTTCCAGAAACCAAATTACATCATTCCAATTAAAGTTGTCTAACATGTGTTCTAAAGAACTCTTGCTCAATACAACTGAGTAGTTTGTAGAAAGGTTTTCCTGGCTTTGCTAGGGTTTGATATTTCTCTTAAGCTCTACAATACAGCACTATGTTAAATGGGCCTTTGAGATGATTGTTCTTGCTTATGTCTGTGGGCGGTGTTTTCTCTGTGTGGTCTAGGATGTCAATGAATCCAGTAGTGGGAGTATTTCAGCTGGACCATGTTGTTGGGAGGTCTAAAACCTCCACCAGGGCCTACATAGTACGAGTATGAAAACAAACCTAATTTGATGTGTCAATCTTTGCCATCTCTGACAATTGTCATTCTATTCACTCAAGTGGCTGAGTGACGTCATGGTGCAGCCATAGACAGATGCTGGCCTATTAGCTCCCTTTAATGTATGTTTTCTGTATTTTTCAATTTACATTTGAGCATAAATCCTTTCATGATTGGCCTTTGTAGGATAAACTTCCCTTTTTTAGAACAGTTGCATTGGCCCAACAGAACTTGGGTCACTAGCTGCCTAGTGGCAGCGGGGCTGATGCTGGCTGTACTACTACCACCCAATGCCAGCTCTACTATGGGGAGGTTCCCAAAGTCAGGGAACAGGAAGCAGAACAGTAGAGTATCAGGAGTGGCTGTATCAGCATGTGTGTATGCCCCATGCTAAACCAAACTCACATGCAATACCACTAGCTTCAAATACCTATAACTGAACTCTTAATTGGTCTACAATTGGGCAGATGTTGCAGTTGGTGCCCACAGGAGTTGTTGCAGTTGGTGTCCACAGGACTTGTTGAGACTTGCAGCATGCGGATTGTCCAGGGAGATCCATCACACCACAATGGAGGCTCAAAATGATCCCTGCCCTGGTCAGGTGGGGGCTCCACATAGGCATTGGGACTAGCGTTCTGTAGACCAGCGGTCGTCAGAGGTATTCCAAGAAAAATCCAAAGTAATCCAAAAGAAGTGTACACTTTCAATTGGTTATTTATAACGCGCTTAATACCCAGAGGTTTCTAAGCGCGGACCTGGGGATCGAACCTGTGTTGCTCCGCCTCATCTTGCTTCCAAGACAAGCGCGTTGCACCTAAGCTATCCTCTGGAGACAAAGAAACAGCCCAGCTGTATTGAACAGTGGACTGGGATAAACTGACAGCTCTGTGGACCCGAACTGCAAGTCATTCTCAATTCCATCCATGGGGGCAACAATATTCATGCACAAGACACATTAGCATACATTCACATTAGTTACATTTTCGGGGATGTGCTGGTACATTATTGGATGCTTTCCACTGAGCCCCTAAGGGATCCTGTACATTGTTTGCTCTAATTAGATTAAACATTTCCTAAATCAACACCCCTAATGCCCCTCTATGACATCATGACACTAGACATCCTGCCCCAATATTACATCATTATAAGCTGACCTGGCAAAAGCTCTAAAGTCTCATTGGTTGGCATCCACCAATATTTTTTTTTTTTTTTGTATTGTTTAATCAAAAAGTAAGATTTTACAATACAGAGTATAAGTTCTTTCATCATCATCATCAGATCCTTTTCCCGGGGCAGGACTTTGCCAAGGCTTTTCTCGCTTTTTGTTATTAAAGTTGTTGGGCTCGAACAAGCGTTACTCTTTGCTATCACTTTATCCATTTCAACCGGTTGATGATGGAACAGGTTATTTTCTACATAATGCTTTATTTATTGCTCGTCATTTTCATTTAGTAGATTGATTTCGATGTATCGAATTATTTGTGCCATTGCAATTTGCCATGTGGTTTTTTCGCCTCCTATTAGTCGACACCACCATGTCTTTTCTTCTGCCAAGATGTCAAAACCTGCCATAGGTGATAGATATTGTAGCCTGATGATAGTTGTGGCTGAGCAGCTCATAATCAAATGCCTTAGTGTTTCTTTTGGAGGGTGAGGATTGTTTTCACAGAAGCGGCATCCGTTTGTTGCTGCTTGTCCTCGAATATGTAGAATCTCCTTTGTTTTGTATAAGTTCAGCCGTGCTCGCAGGATTGCGTTTCGTATGTATCTGCTTGGGCATTGATTTACATATCTTTGTAACTCGTTCCTTTTTAACGTGTTACCGGGAGGATGCAGAGTGAGTTTCAATTTGGCGGCGTTTTCTATTGTCAAAACCCAATCGTTGTCTTTTAATTTTTTTAGTATTCTGCATGGATTGCTTATGAGCTCTTGGTCTTCAGATGCGATGTTCTTCAGAATCAATTGGTTTTTATCCTGCCACTCATTTAGCATTTTGCATTTTCTGCTGTCCATTTCGCATTTTAGTAATCTGAAGACTTCGTTATTGTGTGTCATTCGACATTTTCTATACAGCATGATGGAGTTGCAGAGGACTGTGCATTCTAGCGATAATAGGCTCAATTCACGCCTAATTGCTGACCCTGATACTGAAGATGGCAGATGTAATACTGTGCGCCAGAACAGCGCTTCCAATTTGGACCACAATCCTGTTGGTAGAGTGGGCATTGCTTCTGGGCCATACGTAATTGTCGGTACAACTTTCATTTTATAAAAATTGATTGTTGGTACTAAGGAGAATTTTCCGAATTTGCCATCCACAAATTTGGCTTGGGCAGCTAGTTTTTTAGTTTTTGCATAAAGTTCTGCCTGCATGGCTGTTTCTCTTTGAGAGCTGTCCATAATCACTCCTAAGTATTTAAATTGTGTAACGCTCTCGAGATTGATTTCTCCCAGATGCCATTTAAAGTAGTTTCTTGTTTGTTTTTTTTTTTTGTTTTCGCTATTTTGAAGGATCATAACCTTTGTTTTACTCGTGTTAATTTCCAAATGATTCTTTATGGCATATATCTGAAGAGCATCAAGTTTCCGCTACAGACCTATTTCCGTCTGATCGAATATTGTTAAGTCATCGGCGTACAAAAGATGTCCGATCTGCGTTTGCCCCAGCTTTGGTGGAAAGGCTCTCGTTGTCTCATTTATGCAGTTGATGTCGCCGATGTATGTCAAGAAGAGGGCAGATGCTAACGGGCACCCTTGTTTAACACCTCGTTCGCTGTAGATTTCTTCTGATAGTATTCCATCACGATTCATACGAACTTTCATTGAGGTGTCACGATGTAAGGCTTGGATAGGTGCGAGTAGCTCCTCGGGGCAATGCCACGCTTTTAATTTATCCCATAGTGTCAGTCTTTCCACCCGGTCAAAGGCTTGAGTAAAATCAATGTATACGACAAATAGATAGCACTTGCTTTGTAGTGATTTTGCTTTCAGCGTGCTGCATGCTAAGATGTTACAGGTTGTAGCTGCGCTTTTCTTAAAACCTGCTTGGAAGGGGTCGTTGCATTTGGCTCCTGCTGCCCATTTTAGAAATTTGGTCATAAGGAGTGAGGCATATACCTTGCCCATTACATCCAATAAGGCAATCGGGCGAAAATTCTCGGGATTGTTCATATTGCCTTTTTTGTAAATTGGGATGATTATGGCTTTAGTCCAAGAGTGTGGTATAGATTGAGTTTCGGTGCACCGCCGAAATATGGCACTCATTAGGCTTGCCCACTCTTTGGGATGTCTTTTTAGCTCTGCATTTGAAATGCCGTCTGGCCCTGGGGCTCTGGAGTTTTTTAGTTTTTTGATGATGTTAAGGATGTCATCTTCTTGTTCTAAATTGACCCAAGTTGCTCTATTTACTTGTTGCTCTTTGTCTGGTGTACTGATGGCCGATTGGAAAACTTTGGTGAAATGCTTTACCCAGGTTACCTGGTTAATGTTATTTAAGATCTGATTGTCCGATGTTTTATCTGCGTCCCTTATTAGAGACCAGAATTCTCGGCTGTTGTTAGTGACGAGAGTTTTGGTTATCTTCTCGGCATCCGCTTGATATAATTTGTGCCGATGAAATTTGACCCAGTCCTTATACCTTTTTTTTATATCTTTGATGGCGTTTGGTATGTCTGTATTCGGGGTCCTGCGTACTGCTCTTATCGCTCTTCTGTAATTGCGCCTTGTCTCAACCAATTCCTTGTTAAAAACATGCTTGGTGCTTTGGTCAGAAACTGATCCGTTTCCCCGCTTGTGATGCATGTACGGCGTCAGTAATGGTTGATAATCTATTCCATCGTTGTCGTCTGGATGTCTATTTTTGGTATACTTGTTTGTTACTTCGCAGATATCTGAGGCCTTTATTCTTAGCCTTAAGCCTTGCGCGTTAGTTACAATTTGAGTGGTGTAATGCCTGTTTTTTTTACTTTTTAGAGACCAAGTTGTTTCAAGTAAGTTGTGGTCGCTCTTGGATGTGCGACGTACCATGAAAGATTCAATGATTGGTAATAATGACTGCGATGCAAATATATAGTCAATAGTGGCTGTCGCGGGTGGACGCTCCCACGTGGGTGGCCTGTCTGATGCTGGAAATGTATCATCTAGGTTATGAAGGCCATGTGTCTCGCAAAACTTTAGCCATTCTTTCCCTCTTTGTGCTGATGCCCGTTGTGCTGCCGTTGGTTTCTTTGCCTCCTTGCAAGTGGCGTTTAGGTCGCCGCACATTATGACGTCTGCTGCAGGGTAATCAATCATTGCTGTGCCAAGACAGATCGATGAATCTTTTTGTTGTGATTGCCGCTGGGTTCCAGTATCCGTTAGCTATGACGACATTTCTAGATTCTGAATTTAGCTTGGTCAGATCTTGCACAGATATTACGACTGCTAGCAGAGATTGATTTGTCAGTAAGGTTTTCTCAATTTGGGTTCTTGTTCCATTGCGGCAGGCTATCATCAATCCTGAGGTTGGACGCCCCTTGCTTCCTCTAATGGCCGGAACTAGGATAATTTGATATCCTTCCAATACTGGTGTTTGTTGAAGCCACGTTTCCTGGAGGCAAATGATGTCGTATTCCCCTAGGTTTGACCCACCTGCCATCGTCAGGTGGGAGTGGCCTCGGGTGTTCCAGGAGCAGAGGGTGAGTCGTGTTGGCCCTTCCTTTGGTATGTCGCATGTTGATGGGCCTCCATTCATGGATGGCTATTGAGTACGATGGTTAGCGAGCACTTTCGGCAACCAAGCCCATAGTCCTGTTTTGATATTTCGAGTTGTGTCTTTCTTTGTTTGTGCGCTCTTCTGCAGCTCTAATGTTTGCGAGACCGCTTTGTTAGTTGGTTTACGACTGTTGTCTGATCTTTGTTCTTTTCTGTTCCGACTTCTCTCCCTTGAATAATGGGATCTTTGATTGTGTTCCGTTTTGTTGATTGGTTTATGTCTGTTGTCTGATCTTTGTTCTTTTCTGTCCCGACTTCTCTCTCTTGAATAATAAGATACCAGGTTGTGTTCTGAGTTTTGTTGCTCTTCCGTGTGTATATCATTTTGAGCCTTGCTTGGTTGTGAATCTAGGTTAGCTGTTTTTTTGGAATTTGACTTTTTCTGATGCTCTCGTTCCACCTTTTGATTTATGGGAGCCCTGTACATGGGGTTCCCATGTCTGTCTTTTGATGCACTTTGCTGTCTGCGGGATGGAGCATCTGGACTTTTATGTTGCTGACGGACCCAGGCATCTTCAATGTGGAATCCCTGTTTGTAAATGTCAAGTTTTTGTTTTAGGATTCTTATGTGTACCGTGTTCGAATTTACATAAAGTAAGGTGGTTGCTCCTGACCTGTCATGCCATGGCTCCACGATTTTTATATCTGCAGTGTGAATTTCACGTAAATTGCCAATTTTGCTAAATATGGTCATGACAGTTCTCCTGTTTAAGATGATATCATCAGTGTTAGAGCGTCTTTGTGTCATCCTTATTAGCCACCTGTACTTTGTATGTTTATTTGAATTACGGTACATGTCTCTAGGAGTTTGTTCCCTAGTCCTGTGGTTTAGCTGAGTGCAGGATCTTGGTCTGTTTTTTTCTTTTTCGTCTGTTCTAGTGTTTGCATCTCTCCCGTGATGCTTTTTCATTGTGTTTCTGTCGTATGTCTTATTTTGATCGCCACAGGAGATCGAGCGTGAATCTTGAGGTGATGGTTCTGATTTCTTTTGTTTCTCACAAGTTTCGTTGCTTTGCCTAAGTATCTCTTCTTTCCCTCTCCTGTGTCTCTTGTCCATCTCGGGTCTGTGATTATCAATTTTAGATCTCTTATGAGTAGTTTCTTTGTCTGGCGTTTTCGTTGTGTTATTTGCTTTCCTCGTGCACTTTTCTGCCTCATTAGTTTTAAAGTGATATGCCAGGCGATTGCGCCTTTCTTCCAGGGTTTCAAAGTCGCGCTCCTTTGGGTCTTTATTATTTCCTCCCAGGGTTGCGGAAATGTCTTGATTTATATAATACCCTCTTGCCTTGTCTTTTGTGATTTGCTCCGGTGTTATGTTTGAGCCTGAGTCGTCAGCAGGATAGACGCTGAGATCTAATAGTGCATCTACTGAATCCGAGTCAGTTGAATAGTTTCTTGCCGCTGAGTTACCTCTGGCATTTTGTTTTTCATTTGTTTCATTCGGTTTTGAGGGGTTTACATTATCAATAGTGACCTTCTGGCTTTTTTTTTTGTCGGTGGGAGGTATTTTTACCGGTGCTTGTCTTCTGTTTGAGCTATCACTGTTAAGGGTACTTTTTTGTGGCACCTTGGTGTTCTTTTTCGTAATGAAATTGCTGTTTGCATTTACCAATGTACTTTCAAGACTCAGTTTGTCTTTGCAGTTGGTCAATTCGAAAATAGAATATGTTAATTCATTTTTGTCCTTTTCAACCTGGTTACTTGCAGGTGCCTTGTCTAGGACTAGCAATATTTTGGGAGCCTGACATGTTGAGTTTGGGGGCGACTTCCCCCCGTGATTGCATTTGTCAGTTTGATTTTGCACTATTGTCTGCATTGCCCGCATGCCGATGACGCGCTTTTCTTCTGTAAGATCAATGACTATGTTGGTTTGTGTTCCAATTTCGTGTGCAGTATGTTCTTTCCTTGTTTGCGTTTGGGCATGATGATGCAATGGTGCACCTTTATTTTTTGAATATGGGACTTGTGGATCCAACTTGTCTTTTGGCCCTACAGCGTTTTCCTTTGCTGTTATGTAGGTCTCCAAATACAGCACTTTTGTGAGGATCATGGCTAGAACCACTTGCTGATCTTTCACCGTTTCGTGCATTGTTTCATAAAGTTTACAGAAAGTGTTCAAGGCAATGGTTATAACTGACATTATGCCTTGGAGATCTGTTTTCTTTGTGGCCGCCTCTTGTGCTGCGTATGGTGGTTGCTGACTCGTGCATTCGTAGTGCGTTAGCCCAGAAGCAGAATACCGTTTATTTGGTGTTTGCGTTGAGAGACTTACTTTTCCTATATTCGAGGGCGACGTGGTGTTATTTGTCGATAGTCGACTTGCGTTCGGTCCATGTAGATTAGATGTGGTTTCCTTTGCTGCCGACGTCCGCCTGTCTTTGGGGATCGTAGTTTTTTTCGCGGAAACATTAGGATTCGCAAATGAATGCTCTTGTTCTGCGTATCCGTCTGTGGATGTCGTGAGTTCGGCAGCTACTTTCTTGGGCTCCTGTACTTGTGCATCTGTTGAGGCATTGGATTTTACGATGCTGATGCCTGCTTCTATTAGGTCATTATGGGTTATGGGGTGTTGTCGATCACCTTCATTAGGATTCCCACTGTTGTCGTCGCCAGGGGGATGGAGTAAGTTTGTTTTCCTTGGTACACCGTCAATTTGTTCTAACGGGGTATTTGTTAGAAATGATTCTTTTAGCAGAGGAATCCTGATAGGATTAACCCTTGTGGGTATGATATCACTGGTCGGTATGGTGTTTTCGGCCAAAATCCGACCTTTTACCTTTTGATGCTCATCTTTATTTTGTTTTTCCATATTGTGCTGGTCCTGGACATTACTCATGGGTTGAGTTCCACTTTGGGCTGGCAATTTCTGTGCTATTTCTCTGTTGTTTGGCGCATCTGGCTTTTCCATGATTCGCGGCACCGCTGCTTCTGCAGATTGAGGGTCTAGCGTTGTTGATATATCTGGGATGACTCTGCTTTTATGATCAAATTTTCTTTGTTTTGCCGGGGGTAGCAAGTCAGTCTCTGCTGCGAGCATTTCTGCGTCAGAGATTTCGTCGCACATGTTAGTTTTTGCTTGTGGCTGAATTTCAAAAAAGTCAGTCAACATTCGCAAAGAATGATTTTTCCGAAGTTTTGTATATGTTAAATTTTTGATCGTGCTGCCTCTGATAGCTTGTTGTTTTCTAGCTTGTGGTAGCTTTTCTTTAATGCTTTTTGTGCATTTGTCTCTTGATCTCTTTTTACAATTGTGAGCAATTGATAGTATGTTGACTGCACAGGTGCTTGTTTGTAGTTCTGGCAGTGACCCTATCTGATCTGACGGGACTTGTGCATTGTCGGCGTCACTGTGGGCGTGAACTTGAGCCCTCGTGTTGTGTGTTGGTGCTGAAATAGGCTTGTCTTCTTTATTTCGCTGCAGCTTTGTAAGCTCAAGACTGGATTCGTTACACTCATCACTGATTGACGAGGACTCTGTGCTCCAGTTCGACTGCGTAAGAGCATTACTGCTCGTGCCCAGTGCAGCAATAGAGTCTATGTCGCGCTTCTTGGCGTGCGCAGGGTCGCAGGTAAGGCTTTGTCTAGTCTCCCCTCCGGGAGACTGCGACTCGGCCAGTTTCACTGCGCCGTTTGTTGCCACAGAAAGCGCTTTGATTCGTGTAATCTCAGCTGTGATCTGGTTCTCCCCCCCCGGTCGTTTCCTTAGCCACCCCTGAGCATGCTGAAACAATGGGGATGGCACTCAGTTTACAGTTTTTTGGGGGGGTGGTGGAGCTGGTGATGACGTCCCCCACTCTCGTCACTTGTGGACTGGGTGCGCATGGGGTATGAGGACGTGGGACGTGCTTTATAACGGGCCTTATGTCCTCGTTGATTGGGCACTCTTCCCCTTGCTTGGAGCTTCGCAAGCGCATGTCTTCATCCATACACAGCGCAGGAGATGCGGTATAGAGATCAATTACTTACGCCGTGTCTACTTACCACGTGCGTCTAAATCTGTAGAATGTCTTTGTGGTTCACGATTCCCACTGCGATGTCAAATGGTCAGTTGCTGCAGCTCCTCTGATGACGAGTATCTGTGCCTCTGCTGTACCGTTATAATATGCTCTAATGACGCAGGGTATGGTGCGCTATTGTATTCAGTATTCAGGCCAGGATCAATGAGGTTACCCCTCCGCAGACTCCCGGTCACTGGTCACTCCGTCAGAGCCGAACAGCCGTAGAACAGCCGGCGCCCTTTGCACCAGTCGGGCTAGCGCCGCAAGGGTAGTGGCCTCGGTGTTTTCAAGCTGCAAAGAGTCACGTGCCAGGTCACGTGACCAACCCAGCTCCGCCTCCTCCAGGAAGCACGTGTGACGGCTGGTGAGAGCCCTTCAGTGGCTCGCAGTGCAAACGTTCGGGTTTGGCAGTAGTCCACCAATATACAAGTTGATAAATCTCTTGATTTGGATTGGGCCCCTTATGTTGAAGTCAGCACGAGCTACAACATCCCACCGAGTATATCCAATTAAATCATGAGGGAACAGGAACAAGGTCAAACACATTGTTGCAGCCCATGGAACACCATTCCCAGTCCCCTGATTGGTCCCCCTCATCCATCGCCCCTGCACCTGCCTGCTCCCAGCCTTCCCTATTGCATCATGCCAGCTCTATTAGAAAAAACGGTTTATGACGATTTTCCTGAAAACAAATGGTCGTAATGACCATTTGTTCTAAAAATGCTACCACCAAAGGTTCGAACACCAAAAGTTCAAACCTTTGGTGGTAGCATTGTAAAATAAAAAAAAACAGGGGCTGTGGGGGTGTCCTCCGCATCACCCCGCTCACTATACTTCATGGTATAGTGAGCGAGGATTGCGGGGGACACCCCTGCAACCTTCCATTAAAAGAAAAAAAGAAACAGGGGCTGCAGGGTTTTCCCCCCATCACCGCACTCACTATACTTTATGGTATGAAAAAAAGAAAAGAAAAGGACCCTGCAGCGCCGGTTCCTGATCACGGAAGTGAAAGGGAACTGGCGCTGCAGGGAACCAGAGTGGAGATGAAGGTAAGTGGGTTTTGTTTCTGTTGGGGGTGTGGGTGGGGGTGTGTTGTGGGTGTGTTGTGTGTGTGTGTGTGGGAGAATGTATGTGTGTTCGCATGAGAAAGGTGCACATTTTTGGTAGTTTGCACTTTTCTCATGTGAACGATTTGCCGCGGGCAAATCACTTGGATTCGAAAAAACGTTGTGAGGCAACGTTGGTAATTTTCAATTCCCCCTATTTACTCCTCTTTTGTAATCCCATCCCGTGCTCTCTGTGCCCAGCACAGTGTCCTTCAAGCTCTTGTGTAGGAATGCACCTGGTGTTTGGCTGGAGCTCCCCGCCCTTACAAAGCTTTTATACTTTGTGTTTCTTTGTGTCTCGACCTTGGTGAGCTGATCTAATGCTTCTTGCGTGTCAGCAGAATCTCAATTTTACTCTGCGCTGTGGCCTTTCAAACAAATAATGAGAGCCTGGGCACAATCTATCCTGAGCCTGCTAAAACATGGCCAAACTGTTGTTCATTATTATACCTAACCCTTACACTTATTACACTTCTATTTTATGCTTATACCTACTTCTACCTATCTCTATACTTTAATATAAATGTGTTTACCACCGTGGTTTAAAAAAGATACTAAAAGATATATATATTTAGTCAGACCTAGGCGTGACAGTTCTGCACCGCTTATTCTAATAGAATGAAAAGCAGATAGAACAGGCCTGTGGGCACCTACAACAAGTGTGCATGAGTGTGTTCTATACATGGAAACAAAAGGAGGAATATATAAATTTGCCTCGCAGCTCACTGCTCCCTGACGTGTGGGTGAATTGCACATATTCTGTGACATCACCATCCACGTAACCTTGGCGTTACTGCATTACTTCTTTAGCTTGTACTTGCACTCCCCCCCTTTTATGTGTTGGATATGTATATTGACAGTTCCATCTGACGGTGTGGAATTGGTCGGATATTACAAAAACTCTGCTCAGCGCCTTTTCACCCCCATTCTGCCGCGCGGTCACCACTTGGTAGAAAGAATTGCCCTCAATGGAGAGCTTGTTTTCCATAATGAGGAACACTCTGCTTTTCTTCTCATTACTGGGCCTGTTGTGGTTTTAATGTTCCATCAATACCATGCAGGTGGTGAAGTAACCTTGAACTTTAGCATTTCGATAAATAGCACGGACAGTTCAAATATGCCACAATTGCTGGACTAAAATGGCGTTGCGTGTAGCTTTTTCTCTTTTCTTCATAAGAAAATTGTGCTCATTTTGAAACGAGCTGAAAATGACCTGGAACTTAAAAAACAGCTAGAGACAATATTAGGCCTCATTACAAGTTTGGCGGTATTCTGGCGGTAAATCTACCAAACTCGATTACCATTACTGCTACTTGATCCCATGGAGTTACCACAGGATTACAAGTGTTGGTAATTCCCAATTTTTGGCAGATTTACCGCAGGTGGAAATAACTGCAAGGTAAATGCACAGATTTTTGGAGGATTTACCTCCAGCAACAAGCTAGAGATGAATCTGACACTTTTCCTCCACAAATCAGTGGTAAGGGTGCCAGTGGTAAATCCGCAAATGTTCAAATTTGTCAGCGCAGTAAAAGTGGCGGCAACGGAATTACCACAACTTTTTTCATGTACCGCCAAACTGGTAATGATGTCCTTGTCTGTAAGTATATTCTGGTCCACTCTGATTTCCTGGAAGGAGCATGGGGCACAAAATCTGCTCTTTCCTATTTCAACCCCTTCTCCCTGCAGGAAATCTGCCAGACTATCTACTCTCATCTAATTTTGATCGTGACAGAGGTTTCAATCGCTATTGAGCTCGCCTGCTTTATTCAACTGGAAAAAGCAGGCATATCTCTTAGCAATTCATTGTAATGCATGCAGGCTGGCAAGCATATAAATTGCAGTCAACATTGCCACTTCTTTTGCGGTCTGGTTGTAAAAAAGGATGGGAACCAAGGGGAGCCCGGATTCCTCTGTAATCTATACACCGCTACGACAGAAGAATCAAAATTCCATGGATTGGGCCGTGAGCATGTAAGTGTTAATAGCTGCCCACCTTTCCGTGGAATTAGCATGTAACTTAAAATGTGACACACAGTCTATCCTTGAAGTCTCTTGATCATAACCCAAATGACATAGACCCCTTTCCCTCCTTTTCTCTCTTGGGTCTTACCACCTGTTAGGCAGAATCATGTGCAGTACCCTTTGGGAACACCACACACAATTAAGACTACAAGTGCAAGTACAAATTCACCTTTGGTACAAGCCTGTACTACACAGTAAAGTGGTAGCGATGGCTGAGCAGCCAGACTTATCTCAAGAGTAAAGTGGGCAGTATCGGAAGTTACACAAAGGACAACAATTACAATGGTCCAAACAAACACTGATTCAAGGTTTCTGAGTAAAAGAATATACATTTATTTACACCACCAGTTATAAAAACAGTTCACTAATATAAAGCATCAGAAAATCACAATCTTAATGCACTACAAGAACCCCCAATCAATTCTGGACAAGTTAGGCTCAAAATTCAATTCTGGACAAGTTAGGCTCAAAATGAAGAGTGAGCCAATGGCACTTCAGTAATTTAAAGGGAGGAAAAGACAAGGTTATCCAAAATCAACAACACCAACAAGTGATAGGCAGAGCAATCTAGAAAGGGCTTACTACAACTAGGATTCAAATCAATAGGCCTGGGCCAATGTTAATGGTACAGAGTCTTTGCAGAGGATCACACAGTTCAGCGTAGTTGCCAAGAATTCAAAACGAAGTTGGTCGGAAGAAAAGTTATTCAAAGGAGAAGAGAAGGACAAGCCTTTGGAGAGGCGAAAGATTTCAAACACTTTCACTGCGGTCGAACGGAAAGAACGACCAGATTTGCACAGTACCTTAAATGAAGAAGAATGCTGTAGCGGAGACGGTTGTTCCTGGCAGTTCCTGCAGGCTCACGGTTCCTGAAGCAACCATCGTGGTGACAAGAAGGAGGAATACTGGAGGGTCTTGCACTGCCCTGGGAAGAAGCTAGCAGCAGAGCAAAGCGTTGAATAAAAGGTGCGCTCCTTAAAACCCAAACAGGTTCCGTTCCTCCTAGCTATCCGGTTCACTGCAGCAATGCACAGCAAATTCAACCAGGAGAGGAAGGCCGGCATTTGGTGTTTGGCGAGCTGGTTGGTCCCACCAAGCTCAAGGGAAGAAGATTCATTGCAGATCTTCTCTGTCGTCGGGGTTTCGGGCGATTCGGACCTGCAGCAGGGCTTCCGCGGAATGTCCAGTAGTTGCAGCAGTCGTCCTCCTTCAGCTCCTCGTTGGTTCTCTTGTTCCAGTGGTGACTCTGCCTTCCAAGTCCCAGAGACCTGCTTTAAAACAGCTTTCCCCCATTCACACAGCCTGGCTGTCAATGACACAGCAGGGTGGCCGTCCTGGCAGGACAGCCACCTAGCCAATCAAACTAGTGTGCGACTTGGGTCTCCAAGGAGACCCTGTGCAGGAGGCCTCAAACACCTCCCTCACATCCTGTCCACCCAGACACTCAGGCGCCTAAGGAAGGCTTCTGTGCAGAAGCCCGCCAAAGGAAGGCGAACAAAGGAACCAAACCTGGTTTGGTGCACAGAGTAAAACACGAGAAAGACCTTTACAAAAAGAAATGGCAAATAAACCTGACCAGAAGCAAATAAAATTAAAAAGGGTCAAGCGGATTAAAGTTCGAGGCTACCACCATAGCCTCTAACAATACCGAGGCTATTTTCATAGCTTGCGGTAGAATAAAAATGGTAGATACCACTGCCACCTGCCAAATCTTAGAGAAAGGGGAACGAAATAATGTTCAATGAGAATCAGACAAAAAGGGAGAACTATTAACCCTTCCAGTACTCTATGGGAAGATAGGTTGTACTGGGTCTGTAAATTTAAAAAGACTAGTAAAGTCAATGGCAACTTTACATGTTCTGGGAGACAGTAGTCAGTCCCAGAAAATGGAGTTTAAAAGAGGGAAGCCTAAAAAGACAACCCTGTGTCACTGCACTAAAGGTGCTCTGTGACACACAGTAAAAAGATTATGCCTATGGAGTAGGGGAGACTCCATAGTCCATGAACACAAAAATGTACAACACACAGCAATAACACATGTAACAGTGGGAAAAAAGGCTCACACTCTTACCAGGTGAAAACATAAATCCTAGAAATCCAGCAAAGCTGCTGAGGGACTCAACAGGTAAGGGAAATTAGCCATTCTGGAGAGTACTCCCTAAAACCAACAAGAAGTGTTATAGTTTGCCAAACAGGCCAAATATGTGTACCGTGGCAAAGACGAAGGTTACACTATATAACTGAGTGACTATTGAAGGATGATGTTTCAGTGATTCTTGCCAGATCTGTTCTCTCCCACAGAACAAAATCCCAGGTGGTGCAACAGCACAGGCCCTACCACTTTCTAAACAATGGCCGCCACATACCTTTCCAGCAGATTAAGGGCTACTGTGGCATCTCATCTTTTGCATGAAAGCTAAAATGACATGAAGAATAACGTATGTGAGTTGGCAGTGCCAATGGAATGTCAAGTCAAGGTTTTGATTATGGGGCCGCCATGGATTCTTTCCACATTCGTGAATGTGTACGGTTCATACTGAGCTGTACTGATATGCTAAGGGTGTTTTTCCCCTCCATGTGAAAACGTGGGACTGTGAAGCACCCCCTGTTAGACACATGCTCCTGATCTCAAGGGAGTCCCATGTGAGGAGCAAAATCAATTCTGCATCCAGGGCCAGGCTATTTTCAGTGGTTTCTCCTGTTCTGCACCCGTGTTTGCCTGCAGGCACACTTTATTGGTGAATAAAACGTATTGGGCCTCATTATGAGTTTGGAGGCAGCCATGCCCTTAACAAGGGCATGGCTGCCTCCAAACTCGGGTCCGGGTTCCGTGGACCCTGAATGGGGAAATACCGGGCCACTCCGACTTTGGAGGGCCAGGTATTTCCCCATTCAGGGAACCTGGGCCCGGACCATCCCCATTCCCATTTGAGCCCCTATAGGGCTCAATGGGAATGGGGAGCCTGCTAACAACGGGCCCGTTAATGATTGGCCCGGGACCCGTAATAGGGCGGTACGGGGTTAACTGCTCCGGCACCTTTACTGGTGCCATTAACCCCTTACCACCCTCCTCGTAATGAGGCCCATTGTCTGCAAAACAAAATGGTATTTTGATTGTCCTTTTTTAAAATCAAATTCTATTACTGTAGCCACTGATGAAATTGGCTTTTCACTTCCGTTACAGGTTCTATATGTGTCATTATCAAATATTCCAATATCAATACACATGTAATCGATCAAATGTCATCCCAAAAACACAGTCCTACCTTAGATGTGGGTGGATGTGGGTTCCGTATCTCTGTTTCTCTTTTGCCAACACTCCGATTGTTAATGTGTTGTGACCTTTGAAATGTGGGAGGAAGAGAAGGGGAGAAAAGGGGAAGGAAAGGGGAGGTAAAGGAAGGGAGGGGAATTTGAAGGAAGGGAAGGGAAGGCAAGATTTAAACACCAATATTAGCAGCAGCTACCTTACTGAAATGAAAAATCAATTCCCATTGGTCGTTTGTTTCTTCTTACTTGCATGCAATCATATATAAATTACAAAAACTACAATGGACTGTCAATTCTTTTCTGGATTCAATTATCAATGCTGCTAAGGTGCATTCACTCATTTACCACCCCTGACATACAATCCCACCCTGCAATTCTAGGGAAAGAAACAGGCTGTATTAGGAATCTGTATTTTATTGTATGAAAGTGAAATCAATTCAAATGTGGTCCCAAAGCTTTAGCTGAGGAAGTCACCACCAAAACTGTATACTACTGTGAAAGCCTGTGTACACGGGCCAAAGTGTGTGAGGAAAGACATTTTCAGAGTATTAATATATTGTGTGGTATATTTGATTGTAATTCATGTTCATAGTAAAAAGAAAAAAAGAATTCTAAGTTTTAATCAACAAAGTAGGCCCACTATATACCCTAAGGCAGAAGATACAGTGGGGTCGATTCATGGAACAAACGTGTGCCGAAAATCCCAGCGCAAGCAGGCGCAAGGTGGAGCAAGCGTGAGAAATCAAGGGTACGCGCACGCGTGCGATTCAAGGAAGGCGCTGCGCTTGTTTCCCGCTGGTCGTGCGCCAAATCCATGCATGTCGCACACGGGCACACACGTCATCAAACGGCGTTGATCAAACAGCAAAAGCGCACATGGCGCGGCGCACACAACAAAAGTGGGCGGAACAGTGGGCGTAACACACGGAATGGGGAACAACGTGTGAAAAAGAAGGCGTAACTGGGGAAGTACTGCAGGGAACTACATGGAACTCCCACACGCACGCGAACAACCCGTATTCATGGATTCGAATACGGGAAACCCGTGCATGGCAAAAGACGCGCACGGTGTCAACGCGTCCGCCACACGAAGGCAGGCAGAAGCGTCCCCGCGCACAGTATAAAAGTGCGTGCAAACAACAAACACGTATATACAGCTACGATGAATGCCCCATTTGTCGCAGCACTGATCGTGGGACACCGCAGGTGGAGGAGAATAGCCAGGGCACGTATTTTCTCACCACGGACAAGCCTTCTTGGGATGCCTGACGACCAGTTCTACAGCAGGTATAGGTTTCCACCCCATATCATCCTAGGCCTGGTCAGGGAGTGGGAAGATGACCTTACATCCCCCACCCTTTGCTCCCAAGCATTGAGCCCCTTGGAGAAGGTGCTCAATGTCCTGCATTTTTTGGCCACTGGGTCATTTCAGCGGACTACTGCCATAGTGGGGGGGGTCTCACAGGCCACGCAGTCACGCTGCCTACACCAGATCTTGGCAATCATGACAGCGCGCCCCTCAGTCCGCAGGCACATATACATGCCCAGAACACCCGCAGAAAGGCAGGCTGTTGTCCTGGATTTTTACAGGATGGCACAGTTCCCCAAAGTGCTTGGTGCCATAGATTGCACCCATGTGGCCCTATGTCCACCTAGGGCCACTGAGCACATCTACCGAAACCGCAAGCACTGGCATTCCATCAATGTACAGGTGGTATGCGATGCAAAGGGAATCATCACCTCTGTCTATGCAAACTATCCTGGCTCCACCCATGACAGTTTCATATACAGAATGTCCGCCCTGAGCCGGGCCCTGGAAGCTGGGCAGCATGGCGACACATGGCTCCTAGGTGAGTACAAATGCCCTTGCACATGCATCCATGTCACACACACACAAACAAATACACAAACCCCAATAATCACAACCATTTTCACCTCCCCAGGGGACAGTGCCTACACTCTGAGCAACCACATGATGACGCCAATCCGGAACCCCACCACACCACCCCAGGTAAGATACAACGCGGCCCATATTGCAACCAGGGCCATAGTGGAGCGCACATTCGGAGTGCTCAAGTCACGCTTCCGCTCCCTTGACCGCTCTGGCGGGCAGCTACTCTATGCACCCCCAGTAGTATGCAGGATCATTGTGGCAGCATGTGTCCTGCACAATGTTGCAACACGGCAGGGCATACCGGTGGACATGGTGGTGCCCCCACATCCCCAACCACAGGCACAGGCGCTGCCCATGGGAGGGGATAGGGCACGTGGCGAGGAAGCCCGGACCCAGCTTGTGGCCACATTTTTCACCTAAACTCCCACCCCTGCGGAGTGCACACAGGCCTGGCACATACCAGGTGACAATCGATGATGACAAAGAGACAGTCAACTGTCACAACCTTACCACCCTGAGATTGTTGCCATGGAAGTGCCACATTGTGTGCATCCCTAGCTACTTAAACACAAGCTATCCTGTGTGACCAAAAGGCACACATATGATATATGATATGATATGATATGGCATTTGTAACGCGCCTATACACAAGTGTTTCAAGGCGTGACGAGGCAGGGAGTGGGGAACAAGGGAAGACAGGCAACGATCCTACTAGGCCAGGTGTCATTTAGATCGCGCAAGTGCAGGGGTAGGGGGAAGGGAAAAGTGCAAGGGGAAGGGGAGGGGGGAGTGCAGTACAGGGTAAGTAGAATAAAAAATAAATAAATAGGCCAGCTGGTGACAAATGCTGGGAAGGGGGGGCTGTAGGGATACAGAGACAGTCCCGCAGTGCAGGGGTTGCCATGGAGGCAGTGCAAGTGGAGAGTGGCTGGGTCAAGGATCGAGGTCGGTGAGAGTGGCCCAGTTGCAGATTCAGTGCAGTTTCAGTGAAGAAATTAGCAAGGGAGAGGGAGAGAGAAAGCAGAAGCAAAGAGGAAGGTTTTGAGGTGCTTTCCCGGAACCGGAGATGGTTCTCCTCAAGTTTCAGGGAGGCAGGAAGGCTGTTCCAGAGGGAGGCCCCTGCCGCGGAGAGAGATCTACCCCCAGCTCGTTGCTTCGAGAAGCGGCTGACCCTGACATGCAAGGTGTGAATCACACACACCTGCAAAACAGGCCATGAACATCACTGTTATGTCACTCAAACCCTCCCAAACCACAACATGACATGGCAAGCAATAGCCATACACCAACACAGTACCAATAAGGTACACATTGCCATGTGAAAAATGTAAATTGGCCTCAGACAATGACGCCTGACATGGAATCAGATGAAATGACTGACCAACAACCTCCCACCCAAAATAAGTCATTCCCAAATGCATTACAAAAGTTGTAGCCTTAACATAACAATGAATGCCTGTCTACATGCACATTGTGCATTGAAAAATCAACACTGCAGCTTCTGTGTGCTGTGTCCAACTCCTGCAACACACTGCTCAGCGCACAGCACAGTGAACAGCCATTGTGTGTGATGCACACCCTGAGCATCACATCTAAGCGACAAACCACATCAAAAAGCAAATTAGGCATGTACAGGATCCATCATTGGTCACAGAACATGTGCTGCAGGGACACAGTGGGCAGCAGAAGGCAAACAGAGTGTACACGTGGATATCGAAGGGTGGTTGTACATGTAGTGCATCATAGTGCAAGTGTGTGGGTCAGTAAGGACATGCACTCAACATATGCATGTGCAATCAAGTGACCATCAGTGTCCTCTACACATCACATGTGAACATTCACCATGTGTACACCCCAGCATGTTAAACCACAACTATCCCCTCACACCTGAAAGGTAAACACAACACATGAACAGGCATTGATCAGCAGAACACATCATGTACATAGGATACCACAATTACAATGTCAGGGTTCCCATCACACTGCAGGACAAGGCAACTATCAACAACAAAACACCCCCTCTCCCTCACAAGTGACCATGACCCACTGAACAACTGCACCTGGGTCACGGAGCCTTCAACCCTCAATTTCACCTGGCCACAGGATCACCCTTCCCCTTCGTCACCATCTCCCACCGTGTGTGTAAAAAGTTGCCTGCACCCTCAGAGTCCACCTTCATTTGCAAAAACACAAAATCCAAGGCAGAAAAACGAACCAGAACAGCCTCCAGTAGATGACTTGAAGTAGCAGTACCTCACAAAAGCCAAGTACTACCACAATGCTGTAACAACCAAGGTAGCACAGTAAAACAATGTCACAACAGGATGTGAACCATGTGTGGTACATAACATAGAATGATGCACCACGAACGGATGTGTACTGTCACAGCTCCCGTGTACAGGCCAGGAGTGGCACAAACCAACCACCCCCACTGTGGCCTGGGTGCCTGCAAGGTCAAACTCACACAGGCCTCTGAGACCCTGGTGGGGAAGGAGGGTCAGGGATATGCAGTCGGGACAGGCGTTGGCATACTGGATAACTGGAATGAGGGGCAGGAGAGCGGAGTAGGAATGACACGTGAAAGTAGGGAATGCACTAAAATTTAGTACTTGCATTAACACATACACAATCATAACAAACTTGCACATCATTGTCAGGGCCTTCCGGAGTCCAGGCGCAGGAGTGGCACGAACCAACCACCCCCTCTAGGGTTTTGGCACCTGCAAGCTTGGGGATTACACAGGCATCCGCAACCCCAGCGGGGAAAGAGGGTTAGGGAACGTTGGTTGGATAGGTACGGGAAGCAGGAACACCGGGTAGAGGGTACAGGGTTTTGAATTGGATAGGACTTGGGGTGATAAGGGAAAAAAAACATACCAAATTGAATTAAAAATTCATCCATGCATTAGTGCACCCCCCAGCAAGCCTATGCAGATCAGTTTGAAAGAAAAAAAACAAGACACTTAGCTCTGGTTTTGAGTGCTGGCCTCCTGCCTGCGCACTCTCAGGTCCGGTTACAGGAGCACTTCAATGCTGCAAAGAGAGCCACAGTTAATAATCTGTGCGTGCCCATAACACACAAACACACCACCAAATATGCCCCATAGCAACAAATTACTCTATAAACAGACAATCTGGTATGGATGCTTCGTACCCATACGTAACATTACCCCTGTGATGGTTCATACACAGTCAATGCAGTAAGTCAGGTGCCGGTGGGTGCGTGGCAAATGGAACACCAATGTGTCACGATTCACACAACATGCAATGTTCCCTGGGTAAGCAGACAGACGCATATAGCAAGGTATGACTTCAGAAAAAGTCATGTTCCACCATGACCGAAACAAAGTAGGCAGTGCATGTTTCAAAATGTACATGGAAATGAAAGACACTGCACCCGAGTCTGTCCCTTGCTGTATGTCCCTGTGAGCTGCTCATTTCCATGTCTCGGAAGGCTACATGGGTGATACAAGTGCCTCAATGACCCATGGTGGACCGGAGGGTATGTGCCACTGCCCCTGCAGGTGCCCCAGACAACCTTACAATCAACTAGCCATCAGTCCACCAACACATCTGAGCTGTATTGTGCGCTTCAACACCAATATTCGTCCAAGCTCACCGTCAGTGCTGCTACTAAGCATGCATGTGCAACTGGCCTGGTGGAAGCTTTGCTGTGTTGTGGCCCCCCTGTGCTGCTCACCTTGCCTGGAGTCCCTTGAAACACGTCAGCAGTTCTAGGATGTATGTCTGCAGTCCCTGTGCCTCTGCTTGCGCACACATGTGCATGTGGGCACCACCAAACGTGTCCAGAATCCAGACGTCCAATGGGCCATGTCTGCTGGCAAAGGTGGTCTGGAGGCTCATCCCCCTGCAGAAAGGGCATGAAACACATGATTAATGCTTTAGAGTCATCTGTGTGTGTCTCTTCAGGCATCTCATTACTGGACCATGTCAGAGACGTACATCAGAAATGACACCATCAGTCCGTCTTTCACATCCAAAGTGTGGAACACACTATCTACGGCATGAATTGCAACAAGCACGTGTACAGTAAAGATAAGAAACATACTACACAATGCATAGCAATGAATGTACACATTAATCATGAAACACCCCATCTAGCAAAAGCAGAACAGTGGTCAATAATACCACAATCATCCCCACTAGGGGTGTTAACACAAGTTACACAGCACCAGACATGCCACAGATATGACAGTCCAAAGCCCTTGTGTAATAGGCTGTTACACCGAACCATCCTTGCGAGCCCATGGATAAGGGAAGCAGGAGTGGCATATGTGAGTCAAGGACCCCAAGCAGCAAACACATACACAAGACAAGCCTGAAGGGCCCAGCTGGAACAGACAGTGGATGCTTTCAAAAGCCACAAAGCACTGCACCGTCACATGAAAGCACAATAGACAAGCAATTTTAAACTATATTAACTAATTACACTAACTATGAAAAACTTACGTTACCTAATTAAACTAACTATTAAACAGAAACTTAACTAACTAAACTAAAAGAAAATCAAAAATGGCCACATACGACCCGGGGGGGAGGCACCCAGGAGGGGGGAGGTACAGGGTGCTGCTCATCACCCACATGCGATGATGCTGAGCCAAAAAAAAAAACTCCATGGGCTCAACGCCTGCACAGCCCGATCTATGTGGGAGATAGATGGTCGTCCGAGTCTGGCTCATGGCCTGGCCTGGCCACGCCTCGCCGCAGCTTGCCCCTCGACGGCAAGAAGTCTGCCGGACGGGTGAGCCTGGTTCTGTGTGGCGATGTGACGTAGGTCTGCATGCAGAACCTCACGTGATACACGTGCTTCCTCTTGCAAGGTAGCACGTGTAACACAGAGTTCCTCCTGCAAGGCCTGGCTGGACAACCGCTGCACCTCCCGGCAAGCCTGTAGCTCAGCCGAGATGGTACGCTTAAGCTGTACAAACCTCTCCTCTGCCCGCTGCCTCTGGGACATCAGAAGGACACCCAGAGTGGATATGAGGGAAGCATACTCCTCCCTCAGGGCCTACATGTGTGCCTCTGCGTGAGCAGCAATTGCTTTACGCAGAGACGACATTTCAGCCTGGCGTGCCCTGTCTGAGGCTGCCATGCCCAGCCTGAGCGAGCGGGCCGTGGACCGTGCCGCCTGCTGCTGGAGAAGCACCTGCCTAGCAGGGGGGAGCACAGTGTCATGATGCCTGACCCCGGGAAGCCAGACCAGGCCCAGCAACCCCGGAAGCAGGCATCATGCCATTTGGAGCATGCCCAAAAACCCCAGTTAGGGGCTGTTTGGATGCAGTCCTGGCGCCAGGCTCATAAGGATAAAGTCAGTCCTGGCGCCATGGGCGCCAGGCTCATTACAGAAAACCTACCTAATGCAGACCATGCTGCATACTTACCTGGTGCAGACCATGCTGCACGAAGCCACAAGCCAAATGGGGCTTAGGAGGGACTATTTTACCTAAGGGACTACTTTCTACTCGGGTGGGGGCTGTGGAAGAATACTTACCTGGGACTTCTTCCAAGGCGATTTAAACCACGCCCGGACAGCCGCACGTGCTTCGCGTTATTCTGCATTCAGCAGCGTAATGCTCACCGTGCCTTCAGCAGCTTCCAGTCTTCAGCCACGCCAGCTTTAGTCCTGGACCACCTGGAAACGAAAAGAAAGAAGGAGAAGAGGTTAGAACTTGAAACCTTACCTGAATTCTTGATCCATCGCGTCGTCGATCTGGAAGAGAGAAGTCATTGCACGCGCGTCGCCACGCACCTCGCAGCGCCGCGCTGAACCCACCATCCAGCGCAGCTTTTCCTCACTCCATCGAGAACTCTGCACTTCCAGACCGCTCTCCGACACCTAAGGAGACAAGAAAAGCCAGGTGAGCAAGGGAATACAAAAGGACAATACAAGTTACCCCCAAAGACTTACTGAATTACCACAGGGGGGTACTCACCTCATCTCGGGTCGGCGCAGTTAACTCTGCATCATCGCCGCACCCCGGCCCCTAAGGGGAAACCACTGGACATTACAAGCTACTCCCCAAAGACTTACCTTATTTACCGCAGGGGGGTACTCACCTCATCTCGGGATGGCGCAGTTAACTCTGCATCATCGCCGTACCCCGGCCCCTAAGGGGAAAACCACTATAGACTTACCTAAGTCTCACCAACTGCCATTTGGACTCTTTGTGGTGGTTAAACCGGCAACCTACAAGGAATCGGAAATAGTGAAGATCAGACATTTGAACTCTTACAAACTATTGGATTCTAGAGTCAATACTGGAACTCACCAATTCCTCCACGCCAGTGAAGTAACTGGTCGTCTACGCGCCCCTGCGCTCGATGCAGGATGGAGAGCTCATCTTTCCAAACCATCAGGTGAGATTAAGAGGGAACATCAGGAGTGGTCAGTGGGCAGACAACGGGAGTGGAAGGTGGGTTAACGCTCAAATTATGGGAGATTAATTCCCTTTCTCCTTTGCAGAAAGATATTCATACGAGCCGACAAACGAAGTTAGGTGAGTCTGTCCAGTCAGTCATCTCGGCTCTATGTGGCACCAGGCCAGTCCAGATCGACGCCCCTGTGGGAATCAGGTGAGCGTAACAGAACGCAAAGCCTACCCACAAATACCCACCTGGGCGTCATGGAGACCTCGGAAACGGATCAGTTGGCCCAATTATTAGGGGAATTAAGGTCCGAAGTGCATTCCGCCCGCCAAGAAACTAATGCCCTCAGGAGAGAACTGATAGTATCAAAAGAACGAACCAATGATTTGGCCAGACAACTATTGCAAAGCCAGGCTGGACAAACACCTCTACCAGGACTCGGGGCAAGTCCAGCTCCTTTACCACTGAGTAACCCGGTGCAGATAAATCTACCTGGAGCCGTTCCCTTGGCTCCGCCTGAACGCTTTGCCGGAGACCCAAAAAGGTTTGCTATATTCATGAATCAATGCCGCTTGCACTTTTTATGTAGACCTGGAGCCTTCCCGAACGATCAGGCCAAGGTGGCCTTTGTGCTGTCATATCTCAACGGCAGTGCGGTGGATTGGTCCATTCCACTAGTCAATCAGGATGACCCGATTCTTCGAGATTTCCAGGGTATTCGAACAAGCATGGAAAGACTATTCGCCCGACACTCCCAAGTACAGGCTTTGGATAACGAACTTTTATCCTTACGGCAAGGTAATCAGGATCTTTTATCTTACATTGCAACCTTTAACAGATTAGTAGTGGAAACCGAATGGCCTGAAGCCAAGCGAATCACATTATTCCATCGAGGGCTTCGGGGAGAACTCAAAGATGTTTTGGCCCAAATCGTGAACCCGCCTCAAGACTGTGATGAATATATAGATTTAGTGGTCCAGTTAGATCACAGACTTCAAACCAGAAAGGCTGACCGAACCAAGTTTGAGAATAGGATGTTGATTAAAACCCATGTAAGCTCCAAGGGAGTAGATGCCCCAGAACCTATGCAACTCGGGGGGGGGGGGGGGGGGTTAGAGGACCCCTAACACAGAAGGAAAGAGAAAGAAGACGGCAACTGCAATTATGTCTCTATTGCGGAACTACTGGTCATTTTCTTCGGAACTGCCCTGTAAAACCACCCAAGAAAACTATAGGAGCAGCAGACGAAAACCATTTGGAACCTGACTCGGGAAAAGACCAAGCCCGGCAAGTGTAGAGGTCCGCTTGCCGAGCTTAAAGAAGGACACTCTGACCTCGCATTTCACCATACCCATGGTCCTTGTAGATCCAGAGCAGCCATCACGTATGCACGCGGTAAAGCCATACGTTGATAGTGGAGCCATAGGAAACTATTTGGACTGTGAATTAGCTTCCAGGATTAATCTATCTCGCACCCGAAAGACCACTGCCGATGTTGTCACCACAGTGGATGGAACGGAAATTGTCTCTGGGCCCGTAACTCATTCCACTGCAGAGATGACATTGCTGCGTCAAGATGGGCACCGAGACGTTATGGTGTTTGATTTGATCAAGGCACCACAGTTCCAACTGATACTGGGAATACTTTGGTTGGAAAAACATAATCCCTGTATTGATTGGCGAGAGAAGAGACTAACCTTCCCAGAATGTGCTCACACCTGCTACCCACAGAAAACTCTAAATTCAGTCCTGGCCCCAGTAATCCCAGCTGCCATGCAATTACCTGCTGAATACCAAGACTTTCAGGATGTCTTCCAAAAGGAACAGGCAAACACTATACCACCTCACAGATCGTATGATTGTCAAATAGATCTTGTACCGGGAGCACAACCACCTTGCAGCAGAATCTGTGCCCTTACGGAACCCGAAAATCTCCTCTTGCGCCAGTACCTTGCTAATGGTTTCATTCGCCCGTCCAAGTCCCCTGCATCTTCAGCTTTGTTCTTCGTACCTAAAAAGGAAGGCGACCTTAGAACATGCATAGACTACCGCGCTCTGAATCAGATAACCATCAAGAATCGATACTCATTGCCTTTGATCCCTGAACTACTAGACCAGGTGAAGGACGCTTGTATATACACTAAACTAGACCTTCGGGGGGCATATCATCTGGTACGTGTCAAAGAGGGCGATGAATGGAAGACTGCTTTTCGCACCAAGTACAGATTATTTGAGTACCAGGTGATGCCTTTTGGACTATGCAATGCACCAGCAGCCTTCCAATTCTTCATGAATGATGTCCTCCGAGAGCTTATCGATGTTTGTGTGGTCGTTTACATCGACGATATCTTAGTATACTCCTTATCAGAATCTGATCATGTAAAGCATGTCCGAGCAGTCCTAGAGAAGTTACGCCAGCATAAATTATATGCTAAACTGGAAAAGTGCGTCTTTCACACTACGGAAGTGGAATTCCTTGGATTTATTCTGACCCCGAGAGGAATCAGGATGGATACACGTAAGGTGGACGCAATTCTTAATTGGCCTTTGCCAACCTCAGTCAAAGGCGTCCAAAGCATGCTTGGCTTTGCCAATTTCTACCGCAGGTTTATCCCGGACTTCTCACACATTGTACATCCCATTACAACGCTATTGCGAAAGAATAAACGCTTTGTGTGGACAGAAGAAGCCGAGAACGCCTTCCAAGAGTTAAAAGCAAAATTCACATCTGCCCCTCCATTAAGACACCCGCGCCCTGAGCTTCCATACGTAGTGGAAACAGATGCATCCAGTTCAGCCATGGGAGCAGTGCTCTCCCAAAAGGATCCCGAAACTAACCAGCTTCACCCAGTGGCATTTTGGTCAAGAAAGTTTTCGGCTCCCGAATTAAACTATGCCATTACCGACAAGGAGCTGTTAGCCATCAAGTCCGCCTTCAAGGCTTGGCGGCACTATCTGCTGGATGCCAGACATACCATTACAGTCATCACCGATCACTGAAACTTGCAATACCTAAAGACAGCTAAGGCCCAATCTTCGCGCCAACTCTGTTGGGCATTGTTCTTCGCCGAGTTTGATTTTGTAATAACCTATCGACCAGGTTGTAAAAATGGTAAAGCAGACGCCTTGTCCCGAATTGGAATGGGAGAAACAGAAATAGCCTTAGAACCTGTACCCATAATTCCCGAACAGAGGATCCTTGTCCTGACGTCCATACATACACTGGAGGTCATTCAAGAAAAGATCCACCAGCTCTTTGATTCAGTTGCCTTACAGGACTGGGCCAAGAAAGGTCCAGAGTATTCTGTCACCGATGATTTACCTTATTACCAAGGCCGGCTATTTCTGCCACAAAAGGAACTTTAAGAACTTGTCATTTCCCAGTACCATGATACCTTACTGGAAGGACATCCTGGTAGTGCAAAAACTGAAGCCAAAATTAAGAAACAATTCTGGTGGCCCACCTGGCGCAAGGACATTAAATTGTTTGTCATGTCTTGTGGCATTTGCGCACAAAATAAAAGTCAAAAGAAAAGACCCGCTGGACTATTACAACCTTTGGACATCCCACCAACTCCTTGGCATACCTTGTCATTAGACTTTATCACAGATCTACCCCCGTGCAATGGCTTTAACACCATTTTAGTTATTGTGGACCTTTTTTCCAAAATGGCCCACTTTATTCCTTTAAAAGGGATACCTTCAGCTTTAGTCCTGGCCAAAGAGTTCCTTGAAAACATTGTTCGCCTACACGGCTTTCCATCCGTATTGATTTCGGACCGGGGCAGTCAATTCATTTCGCATTTTCGGAGAAAATGTTGCCAACTGGCACAGATAGATGTTAGGCTTTCCACTAGTCACCACCCTCAGACTGACGGTCAAACAGAGAGGACCAACCAGACTCTTGGGCAGTACTTGCGTTGTATGCTACATCAGTCTGAGGGTACTTGGAGAGACATTCTTTGGATTGCCGGGTATGCGTACAATAATTCCGTACACTCGGGAACTGGACAAAGTCCTTTTTTTACCATCTATGGACACCATCCTCGAACCTCGGACCTTGATTCGCCCCAACTCTTGGAGATGCCTGCGGTGGACCATCTCCACGCTGTTATTACACAAGCCTTTAAAGAAGCAACTGCACATTTGCGAAAGGCTAAAGAAAAATACAAGAAAGATGCGGATCTGCACAGGAGTGAAGCACCGCAATACCAGATAGGGGACCAAGCATGGTTGGCCACTAAGCACATCCCACTCAAGGGAACACGGACCTTTAACCCTAGGTATTTAGGACCTTACTCCATCAAGGCCATCATTAACCCGGTGGCTGTCAAGTTGGACCTACCTGCTCATATGCGGATTCATGCCGTTTTTCACGTGTCCCTTTTGAAGCCAGTACAACCAGGAACAAGACTAACCAAACCACCCGATCCCATCCTCATAGACGGAGAGCCCGAATTTGAGGTTAAGAGCATCTTGGACTCAAAAAGAGTGAGATCAAAAATCTTTTATCTAATCGACTGGAAAGGCTACGGTCCTCAGGAAAGGTCTTGGGAACCTAGTGACCAGGTGCATGCACCTCAATTAGTGAAGAAGTTCCACCGAGAATTTCCTAACAAACCAAGGCCAAGGGGAAGAACGACTTTAGGGGGGGCCTTGAGGGGGAGTGCTGACATGATGCCTGACCCCTGGAAGCCAGACCAGGCCCAGCAACCCCGGAAGCAGGCATCATGCCATTTGGAGCATGCCCAAAAACCCCAGTTAGGGGCTGTTTGGATGCAATCCTGGCGCCTATGGCGCCAGGCTCATAAGGATAAAGTCAGTCCTGGCGCCATGGGCACCAGGCTCATTACAGAAAACCTATCTAATGCAGACCATGCTGCATACTTACCTGGTGCAGACCATGCTGCACAAAGCCACAAGCCAAATGGGGCTTAGGAGGGACTTTTTTACCTAAGGGACTACTTTCTACTCGGGTGGGGGCTGTGGAAGAATACTTACCTGGGACTTCTTCCAAGACTATTTAAACAACGCCCGGACAGCCGAACGTGCTTCGCGTTATTCTGCATTCAGCAGCGTAACGCTCACCGTGCCTTCAGCAGCTTCCAGTCTTCAGCCACGCCCGCTTTAGTCCTGGACCACCTGGAAACGAAAAGAAAGAAGGAGAAGAGGTTAGAACTTGAAACCTTACCTGAATTCTTGATCCATCGCGTCGTCGATCTGGAAGAGAGAAGTCATCGCACGCGCGCCGTCACGCACCTCGCAGCGCCGCGCTGAACTCACCATCCAGCGCAGCTTTTCCTCACTCCATCGAGAACTCTGCACTTCCAGACCGCTCTCCGACACCTAAGGAGACAAGAAAAGCCAGGTGAGCAAGGGAATACAAAAGGACAATACAAGTTACCCCCAAAGACTTACCGAATTACCACAGGGGGGTACTCACCTCATCTCGGGTCGGCGCAGTTAACTCTGCATCATCGCCGCACCCCGGCTCCTAAGGGGAAACCACTGGACATTACAAGCTACCCCCCAAAGACTTACCTGATTTACCGCAGGGGGGTACTCACCTCATCTCGGGTCGGCGCAGTTAACTCTGCATCATCGCCGTACCCCGGCCCCTAAGGGGAAAACCACTATAGACTTACCTAACTCTCACCAACTGCCATTTGGACTCTTTGTGGTGGTTAAACCGGCAACCTACAAGGAATCGGAAAGAGTGAAGATCAGACATTTGAACTCTTACAAACTATTGGATTCTAGAGTCAATACTGGAACTCACCAATTCCTCCACGCCAGTGAAGTAACTGGTCGTCTACGCGCCCCTGCGCTCGATGCAGGATGGAGAGCTCATCTTTCCAAACCATCAGGTGAGATTAAGAGGGAACATCAGGAGTGGTCAGTGGGCAGACAACGGGAGTGGAAGGTGGGTTAACGCTCAAATTACGGGAGGTTAATTCCCTTTCTCCTTTGCAGAAAGATATTCATACGAGCCGACAAACGAAGTTAGGTGGGTCTGTCCAGTCAGTCATCTCGGCTCTACGTGGCACCAGGCCAGTCCAGAACGACGCCCCCGTGGGAATCAGGTGAGCGTAACACACAGATCGGGCCACACGCTCCATGCTCTCAGCGATGTTCTCCATTGCTGCCCCCTGCCGTTCAGAATTGGCAGTCATATCTTGCTCCCACTCAGTATACTGCGGTTGCGCGCAGCAACCGCGTTGCTGGGCTTGACCCCTGCGGGACACAAGGACCGGGTGTCCTCGCTGTGTTGGCACCGCCCGCGGCTGCATGACTACATGCCCCCGTCGACGTGATGTCCCAGGCACATCAGTGACTGGTGTGGAGGGTGACCCTGCGTCCCGATCCACCACGGGCGGAGGTACCAAGACTGTCTGACCCCTCAGTGCAGGTGTCGCGGACAGAGGAGTGTCCACATCAGAATCACTCACTCCTGACACATGGACTTGATGCTCATCCAACTCGACATGGACGTCAGAGTCGTCATCAGGGCTGGACTCATAGGCAGCCAGAGACAAGATGGACTGTAGCACTTGGGGGTTTTCGTGGCCTACCACCCACGACCCCCACTTGTGCCGGGTTGATGTAGTGATAACAACCCTGTGTCTGGCATGACAACACCTTCCTCTGGCTCCATTGCGTCATCATCGGAAAAATATAGAGAAAAAAGGTCACAACACACACACACACCGACAACAAACACATCAGGCAGACATGTGACACACAAAATAGAACCTGGCATGCATGCTGGGTCAACTTTGAATTGCTTCTGTGATCAGACCTGTTGAAAGGTGGCAGTTTGCATAGAAGTGGGTCAAATGTGTATGTCACTCACTACCTACATGTACAAGGACTTCATGGTGTGTGTCAGGAAATGTGAAGGCAGTGCAAGGTCAACTTCAGGCATCACGTGCAATGTGCATTCAATGGGTAGCATATCTACAAGCAAAGCACCCCTCCACCCAAGTGCAAAAGCAGGGATGCCTAGCATGGTATCAAAAGGCTGACCATAGACCTGTGTATTGGCAGGCAGTGTTGACTGGCATCAACAGCTTAATGTGATTCAAGTGACAACACTGCAAATGATGATGGGACAGTAAGCAGGTCACATGATGAAACCTCTGGAGGCCGCCCACGTGTGAAGAAGACACTACAACAGTCGGACAGAGTCATTGGCCATTAAACAGGCTGAGGCCTGTGACCCACACAGATTGTCAGACCCTAAACATGTGTGCAACGCATTACTGAGCCACAGTTGACATGGGAAGGCTGATGAGATGCCATGCAATATATGTCACCCAGGACTTGTATTACAGTGATCATCCAGTCAAGGACACATAGGGGCATGCGTGCAATGCACATGGAGCATGAATGGGCACTCATGTCCCTGCGGGGCATCTGACCTCTGCACAGTACAAGTGAGATACCCTGCATCAAGTACTAAGGCTGTACCACACAGCATATGTCTGGCAGATTGTCCGCTGGAAGTTAGCATGTACACAGAACGCATGAACAGGAAAGTACCCAATGGCAAGATTGAAGCAGACCAGTGCAAAGGTGGAACTGGGGTGCAGAGTGGCGGAGGAGGGGCAAGGGAGCATGGCTACATGGAGTACCTGCATGCAGGCAGAGGACACATGCACGTCAGTCATGCTATGACATTGTGCCTGGGCTGAGAGGAAGGTCACCCCACGCTACATGCAGAAGGGCCAGTGAGCTGTAACATGGACCGGAGGGGTATACTGGTAACCAGCATGTGAGTAGGGTGCAATAGTGGTGATGCGGACACTCCCCATCTGCTCCACATGTCCACCATCCAGCACAGCAGACATGCATCACGGAAGCATTGCATTACTTGCACATCAGAACCATGTACATGTCACATGTAGTGGCAATCATGCACAACACATCCCACAAGTAAAACGCACACGTCCTCAACAAACAAGCATCAACACTCACTGGACTGGGCATCAAAGTCCAGCATCTCTCCCACTCCTTCGACCGATTCAGGTGGTATGAACTCCGCAACGAGTGACTCATGCAGAGTGAGCTCTTCCTCCTCTGGTGCAGGCCCACCGCCAGTCACCAGAGTCAAGTTGTAATATGAGGCACGCTTAGCCTTAGCGCTGCGTTTTAGGTCATTCCAACGCTTTTTGCACTCTTGCGCCGTGCGCACCTCATGGCCGAATGAACTGACATGTTCCGCAACTTGCTTCCAGTGGGTGTCATGGTGGGCAGCCGTAGTCTGACTATTGGCACCCACTACCATGTCATGGCTGTGGCCCCACACGTAGTCCACGAGGAAGTCCAGTTCCTGCTTGCAGAAAGGCTTCTTCTCTCAACATGCAGGAGGTCGTGGCTGTGTGCGGGGTCCCAGTCTGTGCTGCAGGTGCAACCTCCCTCCTCTTGGACTCTGGCGCAGACCCTGGCTGGCTAATGCTGCCCTGACCAGTATGGCCAGTGGGTTCGGTGGATTGAGCCAAGGGAGTGGCAGGTGGAGGGACGACCAAAGGCCTGACTTGTGTCAGTGGCAGCTGGGTGTCCTCTAATGGACCCTGCACAGCAATATCTGCTGTGGCAGGGTCATTGACCGCAACGGTCCTGGTTGGCAGACTCACAACCGGGTGTTGTTGGGTGCATCTGCCCCTGCACTTGCCAACACCCGGCTCTTCGGGGCAGCAGATGACATAACTGCCCCAGGGACACGTGTCTTGGTCAGAGCAGCCCTGCGTGCCCCTATGGTTTCCCTCCTGGCCTGTTGGAAATCTTCCAAGGGCTCCTCAAGTGCCAACGCAGCCTGCGCTGGCAGACCCTGAGCCTGGGTGGCGGTGTCCACAGCTGCACCTGCAGCTACCACTACCCTTGGGCCCGTGGCAATCGATGGAGCGGACTGCCGGGTCACACGGGCGCCAGTTCCAGATGCAGAAGCTGCATCTCCCGGAACCACAGGGGGGGGTGGCATGACTGCACCAACACATGGCACAACATTGTGCTCAAGTGGCGCACCCCTGCCTCTTCCCCCTCTGTGGCAGCCCTGGACACTCTGGAGGCCCCCTACTCCCTGGTCACCCCGGCCACATCCCCGACCACGCCCGCCACAAGTAGTACACCCAGCTGAGGCGCCCCTCACCTTTGGTGGCCTCCCAACCATGGCACAGATGTAGTAGTGCCGGCATAGATGGAGTAGTGCCAATGGGAGGTGTACACCACAATTGACCTGGGCAATTGGGGTGAAGGGGGTGGGAAGCAAGATGTTAACAGCCCCCCTGCACCTGCAAGGCTGTATGTGACCCCGGTGATGTAGTGACGGGTCACGTAACACTCAGGCACCCCAAAATTGCAGTAAAACCGTGCACGCAACCCTGCAGCCTACGTGCGTGGCATCAACCTCCCGCAGTACGCAATGGCACCCAGTAACACGAATAACGCGTACGCGTGGGACACGCAGGCAACTATGACCTTGAAAATGGGTGCGATACACAGGGGCACCCGCGGTGGGAAAGATAGCGTGTGCGACTCACCGTCTGACTAACGCGATGCAGAAAAACATGTGTAGCCAATACCCCCGCCAAAAGAAGAGATACGTCCTTGATAGCTGTGAAGTTGTGATGGCGCGCGAAACAACAGGAAGCAGCAACACATGTCGGTCTCCACGAAAGGCACGTACAGCGAACTGCTGCCCCCGCTCACCTTTAACCCGTGCTGAGGGAAACGCCCGCGTGCGTCACGTCACTTACGCCCATAGGCCCTTTCCTCGGATTACACGCATTCACACGCGGACGTGCAGTTTTTCGCGCGCGCTAAACCACTATGCTAACGTCACGAGGGAAACGCCCGCGCACGCTCGCGTGCGTAACGTCACAGAGGCGCTTACGCTTGAAGGGCCTTTGGTCCAATGAAAGCGCGTACGAGTGCTGATGCGCTTACGCACTAGGGGCCTTTCCTCGAATTGCACGCTGACGTGCACATGTCTTACGTGCCAAATCACTCCGTATCAAGCTGGCCACGCGAAAACACACAGAAGACCACGCTCCTGCCCAAAAGGCTGAATCATTGCCCCCCAGAGCCCCGAGCACGCTCCCACCTGCCATCTGCTGCTGCCTGACTGCCTGCTGCCCACGTGCCCTGCTATTTGCTGCCTGCACATCAGCCAGGGGTGCAGTTGCTGTGACCACCCCTGCTGGAACTGAAGACTCCCGACTGGGATACCATTGCTCCACAGCCCAGCCCCAGGACCCGGTTGCCCACCCACACCTGCCTCTGGGGTTGCCATGTCGGGCACTACACCATCTGGCACCACTGGCAACCCCCATCCAGAGAGGCAGAGGGGCACCAGCTTCACTGCCACCGAAGTTGGTGTCCTGGTGGAGCAAGTTCTGGGGCAGTATGATGCCCTCTTCGGAACAAGATGCGCCAACAAGGAAGGACAGACTCGGATCTGGATGGACATCGTGACTGCCATCCACGCGGAGGGGGTGGCAGTCCGCGACTTCCAACATGTCAAGAAGCGCTGGGAGGACTTCAGGTCCAGGACCCTCAACAAGGCCCGGCGCCTCTTGGGGCCACCTGTCGGAACGTCAGATGAGGGTACTGGAACGCATATGCCCAGCGCTCCATGTCCAGGTCCTTGAGAGGCAGACCCGTCTGGAGTTGAGCTGTAAGTGTACATGCATACTGATTGGAAGCTGTGCGTGTGGTGGTGTGCCAGTAGTGTGCAGGTTGTACATGTGGTTTTCTAGGGCCATGTATGGATGTGTATGTACAGGGCTGTGAGGCTGACACATGCAAGTCCTTTCATGTGTGAGACACATGGATGGTGTATGTGTGGGTAAGCATGCAAGCCAAATGCAGATGTGTGAGCACACATGTTTGGATTAATGTGTATGTCAGTTGGCATGGTTGTGCTGTCACACATGGATGTTGGTTCGAGCTGCATGTATCTGCACCGTGTACATGTGAATGTGTGTGTATTTGACAAGGGTGCAACAGTGATGCAACATGGATGCATGTGACACTGATATGTGGAAGACTGATTGGCAGATGTGACATGGATGCCGATCTCAACACTGCGACAGTTGGCGGAGGTGTACACATGCATGTAAGTGTGGTGGCGTGTGTGCATGTGTAGTGCACTCCCTGTGTTTCATGTGATGTCTGGCTCACCTTTGTCTGCTCATGCTGTTGTATGTGTATGGATGGTGCTGGCTGTTGCGGTATGGCTGTGGAATAGCTCATGTGTGTGAGTCGAAATGACATGTGTGTTGGGGATTGTGATGCCATGTCTGAAGTTTGACAATGCCACTCATGTACAACTGCCATGTGTGTATGAGTCCATTGTACAGTGCCCTAATTCCTGTGTTTTATTTCTCCCTGTCTGCAGCGTCAACTGATGAAGAGGGCGGAGAAGGTGCTGTGGAGCACAGCGGCAGGGATCGCACCGCCACCCGGAGACGCAAGGCCCGGCTCCCCTCCCAGGTTGTCATCTCGTCGAGGAGTGAGGAGTCCGGTGCCGCATCCCAGGCTGCAGCTGCCGAGGGGAGGTCCAAGAGGCGGAGTTCGGAGTTGGACTCCTCGACAGCAGAAGGGGCAGCTGAGACCCCACAGGGCCCAACGGAGGAAGATGGCATGGAGTCATCCAGGTTGGTGGGGGGTTTGGTGGAGGAGGAGACTGTGCAAGGGACAGAGATGGGGTCTGGAGGTGGGGATTCCACTGGTGCTAGTGGTGCAGTGCAGGACCAGGGACAGGAGGCAGCACAGGCCTCCGCGGAGGTGCCTGTGTGCAATCCTGTCCCTGATCCTGTCACTGCATCATCTCGCACCAGCAGGGATGCCTATGTCCAGACCCGTTCTCAGGGAGGGGATTGGCTTACACCAACTGGCCTTCCTCTCCCTGCAGATGTGGCTATCCGGCACCGGGTTGAGCCTGTCCTGGGTGGGTGGCGTTGCGTCAACGGGACATGCGAGCTGACCTGCAGTCTTTTCATGAGGAGACTGCACGTCTTCTCGCATGGCTCGTTGACAGTGATGACCCACTGGGACAGCTCACCAGGGCCGGATTCCTCTGTTTCCTGGACCTTGTTCCGACCCCCTCCTCAACTGAACCCCCTATGCCCCAGTCGTCCGCCATGCCATCTTCCCACCCATGTATCACCTGGGTGCCCTGTGGAGCTGCCTCTGACCCTGCGGCCAGGCTGGTGGACAACAGATCCCTGCCACAGTCAGAAGTCGGACATCCAGCAGGGGTGGCCACCTCAACAACTGCACCCCAGCTGGAGGAGGATGTGCAGGCAGCAGGAGCCAGGGCACAGGCAGCGGCACAGCAGCAGCAGCAACAAGGTGGGAGCCATGATGGCTCGGGGCCTTCATCATCGGAGGGGCAGGCATCGGCCGGAGGGCAGGAGGACCTTGGACAGGAAGTGTCTTCCGTGTGGCAGCGGTTGGGCCATGCGATAGATGCGGAGCGGCAGCGGGCAAAAGAGGCACGGCTCACGATGGTCAAGGCGGAGAACTCCATGCGTAGGGCCCTGAGGCGGGCCGAGTGCCTCGAGGCCATTCGCAGGGACCCGGAGATCCAGATGTCATCGTCCCTGTGAACCCTCGGGGCCATGGAAGAGGACCGCCTCCGGGACATCGAACAGGAGTTCGATGATGCCCTGGCCCGGGACATCAACATGTGAGCCGTTGGACTTGCCCGCTGCCCTTGTAAATAGTTAGATAGTGTTAGTTTTCCTTTGGTTTTTTCTTTATTTTGGTTGCGCTTGGACAATGCACCACGTTTCTGTATATAGTTTTTTTATTAGGTAGTTTTTGGTAGCTTTCATTTCTTCAGTTGGGATCATGGACCCTGGATTGTTCATCTGTATATAGTTCACTATTGGATTTATCTTTTTTTTTTCGGATTACCCCATGGAGCAATGGTTTTCACTTTTGTTTTTCCCTTGGATTTGCTTTGTTGGACTGTGACTTTGGACACCTTTCCTTTGGATTATGATTTCTTGTTTTTCATTATTTTACAGACATGCAGCTTTTCTTTTTTTATTCACATTGTTGTTTATTTGATTTTAATTACATTCATGTTGCTTTTAATACATTATTTTCTTCATACTTCGATGTGTGGTATTATCTCACAGTTTTCATGCATGTCATGATATGGGTTTTGACATTCACTTGCACCCATTGTGTGTGTGTGTGACGGACATGTGTTCATTTACATACTTGCCATTGGGGTTGTATCATGTAATTGCATTTCTATGTGGGTGGATGCAATACTTGGGTGGGTCTTTGGCATGTGGAGGCTGCCCATAAGGGCCAGGGATCTAGATTGTGATGACGTGTTGGCTGGGGGACATGTGTCGGGGCCTGCTGGCAGGTGCCCCTGACTGCTGGGGGGTGGGGGTGCACTGTTTGGGGGGTGGGGGTGCAAGGGGACATGAGTGGGGGCCTGCTGGCAGGTGCCCCACACTGCTGGGGGGTGGGGGTGCAAGGGGACATGGGTGGGACATGAGTGGGGGCCGGCTGGCAGGTGCCCCACACTGCTGGGGGGTGGGGGTGTAAGGGGACATGAGTGGGACATGAGTGGGGGCCTGCTGGCAGGTGCCTTGCACTGCTTGGGGGTGGGGTGCAAGGGGACATGAGTGGGGGCCTGCTGGGGGGTGGGGGTGCAAGGGGACATGAGTGGGGGGCCTGCTGGCAGGTGCCCCTCACTGCTGGGGGGTGGGGGTGCAAAGGGACATGAGTGGGACATGAGTGGGGGCCTGCTGGCAGGTGCCCTGCACTGCTTGGGGGGGTGGGGGTGCAAGGGGACATGAGTGGGGGCCTGCTGGCAGGTACCCTGCACTGCTGGGGGGTGGGGGTGCAAGGGGACATGAGTGGGGGCCTGCTGGCAGGGTTCCTGCACAGCTGGGGGGTGGGGGTGCAAGGGGACATGAGTGGGGGCCTGCTGACAGGTGCCCCGCACTGCTGGGGGGTGGGGGTGCAAGGGGACATGAGTGGGACATGAGTGGGGGCCTACTGGCAGGTGCCCCGCACTGCTGGGGGTGCAAGGGGACATGAGTGGGACATGAGTGGGGGCCTGCTGGCAGGTGCCCTGCACTGCTTGGGGCGTGGGGGTGCAAGGGGACAAGAGTGGGGGCCTCCTGGCAGGTACCCTGAACTGCTGGGGAGTGGGGGTGCAAGGGGACATGAGTGGGGGCCTGCTGGCAGGTGCCCCGCACTGCTGGGGGGTGGGGGTGCAAAGAGACATGAGTGGGACATGAGTGTGCTTGCAGGGGTGGGGGTGCAAGGGGACATGAGTGGGGGCCTGCTGGCAGGTACCCTGCACTGCTGGGGGGTGGGGGTGCAAGGGGACATGAGTGGGGGCCTGCTGGCAGGTGCCCTGCACAGCTGGGGGATGGGGGTGCAAGGGGACATGAGTGGGGGCCTGCTGGCAGGTGCCCCGCACTGCTGGGGGGTGGGGGTGCAAGGGGACATGAGTGGGGGCCTGCTGGCAGGTGCCCCGCACTGCTGGGGGGTGGGGGTGCAAGGGGACATGAGTGGGACATGAGTGGGGGCCTGCTGGCAGGTACCCCTGACTGCTGGGGGGTGGGGGTGCAACGGGACATGAGTGGGGGCCTGCTGGCAGGTGCCCCGCACTGCTGGGGGGTGGAGGTGCAAGTGGACATGAGTTGGTGATCAGTGGTGGAAGCGGACAGGTCGCTTGTCTGGGGTGCATGGCCATGGTGGATAGGCTGCCTGCGGGACATGACCAGGGGCGCGGGGTAGTCCCCTGTGGTCTGCCTGCAGGGGCCGTGGAGGGTGTAGAGGGAACACCTGGGAGGACCCACACTGCCAATTCACGTGTAGGAATCCCCTGCACCCCTGAAATACACATACCCCACTCGCACAGGGCCTATCGCGTGTGGAACTTCCCACGCACCCCAGTAATACACGTACCCTGCTGAAATCGCGTGTAAAACTTCCCCGCACCCCAGAAATTCACATACCCTGCTGAAATCGCGTGTGGAACTTCCCGCGCACCCCAGTAATACACGTACCCTGCTGAAATCTCGTGTTAAACTTCCCCGCACCCCAGAAATACACGTACCCTGCTGAAATCGCGTGTGGAGCTTCCCGCGCACCCCAGTAATACACGTACCCTGCTAAAATCGCGTGTTAAACTTCCCCGCACCCCCGAAATACACGTACCCTGCTGAAATCGCGTGTGGAACTTCCCGCGCACCCCAGAAATACACGTACCCTGCTGAAATTGCATGTTAAACTTCCCCGCACCCCAGAAATACACGTACCCTGCTGAAATCACATGTGGAACTTCCCGCGCACCCCAGAAATGCACGTACCCTGCTGAAATCGCGTGTTAAACTTCCCCGCACCCCAGTAATACACGTACCCTGCTGAAATCGCGTGTTAAACTTCCCTGCACCCCAGAAATACACGTACCCTGCTGAAATCACGTATGGAACTTCCCGCGCACCCCAGAAATACACGTACCTTGCTGAAATCGCGTGTTAAACTTCCTGCGCACCCCAGTAATACACGTACCCTGCTGAAATCGCGTGTGGAACTTCCCTGCACCCCAGGAATACACGTGCCCTGCTGAAATCACGTGTGGAACTTCCCGCGCACCCCAGTAATACACGTACCCTGCTGAAATCGCGTGTTAAACTTCCCCGCACCCCAGAAATACACGTACCCTGCTGAAATCGCGTGTGGAACTTCCTGCACACCCCAGAAATACACGTACCCTGCTGAAATCGCGTGTTTAACTTCCCCGCACCCCATAAATACACGTACCCTGCTGAAATCGTGGGTGAAACTTCCTGCGCACCCCAGAAATACATATACCCTGCTGAAATCGCGTGTTAAAATTCCCCGCACCCCAGTAATACACGTACCCTGCTGAAATCGCGTGTTAAACTTCCCCGCACCCCTGAAATACACGTACCCTGCTGAAATCGCGTGTGGAACTTCCCGCACACCCCAGAAATACACGTACCCTGCTGAAATTGCGTGTTAAACTTCCTGCGCACCCCAGTAATACACGTACCCTGCTGAAATCGCGTGTGGAACTTCCCCGCACCCCAGAAATACACGTACCCTGCTGAAATCGCGTGTTGAACTTCCCGCGCACCTCAGTAATACACGTACCCTGCTGAAATTGCGTGTTAAACTTCCCCGCACCCCAGAAATACACGTACCCTGCTGAAATCGCGTGTGGAACTTCCCGCGCACCCCAGAAATACACGCACCCTGCTGAAATCGCGTGTTAAACTTCCCCGCACCCCAGAAATACACGTACCCTGCTGAAATCACGGGTGAAACTTCCCGCGAACCCCAAGTAATGCACGTTCCCCGCTTGCCGTGTGCTGAGTGGCGGCCCTGTATAGTGGTCCAGGGTTAGCGCAGCCCTTTGCGCTGGATTGAGGATTTTGATGGCTTTTCGTTGCGCGAGGGCCATTCTTGCGGGCGTTACTGGCGCTGCGGCAGGGTCGCTGCGCCACTCTGTGCCGCGGCTGCTTTTGGTGGCTGAAATCCATGAATACGCTGTGCGCCGAAATTGATTTTAGCGCATGCGTCACTTGTGCGCTAAATTCTATGAATAACCTCCAGTATGTTTTCATTCACACTGTAGGACCACTATATATTCCTAAGGCAACAGCTCCCTCTAGCGTTGATGACAGTTGAAGCGGGCAGTCTCTACTGTGCAACTTGAAGTCTTATCGTTGTATGCATAAGGCAACAATTTACTCTAGCGGAAGAAACAAGCAAAACAAGTGCGTGATAGCTCCGGACACACATCCATCTGGCCTTTATTTATATAGAATGATACATAGACATAAACGCATGTCTACAAAAGAAAATTAACCTGCCTATGAAATGCTCAATGGGGTCCAAAACACACATATAGGCATACCATCGGTCCCCTATTGATATTCCTAAATATTCCTAATCTGAATAATACACTGCAAAATCTAAGTATCACAGTTCATTCAATAATTAAATAGGCGCTTAACACAGTGAGCCTCATTATAAGTGTTGCGGTAAGGCAACAACAGTGCCGGTAGTGCTACCAGCGCCATTGTTACCTCGCCACAACATTACAAGTCTGCTCGCGGGTGCCGCTCTGGACGCCTGGTCAGACCAGACGTGCAGAGCGGCACCCACTAGCAGTACCGGATGGTAGCAACGGCCCCGTTATTAGCAGGACCGTTGTTACCATCCGCCCCATTCCCATTGAGCCCTATGGGGGCTCAAATGGGAATGGGGACGTACCGGGTCCGAGTCCCGCGAATGGGATTTACCGGGCCCATAAAGGTCTGAATGGCCCGGTAATTCCCATTTTTCCGGACCCGGACACGAGTTTGGGGGTCGCCATGCCGGTAAAAACGGCATGGCTACCTCCAAACTCGTAATGAGGCCCACTGTGTGCAAATGCTTCCCTTACATTTACATCAAGATAATGTTCTTTTAGACATGACAATTTATAACATTCGATTTTATTTTCTCTAATGTCAAAAACAAGTATTGGCATCAGAGATAATTTACACAGAAAAACACATTTGCAAGATATTTCACATTAGCAATGTGTTCCCATGTGCAATTTGATGTGATTGGTTTCTAGTGTCTACATATAAATGAAAAACTAGCTCCAGTAAACTGTGCTATCATTTTACAATGCACAGACCACTGGATTTATCTATACTATGTATCCACCCACGGCTCTGAATTCCTGAAAGGACAAAAATTATCTCAATTCTCTTGGATGAATTGGATGTATCTAATTCAGGTTCCACTCCCTTGAAAACAATGCCATTGGTGGAATGTTACTGTCCACATTCCACCAATGTGCCAATTCCACAGCCACCACTTTCCCACCCCCTCCCCTTCTGCTGACTCACAGCCTGACACAGCCTATGCTCCACTCTACTATATCTGATACTCTTGATGTCCTTGCCCCTGTCATGAGAATCCACTTGATGCCCAAATCCAGGTGCAATATCTAGTACGACTCAGACCTCATCACCCCTAAACGCAAGTGCAGGGTGGCTGAGAGCCAAACTCTTTAAAATATGCAAGGAGCTGGCCTATCCTGCTGCAGTCTCTACCTCGCCTGTCCCCTCCCAGGTCCTCTGTATGGCCCTGGCATCCCATTTCATCTCTGAAACTCAGGACATCCTGTCCTCTCTCTCTTCCTCTCCTCCTCCTACCTATTCTCCCCTCTCTTCCTCTGGACCTTCTGTGGCCACCTCTCCTTTCCCCTTCGCTGCCTTTCCCCTGTTCTCCACAGACAAGGTTTTAGACAAGTCTGATCTATGAAAGTCTTGTCGAAACAGGTTCTCCCCTGCTCCTCTAAAACCATCAAGGACCACATTGACACCCTGGCTTCTGCTTTGGGTGACTTCTGCAACCACTCCTTCGCCACTGGATTCTTCCCTTCCACACTGAAGCACTCCTTTGTGTACCCTCTTCTTAAGAAACCCTCAGCCGAACCCTCCTGCCCCACTAACTACCACCCTATCTCCATCACTCCTTTCCTGGTCAAACGCCTGGAAAAGCGGGCCATCTCCCAGCTTAATCTTCACACTGAATTGGTTTATTGTCTCCATGACCATCAGTCTGGCTTCACAGCTGCCAGAAACACAGACACTACTCTCCTGAACCTCCATGAAGACCTGCTCTCCAACCTTGACTCCAATACCCGCTGCATCCTCATCTTAATTGATCTCTCTTCTGCCTTTGACACGGTCAACCATGCCATCCTGCTAAACCATCTCCATCATAACCTGGGTATCACCGATCAGGCTCTGGCTTGGCTGACTTCTTTCGTCTCCGATCGACCCTCCCAGGTCCAACTTGGGTCCTTCCTCTCCTCTAACTCTATCTCAACCTGTGGTGTTCCCCAGGGGAACTCTCTCCCTAGCTGTTCATCCAATACAAGGCACGTCTTGCCCACCGCATTGCCGCTCTCTGCCCCAACTTTCAGTCCTATGTGGATGACAATCAGCTAATTTTCAGGCTCCCTTCTGCCACCTCTTCTCCTTCTCTCATCTCTGACTATCTGTCTGCTATACAGGAGTGGTGTGCTGCCAACAATCTCTGCCTTAATGCCAGGAAGACAGAGATTCTCCTCATTGGCACACCTGCTCCCTCCTTTCCTGTCACTGTCTGGCTGGCTTCTCTTGGCCCTCTTCCTTCTCCCACCTGTGAGGCAAAAACTCTTGGGGTCATCTTGGACTCCACTCTTGCCTTCTTCCCTCACATCTCTGACATCTCTAAGAAGTCACACTACCAGCTGCACCGGCTCAGAGGTATTCTCCCTATCCTCTCCTTCCCCCAGAAGTTCACTGTCTCCAGAGCTCTGGTTCTCTCTAGGCTGGACTATTGCAGCAATCTCTTTTTAAATATTCCTGCTTCTACTCTCTGTCCTCTGCAACTCATCCAGAATAGGACTGCAAGACTTGTCCTTGGACTCAAACCCAGGGATTGTATCTCTCCAGGTCTGAAATCTCTGCACTGGTTCCCAGTGGCTGCGAGGATTAAGTTAAAACCCCTCTGCATTGTCCACAAGGCCTTCTGGGGGACTGGGGCCTCAATACCTCCAACTCTCTCTTCCTATATATCTTCCTTCTAGAGCTTTTTGCTCATCTGCCTCCACCTCCCTCAGGGTTAGTCGCTTCTCCAAGCAACGAGTTGGTGGTAGATCTCTTTCTTTGGCTGGGGCCTCCCTCTGGAACAGCCTCCCTGCCTCCATGAAACTTGAGGAGAACCATCTCTGGTTCCGGAAGCACCACAAGACCTTCCTCTTTGCTTCTGCTTTCTCTCCTCCTCTCCCCTGCTGAAATACTGACGAAACTGCACTGGTCACCTGGCTACCCTCTGGTCTCAGGCCCAGGTCCCCTCCCCTGCCAGCTGCACACCTGCACTGCCTCGCCATCAACCCCTGCACTTGGGAGCTGTTTTCTGTATCCCTATAGTCCCCACCAGTTCTTGACACTTGATGTCTGCACTTACCCCTGCACTTGCCACAAGCTGGCCACACTTTTATCTACTGTTTTTATTTATATTATTTATTTTTTACTATTGATTCTATGTATTACACTGCCCCCACCCAGTCCCCCCGCACTTTTCCTTCCCTCCTCCCCTGCACTTGTGTGATCTCAATGTCACCTGGCCTAGTAAGATCGCTGTCTCTTTGCTGTCTCCCTTGCGTCATCGCGCTTTGAAACATTTGTGTATAGGCGCGTTATAAATGCCATATCATATCACTGAAAAGTACATCTTTTCCATGAAATTTCCCTCGCCAAACTCTCTTGTAACAAGGCCTTCAAAGTTCTTTATGTATTAATCCACACTGTTAAGCATTGTGCTCCAGTTTATAGCCACAGTCTCTGACTAAACCTGTGAAAAATGCAGGATCCAATTTATTTTAAGTATCATTTACAAAATACTTAATTCTCTGTGCTGGGAAGTGCTGCAGCACAGAAATACAGAACATGCTATTTGTTCTTACCTACCTAAGAGACAAAGAACTGGGGGTAAGGATGCTACGTGCAATGGCGGAAGCAACAACAAGCAATATGTGGGAAATAATTAATAACCAGACTCTAAATCAACAATGTCACCTCAACAGGAGAGTCACTGAACGCCAATGGATGAAGCACTACGAAATGGTATTTGGGAGTGCTGACTCAGCTAGAGAAGACACATCAACAGTGGGGAACACTTCATGGATCATTACGAAGGACGAGGAAATCATTGAACAAATGATAAAAAAGTTGAAAGACTCAACAGCAACTGAGCCTGAGGTTTTAATCAACTCACATCTGAAAAAAGGAACAGGGAAGTGACCCAAATTAATAAGCATCAAAGACAAAAAACAAATACCAGTGTCTTGGACGAAAAGTATTACAGTCCTGATCTTTAAAAAAGGTACGAGAGACGATGCCTGAAACTATCGCCCAACATTCTTTCTCGATATCATAGGAAAGTTATTCGCAGCAAATCTACGAAGAAGACAATCGGATTGGGCAGATAGTAAGAACATTACAGATCCACGCCAGACTGATGTCACCAAGGAGACTGGCATGGACCTAAACTTATTCATTTTATCAATTCTAAAACGTACTGCCATCAAAGCAAAGGAGAAATGATATCTTGCCTTCGTCGACCTAAGGCAAGCCGTTGATGGAGCAAACAGGTTTACACTTTGGAGCAAACTGGAAAGATGGAACTGCCCCGACAAGCTACTGCAACCAATAAAAGTACTGTCATGATCTCTGCTTCCAAAAGGTCAGGGTTTTCCCAACTCCCTTGGAAGCAGATCCATAACCCAGGTTCCGAGTGCCAACCAGTCCCAATTGGGACCTTTTGGACCCAGTCCTGGCGCCAGTGGCACCAGGCTCATAAATATGCCCAGTCCCAGCGCTGGAAGCACCGGGCTCATAATGCTTGGGTGGACTTACCTGCAGCAGACCATGCTGCTTACTTGCCTGCCAGTTGAGCCTCTGATCCTCTTCTGTTTGGAACTACTTTTCCTGTTGGGTGGGGCAGGAGCCACTCCCTAGATTCAGAACACTGGAACTCTTCTGGAAAGCAGGAACTCTTTTCTTACCTAGGCGTGGCTGTGGAAGGAGACACCTAAGCACTACAGGAGGCTATTTAAACCACACCCGATGGATGAATCTTGCTTTGCGTTATTCTGCATCCTCTGCAGCAGAACGCTCATCGTGCCTTCTGCATCTGATCCTGGGCCTAAGGAAAAAGGCTTACCATCCTGAATCCAGTCTTCAGCAACACCTATAAAGACAAGAAAGAACAGGTTAGCATTACGGTCTTCAGTGACAGCTCTTCACTTACCTTGTCCATCGGCTGTCACCAACGCCTCGCGCTGCATTCCGGCATCTGAAAGACAAAGGCTTACCTACTCTTCGTGCGCTCCGGAGGTCTTCACACTGCATTCCGGCATCTGAAAGACAAAAGCTTACCAACTCTTCGCACGCTCCGGAGGCCTTCGGCGCTGCACCCCGCATCTGAAAGACAAAACAAGGTGCGTTTAAAGACATCGGGGAACTTTAATACTCACGTGCCTTTACTCCTTTCCACATCTAACCCAGTGGGTATTCCGGCACCCTGCAGCCGCTCCGAACTTGTACCTGCAAAATAAAAAGACAGTTAGAGCGCATCGTGAAGCAGGCAACAAGCGCTTACTTACATGCTTCAAGGCGCTTCTATTCATCACACGGGCTCCATCTTCAACTCACTTCAGCCCGTCATCCGCCATCGCCGGAACCCTGCAAAACAAGAAACATCATTACTAAAGACTTTAAAGACATTAGAATTACTCGAAACTTACCGTTCGTGCAGTAAACGACGGACAGCAGTCCTCTGAAGTCAAGAGGCCTGCTCCCCTTATCCAGTGAAGAAACTGATTACAGCACCCTGCCCCGAGGCAGATGGAGAGCACGGCGTTCACTTACCTAAGGTGAGAGCGTTAACCTTTGGGGTTCTACAGGAGAAGAGAAAGGGAAGAAGAGAGAGACATTCAATAACCCAGTTCCTTAATCCCATATTTTCTATCTGCAGACATCTTACCCTTCAAGTCAGACATACAGTGCACAGAGGTCCAGCCCAAAGAGCCAGCCGTGTGTTACACATCACCTTTGCAGATACGGTATACGCCCAGTCAAGACCGGCGCCTCTACGGGAATCAGGTGAGCGTTACAGAACGCAAAGCCTACCACAAAACTCCCGTCCAGGCGCTATGGAAACCTCGGATACCGACCAGCTAGCCCAGTTACTTGGGGAACTAAGGGCAGAAGTGCATGCAGCCCGTCAGGAAACGAACGCTCTAAGAAGGGAACTGATTATTTCCAAGGAGCGAACAGATGATCTCGCTAGACAATTGCTACAGTTAGAAGCCGGACAGACCCCGTTACCCGCATCTGGGGGAAATCTTCCTTCTACATCCTCTATGAATCCAGTGCAGATCAACCTACCTGGGAATGTACCTCTAGCTCCGCCCGAACGATTTTCTGGTGACCCAAAGAGGTTTGCAGTATTTATCAATCAGTGCCGGTTGCATTTCTTATGCCGGCCAGCAGCCTTTCCAACTGATCAAGCTAAAGTAGCTTTCGTGCTTTCGTACCTTAGTGGCAATGCGGCAGACTGGTCGATCCCTCTAGTAAATCAAGATGATCCGGTCCTCCATGATTTTCAAGCTTTTCAGCTCAGTATGGAAAAACTGTTCGCAAGACATTCACAGGGGCAGGCCTTGGACAATGAGCTTCTTTCGTTGCGACAAGGTAATCAAGACCTTTTGGCTTATATTGCGTCTTTCAACAGACTGATAGTGGAAACTCAATGGCCTGAGGACAAAAGGATTACGCTGTTTTATAGAGGTCTACGTGGAGAGCTCAAAGATGTGTTAGCCCAAGTAGTGAATCCCCCACAAGATTGTTCGGACTATATAGACTTAGTCGTTCAAATAGATCACAGACTGCAGAACAGGAAGGCCGATCGTTCCAAGTTTGATGCTCGAGTATTTTCCAAACCGCCAACTCCTTCCAAAGGAATAGACTCCGGGGAAGCCATGCAAATAGGGGGTCTGAAAGGTCCTCTAACACAAAAGGAGCGGGAAAGGAGAAAACAGTTGCAATTATGCCTCTATTGCGGAAACTCAGGGCACTTTCTTCGAGACTGTCCGGTGAAACCTGCCAAGAAGGCAGTAGGAGCTGCAGTTACCAAAGTTACAAACTCTGAGCAGGGAAACGACCTCGCCCGACAAGAATAGAGGACCTCTTGCCGAGCGTGAAAACCAGTTCCGTGACCTCGCATTTCGTGATACCTATGGTCCTCATTAGCCCTGATAATCCGGATCGATTACATGCAATTGAAGCTTACGTCGACAACGGTGCCATCGGCAATTATGTGGATCATGAAATGGTTTTGAGGATGAATCTAACTCTTTGTCCCAAGGCTGTAAAGGACGTCATTACCACGGTGGATGGTACGGAGATAGCCTCCGGGCCAGTAACGCATACCACTCAAGAGGTGACGCTAGTAAGTCAAGATGGACACCATGAGAAGATCGTGTTCGATGTGATCAAGGCCCCTCAGTTTCAGATTATTCTAGGAATACCTTGGTTAGAGAAATACAATCCTCTGATCGATTGGCGAGCAAGAACGGTCCAGTTTCCAGAATGTGTCTCTACTTGTCACCCTCCACCTGGTGTTGCACTGGCAGCAATTTCTTCAGAGACTCCCCAGTTACCTCCCGAATACCTAGAATACCAATATGTTTTCCGGAAGGATCAGGCTAACTCTCTACCTCCTCATAGGTCTTATGACTGCCAGATAGACCTGATACCTGGATCTACTCCTCTTTGTAGTAGAATTTATGCCCTCACCGAGCCTGAGAACCTTCACCTTCGACAATACCTGGATCAATACCTGGCAAATGGGTTTATTCGTCCTTCCAAGTCCCCTGCTTCTTCAGCTTTGTTCTTCGTTCCAAAAAAGGAAGGAGACCTTAGAACTTGTATAGATTATTGCTCCCTGAACCAGATCACCGTTAAGAATAGATATCCGTTACCTTTGATCCCTGAACTCCTGGACCAAGTCAGAAAAGCATGCATATATACAAAGCTGGATCTTAGAGGAGCTTACCACTTGGTACGAGTAAAAGAGGGCGATGAATGGAAGACGGCCTTCCGCACCAAGTATGGACTATTTGAATATCAGGTCATGCCCTTCGGACTTTGCAATGCCCCGGCCGCCTTTCAATATTTTATGAACGATGTCCTCAGAGAGCTCATAGATGTGTGTGTTGTTGTTTACATTGACGACATCCTCGTTTATTCTTCATCGGAATCTGAACATCGGAAACACGTGAAAATGGTCCTCGAAAGATTGCGTCAACACAAACTTTTCGCTAAGTTGGAAAAATGTGTTTTCAACGTGACTGAAGTTGAATTCTTGGGATTCATATTATCACCTGGCGGAGTGCGTATGGATTCAAAGAAGGTCGATGCAGTTCTCAAATGGCCATCACCATCCTCCGTAAAAGGTGTGCAAAGCATGTTAGGCTTCGCTAACTTTTACCGCAGGTTTATCCCCGAATTCTCTCGAATAGTCCAGCCCATCACTGCCTTGTTAAAGAAAAACAAACGTTTTGAATGGTCTACCGAGGCGGAACAAGCTTTCCAGGATTTGAAGACTAAATTTATCTCTGCACCAATCTTAAAACACCCTCACCCCGAACTCCCCTACATCGTGGAAACTGATGCTTCAAGCCTTGCCATGGGGGCAGTTCTATCACAAAAGGACCCGGTAACCAATCAGTTGCATCCCGTGGCATTTTGGTCCCGCAAATTCTCGCCTCCTGAAATCAATTACACGATTACTGACAAGGAACTTCTGGCTATCAAGTCTGCCTTTAAGGCTTGGCGGCATTATCTGCTGGGGGCCCGACACACCGTTACTGTGATTACGGATCACCGAAACCTGCAATATTTGAAAACCGCAAAAGCCCAATCCTCTAGACAACTCCGTTGGGCATTATTCTTTGCCGAGTTTGACTTCATAATTACCTATCGACCTGGTACAAAGAACGGTAAAGCTGATGCCCTTTCTCGGATGGGAGTGGAAGAACACTTGATCAACCCTAAACCTGTACCAATCATTCCCGAACAAAGAATTCTGGGTGTAATCGCCACAGAATCCATAGAGGAAGTTAAGGATAAGGCCAGGCAACTTGTAACTCCAGCAGACATACAGAATTGGCATCTGCAGGGAAAGGACTTTGCAGTAAAGGACAACTTATTGTATTTCCAAGAACGATTATACCTACCCAGCACAGATTTACAGAAAAAAGTAATCTCTTGTTATCACGATTCTTTAATGGAAGGACATCCCGGTATGGCCAAGACCTCAGAAAAGATCAAGCGCTACTTCTGGTGGCCGTCTTGGAAAAAAAATATCAGAGACTTTATAATGTCCTGTGGAGTATGCGCCCAAAACAAGAGTCAAAAGGAAAGACCAGCAGGCCTCTTACGCCCTATTGACATCCCACCTCGCCCTTGGCATACGCTTTCTATGGACTTCATCACCGATCTACCTCCATGCTCCGGATACAATACGATTCTAGTAATCGTGGACTTATTCTCCAAGATGGCGCATTTCATTCCGCTCAAAGGCTTGCCAACAGCAGCAACTCTGGCCCGAGAATTTCTCGAAAACATCGTCCGACTGCACAGTTTTCCTTCGGTTCTAATTTCGGATCGAGGTAGTCAATTTATTTCTCATTTTTGGCGAAGTTGCTGTCGGTCGGCTCAAATTGATGTGAGACTATCGACCAGTCACCACCCTCAGACCGACGGACAAACCGAGAGGACCAATCAAACTCTGGAACAGTATTTACGCTGCATGCTGCAACAAACTGAAAAAACTTGGAAAGACATCCTTTGGATAGCCGAATATGCCTACAATAACTCTGTCCATTCGGGAACTGGGAAAACCCCGTTTTTTCTTTTGTACGGCAGTCACCCTCAAACCTCGGAGTTGGATCCCCTCCAAGATCTTGAAACACCAGCAGTAGACTACCTGCATTCTACAATCACCCAAGCCTTTAAGGAAGCTGTTTCTCACCTTCAAAGGGCTAAAGAACAATACAAGAAAGGAGCAGATCAACATCGGAAGGAAGCCCCTCAATATCAAGTAGGGGATCAAGTCTGGTTATCCACCAAATATCTACCTCTAAAAGGGCCACGCACATTCAACCCAAGATACCTTGGTCCCTATTCCATCACTACCATAGTAAACCCAGTAGCGGTCAAGTTGGACTTGCCCCCGCACATGAAGATACATCCGGTCTTCCACGTCTCTCTATTAAAACCCGTGCAACCTCAAACCCGACTAACTAAACTCCAAAACCTATCCTAGTTGATGGGGAACTCGAGTTTGATGTCAAAAGCATTCTGGACTCCAAGATCTCCAAATCTAAACTATTTTACCTAATTGACTGGAAAGGCTACAGCCCCCAATAGAGATCCTGGGAACCTGCTGAATATGTCCACGCTCCTCGCCTAATCAAAAGATTTCACCGAACATTTCCTGACAAGCCAAAACCCCCGGAGAAGCCTGGTTTGGGAGGGGCCTTGAGGGGGGGTACTGTCATGATCTCTGCTTCCAAAAGGTCAGGGTTTTCCCAACTCCCTTGGAAGCAGATCCATAACCCAGGTTCCGAGTGCCAACCAGTCCCAATTGGGACCTTTTGGACCCAGTCCTGGCGCCAGTGGCACCAGGCTCATAAATATGCCCAGTCCCAGCGCTGGAAGCGCCGGGCTCATAATGCTTGGGTGGACTTACCTGCAGCAGACCATGCTGCTTACTTGCCTGCCAGTTGAGCCTCTGATCCTCTTCTGTTTGGAACTACTTTTCCTGTTGGGTGGGGCAGGAGCCACTCCCTAGATTCAGAACACTGGAACTCTTCTGGAAAGCAGGAACTCTTTTCTTACCTAGGCGTGGCTGTGGAAGGAGACACCTAAGCACTACAGGAGGCTATTTAAACCACACCAGATGGATGAATCTTGCTTTGCGTTATTCTGCATCCTCTGCAGCAGAACGCTCATCGTGCCTTCTGCATCTGATCCTGGGCCTAAGGAAAAAGGCTTACCATCCTGAATCCAGTCTTCAGCAACACCTATAAAGACAAGAAAGAACAGGTTAGCATTACGGTCTTCAGTGACAGCTCTTCACTTACCTGGTCCATCGGCTGTCACCAACGCCTCGCGCTGCATTCCGGCATCTGAAAGACAAAGGCTTACCTACTCTTCGTGTGCTCCGGAGGTCTTCACACTGCATTCCGGCATCTGAAAGACAAAAGCTTACCAACTCTTCGCACGCTCTGGAGGCCTTCGGCGCTGCATCCCGCATCTGAAAGACAAAACAAGGTGCGTTTAAAGACATTGGGGAACTTTAATACTCACGTGCCTTTACTCCTTTCCACATCTAACCCAGTGGGTATTCCGGCACCCTGCAGCCGCTCCGAACTTGTACCTGCAAAATAAAAAGACAGTTAGAGCGCATCGTGAAGCAGGCAACAAGCGCTTACTTACGTGCTTCAAGGCGCTTCTATTCATCACACGGGCTCCATCTTCAACTCACTTCAGCCCGTCATCCGCCATCGCCGGAACCCTGCAAAACAAGAAACATCATTACTAAAGACTTTAAAGACATTAGAATTACTCGAAACTTACCGTTCGTGCAGTAAACGACGGACAGCAGTCCTCTGAAGTCAAGAGGCCTGCTCCCCTTATCCAGTGAAGAAACTGGTTACAGCACCCTGCCCCGAGGCAGATGGAGAGCACGGCGTTCACTTACCTAAGGTGAGAGCGTTAACCTTTGGGGTTCTACAGGAGAAGAGAAAGGGAAGAAGAGAGAGACATTCAATAACCCAGTTCCTTAATCCCATATTTTCTATCTGCAGACATCTTACCCTTCAAGTCAGACATACAGTGCACAGAGGTCCAGCCCAAAGAGCCAGCCGTGTGTTACACATCACCTTTGCAGATACGGTATACACCCAGTCAAGACCGGCGCCTCTACGGGAATCAGGTGAGCGTTACAAGTACTCCATTAAAAGACCTCAACACGAATAAAGATTAACAACAAGGGCACCTTGACTGCAGATTTATTAATTAACAAAGGAGTGAAACAAGGGTGTCTGTTGGTGGCAACACTTTTTAAGCTCTACATTACTGACTTACCATAGGCCCTTACGAACACGAGACATTTTCCCCCGAAAATCAATACTCAGGAGATTTCCATGATTTGTTATGCAGATGACATCGTCCTACTTGACCGTACTCAAATTGGTCTCCAACAGCTATTAATTAAACTACAAAACTACATAACACAAAACAGCCTAGAGATCAACATCGGTAAATCAAAATCTTACCAATAGGCGAAACTACGAAAGCCAGTGAGAGAAAATTTACATGGAAAATTGGTGCGGTCACCCTGGAAAAAGGAAAGAAGATACGATATTTGGGAGTGCGAGTAAACAAATCAATTGCTGAGAAAGAGTGGGAAGAAGATCTTCACTCAAAAGTAAGACCATTGTGTGCCCACGGCTCAATCCTGAATGGAAGGTTTGGTAAATGTTCCCTCATACCTATACGCTCGTTCTGTGTTCAGAAAGTGGTTCCAATTCTATCCTATGGTGGAGAGGCTGGGTTGAACCTCTCGTGGAGAATATGGGCTAAACTGGAGGCACCATTTTGGAAGCCAATACTTAAGGTGCCCCGATGTACACCAATAGCCGCAGTTATAACTGAGCTAGGGCTTCAATGGTTGCACTTCATAGTAAAATGGAAATCATTAGCCCTGTTAAGAAAGATCTTAGTGAGAACTGCGGTGCTAGGATATCAAATACTTGCACTAAAAGATGAGGGAATGAGTGCTGTCCTGCTTAACTCCTGAAAACTAGAATGGACCAAGCAACTCAACATCCTAGACTCTATGCTAAAAGACCAACTAGAGAATCCGAATTGAGTAAAGGAAAAACTGAAGAGACACAAATGGATTCTTAATAGAGAAGAAAAACTCTTGTGCAATATACTAAAAATAAGAAGCAAACAAACACAGAAAGAGAGGCAGGATTCCACAATATGTTAGAAGATTCCCATCTAAACATCTTTGCGAGAGACTGATGCAAATCAGACTTGGAGGATTTCCAACAAATGAATTTGAACACAGAACGGGTGAACGTGGAATAAACGAAGGCTCTTGAAGATTCTGTAACAACTTGAATCAAACAGAATCAACCAAACATCTCCTATTTGAGTGTAATGCAGTGAATGCTGAAAGACAGAAATGTCTTGGTAGCTACATGGCACCCTCCCAAACGAAATCTTTGGATGGATGCTGGGAAGTCCTCAAATGTGGACAAAATGTGTGATTTACTTGTGCTGGGATACATATCTTGGACAACCTTCTAAAAGAACAACAACAAATATAGGTAGCAATGAAGCTTTGGTTGATTGAAATATGAAAGGAAAGGATACACTCTGACTTAAAGATTTTTTTACGATTGCTTGGGATCAGGATAATTGAAATGTGATAAAAGTTTTGTTTGTTTAAAACTAAATCACAAAAAAATAAAAAAATAAATGTGTTCTTATTTAGAGGTAACCTCACTTGTCTATGAATACAGTTTAAGCAGGATACATTTTACACTAACAAACTACAAAATCCTATCAGCATTCGGTTGATTATAACTAATCAGCCTCTGTGCGGTTTGTACAGGAAAATGGTATGTGTTCTACAATAAATAAGATTTCACTTGGCTTTAAGTATAGTGAAAAAGCAATGTTGCATTTCATACTAAAATGTCAAAAGCATTCTATTTGCCATGAGCTAACCCAAGTGGCATCTGCACTCCCCTCCCAGGTCAACCACTACTGGGACTTAGAATAGACATCATTCTGGAAGACATATCTCTAATTACATATGAGAATTGTCATACTCACTTTTGAATAATTCTTGAAGGCACTGAGCCAGCAAGGACCCTCAGGAGTTTCCAGGAAATTCCCAATAAACTTGGCCCCTAAACCAGGTATGCCTCTGGTAAAATCTGCTTCAGACTTCCGCGTGGATAAGGCCCCTTTTGATATTATCCAAGTTCAGCATTCTTCCATTTGAAACATGGATTCCCTTTTTCTGCCGCCTTCCCAATTTGAGAGCTCATCTATTCTCTGTGTATTTATGTTTCCATAATGTGTAAAATGTGCACAATATGGGCCTCATTATAGGTTTGCCGGTATCCCGCCAGCAATTCCGGTGGGATACCAGCAAACTAACCTACCATTTCTGCCGCCTGATATCCTGGAATTTTGCAGGATATTACAGGTGGCAAAAAGGATGGTAAATCCCCATTCAATGGGGGGGATTGCCAGTATTGCCAGCAGTATTTTTCAGCGGGGGCCTGATTTATCTCCAGCTCTTGGCTGGAGGTAAATCAGTGACCCACACCGGCAAACTTATAGCTTTGCGGCCTGGCAAAAGTGGTAGTTATGGAATTACCAGCATTTCTACTGACACTTTTGCCACACAGCAAAACGTGTTATGGAGCCAGATTTCATGGTGACCTCACACTTTTGGATTGGTCAAGTCTTTCCATCGGCTTGCTTTCCCGGCTGAAATTCCTAGCGAATAGACACATTAATTTCAAAGGTTGATCAACTTTCTGCGCAGGTGACAGTGTGGGGAATGTGCACTTTTGCACTCATAATCATATTTCTTTGCTACCTCATTGGAGCAACCTGACACATTAATGAAATACAGATTTCTAAAATAGCCTCTTCCTCACAAATTCAGGGACATCAAGATGAGAATGTGAAATGCAATATGAGAAATGTATTAATATGTATATAATTTACCAGGTACTAATGATAATCACAATATCATGTTTGGTCTCTAATCAAAGAGGATAATCTTATGGTTTCGAAACATATTTTCTTTTGTGTCTAAGTCATATCATTGTGGAGTTATGTTTAAAGGCACCAAACAATAGTACTGTAAATGGTCCACTTTATTTCTGATTTGTGTCAGCAGAGTAAATCATGTGATGAGCTCTCAGAGAACCCTTTGTGAAGTATTTAGTACATGATTAATGTGGGTAGCTGTCACAACTCTTTTGTTTTAGTTTCCATTAGGACTGCAGGTTTTGACTTTATGGGGCAAGCTAATGTCATGAGATGAAAACATAAGTGAATTTGGCTGAATTTGAAGGCCTGGGCCTGGAAAGCAGAGCCTCATGTCATGTGGTTAGACCAGATTCCTATCAGTACGGGGGGCCAAATTTGATGGCCAAATGGAGTGTTTAAAGTATATTTAAGAATATGTCTCTTGAGATGAGCGCATGTGGGTGGTACATCCCATTTTCCAGAGGCCTCAACCAGATGGCTCTTTATGATAGGGATGTTAATGTGTTTCTTTGGTGTAAAATAGAAGAGTCTTTTTTATCTCCATATGGGCAGCCTAATTGCCTGGGAAGCCTTCTCTCCATCAGGAATATGTGGCAGACTAAACATTAGATTGTTGTCGGGTTCCCTTGGAAAATCAGAAGAACTAGCACTGGCAGAGCTACATTGCAATACCAAGCCGGCCATACAGATGTGAACAGTAATGCATTCCATGTTTTAAGTCTAACATATATAACTATAACACTTAATACCTTTTACAATAAACTTCTATTTGCATCTATGAATGTGCCACATTATTATTCTGACATATGTTTTTGAAAGGATAATGCACATAGTTTTGATTGCCGTTGGAAAAAGAAATACATGATTTACATTAAACATTATCTCACATGTTTTAAAAGAGATCATGCAAAGTTAAGGCAATGCTTTCACAATATGATGCTTCTATTAAAATTGCATTGCAGCACTCTATGAAATGATAGGGTTGTATACTGTGTCGCTTAATTTGTAAAGATTTTTGTTCATGCAATTTCTGGTAAATACATTAAGCTCTCGCAAAAAGGTGCCAATGTTTTCATGTTAATGTTAGAAATAGTGCATTTTCTTGGGCCCTCACTACGAGTTCAGCGGTAAGTAGTAAACGTGGCAGTTAATCTGTTAGTGCCTTTTTACCACTCTGCCAAATTAAAATTAGTGTAGCCCCCGCAGAATCACTGTCAGTGGAAATACTGCCAACAAGTGTCAGAATTAGCCCATATGCAATTACCACCAGTGTAAATACTGCTAGATATACACATGCTAATTCTGATATATTGCAACCGAAATACCACCAAAGATGTGCAGCCAAAAATGCAGTGCAGTTACCTCCACCCAAAAGGTGAAGGTAAAAGAATCCAGGTGATGGGATTCAAGCCGATGTACCAATAACAGCCTCCAAAAGTTTATTTAAGGTCCACACCTTCCCGAAACACACTTCCAAGCAACATACAAACAGAATCGGAAATTAATTACGGCATTCAAAACATGTTGTTGTTCATTGAGCTCCTGCATCATGCAAGGCCACTACATGGAAGAATACAGACAGCACAACCACAGAGGAGACGTGTGTTGCAGAGGTCAGCTATACCATGTGTCCATTCATCCCCTTGGCTTTGAGTGATGGACAACTGGTCTCGCTGTATCGCTTGGACAGGAACACCATAGCAGACATGGTGACCCTGATAGATGCAGATCTACAGAGTGCCATCCACATCAGAACTGCATCAGAACTGCAATCTCACCCCTGCTGAAGTTTGTGTCTGTCCTCCACTTCTGCACCATAGGCACATTCCAGCAGACTATGGGGACGCTGCTTTGCATGTTCCAGCCAACATTCTCAATAATGCTGGCACATGGGTTGGATGTGCTTATGAGGCATGCCCATCGGCATATCTTGCTACCCCCAACCCATGCCCAGGTGCACGCAGCAAAGGCACGATTCTATGCCATTGCCCATTCAAGTAATGTCATTGAAGCACTTAACTGCACACATGTGGCATTGCTGTCCACACAGGCATACAGGAACCACTCCATGAAAATCAGGATGACCTGTGATGCAGATCTGACCATCAGCCACTGCCGTCCACGATTCCCATGTTCTACACATGATTACATGGTCCTGAGGGGCAGCACCCTCCCTACCTGGCTCTTGGATGAGTATGACATTTGATGATGATGCCGAGCAGAGACACACATGGAGACAGGCATGAGATCATATATGAGGAAACTACAACTCCCATTAACCATATACCATGTGGCACTCAATAGCCCATGGCCTATATTCCAACTAACACTGGCCACTGACACACCTGGGAGCCTACTGCATACTGCTGCGTGTGCCCACTCACAGCCACTACAACCCCTCAAGCCCTGTGCAGCACAGAGAGTCAGCCCTACACACATATGAGCACACAAAGGTCACCTGCACAATAGTGAATGAAATAGAAGAAAAACAGTAATGTTGAACTCTCTTCTTCCTACCTGCTGTAGCTAACTCAGGCCATCCACTGTTACCCTGGTTGTTGACACAAGTGAGGAACCCTGGTATGCCGCAGGAGACAGCCTACATTGAGGCACACATGAGGGGCCAAGACATGCATGGTACACAAGCTTGGAAAACTTAAGGGAAGGTTCAGGTGCCTCCATCTCACACGCGGGGCATTAATATGCACTTCAGAAAAAGTGGGTAAGATTGTTGTCACTTGCGCTATACTACACAACATGTGCATACACCAGAGTACACCCATGCTTCCAGATGAAGCTCTCTTTTTTGTTTTCGCGGGGCCTGTCTCATTAGGGACAAATCTATTGGAGCAAAAAGGTTAGTGAGAAGTAGGCTACCCCTCCCTTTGATACTCTTAGGTATTTGTGGTGCACCTCAGAAGTACGAACGTATTATTTTATTATTTAGTCGGTCTTCATATAGCAGGTAATTATCTCAAACTGGTAAAGCAAAAGTTTATTCCTCATATAGTGCAAATTAAAACAAGTAGAACCAAGAACTAGAAGTGTATTGAAATAATACAAGACACTAAGCTACTTTGTACTAACCTCACAAAACTGATGTTTGATCAACCTAAAAGTATTTCCATGAGTTGTATACATCGAAACTGTAGGTATACTTGGTTCTACTCACCACTTGACTTGCTGCACCTGAACCTGGTTCCACCCGCACAGCAGCATAACTCAAACTTGGATCAACAATGTCGAACCAGCTAAAAACAGCAGAAAGGTGTTATTGACCCATAACTGCCTGCCTGGTCCATCTTTTGGCCGTAGAGACTAATTAGTCATTTTTTGCACTGCTTTTCCATGGAATCACATATCCTGTGAAGTCTTTCTTTGCTTGTTTACCCCGGATGGCTGCATCTTTCTATCTTTTTAATAGTTATTTGTAGATTGGTGTGTTTAATAAAGGAACTATATTTTTATAGAACCTTTATTGGACATTCCTTTATTTTGGATTGCTATACTTTGCTGTTTGAGTCACTACTGGACCACGTTTACAGCCCTTCTAAAAGTATTGCCTTCCCTCAGCACACATTACTATAAAAGGCGAAGGAGGTAAATCTCTTGGCTGTGCTTGTTTGACCTTCATGATTTGGATCAGTGTTGGTTTGTAGAAGTATTGGAGCTGAACAGGTGGTTTAGCCACTATTCATCCTTGTCCTCCTGCAGAGCAGAAGTCATTTTGTCACACTCCGCCACATCTGAAACTTTAGATCTAAACAATTGTCCTCTGGGAAAAAAGGAGAGTGTTTTGTTGGGCAGGCACCTTCTTACTGTTTGTGCTGTTTGTGACTGTATCACTGAGGCCTGGTTGGAAAGTGAAATAGCTGGTTGAGTGGCCCATGTCATGGCCAGCCCATGAAGCAACCCGAGGACTGGAAGTATTAATCCTTGCAAGAAGATCTTGTCAATGCCAGTGCATGTACCTAATTTATGGTGCCAAACCAATCAAGGCCTTTGAGCTGTCTGGCTTGGAAAAACACTGCAGAATCTCCATGATCGTGATGTTTCCCCTTCCTGGAGGAATTCATAAGAGGGGCAGTCAACCGGTAGACGTTTATATGTGATTAAAAACATTATTCAGAGCTTAAAATGATAGTTCTGCAATTTGTGTCTTAGTATACGTCAATTCTACATGGCCACAATAATAGCTTTCAACCACAGAACCAAACAGCAGAGATAAAAGTGCCATACAAATGAAAATTGTCCAATGTTGTACACCTCATCCAATGCATGAAATGTCTTCAAGGAAACTATGTAGGCGAGACTTGCCAAGAACTACATGAAAGGATACACCTGTATATATATATAAAATCTTGAACCCCAAAACGGAAAAGCCATAGGTTCCCAACCACTCCTAGAATGGGTACCCGGTTTGACCTGTGTGCGATAGGATTGAACGGTTGCCTCTCAAATTACAAATAAAGAAGAAAATGGGAGATCAGGTCTTGAAGGTACTCAACCTTAAAATGACAGTCTGAACATAGATATAGAATGATGACACACAATGACCAACTTGAAACCTGGGACAATTAAGTAAACACATTGACACTGCAAGTAGACAACTTGCTAGTACCACCAATAGATATGGTACACCGTGTTTCAGAACCCCAAAGGGAAGAGCGCACGTGATACCACAAATGACAACCTTAAGTGTCTAAGCTGAAATGATTGGCACCCATTGTTGGGAATGAGCTAACAGTAGGCATTGAACCATTTCATGGATCTCACTTCCTTTTTTGTATGTGTCAGGAACCTAGCTGGCATTCGCCCTGTGTGACGTCAGTGGCGGTTGCCATGGAAACTAATGTCTAGCACCTGTCTTAGGCAATGTATGTTTCATGTTCGGTATACGGAAGGGTATACATCATGTGACTGTCCCTGCACACTTCTGACATTGAGACGTCGCTGCAACCATATTCAGCAGTGCATCAGGAAATAAATACAGTCCATGCAGATACATCAGTGCTTCCTGTGTGTCTAACTTTCTTATTTCTAGAACATCCATATTTTTTTGAATTCTGTTATTTCCCTTTTGACCACTCTTCTGGATATTCCTTGTGTATGATGCTGGCTCTTGTGTGATCTTAATGGTAACAAACTCCTGCTTATTGTGAGACAGGCATGGTATAAAGAGACGACACAGACAAGTGAAACACATTTTGAAAATCTTTATTCTCAATGGTCAGGATGGTGTAACACCTAACTTGCCCTAACTCTTAAGATGGGAATGTTCCCTAAAGTAAAGAAAACTAAGGGAAGTCTAAGTCTGTCAGTCCACAACAAGATACTGTATGTGTCAAAACATTTGCTTATCCTCACTTCTACAGAATAATAGGGTGAATGGTTATTTGGCCAACTCTGTAGTGTTCGAAGTAAAGTTAATGTGGCAATGGAGCCTTTCTGCAGCTCCATGCCCAAGTTTAAGGCAGTCAGGTTTATAAAGTTCCACAAGTCTCTCAGGCTTCACTTGGCAAAGAAAAGTTCACTTGGCACAAAGTTCACTTGGCAAAAAGTTCACTTGGCAAAAGAAGTTCACTGCACCTTTTCCCGGTAAGTTGTTTAGGTGTCTCTAGATCTCTTTTCCGTGATCCCAGAAACCTAATGGCTCATGCAGTTCCTTACTTTCAATTGGGCTTCACTGGTCGTGGCTCAGTTTTCGGACAGCACGGTCCACCCATTACAGGTCGCGCAACCAGGTGCCTCAGCCTGTTACTCACCAACCAGGATGAGGATAAGGAGGTGAACAGGACCGGTATTCGCAGGGTTTGATTGAAGAGCTCGGATGGGGCCTCCAACCGAGCCTCCTCTCTGTGAGGGAATAGATCTTTAAAATGATATGACCCCCTACTGATTAAAACAGTACAAGAGCCTGATCACCCAAAAGAGCGGGGAGAACACACCGCCACGGTTTACCAGCTGTAAAAATAAAGAAGAAGAGATGAGTTCTATAATTGCAGACCGGGGATGGATTATTTCTACCTCAAGACAATATCCCTGTCAAGACTATTCAAGGAACTATGACAATAGGTTGGAATAGGAAAGAAACACTCCTTACCACTAGTAGTGTTGGGATCAATCCAAGGTGAAACAAACGGCAGTATAAAATAATAAATGGGAATGTTAGTGAGGGTTCTAACCCGAACGGCACGAGGAGCGCACTAGTTCCGGGTTGGTGCACACTCTGCGCAGCGTCCCCTGTGCACTTGTTGAAGAAAGGTAAACACAATTCCCAATGTCCAATATCAGACTTGATAGAAATGTCAATGAATCCCAGACGGTAATCCTGTTAGATGTGCTGTTCGGGGCTAGGAGCAAGACTTGAAAGGGTCCTGTTAACGTGCGGGCAGCAGAAGTACAAAATCGATTTGGCAAGGCAGTCCGTGAAAACAAGAAATAGGTCCTGGTACACTAACCTGGCAGTAAAGTACAAAGCAGCAGATAAGACGGTCCGTTAGGCAGGCAAAGGTCAAGAATTCCAGATTTTCAAGAAGGACGAAGACGAAACTTCAAAGGCGTCAGCAACTTCAATCAGAAGCAGCGAGCTGAATGAAAAGACTGCATTTATCCGAAAGAGAAAGCAAAACGTCAGAGCATGGTGATTGGAGGTGCAGGGCACATGATAGTGCAGTGGAGCATCATGGTACTCGTAGTTTGTTCAATCCCTGCCGCAATCTCCATTGTGAAAGGAATGGGGGAATGAAGCGCCGCATACCATAAGGAAGGAAAACATGTTTGTGCGTACCTTTTAACGAACAAGCCCGTCTTCTGGAGTGATGTGCACGGCGGGGTGTAACAGTATCCACCCCCAAAAACGGCGCCAACCCCCTACGGGCATGGAAACGGCGCAAAAGGGCAGGCGCATGTATATTGCACAAAGGCTCCCAAGACCGGTCCTCGGGACCATAGCCCTTCCAATCAACCAGGTAGAAGGGACGACCCCTGCGCAGACGATAATCCAGTATGCCAGCCACTTCATATTCCAGGTCACCATCCACGTGCACTGGAGAAGGACGAGCCGGCAGCCTGGTGGAGGCAATACATGGTTTCAGCAGACTCACATGAAACACGGGATGCACTTTCCACGAGGAAGGCAAAGAAAGACGCACCACTGCCGGGTTGATCACGGCCGTCACCGAATAGGGACCCACAAATTTCGGAAGGAGCGCACGTTTGCCAGGTATGTTCAGATTGCGCGTGGAGAGCCATACCTTCATGCCCACCGTATAATCGGGTGCAGGGATCCGATGCTTATCGGCATAGAATTTGGCCCGTCTCTGAGCCTTCAATAGGTGTCCAAGAACTGAGTCATGCACCGTCTGCATGTTCCGGATGCAATCCAGAGCTGCCGGGTTATCAATTGGAAGAGCCGGATCCAGAGGCAAGGAATGAGGGTGTTGCCCGTATAAAGCAAAGAAGGGAGAAACACCAGAAGAGGAGTGTAAGGAATTGTTGTATGCGAATTCAGCCGGTGGGAGCATCACCAACCAATCCGACTGGAACTGAAGACAGAGACACCTGAGATACTGTTCCATGGTGGCGTTAACCCTCTCTGTCTGGCCATCCGTTTGTGGATGAAAGGCCGAACTGAAACGGTCCTCGATCTGAAGCGATGCCGTTAAGGCTCTCCAGAAGCGTGACGTAAATTGGGACCCACGGTCTGAAAAGATGATAGAGGAAAGGCAAAAGAACCTAAAAACGTTCTTAAGAAAGAGGGACGCCAATGCTGGGGCAGACGGGAGACCGATACAGGGAACAAATAAGGCCAGTTTCGTGAAATAATCGACCACAACCCAGATGGTGTTAAAGCCGTTCACAGGAGGTAAGTCCACTACAAAGTCCATGGATACCATATACCACGGCTTATGTGGCACAGGGAGCGGTTGTAGGAGGCCCATGGGCTTGGACCGAGTAGTTTTGCATTGGGAGCAGACTGAACAGGAGGCAAGGTAGTCAATGACATCTTTAGACATCGAGGGCCACCAAGCCCAACGGCGAATAGCCTCCAAAGTCTTCTGTTGACCGGGATGAGCTGCCGAAATCGAGTCGTGTGACCAGGTAAAAGCACGAAGACGTGCTTCTCCGGGAGGTAAGTATAGCCGACCCTGGATGTAAGGCAACCCCTGAACAATGTCAAGATTGAGGTCGAGGCATTCCTTTGCATGAGTGGCAACCCATTCCGTAACTATGGAACGCAAAGACGAATGTGGGGTGCATCCGCAGACCACCCTGCAGGGTAAAACCAAAGGTCGGTCAAGAATGGTACTCTGAGGATCTTGAGGCAGGCGAGACAAGGCGTCAGCACATGTATTGAGACGTTCCGGACGATAGGTGATAGTGAAGTTGAACTGTGAAAAGAAGAGGTGCCAGCGGGCCTGACGAGCAGTGAGACATTTCATAGATTTGAAAGCCAACAGACTGCGATGATCTGAGAAAACCGTAACAGGATGCTGTGCACCCAGCAAATGATGTCTCCATTCTGAAAAAGCCTCCTTGATGGCCAGCAATTCCCTTTCCGTAATGGGGTAATTCTTCTCATAGGGAGTGAGTTTCCTAGAGAAATAAGCTATAGGGTGTATTTCACCAGCATCAGGACAACGCTGAGATAAGATGGCCCCAACAGCGGATCCCGAAGCATCTGCTTCCACCAAGTATGGTAACAGTGGATTAGGGTGCTGTAGTACCAGGGCAGAGGAGAAGGCCTCTTTTAGAGCATCAAAGGCCTCTTGTGCCTCAGGAGTCCAACGGAAGGGTTGCTTGGAATTAGTCAATGCTGTCAAAGGAGCTGAGATGGAGGAGAAGGAGTGTATGAAACGTCTATAGAAATTTGAGAAGCCCAAGAACGACTGAAGTGTTTTGACTGAGGTGGGAATAGGCCATTCTAAGACTGCCTTAACTTTCGAACGGCTCATTCTGATACCCTGATTAGTGAGATCATAACCAAGGAATTCGACCTCAGTGGTATTGAAGACACATTTCTCGGCTTTAATGAATAAATGGTTCTCTCGCAGTCTCTGCAGAACAAAAAGCACATGTTCCTTATGTGCCTGCCTAGATGAAGAGTATATAAGGATATCATCCAGGTAGACTACTACGAACTGGTCCAAACAGTCACGGAAGATATTGTTCATAAAGGCCTGAAACGTGGCCGGAGCATTGCATAGCCCAAAGGGCATGACAAGATACTCAAATAATCCGTACCGGGTTTTGAACGCCGTCTTCCATTCGTCCCCCTTGCGTATACGTACAAGATTGTACGCTCCCCTCAGATCCAGTTTGGTAAATATAACAGAAGTACCTAATTGATCCAGAAGAACAGAGATTAACGGAAGAGGGTACTGGTTTTTTACTGTGACCGAATTTAAGGCCCTATAGTCAATGCAAGGGCGAAGATCACCCTCCTTCTTAGGAACGAAGAAGAGCGGAGAGGCTGCAGGGGACCTGGACGGCCTGATGAACCCGTTGCTCAAGGCTTTCTCAATATAGTCTTTTAATATCTTATCCTCTGGTAACGTAAGGGAGTACACTCTGCCAGTTGGAATTTTGGCCCCAGGTGTTAAATCAATAGGACAATCGTATGGACGATGTGGTGGTAAGTGGTCGGCTCCACCCTTGTCAAAGACATCACGGTAGGCCTGATATTCCAATGGAATAGTTATATCGGGAGCAGTGGTAACAGCCCCGATAAGGGCTGTGGAGGCGACTAATGCCTGACAGGAAGAATCGGGTGACACATTAGTGCTTAGAAAGCATTGTTCATTGCAGAGCGGGGATGGAAACTGAACGACCCCCTTAGCCCAGTCAATGGCAGGGTTATGTTGTTGAAGCCAGGGAACCCCTAAAATGACCCGGAACTGGGGGGCCTTGATCAAGTCGAATGTTATGTTCTCGGTATGCCCTTCTTTGGTTTGCATTCGAACCAGAGAAGTGTTTTGGGTGACCAACCCAGATACCAAGGAGGTACAGTCCACTGCATGAACGGTTTCTGGACATACCTTAGACACCATAGGCACATTATGAGAACTAGCATAGTCATAGTCCATGTAGTTCCCTGTGGCGCCGGAGTCAATAATGGCTAAAGAAGAAAAAGAGATGTCAGGAGTCGCTGTAAAGACCACAGGTAAGCTAACAGGGGCAGAGGTGACCCCGTGTGAGTCCAAAGAATGTACCCCTGGCATAGGGACTCTTACTAGCGCCGGGTTTTGGTGTTTCCCGCCTTCCCAACAGGTTTCTTTGGACAGTCCTTAAGTAGATGGTCCGCCGAACCGCAATACATACAAAGATTGTTAGATCTGCGGTGTTCCCTTTGGGCTGGAGTAAGGGGTCCCCGTATAGCCCCCACTTGCATGGGTTCAGGGGCGGACAAGGAAGAACTGGCGGTTTCCAGCAGTGGAGGGGTCAAACCTGCTGGTTTGCGTTCCCCTTTTCTTTCTGCTCTTCGGGCGTCGATCTGCAAAACCAAATCCAGGAGTTCACCAAAAGCCGTGGGAACTGTAGGTACGGTTGCTAATACATCTTTTAATTCCTCTGATAGCCCTTTGTAAAAGACTGCCGATTTTTTCTCTTCTGGCCAGTCCGTTTCGGCTGCCAGTTGATTAAACCTAGTAAGATAGGTAAACAGAGAGGATGTCCCTTGGCGTAAGTTCAGGAACTCAAGGTCCGTAGCCTGGGATTTGTAACGAGTGTCAAAAACCCGGTTCATAGCTGCGATGAGGGCATCGCAGTCATATAGCAGGTAGCTGTTTGACTCGAGTAGAGGGTTAGCCCAGGCTGCAGCGGTTCCACCAAAATTGGAAAGGATAAAGGCAGCTTTTGTCATTGGATTAGGGAAGGCCGTAGGGCGACAAAGAAAGTGCAGTTTGCACTGATTAATAAAGGTCCTATAATTTTTCGGGTCTCCAAGAAATCTCTCAGGAGGAGCTAACGGGAATTGGGAAGCCACCAGTACTGGGGCCGCAGCAAACCCCGATGTTGAGGGATTAGAGACACCTGAAGTCGATGCAGAAGCGTTTGAGACGTCTATCCCCAAAGACTGCGGCTGCGGAAATCTTTGTAGATTATCAATCCTGTGACTCAGACCATCATGAGCTACTGAAATCTCAGCCCGGAGTTCTGCCACCAGACATACCATGGCGGCTAAGGGGTCCTCTCCTTCCATATTAATAAGGCTTCTGATTCTGTTACTCACCAACCAGGATGAGGATAAGGAGGTGACCAGGACCGGTATTCGCAGGGTTTGATTGAAGAGCTCGGATGGGGCCTCCAACCGAGCCTCCTCTCTGTGAGGGAATAGATCTTTAAAATGATATGACCCCCTACTGATTAAAACAGTACAAGAGCCTGATCACCCAAAAGCGCGGGGAGAACACACCGCCACGGTTTACCAGCTGTAAAAATAAAGAAGAAGAGATGAGTTCTATAATTGCAGACCGGGGATGGATTATTTCTACCTCAAGACAATATCCCTGTCAAGACTATTCAAGGAACTATGACAATAGGTTGGAATAGGAAAGAAACACTCCTTACCACTAGTAGTGTTGGGATCAATCCAAGGTGAAACAAACGGCAGTATAAAATAATAAATGGGAATGTTAGTGAGGGTTCTAACCAGAACGGCACGAGGAGCGCACTAGTTCCGGGTTGGTGCACACTCTGTGCAGCGTCCCCCTGTGCACTTGTTGAAGAAAGGTAAACACAATTCCCAATGTCCAATATCAGACTTGATAGAAATGTCAATGAACCCCAGACGGTAATCCTGTTAGATGTGCTGTTCGGGGCTAGGAGCAAGACTTGAAAGGGTCCTGTTAACGTGCGGGCAGCAGAAGTACAAAATCGATTTGGCAAGGCAGTCCGTGAAAACAAGAAATAGGTCCTGGTACACTAACCTGGCAGTAAAGTACAAAGCAGCAGATAAGACGGTCCGTTAGGCAGGCAAAGGTCAAGAATTCCAGATTTTCAAGAAGGACGAAGACGAAACTTCAAAGGCGTCAGCAACTTCAATCAGAAGCAGCGAGCTGAATGAAAAGACTGCATTTATCCGAAAGAGAAAGCAAAACGTCAGAGCATGGTGATTGGAGGCGCAGGGCACATGCTAGTGCAGTGGAGCATCATGGTACTCGTAGTTTGTTCAATCCCTGCCGCAATCTCCATTGTGAAAGGAATGGGGGAATGAAGCGCCGCATACCATAAGGAAGGAAAACATGTTTGTGCGTACCTTTTAACGAACAAGCCCGTCTTCTGGAGTGATGTGCACGGCGGGGTGTAACACAGTCTTAATAGAGTGCTCTTCTCCTCATACTGGGTTACCTGGATCAATCTCCTGCCTGGTGGCCACCCGGATGCATTTCCAACACACTTTGTTTGTTGTCAGCACTTTTCTCTCAGTTTTGGGGATTTTGCTCCCACTTAATTTCTCACACAGTTCCCCCTTTTTAGGATCTCTATTTCACTCAATTTTCTCTTCATGTCCATGCACAGCTCCCCTCTTTGCAGACTCTTATTTTTTTACACAGATTCATTTGCGAACGTATAATCATACGTGCAACCATTCTGCCACTGTGTGGCCATTCTGCCACTGTGTATCCTATGTATCTTTGTCAATTTCACCTGACACGTCTTCAGTTTTAAGTGTTCGGGCTGCAACATTGTATCTTGCTTGCTTACTTCAATATATGCTTGCTTACTTCAATACACACCAGGCACTAACTATGCTTCACTCATATGTGGTGTTTTCTTCGTGTTTGTATTAAAGTCTTTGTTATCTGAGGTGAGGGTCTTCCCACTTGCACCTCAGACACATCTGGGTTCTTGTCCTGGCCCAGGGGAATGAGTATTTCATTTTATCAATGTAACAAGGGATCAGAACCCCTCTCGGTTCTCTTCTTTGGACTTCTCTTCTTTGCTGGATCATGGGTCTGTGGCAACACTTCTCCCGGATGCTTCCTCACACAGACGCTCGGCATTTCAGCATCCATGTTTCTCCCAGCTGGTCCTGGGCAGCCATGGCTCCTCTGCTCTCCTCCCAATTCTCTCTCTTTGGTGATAACTAGTGTTCCTTTTATACTCTCCGTAAGACCTTGTAGGCTGCAGGTGGGCATGACTGATTTCAATGGCCTGCCCCTGCTGGCCTTGTTAGTGGGATATGGCCTATCAAGATGTTGATGTGCATCTATCTGCATTCTTCTTCGTCCCAGTACCATAGTGGTGTTTCTTATAGGACATCTGTATTCCTCTTAATTGCCTCTTCTTCGTCACAGTACTTGAGTGATACTTGGGAAAAAGAAAATTGTTTGTCTTAATACATTCTATGAAGGCTGAGGAGGGTTGGGTAATTCACTGTCATGGAAGGGAGGGTACCGTGTCTCTGGTCTAGGGGTATTCTTAGGATAGGAAATTGATATTGGTTCTTTCACTCTGGTACCCTCATTAAATGAGGCTAGCAGGGAAGGAAACAATTGATTCTCACAGTAGTTTATATTAGAAGGACGGGAGGATAAGTCCAGGTTATAGTTAGAAAAAGGGGTTTTACATTCTCTTGCTTTCCTCCGAGTGTGAGTGTTCGACGGAAGATCTTGGTTTAGGGTAGGACAAGCATGATGATATCCTATGACAGAAGAGGGGAGGTAGGATAGATCGGGATTAGGAAAAGGGGGATGCTAGATCTCATCTTTGGGCATTGCACTTCCGTTCTTCAAAGGCCCTCCATCCAAGCAGTACCCCTTTGCAGCCTCCCTCCCGGGGTCAGAATCTGGCAGTTTTACCCTTCTCTTGGTTACCTAAAGGGGGTCTTAAACAGATTAAATTTGAGAAAGCCATCAGAATTCTCATATTATACATTTACTGACTTGCTTCTGGGTGCCACTTGATGAGTATTGCCTGCTCCCTCTTTCATGCCCCTTTCTTGGTTGTTTGGTTCCTCTTGCATAAGTACTGGCTGTTTGTGGATTACCCTGGCATCAGAGTGAAACATTTGTGGAACGTTTCTGGAATCCTCGGACTGGCTCCATTGCGACTGTATCTCCCATAGCTGCACCCTTTTGCTGCTTGGGTTCAGGTCCTAGTAACACCATTAATTCTTTCCTTATCCCCTGCTCTCTTCTTCCTTTGTATTTACCTCCTTCTACAAGACTTGGATTATCTAGTGCAGCTTTATTTCCTAATCTACTCTGTATTTTTCTCCAGCCTATTGCTATGTACACGCTGGCTTGGAACCCTTGCCTGTATACTTACGTGAGTGCCCACATGCTCCCGTATTATTGATATTCAGGGTCCATACTTACTGCTAATACTACCCGTCCTTTTCTAGACAAAAGAACAGAGCGACCAATACCTGTAATTACCAGAGGTACCCTGAGTGGATCCGTGTGGCTGTCCATAAAGCTTAGGTGGGTTTCTCTTTTTTCAATTAGCAAATTCTTAATTTGCACCAGAAATTATAACAGTGTCCGTCTTCATTCACAGCTTGGCGATATCTTGGTGGTCCTTATCGCCCTTCCATTTGAATCTAAGATTCCCCTGTAATATTTTGGTATTGGGAATCTCTGTTTCAAGAGGAAGGTCTGCCTCGATTGAGGAGACCCTTTATTGGGTTTGTTACTAGCTCCAGGGACACAAACACATTCTGACAGTATGTAAAAGATATGTACAGCACTGTGTTTTTGTTGCTTATTTTATTATGTCACCACAATCTGATGAAGATGTCTGTGGGACTTCGAAAGCTAATGCATTTTAACATCTCATTAAAATATTTTCAGTTAGTCTGGTAAAAGATGGCTAAACCACACCAGCCGCGCCTACATTCATTATTTTTGCGTTGCATAGCCTGCAAATGTTACCATGTCTCAGGCCCTGAGGCAATGCATGCCCCAAACCCTGTGTGACAAGGGTAATCCAGACAAGGGGAATCCATTCAGTTTGAGCATACACAGAGCTGCTGCACTGACACTGAAGGTAAGCGGGAGAGAGGGTGGAAATAGCCACCACTGCGGACAATGTAGTGAAGTTTATTGAGACAGCTGGTACTGGGATGTTCCTCTTCTCCCCCACCTGAGACCACCTGTCCCCTACTGCCCCTGCATAACCCATCACGCACGGCTACCCCTGCGCTCGACCTGTATACCCCTGGGTGCATCCCTGAAGCATAGCTCTATGTTGGTTCCCATCTAGGTCTGTGCTTTATGAATGTCATAAAGCGTGATAAGGCTGTTTGAGTAGGTGTGGGCACTGACATTAACTAACCAAATATTCTATGGTGGGTATTTATTCTGAGCTATTTTCAAAATGTATCAACAGCTTTGCCTGCACATCTTATTTTTTTGGGAAGTACTGGGATGTTCATCTTCTTCCCCTCTGCTTTACCCCCAACATCCCGCTATCCCCTACCCTACCCTGCAACCCTCTGCTAGCCCTGCGACCTACTTGTATCCCCCTTGGTGCATCCCCAATTCACAGATCTTTGTTGCTGGCCCTCTTGGGATACACTTTATAAATCCCATACATGCATATATACGTGCAAAGAGTTAACACATAGCAGACCTCATCTAGCCTGTCTGCCCTTGTGGACATTTTGTTTTCCCTTCAGGATTACCCTTCACCACCACTGGGACTCTAAATCCACAGGAAACCTTTTTTTTTTATCCACGAATGCAGATGTAGTACATTTTCATATGAGTACATTAGTGCTGGGGGCAGGGGAGTGTAGTCCTCTATGTAGGATTTGATAGGTACTTTATAGGTACTTTATAATTATCCAGGGTTCAAAACTGCCAGGAGATGGAAGCTATTTAGCTTCTGGCTATAACCAAGGGGCGCCTGGTAAGCCAGAAACAAACAGCTACCAGGATTTACTTTTGACTCCTGGCTCAAGTGGTGCTGTACAAACCTAGCTATGGGATTTTAACTATGTATGTTTGGGACATTATAGGTACATTTAGTGCATATTGGATAACATGAAATGGACAAAACGTTAGAGCTTGCACTGAAAAAACATTAGTTTTGGTGCAGTTAAATTGTGCAGATTTAATCAACAAAACCTTTGAAGTTCAGCAGATGTGGGAAGTCATGGCCAGCTTAACACAACACGTTCCCGTTGATGTGCCCCATAATGGTATGTCCCTGATAATGTCATTTGTTTTGTATGTCATTGTGAATGCCTTCTCTTATAACAATATGTATGTGCTCATGGGCTTTGCTACTGGAACGCACCAAATCTTTCCACATCCGCTGAATTTCAAGGGTTTTGTTACGTTAAATCTGTACAATTTAATTGCTCCTTAGCTGAGGGTTTTTCAGTGAATTACAAGGGTTTTGTTATACCGTAGTTTTTTCACAGGCCACTAGCCATGGCCTTCGGCTTTGTCCAATGTACATGTTCCCCCAATATGTTTTTTTTTTACACACTAGTGGCCGTGGCTACCATAGATGTATCTCGAGCACACTAGCCAGGGCCTTTGGCAGTGCCCACTGTATATTTGAATACACTACTTACTGAGCCACTGGCCATGGCCAACATGTCTTTTAGGCCAATCAGCCATAGAAAGTGAGCACAGCCTTCAAGCTCACTGGCAAGGCCCATATTGCATCCCTTCACATGTTGCTCCAATAGGTCACCCCATACCTCGCTGTAGCTGTAAAATTATTTTTTTTGGCATTAATCTCTTTTTTAAAAAACTTGTTTCCCATAACCACAGTTAAATTAGCAATGGGCCACAACTAAACCTGAATATTTTAAAAATATTCACAGTTATTGTACGTGTGACGCACTTTCATTCCTGATGCCGTTTTTTACCATAACCCTGAATATGCAAAAATGACCCCGAATACGTGAAAAGGTTCAAGCTCTGAACTTTGTCGCCAGCTGCCCCCAATTCCCCAATTTCACCTGGTCTCTTCGTGCCCCCTCCTTGCCTCTAGATTGATGCCATTTCCCCCTTTTCCTCCACCGAAAGGCATTTACTCAACTTTTTGTTTTAAAATATTCATAAATATTTTTAAAATGTTTGCGAAATATCTCTCGCATTGAACAAAAATAAAATGGTTTATTTCTGAAAGGCAACTCTGCTGCAAAGCACCATGGGAGATATAGCTATCATGTTCTTCATCAAACATTTTAAGAACTACCCCGATCTCCCCATTCCCACCCAGAAATCGATTCAATGCTTCATGCTCAATTTGTTTCATACCTGGTCCCATTGCGTCCAGCGGTTTGGGCAGAGAGCTGGAGCAAAATTTTAACTTTTCCTCTGTGGGAAAATGAATTGGGACTAGGCCAAAACAGTGTTTTTGTACTTTGTGGGTGCCCATGACACACATTTCGTTTGCAAACTTTCAGTCAAATTGGTCATGCAATTCAAAGGTTATTACCAATTCATTTTTCATTGTATAGGAATCTTTTAATTTATCCAAAACTCTTTGAAACTATTTAAAATGAATCAAGGGTCTTCAACAAAGGAAACTTTATTGCAAACCTCGCCACTACAGTCCTATGTAATAATAAATAATAGCATATTTCTACACACCCATAGTTCTTAGAGCACTTAAACAACATAAGACATTATTATCCCACATACTGATACTCAAATATCAACCTCAGAAGGATGAAAGGCTGAGTTGACACTGCTGGGATTCGGACCTGCCACAGCAGGACGCGCACTGATATCGGATGCAAGCACTTAGCTCACTGTGCTATCTGGCCTTTATATATAAGACAAATATGTGATATACTCATAGGTGGCATATTTGTAGCAGAAGGTATTGTTGTTCAGCTGGGTTGCCATGCCAGAAATGAGGAGCCAGAGACCAGAATGTTCTGTGAAGGTGCCTCTTTATTCAGGTTCTCAGTCACACAGACAGAGTTTACCTCCACAGGCACCTGTTTTTGCTATGGACAGGAAAAAGAAACATAAAGAAACAAAAATAACATCTTTTACTACCGGTCTTGTGTCAGCTGCAGCTAGACTCTCCATGTTATAGGCTGGCCCCAGGGTGGAACTGGGTATTATCCACAGGCCACTCAAAGGGATCTTCTTTCTTCTCGTTACTTGGCATCTGTAACATAGGAGTAGTCTCAACCAGCCTTCTGGGGTTTTTCCACACACCGTCTGAGACCTTACCTGGCCTTACACACTACAACTGTGCAGCTGCAGGCAATATTTAATGTCTGTGTCTTGTCCTGTGCAGCCAGAGCTCTGTAGGTCAGCCAGGTCAAGTCAACATAGCCTGAAGTTTCGAGAGTTAACCTATCTTTCAAATGAAGCAAAATGGAACTTCACACACCCGCTTTAAACAGACAAGATGAATGTGTTTTTTGAAGGCACAACACGCTGAGATGTCATCTGGCCCTCTCATAATTCATTCTCTTCCTCCCACTGCCGATAAGAGAGATCTAGTCTCTTATTTTTGCATGCAGGACAATAGTCACACAGAGCTTTCTCTTGCTCTTTCAAGATGGCTGCCTTATTTACCATCTACTTATTCCATTCTACTGCAATCACTCATTTACACATAATCATGACAACCGGCGAGTTTATTTTTACAGCAACGACTTTAGCGTTGCCTCCTCGAGCCACTTTCAGCGATATTCGCTCTAGATTGACCCGGCACCGCATTACACAACAGTAAGCACCGGTCAGGCATTTTAACCTACATTTATAAGAACATGCAATGTTCCTAGTTTTGATGAATACCTTTATTTCACAGTTACTCTACACATTTACTTCCCTGCACACAGTTTTTAGAATCACTATCAGGTTAGTAGTACTACCTTGATTTATGAGCCGGATAGCACACAGGGCTATCACAGTCCATGGGTGCCTCTAGTAACCGATATGTCAGTTACAGTCCGGAAACATTCCTATTACTATTCTTTGACATACATTAGTGGTGGGTTCTAACATTAGGTTACACCAAGTAGACATCTGATACATACTTGCCAACCCTACCGATTTAGGCGGCAGGATATCGCTTTTTAAGCAGTCCTACCGCCTACCGAATTATTAGCAACAAATACCGATTTTCTTTTGTAAAAGAAAAAAGAATTTAAAAAAAAATTCAAGTTTTTCTGGAGTTAAGGGAAGTTTGAATTACTTGAAAAATAAAATTATTTTGAACTGATGAACATTGAGAAAGTCATGTTTTGCTGCTAAATGACATGATATGGGAGACTACTCTGTCCACAACTTAATTATAAGTAAGAATCGCATGAAACCTTGTGCATACATGTGATAGTAAATGTACCATGGTTATCTAAACAGAAGATGGCTGAGGTAAGTATCTCTGCTTATCGCTGCAATTCCTGAAGTAATTCTGAACATGCATGGGCACAGTTAATAGTTGGGCATTTGCTGTCTTTCATGGCAGTTTGTTTATTACTGGCAACGGGTGATAAGGGGAAAGGTGTAAAGGTGCGATTGAGGATTTGAGAAGGGATGCAGGTGAGCGAGATGACGAGAAAGGGGGACGGTGTAAGCAAAGCAGGATGCTGGTGAGTGAGGCTGCCAGTAAGGTTGAGCATGAGGTGTTCGTGAGAGTGAGGGCAAGACAGAGCGAGAGAGAGGGTGACAGAGAGGAAGGTTGAGAGAGAAATAAGGGCGCAAGAAAGGATGTGCTTGCTGAGTGTGCAAAAGGGGATGCATGCATGGGAGCCAGGATGAGACAAGGTGCACAGTGCGGGTGTGAGTGTGCAGGCAGAGATGGAAGGTGCAGGGAGAGGGAGAGTGTTGGGCGGGTGCAAAGAGTGAGAGAGAGAGCCAATACAAGAGACCTCCAATAGATGCCCATTCCCAGACAATACACGGCTGTATTTTGCAACACAGTTTCAGGCTAACTGTTTCCAAAGAAAAGCTGATGCCTTTCTTAACAATATATACCAACATTGTCCTATAAAATACTGTTTCATGCTGACTGTGGCCCAATATATGGTGGTATTGCCATTGTAAATCCTTTTCATGGTGGCTTTGCCCAATATTATTAGTATGCTATTGTGAACACGTTTTCACGCTGGCTGTGGGTGGATGCATTGGGGAAGTAGGGGGGTAAAAATGAAATGATGCTGTGTGCACCCGTGTAGTTATAGAAATGTTCTGCATGCTGACAGGGTGTCCTTTGGGGCTACAAAGGTGGATGTGTGTAAACTAGACGAACATGGAAATGCATTTCACATCCTGCCAACAAAGAGCTGTGCATAATCTGAAACTGATAATTGTTCTTGCTTGCTAACCCGCTCCTAATACTGTCCTCCCATTTAAAATGGCAGCCAGTGTTTCTGCCCTGCATCGAAAGTAACAAACCAAATAAGGCACAGAATGTGAGTGTGATGGATTTTTTTCTGCAAGGGTGGAACAGCCCAAGCTTTTTTCATTTTTATATAATAAAACGATGTGAGCAATTCTGTCTCTGAAAAGGGGGCTTGCTACTCAGAGACTCCCTTTCACAAATGCTCTATCACAAATGCTCTATGCCAAAGGTATGCACACATGTTACCAGTCTCCTGACATGTACAGTCACAGATCTGTGGTGGCAAAGGTCAGGTTCAAAAGCCACATATGCATCCCTGACAGCTGCAAAGACAAAAAGTCCATGCATGCAGGGGTGGCATTTTAACGCTCTGCACCTCTGATCTAAATTCAAATGATTGTGGAATCTAGACAGTCTAGGGTAAAGTAAATCTATAACTAATCGCCATGCCTGGTTTGGCATGGTAATCGCTAGAATTACAAAATTATAAAACCACTACAATTTGGTATCACACCATTGTCAGCTCTGTAAACAGGGCCTAAATATGACAGTACTGATTTATATTGCTATATTGCATTTAGGCTGTCTCCACATCTGCCATGTGGAACAATAACTAGGATTATGCCGCTTTAATAATCCAGCAGGAAGGGTAAGGGGAGTTTCTATCCCTAACGGGCATAGAAACCTCCTCCAAGAGGTTTCCTGGGAACCATGCTTCAAAGGCAGGCACTAACATAAAAAGTACTCCCTCACACTATGGTGCCAACCTCTGGAGTCCTTTTGAAGTCATTGACGTTTGAGAATTTGTTGTGAGTTCAGTCCATTCCAAGGTCTCCTGCCACAGAGTTGAAATCAGAAGGCATAAAAGACAGAATCAAGCTCTGTTCTCTAGCCATCCCCAGGGAACAATGGGAGTGACCGCTGCATCTCTACTGGTTGCATTGGAACTAGGCTCCTGTTCACTGGAGGTGAAAGATCCCCTGTAGGTGCCAACCAAGCTCTATGCAGTTGGACTGCAGTACAGAATGACTCTCCTTGTCCCTCGAAACCTTGTATTGGGGCTTCCAGCAACCCAGAAGTCAAGGAACAGCTCTGTGCCCTGATTCCCACATTGACTTCCTTGTTAGTTACATCAACCAGGACACCTGCAGCCTGTTCCTAGTTTCTTTGTGCCATATGACGTTGCTGCTTGGACCACACTGCATGTTGGACCAGGTGTCTCCACTTCCCGACTTGACACCTCCTCAGCCCCAAATGCACCCAGACTCCCAGTTTGATGCCAAAAAGCCTATCCAATGCTGGTGAGCCCCCTTGGACCACCTTTGGTCCCATAGTGACTTCTAAGCCACTCTTCTCTACATTTCCCTGCTAAAACGCAATCTGAAACTTTGACATTGTGCCAATTAAGCACCTGATGATCCCTGCTCATCTACCCAGAGTGCCCTTTCTCAAATGTCTGCAGTCTGTGTGTTTCATTTACTGGGATGTGTTCTTCTAGTGTTTTCTTCTTAGTTTGATTGCATCTTAACATTTGATTAAACGTGTATATTATTATAGGACCTTGATTGGGCATTCTTTTATTTTGGAACCATTGTACTTAATTTGTGTGTGTTGCTACTTTTATATCTCACACCCCTCCTGAAGATACAACCTACCCTCGGCCTGCGCTACCACATAAGGTGAAGGAGGTATAGCTATTGGCCTATGCCTCTTTCACCCTTATGATTGGGCTCACTTCTGGCTTACTAGTAGCGTGGGGCTGAGTAGGCGGTTATGCCGCTTTTTCTCCCTGTACCACTGTAGAGCAGTAGTCATCAGGGAGACACTGGGTTTTTTACCTTTCCTCTGCAATGGGTAGTGTTTCCTGCCACTGTAGCGTATAGTCTTATAGTCGAACATGAGTTTTGAATGTGGTGCTGCAAGGCCTGACAAGGTGCTGCGCATCTTGTGAACATTTCTGAAGTCCTCTTTGGGGCAGCGCAAACACATACAAGCACACTCTTCGCTTCATTCAAGATTGCCTTACACTATCAGCTGACAATCAATGTTAAGATGGATTTCTAAACTCTGACCTGGTGGGCAGAGGTTCAGAACACCAGCCTAGTTTCCTGGAGCAGGGAAAACTTCTGGACAAGCCAGACCAATCAAGGTAGCATTGCGGTGGTCAAGACTAGGTCTCAGGAGGGTAACTAAAAGACCTTAATGAGCAGACAGTGTAAAGGACAATTACAAATCACTCCCAGACAGGTGATCTATATTAAAAATATAAGTACATTTATTCAAGGCCTTTGAAGTTCAACACACAGTAATATCACAGCAATACTTTTAAACCAACACAATCCTACTAGAATACTGGCAGGAAAGGGTTAAAATTACATGAAAAGATAAGCTGCCATCAGCCCTGTCCATGACACATCTGCACATCTCCAAAAAAATCCTAAAGTCTTTGTAATTGACTATGAGACCCAAGTGCACTGTACTGGAATTTACATTGTGCACTTGTTACATGTTGCAGAAAAGTTGCAACATTGGAAGAGGACTAAGGAAAACAAAGACGCCCAGTACTCACTGTCTTAAGGGCATGTCAGTTTCCCCATAAAAAGTGAGCGAAAGCCCAGAGGAGTGCAGCAGAAGGCTGTAAGGTGTGGCAGCAAAAAGTTTAGGGGTGTACAACTGGAGGGAAAATTACATATAAATGAAATCTTTCCTAACACTCGATCCTCCCAGACTAAGGACAGGGGGACTTAATCCACCCCCGGATGAGTTTCATGTTTCAGATCGGTTAAACATTCTGGACAACTGCTATGTAGGACACCTGGCCTATGCTCAATGGTGAAGTCAAAGCTAGTAGTAGGATACCGCTTTTTAAGCAGTCCTACCGCCTACTATTTTTTTTTTGTATAACATTTTTCTTTTTGCCAACGCCAGCTCGGGGGAGTCATTGGAGGGCTCCACCGAGCTGGCGTAGCGGGAGAAGGTGCGGCATGCAGGCTTTTGATTTAAAAGGCGCCCACGGCGGTGGGCTAAATGCGCCCCTCAGCCGCGGGTGCCTTTGACAAAAGGCGCCATTAGCCCCCCACCATGCAAGCTCAGGGGAGTGCGCCTCATTGTCATTGAATGCACCCGTGGCGGCGAGCTCATTCATTGACAATGGGCTGCTGACAAGCCCTATTCCTATCATTACCTCCTCGCCGGACTATTTTTGAAACTTTAAGATTCCTACCGATTTTTGGTCACAGAATGTTGGCATGTATGCTGATAAGAAGCACACGTTCTGCTATTATAAGGCAGACAGCAGCACTTGAGCCAATGGAATCCTGCACTCATTATGAGAGAGAGTGACAATAAGCATGAGCAAACTCATGAATAGCAACACTAATAAACGTTTGGTATGAATATAAATAATAAAAGTATGCTTTACGCTTTATTCATGCTCTCTTATTTGTCTAAATTTCCTATATGTTGTCTCTGTTGTGTTTGTAATGTGGCCAATTGACATGCTTTGATCCTTGATTACGTTACTTTATAGAGGTGTTGATGATGATAACATGTGGCTTACTATATAATTTGACATACTGAACTAGAAGTGTATACCATGTCTGTGGATTATCTTATATTATTGACTTGTCTGTACCAGATGAGAGCTATTGACCCTGAAGAAGGACAAGCAATGTCCGAAATGCATTGGTCTGATTAGCATCTGTGCTATTGTTTCAACAATTGAAACACACAAGAAACTTGATTGCTGTTATCACACTTTATTTGAACCACCATGAAATCTATACAACCACCAAATGAGATCTAACACTAGAAATTCAAACACATAGTGGATGATAGAATTGCCTGATTTTGCCTGACCCTTGTTTTGGGACAAGTCAGGTAAACAGCTCTGGTGTTTGTCTGCTGTCCTTTATGTTGCGCTAAAGTGTTAGAGTTAGAAAGAGGGGGCAGTGGTTTGGATTGTCTGCCGTGAGAGGATGGGGAAAAGGTATAAACGGAAGGGGGATACCGCGTCTCAACCATCAGTGTCCCACTCCCACTCCCCGTGGACCCCCCATTCAGGTGATATTCCCTCACTTTTCCACCCCCAGGAACTGCATCCAATAGCGATGGCCGTGTCCTGGCCACCTGGATGACAGATCCCCAGGGACTAGCTAGGGAGACACCTTCAGGTTTTTCACAGTATGGACATATACATATGTTGAAAAGTCTACGCTGTAGTTTTTCAAATTATGGTGTTCTAACAATTGTAATTTAGGCACACTACACATGTTTACTATTACATTCTATATGTCTCACCAGATCACACTAAATGCCCATTCAACCCATGCAGAGGTGGTCCCTAATCATGTATAAAATGAATGTTGAGGTAATATTTCTTGTAAAGATTCATCTGGTGGAAACAAGGATATGCATTGGGTGGTACAAAATTATCTTACTTCGAAGGAAGGACAGATGTGCTTCACTGCTTTAAGTTGTTCTATTTTAAGGTTATGAGAAATGGTGAGTCATTTAGAAATACTGCTACATTTTCAAAGAGTCCTGCAGAAATATTTGATGATGGTAAATTATTTTTCTACATTCGACATGTGCTGCTTGACATACTAACAAGGTATATATATGTACTCAAGTTTATAGTGTAGTCATCAATGATGTCATAGGTAATGTCATATATGATGTCTTCAGTGTGGTTGTGACCTCTGTAATGGAGTTAAGATGTCATAGCTCTCTGCAATACAATACTACCATACTTGTAGGGGTTTGCTGCACCTTAATGTTACTTTAAGGTTCTTTCACAGAATTTCAAGAGTTTTGTTGTGTTCAACTGTTTGATCTTAAACGTCTCAGCTAATGTTTTTTCATTGAATTTCAAACATGTAGTTATGCCTTTTCTCCCATTTCATGTACTACTACAGTTTTTCTTTTGATACCTCATGAGAGACCCTCAGTGACCACATCTTGATGTCATCACTGTACTCATAAGATGCACAACAGGAGATTTTGAGTTAGCATATTAACCTTACATGAAGTACCATATTTTGGGGGTTTTCTTGTGTTATACCAGCGATATTCAGATGCAGCCACAAGAGAAGTAACTACAAAGAGTTTGTCATAAACCCACCACAATGGAATACAACGAAGAACTCTTGCCACCAACAAGCCCCATTATGAGAGGATTGGATAGAGACACACTTCAGAGAACTAAACTAGTGGAAATCCCTGCACTTATTCATTTTGTGAAATGACAATAACAATGTTGTCCACCAGTGAGAGGAAGTACTATGGTGCAAGGGTGTCACACTCCACACTTCATTGGTTTCACTCATGTCTGTCTGACCATCATATTAGACTCCAACTAAACAATCATGTGACTAAGCCTTCTAGGGTCAAGTACAGAGTTCCTCAGGGTCCTGCTCTTTCCTGCTGTTATTTAATATATACACTACACCTCTTCATGGTCTCGTTGCCATGTCAGATATTAATTAACATTGTTATACAGAGGAGTACCAGCTTTATTTTCAGATTGAGAAAAAAAATACCCAGAGCAACACAGAACTGGCTTCTACTTTTAACTGTATTAAAATGTTGATGGGTAACTAGTTATGAGGCCGAGTCAATTCCCTGTGCCCGCCTGCATGCAAACCCACAGGTGTATGGGGTAAGTAAACAAAAAGTGGATAATAGTAATGCTTCAGACTGTAGTGATGAGGTTTGCAATAAAGTTTCCTTTGTTAAAGATCCTTGATTTGTTTTAAATAGTTTTGAAGAGTTTTTGATATATTCAATGATTCCTATAGTGCTTAATTTAAGTATTTGAGCCTCCATGCACTGATTATAAGTGTGCAGTGCTGGTCCTCAAGTAGCTATTAGTGTCGGGTCCTCTACACGTGTTTCACCACCAATGGTACTAGTGGCTTCTCAGGAGGTAAAGAGAGGGTATTGCTCAGATGATGGCAGATTTTTGTAGATCCCTGGTGGTCTAGGTGTTAGGCGAAATCTTACTTAGAGAATTCTGATACTTTTGTTAAATTGTCCCCCCTGATAGGTTTAACTGTGGACTGGAAGACTTTCCCGGAAAAAGGTTGATTATTGATGCACACCTCAAATTAAATGGCAATGTAACATAGATTTAAGAGATGCTGTAGATTAATTTTAGGTGCGCGGGAGGAACTGAGGCCATGGCACAAGACCCCTACAAACAAGAGACAATTGGAATGAGGATTCAACAAGGGAACCCTCCCGTCCCCTGCACACTTTAGGATGTTTGGACTAAGTCTACTACTGTTTTCTCATATTAATACAAAAAAATATATAAACCAAAGCGTTCAGTTGTGTGTTTTTATAGCAAAAGTGTATATCTAAAGTGTCAAATACACAATATTTCAAAAGGAGAAACATTTACAAATTCAAGAAGCAAAGCAGTCCAATAGTAGGTCACAATACATTTGAAACAATGGTGGAATCCAATTCATGTGGCGACACGTTTCGAGGATACTTTCCTCTTCTTCATATGGCCAAAATTGAATTCTTCATACAAAAGGAAAGAAACAAAGGGGAGAACGTGTGTACAAGTTTTTTATACCTTGAGGTAATTCATTAAACTCATGCTGTACATTTCAGTCTCATCTGTGAGCCAGAACAGACTACATTTTCAGAGAAATTGTAATTAATCTAGTACCACAAGGGCACATTCATTCCCAGTTAAATTCAGGGTGAGGGGAGGAGAAGAGGGTCAGAGAGACGTTTCTAGTCCAGTGCAAGAGAAGTCATCGTTCAAAAGTGTTTAGAAAGAATGTAGGTAGGTAAAGGAGCCATATAGGACAAGATATAAGAGAGTTTAATTACCAGTAAGCAAAGTGTTCGAGGGCATCGGGTGCAGATAGAGATCCTTGGTGGTGAATCAGGCAATGTGTAGATCCTCCACGGGAAATATAGTTTGTTGTAGTCAAGAGGAAGACACAGCTGCAACAAAAATGAGGAGCAAGTGAGTAGAAATCAAACTATGATGAAAGGTAAGTTCAACCCTAGGCACTAGACAAAATGTAGTACCTGTGGAGTGTACAAGAGGAGTGGCAAGTGCTGGAGAAAATATTCGAACGGCGTGGAAGCCTGATATATTCGGGGTTAATTCACGTTAAACACTGTGTAACTTCTGTTCAACGTTCATCAAGAGTCAGCAAAGCACTCTAGAGAATACGATATAAGTGTGAGCTTGAGAGGAATACTAAAACAACATATATTGATACAATATTATCCACAACTAAAGTGTTAGCTGATGAAAAAAATACCTTGTGGTATACGCTTAGCAGTCATGGTGCGCGAGCTGTCAGGCACAGCGTGCTGGCAATGCGCTTTCTTCAGTGGGCGGTTTGTAAGGATAGGAACTCAGGCAAAACAAATACAGTGCACATGTGCACTAAGAGTCTCAATGCGCAGATGATGATCTGTGAAAAAGTGTAACGGAGAATTAACCCGGATCGAGGTTAAGAAAGTACTTAAACTAGAAATATCAATGGGATAGACAATGCCCGGTAACGTGCGCTTACCTGCACAATAGGAGACCAATCGCAAAGACAGCTGCCGCCGGTCAACGCGTCCTAGCAGCTATGGGAACGGCGCGCAATGTGGAAGAAAAAGGTTGGCGAATGTGAAGATAGAGAAGGGACTAAAGCAGTCACCTAAAGGATCGGCCATCTTAGAATGGAGTAAGAAGTCATCGGGTGAGCCCGCCGAGGTAAACCACAATGTGTCAAGAGGAGTGAAAGTATATGTGGAATAAATAATAAAATTGATGAAAATAAAGATTACATTTTCTCCTCATACTTTTTCTATTTTCCCTTTATTTTTTATCTTTATTTTCATCAATTTTATTATTTATTCCACATATACTTTCACTCCTCTTGACACATTGTGGTTTACCTCGGCGGGCTCACCCGATGACTTTTTACTTAACGAAGGCCCCGGGCATTACCAGAGTCGGTAATGCCCCCGCCGCGACGGTCATATTGCTATTAGTATCCCGGCCCGCAATATTTGCGTGACCGGGTTACTAAAAGCAATTTTTTTCTGTCCCGAAATGCTGCGGCGTTTCGGGACAGAAAAAAAACAACCAAGAAAATGGCCGCCGCCATGGAAAGGGAAAACAGAGTCCGATTTCCCTTTCCATGGCGGTCATCGGGAGCAGACGCGCTGGGAACACATGTGTTCCCAGCGCGTCCTCTCCCAAAAAAGGATCAAGAAAAAGGTAAGTGGGGATGGGAGGGGGAAAAAAAAAAAAACGTACCCGTGTCCCCGGTGGGGGATGAGGAGAGGAAAGCCCCAAGCTGTGTGGAGGCGCGGAGCGGGGATGGACCCGCTCCGAGTCTCCACACTGCTGGAGACTTCCCTCGTCCCCCACCGGGGACGCAAAAAAGGATCAAGAAAAAGGTAAGTGGGGTTGGGAGGTTGGGAGTGGGAGGGGAAAAAAACAAACAACATACCTGCATCCCCGATGGGGGACGAGGAAAGCCCCCAGCCGTGTGGAGGCGCGGAGCTGTGATGGCCCCGCTCCGAGTCTCCACACGGTTGGAGACTTCCCTCGTCCCCCGCCGGGGACGCAGAAACAAGAGGGTAACTTGGGGGGGGTGGGTGGGAGGGAGGAGAGGGAAGGGAAAAAAAAAATACTTACCCGAGTCCCCGGCAGGGGGCAAAGGCAGCCTCTCAGCCGCGGGGAGGCCCCGCTTCGAGCCTCCCCATAGGCTGAGGGGTTGCCACACCCCCCGCCGGGGAAAAAGTCTGTGGAATCCCGACGGAGGGATTCCCGGCCGGGTATGGACCTGGCGAGAGCCAATCAGAATGCTTGTTTCATTCTGATTGTCTCTCGCCGGGGTACTAATTAAAATTAAGCACTATTGGAATCTTTGAATTTATCAAAAACTCTTCAAAACTATTTAAAATGAATCAAGGATCTTTAACAAAGGAAACTTTATTGCCAACCTTGCCACTACAGTCTAAAGGACTGCTATTATCCACTTTTCGTTCACCTACGCTATACACCTGTGGGTTTGTATATAAGCGAGCACAGGGACTTGACTCCACCTCTTTACACACACTACCTCAACCTTTGGGCAGACACAATATCACGAGTCAGCCATCGACAGCTAAAATATCTATATTTTGGGGTTTTCGCGCCACAGGATTGCTAGATGCCTTCAACCACTCTTTAAAACGGGTAACTAGTTATGTTTCAATGGGTCCAAAACTAAACTGTCAGTAACTGGTTCTTTCAATTTTCTTCACAAGTTGACTTAACAATCTTTGATTTCATTTCAATCTATAACTATTACCAGCTTATCCAAAGTCTAAACCCTGGGTGACATCTTTAGCTCTTAATTGTATTTATTGTCGCTGACTACCTTCATAATGATCCCTTCATGCTATAACTTATGAGTCTTTGGTAAGAAAAGGCCTTACTTCCAACAAGATCATATAGCCACAATTGCCAGGGTGATCGTGGGTCAAAGATGGATTGCTATGATTCTCTGTCTGCTGGGGCATTTAAGTCTGTTTTATCACAACTTCAGGAGCTGCAGAATACTTTTGCTTGCATCATATATAATGTCCCTTTCCACACTTGGGATGCACTTATTTATTTTTATTTTATTAAGTGTATTTAGTTTATTACAAACCTTTCACAAATTTAACAAATTTAACAAAGAGCTCTTAAATAAAAAAGAGAAACAGAAAGAAGAAGAAATCAAGAAAAGAATAGAATAACAAAGAAAAAGCCAAGATAAAACAGCAATTTAAAACAACAAATTTAAAAGCATTTTTTTTAGCTAAATTAAACATAAAAACATGAAAACATTATATCTCTTTAGCTGTATCGTCTTTGCTGTGATGGTCTAGCATTTTAAGAATTTGTTCTAAGAATGTGACTGTGACAAAGTCTATTCTTGGAGTTCGACAGTCATATATTAAACTCCACCATTTCTCAGAGTCTAGACCACATAGATCTACGATGTTGCTGTTCATGTACAGATTTCGGAGATCTCTTAGCTTTTTACAGAATAGCACCAAGTGGCTAAGCGACTCCTCACTTCTTTTGCATAATCGGCACTTTTTACATATCTTTTCCTTGGTGTATCTTGCCTTTGTTGTTTTATTTTGAAAAACATTCAGTCTGAAACGTAATAATAGATCTCTTTGTTTACAATTTGGACATTTTCTCAAATAATCTGGTATAATAGACATCACACCACAATTTGTTTTTAGGAGTGTGTGGGTTTTTGACAATGCTCTTTTTGTTTCGGTGTTGGACCAATCCTCTGCCCATAGCATTCTTTTAACGGCTTTTGGGTTATCAGCTAAGATTTGTTTCTCTAGACCGGCCTCTTCTAGAATTAGATGATTTTCTCTTTTCCATTCATCCACTACCTTTTCTGTGAAGTTGTTATTTTCACAAAATATTTCAAATTGGGTTGGCGTGAAGTTGCTCATTGTTTTTCTGTATAATATCAGCTTGTTATAGCAGATATATACATGTAGAGCAGTCAGGCCGAATTTTGTGTCAAATTACCAACATTGGTGTAGCTTTCGGTATTGGTAGGATACTTTTCCAGAATAGCTCTTCCAAGGCATTCCAGAAGTTCTCCGGAATATTTGCGCAAGTTTCTCCACCGTACGTTAATGTTTGTATGACTTTAAGTCTGTAGAATGTTATTACAGGTCTAAGGGAAAATTTGCCATATGTTTTGTTGATGATATTAGCTTGCGCTATTAGTTGTTTTGTTTTTATCTTTAACATCCTTTTCCAGGGCTCTTCATTTTTTATCCCAACTTGTTGGATACCCAGGTATCTCATTTCGCTACATGGCTTTATTTGCGTTTTATTCACAGTCCATTCCTCGTTCTTGCCTTTTTTCCATCTTTTGTTGCCAAATATCAGTATTTCTGTCCTTCTGCATTCATTTATAGCTCCTTTTTTTCTATATATTTTTCGACCTGATTCAAAGCTCTTTGCAGACCAACTTTTGTGTGGTCTAATATAATCAGGTCGTCTGCATATAATAGATGGTTGACCGGTCTGCCATTTATTCTTGGTGGAAAGGTCCTGCTGTTGTTTAGGCAGGTTTGCAGATCTTCGATATAGAAGAAGAAAAGGGTAGCGGCTAGCGGGCAGCCTTGTTTGAGGCCTTTTGGTGTTTTGATTTCTTTTGATAGGTTGCCGCCTTGATCGAATTTAACTCTTATTGAGGTTTTGGTGTACAGTTCTTTAATTGCTTTCAAGAGGTCTGCGGGGCATCCTTTAGAAGCTAATTTTTCCCAAAGCTGTGTTCTATTTACACTATCAAAAGCTTGGCGTAAGTCAATACTGGCTATGTATAGTTTGTGTTTATTTGTGAATGCTCTTTTTTCCATCAATCCTAGTATTAGGAGATTTAAGCTGCACCCTACATTTTCAACAAAGCCAGCCTGTCGTTTGTCGTAGATGTTTATGTCTTTGATCCACTTTTTCAATCGCATTAGCAAGAGTGTGGCAAAGATTTTTCCAACGCAATCTAACAATGCAATCGGTCGGTAATTTTTTGGTTCCATACGATTTCCTTTTTTGAAAATAGGAGCAATGATGGCCAGCTTCCATGATTTTGGGATTTGTCCCAGTGTGATGATTCTCTTGAATAGTCTTTTGCAAAAAGTTGCCCATTTATCTGGATCTTCTTTTAGGACTGCATTCAATAAGCCATCTGGCCCTGGAGCTCTTGATGAGCTTGCTTTTAAAATTAGTATTTTTATATCTTCTTTATCAAAGATAATATTCCAAGGTCCAGCTTCCTTTTCTTTTTTGTCACTTTGGAGATCTGAATTTTCTGTATCATTAAACAATTTTGTAAAATGTCCCATCCAGCTAAGTTCTGGGATGGAATTTATAAGAGCTGGCGCTGATTGTTTCTCATTTAGCAAATCCCATAATGTTCTGCTGTTTGTATTATCTATGGGTTTCTGCATGACTTCAGCATCATGTTGTAACAGTTGTATTTTATATGCCTTCTGCCAATTTTTGTATTTTTGTTTTCTTTTCCGAATCAGTTCTTTCGTTTCCTTGGTATTTTCTATTTTAAGTGCATATAGATCTTTTCTCAATTGTTTTTTTTGTGTCATCACCTCTGGGTCGTACACATGTAATTTTTTGACTTTTGGTTTCATATATTTTCCTGCGCTTTGTTTAAAAGTCTGTAGCGACATGTCATATTCTGCAGACTTTATTTCTTTAGCTTGCCACTTGTCCAGATTTTGCAAAACAGTGTCAAAATTTATTTTTTTTCAGCCTTAACGGTTTAATCCAGTTTCCAGCTCAATTTTGATGTCCCATACTGGATACTGTCTTGGCTTCCAATGTGAGATCACGGCAATGACTGGGTCATGATCACTGTGAATTGATGGTATTACTCGGAAATTCAGGACTTTAGCTAACAGTTGTTCCGAGACAAACATGTAGTCCAGTATATTACTCAGTTTGCCGTTGGACCAGGTGTTAATGGGAGGAATGTCCCCCTTCATATTTCCATTTAGTCTGTGTAGTCTCCTTGCTTCCATTTCGTCGTTCCACATTTGCCCACGTTTGCATTTTTGGCAATTGTTTTGATTTGTTTCATTTTGTGTTGGTCTCTTTGCCTCAAAACAGTTTGCATTAAGATCGCCACAGATAAGGATGTTCAAATCTTGATGCACTTCTCTATTGTGGTCCAAACATTCCATTATTTCATCTATGAAATGTTCGCTTTCGTTTTTTAGAGGATTCCAATATGTATTCAATACTAGTAACGTTTGTGTAGGCCTTGGAATTTCAGACTGAAATTGCACTATTGTTGCCTGTACGTGTTTATATTTGTGGATTTAAGCACCGTTATCCCAGAACCATTTTTGATTAAGGTTAATAGGCCTGCAGATGGTCTTCCAAGCAAGCCTCCTTTCGCTGGATTACATAACACGGTGTATCCCTCCTTTATAGGTGCAATTTTCAGCCATGATTCTTGTATGCATATTATTTCCAATTTATTTAGAGTTGGGTTGAAATCATTAAAGAGATGACGGAAACCTCTGGTATTCTAGCTTCCTATTTTCCAGTTTTCTTCTTGGATTTCTTTGGGTGGCTACAATTTTGGTTTTATGGCAAGAGTGCCAGTTAGCCAATTCCAATATTTCGGATCATCATTTGGTATTTGAGTTGTGTTATTTGTTTCAACTGTGTTTTGATTTCTTTTTATAGTTATTTTTATTTTGTTTAGGTGTTCCTTTTCGTGCTGTTGTTTAGGTTCTCCATTTTCATCATCTTTAGGTTGCCATTGCGATGGTTCTTGAGTCTGCTTTATTGTGGTACTGTTACCACAGTATTTACTCTGATTTTGTTCAGAGTTCTCACTCTGTTTAAACTTCACAATCTCCGTTCTTGCTTTGTCATGGTTTACACCAACGTCCTTGCAAAATTCTCTGTGTATTCGCCCAATTTTACTGTTTTCATGGGCCCCTGACTCATCATCTGCGATTTGATTGTCAACTAGTTTTGTGATCTTAAAACCCAATACTCTGAAATTTTCATAGGCCTCTAACATAATAGAGGCTAGTATAACAGAGTTTGTCACAATTTCAACTAAGTCAACGCGCGCTTCAACAGGGAAACTTACGGACAAAATTTCCTCTGACTTTATAGTTTTTAATTGAGGAATATATTGTAGGAGCTTCATGACGGCTGATCTATTTAATATTAGCCCGTCTGAATTTCTTGCCATTTTCTCCAGTGTTACCACCGTATTTATTGGTGGTTTTGGTTTTGGCTTAATCCATTTCTTATTTTGTCCGGTTTTTCTTGAGTTTCCATGTTTTTCAATCGGTGTCTTTATCTCCTTTTCTGTATTTTTTTTTAAGAACACTGTTCCGGTTTTCAAATTGGAACTCTCTAGGGATGGAAATTTCATTAGAATCTTTACTTAATTCTGTATATTTAGCTGTGCATTTTTCCATTTTTTCGCTTAGCGTTATGACATTTTCTTCACTTTTTTTGTTGTTGGTCTTAGAATTTATGCATACTCCTTTGGATTCATATGTATTGAAATCCATGATCACCCTCTCGTGAGTTTCATTTTCTTGGGAATTTTCGGTTTCATAAACAGAACAATCAAGGAGTTCCTGTAAACTACCATCATATATGCGAGACTCATCGGAAGACATAGATACAGTCGTGGTCTTTCCTTGTGACAACTGGTTCAGTAACTCTGATGGTTTATTGTTGTTTGGTGGCGTAGTGGAGGTACTTGGGATCTCATCTTCAGCTGTGATTTTTATATTTCTTAAGAAACTCCTGGAACCACAGATTTTTTTTGTTTCTTTATTTTTCACATTTTTTGTTTTACAGACACTTTTTAGATTTTTCTTTTGTGTGTTTATTGACTTCGAGACCTCTGTCTTTGCAGTTGTATTTTGGTCGAATATAGGAAAGGCACTCGTCTGCTTTCTCTGTAGCACTTGCAGGTTGATCGAGGTGCTCACATGGAATATGCTGACTATTCTCATTTACAGGAGGCAATGGCTTTTGGATGGGTTCCAGCGCCATTTCTAGCCTAGATGTAATTGGTGGCTTGACTCTTTTTTCTTCGCGTGCAATGAGCTGGGAGGGCTCAGGCTCGCTCGATGGCATACCAGTAATTGTTTTGTTACTCGTCTCTACTATTCCAACGTCTTTTGTTTGAGATGATAGAGTCATGATAATTTCTCGAATCCCTTCCAAGAAAAGTTGCTTGTCAGATTTAGCATCTTGTATTAAATCTATCAACGTTTTGAGGATGACGCCGTCCATTTCTTTCTCTCGGCTTCGTTTTTCTTTGATTGCCTCTATAACTGATTCTACATAAATCATTTTACTGTTCATTAGTGCAATCATTGTAGTTTGATCCCGTTGATTTTCATTTAGGTTTTCATATAATTTTAGAAAAGGAGCCATAGTAATTGCTACTGACGCGACAATGGATTCCTGCGCCTCTTTAAGCCACCTTGCTTCCTTTTTTGCTCTATTTAGTGTAAAGTTTTTGTGTTTTTGTGAATCAGTTCCTTTATTTCTGTCGCTCTCATTAGAGCTATACTCTGATGAGGAAGTGGTGTTGTTATCCAATTTCATTGTGTCCTTTGAGCGAATCTTAGAATGTGGTAAAACGTTTCTGATTTGTTCTTGTAGTGCTTTTATTTCTAGTGCACACTGTTTATTTATTTCTCCCTCTTCAGGGGAGCTTGTCCTTTGGCTTTCAGGTTCAGTACTATTTTTATTTGTAATTATGGCTGGTAATACGGCTTGATCTGTAAGATCTAAGAGATCGCACTGTATAATCTTTGAAGTGCTCTGTGCAGGTGAGTGCATCCGAGGGCGTTTAGGAGCCCATGATTCTTTTTCGACCTCTTGCATGGTTTGCTTTGGGGGGACTTGTTTTTGGATTGCTTTGTTAGAATTTTTTCTTCCATTATGCTCTTGACGTTTGATTTTTCTGAGATTAAATTTGTTTCATGTGTTTCGATCATCTCAGCTGTGTCAGCTGAGATTTGTTTCATGTGTTTCGATCATCTCAGCTGTGTTAGATAGGAGGTCATCATCTGTTATTTCCTGAGTGGCATTTCTTTTTGTGGCAATGTCTTTGCCATCTAGCACTATGTTCACTATTGTGCTTTCTTGCAGGTTTTTGGTTTTACCCATATTTACAACTTTGATCTCTCCAATTTGCAAAGGTTTTCCATTAAAGTGCCATCTCAATGTTCCAGCCTCGGAACTAGAGTGGCACCTTTTTTTGAGTGTTTCAAGTGACTTTGTATTCCATTTCGCTCTAGGTCTTTTGGGCGCACGCCAGATTGTATGTTGTTATTTTTAATTTGTTTGCTGTCATTTTTTAACATCTTCATACTGGTGCATTCTTTGTGAATTCGCTCATTTTCAATGAGTGATTTCATGGTATTTGCAGTCTCAGGTCTGAGTGTGTCAGTCGATGTTTGGGGTTAGCTTGCTGAGACATCATTATGATTGATGGGGCAGGTAGATGCATGGTCATGTTTGTGGCATTTACTGGGTGGGTGGCCTGAGGAAAGGTGTTTTCCTCACTGCAGCCGCCACTCTCTCTCCACGAACTCATCATGGGACACCCACTCGCCGGCGCACTAGGCAGCGGAACAGAGCCCTCTGTCTCCGTGTTGGAGTGAGCGGAGGGCAGGGCTGACTCGTCACAAGCCCCGCCCATACCAGGAAGCCGGCCGCTCGCCGGCACACAGCATGGGGACCCAGCCTCCTCCCCACAGAGCACCCCACTCAGCCCACACCCAACAACGGGGCGACCAGAACGGCCACCTCGGCACCCCCGCTGGCGAATTCCCCAGCACACTCCACCACTAGCTGGTCAAGCAGTCCATCCGCGGCCGCATTCACACACGCCACGCCGCGGGAGCAGTCGTGGGAGCTGGCCGAGCAGCCGGAGTTGAGGAGGACCTCCTCACAACATGCCCTCGACCCCCCTGTAGCAAAACATACATCAATCATAGGTGAGGAGCAGTTTTGGGCGGCAATTGGTGACAATGTATGGTTTATGTCCAATTCTCCAACTATATTTGTGTGTGTGTTTGTATTTAAATGTAAAGTTGGCTTTTTACTTTACTTTAAAGAAGCCTTTGCGGCAGTCTTTGAGGCTGATAAAGCAGATATGCTGAAAGGGGAGGCGTAAATCTGCTTGTCAACAGTAGCATCCAATGCACGTACCTTACTCCGGGTGCGTGAATTCATTTCTCCGGATATTTCAGGGTCCATTTGCTCACACATAGGCGAACACTCGGCAAACACTCTGCGACGCTCCGCGTATAAGGATAGTCTTTATGGTTTTCCAAAAGACAGAAACAAAAGACAGACTCCAACAGGGTCGCTTCCTCCCTCCTTCCTCCTTCCAGGGGCTAGGCAACAGAGCTTCACCTTCACCAATGCCAAACACTCGGCAAACACTCCGCACTTATTCTAAAGTCCCTTCTTGGCTGCCAATATCAGCAGGGAATCTATTTAAAACTACTACATTGTTTCATAAGAACCTATATGGAAATTCCCTATTTACCTCAAAACATTTTGCTCCTCATACACCTGCTAGGACCTTCTGGTTGTCCTCGGCAGCCCTGTTGATTGTACCCAGATTCAAACTAAATCAAACAAGAGGAGAATCCCTTGGTAACTCAGGACAAACAAATCTGAAATCACATTTCCTTCCCTTTAAAACAAGAATATAATCAGTTTCTCCTCAGGAAAGGGCTGAGAACCCATTTCTTTCAACTATTTTTAGGAAATTAAATAGCATAAAGTAGAATTTGATGCTTTGCAATTAGTCACTCTCAATGAATTTGAGTGGTCCAATCCCTAAATATATATATATATATGTGTGAACATTTGTTCGTGGCAGGATTGTGGCAAAGCCTTGTTCCTTATACAATTCCACACTGTTTCACCAATCTACACCAAATTTTGCATAGTTGCCTGTTAGGACCCTCAGGACATTACTAGCTATATGCCATTTGGACACCCCACCCCATTCTCTGGATTTCAGCACAAGTCAAAATGTGCTTGTGGGTTTGTGGCTTGACGAAGTATTGTTCCTTATGCAATTCCACACCATTTCACCAATATGCACCAAACTTTGCAAAATTGCCTGTTAGGACCCTCCTGACATTACTGGCTTCATGACATTTGGACACCCCACCCTGTTCACTGGATTTCATCACAAGTCAAAATTTGTTTGTGGGTTTGTGGCTAGGCAAAGCGTTGTTCCTTATACAATTCCACACTGTTTCACCAATCTGCACCACATGGTATATGTAAGGATCAGAGAATTAATACCATTCCTTCTGATAGTAATAATTCCACATTTAGTTGAAATTATAAACCCAAACCCGAATCATTACTTTCTTTGAAAAACTCCCCTAAATATATATTCAATGAAACATTAAAACAGAGTGAATCAAAATAAAGAGGTTAAAATAAATCAGAACATTTGGGACATCAAGTCCCATAATGCTCCAGGTACTGGAACAAGGAAGAGGGGCTCAGAGGTGCAGAATCATACTATGCAGTCTAGTGGTTCTAATGACCCACACCTGAGCGGGACCTTTGAATGTTTAGAGCCCCTCCAGGTGCAGGCCATTAGACAGCAGCAGTGGGAGCAGCAGAAGCAAGAGGAAGTCGACGCCTAAGTGGCCACTGTGTTTCCAGCGAGTTGCAGTACAGAGAGAGTCATTTGAGTTGGGAATCCGAGTTGCAGAGATCACACAGTGGGAAGCGGTGCTGAGACCTGCTGTCCAATAGGAGAGAGAGGCTTTCCTAACTCTGTGACATACTCCAGTGATTGGCGTTCACTGGAGTATGGGAGAACCAAAACAGGCTTCTGTTGCAGAGGGCGTGAGCAACGAGAATACAACAAGAGTTGTCGGATGCCCAGGTCCCAACGAGAGAAGAAGTTAAAGTGTGAGCGGGTCGAACGGAGGTACAGAGGAAAAACTGTGAGTTGGCCTAATGATTGTAGACAAACAAATGCACATTCACCTATTTTTCACACATGATGATTTAACTAGTTTTCTGAAGTGCATATATCGTCTGTGTTATTGTAGTTAATTTACAGATGTCTATGTTTCATCTTTTTTGGTGCAATACAGAGATGTCTTCGTTTTATTGTTTTTGAATGTGCAGTACTCACAGTCTCGTCATTCACAGAAGGACATCATCGCAGTTACACTTATTCGTATGTGCTGCCATTTTTAGTATTCAGTATTTTTTCATTATTTACATGCACTCCAACAGGTCGTTATTTATTTGATACTTATAAAAGTATCTTGTATTTCTGACAGAGAATCCAGCAGTGAACCACTGTATTATGCCTTTGTGGTACATTATCTCCTAATAGTATTATACAATTGTTTCTAGATTTTTTCCTGATGCCGGAAACAATTCATAAATGCATTTGATATATATCTCTGCCTGTGTCTAATATCAAATTATGAAATTGAAATTAAAAGACTTTTGCATAATTTGTTTCTATTCACTAAATGAGCTTATCACCACGTATGTATGGTTTTATGTGAAATGATTGTGGTGTTCTTGATATAAATTACTATGTGGGATTTCCCATAAAGGTTCACCTGCTTTCTGGTAGGTTCCACCAGATTTTGTGTTAGAGCTTTTCCCTTCATTTCAGTAATGCCACCCTGATAAAGCATGTCCATGCATGCTATGTCCATGTAGGCCAGTAACCCCATGTAAGAACGCACTCGTGTTCACTTTGCCTATAATGTCAGTAATGCCACCCTAAGAAAATATGTCAGGATTCCTGTGACAATAAATTCCAGTATGCCCACATAATTACAGACTCATTTTCACTTTGCTCATACTGCCCAGTGTTGACCTTTAAAGGAAACATGCCCCTGTCGCTATGTCCATATCTGCAAGTATTCCTACATTAAACACGTTAATTGTTGCTTTTCCTATAATGTCATTCTTAGAAAATATGTCCATGCTGGCTGCACAGGTATATGCCAGTATTTTCCATGTAATTACACACTCGTGTTCATGTTGTTAATAATGCCAATAAGGATTTTTAAGTAAAAAAACATGTTCATGCAGGCTGTGTCCATTTATGTCAGTATCCTCTATGAAGGCATCATGATGTAGACACAGACAACTGAATTAAGTTTGGACTAGAAACGTTGTTTAAAACAAAAGGAGGGTTGGAAAAACGCCTAATCTGCCCTATACTAAGGTGGGATTTCCCTACCCAAATAAAACTAATGATAGACTGTGTCAGGCAGTCCAAAGCAAATGTCTGTCTGTGTCCAAAACCTATATTTGCCCTCACATCAAAATCAGAAGTGTTCAAATAAAGGTTCAGAGCTTCTTCCAGCTCTTGGTTGGAAAAGGAGGTTTCCCCTTTACCAAAAATAGGGGTTCCCTTCCCCAAGCTTTCAAGTCTCTCAACTTTTTAAAACAACACAATTCCTTAGGATATTTACAGCTCTTCTGGCTTGGTTGCCTTTCATCAATTTCATAAAGTTCAGTTACTTGGTTTTCAAATCAGATAACCTTTCATTCATTCAATCAAAAGCTTGTTGATGACTTAAGTGTCTTTTCCTTAGGTGGGTGTGCTTGGTCTAGGCGCAGTTGACAAACTGCATGGACCACCCATCACAGGTCACGCTACCAACACACCTTATTGGCTTCTTCTTCATAGACACATTGCCACTGTTTCAGCCTCAAGTCACACAGTTCTTTGTATTCCTATGGTGCTTGGCAATACACTGTTCCTTTTTTAATCAGGGAACTGTACAAAATTGCTTTCAACTACATCAATATTCAAAAAGGCTCTTGTCATTCAAATCAATCACTTTTAAGACATCATCAGTTTTCTCTGGCCCTCTCTTGCAACAGCTTGTTTCAACTCATTCTTTCATTTAATTTAATCCTCAGATTTTTTTGGCTCCAGGTTATGGTATGATATGATATGGCATTCATAACTTGACAGAGACAATGATCCTACTAGGCCAGGTGACATTAAGAACAGGCGCAAGTGCAGGGGAGGGGGGAAAGGGAAAAAGTGTGAGGGGAAAAGGGAGGGGGCAGTACATAGGATAACAGTGAAATAAATAAAAAACAATAAATACAATAAATAAGAAGTGCAGCCGGGGGTGGCAAGTGCCGGGCTAAGTGCGGAAATCAGGTGAGGTGTCAGGTGCTGGTATGGGGCAGTGTATGTGTGCAACTGGCAGGGAGGGGACCTGGGCCCGAGAACAGAGGGTTGCCAGATGACCAGTGCAGTTTCAGTTTCAGCCAGGATGAAGTGGGAAAATGGGAGAATGCACTTCCCCCATTCTCATCCCGACCATGGCCTAGAGGGTCACGGCCCAAGCACCCCCCGTGAGAGGAGTTTGACCTGCTCACCTCCTTTCTAGACGACAAGGTACCATGTGTTCGTGGCCCACATGCGCGAGGAGCATGCCCACTGCCATGCCCTGGCCAAGTCGACGCCTGCGATATGGGCCAGATCGACTAAAACAACAGCCGCAAAGCATCAACATGGTTAGAGATACCATGACGACATAGCCAACAGACAACAACACCCGTGCCACCCTGCACCCTGGTCACTCACACACCAACTCACACGAAGAACATACTCAGTGCTATGACATAGCGGACTGACACGCTCACGGACATGCATTGTTGTTATTTTTCACATAGGCCTCCTACAGTACCGCAGAAACGCAAGATGCCTGAAGAGCTTGTGTACACGCTTGCAGACGCTTCATGCTACCCTACCCCATAGAGATGCCATCATATATATATATATATATATATATATATATATATATATATATATATATATCTACTACTACTTATGACATTCTGTCGCCCTCTAAGACGAAAACCTTCTCGAGACGAAAAGCAATGCGCTGACCATGCAGAACGATCCCCAGCGAGAGCCCACCTCCAAGGCCACAATGTTGTAACCCACATGCCGAGCTCTCAGTGCCAAGGCTACACCTGCCGCAGCCAGCACCCCTCTGGGCCGAACAAACAAATTAAATGCTCATAATTATGCTCCAGCCACGGTCTTTACACACGTGACTGAGCCAAACTGACAAGATGCCAAGCTTACGAGACAGAAAGTCGCTGGGGTCCCACGTCCGGGATACAGGTTGCAACAACGAAGCGACAAGTTGGACACCTACACCGATGGGAAAGGCGTGATCATCAGCCACTAGCAAAGACCTGTCCATTGTCCGCCACTAACACATAGTTGCGCAATGATGCCAACACCAGGTACCTCGCGGGCTGGGAACAGCGATGGTCCCAGGCTTTGGGGCTCACGAGGGAACCAATCAAAGTACGAGGGGCTCCTCACTGATGCCATTTCGGGTAGCCAATCACCAAGGGTCCCTGTGTAACCAATTTATTGTAGCAAGTGTTAGGGACAACCCAAGTGTGCCACCTGACCTGTCCTTATCCACTAACATTTCCCCATATATGTATCTATACTAACCCTACCACTCGGGGAGCCTACCCGAAGTGGCGATAGGTTTTGTGACGGTTTTTCCCAGGTGACGTGAGCAGCGTGTCATACTATGGTAAAAAGGGCCTGCAAACCCCACTAAGAACGAGAGCATCTCCCCGGATGCATACGGACGGAGAACGATCCGTGCCGTTACTATAATAAACAGCAGTAATTACTTTGCTCTTGTGTGTGCCTCATACTCCTTTTGGGACGCGGGAGGAGTTGGGGCCTCCCCAGCCCCGTAGGTCCGCGGACGGTTCTGCCGGCCCCCGGAAGATCACCCTAACAAGGAGTTCAGCAGGAGAGAGGAGGAGAGAAAGCAGAATCAAAGAGGAAGGTCTTGAGGTACTTCCGGAACCAGAGATGGTTCTCCTCACTTTTCAGTGAGGGAGGGAGGCTATTCCAGAGGGAGTCCCCAACCGAGGAAAGAGATCTACCACCAACTCAATGCTTGGAGAAGCGGCTGACCCTGAGGGAGTTGGAGGCGGATGAGTGAAGGTCTCGAGAAGGAAGATATTTAGGAAGAGAGAGTTGAGAGTATTGAGGCCCCAGAAGGCCTTGTGGACAATGCAGAGGGTTTTGAACTTAATCCTCGCAGCCACTTGGAGTCAGTTCAGAGATTTCAGTCCTGGAGAGATAGGATCCGTGGGCTTGAGGCCAAGGACAAGTCTTGTAGACCTGTTTTGGATGAGTTGCAGAGGGTGGAGTGTAGATGCAGGCAGTTTTAGAAGGAGGCTGTTGCAGTAGTTCTGCCTAGAGAGAACCAAAGCTATGGAGACAGTGAGATTCTGGGGGAAGGAGAGGAAAGGACGAATACCTCTGAGGAGGAGCAGCTGGTAGTGTGACTGTTTTAGAGATGTCAGAGATGTGAGGAGAGGAGGAGAGTGTGGAGTTGAATATGACCCTGAGTTTTTAGCATCACAGGTGGGAGCAGGAGGAGGTCCAAGAGAGGCCAGCCAGACAGTGACAGGAAAGGAGGGAGCAAGTGTGCTGATGAGGAGAATCTCAGTATTGCTGGCATTAAAGCAGATGTCATTGACGGCACACCACTCCTGGATAGAAGACAGGCAGTCAGAGATGAGCGAAGGAGAAGAGGTGGCTGAAGGGAGCCTGAAAATGAGTTGAGTGTCGTCCGCATAACACTGAAAGTTGGGGTAGAGAGCGGCAATGCGGTGGGAAAGAAGTGCCAGGTATTGGTTGAACAGCCAGGGAGAGAGGTTAGACCCCTGGGGAACACCACAGGTAGAGATAGAGATAGAGGAGAGGAAGGACCCAAGTTGGACCTGGGGGGTCGATCAGAGAGGAAAGAAGTCAGCCACGCCAGGGCCTGATCAGTGATACCCAGGTTATCACGGAGACGGTTGAGCAGGATGGCATGGTTTACCATGTCAAAGGCAGAAGAGAGATCAAGTAAGATGAGCACACAGGGGGGGTTAGAATCGAGGTTGGAGAGCAGGTCTTCACGGATGTGCAGGAGAGCAGCTTCCATGCTTCTGGCAGCTCTGAAGCCAGACTGATGATGATGGAGACAATCAACAGATTCAGAGTGGAGATTAAGCTGGAAGATGGCTAGCTTTACCAGGAGTTTTCCCAGGAAAGGAGTGATGGAGATTGGGCGATAGGTAGCTTGGCAGGACGGGTTCGCAGAGGGTTTCTTAGGAAGATGGTGCAAGAGGGAGTGCTTCATGGTGGAAGGGAAAACTCCGGTGGCAAGGGAGTGGTTGCAGAAGTTGGCAAAAGGAGGATCCAGGGTGTCAGTGTGGTCCTTGATGGTTTTAGAGGAACAGGGCAGAACCTGTTTTGATGAGACTTTCATAGATTGGTCTTGTCTAGAAACCTCATCAGGGGAGAACAGGGGAAAGGCAGGGAAAGGAGGGAGGCGTGGCCACAGAAGGGCCAGCGGAAGAGGGGGAGTAGTGTGGGGAGGAGGAGAGGAAGAGAGAGCGGACAGGATATCCTGAGTTTTAGAGATGAAATGAGAAGCCAGGGCTGTGCAGAGCGCCAGGGAGGGGACAGGAGAGGTGGATACTGCAGCAGGATTGGCCAGCTCTTTGCAGATTTTAAAGAGTTTGGCCGAGTTGTTGGATGCTGCAGAGACGCGGGCTTGGATGTGGGCTCTCTTCTTGTTGCGGACAGAGAGCCAGTATTGCCTTTGGAGCAGGCGGCAGGCCAGTTTTTCAGAGGATGTACAGGAAGCATGCCATTTCCTCTCAGCCACCCTGCACTTGCGTTTAAGGGTGACAAGGTCTGAGTCATACCAGCAGTTGCACCTGACTTTGGGCTTCAAGCGGATCCTCATTTCAGGGGCAAGAACATCAAGAGTATCAGATATAGCACAGTGGAGCATAGAGAGGTCTGTGTCAGGGTGCGAGTAACCCAAAGGGGGCCATGGGGGAGAAAGTGGCAGCGAACGCCTCAACTGACACATGCTTCATGGGTCAGATAGTTGAGACGGTAGGTGGCAGTGCTGGGGTTGGCTTGGCCTGAGGGGTGAAGAGAGTGACCTGGGAGGAAAGGAGAAAGTGATCACTCCAGGAGGGAGGAGTGGTGAGAGGGATAGAAAGGGGAAGATCTGAAGAGATCAGAACATCAAGAGTGTCCCCTGCAGAATGAGTCAGGCCAGAGGGGAGAATAGAGAGTGAGAGAGAGTCACAGAAGTCACAAAAGAGTCCAGAAGAAGAACAGGAAGCATCCAGGTGGATGTTAAAGTCTCCAGGAAGGAGGAGTTCAGTGGTTGAGAACAGGAGGGAAGAGGAGAGGTCCACCCACCCACAGAGGAAGGAGGAGATCTGACGAGGTAGCCGATAGATGGTAGCCACAGTAAGGGAGTGTCTAGAAGAGAGAGAGAACCTGCAGACTAGGCATTTGAAAGAGGAATAGGTCTGTGTGGGAATGTCAGAGGCAGGAATCCACTCAGGGAAGATCAGGGCTACACCCCCTCCAGAACGATTGGACCTGGGCACGTGGAGGATCCTCTAGCCATCAGTAAGGAGAGTGTCAAAGCTTGTGACAGAGGTGGCCGTGAACTGTGTCTCGTGAGACCAAAGAAATCAAGGTCAAGTTCCAAAAGGAGATGGCAGATGTCAGAGGAGTGTTTGACAGCAGATCGAGAGTGGCAATATGGAGAAGGTTGCCGTCCTTGAAAGATTTCCGGGGAGGTGTACAGACAGGGTTATGCTCCGCCGAAGTGTAAAAGAAGCCGGGGGGGCAGAAGAAGAAGGAAGAGAGGGCATGGTAGCCAAGGACGAGACAGAAGGGAGAGGCAAGGGAGCCGTGGAGGGAAGAGAGGGGACAGCAGGAGGAGAAAGGAAATTGATGAGGCACGGGAAGTGCCTATCAAAGAGAAGAAGGTTGGCCTCAGGGCCTTGGACCAAGACAGTACCATTCAGGTAAACATTAATGATGACCTTGGAGGAGTGGAAGAGTGCCACCATTAATGGGAGAAGTATAGAAAGGAGAAAGCACAGAGACCATATGAAGAGTCCATAGGTCTGGCGATGGAACGACAAAGAAGATGTAGGTGAAGGTTTGCCTGGAGGAGGCACTGATATGGGTATCAGCCATAGGGAGGCCTGGTTTGGAGAACAGGATGTCCTTTTCAAAATTCTTCCTACCAGATTTAGTGAGGAGGGCAGTATAGTCGATAGAGAAGCAGTTAGAAGAAATAGGAGAGACAGAGAGCACCATAGCCTTCCTTTCATCGCTTTCATAGTTCGGTATTCACTGTTCACCCTGGGATTTCACTCGGCTCCAGATTAGCCTTCCTTTTCACAGTTCAGTATCCATCAACTTTTTGCATGGTTTGTTTAACAGTTTTGTTTCATCGTTATTATCAAACGTATTCATTAACTTGTCTGCTTTCAAACTCGACCGGCATTCATATCACGAGTGACACGACCTGCAGCAACCACACGGTCTACACTCCAACATCCCAGAGACACTAAGGCTTCTCTGACTCACCGGGTATGCTGTCCCTACGTGCTCTTCTCTGAGTTGGCAGGCTCACTGTGGCTCTTGCTGCTCCAAGCTTGGCATCCCTTTTGTCCAGGGTCTACATCGCCTCGGCCATACGGAGAGGGAGTCTCTCTGACTCTGGGAGGCATGCAGACTAGCTCTGCTACCAGAGACCCCTTCAATGCTCCTGCTACACTCAGCTTCAGCTAGAACAAATCTGCAGCTAGCTTGAAGGCACTTCGGGCACACATCTCTCTGGCTTCACTTCTAGCTCATCCAGCAGGTGCTTCACTGTGGATTCCATTGGCCTAACCTGTGCTTGCCATTTATACCACTCCCTTGGCTTCAGGCAATGTTCGTTCATTACATGACAGTCGTGTTACTTAGCATCCCTCTTCCTCATCCCAGTACAAGAGTGGTGTGTATGTGTGTAAGATTCAATAAAGAGAGGATGTAGGGTTCTAGTTTGTCTCTTCCTTGTCCCAGTACATGACTGGTGTTTATAGGGATTTACAGTTTTCTGATGTGTGCAGTCCAAAAACCTTGTGCCACCAGATAATACTAAAAAATGCTATCTCCTAATGTAAAGCAACCACAGACACAACATTTCAGCTGCACCTAAGACAGACGAGCATGCCTTGAAGGCTATTCATCCTTGTCAAGGTCACTTATGAGAGCAGGTAGGGTTCAGAAAGGGGAGAGAGCTGTAACAAAGTGGTATGGTTCACAACACACCTGAGACAGCAGGTACGTTACTATGGGTTTATTAGTTAAGTAGTACAGCAGAAACACCGGCATGTCCTTGCCAGCCAGCTCTCCTTCTCCAACTGCCCTCCATGAATATATATTCAGATCACAACACTCCAAGCACAGTGACATCACTGCATTCCACACTCACATCACCACACCAGGGGCAGGTAATGGAATGTAGGGGAGACATACATTATAACAAGAACCTTGCAAAGGTAAATTTACATATAAGAAGTTACAGATGATAGACGAGGAGGTTAGGCAAAGAGAGTTTTCTTTGTTTGACCACCTGATGACCAAGAAAGTGCTAGCTGCTGTGAGAGAGGGCAGGGGTAAACCTAAACGCTGTGGCTTATGTCACAGAACAGAAATGTCGATCATGCTTAAGCAGCTTTTGAACGCCTTTATCAGCCTAGAATGATGTTGTACAGGTGGTACATGGCGCACCACCCCATCATTCATCCCTGGGAGGAGAACGCCTTACCACCTCAGACCTAAGTTTATTGAGGGGTGTTGGGGACAGAGGTGTGCTGAGACAGCAGGTACTGAAGGTAAACAAACATTCGACAGGCTTAACTGCTATGTTGCTACCATTCAGGTATAAACAAATGCAACAGTAAGTGTGCCACAGTCAGCAGCAGTTGATAAAAAACAAGAGCCCAACATTACCAGAATGCAACATCCTGCTGAACACTGGCCCGGTGAAATGTCCATACCTGAAATGTACTAATCTTGTAAAGAAAAATAATATGCCGGGTTATTCAGTCATTCTCAATTTGCCTGGCTAACCTACCAACAGGCAGATGTTATATATCATAAACACAATATAAATCAATAGGTGCACACCTTATATAATGTTACTTCAATTCGATACTTCAATCTCTGTATTTCATATATTCCGGGTGCTGGGGAGGAATACAAGCCCTGACACTTTTTCTGTTCTCAGATGTCATTTATCAATCAGAAGCATTGGTCTGTCCCAATGTGTGTCCCTGGAATTGGCTGTCTCTAAGTGCTGAAACCGGAATTCAAACCTGTGTTGCTCTGCTTTGATTTGCTTCCAAGACAAATGCGTTGCCCTTGTGCTATCCTCCCGGGCCAATTCATCCTTTTTCCATTCTGTTCGTGGACATACACCTCTTCCTTAGTAATCTCTAGAAGCGTATGGCCAACAAGAATCGCTTAAGCCCCTTGTCACCAGAGGACATGGCTCACATTAGTGAGGGGGCATGAGCACCAATGAGATCAAAAAGCAGCCTCCACAAGTGCAGCCCAGCAGCATATGCCCTTATGGTTGGCCACCATGACATTAATGAAAATCAGCAGGCTGTCACAGAGGATTTAATCAGGATGCAGGGTGCAGATGTGGCCAATATTGGATGCTGTAACAGTCATCAGGGAGAAAGGCATGGCAGTGAACATACCCAGGTCATTGACCACAGCAGTGCAATGCATAAACCTGGTGAACAGGAGCTAGCCTAGGGCATCCAAAACCGCCAGACTATGGTTGACATATTGGAGTAGCTGCAGAAGGCCAGTGTGCATATGGCCCTATCCTGAAAAATGTGGCTCTGGTCCACTAGAGTGCCAATCTGCCAATTCTGCCACCTAGAACCTATGAGAATCACAGAAAGTGGCCTTTTTGGCTATTGTGAAAGCCCACACCTGGGAAAGAACTGCACTGCTGCCAGCAAGGTTGCAGGTTATGTCATGATCACTGCTTCCAAGGGGCTAGGACCAGCCCAACGTCCTTGGAAGCAGGCCTCTAACCTTCATCCTAGGCACCAGCCGGTCCCCATTGGGACCTTTTGGACCTTGTCCTGGCGCCGGTGGCACCAGGCTCACCAAAATCACTGGTCCCGGCACTGGAAGCGCCGGGCTCATAACATGTATAAAGATGCTTGGGTGGACTTACCTGCAGCAGACCATGCTGCTTACTTACCAGCCATATGGGAATCCTCTACGAGCCGGGACTAGTTTCTTACCTGGGTGGGGCAGGCTCTTCTCCCTGGATACAACATTGGAACTCTTCTAGAACAGGAACTCTTTTCTTTCCTGGGCGAGGCAGTGGAGGAAGACGCCTCATCACTCCAAGGCTATTTAAACCACACCCGATTGATGCAATGTGCTTCGCGTTATTCTGCATCTGCAGCAGAACGCTCACCGTGTCGGTTCCAGTCTTCATTCTTCCGATCCTGAACCTGTGAGAACAAAAGCTTACCATTCTTGTATCCAGCCTTCAGAAGCACCTGCAAAGACAAAGAAACAACAGGTTAGCACAGCAACCTTCACTCGCAGCGCTTTCCTCACCTGATCCATCGGCAGTTACCAACTCTTCGCGCTGCTCCTCCGCCATTATAAAAGCCTGTGAAGACAAAAGCATAATTATTCCTGTGGGGAATTTACTTACCGGCACCCCTCGAATTCCGGTTTTCATCAACGCTGCATTCCTGCACCTGAAAGAGAAAAGGAGAGACATTAGGCAGGATATTTACTCACGCGCCATCGCGCCCTCCACAATTAGGCGCCTGCAAATACCCCGGCGTTTCCCAGAGTCTCTTCAGCATCCGAACTCATACCTGCAAAAGAAAAGAGACAGTTGGAGTGCTTTTCGAAAGCAGGCAACAGGCACTTACTTACGCACTCCCAAGCCCTTCATTCCTATGCGCTGGCTCGAACTACGGCTCTCTTCAAACCACCATCTTCCGCCTCAAGAGCCCTGCAAGACAAAAGGCACCATTTGAAAAGAACATTATACAGAGCCCTATTCCATACTAACGTGCCCACGCACCTAAAGACTGTAAGGACATTAAAGGTGCCCGGAAACTCACCGTTCGTGCAGTTAACGACGTTTAGCAATCCTCTGAAGTCAAGAGGCCTACGTTTCAACCCAGTGAAGGAACTGGTAACGGCACCCTGCACCAGACGCAGATGGAGAGTCCAGCATTCACCTATCTAAGGTGAGCACGTTGACCTTGGGGCTCCACAGAAAAGTGAGAGGGGGAGAGAGAGAGACACCCGACAATCCCAGGTCATTAACCCCATATTCTTTCACCTGCAGACATCTTACTCTTCGAGTTAGACACACAGTGCGAAGAGGCCCAGCCCCGGAAGCCAATCGAGTCCTGCACTTCACTTTTCAAGATACAGTTACCACCCTGCCAAGAACAGCGCCTCTGTGGGAATCAGGTGAGCGTTACAGGTTAATTGTGTCCATACAACTGGGAATGTGATATTGTTGTGTTTGGACTAGAGATAGAATGTGCCCAATTGATAAAGCACGCTAGTATTGTTCGGTGAAACAATTGTGTCGTTGATGATAAAAGCATGAATTTTGGCGCACTTTTAGACAACACCCTAATGTACATTTCTGACTATGATCCTATCTCAGATATTTCCTGTAACAAAGTTGGCAGATCTTTTTAAGAAATAGAGACTAGTTCTCATTTAGGTATCATGAATTTTGTAGATACTCAGTGTTCAATCATTTACTTGTGGTCATACTGTACACTTTAGAAGTATAAATGAAGCCAAATAGTAAATAATATTGTTTTTCATAATTTATAGCAGCATATGTAGATTAATTGAATTAGTCAAGGGAAGAAACACAAAAGCATTAACAATTCTTCATTATTGAATGAATATTGATACTATTCTCAAACAGATTATTGGTAATAACTGGCCACCCCTTATTTCAGTCAGTACAAAGAGCGTCACAAGCACAAACAGCAGTACACCGTAGTGCAGCCTTCCTACACTTGCACTGTAGTGTGCAGCCTTTCTTGTAGCCACATCATAAGAGTTCTATGAAAGCTTGTGTAGCCTCTGGTAGGGTTGTCCAATATATTTTCCATCCATCTTCATCCTTCTTCCACCCCAAATCACTTGACGATGGAAGCTGGGGTGTTGAGACCATCGTTTGGGCCCAGCAGTAACCATCCTGGAAGACAGCTTGTTTTGTTTGCTGGATCAGCGCATCTTGTGTGGGAGGTAGATTGTCAATTGCTCTACCTTTCTGAGTAAATGGGCGTTTTCTTGCCTCATTAACATGTGTGTCATGGCTAGTATGGTCACATAGCAATACTACAAATCTCTGGCTTCAGCATTTCTTCTAGTGACTGCTGACTAAGCCTGTCAGCCAATGCACACAAATCTGAGGTGACATTTCGTATGCATCCCAGGTGTCCCATGAAGTATTTTTGCCTCTTCCACCAAAAAAGGACACAGTGGGGCTCATTACAAGTTTGCAGGTATTCTGGCAGTAAATCTGCCAGTACACCGGCAAACAGACGTACTGATACCGCGACTCAGTCCGGTGGTATTTCCAGCAAATTTCGAGTGATGGTAGACGGTTTAAGTTCCCATTGGACTCCATTGGGGATTTTGCCAGTATTACAGAGGCTGGTATAACCGGTGCCTGTAATACCAGCAATTATTGCTGGTAAGGTGGCAGAATTACCTCCAGCACCTAGCTGGAGGTCACTCTGTCACCTTAGCGGCAAACTCATAATTGGCTGGTGCGATAATGTGCCTGTATATGTTAATACCGGCACATTATTACCACACCTGTCAACTTTTAATAAGCCTCAGTGTCAATTTGCAGCCGAAATGCTTTATATACTAGCCTATCCTCCTTGTACAAGCCACGCCATCAGGTAGCACCATAGCTGATGATGCATCAGTATTTTCAGAGCTATCTCACCTTTTACGCAACAAAATGCCACTGCATACTTAGCCTACTCCTAGAAACTAAGTTACCTGCATATTTGGGTAACACTGTACCTTCCTCTACATTTATGGCTGGATTAATGTGCTCATAACCTGACCTTCTGTTGTATGCATTAGCCTCTTTACTGCCATTATATTGTACTTCTTTTCCTACTTCCACATCTACGGCCGATCCCACTTAGAACCAACCTCTCGTTCGCACCTGCCCATATTTTACCTAATCTAGGCTAGGTACTGCAACATTGCTCCGCTGGGTTAACCCCATTTATGTACTGTGGTCTTAACTTGCCTATGCTCACCCACCTTACTGTTACTGCACTGGCGCATGCTTGCGCTTGCCCTTACTGTTACTGTTCTTTGTTACTGTACTAGCCTACGCTCAGCTACTTCATTGTTTTTTTTTTATAACTCTGTTTATTGATTTTAAGCAACACAACATAAAAAACAAACATGAATCATAGGCATACACAAGATGAAGGTAGCATGGCATTAACAACAGCTAGAAGGGCCCCACGGGGCCTAGGACTGTAAAACAGTTATGAGACAAGGCAGGTAACTAATGCTAACAGTGATACTGATCTACTCCCACCAGCGGATTTCAGTGAGCATCAAGCCATTTACCCCATATTTTTTCGAATTTGCGGGGGCAGCCCCGTGCGTTATAGATCCGGCACTCTGAAGCTGCGCACCTGTCCAGCTCATTACTCCAGCAGTTCAGGCACAGTGGTTCGGCATAGCCCCATTTAGCCGCAATAAGTCTTTTGCCTGCCCACAACGCAATCGCCAGAAATATTTTTTCATATTTTGACAGGTCTACTTCACCCCAGATGCCTAAGAGTACCATTTTGGGATCCCTAGGGATTGGCGTCGCCAGGGCAGCAGAGATCGTGTTAATACAATTCTCCCAGAAGGCCTGTAACACCCGACAGTCCCATATCATATGGTAGAATGTGGCAGGCTCACTTTTGCATCTAACGAATGTCCCGTCTTCTAGTCCCTCCCATCTGGCCATTGCAGTACGTGAGTGGTATGAACGGTGAAGGATTCTCAATTGTATTAGTCTGAGCTTAGATTCTATACCAATTTCTCTGGGGGACATTAATGCATCAACCCAGTCTTCAGGTTCCAGTTGACCTACATCTCTTTCCCACTTTGCTTTGAGCCCGTCTAGCTGTGTAGCCCCGAAGGAGTTAAGGGCCTGATAGAGAGTGGAGGTGACCTTAGAGGAGATGCGTTGCGGGAGGATTTTGGTCTCAATGGGAGAGCAGGGAGGTATCTTTGTTGTGTCAGGGAATTGGGTGCGGATGGCGTGGGCCAGCTGCGCATGTCGAAACCGGTCCATGGGTGTCAGGTCGAATTGCTCTTGCATGGTCTCAAAATCCAGGAGGCAACCCCCTTGTATTACATGCGCTAGTGTGTGTATCCCTTTTGCGCGCCAGTGACCAAAAGAGCCCATTTTCACTTCATTTTAATTTCCGGGAGAAGCGCGTTGTGCCATAGTGTTGGCGTTCCTTTCCAGCCAATTAGTTTGTGTGCATCCCGCCAGGCGCAACGAATATGGTGGGTTATTTTGGGTAGCGTCGGGAGCTGGTTGTGAGTGGCGTACAGGATCTGCAGTGGGGTTAGCGGGGCCATGATCTCCAGTTCAATACAGATGTGTGGTAGTGTGGGTTCTGCGTGTATCCAGTCGTTTACTACCCCTATCTGTGTCGCAAGGTAATAGGTGCGTATGCAGGGTAAACCGATGCCTCCCTCCCATATTGATCTCTGCAGCATGTCAAGGGCGATCCTGGATTGTTTCCCAGCCCATAGCAGTGTGCGTAGGTTTTTGTCAACGAGTGCGAAGGTTTCTCAGGAGATAAGGAATGGGGCATTCTGGAGAACATACAACAATCTGGGGAGGGTCACCATCTTGAATAGCGCATCTCTACCCATTAGCGATAGGGGGAGTGATTGCCAGTGGGGGGTGTCTCTGTTGAACCGCTCAATTACTGGTTGTAGGTTAAGTTGGAGGAACCCTTCGAGTGTCGGGTCAAGCCGTATTCCCAGGTATTTAAATTCCTTAATAGAGACATGGTATGGGCAGGTCTCCGGGATCGCAGACTCGCCACCCTGAATCGGGAAGAAAATGGTTTTGGCTTCATTGACCTTTAGGCCCGCAAAGCTCTGATATTCCCTAAGAATGAGGGAGACAGCCGGGCATGAAGTGCTCGGGTTACTGAGGTATATGAGGAGGTCATCCGTGTAGAGCGATGGGCGGTCCTCTCCCCCTCCCGGCCAACCAAAACCGGTCCAGTTGGTATTAGCTCAAAGCTCAATTGCAAGTGGTTCGATGGCCAGGAGGAAGAGAAATGGGGACAGTGGGCATCCCTGCCTCATACCTCGACCCAAGGGAAATGATTTAGAGGACCTGCCGTTCACTCTCACTGTGGCCTCCGGGGATGCATAGAGAAGTTTAACCCATGATATAAATGTTTGCCCCAGGTCCATCCTAGCCATGATCGCCCGCAGAGCATCCCACCCCACAGAGTCGAATGCCTTTTCAAAGTCCACCACCAGGAGGGCTAGTGGGGCTGATATTTCTTTGGCTCTACTCAGCGCCAATTGGATTCTGCGTAAGTTCATGCGAGTGGATTTATTGGGCATGAATCCACATTGGTTTGGATGGACGAGGGTCTCTATCACCTGCAGTAGGCTGTTGGCAAGTGTTCTGGCGAGGACCTTGGCTTCGCCGTTGATCAGGGATATGGGACGTTAGGCGGCACATTCCTCTGGGGTTTCCCAGGCTTGTGTATGACTACTATGCATGCCTTCCTGAGGTCTGGGGGGAGTGCTCCTAGTTCTTTGCTGCGTAGGAACATGCGGTGCATGTGGTTGATAGTGTGCCACCAAGGTATTTCCATGTTTCTGTTGGGAACCCATTGGGACCCGGAGTTTTCCCGGGTTGGAGCTGTGTAAGCGCCTCTTGCACCTCGGTGTCAGTGATTTCAGCGTTCAGGAGATCCGATTGGCGCTGTGAGAGTTTCGGGATCTCAATCCGGTCAAGGTAGCGTGAGGGTTCAACTGGCCAACTCCCGGTGGGTGGGGTATAGAGATTTTTGTAGTAGGCTGCGAATGCTTCAACAATGTCAGAGTCATCTGTCAGCAGTGTTCCATCTGGAGATTTAATGGCCCGTACGTGTCCCCTGCTTTGTTCGCATCTCTCTAACCAGGCCAGGGTCTTATTTGCTTTGTCGCCCCGTTCATGAATTTGGCTCCGGACTAGTTGATGGGCTGTTCGTGCATTATCTAGAGACAGGTTGCTAAGGGCGTCTTGTGCCGTGCACAGTGCCTCTTTTGCCTCTTGGTTGCTGTGTTCTAGGATTTGCCGTTCACACTCCAAGACTCGTGCTTCTACTTCTCTGATCTTTTGGATTTGTCGTTGTTGGTGGGCGGAAACCGCCGAGATAGCTTCCCCCCGGAAGACAGTCTTGTACGCCTCCCAGATCGAGATTGGGCAGTCCACTGAGCCTTCATTGAGTTTGATATATTCCGTTGTCTTTTTTTCCAGCTCCTCTGCAATTTCAGGGAGACGTAGATGGTATGTGTTCAGGCGCCAGTTACGATCCAGACGTCGGCAGGAATTCTTCATAGTTAGAAGGAGCGGAGAGTGGTCCGAGATTCCCCTTGCAAGGAATTCAGCTTCGAGAAGTCTGTGATTTATGCTGCGGGGGATGAAGGCATAATCAATCCTGGAGAGCGATTTGTGGACGCCCGAAAAAAAGGGAAAAACCAGCCCCGTCGTTATGAAGTGAGCACCATGTGTCCGTCAGTCCCAGGGCTTCGGCGAACATGGCGAGTGGTGTGGAGGCGCGGCAGCTTCCAGATCTCCTATGAGATCTATCGACTGCGGTGTCCATCACTTCGTTGAAGTCCCCACCAATCACCCATATATCGGCCTCTTCTTCCAGGAGCAAACTCCGTAATTCGGAGAGCAGTTCTTTCGTAAGTGTGGAGGGGGCATAGATTGCTGCCAGGCCCCATTTCTCGGCCCAGATGTCAGCAACTATCAGTACGTAGTGGCCCCGGGGGTCAGCTTTGATCTTCCTAACCTGCTGGCGGGACTCGCTTGTGGACGAGTATCATTGTGCCTCTGGCACCTTTCGTGAATCTGGCATGGTAGGTATGCGAGTATTTGGATCTTTTGAAAAAGTTGGTGCTTGTGCCTATCAAGTGTGTTTCATTTAGGAGGGCAATGTCTGGCGAGTGCCAGTTAGAGTACTGAAGCACCAATCTTCGCTTTATGCTGGAGCCAAGGCCGTTAACTTTCCAGGACAGTATGGCTACCTTGTTGGAGTTCATTCTATCTGCGTGAGTCTCTTGTTGCGGCATCTGGAAGGATCAGTGGAAGTTGTGCGTTTTCCGGGGGCGTGTAGCGATTTCCTTTCAGGGGAGGCGTCCAGGGGTCACCTCGTAGTGGTGTACCTGCTGACTGGATGATAATTACGTCAACGGTCCTGGCCATAGACAGTGCTTGATTTCCTTGCCAGCGTTTGTCAGCTTCGAGCCTTCTTGTCCCATGATTCTGTTTCCTTAGATTCCCAAAACTCCCCCCACCCTGTACTTCCCCCCCAACTGGGAGCACCTGTCGCCCAAACATTAAACTTATAACTCTGTAAACTTCCTCGGGATGACCCGGACTGTGATAGCGCCCGCGCCGCATTAGGAGCGGCGGCCGTTAGGTGAGCGCTCCCATGTTATTATGTTGCAGATTAGTTCCCATATTGCGTGGGCCTTACCCCTTCTCCGTAGGGGTCCCCGTCTTGTCGCCATGTGCATTGGTCGGAGATCGAGGGGGCGAGGGCTGCCCGGACCAGGGCCTCTGTGTGGGTGGGTCCGGTGGTGTGCGCCTCACTCTGGAATCCGTGAGAACTTGGGTTTCAAGCCAGTCCCATGCATCTTTGGGATTGTAGAATAGATGAGTGATGCCCTCATAGTGGACTTTGAGCGATGCCGGGAAGAATAAGGCATATTTGATAGAGAGGGACTGGAGTTTCGTCTTGACCGAGTCAAATGATTGGCAGGCCTTTTGGACTTCCTTGGTGTAATCGGGGTAGAAACCGACCTTGTAGCCGTTGTATGTGTTCGGGCCAGAGGCCCTTGCCATTTGTAGGATCGCATCTCGGTCGCGGTAATTAAGCAGGCGTGTGATTATCATTCTAGGCGGGGCACCCGGGGTAGGTTGGCCGGTGGGGACACTGTGTGCTCTTTCTATGGAGAAGAATTTGGACAATTTTTTGGGGGCAAAGACATGAGCGAGCCAATCTTCAAGGAAAAGTTCAGCGCTGGGGCCTTCCTCCTTCTCCGGTACCCCGAGGATCCTGAGGTTATTGCGCTGCGCTCTCCCCTCACTGTCCTCAGCACGGTATTCCAGTTGAGCAACTTTTTGGGTAATCGCAGCGAGTTGTTGCTCCAGTCGGTGCACAGCGTCTTCTGTGTCCGACACTCTTTGTTCCGCCTCACCAACCCTGGCCGACAGGTTGCGGAAGTCCTGAGGGACACCTCAGTGGATAGGCCACCTATTTTGAGTTCCAATGATGTCCTTGAGTCCCCAATCGCTCTCATGAGGTCCCTCAAGGAGACTGGGGGTCATGGGGCTCGTCGCTAGCCCCTTCTTCTTCTGGGGGCTGAGTTCCGCGGCGGGGAGGAGCCCCCACAGATTAGAGGTCCATTTTGCTTTGTAAAGTTTGCCGCTTAGACTTTTCTTTTCCCGTGCTGTGGTTGATCAGCCCGGTATGATGGGGGTCCGGGTGCTTCACGTTGTCATTCAAGGGGTGAATGCAGGGTTTGGGAAAGGGCTAGCGTGAGCCAGGCGGGCGTGTAGAAGCAACGCAGGGGCCCGTCGTGTGTCCGTGCGAGGGCTGCACCAAGAACAGAAGAGCGTGGCCTCTGTGGGTATTGTTCTCTTTTCCTGGGCCGCCGGGCATGAGTGGAAGGCAAATCCTGCACGGGGGAGAGCTCGTAGCAGGGCCCTGCGAGGGTCGTTCTGGCACGTATCCCCCGGCTTGCGGTCGCTGCTCAGCGGGGGCGGAGGGGGGAGAAGGTCCGAGGGTCTCCCATGCACAGGGGGTGGTCCAAACAGATGCGCAGAGAAGTGTCTCTCACCCCCTCACTCGCAGTTCAGGGCCACTGCGCCTAGGCATCATGGGGGAGCCGTGCCGGTGTTTCATGCACTGGTATGCTGCTGGCCAGTGCCTTTCTCTGTCCTTTATGGTCGCCCCCGCTGGTTGCGTGGTCTACGCAGCAGGTTTGAGCTGTATGGGGGGCCTAGAGGGGGAGACAGGGTTAAACCCCCATGCTGCCCGCATGCGTACCTTATTATAAATGAGTCTGTCGGCAGCGTATCTTCAATCCGCGGGGGCGCAGCACGCGGTTCTCCTTGTCCTGCTGCAGCTCGACCCCGGGCGCTGCCGTCTCGCTGATGGCGGGGAAGGCAGACAGCGTGGGCCCGATCCGCGGGCAGATATGCAGGCGGGCCTCCGAGTTACAGAACTCCGCCCGTCCGCAGCGCCGACGAGGCCAGGAGAGGCACCGTAAGGAATGGCTCCAATTGCGGCTGCTTCACGTCATGCCCACCGTAGGTTCTCCAGTGGCGGGCCGATGAAGGAGACCGCAGTGGGTCTCCGGCTGTGTCTGTAGGGCGCCGCTGGTTCTTGGAGGCGGGTTGGCCGTGTATGCCGGTGCGCCTTCTCAAAGAGGATTCCCCACGTTCGCTGTGTCGTGGAGGGGGCGGGCGCTGCGCCGCGGCTCGTCCGTCTGCAGGATTCGGGCAGAATCTCGCGTCTCCTGCTCTGTTTTTCCTTGTTCTAGCGGGCACTGCTTCTCCGCTACATCCGCCATCCCCGGAGTGCAGCTGGGGTGGGATTATTACACAATGAGGGAAGTTATTGCAGGATAATTTTAGCGGCTGCCGGGAGCCGAGATGATTAGGTCCACATGCGTTGTGCGCGCATGTGCAGTCAGCTACTTCATTGTTAATGTTTAGGCTCATGCTCGCACTTGCACATTCTGTACCGAATCTAGCCTATATGCCTCAACGCTGCTTCATTGGGGTCTCCTATGAACTGCGGATCCAACTTGCTCATGCCCACCCATCATATGGTTACTGCACCAGCTTTAGCGCACAACCTTCTGCGCTGGATTAGCTGAGTACGCGCATTCCCCAACTTATTGTCTAATGCATGACACCAGTACACCTATCACATTCTCATCTGCGACGCACTGTGCCACCTCCTTGTTGCCACCACCTTATTCCGGCTGAGTCTAGGAAGTGCCACAGTTGTCACCTACGCACATCCACTACCCACCACTATGCACTGGTTATGGACACACCTCATCCACTTCTTGCATCTCATTACTTGGCTCATCCCTGGGCCTACTGCCAGCACTAGGACCTATCAGCAAAACACACTCCTCAATACTGTCAGCACACCTCGCGGCCCTTACCTCTCTCTGCCTACTCGTGCAATAGCCACCCCCCACATTCACAGGCTTAACGCCACAGCCACCATGCCCTGCATTAACCCGTATCTAAACGACCCTGCCCTATGGCTTCAACACTAAGGCCACCAAAACAAAACCTAATCAACCTTGTCCTACCTCTCTCACAAATCTTAGGCTGGGCTCTAGATTCACCCCTAACAAATCATGCTCACACATAGGGACCAATAGCACAAAACCTGCATAATGTCGAAAGTGATATTACCCAGTCTAAACCCTCACCTAACCTCTTCAGCACTACCCATAACAGAAACTCAAGACTAGACTAGGAGCTTGAATCTGCCCAAAAACTCCTTGCCTACACCCACCCACTAATAGCAAACATACCATGCTCCACAATAAAGCAACAAACATTAAAAATAACGTAGGCACCACCTCGGTCTTCGACACCATGACTGCTACCCTTCTAACTACTTATGAAACCAGTTCCAAAGATACCATGATAAAAGTGGCCCTTATTAATGCCAGATCCCTCCCAGCCCATGCACTGGACATTGCGGATTTCATCATTACAGAAGACCTTGACTTTCTTGTTGTCATGGAAACATAGCTTCACGCAGCAGCTGGCCCATTGCTGTCCATTGCCATCTCAGACAACTACGCCATCATTAGATGTGATAGAAACACTAACCAAGCTAAAGGAGGCAGCATTCCTTTTATCTTTTTTTTTTTTTAACTTCTTTTTATTGGTTTACAACATAAAAGGAATGGGAGCGAACAGACAAAACAGAACAGAACAGAACCGAAACAAAAGTCACCCTCCCATTTTCCTTTCCCCCATCCTCCCCCCCTCCCTCTCCCCAAAGGCTGCCGCAGTGTGTTCGTGGTCCGTTGCCGCCTCGGGGCCGGCGCCGGCCGTTGTCAAGTTCGTAGCGGAGGGGCCGGTCTCCTGGTGGCCTCCCTCCCTTCTCTGGGAGTTTCCTTCCGTCTTGTCCTTGTATGTGTTTGCTGGTCTTTCCCAATTGGATTTGCACTATTCAGAGTCCGCGCTGGTCTCGACCTCGCCCCTTTTTTCCCGTTGGATCTCTCTCTCTGAATTGTGTAGTGTCTCCTGACGTGGGCGGTTCGATTTCTTCGTTTCCTGAGTCGTCTGGATCGCTGTTGTCAGTCGTATCTTCCTCGCCCCCTCTGCTAAACAGGTTTTGCACCAGGGAGTTCCATGCTTGTAGTTTGGCTCCGCTGTCGCTCTCTCCCCTTTGTGTAGCTCTCGCCCAGACTGCTGTCTCTGCTATTGCCCATTTCTGTAGGTCAGCCCACCATCCTTCCTTCGAGGGGCCTTCGCTCTTGTTCCATGCCATTGCTATGCGGCGTTTCGCTAGTATTGTCATTAGGTCCTTCATTTTTGCTATGTGTATCATCTGCCGGTGCCCCCTTGGGAACAGGCCCAGTAGGTATGTTGCTGGTGTTCTTGCTGGCATCTGTATGTCTGCTGTTAACGCCTTTTCTCTCACCGTGTTCCAGAAGTCTGCTATTTGCGGGCACGACCAGAACATGTGCACCATGTCGGCCTGTTCGTCTCCGCACCGCGGGCAGCTCCGGATTTGCCCTTCTCCCATCTTCGTCATTCTCTTGGGAGTTAGATATGCTCTGTGTACTATGTATATCTGCAGTTGTCTGAACCTGGCGTTTCTGGACACCTTTTTTGTGTACATGAGGACTTTGTTCCATTCCTCGTCTTCGAAAGGTTGTTGTAGTTCCTCTTCCCACCTCATCCGTGCTGTTAGTGCCTTTCTGTTGGTATGTCCCAGTATTCGCTCATAGAGTCTGGACACCGTGTGTCCTCCTTCAGATATGTCGTACCATGCCTCTAGTTCTCCTTCATCGTCCTCGGGCTCTGGCATAGTGCTCCACCTCTTCTTTATTGTTTGAACTAGGCTGTTGTGCAGGATGAATTGGCCCCTGTGTACATCTTGTTCTTCCATCAGGGTCTGGAATTCTACCCACTGTCCGTCACGCCACAGGTCCCCAATTTGGGCCACACCTTTGTCTTCCCATTGTGCTCTGTACGTGGTCAGGCTGGCCACTCGGGTGTCCACCAGCCCCGCCAGCGGGATGTGTCTTGAGCAGGGGTCTCGTATGCCTTGTGTCTTCCAGGCTCTTTTCCATAGTGTTCGGCCTAGTTGGGCTATTTTGGGTAGGTCTTTGGCTTGGGCAGCATTGATCCATAGTAATTCTCTCAGGTGATACCTCCGGAGTGTTGGCCCTATGATTATCGTGTCTATTGAGGTCTCCTCACCCAGCCATCTCACTACAAATTGGAGTTGTGCTGCCAAGTAGTAATATTCAAAATCTGGGAGTTTGATGCCCCCCCACTCATAGCTTCTCTGTAGTGTGCTCAGTGCCACCCTGTTTCGTCCCCCTCCCCATATGAAGGTTCTCGCCATTGTGTGTAGGTTCTTGAAAAAGTGCCTCGGTATGTTGTATGGGATGTTCGTAAAGTAATATAAGAGTCGGGGTAGGACTGTCATTTTTAGTAGTGCCGCCCGGCCTATCATGCCCAACGGTAGGGTCTGCCAGAATTTCATAGCCTTTTCTATTTTGTCTAAGGCTACTTGTGTGTTACCTGCGTGTGTTTCCATGGTGTCGTGATGGATGTTCACTCCTAGGTATTTGAAGGTGTTCGGGGCCCATGTGATGCCCAGGGGCGGTAATTGATCTAACGGTACTGCGCGTAGGCCTGCCAGGGGGAAGAGCAAGGATTTTTCTCTATTAACCACTATTCCCGACAACCTTCCGAACGCGCGTAGCGCCTCTAGTAGGTCCTGCAGGTGGGTGCGTGGGTTCTGTATGTAAAGGAGTATATCGTCTGCGTATATGGATATCTGGTGTGTCTCCCCGTCTATCTCTATGCCTGTGTCCTTGTAATCCGTTCTTAGGAATACTGCGAACGGTTCCAGGGCCAGGATATATAACATTGGGGACAGGGGGCATCCCTGTTTTGTGCCTCGCTCTATGCCCCATTCCCCAGAGACTTGTCTACCCGTCTTGACTCTCGCCCTCGGGTCTTTGTATAGTAGTTCTATCCATCTTATGAACCCTTGACCAATTCCGTAGTGGGTGAGCGTTCCCAGGAGCCAGTCCCATCCCACCGAATCGAATGCTTTGATTGCATCCAGTGAGGCTACTGCACACTCCCCTCCCTCCTGGTTAGTCCTTTCTATAACGTAGTGGAGTCTGCGCAGGTTCCAGGACGTGTTTCGTTCTGGCACGTACCCTGTCTGGTCTGTGTGGATCAAGGTGGGTAGCACTCTTTTCAGGCGGTTGGCTAGTGCCGCCGTCAGGATCTTGGAGTCCTGGTTTATTAGGGAAATCGGTCTGTAGGAACCGCATTCAAGGGGGGGCTTGTCTGGTTTAAGGATCGGGATTATTATGGATTCTGACATGCTATTCGGGAGTCTTCCTTTCTCGTATGCTTCTTCTAGTGTTTCTAGCAGTCTCGGGACTATGTCATTTTTGTATTGTTTGTAAAATTCCCCTGGGAGTCCGTCCGGCCCCGGGGATTTCCCTGTCGGGAGCTGGGCGATTACTTCCGTTAGTTCCTCTGCAGTGAGAGGGGCGTCTAGTATTTGGGCCTGCTCCTCCGTCAATTGTGGGAGTTTGATTTCCGCGAGGGCTTCTCTCAGGTCTCCCTCCTCTGCCTCCTGGACCTTGGAATATAGGTTCTCGTAGAACTGCGAGAACACCTCGTTTATTCCCTCTTGGGATCTTATCACCTCTCCCTTTCTGTTCTGAATTTCATTAATTGGCTCCCGCTTAGTCTCCTGCTTGGTTAACCAGGCCAGGAGTCTGCTAGGCTTGTCTCCCTCGGCGTGTAGTTTCTGTATATATTTTCCATAGTCTAGCCGTCCCAGTCTTTCCCAGATCTCTACGCACTGCTGTCGCAGGGCGGTGAGGTTCTCTTGTTCCGCTCCCTTCTCCCCCGCTTGTCTCTCTGCCTTCTCGATTCTCCTTTCTAACTCATCTAATCGTGCTAGGGTTTCTCGCCTGAGACCTCCCATTTTCCCCATCGCCTCCCCTCTGACTACCACCTTGAAGGCTTCCCAGACCGTTCCTGTGCTTTCTACACTACCCTCATTATGTTCAAAATAGTCTTCTATTACGCTTTGGATGTGCTCCTGGAATCCCGCATCTAGTAATGCCTCTGCTCTCAATCTCCATGTTGGTATTGGGGCTCTCCTGTGTGTGTGTGCCCATGTGGTCGTCTGGGGGGCGTGGTCGGATAGGGTTCGCGCGTGTATGTGTGCCTCAGTGAATTCCCCCAGTGTCTCCTTGCCCGTAAACAGGTAGTCTATTCGCGTGAATGTCTTGTGTGGGGCGCTATAATGTGTGTATCCCCTCTCTTCCCCGTGTACCTTCCTCCAAATGTCTTCGAGCTCGAGCTGGTCCAGTATCTGTTGTAGTGCCCTCGCTGGTGGCGCTGCTCTCTTGTGCTTATTGTCCGACCTGTCCAGCCGGGGGTCTAGTGTGCAATTGTGGTCGCCTGCCCAGATCATCGTTGCGTTCCTGTACGGGGCCAGCCTGGGCGGGAGCGTCCTGAAGAAGGCCGTAGCGTCGTGGTTTGGGGCATAGGTGTTCACGAGGCATATCTCCCGGTTTTCTAGCATCCCATGGACTACCAGGATTCTTCCTTCCGCGTCTTTCTCCTGGTTGATGAGCTGGAATGGGACGCCCGGGGCGACCCAGGTTATGACTCCTCTGGCGTAGTTGGAGTATGTTGCACTATACATCTGGCCTCCCCATTTTTCCTTTATTTTGGCCTGTTTTTCCGCCGTCAGGTGCGTCTCTTGCAATAGTGCAATGTGGGTCTTTGTGTTGTTCAGCCAAGTATAGATCCTTAGCCTCTTGACATATGCGTTCATCCCCCTGACATTCCACGTGACAATTCTTAGGACATCTCGGTCCTTGTGGGGGCTAGCGGTTGCGGCCTGTTCTTTCCCATGGGCTCGCTCAGTGTCTCATTCTCTCGGTGTGTCCCAGCCGGGGGCCCGAGTTTCTTCTTCCGGCTGTTGAGTTTTGAATCATCCGTCCGTTTTCTCCCTCGGGCCATCTCTCTCTCAGTTGGCCGCTTTGTATTGTGGGTGGTCTTGCCTCGTGCTTTCCGCCAGCTTTTTGTTCGTGGGTGCTGTCCCCTGAGTTTGCTTTCCTTGTCGGTTCTTTGTGTGTGACGGCCGTTGGATCCTCTTCCGCTCTCTTTCTTTCTTTGCGGGCTTTGCCTTAACTCCCCAACTGTTGTAACTGTTAACCCAAATAACGTCAACAAACGCCCAGCCTCCCCTCTTCCGCTCGGGCTCCACCGCTTTCCAGGTGCCGCTTTTTCCTCCTCGGCCTTGCCCGTCGCGGCGTAGTGTCTTGAAACTGACACTATAAACATTGTTTTTACTGGGGCTTCTCCGCGGGTCTTGGCGGTTCTCCTTCCCCGAGTCTTATGCTCCCTTTGTAAGTCTTTTTACTGTAGGCTTTTCAGCTTGGAGGCTGTCGGTTGCTCCTTTTCGTTTCCTCCTGGTAGGGCACCTCTACCATCTTGTTCCTGTAGCGTTGAGTGTACTTGTCGTGCCCGGTTCTAGTCTCTATTTTGTCGGGGGTGGTTTCTGTTTCGCTCGTTCCTCTCCGCCGGTTGTGGAATCCCACGCTGGTCCATCCACTCCTGGGCGTCGGTCGTTGTCTCGAAGATCTGTGTTTTTCCATCGTGCAGTATTTTTAGTTTGGCTGGGTACAGCAGCATGAATTTCACCCCTGCCGCTCGAAGGCGCTCTTTGGTCTGCCAGAACTGGGCTCTCTGCTTTTGCACGAGTGCTGTGTAGTCTGGATATATCGTTATCCTGGCTCCGTTCCTTGTGATGTTCCCTCCTTCTCTCGAGAAGGTCAGGATTTTCTCCCTGTCTTTAAAGTTCATGATTTTTGCAATCATTGGTCTTGGTGGTGCTCCTGGGCGCGGTCTTCTAGTCAGCGCTCGGTGTGCCCTTTCGACCGCGAAGCCTTGGGATAGGGTCTCTGCTCCCACTTCTTGGATCAGTAGATTCTCTATGTAGTTCGTGGGGTCCCTTCCTTCCTCCCCCTCTGGCAGCCCCACTATTCGTACGTTATTGCGCCGGGCCCTGCCTTCTGCGTCTTCAGCTCTGCGTTCTAGTGTATTAATTCTTTCCAGTGCTTCCGTCATTTGTGTTCGCGAGGCGGACACTTCCTCTGTGTTGCTCTGCGCTTGCTGTTCCACTGTTGTCATCCTTTCTGCCAGGTTTCTCGTATCTTGTCTAAGGAGTCCCACGTCTACCATCACTGCGTCCAACTTGCCTTCTATCGACGTCTTTAACGCCCCTATGGCTTCCAGTATGCTACTTTCCACTTGCCTGATCTCTCCTTGCGTGGCGTATGGCTCCGGCATGTCTTTCTCCCCAGTCTCTGGCTGTTGGTCGTCGCTCTTTCGGGTGAATGTCTCCATGACTGTTTGTCTCCCTCTGCCGCCTTTAGGCTTGTCTGGCATGTTAGTGCCCACTGCTCTTAGCCTATAGTTGGGCTCTGTTCACTCTGGTTTTGTTTGTGCTTCTGTGGGTCCCTGCTCAATTCTCTCGCTCGCTTCCGCTCTTTCTTACTTGTGTTGCCTTATCATGGCGATTTCTCTCTGTGTCTTCGCCCTTGTTGTCCGTCTGCCGTCTCTCTCCGGTGTTCACTTCTCTTTCGCTTCCAGGCGATTGGAGTCTGTGCCTTGCGTAGGGCGGCTCGTTCCCCGGTTTCTGCCTGTGTGGGAGGGGGCCAGTTCGTGGTGACTATGTGGTTCTCACCTCCGTTTACTGGTTATCTGTGAGGCAGCTGGTTGGGGTGGTGTCCGGGTCTGCGTGTGATTTCTTGTCCTCCTCGTTATGACGGCGGCTACCTTTCTTCTCTCGTCTCATCTCCGTTAGGTCTCGGCTCTCCTGGCCTTCCTCACGGTCTGTTTTCTGTTCCCTGGTCCTGGTTCCTGTGCCGCTGCGTCGCCTCCCTTCTCGGGATCACCCGTTGCTTGCTGGCTCTTTGCTTCTGCTGGTCACCTCTGCGTCGGCAGGGAAGGGCTCTTCTTCGGTTCGATCTGTTGGCCGCTTCCCGTCCGTGGGTCTCGACGCCTTCTTCCTTCCCGGTTTGGTGTCGCGCTGCTTCTGTGGTTGTCTCAGGCTTCTCTTCCTGTTGCTGCTGCCGGTGCCTTGTCTCGCTGCCAGTCGGGTGATGCTCCGGTCCTGCTTGGCCTGGGCGTTGGTCTGCTATCCCCCTCGGTTCCACTCCGGACTGGCAGGTAAGGGCTCTTCGTCGGCTAACCGGTCTGTGGGTCTTCTCGTATTTCGTATTCGTCGCTGTTTCTCCTATCGGGTTCCGCCGCCGCTGCTTCTCATCTCCGCGTTGGCCAGGTTCTTCTGGATCTAGTCCGTTCTCCGTTGCCTCTCGTTGTGGGATCCCTCGTTGTTCTGCTGCTGCTCTCCTCCGCCTCGTCGTGAAGGAATCTGCCTCGGTTCGGTCTGTGGGCCGCTTTCAATCCGTTCTGCCTCGCCTCCCGGGTTCTTCGGTTGTTCTGCTGGGCCTCCGCTGCTTCCACACTCCTCAGCGTCGAGGGGGCTTTCTCGATCTGGTCTACGAATCGTCTCCCGGTCTCTACCGTCCCGTCTCTCGGGGTCCCGCGTTGCTCTGTTGGCTCTCCGCCGTTGCCGCTCGCCTCCGTTCTTCTGAGCTCGGTTTGTAGGTCGCCCCTCGTCTCCGCTGCTTCACCGCTCAGGTTCTTCCGTTGTTCCGCTGGGCCTCCGCTGCTGCTGCTCGTCTCCGCCTCGGCTGGGGAACGCTGTTCTTCGGCCCCGGTCCGTGGGCCGCTTCCTATCCTTGAGCCGCGCCGTCTTCGCCTTCTCTGGGTCGGTGTCGCGCGGCTATCTCTGCGGTTGGCGTCCCGGACTTCTGCCTCTCTGGAGGTGCTTCGATCTTGCCTGATCAGCTGTCTCGCCCGGCTCCTCTCCTTCCCTTCGGCCTTCTTCGTGTGCCGAAGTGCAGGTCTCAGCGTCGCGCGCCCGCCATTTTGTTGGTGGTACTACGCGTCTCGCCCTCTTCTCGTTTTCGGTTTTCCGGGCTCCGTTTTCCCTCGGGTCTTCTCCCGTGTGTGCTTTGGGTCTTCCGACGTCTTTTCCTAGCGTTTGTTCAGGTTTTTCCGTCCAGATATGCGCCTTTCTCAGGATCTTTGGTCGGATCTAGTGGGAGCTTCTCGGAGTTCGCTCACGCTCGCATGGCCGCCAAGCCACGCCCCCATTCCTTTTATCTTTAAGAACACTATCAATATTAGAGCCATTCCCAATCTCCACATCCTATCTGCCGAATCATTGTCTATCAAATTGCCTTTATCACCCAAACATACAGCCACAGTGCACCTTATCTACCGGCCACCTGGACCCATCTCCAGATTCTCTGAGGACATTGCAATGCTCCTTGCAACCAATACTAAACCTAACTCGCAAATCATAATACTAGGAGTTTTTAATCTTGGCTTCAAAGACCCTAAGGACACAAAAGCTCTGGATTTAGCCAGTACTCTATCGGATCTCGGATACACACACCATATTCACGAGCCTACATATATCAAAGGTAGAACCCTCGAATGGTTTGCGGACCTAAATGGTACTACTAACCTGACGTCCACAACACCACGCATCTGCTCTGATCACCACAAAATAGCATTCTCGGTTTAAGCCTCGCGACACAGTCCTAAACAGAACATCGCCCCGGCTATCCATACTCGCAATAAGAAAGACATCACAACAGAAAAACTCCCACTAATTCTTCCCCTCCTCATCAACACATCTGCCTCCTACCTAGACCCTACAGTTCTAGTGGACACTTACAATCACGCCATTCTGAAAGCTCTAAACACCATAGCTCCTCTAAAACTACGCAAGCCCAAAACACGATCTCACCTCAGCTCTTGGTTTTCACCAAACCTATGAGATCTGCGCAAAGCAAAGAGAAATGCTGAGGCACATTGGAAAAACTGCCCTTCTGAAGCCAATAAAAGTGTCCTGACCACAGCTTCTTCTATCTACAAAGAAGCTATCCTTTCAGCAAAAAAAGACACCTATAATAAACGAATCATACAAGCTGAATCTAATACAACAGATTTGTTCAAGATCCTCAAAGAACTTGTATCTTCAATTGCCACTATTGACAAATTCATCACAGACTCCTTATGGTGCACTAATATCCAAAAGGCACTCCTTGATAAAATATCTATGCTTCAAACCAAAATCAACTCAAAAAGTGTAGCTTACTTGCTGACCCAGAATCTAAACAAGCTACGTACAATATCACATCCCCTGAACTTTCATTTAAACCATTTAGTTTCTCACCTTTGTCCACCTGTGAAGTGGAAAACATTATTAGGAAGCTCAAATCTTCCAACTGCCAAGGCAACCTATGCCCTGCACCAGTCATTAAAGCGGCCGCTCATGATCTGACTCCTTTCATTACCACTCTCATTAAATCAGGAACTGTGCCTGATAACCTCAAAGATGCTTGAGTCATCCCCCAATCAAAAAACCCAGTCTTGATCCTAGCAACCCGTCCAACTACAGACCGATTACAATGGTGCCCTTTCTATAAAAAAATCTGGACGGTGCAGCCTATCTGCAAATACAGAATTACCTAGAATCTAACAATCCCTTGGGCCTTAAACAATTAGGCTTCCATCCCATACACGGTACGGAAACAGCATTGATTGACCTCATAACACAAATCCAAGACACAAAAGACAAGGGTAAATTAGCCCTCCTACCTCTACTTGATCTATCGGCAGCTTTCGACTTGGTCAACCACCAAACTCTCTGCCACCACCTAAAAACAGCTGCCCACTTCTCAGATGAAGCTACATCAAATCCTTCCTTGCAAATAGAACCATGAGGGTTTTTGCACCATCTGCCTCCGCTGAACCGTCACCAGTCCTGCGTGGGGTCCTGCAAGGGTCATGTGTCTCCACTACTTTTTATAATGTGCTCACGAAGCCTCTCTTCAACATTCTTGGTTATCTGGGTGTCACATATACAAATTACGTGGACGACACCCAGATACTCATCCCTATCACTGGTGACCATGCAATTGACACAAAAGCTCTTAATGAAGTCTATTCAGTCATCCAAGCCTGGATGGCTCATCATGGACTTTGTCTAAATGATGAGAAAACTGAGTTACTAATCCTCGGCTCTCACATTAGACTTAATAAACTGGAACCTGCCTTCAAATCATTCACTATCGATGGCATCACTATCAATGGGTCCAATAATACTAAGACGCTAGGTATTTATTTTGATGCCACACTATCGTTCACCAGACAAACTAACGTGGTGGTGGCAGCGCCAGCGTACACTTGCAAACTAATCACTGTGTGTAGGCCATTCCTTACAGGAACTAATAGTACTACCCTCGCTAGAACTTTAGTCATGGCCAAAATTGATTACTGCAACGCTCTATACCTAGAGACTAGCCAAAGAAATATCAACAAGCTTCAAGTAACACAGAACAATGCCATTAGGGCTGCCCTCAATGTTCCAAGGCAACTTCACATATCAGACATAAGACAAAACCTCCATTGGCTGTCTGTTGAGCACAGAATCACCCTCAAAACCCTTGCATTGACTCAAAAAGCCCGGGCGAACCTCGCACTAGCATATCTCACCAACTGGTTCTTTGCCCACACATCCACAAGACCCAAGAGATCTGCTCAAACACACACCCTATCCATTCCTATATTCAAATTCCAAAAGAGCTGGAGGATCTAGTTTCCTTGTTTTGGCGGCCAAGCTTTGGAACACTCTACCTTCCTCCCTCAGATCTGAACCTTCCTGCGAACTCTGTTAAAAAGCAAAACTAAACGTTGGCTTCAGGATTTGCACCATGCTGGGCAGCACTCATAAATCAGCTATTGCTGTCCCGGTGATCTGTAGGGCTCTCTGTTCCACCGCTGCCCCTACCACGACTTATCCTTGTAATGCTGAATTTCACTTTGTTCCTCCTTTGTAACAAGCACCGTCACATTCACTTGCTACTACCTTTGTAACGTACCTGTCTGTACTTTTCATTTGTAACTGTGGAAGAATTCTCTGCATTCATTGTTAACCTAGCTCAATACTGTGTATTGTCTTGCCTCTACTTTGTAACATTCGAATAAAGACTCTTTACCTATGTAATGCTATGTATCTATGTAAGACATGTGCCCAGATTCCCCAGCAATACAAATAAAATAGATACAAAATAAATACAAATGCCCCCTGCTTTTGTGTGAAACATTGGTAAAGCAGTACAACGATCTTAACCTAAAACTCTTGCTAACTAATGAGCGGAAAAGAACCAGAAATTCTTCACAACTCCAAATGTAACCCATAATTCCTCAATGTTCAGACATTGCGCAGATGTGATGGCGAGAACTACAACGTCTGTGTCCATAGTGTGTATTTCGGCTTTGTTATAACCTTGCTGCACAGAATCACATATATGGAGTAGGATGCAAGTGTCCGCATCTTCGTGTGAGCATGTAGCCAGTTCCAAGATATCTTGATGATTTATAGAAAGAAAAATGGTACTATTTGTGGTAATTACCTGCTTGTTTGTGTCAATAGCTATTAAGGTTTTTTCCAAGAAAGAGAAAAATGCAGTCTTATTTTCATCAACCCGGAGAATATTATGCAAATATTTAGGAAGTGCGTTTCTTGGTTCAACATGTTTATGAACACCTTTTCCCCTTTTACTGCGTGTGTCACTCTATAAACTGTCAGACTTTTACACATCACAGATGATATCTAGCCTTGTAACATATTGCAACTGAGATTTTATGTAGGGAATGGACACAGTACTGGTATAACCATTGAATGTTTTCACAAATCCTAGTGACAGCATGTTGACAACTGCAGCGCCATCAAGGCTCGTCATTGAGACTATTGGGTTGAAAGTAGTATTTCTTCTTGGTGTGAGTTCTTCCAGGCAAATCAATAAATCAGACTTTCCTCCAGTTCTTAGACTCCAAACTTTGACCGAACTGGAGGATAGGCTTGGTTTTTGTGTCTGAAGAAATTATACAAATCTCCATTATGTATCTGTCATGCCATGTAGAGTCTAGAAAATAGTGTGCAGTCATTCCTCAGCGATGCCAGTTGTAACTATTTACTTTGGCTTTTCATGAACTGGAGGACAGCTGAATAGATGGAGGTTATTCCCCTTAGTGGGATCTGCCATACGTTTAGTTTGATTAATAAGACTGTCGCTGACATATAACTCATACTGGTCAACTCCATTTTTTTCACTATTTAGCAATCTGTCTGCAAAATGGGGACATACTATATTTCCGCTGTCAAGTACCATTAGATCACAGCTGGATTCACTAAATGGGTTTTCCATACCTTGTATTGCATGAGTAAGAGACTTGATATCTTTTGCAACAGCCACCTGTGAATTCTTGTGGGCCTTGTGGTGATGCTTATTGTTTTCCCATCTCTTCATCTTTGTAAAATTAAAATTTTCAACTAAGCCATCTCAGAACCAGAGACCATCCAACGATGAAGATCTGTTGGATATTCTGTCAGGCCTACAGCCCCTCCATCACCTTTGACTGATGTGTTATGTTGTTCATGGGCATGATGAAGTTTGTGACAAACTTTCCTTTAATTAATTCTGCATAGCTGTTAGGGTGATGCTTTTTAAGTGAAATCATATCCCTTAACTGGACAGGAATCCATTCTGCATAGTATGGTCCAAGGAAAAGAACCAGGGAACAATCTTGGATAGCACCTCTGAATAGAGCTGGAAATCTCCTTCTTACATCGCTCTTAGAAAAGTCATCAAAAGGAGTTCTAGTTTTAGAATGGTGTACCAGAATCTAAATTGGGTACATACATCACTTTTTTCTTTACACCAGTCTTGAAGAGACTTAACTTGAGTGCTATCCTCGATGTCTTGGCTGTAGTCATTGTAGGCCTGCTGCAGAAGTAAATAGAGACTACTGGCTGTGATTTGATGAGCCCTACGGGTATGGGTCACATGAGTACCTTTTATAAACAAATCTGCTTTTCCGGCTGTGGTAATATCAGCCCAAACAAGTGCTCCAGTTCACCCACTTTCATCCAAGAGGTTTCCAAGAGCCTTGACATCTTCCATCTCAATATGCAGCCCACCAAATAATACAAATAATTGGTCTTCATCATGAGTTGTTGCCCAGTTCCACTGGATTTGTTTTGCCAATGCATAGAGTGGCCAGTCAAAGGTAATGATTGCAATATGTCCAGGATTAAGGCCTTTTTGCTGTCTTCACAATATCCATTAAATGGTGAATCAAGGCCACTGACATAGCATGGTCTGGAAATAGAGGAAGCACAGATGAAATTTTGATTTCACAATCTTTTGAAGTTTCATCTTGTTGACTTGCGTGGTATGCTGCCGAGGTGATTACTTCATCCCCTTGTAGGTTGTCGCTAGCCAGAACCTGTGTTACATGCTTGCACCAGGTGTATTCTTCAACCGTGGCTTGCAGCGTAACTTGATAGTCAACTAATTTCTCTTTTACTATTAGCAGAGGACAATCAGTTCTCATAGGAGGAACCGGGGGCACGCTGGTGGTGTACTCAGGAAGATGTTTAGTCACCTTTTTGGCATAAGGATTTTTAGTCAACGTCCAATCATTCCCCGTAAAATTATCATCTGGACGTTGAAATATTAATATTCATGTACCATGGAAAGAGTCATGAGCTGTGATACAGCTTGGATTGTGGTCTATATTGTTGACCGCGCTAGTCATGAAGAGCCCTCCTTTTAACTGAAGAGGAATGACAACATTTTCTGTTTGATAGTGATGACATACTTCAATACCAAGTGCTTATGAGCTGTGTAGCACACAGTTGTATGATATGCTTTACCCAAGCTTTTGCATGGTTTCACCACAGCCCTCACATGCAAGTTCTTTTATGGATTTAAATACCTAAGTAAATAGGCAAAGGAGTTCCCCGTTCTCATACCCCTGACGTCTCACCAAACTGTTGTACATTAGTAACTGTGCAACAGTGAGGATTGATTGTGACATTGTTCAAGAACTTTACTGGGCTCTAATATTTGGCTCATTCAAAACCATAGCAACCAGTGCTAACATAGATGCTGGCACAGAGTCTTCCTGAAACTTGCTTCCAAAAGATCAGTTGAAGTGATTTTTCATTTAAAATTTTAAATATGTCTGTTCTCATTATATTTGCTGCTTTGCTGCTAACAGCATTACTATCTCTATCACATTCACATGCTCTGCTCAGTGAGGCTCCAATATCATTATTAAATATAAGCATCACATGACGGCCTTGCTTATGTGCTTACATGTCAGGAAAGGAAGCAAGTATCCTGTTTTTTGGTTTGTTGAATGTATGCGTCCTGAAAGATCACTGGCAAGTTGTTTCATCCTCATGTAAATATTAGTGCAATTTCAATGTCCTTTCGAGCATCTTCGATGTATGATGTAAGTTCTGCAAATCCAACACCATGGTTAATTTGGTCCATCTCAGTTTCTTGTGTTTTTTTTGTCTCTTGCTCTAATATATAATATTATGAGGAAACAAATCTGGTACATGGTATATTTTGCAATAAGATCGCCTGCACTCTGCTTAGCAAGCAGGGGTTTGTCTTAGAGTTTAAGGCAACACTGACGAACGCCAGTATCAAGGCCGAATGTAGATGCTGTATGCAATGGTCTACGAGCTTGTAAGGCACGTCACAAAAAAACATATTGGGTTTGTATTCACTGAACTTTTTTCTTCAAAACTCTTATGGGTGAATTTAATAGAACTATCAGCATCAACTCTGGTGATATCTTCCTTTTCTTTGTTCTTTGCAGTTTTGTTTTATTGAACTGCAGTCTACATGATTCGTGAATCCAAGCATTACATCGTACCAATGTTGTCTCGATACCTCCACCTTCATCCAGATGTGACAGATTAATTGTATTTGGTAAATACACAACACTAATAAACCCCACAAGCAGTTCGGATACTGTTTTATAAGCAGCTCCCTTTGTTTCACCTTTAGTCTCTGCTAGATAGTAAAGAATCTCTGAATTGTCTTTTTGGCAGATTAAGCACATGTTCCCCTCCATTTCTGTGATCTATCTAGAAGTATCAATATTGAAAGGATTCAGCAGCCTATGTGCTTTCTTCATATTTTTATCTTCTTTTTAACCTTTTTAAATTGTCATACAAACTCCTTAATCTGTGAACAAAAAAAGATAATAATATTACACCACTCTTTTTTCACACCCTTGTATTGTATATACATTTGTATGAACTTTTGGATGTTTTGCACACATATTTAGAACATAAATTCACTGTAAATCGCATTTAATCTGGAAGTAACAGTTTCAAATAACATACAAAAGAGCTGATTAACAATTTTTCCAAGTCCGCCATTTTGAATGTCTACCATTACATTTAGGGGGAAGATCTGGGATAACCCCTTAGCCAAAATAAAACCTTTCCATGTGTAGTATGTGTGCCCTCTGAGACAGGCATGGTATCAAAGTTGACACAGATGAGTGAAAAAAAGTTTGAAAACCTTTATTCTTAATGGTCAGGATGGTGTATAATGCCTAACCTTCCCTCACTCTAAGATGGGAATGTTCCCTAACGCAAAGAAAACTAAGGGCAGTCTAAGTCTGTCAGTCCAAAACAAAATACTGTCTGTGTCAAAAACTATGCTTGTCCTACTTCTACAGAATAATAGGGAGGATGGGATTTGGCCAACTCAGAGGTGTTCAAAGTAAAGTAAAGTTAACGTGACAATGAAGCCATTCTGCAGCTCCCCTGTCCAAGTTTAAGGCACTCAGGCTTATAAGGCTCCACAAGTCTCTCAGGTTTCACTTGGCAAAGAAAAGTTCACTTGACACAAAGTTCACTTGGCAGAAAGTTTACTTGGCAAAATAAGTTCACTGTACCTTTTCCTGGTAGGTTCTTTGGGCTTCTCTGGGTCTCCTTTCCATGAACCCAAAAGCCCTCTAGTTCACACTTCTTCAATTGGTCTCTTAGGCTGCCCTCGCCCAGGCTTGGATCCTCGGGGTTACCACTGTTCAACTGGCTTAATTGTATTTCTTTTAACACAAAAATTTAAACTCACAAAATTTCCACTTGTTAGCATGACAGTTCACTTGGCTTCTTTCGGGGCTTCCTCCCCCATTCTGAACCAAGTCTTTTTAGCTTTTCCTTTATTAAATCATGCAGCTCCTTGCTTTCAATTGGGCGCCTCTAGTCGTGGCGCTGTTGGCAGACCACACGGTCCACCCAATAAAGGTCGCACAACCAGGTATCTTATACTTAATAGAGTTCTATTTTCCTTATACTAACATCCTTGCACCCAGCCTGGATCAATCTCCCACCTGGGGGCCATCCCAATGCTTAATTCAGCCTTTTCTGGATCTCTGTGGGTTTCCTGGGTCACTCCCCTGCCTGGAAACCTTCTGGTTATACTTGTTTATGGTGGAATCTCTGCAGCCCTGCTCGATCACTCTCCTGTCTGGTGGCTACCGCAATGCTTAATTATTTTTATAGTATTTCTTGGGGATTTTGCTCACACCTCATCTCTTCTCATAACTCCCCTTTTCTCTCAATGCCTTTTTGCTCACACTTGATGGCTTCAGGCAGCTCCCCTTCTCTAAAGGTCTTCCTTCTTGAGACAGAGGCTGTTTACTTTAAAGTACATGTCACATGACGCAGCCCCGTTACACCCGAGGTAAAGGGGAGAATGGAAGACCCACGCAAAGGGACATGAAAGTCGTAGCCAAGGGTTTTGCAAAACCAAATATAAAAATTGAAGTGATCATACTCGTCGCAATGATGGTCCAGCAATGTAAACATATGTCATAGACCTATCTCAGTAAACATAATGCAACCTTTTACGTAGTGCTGCATAATGGAATACTATCATTTATAAAGAGTATACGAATATGCATTGATGGTACCCAGTTTAAGGATATTTAAGTTATCAACATTGGAAGGATGAAGGGCTGATGTTCCATCATATGGCTGCAAGCTATGCACACATCTCTGAGGCGCGCGCTTAACTCACTGCACTAGCTCACCTTCTGCTTGCTTTCTCGCTGTTTTATGTGTGGTGCAGTTCTTTATGTTTAAAATTGTTATTCAATATTTGTTACTACACCCTCTTAAACATGTGCACACCACATTAATATTAAATTCGACACAAATAAATGCGATATGTGAAGTTGTCCGTTGTCAAGTGTGAATAGTGTACAACATACTTGTTTCCGCACATTTTTAGAATGCAAAGAAAAAAATAGTCCAGGCACAAAATGAGACTCATTTTCCAATGCAGTTAAAAGCATTTATGCAATTCCTGTACATGAATAGCAAAGCCCTTTAACTGTTGTATTGCATTAACCTGATCTTTGAATATAAAGATAGACTAACCATCATGTTAAGACAAAACAATGTTCCGGTGATAATGCAGATTGAAGATAAAGTATATGAGTTTCCTGTAAAATCATACAGATTTTCAACGAATGAGCAAGTGATACCATTTAGCATTTTACACATTAACGGGGTACTTCATGGAATAAATGTGTGCCGAAAACGGGGGCGCAAACGTGAAAATCGCAGCGCATGTGTGTGAAACGCAGACAATCGCCCGTTTCCCTATTCATGGAACACATTGTGCGTGGCTTACCCTCAACCTGCGCCGAATCTGTGCAGCTTCCACAGGTCATTGCAACATCACGAAGCCCTGCGTGATACGCCCAGAGAAGACGCTCAACGCCCAGTGCACACGCCTAAAAAGGGGGCGGAACATGCAGAATGGGGAAAAACATGCAAAAATGTGGGCGTTACGGGGAAGTACCTATGCGAAATCGTCGCAACACCCACACGTGCGCTAACAACACAAATTCATGGAATCAAACAGGGCGCACCTGCGCGTGCCAAAAGACGCGCAAAGCTGGAAACACATACGCCAGGTGAAAGCTGGCGTAGCGCCCATGCGCAGCATAGAAGTGCGCACAAACAACGAACAAGCATATACAGCTACGATGAATGTACCATTTCTCGCAGCAGTGATTGTAGGACACTGTAGGAAGAGGAGGATAGCCAGGCCCCGCATTTTTCTACCCAAGACCAGCATTTTTGGGATGCCTGATGACCAGGTATATGGCAGGTATAGGTTTCCACCTCATATCATCCTAGACCTGGTCACTGAGTGGGAGGATGACCTCACATCACACACCTTGTGCTCCCAAGCACTGAGCCACTTGGAAAAGGTACTCAATGTCCTGCATTTTTTGGCCACTGAGTCATTTCAGCAGACAACTGCCATAGTTGGGGTGTCTCACAGCCCACATAGTCACGCTGCCTACACCAGGTTTTGGCAATAATGACTGCATGCCCTTCAGTCCGCAGGCACATATACATGCCCAGAACACCCCCAGAAAGGCAGGCCGTGGTCCACGACTTTTATGGGGTGGCACACTTCCCCAAAGTGCTCGGTGCCATTGATTGCACACATGTGGCCCTACATCCACCTAGTGCCACTGAGCACATCTATTGCAACCACAAGCATTGGCATTCCATCAACGTGCAAGTTGTATGCAATGCCAATGGATTCATCACCTAGGTCTTTGCAAACTATCCAGGGTCCACCCATGACAGTTTCATATTCAGAATGTCAGCCCTAAACCAGGACCTGGAAGCTGGGAGGCATGGCAACACATGGATCATTGGTGAGTACAAATGCCTGTGCATATGCATGCATGTCGCACACAGACAAAGAGTCAAATAGACAAACCCAACTAATGACAACCATTCTCAACTCCCCAGGGACACTGCCTACCCTCTGAGCCCCTACATGATGACGCCAATACGGAACCCCACCACACCACCCCAGATAAGATACAACACAGCCCATATTGCAACCAGGGCATAGTGGAGAGTACCTTCAGAGTGCGCAAGTCACGTTTCCTCTCCCTTGACCGCTCTGGTGGACAGCTACTATATGCACCCCCAGTAGTGTGCAGGATCATTGTGGCAGCAACACGGCGGGGCATAACAGTGGACATGGTGGTGCCCCCACATCCCCAACCATACGCACGGCGGCTGCGCATGGGAGGACAAAGGGCATGTGTCGAGGCAGCCCCTACCCAGCTTGTGGCAACATTTATCACCTAAAATCCCACCCCTGCGGAGTGCACACAGGCCTGGAACATTCCAGGTGACAATCGATGATGACAAATGGACAGTCAACTGTCACAACCTTACCACCCTGAGAATATGTCCTTGGAAGTGCTACATTTTGTGCATCCCTAGCTACTTAAAAAAAAACAATCCCTGGTGACCAAAAGGCACACATGCAAGGTGCATAATCCACCTCCAAAATGAGTGAAAACTCCAAAATAAATGCACAACACATGATACAACTGTCACAAAGTGCACCGTGACAAATGGAAACAGGCCAGAGACAATTCCCTCTGACACGGAATCTGACAAAATGACCGACAAACAATTTCCGACCTATACTAAAAGGATGTAAATGCATGCCACCAAAGGTTCAAACAACCAAAGTTTGAACCTTTGGTCGCATGTATGTCAAGCAATTAAAAAAGAAAAAAAACAAATGTGGTTGCTACTGGGGTGTCCCCCGCAACACCCCGCTCACTACACAGTATAGTGAATGTGGGTTGTGGGGTGCACCTGCCCAAAAAAAAGAAATAAAGGAACCTACGGCGCCAGTTCCTGATCACAGAAGTGAAAAAGATCTGGCGCTGCAGGGACACAGCATGTCTAAGAAGGTAAGTAGGGTGTGCGTGGGGGTATATTGGGGTGGTGTTGGGGGTGGGGGTGTGTTGTGTGTGTGTTGTGGGGGTGGGTGGTGGTGTGGGACTGTAGGGGTATTCAATGCATTTTTCCATAGGATATATACAAACCTTCAGTGTTGTGTACATTTCTCATTAGAAATTCACTGTCGCGGACTACTCAGAGATGCAAAAATCATGCCGATTCCCTGATGCATCAAAAGCAAACCCAACACAGGACTATCTATTCACCAGAATGAACACAGAACCCACCAGTGACCAAATAATACAACCACTTACTCATCAATGTACAACATACATTAAAGACACTAATGATTTTTTGAGGAGACTGGAGAAGGTCACATTTAACGCAGATACGGACGGACTTTCTGTTTACCGTGGACGTGACAAGTCTATATACCAACATTACTCACCAAGCAGGCTTAGAAGTGATGGAATGGATGCTGTTAAATACCGAACTAACAGTGAAAATCGATAACCTCTTCATCATGAAACTTTTGAGCATTGTGTTAAATAATAACTTCTTTTTCATTCCAAGATCGATATTTCCTACAGATATCGGGCACATTAATGGGGGCCGTGATGGCCCCAAGCTACACCAACACCTATAATGCATACTTAGAAGAGACAAAAGTCATCTCCAATCCCAAATGGAATTCGAAACTTAAATGCTTCACAAGGTTCAATGATGACTTATTTGGAGTATGGACAGGCATCGAAGACTAACTTAAAGAATTCTTCTGTTACATGAACAACTTGGCCACGCATCAAATTCACACATAAATATAGCAAGACCAACATTGAGTTCTTAGATGTCCAAATATATTGGAAGTCCACGAAATTGGAAACAACCATTGTCACGAAAAATACTGATAGGAATTGTCTGCTTCTGGCGAACAGTTTTCAACCGAGAAAAACAATATCAAGTATCCCTTTGAGTCAATTCTTGAGATATCGATGAATAATTTCAGAAGAGGATGAATATTTGTATTTGTATTTATTGATTTATAAAGTGCCTTACGCCAAAGCGCTGTACATGGAACAACATAATACATAAAACATAAACGATATAATGGTTGAAGCAATTATAATATGAATCAATCAAACAATAAAACAGTGAGAAGAGCAATTAACTGAAGGGGATAGGGAGGAAAGGGAGATGGGACAGGATAGGGGAGAGTGGAGGAGAAGGGTAGGAGGAGGAAAGGGGAGGGTGGAAGAGGAAAGGCAGGAGAGGGAAGGGGAGAAAGTTGGGGAAAAGAGTGAGGAGGTGGAAGCAGAAGGGGGAAGTGGTTTCAAGGAGGAGAATGGAGAAGGAGAGATTTAAGGGAAGTGCAGAATGAAGTGAAGGTGGGGGAAGAACGGGTAGCAAGAGGAAGGGAGTTCCAGTGTAGAGGTGCCAGGAGTTGGAAGGAGCGAAAACGGGAGGAGGCACAGGGCGGTGGGGGTTCAGTGAGAAGGAAATGGTAAGCGGACCAAAGGGAATGGGAGGGGGAGTAGAAGAAGAGAAGGGAGGAGAGATAAGGTGGGGGAAGACCATGGAGAGATTCAAAGACAAGGCAGAGAAATAGAAATGTATGTTGGGAATGAAAAGGAAGCCAGCCAAGGTAGGAGAGAGAGGTAGAGATGGAGTCACGGGAGGTAAGGAGACAGAGGGTGCGAACAGTAGAGTGGTAGATGGATTTAAGAGGGGCTAGGTGAGAAGTAGGAAGTCCAAAGAGTAGGGAAGAGCAGTAGAAGAGGCGGGAGAAGATGAGGGGGGAGATTAAGAGTTTGGTAGCGTGGAAAGTGAGAGAGGGCAGATTTTGCGAATGTTGAAGAGGTGGAAGCGACGGGTGCGAGAAGCGAGGGAGATGTGTTGGGAGAAGGAGAGAGAGGTGTCAAAGAGAACGCCTAAATTACGAGCTTGAAGAGAGATAGGAAGTTTGGAGGGAGGAAAGTGAATGAGGGAGGGGGAAGAGAATTAGAGGGAAAGAATACGACTTCTGTCTTGTCGGTGTTGAGAGAGAGAAAGCAGGAAGACATCCAGTTCTTAATGGCAGTAAGGCAGGAAGAGAGTTGTAGGTGGAGGTCAGTTGAGAAGGAGGAGAAAGAGAGGAAGAGTTGAGTGTCATCGGCATAGAAGTGGTGGGAGATGCCAAACGAGGAGATAACAGGAGCAATGAGGGAGGTGTAAAAAGAGAAGAGGAAAGGGCCGAGTACCGAGCCTTGAGGTACGCCATATTCAAGAGGATAGTTAGGAGAGGACCGGCCACCCCAGGAGACAGTAAAGGAGCGGGAAGAGAGGTAAGAGGATAACCAGTTGAGAACAGAGCCTTTGAAGCCAAAGGAGGAGAGAGTATGAAGGAGGAGGGGGTGATCAACAGTGTCAAAGGCTGCAGAGAGATCAAGGAGAATAAGGATAGAGGATTGTTTGGCATGGGGAGCAGTAAGAAGGGAGTTAAGAATAGAGGTGAGAGCAGTTTCAGTGGAGTGTTTAGGACGAAAGCCTGATTGGAAGGGTGGTAAGAGAGAGGAATTATTGACAAAGGATGAGAGTTGAGAGTAGGCAAGGTGTTCGAGAAGCTTGGAGAGGAATGGGAGAAGAGAGATAGGTCTGAAATTCGAGGTGAGACGTGGATCAGCAGAAGGTTTCTTTAGAATAGGGATGATCGTGGCATGTTTAAAGGCAGAGGGAAAGGTAGCTGAGGAGAGACAGATTTTGAAGAAGGAGGTGAGGTAGGGGACAAGAAGAGGGTAAATCATAGGGAAGAGAAGGGAAGGGAGAGGGTCATTTGGGGCAGATGTGGGGTGGGCTTTGGATAGGAGGGTGGAAACTTCAGAAGGGGAGACGGGAGAGAAGATGGACATGCAGGAAGAGGGAGGGGGGAGGAGAAGAAGGGAAATCAGAGGGGGGGGGTGTATTTTTTGCCAAAGGGTAGCAATCTTAGAGGAGAAGAATTTAGCGAAGTCAGAATGAGAGAGTGAAGAATTGGAGGAGGGATCTGGAGTAGGGGGAGAGAAGAGTTGAGAGAGAGTTTGGAAGATACGGCGAGGGTGAGTCGCTTGAGATTGCAGTAGGATAGAGTAGTAAGAGGATTTAGCTGAGGTCAGACAAGAATCATAGATAGCGTGGTAAGAGAAGTAAGAGGTTTGGTTAGAAAGCGAGGGAGTTTTGAGCCATAGTCTCTCGAGAGGTCTGAGAAGGCGCCTAATAGAGAGGAGTTGAGGAGTGAGCCAAGGTTGAGAGGGTTTCCGGGTTGGGCGAAAGAAAGAAAGGGGATAGAGTTCATCAAGGGAGGATGAAATAGCAGAGGAAAGGGAGGAAAGAGCATCATTCACCGATAATGAGGAGAAGTCATGGAGAGATGGGAGAAGAGAACAGCAAGTGTCAGTAAAGACGCAGGGGTCAAAGTTGCGGAAGTCACGCCGTGAGTAGATTGGAGGGGAGGGGTTAGGAGAGGAGGAGTGCGGGAGAGGAGAAAGGGAAAAAGAGAGTAATGCATGATCAGAGCGATAGACAGGAAGAGTAGAGGGGGGGAAGGAAGAGTTGAAGATGAGGTCAAGGGTGGAGCCAGAGGAGTGTGTAGGAGAGGAGGGGAGAGGGGAAAGGAGGTAGGAATCAAGGATAGAGAAGAGGGGAGAAGATTGAGGGGGAGAAGGGAGATGAAGATTAAAATCACCAAGCACTGACAGAGGAGAGGGGGAGGGAGAGATAAGCGAGAGGAGGTGATCCGGGTCTTCGTAGAAGGAAGAAAGAGGGCCAAGGGGTCGATAGATAATCAGGAGAGAGATAGGGTGGGGAGAGGAGAAAGATTTGTAAAGGAATTCAAAGGAAGGGAAAGAAGGGAGAGATGGAGAGGAGGGGGAGGAGATGAACTTGGGGTGGTAGAGGACGCCAACACCTCTGCCACGGCCAGTAGAGTGAGGGGTATGAGAAAAGGTGGAGGAGGAGGTGGTTAAGGAAACTGGGACAGAAGTATTATGGAGGGGGTCCAGGTTTCAGTTAAGCATAGAAAGTGGAGGTTGAGTCAAGAACTGCTGTGGTTTTGTTGCAGATGGATCTGGCGTTCCAGAGTGTCATGTTCATATGGTGAGCGTTAGGGGGGTTAAGAAGATTAGGGCAGTGAGAGAGGGTAGGAGTGTGGCAGGAGGAGTAGCGGGGGATAGGGGAGAGGGCAGAGCATTAGGAGCGAAAAGGAGAGAAGGAGGAAAAGGAGAAGGTGGGAATGGTTCAAGGGGGGGAGGGGAGAAAGGGCGGCGAAAAGGAGATTTGGAGGATTGCATAACAGGGGGCTCAGAAATAGGACGAGTCAGGAGGGGCCGTATCTGTAGAGTCTTGTGGTGGTGAGGACAGAGACCAGTGTGGTAGTATCAAGAAGGGACAGTAAACAGAGGACTTGGCAGAGGTATCAGGAACAGTGTAGAGGCCCCAGGAGCAATTAAGGAGAATGGGCAGGTACGGCAATCTTGGACAGTTGCTCTCCCTTCTGAGAGGTTAGGATCATAGGAGGCGGAGGCAGGAGTGGAATGTAAGCACCAGTAGTACACCAGTTGGTGAGGTGGATGAGACGGGGCTGCAAACCTGTTCAATTGTACCCACATGTGAGGAGGGAGGTATTAGTAGGAGGTAGCAGTAGGGGGATGGATAGGGGTAGAGAGGAGGTAATGGTGGGAGATCTTAGGCAGCCCAGGTGGTCACGTTGATGCAGTGAATCTCATGTATTGGGGGGGAGGTTGCAGGTGGTAACAGATGCGGCAGGAAGGTGCCAGTGGAGGAATTCAGACAGTAAAGTGAATGGTGCAGAGCAGGGATCTACTGTGATTACATTCACATTTGAGTGGGGAGGGCAACCGGCAGTGGGTCTAAGAGTGGGGTGTGGACGCCAGGTGAGGAACAAGGACAGTCAAGAAGGGTGGGCTGAGTCTGCAATGTTCCGTGGGTGGACCTCAGGTGGTGGGCTGAATCTGCAATGTTCTGTGGAAGGTCCGGTGCTAGAGCAGGGAGTCGGATCTTGAGCAGGTGCACTGGCAGGACTTCAGGCAGCAGAGGCGGTAGGGTGCCAGAGGAGAATCCGCAGTGTTCTGAGGGAGGCCCGGTCTAGGGCGGGGAGAGTTGCAGGCGGTGGACAGGGGCTGAGGCTGGGGCTTGAGCAGTCACACTGGCAGGACTTCAGGCAGCAGATGCGGTAGCGCTGGGCTGGGATTCTGAGCGGTCAGCCAGGGGGGTCCGGGCTGGTGAAGGCGGTCCTGCATTGTCACGATCAAACTTAGGCGGGGTAGTCCGGTGGCAGTGGGTCAAGGGCTGCAATGAGGCACCCCGAGCAGCCGTGGCCCTGCCAGAACCCAGAGAGCCAGTGTGGAGAGAGGATGGACCAGGGATAGAGCGGAGGCAGTCCAGGCAATCCACCCCGCAGAGACCCAGAGCAGCCACACTCATCTCCAACGGATGAGGACCGCAAACAAGGCACCAAGGGTGGACTCAGGTGCTCGGAGACAGATATGTGGCAGAACTCGCACCAGAGTGAGTGGGGACCGCTGGAAGTGGGCCGGAGTCGAGATGGTGGCTCCCCGAGTGGATGCAACTCAGCGGTAAGGCAAGCACCAGGAAAGAGCTCAGGCGTTGGGGAGAGCTCACCACTGATCGGAGGAGCTGGGCAGATGTCGGATGAAGTCGGCTGATGATGGCCAAAGCTAGGATGGTGGACCCTCAAGCAGACGCAGCCCTGTGGCAAGGCAGGCACCAGGCTAAATACGGGCGTCAGGAAGAACTCACTACAGGTCCACGGAGCACCGGAGGAGTCAGGCTGACGCTGGCGGGTGATGTCGGCTGATGTCGGCCGACGCCAAGATGGTGGACCCTCAAGCAGACGCGACCCTGCAGCAAGGCAGGCACCAGGGTAGAGTTTGGCATCAGGATGAACTCGCCACAGGTCCGCGGAGCGCTGGAGGAGTCAGGCAGACGCCGGCGGGTGCAAGCAGCAGAGTCCACACTCGAATGAGGAGGGCCGCCGGAGACGAGGGGGAATCAAGATGGTGGCAGACAGCCAAAACCCCACCGGGACCCCGAGATCCGGGATGGAGATGGCCCGGAGATCACAAGGAGGGATCACAGGCAGCCGCGATCCAGCCGAGACTCAGGATGGTTGATACTGCAACAAGGCACCAGGACTGCTGCAGGCGCCGGGTGCCACCCAGAGGTAAACAGAGCACAGCGCTGTCCCAGTCGATCGTAGAGCGGGAAGATCACTGCAAGAGCCGGGCAGATGGCAGAGCAGGAAGAGGCCTCCCCAGAAGCCGATCTAGTAGCGGTTGAAAGCAGGTCTGATTTTGGCCGAGGTCGCAGCCGGAGGGACCCCAGGAGTAGGGTAGCAGGAACAGATAAATGTAAGTTGCAGAATTGCTGTTGAAATTGTTTTATTTTTAGAAAGATTCAGCCTGAATAGAGGAGGCAGCCGAACTTCTGCGCTCCCTGGTGGTGAATATGTGAGGAAATCAACAGAGCTCAAAGACACATTCCTCAAAAGGGGATACAGTGAAGAAGTTATTTCTCAACATTCAACAACAGTAAGAAACGTCCCAAGAACTGAAGCATTAAAACCCCCCAAAAAAAGGATGGATACTGATCTGGTCTATGTGACCACCTTTTCTAAACAAAGTGGTAAAATTAAACAAATTATGAAGAAAAATTGGAGAGTCTTATCCCTAGACCCAACACTTGCCAATTTGTTTCCGACACCCCCATTGTTCGCCTAAAGCAAAAGTAGATCATTGAAAGATCACCTGATCAAATCTGATTTTGTTCAAAAAAACTTAACGAAGAAACAACACAGAGGTACCTTACCATGCAATAATTGCAATTGCTGCAATAATGTACTAAAAGGGAATACCATCCCCCACCCGTATAATGGACAAAAGATCTCATTGATGCCCACCTCCATGTGCGATACAAAGAATGTAATATATGGCATTAAATGCCCATGTGGCCTGTATTATATTGGAAAGCCAAGGTACGAAGGGCAGAGCACAAATCCAATATACGCAACCTCTCAGCCAAATCCCCAGTAGCTCAACACTTCATCGCACAAAGACACACCATTGCCCAGATTCAGTTTGTAATTTTGGAAGTAGTCAGACTACCAAGGAGGGGAGGGGATCTCGTTAAATTGGTACAACAAAGAGAAATTCACTGGATTGAAAGACTAGACACAATGCATCCCCGGGGGATGAACACTGATTGGGATCTAAATTGCTTTTTATAACTGGCTGCACACAATACAGATGAGACATGATGTATCCTGAAAGATTTGGAACCTGGTAGTTTACCAAAATGTCACTGGGTAAGCCAGTGATGGACAATGTGTAAACCTCAAATTGTATCTCTAACAACATGTGGGAGAGTGGTAATGAAGCACAGTAGATTGTCACACTTTCTCTGAATTAGGAGTCTGAGCTAATCGATATATATCTGCCTATGATTACGACATGATTTTAACAAATGATTATTTTGTAAACATATTTGATATCAGATGTGTCGTTGAATGTATGCCTACAAATTGATGAGTAATATTAGTGAATTTATTAGTTTTTGGGAATTGATGGACTTCCTCCCTTTCCATCATTGCATGAATGTAGAAGAAAGTAATGTCTCACGAACTCTTGACACACCTAGTAATGCAATAGCTACTTCAGAATTTAGGTAATTTATCTTCCAATTTAATATTTACAGTACCTGTACCTCCACGTGGGGTACCTTCGGGACCCAACTGGTATGAAAAACGGCGTTTACGGCTCTGCGTGAACACTCCAATATGGCACCTAGCCTCCTGTTTACAGGAAAGAAAAGACGCACTCTATAAGGCAGAGTGGTCCCGTTGCTTAGCGACAGGTATTCGGCTCACGGAACGCGGAAGTTGAGCACAGAGAGATCGCCCCTTTTTGTACTCTATTGAGGTAACTAGAGCTGGAATACCCTTCCCACAGAGGAATTATAGCAGTCCCCCGCAGTCCATTTCTTTTATTCATTTCTCTATTTGTTTCCAGAACTAACACGAAAGTCTATTCCCATATCGCAAGTTGTTGGCAAGTGCAACAGAGATAAATCGTCTTACGCCACTGCGGTCTCCATGACCGTACATCAGAATTCCCAACATCCTCGCATTGAAGGTAGGGATACTGCACTATATGCAGAGTAACATTCGCAGTACGATTAAGTTTAGACCCTAAAACTTACAGAAGTATTATGTATTTCTTCTAGGACACACGCTCTAATTTCTGCAAGCAAGCATACGCCGATGCTCTACTACATGGGTTCTGACCACATACCTTTAAAATTGAGGTAGGAACATAGCACTGGCTTTTTTCACTTATGTTTCCATAATCTTCCAAAATATAGATGATGTGTAGGGGGACCGAGCGCTACATATGGCGCCTTTTCCCTCTGCACGCCGCCACCATGTCACACTTAAGACTAAAGTTTTATTATAATATGTTTTCCAGTGACCAGCACAGACCATACCCACTGAGACCTCACTTCAGAGAATGTATGACCTGTTACAAGGTTAGTCACACAATGCAAGAGTGAACCCATAACATTATTGAATCTGATTACGAAGGGAGACATTGATTAGTAATTCAGTGTTTATTTTATTTTCATTACAGAAATCAGCCAAAGTACAAGCCCAATATATTACCCTGAAGAAGGGCATAATAGCGCCCGAAACGCGTAGTTAGAAATAGGAAATAATGCCAATAATCAGCCACATGAAAAGACTGAGTGATTCCTATCAAGTTATTGGGACTTTTTTCCAAACACTTTTTTTTTAAAAGCTATTGATATGTCTGTACATATGGAATTAATATGTTGACAGGACTGTATGCGTTATTTCTAAATTGAATGTTGAAATTATTTATTTTATTTTTTGATGAAAATAATTTGTGATTGACATATGTGTATGAGAATATATAATACACTAAAGAATCACAATGAAATGATTTGTATCTCTTTGATTTACAGTATATTAACAATTTAGAGTGTTTGAACTTATTTGCAAAACAAATTGGTTTTGTTTTTTGCTGTGCCCTGGTTTGTTCCTCGTTTTTTGATGGTGAACCCTCAACCCTAGGATTTATCTCGGTAAAGGTAGCACTTTACTAACCGGGAGCACCTTGAACTCCATTTAATACTGTGCCAGTACAAAGAATAATTTGAATAACACTAGAGTGCACCTCCAGACACACTTTTTTCTCCCCAACAGTGAAAATGTCAGACAGTGACCAATCACTATAGCACAAGTGTCTCAATGTGACATTACCACCACATGGCCACCTTCCATCTTGAGTGTGTCTCTGACAGCTAAAAGGGGCATGGTACCACATACAGCATGAAGTGCATCAACAATGTAGACATGCAAGGCCATACATGAATAAGCAACATGAAAACATGCACATTTAACAGTATACAAACCACAATGCAGGCCAACCATGCCCTGGAGAAACCATCATTAATCCCCACTAGGGTTGTATAGACAGGTTGGACTTCAGACTAGCCACAGATATGACGGAAGCCCAATACCGCTGTGTGAGTTACTGTCACACGGTGCCATCCTTGCAAGCCCATGGAAAGGGGAAGCAGGAGTGGAATATGTGTCCGGACCCCAAGCCACAAACACCAACATGAGGCAAGCATGTATGGGCCCAGCCGGAACACACAGTGGATGCCTTTGGCTGCCACACAAGGCAACACAGTGTTACATGAATGCACAATAGACAAAAAAGGAAAAAAAATGGCCATGGTCGACCCGGGGATTAGGGGGGCAGCACCCAAGAGGGAGGTGGTGCAGGGTGCACCTCAACAACCACATGCGTTGATGTTGAGATTTTAAAAAAATCCTCCATGGGCTCATGGTCTGCACAGCTAGGCCATAGTGAGAGATCAGTTGTCGCTGTTGTCACCCTCTGGTTGAATATCAGGAGATGTGCATGGTAAGGGTGCCTGCCCATGCATAGCCTCTCCATGGCAGCAAGCATGCGGGTCTGGTAAGCCTGGTCCTGCAGGAAGATGGCACGGAGGTCCCCATGCAGCACCTCACATGTAGCACAGAGTTTCTCCTGCAAGGCCTCACATGACAGACAGACCTCCTCATGGCTTGCATGGAGTTAGTGTGTTCCAGCTGCTCCATCCGCTGTTCCGACCGTGTACCCTGGCTCATCAAAAGTGTAGCCAGAGTAGTTCTAAGGGAGATGTTCTCTTCCCTCAGGGCCTCCATGTGGGCCTCTGCCTCAGCAGCAATGGCTATGCCCAGAGCCTCCAGTTCAGCCCGTCAGTCCCTGTTGGGGGCCAACATGACCTGCCTGTGTGAGCGGCACGTGGACCGCGTTGCCTGCTGCTGGAGCTCCACCTGCCTTTCAGGGGGGAGAATGGCATCGGCCACACATTCCACGCCCTGAGCCATCATCTCACATGATGGCCCCTGTTGCTGTGCAATATCATACATGGAATTCTCCCACACAGTGTTCCCCGGTGGTGCACGGCCACCGCATTGCCGGACAGCACACCTGTTGGTCCCAAGGAGACCTGGTCCTTGCTGCGCTGGCGCTGCCTATGGCTGCAGGACTGCATTCCTCCGTTGATCTGCTGCCCCAGGAACAGGAGCAACTGGTGTGGAGTGTGGCCCTGCATCCGTAACCACCACAGGTGGACATACCAACACTGACTGGCCCCTTGAGGGGTATACCCCCATTGCAGGTGTGTCAGGCAGAACAGCATCCACTGCCGAGTCACTCAACTGTGATGGCAGGGATGGATCAATATCTGATTCTGCATCAGAGGCAAAGAGATCCTCAGAGGTGTACCCAGAGCCAGCCCTGGACAGGATGGTCTGGAGCACCAATGGATGCTCATGGGCTACCACACCACGCCCTCCACTGGTGCCTGGTTGGTGCCCTGAACCCTCAGCCCTCTCTGCCATCTCCTCCTCCTCCTCTGTTCCCAGTGCCTCATCACCTGCAAAAGAACAAAACAACACATGAGCATACATGTCAGCAGCATATACCACACACATAGGCATCACATTGTTGACAGCCAACACATGAAGCAGCCATGTCACACATGACACAAACTCCAGCATGCACGCCGTGGCAATGAAATGGAAGGGGACTCTGAAAGCAGACATGGGTGCGTGTCAAATGTGAATCCAAAACATGTACGGCATGTTGCATAGCACGTGCCTCACACACAAGCTTCTGCCTGTCGTAGCCCTAACACAAAAATGACAGATGCCAACAAACAGATGTCACGTAGCATAGCCACGGCCGAACTGACAACCAGCCCCAGATGGAAGTTAAAGAGTACTGTTTGTGACACATGTAAAATGCATGTCACCATACAGTATTTGCAAATCACTATGACAAAAAGGACATGTGTCACAGGATGCAACAACACTAGTGTGTTGGAATACAGTGAAGGAAGGAAAATGGATACATTAATGCTAGGTCACTTTGACATCACACTAGTGAATAGGCATGTAGAAGGGTGAAACAGGGCTCAGAAGTGTGTGGGTACAGTGCAGTACACGTGTACAGCCTCAACCATCAATATAATCACAAATGCTGTAATGTCAATGTCGTGTCATGATGGCAGTGTAAGGGCAAGTTCAGTCATCATGTGCAAAGTGTTGGCAGTGGGTTGCAGGGGTACAGTAATCCCAAGCTCGGGGAATGGCTAGGAAGCCGTGCATGGCTCAGAATGGTAGATCAGAGTACTGTGTTGTAGCAGACAGTGTGGGCATGTGTCAATTGCATCATCTCAGTCATCTGAGACTACAGCCGATGAGAGTAGGACAGAAAGCACAACACATGAGGAATCATCACAAGTTCACCCAGACACAGAGAAGCCACAACACCAGTTGCATAGAGGTAGGGAGGCTGTACCAGAGAGAGGCTTCTGCTCAACACAGTTGAGGACACCCCAAAAAGGGGCGTGATGAGGAACTGACCCTGAGTGAGCATGAGAGGGATAACCAAATACCATGAGACGGATGAAATACCGGAGATGGAGTAGAATGAATAGCTTGACACGGACCCATAGGGGCTTAATGGGAATGCACATGGTCCATGAATTAACACTCATGTCCACTGTGAGCCTGTGCCATCTGCACAGTCTGAGTGAGACACCCTGCATCAAGGACAAAGGCTGTACCACACAGTACAGGTCTGGCAGAGTTGCACAGGGAAGTGTGTATATCCACAGATATTGGAAACAGGCCGTTGCAGTATTCCAACATGTGAATCACCAGTACCATGGAGACAGTGATCTGCTGGGGGATAGAGAGGCAAGGAAGCATGCCCCTGAGGAGGACCATCTTGCAGGGTGACCTCACAGAGACGTCAGTCATGTGACGACATAGGCCGAGTGTTGAGTGGAAGATCATCACAGGTTATCCACAAACATGTCTGGGAGCAAGAACATGCACTGGAGATGCTGCCGAGTGATTGGCATGTAAGGAGGGTGCAGGTGTGGAGATGAAGAATGCCTTCATGTGCAGCACATGGCCTGTATGCAGGCTGCATCACAACAAGCATGTATCAGTCAAGCATCGCATGGGTCACACATGGCAATCATGGCAACATCGCCTGAACTGGCAGTCAATCACAACACATCACCCAAGCAAAATACACATGGCCTGGACACACACGCATCAACACTCACCGGACATTGCATCACAATCCAGCATATCTCCCACTCCTTGGATCTGACCCTCATCGATGAACCCTGCAGCGATCTCCTCATGCGTAGTGAGTTCATCGTCCACTGGTGCTGGCCCACTGCCAGTCACCAAAGTAGAGGTGTAATTAGAAGCCTGCTTATTTTTTTCTCGCGTCGGAGGTCATGCCAACACTTATAGCAATCATCAGCCATGCAATTCTCAAATCCCATTGCACTGACACATTCCGTGATGCACTACCAGAGGGCCTTGCGCTGGGCAGGTGTAGTGTTGCACCCTGCCGTCACCAGCATTTCACGGTCGTGTCCCGACACGTAGCCCACAAGTGCGTCCAGTTCCAATTCATTGAAACTCTTCTTCCTTGATGTGCCGGAGGCCTGAGCCGTGTCTGGGGTCCCAGCTTCCTCCTCTTGGTAGGTGGTGTGGACCCTGAGTGGCTTCTGCCGCTCAGGTCAGTAGGGGCAGGAGCGCAGGTGGACTGGCCAATGGGAGCAGGCAATGGCAAGACAAACGGATGGTCTGACTTGAGGCATTGGCCGCTGGGTGCTGTTGCCAGAACCCAGCGCCATGACTGCCTTGGTGCCAAGGGTCATGACCAACACAGTCCTGGCTGGCTGACTCACAGCCGGGGTGGTGTCAGCTGCATCTGCCCCTGAAGCCTCCACCACCTGGCTGCTCAGAGCAGCAGATGTGACCACTGCCCCAGATACATGTGGCTTGGTCACAGCAACCTTAGCCACACGTGCCTTAGCCTTCCTGACATGGAAGTCTGCATGGGAGTATTCCTGTGTCTGTGCCAATAAAGCCAGCAGTGGCTGACCCCGAGCCTGGGTGGTGGTAGCCGAAGCTGCACCTGCAGCTTGCACAACCTGGGGGATCGTGACAGCAGATGACACTGCCTGTCGGGTCAGATGGGCCCTGGGGATGTCCGCAGCAGCTGCATCAGCCTGACCTGCTGGGGGGGCATAGCTGTCCCAGCATGTTCCTGGACATCTTGCCCTCGTGGATCACCCTGCCCACGCCCCCCACCGTTGCCACCTTGGCCTCCCTGGACTCCCTGGCCACCCTGGCCACTTGCCCCACCACAGCCACCTCTGGGAGGCCGCCCAGCTTTTCCGCCCTTACCACTTGGTGGCCTCCCAACCATGGCACTGATGAACTAGTGCGAATGGGAGGTGCACTCAACAATTGTCCTGGGCAATTGGGGTGAAGGCGGCTGGGTACGTGATGGTAAACAAACCCCTGTGCTCCTGCAAGGCTGTCTGTGACCCCTGGGGTCAAATGACGGGTCACGCAACACTCAGGCACCCCAAAAACAAAAAAAACATGCACACCACCCCTCGGTAGCTCACATGCGTGGAATAAACATCCCGCAGTACGACGTGGCACCCAGAAACACAAAAAAAGTGTACGCATGGAACACGCAGGCTACTCTGACCTCAAAAATGGGGTATGCGACACACAGGGGCAACCACAGTGGGAAAAAAGCATGCGCTACTCACCGTCTGCCTTGAATGAAAAAGAAAAACATGCGCGTAGGCAACTCCCCCGCAAAAACAAGAAGTACGAACTGTAACCGTAGTAAAGATATCGCTATTGTGTGTGAACCCACAAGAAGAAGAATCACATGCATCGGTCCCCATGAAAAGCACATACAGCAAACTGGTGTCCTACGTGGACCTTTAACCTGTACCGAAGGCAATGCCCGCGCACGTGACGTCATTTACGCGCTTACACGCTAAGGGCCTTTCCTTGAATTCCAAGCTAACACGCTGTTTTTGCACGTGCAGAGTCACTCTGCATCGAGCTGGCCATGCAACAACACACAGAAGCCCACGCTCCTGCCCACAAGGTCATTTACCTGCCTCCCAATGCCCCGAGCTGCCTCCTACGAGCCATCTGCTGCTGGCAGCCCACTCAGTGTGCCTGCAACCTACATGCCCTGCAATTTGGTACCTGCAAAGAAGCCATTGCCAGGGATCCTATTGCTGAGACCACCTCTGCTGACACAGAAGACTCCCGACTGCTGTACCATCACTCCACAGCCCAGCCCAGGACCCAGTTGCCCACCCACACCTGCCTCGGGGGTTGCCATGTCAGACCAAGCAATATCTGAGGCTAGTGGCAACCCCCCAGCAGAGAGGCAGAGGGCTGCCAGCTTCAGTCCCAATGAAGTGGGCATCCTGGTGGAGCAAGTCCTGGGGCATTATGATGCCCTCTTCTCCACATCATGCCTCGACAAGGAAGGATGGAGTAGGATCTGGGCGGACATTGTGGGTGCCATCAATGTGCAGGGAGTGGCACCCTGCGACTACGACCGCGCCCGGAAGCGCTGGGAGGACTTCAGGTCCAGGACCCTCAACAAGGCCTGGCGCCTCGTCGCGGCTGATGATGAAGTGGGGTGCTGGGGCCAGTTGAGCAACAACTAGATGAGGGTCATGGAGCGCATACAACCAGCGATTTACCACCAGGTCCTACAGTTGCAGCTCCATCTGGAGTCGAGTGGTAAGTGTCCATGTGTTCTTGTCCAGCGTAGTGCATGTTGAGGTGTGGCTGGAGTGTGCACCATGGCCTTATGTCTGGCATGCCCCATGTATGGACGTCTGTGTGCGGGGCCTTGACAGTGGTGCATGTGAGTCCAGTCAAGCATGTTCCACATCAATTGTGTCTGTGTTGCAATGCATGATGTGCACCAGTTTGCATGCCTGTGTCTGTACTTGGCCATGTTTGGGATGTGAGACATGGATGCTTATGTCACCTTCATGGAGATGCATGGTGTACATGTGCATGTGTCTGAGTAGTGAGTGTGTGACTGGAAAACACCATGGATGCATAACACATGACCATCATGATGCGTGAATTGACTGATGCGGCACAGTTGTCTATGAGTGCACTGTGACGGGAGGTAACATGGCCACATGCATGACTATCCGGTGGTGTGTGTGCATGTGATGCGCATGTCCCATGATGCAAGTGAGGTTCAGCCCCCCTTCTGATGTTCCTGAGGCACCTTGGACATGGATGCGAATGTCTGTTGCACATTCCTTGCTTGTTTGTGCATGTGTGTTGCTTGCACTGACCTGTGTGTTGTGGAGGGTGATGATGGTTATGAGGTTTGCCAGTGCCACTCATGTGCATTTGCTTTGTGTCTAGCAGACATTTGTGTGGTACCCTGATGCTTGTCTTCAATGTCTCCCTATCTACAGCGCTGATGGAGGAAGAGGGCGGAGATGGCGCTGTGGAGCAAAGCGGCGGGGATGCCTCCACCATGCGGAGACGCAAGGCCCAGTCACCCTCAGAGGTTACGACATCTTCCGGGAGCGAAAGTTTCTGGTGCCACAACCGCGACTACGGCCGCAGCTGCTGAGGGGAGGCCCAAGAAGGCAAGGTTGGAGGTGGGCTCCTCTGCAGCAGAAGGGACAGGTGAGCCCCCACAGGGGCAATCCAATGCTGAAGACGGTGCAGAGGCATCCAGATCGGTGGTGGGCAAGGGGGAGGAGGAGGCTGCATTAGACCAGCACATGGGGCCTGGAGGGGGTGATGCCAAAGGTGCACTTAGTGCAGTCCAGGGGCAGGGGCAGGAGGCAGCACGGTCACTGCGGAGGGGCCTGTGCCTAATCATGTCCCTGATCCTGTGACTCCATCAGTGGGCATCTGCAGGCATGCCTCAGTCCAGGCCGTTCTGCAGGTAGAGGATGGTTCCACGTCAACTGACCCACCTCTACCTGCGGACCTGGAAATCTGTGACAGGGTTGAGTCTGTGTTAGTCGGTGTCTCGATGCAGACAGCCATCATTCGTGATGATGTGCGTGCTTCCTGGTGGGCTCACGCACATCATCACAAAGAGGTATGTGCCATCCTGAACTGCCTAGCACGGCACACAGTCGCAGATTTGCTTCACGTGTTGGGCCCTGCTGCAACCCCGTCCTCCTCTTCCTCCACTATGCGCCAGTCGTCCTCCCTGACGTCTTCCGGCCCAGATGCCACCAGGGCCCCCTGTGGACCTGTCCCTGCCATGGCGGCCAGTCTGGTGGAGATCACATCCCTGCCACAGTCGGGAGTCGGAGGTTCAGCAGAGGTGGTCACCCCAGCAACAGGACCACTGGCAATGGAGGTTGTGCAGGCACCTTTGAGCAGGGCACATGAACGACTGCCCCGGGGCGTGTCATCATCCCGGAGGCAGTCTTGGTGGCACAGGCACATGGCTTCAAGGCAGCAGCAGGCTCGACGTAGTAGGCATCAGGACTCGGGGCCAACAACATCACGGGGGCAGGCATTGGTCGATGGGCAGGAAGACCCAAGAACAAGTGTGTCTTCCATGTGGCAGCGGATGGGCCAGCGAATAGATGCAGAGAGGCGGCGGGGACGGGTGAGACGACTCACCATGGCTAGGGCGGAGAGCTCCATGCGTCGGACAGAGAGGCGGGCAGAGTTCCTCGAAAAGACTCGCAGGGAGTTTGAGAGGAGCATGACAGAGTCCCTGCGATCCCTCGAGGATAGAGCTGAGTCCCGCCTCGGGATATTGACACAGAGTATGATGATGCTCTAACCGAGACTCTTGGTAACATCGGTGAGTCGTAGGAATAGCCCGCTGCCCTTGTATATAGTTCTGTAGTGTTAGGTTTCCTTTTTTTATTGTTTGGAGTCCATGGACTTTGCTCCACATTTTGTACATAGTTGTTTTTTTATAGGGATTTTTGGGATTTATTTTTTGACTGTTGGGATCATGGACCCTTCATCTTTGTATATAGTTGCACTACGTTGCATTTCTTTTTCTTTGTTTTCACCATGGGGGTAATGTTTTTTTTTTAAATTTACATTTGGAACAGGGGGACTGACTTTGGACATGGACCACTTTCTAAATTTTCTGTTTTCTTGATTATCGGATAACGTTTTGATTTGCATTTCATTTTCATTTACATTCATTTCATTTTCATATTTATTTTTCATTTATTGTGTTTTTCATTTTTTAATACATTTTCATTAATTCAAATCTGAGTGGTGTCTGCTCTCAATGGTTTGGTGCATGTGTCACTCGTCATTGGCTCTGTCATCTGTCACTGCTGTGGAGCAATGTTGGTCATGTATTTAGGTGCATGCATGAGTGCATTAGTGATTCCCATGCCATGGGGCATGTACTGGGGAGTGGTGCCAATGGATGGGTGTTGAGTTGCACTGTCGTGGGGCAGCGTGTGTTGGCATTTGGGTGGACATTTGCTACATGATTGTATGTTGGGACAATGTGTTTGGTGGGGGAACATGAGTCTGGGCCTGCCTGCAGGTTGCCGTCACTGGTGGGGGAGGTGGGACATGAGACGGGGCCTGCCTGCCGTGTATGGTGCCATGTGGGCTGCCAGCAGGGTATGGCCATGGGTGTTGGGGTGTCCCTTGTGGTGTGGGCTGCCTGCAGGGTATGGTCATGGATGTTGGGGGGTTCCCTGTGCTATGGGATGCCTGCGGGGTATGGTCACGGGTGTTGGGGGCTCCCTTGAGGTATGGGCTGCCTGTGGGGTATGGTCAGGGGTTTTGGGGGTTCCCAGTGGTGTGGGCTGCCTGTGGGGTATGGTCACAGGTGTTGGGGGGTCTCTTGTGGTGTGGGCTGCCTGCAAGGTATGGTAACAGGTGTTGGGGAGTTCCCTGTGGTGTCAGCTGCCTGCGGGGTACGGTAATGGGTTTTGGGGGTCCCTTGAGGTGTGGGCTGCCTGCGGGGTATGGTCATGGGTGTTGGGGAGTCCCTTGTGGTGTGGGCTGCGTGCAGGGCATGGTCATGGGTGATGGGCTGCCTGCAGGGCATGGTCACGGGTGTTGGGGGGTCCCCTGCGGTGTGGGCTGCCTGCAGGGTATGGTCACGGGTGTTGGGGGATCCCTTGTGGTGTGGGCTACCTGCAGGATATGGTCATGGGTGTTGGGGGTTCCCTGTGGTGTGGGCTGGCTGTAGAATATGGTCAGGGGTGATAGGCAGCTTGCAGGGCATGGTCAGGGGTGTTGCGGGGTCCCCTGTGGTGTAGTCTGCCTGCAGGGGGTATTCGTGGCTGATGGCAGCACGAGAGGGCCTTTCCACGCGAATTGGCTGCCGCGAGCGGGTTACGCAATTTTTCACGGGGTACGCAAGGGCCTTTTCACGCGATTGAGCTGGCGCGAGTACACAAGGGCCTTTTCACATGAATTGGCAGGTGCGATCGGGGTACGCGATTTTGGGGGTTACTCAAGGGCCTTTTCACGTGATTGAGCTGGCGCAAGCACGCGAGGGCTTTTTCATGCAAATTAGCTTGCGCGAGCGGGGTACGCGATTTTGCAGGGTATGCAGTGGCCTTTTCACACGATTGAGCTGGCCCGCGCAAGCGAGGTCCATTTTCCCGTGATTTGGCTGTGGGGTGGACCTCCCCATCACCGGTTACCATGCCCCGCAGGCAGCCCACACTACAAGGGACCCCCAACACCCATGCCCCGCAGGCAGCCCATCATTCATGACCATGCCCCGCAGGCAGCCCACACCAGAGGGGACCCCCCAAAACCCCTGACCATGCCCCACAGGCAGCCCATCACTTCTGACCATGCCCGGCAGGCAGCCCACACCACAGGGGACCCCCAAACACCCCTGACCATGCCATCAGGCAGCCCACACCACAGGGGACCCCCCAACACCCCTGACCATGCCCTGCAGGCAACCCATCACTTGTGACCATGCCCCGCAGGCAGCCCACACCACAGGGGACCCCCAAACACCCCTGACCATACCACGCAGGCAGCCCACACCACAGGGGACCCCCAACACCCCTGACCATGCCCCACAGGCAGCCCATCAAATGTCGCCATACCCCGCAGACAGCCCATACCACAGGGGGCCCCCCAACACCTCTGACCATGCCCCGCATGCAGCCCACACCACTGGGGGCCCCCCAAACACCCCTGACCATGGCCCGCAGGCAGCCCATACCACAAGGGACCCCCCAACACCCCTGCCCACCTGCCCATGCCCCGAAGGCAGCCCCTCACCCGTGACCATACCTCACAGGCAGCCCACACCACAGGGAACCCCCCCAACACCCATGACCATGCACCGCAGGCAGCCCATCATTCGTGACCATACCGTGCAGGCTGCCCACACCACAAAGGGACCCCCCAAAACACCTGACCATACCCTGCAGGCAGCCCATCTCCCGTGACCATATCCCGTAGGCAGCCGACACCACAAGGTACCCCCAACACCCACGACCATACCCTGCAGGCAGCCCACACCACAAGGGATCCCCCAAACAACCGTGACCATACCCTGCAGGCAGCCCACAGCACAAGGGACCCCCCAAAACCCCTGACCATGCACCGCAGGCAGCCCATCACCCGTGACCATGCCCCGCAGGCAGCCCGCACCACAGGGAGCCCCCAACACCTGTGACCATGCCCCACAGGCAGCCCACAACACAGAGGACCCCCCAACATCCATGACCATGCCCCGCAGGCAGCCCATCACCCGTGACCATGCCCCGCAGGCAGCCCACACCAGACCATGCCACGCAGGCAGCCCACACCACAGGGGACCCCCAACACCCCTGACCATGCCCTGCAGGCAGCCCACACCACAGAGGACCCCCCAAAACCCCTGACCATGCCCCACAGGCAGCCCACACCACAGGGGACCCCCCAACACCTCTGACCATGCCCCACAGGCAGCCCATCACACGTGGCCATACCCCGCAGACAGCCCATACCACAGGGGACCCCCCCAACACCTCTGACCATGCCCCGCATGCAGCCCATGACCATGCACCGCAGGCAGCCCATCATTCGTGACCATACCGTGCAGGCAGCCCACACCACAAAGGGACCCCCCAAAACCCCTGACCATACCCTGCAGGCAGCCCATCTCCCGTGACCATATCCCGCAGGCAGCTGACACCACAAGGTACCCCCAACACCCACGACCATACCCTGCAGGCAGCCCACACCACAAGGGATCCCCCAAACACCCGTGACCATACCCTGCAGGCAGCCCACAGCACAAGGGACCCCCCAAAACCCCTGACCATGCACCGCAGGCAGCCCATCACCCGTGACCATGCCCCGCAGGCAGCCCACACCACAGGGACCCCCCAACACCTGTGACCATGCCCCGCAGGCAGCCCACAATACAGAGGACCCCCCCCAACATCCATGACCATGCCCCGCAGGCAACCCATCACCCGTGACCATACCACGCAGGCAGCCCACACCACAGGGGACCCCCCAACACCCGTGACCATGCCCCCGCAGGCAGCCCATCACCCATGACCATACCCCGCAGGCAGCCCACACCCCAGGGGACCCCAACATCCCTGACCATACCCTGCAGGCAGCCCACACCACAAGGGACCACCCAACACGCCTGATCATGCCCTGCAAGCAGCTCATCTCCCGTGACCATACCCCGCAGGCAGCCCACACCACAAGGGACCCCCCAACACCCGTGACCATACCCCGCAGGCAGCCCACACCACAAGGGGACCCCCCAACACCTGTGACCATGCCCTCCAGGCAGCCCACACCACAGGTGTTAGGCAGAATCACCTGCAGTACCCTTTGGGAACACTACAGGCAATTAGGACTACAATTGTATGCACAATTTCACCTTTGGTACAAGCCTGTACTACTCAGTAAAGTGGTAGCGATGGCTGAGCAGCCAGACTTATCTCAAGAGTCTTAAGTGAGCAATAGAACAAGTTACACAAAGGACCAACTAATACAGTGATTCAAGTAAACACTTACTCAAGGCTTCTTGGTAAAGGAATATACATTTATTTACTCAGTCATTTAGAAAGCATTACTCTTGCATAAGCAGTTCAATATCACACATTAATACACCACAAAAGTCCAACTGGTAAGTAAATGAGCAAGTTTAGCTCCAAAATGAAGTGGGAGCAAAATGACACTTCAGATACTTAATAAAGGAGGGAAAAGACAAGGTCGTAAGAATAGACAGCCCAAATACATTCATAGGCAGGGCAAAGGGTTTCTGTTAAATACAACCAGCAATTCTTCTCAATAGCCCTGGGCCAAAGTCACTGGTTCAGAGTCTTTTGTATAGGGTAGATAGCACAGTTCTGGTATATAACGGTTAAATCTTTGCCACAGATTTTTAAAGGATTTGGCTAGGCGAAAAGTTTGACGAATGTTAAGGGAAGGACAAGCCTTCATAGTTGAGGAAAGTTTCACGCGCTTTCTTGATGGCCGAAAGATTTCCGGACCGTGTTTGCATAGCACCTTGTCAATGAAGAAAGCTGTAGTTGAGGCAGTTGTTCCTGAACAGTTCGAGCAGATCTCGCTGTTCCCGAGCTTCAGTCATGGGGACAAGAAGGAGGACGTCGAGAGGTTTCTGCACTGCCCAGGGAAGAGGCCTAAAGCTGCAGCAAGACGTTGGTTTAAGGTGTGAGTGCCTTAAAGTCCACAAGCTGGTTTCCTTCCCTCTGGCTATACCGTTTCCAACAGCACTCTGATGGAAATTCAACCAGAATAGGGCGGTGTCCAGGTGGCCTGTGAGTTGGTTGTTCCCACCAAACTCAAGGGAAGAAGGTAACCTTGAAGGGCTTCTCTGTCGTCCGAGTTTCAGGTAATTCGGACCTGCAGCAGGGCTTCACTGGTCGTCCAGGAGTTGCAGCAGTCCTCTTCCTTCCTCTCCTCTTCGGTTCTTTCGTTCCAGTGGTCGACTCTGCTTTCCAAGTCCAAGAGACCGGCTTTTAAACAGTTTTCCCCCATTCATTCAAGCATGGCTGTCACTCACACAGCAGGTGGCTGTCCTTGCCGGACAGCCAGCCGGCCAATCACGCCAGAGTGCATTTAGGTCTCCTAGGAGACTAAGCACAGGGAGTTTCGGGCACCTCCCTCACATTCTGTCCACCCCAGACACCCTGGTGCCAGAGGAGGGCTTCAGCACTGAAAAAAGATGACCGGAGTGGGCGCCATATTGAAAAACATGGCTGGCCCGATTTTTAGCTACCGTTGTTAGCAGTCGGGAAAAATCACGGTATTCGATCTAAACCACTGCCACCAGCCATTTAAAATAGGAAAAGGTAACATTTTACTGTTACATGAGTGTTTTGACTCAGGGGAAGCTAAGCAACCCCTCCAGCACTCTATAGGAAGATAGTATGCGCTGGGTCAGTAAATTTAAAGAAACTAGTAAAGTTAATTTAAATTTACAAGCTCTGGAAGACGGTAGTCAGTCCCCGAGAAGGTATTTAAACCTTGGGGAGTCTGAAAGACACCCCTGTGCCACTGCACTGAAGGTGCTGTGTGACACACAGAAAAAGATGATGCCTTTGGAGTTGTTTTAAAACTCCATAACCAAAGAACAAAAGATTAAAACACATTGAAAATGAAATGTTCAAAGCCCCAAAATATAGCAAAAGAGCTGGAGGGCTCTAAGGTAGAGGGAATTAAGCACTTGTGTGAGAAATCTCCCTAACAACAGTGGACCACACAATACACCTGACCATGCCCCGCAGGCAGCCCATCACCGTGACCATACCACGCAGGCAGCCCACACCAAAGGAGACCCCCCCCAACACCCCTGACCATACTCTGCAGGCAGCCCACACCAGAAGGGATCCCACAACACCCATGACTATACCCTGCAGGCAGCCCATCTCCCGTGACCATACCCTGCTGGCAGCCCATCACCCCTGCGCATGCCCTGCAGGCAGCCCACACCACATGGGACACCCCCAACACCCGTCACCACACTCGCGCAGCCCTTTTCACACGAATTGGCTGGTGTGAGTGGGGTAAGCGATTTAGCGGGGGTACACAAGGCCTTTTTCACACGATTTGACTGGCGCGAGCGGGGTACGCGATTTAGCGGGGACACGCAAGACCCTTTTCATGCGATTTGCTGTGGGAGCAGGGTCCGGGAGTATTCGCCCGTGTGACGCAAGGCCCTTTTCACATGATTTGACTGGTGCGAGCGTGGTACAGGATTTCGCAGGTGTACGCGAGGCCATTTTCATGCGATTTGACTGGCACGAGCGGGCTACGCTCCAATTTTTCACGCGATTTCGATGCGCCATATTGGATATTTGACTGGATATTTCCTGCACAAGGAGCAGTGTTGGGGGCGTAACTGGCGCTGCTGGATGTTCACTGCACCACAGCTGGTAATGGCTGGGGTAATACATGAATACGCAGTGTGCGAAAATGATGTTTGCGCTGCGCCTTGTGCACGCGTGGCTCACGCTCCCTCTCTGTGCGAGGCGCTTGCGCTGCTTCTGCGCTGGATTCCATGAATTGTGCCCTTAATGTGCTGTTTTTTTTAAAAAGCAGAATTTAGATCTGTCATCCTGGATGCTTCCGAGAGCCAAATATTTCGGACTGCTCCTGACAGTGCTCCTTTGACTAGGGGTGGCAGAGGCACTGCTAGGTGCAGCAAGAAGGTCCCCAGGGGTGGCAAGGGTGCGCGCTGATAGCCCTGACTAATCGCAAATGACTGCCATGTGTATATGCTCAGTCTCTGTGCCTACTGTTGCTTTGCATTCTGTCTCATTGTTGTCTTTCTCTTTTACTGCTGCTTGTCTAACTGCAGTTGGAAGGGGACAGGGTCCAGACCTCATGTTGGGACCTCCGTTGGTCATATATTCATCCTGTCTTGTCACCCCGAGCTTCCGGCTGTGAGTATGACTGCCATAGTATTAAAGGAATGTGGAGCGCGTCCTCCAGGAACAAAGCGGCTCAGTATACTAGAATTCGTAGTCACGATGGCAATTGGTATTCACCACAGGGGCAGTGCCCACTCTCTTTGTGATCTACATGGTGTGTACCAGGTGGCATCTGAAACACAGGAGAAGGCCAGGTTTGGTCATATCTCCAATGTGTAGGGATTAGGCTCTGGAACTCCAGCTGACTGTGAACAAATCATACCTTCCCTGCACTCTAATAACATTGTATAAGGTACTGGCTCACACTACTACTATTGGTAATCTGAAAAGTACCAATGAATATACAAGGTGATATTGGTATATTAATGACAGCTGTACATCTGTAAAGAGAAGTTACTACCAACAGCAAACTTACCACCAGCAGTTATTGGAAATACCATAACCGTTGTATGTGGACTGAGCACTCTTCACTTTTGAAGTAGATGACTAGAGGAAACCTGTGGCAATGTGACACTAGCATGATTAGACAGGTGTGTGCAAGCCTGCGAAATTAAAATATTAAACTAAACATACTCATCCCACTCAGAACAAATTCACAAAAGAGGAATGGCACACTCGTCTGACTGTTCGGGGTGGACACACAAAAGGGGATCTACCACTAAATACTCCCATTCTGGGAGAGGGTCATGCTAACACACTCACCATCTCATTTCTGGGCCTGGTATATTACTCCACTCTGAACAGAGTGTCACTAACTTACCTGCTGTTCAGGGATGCCATGACAGTAAAAAGGAGTCAACGTCAATGGCAGTCGATTACCCCAACTAGTCACGAGGGATGGGTGAACTCACTCTTCTCGCTCACCATCATTGAGGGGGCAGTCATGAGGCAAAAAGTTCACGAGACTGAAGTTATATTTTAAATTGTTGGCCTCACATGGGCTGCGTTCCCAGTTACATGGCAAGCGTGAGCAGCCACCTAACATCTACCAAAGCATGTATGACATGGGTCAGCAAAATAAAACTGCAGAGCAAGCGACTCTCTGCAGACTGCAGGAGTAGCGCTCTGTCCTTAGTCCGTCTCCTCCGTATTGATCTCATTTAGTGCTATGCCTCCCTCTCCCTTCCCCTCACCTTTCCCTCAGACCCTTTCTCCCCTTCCCTATTGTGACAATCAGTGCTGAGATTGGGCCGGATCTTCCCGGATCCGGGTTCCTGCAAACAATGTCTCTCCTGGTCTGGGATCTGGCTCCCCAATCGAGGGGGCTCCATGTCCACTCTGTGTTTATGGTGTGCTGTTTAAACTTTCCTGCGAGGCCAGGATTTGAACTGTGGTTACTGGGTTTAGAGGTGAGACACTAGACTACTTGAGGGTCTTACCAGGAGACTGTGGAATTCCTTGTTGATGCTGCCCTCTATGGGATACACTAATGTACATTTTGTTTCGCTTTAAAAAGGCTGCACATTTTATACTCTGATGGCAACATAAGAAACTAGGCTATTTCCCAGGTGTTCCTGTCTAATTTTCTGAGGGACTGAGATGCAAGTATTTATGGATGGGGGTGATTAAAATAACCCACCTCTCCGCTGCCACTCCCCATGCCAACCCGGAGTGGACCTCCCAGTAAAAAAGTCCATTTCCAGCACTGGCCCCAATAGGTGACACATGGCAGAAAACATTTCTGCAAACGCAGCTGCAAACACACCTGGCCTTACCACTCCTATCTGTGCATGTAAAGAAAGAAGTCTTGTTATTAGAGGGAATAAAATGCCTGAAATCAATGTGATTCAAATCAATGGATATTTTTTTAATTCATCCGATCTTGTTTGACTTGCTATCCTTTTGTTTCTTGTATGGATCCCATCTGCCTTTGTTTCAAGTGTACACGTGTAGAGCTCGGGTTTTCTAATGGGCATGTCTTAAACGGCGCGTCACTTTCGTTTTCGGGACTAGTAGCCACAATTCTTTGAGCTATGCAACTCTTCATTTGTTAGTAAAAACAAATAAGTCACAAAGCTTTAAGCGTGGTTCTATGCAGTGATGGTACCGGTCACTTCTAAGCAATGAATTGCTTAGTGTTTCCCCTATGCGTGGGGAAACTTGGAGAAGGGGGGATAAGAAGCACGGTGTGTTGGAGAAAGCAAACAAAGCATAAAGTTTGGTGGCAATTTCGCCGAATTACTGTCAGAACCGGTTACCGTTACCGCCACTTGGTCCCGTGGGTTTACCATGAGATTACAAGTGGTGGTAGTGCAGGGTTAGTCCCCATTTTTGGAGTCAATAGGAATCCATGTTTTTTTTGGGCAGAAGTAAAGCTTGCAGTAATTCCGCAGCGGTAAATTCAGGAATCTTTTTAAAGTGGAGGATTTACCTCCAGCAGGATGCTGAAGGTAAATCCTGCAGTTCAAGGTCAAAAATCGTAATTTGGTGGTGCGGTAAAAACAGCCGCAATACTGTTACTGCCAAAAAAAAGTTGTGGTAACAGAATTACTGCCACTTTTTTACTGCACCGCCAAACTTGTGATGAGGCCCTAGACAATGAGGGTGCCCATAGACAAGCTGCACTAAAAGAGAAAGGCCCTCATTACGACCCTGGCGGAAAGTGACTGACCGGACCGCCACAGCGTAAATAGCGTTTCCGCCATTGCACGAAGGAGCAAAGTGCGGCCCATTCCGACCCATCGGGCACGAGCACCACACCATGGCGGAAGTGCAAAGTCCGCGATGGCGGAAATGACCCCAAAACGGCCCACACCGCCGCCGTACGGCGCCCTAGGTGCAATACCGCCACCCATCTCAGCGGACACCGCAGTGAGCGCCAACCGGAAAGTACGGTGACCGTAAATATACGGAAACGGAAGTAAAAACATGGGCCCGGAACGGGAAACATCCCGCCGTACACCTATAAAACCACAAAATCCACACAACCACTAAAAACACTACCCTGAGACACACCCCAACCCGTCATCCACCCTAGCGAAACCAAGAAAAATGGGAAAAGTAGCGAAGAAAGCGTGCGACAGCAAGCGGCAGGTCCACTTCTCCCGTGAGGAACTCACCGTGCTAACAGAGACCCTCCAGGAGAATGCTGCCGTCGTCTTCTCCACGCAAATGACCAGGACGGCACTTGCGAACAAGAAGGCCATATGGGCTCTGGTGGCACAGCGGGTAAGTGCGGTGGGGACCGCACCCCGCAACCCACAGCAATGCAGAAAGCGATGGGACGACCTGCGGATACGCGTCCGTAGCATACTTTCTGCCAACCGCAACATTGCCACAGCCACCGGGGGAGGTCCTGAATCACCCATCAAGTTGACCCCCTGGGAAGAAATCTGTGCCTCCACCATTGGAATGGAGACCATAGAGGGAGTCGGAGGGATGGAGAAAGGAGTGCAGACATCCGAAGATTCAGGTAGGTGGGCCAAATAAAACAATGCTAAATCCACAATGTCCAATCATGTGAAGTACCATGTGTCCACATAGTGCAACATAAACACATGTCCAGGAGAACGTCCACACACATCGGCCTGATAGCGCACTTTAAAACTCACAATAAATACATAAATAATTAAAAACCCCTAAAACACCCACTACACGTGCAGCAGGCACACCCTAACTGCAGGCTGCCAAACAACTGCACCCTCACTCCACACACAAATGAAAGCACCTCCAAGGCCCCGACCCAAATCACCCTCAGGTACCACCCCAATGCATGTGATACAATGCCATTCCAATTCCCACAGACCCATTAATAACCCTCGCCCTCCTTTACTCCACCACAGGGTCCGATCCAAACGACGAGCATCAGGACACCCCTACCAGCACACCTGCAAAGAGGGCCAAGACCAACGGCCAAAGACCCTCCACCTCAGCTGCACGCATCAAGACACGGCAGCAGCACAAATCAGGTGGCAGCACAGAGGAGGGAACATCAACAGGCACCCCAGCAGCCAGCATGCCCACAACACCACCACCACAGGTCCCCCCAACGGATGCCACAGAAGGCACTGCCTCTGGTGGCAGCAGCACCATAGGTGACACCCCATTGATGGCAGCATGCTCCGACACAGAAGACGGGGATGTCGAAGTCAGATCCATCCATGACCTGTCCCAATCCCCCTGTCTGTCCCATCCCGTACAACATGAGGATACCACGCAGGGGCACCCACAAGATGACGACTGGCCATCCCCCACAAGCCCTGTGGCAAGGCAACATGAGGTCACCAGCCCCTCTGTGACACCCCCGCAAATGGCCATGGCCCAGCAGAGGCAACAGTCCCTCGACCAGTTAATCGTGCAACAGCAGCAACTGGCCGCGCTCCTCAAGGACCATGCCGATGAATGTGGGGGCACTAAGGCAGACATAGAAACATCAACTGAGACACTTAGGGCAGAAATGGAGAGGAGTACAGAGACACTAAGGGCACAAATGGAGAGTAGCACCGAGAGCCTGAGAGTCCAAATGGAGAGTAGCACCGAGAGCCTGAGAGTCCAAATGGAGAGTAGCACCGAGAGCCTGAGAGTCCAAATGGAGAGAAGCACCGAGAGCCTGAGGGGGGAACTGCATGCGACGTCCAAAGACGTATGTGCCGAACTTGCCGCAGTGCGCCGTGTGCTCACTGAGCTCTCACAAACCCTTAGGGACATGCATGGACGTGAGCAGGCAGAGACATCATCCGTTGCAAGTTCCGTCCAGGGCAGCCCCCAACGTAGATCCGGGAGGAACCTGCGCTCCACAGGCAGGGGTGCCCCTGATACCCGCAGAGGGGGCTTGCAATAGCGACTGCCCACTGACAATGAGCATCTTTGGACACTGGTGTTCGGGGGGGAGGTAGGAGGGTGGAGGGGGTGTTTTGGGCTCACTTGGGTGGCGGGTCGATAGGGTGTTCAACATGATATCACATATGCCATAAACAGTGCACGATCAACCAATGAGATGTGTGGACAATTATCTTTGTGTACTAGGCCATCATAGGCGTACAGTCCATATTGTGCATGTACCAGACACACACAGTGCCACGAGTACCGTGTCCATGTATCAGCCACCAGGCGTGAGTGCTAGAAGCATGCATCAATGAGATGCTGACGAATGTCACGGCCCTCCGGTGCCTCGCAGACTCCTTGAGGTGCTGCCACATCCCCACCCTCATCATGACCATCTTCAGGTGCTTGCAGTTCTGCGTCAGGGGGCATGGGCACATTTCTACGTACGCACATGTTGTGGAGCATGACACATGCCATGACCATCTTTGCAACCTTCACATGGCGGTACAGGAGTGCCCCGCCAGACCTGCTGAGGCAGCGGAAACGAGTCTTCAGTAGGCCGAATGCCTGTTCAATGACTACACGGGTACGTGAGTGGGCATGGTTGTAGTCCTCCTCATGCTGGTCCCGTGGGTTCCGGACTGGTGTGAGGAGCCATCTCTTCAGTGGATATCCAGCATCACCTGTATGTGGACGATAAACGTATGATGTGGAATGCCATTGCTACGTACGCACACCCCCCCCTTCCTGCCAGGTCATTGCCGAATCACATACCCCACATTATCATGCATGTAATGAGACTCACCGAGTAGCCAGGATCTGTTCCCTGCGTGTCGCTCCATGTAGCGTGGTATTGTAGAGTTCCTCAAGACCATAGAATCATGGGTTGATCCAGGGAATCGGGCACAACAATGTGTAATGATCCTGTTGGAGTCACACACCATTTGTACATTCAGGGAATGAAATTGTTTTCGGTTGCGGTACTGGGCCTCCATGGCATGTGGGACGACCAATTCCACATGGGTGCAGTCGATGGCACCAATGCAACCCGGTATGCCGGCAAGTGCATGGAATCCCACTTTTGTGTTGGTAATTTCCTGCTCTGAGCGTGGTAGAGAGATGTAGTCGTCTGCGTGCTGCAGGAGGGCATCGAGCACTTGCAATAGTGTCCGTGAGAACAGTGGCTGAGAAATGCCATGCAACTGTCCGACTGTGTGCTGGTAGGTGCCTGTGGCCAGGAAGTGTAGTACAGACACCACCTTCAGTAGGGGTGGGATGGCGGTTGGGCTATCTATCATGCTGACAAGGTCAGCCTGTGTCATGTCCACAATGGCGGTTATGGTGTCCCGGTCCAAACGGTAGAGGGTGTGGATCTGCTCATCAGTGAGGTTGAACGGATGTGCTCGGAGGCGTGGGATTGCGGGCTGCCTGCGTGGTGGTAGTGGCTGTGCTGGCGGCCCTTGCTGGCCCTGCCTTGGCCTCCTCCTCCTCCTGCGTCCCCTCCGTGCGGCCGGTTGTAGTTGGTGTTCGTCTTCTTCTTGGAGTTGGAGTACTTGCAGTGCTATCAGGTCCCCCAGGGCCAACATCGCGAGTCCTGCCGGTAGCATTTCGGAGTGGGTGTGGTTGTGGGAGGAGACTGGGTGTGCAATTTATGTGTCTTCAGGCTGTATGGCCTCCACCTGTGGTGATTCATTCCACCTGTGCAAGCTGCTCTCCCCTTTGGCCGAGCACGTCCCGCACACAACGCTGCAATTCGAGTAATGGCATCTTGCTATAGCAATCATGTATTTGTACCCGATGGCCGTGTAACATTTGTTGATATGTACATTCGGCTATGGTCCCATTGTTTCACATACAATCTTTGCAGTCGCGAACAGACTTGTGAAGGGTCAGTGGAACGTAGTACTCGAGTAACGGTGGGCCCTCATGCATCACTGTACCGAGTTGCAACGACGGGCGGGGCGTCCCATTTGTGAGTGAAGGCAGTTGCCATTTTCACACACAGCCGCACTAGATGGATTAATTTGTGATTTCAAACGGCCACAGATGCCTTTTCGACGTGATGTTGCAAATGAGGAATTCGAAGGGCGGCGCTTTCGGTTTTCAGCTAGCGGCGAGGAGATGCCCACAGGTCTGACTGCAAATATAACGTTCTATTGTTCAATGTCCTTGAGACAGGGGCCATGGCGAGGATGCAATGATTGATATGAATAGTTTGGGATGCGCAATAGCGACGTGGGCGATGAGGCCGGACGTTCCCAAATACATGTTACTTCACAACACTGGAATTACGGGCTGGGGCACTGTGGATTTTGCAGGCTGCATAACGCACAGACTCAATGGATATTTCTAATGTTATGTGAGTAAATATTCAGGCGTTTTTATACCGGGATGAGGGAATGATGAATGGATGCATGGGCAGATGATTTGATACAGAGTTTGCCATGTACAGGGCTTCTTGGAATCTATCCGCCTCCCCTGCGCTATGTGATGCAGGGCTGCCATAGTGGGACCATCGTCTATCTGGCCTTGTTGAGCCCTCCCTGTCTCGACGCGCCTTCAGACACTTGTGTCCATGCACGTTACCAATCCCATCTGATGGATTCTGTTTTAACAGACGCATGCACAGGTACACTCGTTTGTGATGGTGTTTGCACCTCGATATAGATGGTTATGAGTCGCAAGTGGTTTTGGGGTGGTGATGATCCTTTGGAGTGGGCTAGCATGCATATGGCTGTGGATTTAGTGTGATCATTGAAGTGAGTTGTTGGAATGTAGTTCTGATGGCCATTCTGTTCTTTTTCTTTTCTTTTGGTTGACAGGTATCTCCTCCCCTTTTGCCACTGCCATCTGTATGCCACTCCTGCAGATGGCTTTTACTCCCGACACCTGCTGCTTCGTGTTAATCAGTGGAGCAGCATTACGATCTTATGGGACGATCGCCAATGGGCCACATGCCCTTACGCAGTACTAGTGGCTCGGAGCAACATTTCGGCCTTTCAGCTGGACTAGTGCCTCCCCATTGGGACGGCCCTGCGGTTCTGTGCGCTTCCATGTTGCCTTTTCGTACGTGAATGTGGCTCTGTGTACCATGATGGAACAGGGCGTCACACAAGTAGTAGCTGGTCATTTCTTGCGGATGCAGCCCACAATGGTGAAATGTGTTTTGGAGTTCATGGCCTAATGGCTGTATGGGCTTGGTGATTTTGTTGTGCATTAAATTTCTATTCTGATATGGGCCGTGTAGCGTTCTTCTTTGCGAGTGATGTGGCATATTCCTATTTGGGGAGCGATGTATTGTGAGGAGTCCTGCATTGGGTTCCAGCTTCGGAGTTTAGTTGCGTGGTACTGTGCTGGGCGCGTTTGCCTACGAAGCCCAGTGAGGTCAGGGATGGGGGCTGCCAATATGACTGTTTGAATGTTGTCATGCTCAGGGGCGGGGGATTGGGTTTTGTGTGACAGATGCCGGTCATCCAGGTGGACTGGTGGAATGATGTGATTTTCGGAATATTGCTGGTCACAGGTGCCTGTGTTTGCGTGCGTTTCTTGGGGGGGGGACTGTGGTCATGTCCATTGGAATGGCTTCTGTATTCGTGCCATCTGTGCCCTGCAGCTCCCATTGGCCCCTCTTGTGTATCTTTTGTTCGTTGGCATGCATGGGTGACTTGTGCATTTCACTGGTTGCATTGTGACTTCATTGCACCTACGGGGAGTTGTACTTTGTGGGCAGGGAGCGGTGTACAGGCACTCAGTGGGGCCGTTTACGGTTGATTCGCGATGCCGTACTTCTCACCATGGCGGAATGGTACTTTCCGCCATGCTTGATGGCGTTAGGTACATGTCCGCTAGGGTCAGAATTCGCGTACCCTTGCGCCATGGTGGTATTTACGGTTTGGCATGGCGCGCGCGCGCGTACTTGGTGCAGTTAGCGTTGGCGTTCACTACGGTGTCGCTAATGGCTTCGTACTTTGCGGTGACGGGTCATAGTCGCACCGAGCGCTATTCGATGGCGGTATTGCATTTCCGCCATCGTTTTTCGATTTCCGCCAGGGTCGTAATGAGGGCCAAAGTCAACAAAGAGACTGGATGCAAAGCAACAGTAGGCACAGAGACTGAGCACATACACATGGCCGTCATTTGCGATGAGTCAGGGCTATCAGCGACCACCCTTGCTACCCCTGGGGATCTTCTTGCTACCCCTAGCAGTGGCAGTGCCTCTGCCACCCATAGTCAAAGGGGCACTGTCAGGGACAGTTAGACATATTTGGCTCTCGGAGGCATCAAGGATAATGTAGACAGAAAACAGATAAAAAATCTGCTTTAAAAAAAGAAAAACTTTGTGTGTAAAATGCTAAATGCTATAACATGCTCATTCGTTGAAAATCTGTATGATTTAGAGGAAACTCATATACTTAACCTTCAATGCAGAGCAGAATGAGAGTCTAGGGCTATGCGTTATCACAGGAACATTGTTTTGTCTTAACATAATGGTTGGTCTATCTTTATATTCAAACATAAGGTTAATGCAAAACAACAATTGAAGGGCTCCGCTATTCATATGCAGGAATTGAATAAATGCTTTTACTGGTATTCAAAAATGAGTCTCATTTTGTCCCTGACCTATTTTTTTTCTTTTCTTTGCATTCTAAAAATGTGCGAAAACAAGTATGTTGTACACTATTCACACCTAACAACGGATACATTCACATATTGAAATTGCTTGTAAGCAAGTGAATACTCATTTGGTGTGTACATGTGTAGGAGGGTGTAATAACAAATATTGACTAGCAATTTTAAACTTAAAGAACTGCACCATATGTAAAACATCGGGGAAACAAGCAGAAGGTGAACTAGTGCAGTGAGTTAAGCGCTCGCCTCAGAGATGTGTGCATAGCTTGCATCCGTACAATGGAACTTCAGCCCTTCATCCTTCCAAGGTTGAGGCATTGAATATCCTTAAACTGTGTACCATCAATACCTATTAGTACATCTCTTGTAAATGGTTGTATTACAGTATGCAGCACTATATGAAAAGCTGTATTATATTTACTGAGATAGGTCTATGACACGCATTTACTTTGCTGGACCATCATTGGGACGAGCATGATCACTCCAATCTTTATATTCGGTTTTCCAACACTCTTGGATGGGAAGATTTCATTTAATGTTCACGTCCCTTTGCCTGGGTCATCCACTCTCCCCTTTCCCTGGGATGTAGGGGGGGCTGCGTCACCGGTTCAGTGAGCTTCCTCGCCTCTTTTTCGTTCTTTGTCAGGACGGATTCGCTCCTTCTTCCATTCTCTTCAATGACAGGCTTCTCTGTCTATGTGTGGTATTGGCAATGTCAGGGTTCGTCAGTTTCTCCCAGCTCGAGCCACCACCTCTCTCTCTTAATTCCCTCCTGGGATTCCAATCGCATACATAGACCTGTCGCTGTCTGTTCTTGGCGTGCTTGCCTTCAGGCAAATCAACTTTGGGGCTCCTCGTCAGCCCATGTTTAAGGTCCCTCCAGGGTCCCTCAGCCTCTTGGTAGGCTTTCATCACTCTGCTCTGCAGACCGTGCATCTGGAGCACTGTGACTCAGTTGCGGCTTGCTGCCGTGTGAACCAGTGTTCTCCCTGAGCCCCCAGCTTCTTCCTTCCAGCTGGTTTGAAACTCCTGGGTCTCTCTCCCTGGTTCTCTTGGTCCACCCCCTTTTTATCATGCTATGCTGGGGCTTCCCCAGATTCTCAGCATAGTCTTTTCTGTGTGTTGAGTTATGTTCTTTATAACTCCTTTTGGCTTCTTCGTCTCAGTGATTGACAGACAGGAATTCATTATCACTCTTTACTCTCCACATTACCAGGCTATTATTTATCTTCTGGTATTACATCAGAATAACACATGTAAGAGGAGTCTGATTGTCTGTAAAATGATACACTTGTATTGGGTTTATAATGAAAAGCAAGTTCCCCCATTCGAAAGGGAGTCCTTATCCCCAAGAGGGGAGATTCTCCCTGTGAGATCCCACTTACTGCCACCCCTACGGGGAATGTTGCATAGCAGGCTCATTTCCCTAGCCTCACAGGACAGTGCTCCCCCTTGGGGAATGTGACGGAATCCCTCGATTCATTTCAGTGCAATGAGAGGGACTGGCTCCAGAAAAGCCCCTCCATGCATATATAAATGCTGGGTGCATTGGTGCTGCAGTCCATGCTTATGCCGGTGTCATGATACCAGCATATGCATGGACCCCAGGCCCATGTGGGTGGAGGGTGTGGCAAACCTTACAACAAATTGGGGACTGGATGCATAATGGCAGTGAAGGGCTTGAAAGGACTCCTCACTTTCTCTGCAATATTTACCTTTCCAGTTCTGTTTCAGAGATGGAAATTGATAAAAACAATAGACACGCGTGTGCATAGCCTAAGCATTTCTATTTGGGGTACAGCACTCAGGAACGAGTAGGTAAAGGCTTTATTTAAATTCACATGGAAATAATTGCAGAGAACCCTGTATTCCTACAGGCACCTTTCTATAAAATCGGGACTAACACTTAATGCAGCCAGGGGTGTACTGGCCTATACAGAACTCTGGAGATTTCCTGGTAGGCCTTTACATCCTTGAGTGGCAACCTATTTCCTGTTAAATGTTTAGTTTGAGCTATTTGATGTCACCTGTACACATTGTTACATCTCTATGTCACTTTCACCACCTGCAAGAGCATACAACAATGTGCATGATGTAGCTCTGATTCTTTTTTGCTAAGGCATGGGGTATTATCTTGCTGTTATGTTCTTTTAAATGGGACCTCTTGGCTACAATTCCAGACCTAGTGCAGGCACACTAATATTTTTATTGTGAGAGAATAACTCACACGATGATAGGCCACACACATACGGTTTTTACAATTGAGCTCTTTGGCTTTTATCTGAGTTTGTTAAAAACAGTCCAAATGCGGCTTATCAAAATGCAGTTGGAAAGTCTTAGTACAGTATATAACGTCTGATAGGCAGAGAATAAAGCCATGTACCACCTAGATGTGGCTTTTGCAATCATAGAAATAAATAACAAGATAAATTTATGTAATTTCAAATTTTGAAGTGGAGAGAAAACATTCTATATTTTTGAGGGCATATAGCCTTATTTGCCATCTACGGTTTCTGGACAAATGATAAAATGAGAAATATATTCACAATCAGCTCAGTGAGGAGAACACACTTTGATGCCTCTCTTCATGCGTTCTCTCCCACAACAATAATTTCCTGTTTCTTTTAGCCACACTATTTATACATCAGCATTTGGCAGGAGACCCACAGTTGGCCTTGGCAATCAGACAAAAAACCTTAGCACCCTTGCAAAATCTACACTTTCGCATTAGAACACAAAAACATTGACAACAGATTAGCACCTCCCAACTCTGACCAGGGCTTGCCCTGATCATCTATTTCATTCATCTTTATTGTTTTGACAAATACTCACCAAGCCGATAGGGAGAGGATTACCTTGCATGGGAAATGCATTCCCTTAGAATGGCTGTCTTTCTCCTACACAGCTGGTGGGTCGGACTTGCCCAGTGCAGGCCTGCCCCTCCATCCTCCAGACTCTGGCTGTAGTCTCTCAGCACACACACAGCCGGTCAGCCACCAATCCCGACTCCCTTGAATTCTCTTATTCTCCCTTGAACCACATTCTTCTCCCTCTTTCTGTCTACAACCACCCTCTTTACTCCTCCTTTTCCTTTTAAGGCATGTTTCCTTTCATCCCCCTTTGCTTATAACTCTGTATAAAAGGTTCTACTTCAGTGCCATATAGGGGGTGCACTTACCACCTACAAGAGTAAGCAAGAGGGGAAGGGGCACCTCCTATGGAGTAAAAACATGGGTATACAAACATACTGCAGTCACACCATGAAAGAAAGCCTTGTGGGGAAATGCAGAGGTAGGGATGCGCGGTGTATGCCATCAGTCCTGAGAATCTTGGCATGTTATTACGAAATAGGGAAATATCCCAGGTAAAACAATTTAGCAGGGATGCCCCCGGGTTGGGCCCCACCGGGCAAACCTACCCTGAAAACATGATTAACACACCCCGGGTTAGGGAAGAGGGGGACGGAGCTCAAGCTGTGCATCACGGGCAGACCAGAGCAGCTAAGACACCACTGGGTGACGTAATGGCAGGGCAGCAAGCCAATCCTACAGTCACTCAGGGGTAGAAGGGAAGTGAACCTGAGACAGAGAACAATTCAAATGGCCACAAATTCCTGTCGGCAGTTGGTTATTGGAATGGGAAACTGAACAGAGTGGCGTTCCTGGGAAGACCAATCAAACGATACGTTTCTATGTCTCTGGGAGGTGGCCAATCTTCAGAGTATCCACCACAAGGTTTGCGAAGGCCGTTATCCAGTGGGTACCATGTGAATGTCTCCCTTCCCACCAGAAGCAGGGTGTCTCATGTTCGTTTTGCAAAGGTGCTGACCATTGGCAGAATAATAAAGTTCCAGCGGTCAGCACAAATGTTGTATTACTAGTTGCAAACTGTTCCCAGGAGCAGTGAGCAGCAATGTGGCACCACATGGGGAGGCGATGAGTTGGTATACTATTGACCTGTTTGCTCCAATCACGTTTCACTAACATACGTTTAGCACCAAGGATAGGATGTAGCTTAGCCAATGAGTTTCTTGGGGAACACCAAAAATAAGAACACCCTGAGTTGCGATTGTTTCTAAATGTTTTCACCATTGTAATTGCATTATAAAACTAATGTTCGCTGTATGCCCAGATGTCGGCTCTCATCAATCAGTCCCAGTCCCCTGTTCTGTTTGATTTGTGCTTGCTGTGTAAAAAACAGTGTTGTTTATTGCTATGTATGCTCATTCATCCCACACCTCGCAGGGACATCAAAACAATTCCTGCCACAGGAGGTGACAGTAGAGGAAGGGCGTATTCTGATGCATATGTCCCTGTGCAAAACAATGGGGCTGTTCCAGGGGCACACCATAGAAATGAAATGGATAGATGGGGGGGTGGATGTGTACGCAGATAACTATATAAAACTAGAAAGCATGGTGCATGGGAAAACTACAAAGCACATGATATTAGAGTATAGCACTGAAGGGGTGCAGAGGGGAAAACAGGTTGTCACTGCCCACAATAGAATATTCTGTAAGAATTCAACCAGATACGATACACTGTGGTGCCACACCAGACCTTAATGGGAATAGAGGGTTCTGTGTACCACCATGGAAAATGGGAAAGAGGAATGGTACAATGCCGTACAGAAGGGTTGGATGGGTTTGAAGAGAAAGTGGTAAAGAAAATAAATACTGGGTGTAGAAGAATATGGGATGCCAATGTACATGCCTTACCATGGATAGATGAAAAGCATTGCCCAGTCTATATAAAACTATTCACATAGTATTCTTTGTGTTTCAGAGCAAACGGGACAGTGGCTCTGGGGATGAACACCGTCTGCGGGAGGATGATGAACATCGCAGTGTTGTAGAAAGGGACAGTGGCAGTGTCGGACGTATGGTGGGCCCATCTACCACCAGATTGGGGAGAAGTATGTGCACTTGTGAACCTCCACAGCCCTGCATTGGTGGTGGTATGTGCAGACTTGATGCCATTCAACGAACTATCCACTCAGAAATGGAGGAATAAAGCAAAAGGGGCAATTGAAACACAAGGAGAACAACCAGAGATAAGATGGAGGAAGAGAGAAAGCAATTATATATCAGCAGAAACCACCCAGAGCTTGGACGCTATCCCACCACATTTGAAACTCTTCAACAAGGCGTCCATGTTTTTCAGCTCACTCCTGCTTCCCGGGGTGCAAACAGCAGCTAACCGGAAATGGATTGAAATAACGCATTACGTGCTGCTCCAATTGGCTAAAGCTACCGAAAAAAGGACTGAATGCAGTGCGAGAAGAGCTTTGAGCTTTGCGTCTGATGGACCTTATGACTGCTATGGAAGGTGGCGTGTGCCACAAGATCGGGAGCACATATTGCACAGCAATACCCGCTAACGATGCTGCCAATGGGACACTTACGGAAGCTGCCAAGGTGATACGAAACATACATGAAAGAATGATTAGAGAGACGCAGGACACCACATCAAACACCTGGCTCGACTCAGTATTTGCCTGGGTTCCAGATTGGCTGGCAGCAAAGTTCAAAGTAACTGTCCCTATGCTAGTCATGATGCTCATCGCCATCTATATCGGTTGGTGGGTCATCAGCCGGTGCGACTGCCACCAAAGAAAAGCATGTTACGTAATGACTGAAAATAAAATTGAGCTCGGTAAAGCGTTAGGTGAGGAGCCTCCAAGCACGAATGAGAGTGAGGATGATGTAGAGTTCATATTTGCAGCTCCCCCACAAGATTGAGAAAACTATGAAGCACTTTGGGCCGATTGCTCACTCGCTGGGAAAAAGGTATTTGTGTTGCAGAATGCCTAGAAGGGTACTAAGAGGAAGGGTACATGGGTGTGGATGCATAGGGAAAAGGGTAAGGAAATGAATGGGAAAGAGATGTCAATCGAAAGATCGATCGACGGAGGGAATGTATTGAAGGTGCTAATTCAGCACCACATAGGGGGGTGCCCCTACCCCTTACGAGAGTAAGCAAGAAGGGAGGGGACACCTCCTATGGGGAAAAAGCACGGGTACACAAACAAACTGCAGTAACACCATGAAAGAAGGACTAGCGGTGAAATGCGGGGGTGGGGATGCACTGTGTATGCCATTGGCCTGGGGAGCCTAGGTATGTTATTACAAGATAGGGAAAAATCCCTGGTAAACACATTTAGCAAAGATGCCCCCAGGTTGGGCCCCATCCAGGAAACCTACTCTGAACAAATGATTAACACACCCCTGGTTAGGGAGGAGGGAGACGGAGCAAAAGATGTGTGTCACGGGCAAACCGGAGAAGCTAAGACACCACTGGGTGATGTAATGACAGGGCAGAAAACCAATCCTACAGGCCCTCAGTGGTCGAAGGGAAGTAGACCTGAGCCAGAGAACCATTCACATAGCCATGAATGCCTGTGGGCAGGTGGTTATGGAAATGGAAAACCAGACAGAGTGGCATTACATGGAAGACCAATCAAACGGCATGTTTCTATGTCGCTGGGAGGTAGCCAGCCTTCAGAGTATCCACCACAAGGTTTGCAAAAGCCGTTATCCAGCAGGTAGCATGTGAATGTCTCCCTTCCCACCAGAATCAGGGTGTCTCGTGTTCCTTTTGCAAAGGTGCTAACCATTGGCAGAATAATACATTTCCAGCTGTCAGCACAAATGTTTTTTTTACTAATTGCAAACTGTTCCCGGGAGCAGTGGGCAACAATATGGCACCACATGGGGAGGCAATGAGTTGGTATACTTTTGACCTGTTTGCTCCAATCATGTTTCACTTAAATACGTTTAGCTATGAGGATATGATGCAGCTTAGCCAATCAGTTTCTTGGGAAACACCAAAAATATGAACACCCTGAGTTGCAATTGTTTCTAAATGTCTTGACCATTGTATTTGCATTATGAAACTAATGTTCACTGTATGCCCAGATGTAAGCTCTCATCAATCAGTTCCATTCCCCTGTTCTGTTTGATTTGTGCTTACCCGGCTGTAAAAAACAGCGTTGTTTCTTGCTATGTATGCTTACACATTGCACACCTCGCAGGGACACCAAAACAATTCCTGCCACAGGAGGTGACAGTAGAGGAAGGGAGATGTCTGATGCATATGTCCCTGTGCAAAACAAGGGGTCTGTTCCAGGGGCACACTGTAGAAGTGAAATGGATAGATGAGGGGGAGGAGCAGTGCTTAATTTGTGCCGGTGTTAGCCAGTGGGCAACACTGGCACTCTTTTTTGGGGACCGGAACATCATTGGGTGGCTGGCGCATGTGTAATTCCTTTGGTTGTTCCAACTTTGACTAGTTTCCATCATAGCTCATTCTGCTGATCTCCTTGCAGTTGCAGGCTATGGCTGGCTGGCTGGCTGGGCCTACAGCACAACAAGAAGTCTCAACAGCCAAAGAAAACCAAAATGCTGTTGTTACTATGCAGTATTTGATACATTCTGTATAGTAACACAAAATGTACAGTTTTCATTGGCTGTTCGACTCCAGCCAGTGAAATAACATGATGACGTGTGAGTGGGGGTAGAGGGGTGAGTCACATGGGTCTGTTGTTGCAGGCCACCTTCACTTCATGAGCACACATGTTAAAATGTGGCATGAGACTCGTGACTGAGAGCCTGCCCTGCACATGTGGTTCCGTTCCGTGTGTGCGGCATAGTAATTTGCAGCTTAAGTTACTCAGTGGCAGGCCACTGCTTGCTTAACAATGTGGTAAGTGACAGTCACTTGTCTTTAAATGAATATGAGTTGTGACATCCACAGCGGCGGGAGGGGCCATAATAATGATGCGAAGTACCGCCGTACTCCAGAGAGCTCCCCCCTGCCCCTCCCAATTTAGACCGCGGCAGCCGGCAGTGTGGCGTGCATGCAGGGCAGGATTTGGCCTGAGCTGGCAGCAGGCTGCAGGCCGCGAGGCAATGCGAGTTGCTGTGTGTGAATGATCTGCAGGTGATCCCATAGCCAGTGCGTGCACCGCCGGCCGCAATAACGGTAAGCGCAGCAGCGCCTGCCCCCGCGGCAGCCTTGGTCGGACGAGTCAACCTAGGCATCCTAGGTCATCCGACCTAGGCTTCCCTTCTTACCTTACATTATTATTGCGCCAGCCGGCGGCGTCGTGGCAGGGCACAATAATAATCTAGCAGTCCAGCAGCTGTGTAAAGTTGCCACAGCGTTTGATGAGGCCCTGTAATTCCGTGCGCAAACACAGGCATTAAAATGACTGCAAAATGGCGGAGCGACAGCAATCAAAGCAATTGCTAAATTGTGCTAGTTAATTCCTGACTTTCAGGTCATGAAAACAGCCAGAGGCTCTCCGCGCGGCGGCAAAGCTCAGCATGGTGTTTCAGGGAAGTGCTTTTTTGAAGAGAAAATTACAAGTGCTGCAAATAACGCTGTTCCTAATATCGCGGAGATGATGTCTCCGTCAATTCTGATAACCCGCAGTAATTGCGCGATCCAAATGTGGCATTTCCAGGAGTTATTGCTCACATTTCTTCGCACGTACAACAGTTCAAGTTAATATTTGCTTCATGAAAATTTAATAAGATTGTATCCAGGCTAATTTAACTTGAGTGTGTCGAACTCTGCTTGCAATTTCACAATTTGGCGACCTCGCTTGACAGAAAATAACAATACGCTGTGGCTGCAGCTTTGCATCGTACTGCAGAAAAGGTTCAGACAGAAAGGGCGGGGCCTGGGAAGACCATGGCCAACTCTCTTCGGTATTTCCTCTAACGTCAATTCTATAAAGTTGGGGACTGGTCCATTTAAGGTGAATGGACATCCAGTGTCGCACATGTCCAAAAAACAGACAGGCACAACAAAGAGGCTCAGATGTGTTACTTGTTTAATCAAGCTGTCGTTCCTGCTGGCCATCAGTGTGGTTATCACGAAAGTGAAAGGTCTTCCTGTAGTCTTGGTTTCAGCCCTCTGAATTGTGATCAGTAGAAATGTACTATTCAATACCCATTGAATACCCAATACCCACGCTTGTTTTAGTATTCTGTTATAACCTGTTATGTTCCGCCCTGCGTCCCGCTACGCGGTGACGCAGGGCGTCCTTAATAAAAGCCCCGCCCCCGCGTTCGGGGAGCAGTTCCGGGCGAACGAGTATCCAGCGTGGGTGTGAGTCATTGCGAGCTCCCGCTGGAGCTGCGCCACAGGCCGCGCGGCCTACCCGCGTAATACCAGCCCCCGCGCGCCGGCCGCGAACCGGCAATACAACAATGGCGACGAGGAGAGACGAGCTCCACAATAAGCTCGGTGCTCTGAAGGCACCACAACGACACACAGCCATCGCGGCTTAATTTTTGGACACCCGGTGGGGGTGCCATCACACACGTGACCCCCCACCCCAAAAAAAAAAAAAAAAAAAAAAAAAAAAATTTTTTTTTTTTCTCTCTTCTCTCATACACTCATGAGCTCTGCCTCCAAGACCACAGCTCTTCCCATCCACCACAGGAGAGCAGCACCACAGAGTGTGGGGAGTGCCAGGCCAGGAGTTGCAACACGGCGCCTGGACACGGCGGCGCCTCCAAGGCAGGCAGACGTCGCAGCACAGCATTGGTGGCCGTCGGAGGCACCCACGACAACACGGATCAGGTACACGCCAGCATGGCGGCCGGCACATCCACGCCTGGGCCCTCCACGCCGTCCAGAATTGCGGCAAACCTGTCCATGACGCCGCCTCCACCTCGAACCCAAGGCACTTCGTCGACACTGGTCCAACCGTTTGACCCATTCACGGACCCGTCGTCATGCGGACCCAGATGGCAGCTATGGATCCAGAAGTTCGAGATGGCGATGGAGTGCAAAGAGATCACTGCGCCCAGGAAACTGAAGGCACACCTGCTACTCAGTGTGGGTGATGAGGTACTGCGCATCTTCAATTCGCTGAACGTTGATGATGGCCTAGATGGGTACCGAAGCGCGAAAGACGCCCTCACCGATCACTTTCTCCCTCAATTAAACCCAGACTATGAGACGTTTCTCTTCTGCACCACATTACAGACAGCGGAGGAAACCCTTGATGCGTACCACACCCGCCTGAGGAAGCTAGCCATGTCCTGTGAATTCACAAATGTGGAGAGGGAAATCAGGAGGCAGATCATCAACGGGATTTATTCGGAAAAACTGAGGCGCCTGATACTCAGCGAGAAGGGCATCCCCCTACAGCGTATCCTTGAACTAGGACGTCAGAGGGAACTGGCACACACTAGAGCGGCCAACATGGAGGCCACGCTACACAGGCTGCAACCTGCTCTCAACACGGCTATGGTGGCCCGCATCGCCACCAAACAATCCTCGAGAGACGACAACAGTGGCGGATACGGACAAAACAGGTGGCAACCGCGTATTCCGGGACCTACTGAGTGTGGTTGGTGCGGTGGCCCACGACATGGCCGTCGCAACTGTCCTGCTCAAGGCACCACGTGTGGGGCATGTGGCCGGAAGGACCATTACGCGAAAGTATGCCGATCAACGGACACCCCCATACAGCCTCAGCAAAACCAGCCGGAGAAGATCGCGACCAAGAAAAAGAAGCAAGCCAGTGCCAGAAGGGTCGCAGTGGCCAGCTCTTCCACGGAGGATGAAGGGGACGATGTCTCGGCAATGCTGCAGGCCCCCTCCAAGGACACAGACAGGAAAGGAAGGAAGGTATACCTAGTGTCTGCACTATGCCAGGACCGTGGACCTCGAGGAAAAGCCACCCGAAGGCGCAAATGCATGGTCACCATCCAAAATCAGTGCGTTCAGATGACCATCGACACAGGCGCTTCGGTGAACGTAATGCCTGAGAGCATTTTCCTGACTCTAAGTCCTCCACCAGAGCTGAAAAGCACCGACACTCTGCTCTTTGCATACGGCTGTCGAAAGCCCCTGCCGGTAATTGGCAGGTTCCGCACCACGCTGGAACACGGGGAGAACAGACTATGGTCCAAAGTCTATGTTGTGAAGGCAGGTGTTGAGAGCCTCCTGAGTGGGGACGCAGCGGAGGACTTGGGAGTGGTTCAATTCGTCTGCCATGTCAACGAAGAAATGGAGATCGAGCAGATGCTTAACCAATACCCTGACTTGCAAGAAGGCATAGGCTGTCTAAGAGGCAAGACCATCAAACTGCATATTGATGAGACTGTGCAGCCGAAAGCCGTCCGGCACCGCAGAACGCCGTTCCACATGAGGGAACAAGTGGAGCAGGAACTCAAGGCACTGGAGGAAGCGGGCATCATTGAGGAGGTCACAGGGCCCACACCGTGGGTCTCCCCAATGGTAGTCACACGGAAGCCCAAGCAGCCTGGAAAGGTGCGGATCTGCATAGACATGCGTCTCCCCAACACTGCCATTAAAAGGGAACGCCACATAACCCCAACAATCGACGAGATTGTGGCTGACCTCACAGGGTCGAAGATATTTTCAAAGATTGACCTAAAGGCGGGGTATCATCAACTCAAGCTCCACAGAGACTCTCGATACATAACAACATTCTCTACGCATCTGGGGCTGCGGAGGTACAAACGCCTAAGTTTTGGAATATCATCAGCTGCGGAGGTGTTCCAGCAGACCATCCAGGAGGTCATCCGGGGCATCCCTGGTGTCCTCAACGTGAGCGATGATATTCTGATTCACGCCCCCGACAAAGAGACACACATCAAGAGGCTTCACGCCCTACTGGGCCGACTACAAGAGGTTGGGCTCACAATACATCGGGAAAAGTGTGAGTTCCTCAAAGCGGAGATCACGTTTTTCGGATACAAGTTTGGCAGCACAGGCATCTCCCCGGACCCGCAGAAGGTCGCAGACATCCAGGCGGCTAGCCCTCCGATGACACCCACGGAAGTGCGCAGCTTTCTAGGCATGGCCACCTACTGCGGGAGGTTCATCCGAAACCTGGCCACACTATCTGAGCCACTGCGGGAACTCACGAAGGCCAACGTCAAGTGGGAATGGGGGCCAACATGCCAGGACTCGTTCGAAAACATCAAGGACTCCCTCTCAGCGGACACCAAGATGGCCTACTACAATACTGAACTGCCCACAGAACTATTCGTGGATGCCAGCCCCGTGGGGCTCGGAGCCATCCTAATGCAAGTCACGAGGGAAGGGGAGAAAAGACCGATCGCGTATGCATCGAGAGCCCTCACCGAGACCGAACAAAGGTACTCGCACATCGAAAAGGAGGCCATCGCCGTGCTGTGGGGGTGCCGGCATTTTCACCTCTACCTATATGGACGTCACTTCACGACGATCACGGACCACAAGCCCCTCCTACCAATTTTCATGGGAACCTCAGCACACCCTCCGGCACGAATAACCAAGTGGTTATTGCACCTCCAGCAATATGACTTCAACCTCGTCTACCAACCAGGCAGCGGGAACCCAGCGGATTTTCTATCCAGGCATCCGCGAGAGGCCACTCAACAAGAGATCCAAGTAGCGGCAGAAACAGAGGAACACATATGCCAAGTGGTGCGAGCAATGAGGCCCAAAGCGGTGAGCATCGAGGAAATCGAGGCGGAAACACACCAAGACCCGTGTTGCGACTTGGTGAAAGATGCCATCCTGTCCGGTGACTGGAAGACCTTCATGAGACATACACACAACAGAACAGCGGAAGCAAAAGGGTTTTTGTCAGGCATATTCACAGTCCGGCAAGACTTGTCAGTCACGGAGGGTGGACTGTTACTTCGAGGAAACCGCATCGTAATCCCTCTCAAACTACAGGACAGGATAGTGGCCCTAGCACATGAGGGACATCAAGGACTGGTAAGGACGAAAGCCCGCATTCGGCACCGAGTATGGTTTCCCCAGATCGAGGAGCGAGTCGAGACACTCATCACAACGTGCTTAGCCTGTCAGATAACAGGGGGGCCGCCAGACCCGGAACCCATCATATCGGCAGAACGGGGCCGCTCTCGCTGGGAGGCCATCAGCATTGACTTTTGCAAGCTCCGGGAAGGCCTCCATTTGCTGGTGGCCGTCGATGACCACTCCCGATACCCGGAGGTTGAGATAGTAGAGTCCACAGCAGCTGAAGTGGTCATTCCGGCCCTAGAGAAAATGTTCGCAACCCATGGACTACCCATCTCGATCAAAAGCGACAATGGCCCGCCGTTTACGGGAGAGGATTTCAAAAGGTACCTACAGGACCTCAATGTGAAATATCACCACATCACCCCAAGACACCCCCAGGCAAATGGGGACGTGGAACGATTCATGCGGACTATCAATAAGGTACTCCGAGTGTCTAAGGCCAACGCCAGCCCCTGGAAGGTTGATCTCTTCCGATTCCTCCGAAATTACCGGGTCACGCCTCACAGCACCACCGGCATACCGCCTGCGGACCTCATGTTCGGCACCGTCATCAGATCCTCGATCCCGCATCACCCAAGCAGAACCCCGGACACGGTGAACGAAGAACGCACCGAGAGAAGGAGGAGGGATGCCAACGAACACATGAGTGGCAAGCGGAGAGCGAGGCCGTCCCATCATCAAGTGGGTGACCAGGTTATCATGCTACGCAACCCTTCCAAGTCAAAACTTGACACAAGGTACGAGGAACTTCCATGGACCGTCAGCAACCGGCATGGAACCATGGTCACTATGACACGAGGTAACCGCCAAGTGACGAGAAATGCGTCATGGTTCAAAGCCATACCCCGTACACTATGGACTGATAAGGAATGCCATCGGGAAGGCATGGACAATCCACCCAGCGAAGAAGAGCCGGAGGCCATCCCCGAGGAGGATGGAGTGCGGGATGGAAGCTGGGAACCGATGGATGAACCTGGCCTCGAGGACCCGAACAGCGACGATGGAACCGAGTCTGAAGCAAGGGGGAAGGACCCCCGAGAAGGACGATACCGACTGAGAACCACGACGAGACCGCCAGCCAAGCTAAGTGACTATGTGTGGTAACTGGTGCACTAGTGCCATGAAACCCAATGGCAAGGTGGCTGAGTGTTGAAGACTGAGCGCTTATGCTCGATGTGGCCGTTGGTCGGCTGTTTGAGTTGTGTGTTTTGTTTTGTTTTATAATAAAGGAGGAATGTTATGTTCCGCCCTGCGTCCCGCTACGCGGTGACGCAGGGCGTCCTTAATAAAAGCCCCGCCCCCGCGTTCGGGGAGCAGTTCCGGGCGAACGAGTATCCAGCGTGGGTGTGAGTCATTGCGAGCTCCCGCTGGAGCTGCGCCACAGGCCGCGCGGCCTACCCGCGTAATACCAGCCCCCGCGCGCCGGCCGCGAACCGGCAATACAACATAACCTCATCTTTCTGGCCACTGGCCATTGCAATGACGCCAGTACGGCACTCCACAGGTGTCTTAGTCACTTAGACTGCTTTCACTCTAAGCACTGTCTGGGGCGGGGGCCCACCACAACCATACCATCATGTTGAAATGGGCGCCCAGCCGTGGCGGATATTTGTGACCACTGGGATAAAGGCGGGGTATCTCTCACACCAGAGCTCTGATACAGAAATTCCTCTGTGATTAAACGCACTTGTTTCAGCCCTTTCGCAATGCCAATGTAAATTTCAAGAACCGTCCAGAACAGAAAACGGCTTCAATGCGTGGAGTCGCTTCCCATCACACCCACAGCCCTTTCCCCTAAATGTACAGAGAAGGGCAGTTCAGGCGCACATCATGTTGCGCGGGAGTGGGGGGTGGGGGGGGGGCTGTCCCTCTCGCACGAGCCCGCCCTGCCCATGAAAGGGAAGCCATCGTGGGGGGTGGAGGGGAGTACATATCCTCACGTCTCCTCATCACATCGCCTTTATTGTACAGAGAAAATTATCAGGCAACTGAATACGGGACTGTACCCGAGCCACACCTAGCAGGCCTGCTCGGAAAAAAATGGCTCTTGATTTCAAGAAAAATGAAAACATTCTTTCTTTGTGCTGTGCAGCTTCTCCTTGGTTGTCAGGTGGACCTCTGTCCAACCCATGAAGTGAATATTTGTTTTAAATATATTCGAGGATAAATTATAATAACAGTGCCGATAATAATAGCTTCAATAATACAGCCACTGTTGTTTGTTATTATTGGGTATGGCATTTCAGAAGCGCAACCTAACCTAACCCACCAATGGAGCATTTTGACATCGGGAATCTCGTCTTTTGAATAATTAATAATTGATTATAAATTACAAAATGCCAAGATGAAAGATCTTTGAGGACCGTAACACAGGCAGCTGAGCTTCACGTGGGGGCCCTGGGGGTACAATATGGCGCCTGTGTCTCACTGCCTCTATACCGTTATCACGGTGATTAATCACCCATTGTGCAGTGGTGAATGCCAGCATCGACCGGCTATTGGTTGCTGTTGTATTTTGACTTCCAGAACGCGAGTTCACCTTTTAACCCTCACCCCTGCGAACATGGCACGTGAGCTGTTTGTGGTGTCCTGGGTCCAGGGCACAGGGTTCAGGACACCGTTGTCGGCCCACACATCTTCAGCCGGGCCTGAGAGGAGGGTGGCTTGCTGATATTTTAGGATCTCCAAGTAGGAGATATCTGTGACCAGCTGGTGTTCGTCTAGTCTGTTAAGCATCTGTTTTACATGTTTTTTGTTGTGACGTCATACATTGAAAAATTTTCCTTGAGAAAACTGATTTCAATTTTACGCGATTGCATAGCTAAGATAACATTGCATATGAATTGATGTTTTTCGAGTAAACTAGAAAGTATAACATTTTGTGAAAAATTTGGATTGGAGCTTGCAGTGTTTGGTGCTCGCTCATATTGTTGGAACTGTTTAAGCCACGCAAAAGTGTTGACAAGTGCTATATAAGAGGAAAGGGAACAGATTTAAGTATGGAAGACATGACACCATTGACACACTTGTGCAAACAGTTGCTGAAAAAACACTCCCAAACTGAAGAAATACAGTACAGAGTGAGTTAAAGGAACCGCCCACAGGATGTTTATGCCATGTCCACCGGGTGGGTCCTTATCTAAAGCTGTCTTGCAACACATGACGACATATCTGCATGCCACATACACGGGCAAAAAGTTAGACAAACACCTCGCTGTTCTAGAACTTTGGAAAATGTATGAACAGGGTAAGGAAGAGGCGCCGCCAATAGATTGGATACTTAATGTATGCACAGAGGGGCGTGAGACGCCTACCGCGCTCCCGTCCCACCTGAAACAAAGGGTGAAGAAAGTAAAGACGAGGGATTATACCCGCTGAGAGAACTTAAAGCAGCCACGGGGTATAGCAACCCTACATATGAGTCACCTACGCATAGTAGTGACGAAAATCAAGGGAAAGATAAGGATATGGATATTGCCTCCACAGTCCCAAAGGACAAGGGAAGACGCAATGATGAAAGAAGGGATCCAGCACAGCAAGCGCATCTCTCGACAAAGAGAGAGAAGGCAAGAGATGGAAGGGCAACGAAGATAGAACTGATGACACAGCATTCGCAAAAAACGAATGGATGGGAGGACACATTTTATTGAAACTTGATGGCAAAGGCATTGATGACGCGAAACAAAAGGAGAGGTTAGATGATATACAGAGAAAAGGGAAGGAAAAGGAGTTAAGAGATGAAAAAATAAGAAAGAAAGACAGACAAAGGCGAGAACAGCTATATCGCCAGGAACAAGAAAGACAGCTTGATCGCAAACAAAGAGCAGCAACCGATCATGACAGACAGGAACAGCAAAGGTCAGAGGAAGAACAAAGGATACGAGAGAAAAGAATAAAGAGACAAAGAGATGAGGAAATTCGAAGGGCAAATGAACGCAGAAATGAAAAGAAAAAGGAAGACGAAAGAGTAAGAGAAGAGGCGAGGAAGCACAGAGAATTCAATGATGACATAGAAAGTAAGCAGAGACAGAGAGCACCCAATCTTGAATATCGGGGAGAGAGGTTAGGAAACCCACTCCAGTAGTAGATTGGGAAGACATAGAAAATTTGTTCCTGCGTACGATTCAGTACCAGGCACGTCTAGTGCAAATATGGAAGATGACTTCAACACCAGAAGCATTGGAGAAACAATCAATAGAATATATGATGAAATGGGGTTAGAACAAACACCCCAAGGGAAGGGGGAAGATGAGCGCCTGGAGAGCACTCAGCTTTACGATATTGAGCATGTCTCCCGAAGTAGTGGGAATAGAGACCTATCCTTGGATAGACTAGAAATAATTAGGAACAAAGAAGACACGAGAAGTGGCACGAGTTGGGCTCAGACACTGTCCAACTCGAAAAGGGAGGAGTGTGATGAAAATGAGGAAGAGAGACGGAGCGAAAGACAACTCCCAAGAGAGAAAGGAGTAAGAGTCAGCCACGCAGTCAGACCGACATGAAGAAGTATCACACAGTCAGAGGGGGGTGTCTCCATCGCCCTACGTGGACAGGCTCAGGATATTGCCAGGCAGACGGCGATGCAAAAATATTACCCCTGCAATAGACAGGAGAACAATGAGAGAAGAGAGAGAGGGTTATGCATCCCAATTTTGTAGAGCCACAGTATGGAAAGCGATACGAGTGCTATACCCAGACACTTGCGATATGGGAGCTATAATGACATGAAAAATGAAGGAGTCTGATGATCCATTAATTTATATACAGAATTTTCAAGACGCATGGGTACTCGAGACTCATGAATCTTGGACGAAATTTATACCTGTGTTCTACCATATATTGTGCCAAGGGCTGTCAGAGCCGGTACAGAAACAACTCAAGAAATTGGTGGGAATTGAGGCCCCGCTGAAATACAGCTGACTATTGCGCACTATTACAGATTGCTGCAAGAAAAGAATCGCAAAAAGGAAGCTGCACGTAAGGGTGAGGAAGAGAAATTGGTGCAGAAGAAATAGTAAAAATATGCTCTTGGGTCGCCATGATAACTAGCACAGCTGAATCGAGCATGCAGCAGGTGACTAATCCACAGCAGAATAATCAGGGCAATACAGGGTTTTGGCCCAGGGGAAGAGGATTTAGGGGAAGAGGATGACAGAGCAATCAGGGAGGTTTCCAAAATAATCAAGGAGATTTTCAAAATATGCAAAATGGTAATCAAGATATGTCAAATGGGCAGATGATCCGACCACCGCTAGTATGTTGGTTGTGTGGAATGATAGGGAACTTAGCTCGCACATGCAGAAACCAAGGCATGATGCAGAATGGCAAAGGAACAGGAGCAGGCATGGCGAATCCACCTGCAGTTTTACAGCAGGGTATTGCACAGAATCACACGGTGCAACAAGTGCCAGGAGCGCAACAAGGTGTGCAACCTCAGAGCATGGGGAATTTTCCACAAGGACAATCCCAACAGGCACTGTTGCAAATATCGCAGATGATGAGCACAGGGCAGACCACGGACCCTGGAATGGGAAGTAACAATGGGAATGGGGGAAATCCACCAGCACACAGTGGGCCAAAATTATATATGGACTAGAACAGGAACCCTGATGTGTTGACTCCAGACCCTCACAGGGATGTATATATAGGGGATAAAGAATATTTCTTCCTAGTTGACACGGGTGCAACACACTCATGCATATGTGAAGGGAAGTTTTCCTTGTCTGGCACGGCCATAAATACTCAGAGTTTTACAGGAGCTACAAGTCGTATTCCCTTCACAAATGCACTTCCAGTCTCTATAGGAGAATGTTAAATGAATGTGCCTTTACTATATTCACGTCAGACCCCAGTAAACATTTTGGGTTGAGATTTAATGACAAAGTTAAACATGACAATCTCGTTCATGGAGGAGGGCATAGTATGTTCAACCCCAGGAATGCACTATTCAAATATATGCAAATGTATGCGAGATAATCAGAGCATACGCGGGACACACACCCATGAGGGCTTTACCATTAGAGTCAGAAATATTCTCACATGGTATGCGTGTGCTTATATTAAATACACAAAGGAGAAAAGAAAATTAGGGATTTTATTAAAAGAACAATAATTTTTTAAATCAATTGAATTGAAATTTAATAGTATACTAAGATTGTGCAGGACATTCATTTTTTCTGTTTGTTTTGTGGTAGATGAATTTACCTCTATTATTAGGCCAATGAGATGATGGTGTTCTAACTATTCTATACCTTCCTCCTTTGTCCTGTTTTATACATATGCGTGTGCTTATGGCAGCATTGCCAGGCCTTGCAGACAGAAGCATGAAAACCCCTGATGAATTCCTATTCAGGCCAAGAATACAGATGCACGAGGAAAAGGGTCAAGTATTTCCCTCAATGATACACACAGCTGCAGTACGAGGGAAAATGGCCTTGATCGACGGTTATGATGACGAGGACCGCCAATGGTGCGCAGTGATTGCCATTGAAGAAGGATATCGATGGACTGACGTCATCGATGAGGATCTGTTTGAAGAACAAGCAGATACGGGAGAGACAATGGTGGAAGTGAGTCTCACCTTTTGTGTAAAAATGATCAAAAGAGAAGTACCACAAAGAATGATGTTGGCACGAAACTGTCCTGAATATTTTGATGACGACATGGCCCAGGTGCCTGTCTCAGTATGGACTACAGGACCCTATGATGTAGGCCTTTTGAAGGGGGTTGGAGAAGTGAAGATTACATTGAAACCAGGAGTAATTCTACCAAAAGCCTGACAATATCCCATGTCCAGAGAAGCAGATGAGGGGATTTTTAAGACAATTTCCGCAATGATAGAACAGGGCATCTTAGTGACGTCAGAGTCAACATGCAATACTTCGGTTTATCCGATCAAAAAATCAAAGGGGGGGTCCTGGAGGCTAATCCAGGATTTACACTCAATAAATTATATTGTTGAGGCCGAGTTCCCTTTAGTCCGTAACCCGGCTACAATTCTATGTAATATACCTGTTGAGGCAAAATATTTCACAGTGATTGACTTGAAAAGTGCATTTTTCTCAATCCTGTTGCACCGTGAATCACAAGATCTGACGTCATTCACATTCAGACAGATGCGTGTGAAAAGCATGAGACTACCCCAGGGGTATTGCGAGTCTCCATCTATTTTCAACAGAGTCCTGCAGATGGACCTAAGCAATATTGCACAAAAAGTGTCGTCCTGCAATACGTAGATGACATCTTAATTTGCAGCACAACAGAAGAGCAATGCAGGTACGATTCTGTTCAGCTATTGACTATACTGGCTGAGAAAGGTTATAATGTTGACAAGGAAAAGTTACAATATTGTCAACAGGAAGTGCTGTACATAGGCCAGATAATCTCACATGAAGGAATGAAAGTGACCCCAGAAAGGGCTGAAGCCATACTGAACAGGGCTAAGCAACACAGGATAAAACAGATGCAGGGCTTTCTATGCCTTTGCAACTACGTTGGGGCATGGGTCTTCAACTATATCTCTTACACTAAGCCTTTACTTCATGCCCTAAACAAGGCCCAAGTGACGATAGAAAACATTGAATGGTCTGAGACCATGGAGAAAGGATTTGCTGAACTCAAAAGAGCCATTTGCACAGCACCAGTTCTAGAGATCCCCAATTATGCAGAGAAATGTTACCTGTTTTCCCACACGAATGGCAGCGTTATGACGGCAGTGCTCACACAGAGAACCACACTGGGGTCCAAGCCCCTGGCATACTACAGTGGGAATTTGGACCCAGTAATGAGAGGTAATTTTCCTTGCGAACAAAGTTTAGCTGCTGCAGCGTTCACCATAGAGAAGGCTACAACCATTGTGATGGGATGCTCCATGACCTTCTGCCTATGAAGTGATCAAATCAAATCCATTGATTAAGATAGTCCGATGCAAGATAGTGAACCCAGATATGTTAATAGCCGAGCCAGTCACTGAAGGAGAGCCAATGCATGACTGTGCAAACTATGAAGAATTCAGCACTTGCATGTCGATTATGTCGACATTATTCAAGTATGTAACGGGGTACAGACACTTAATTGTTGTGGTGTGTCCATTCTCTAGATGGATTGAGGCAGGTCCATGTGCACACCCAGACTCTACCAGTGTGACCATATTTTTTGTGGGAGAGGTGTTCCCCCGGTGGGGGGTGTGCGAGGTCATAAGATCAGATAATGGCCCTCACTTTGTTAATGCAACATTCAAACAGATTAGCTTGCTGCTTGGTATGAAATTCTCGTCTGAGTTTCATCTTCAAGGTAACGGAATCTGTGAGAAGCTCGATGGATTGTTAAAGGAAAGGATAGCCAAGTTGAAGCTGACTCTAAGAAATGGATGGTTGCACTGTCTTCCTTTGGCACTGTTTGCACTTCGGAACCAACCCGGTACGGACCATCATTTTACACCACACGAGATAGCCACAGGAAGAAGAATGAGAACTCTCTTGACACCCCAAGATAGAGCTAGGTGTGATGCCCAGTCAACAGGAGAAATTTTAGGGTCTGAAATCAAAACTATCTGAACTGCATGACATCTTGCCTTACTGTGATTTCAGACCAGCTGCAGCGACGATGAAAAGGGTGCAGGGCAGCACGGAACACAGAAGGAGATACTACTACAGACACAGCTCAAAGACTTTGTGTTCCATCTGTCTTCCCTGGAGACACCTCCTTGTGAGGAATCATACAAGGAAAAAGTGGGATGAGCCAAGATTTAACGGTCCCTTCACGGTGGAGGACTGTACCCCATCCGCAATGAAACAACAAGGCAGCAGGGCTTGGATTTTGCTTCGCAATATCAAACCATACATCGGAGAAGGTCCCCTGCCTGCACCCCAATGAGAGGAGTCGATGAGCGACAGGGAAGAACCACAACAGGTGCAGACGAGATGCATGACGAGGATAAAGGATGCATGACCAGCCAAACAAAGACAAAGAACTTTTAGAACATTGTGGCTTAAATTGGACACTTCCTCTAAGCAAAAAAGGGGATAAGGACATAAAAAACAGACACTCTGTGCGTCCTAGTTGCATGGTGAAGAAGAAAATTGCACGCATAAGCCACAACATAGCCTGTGAACTTTGAACATTGGAATGAGGCACACTTGAGCCTTGATGAGAAAAGAATATGCCAAATTTTGACCGAGGACACTTACATTGGAAGCAACTACAATATCACGACTCATTTCACACTGAGACCCTATTCGGAATTGCTTATGGTATCCTGCAGTAGCGACATCGCCAAGGATGTGGTCCTATTTTGATCTAGTGCTAAGATCATACCCGTCATTGGTAGGGAGGCTCACCAATGTCACTGACTTTCTTCAAGATCCTGAGAACGAAAAGACAATAAGAAGACTGCTTACTGTCATTGCTGAACTATTTCTCTGACTTCCTGAGTACAGTGAGAAAGAACCAAATGTCCCAAACACAGATGAAAATAAATTAGCTTATCAACACATTGTTCTTTCGTATAATCGAAGACTGTCCAACTCTTGTCAGAAGAACAACAGACACACTCACGTTTCTTCAAGACCCAGCAAATACAGAACATTTAAGCCAACTTTTAAATAAAATCATGATCCTAGTCACACCCCACGCGACCGGGCAGTGCAGACATTGTTTACATCAAGGAAAGAACATATATTCCTGAACCTCCGCAAGACAGGATTGATGTCCCTGTCACTAGAGGACAGCAGGTTGGCTCACAATGTCCTATTTTGCCTAGTCAATGACTTTCCAGAACTAGTGGGGAGACCGATTGATGTTCACGTCCTCGGATTCATCAGAGATCCAGCTAATTTTGCACAGATAGGCATGCTCTTGCATGGACTTGTGCTCCAAGTAGAACTCTCTAACCATCAGCCAAACTATCTGAGGAGATTCTAAAAGCCTTCCGCCGAGGGACAGATCGATGAAGCAGTGTAAAGGACTTCACCTATTGCATTTGTTGTTATTTTTGTCCTTATTTCTTCATACTGATCAGCATATAATATGTCCTCAGGATTGAAGCAAATCCGAGGAGTGGACTGGGAGCTTACTTACTTTGAACATGCACAGTAAAATGGCTTACTGAAGTGTTAGTTTATTTGATTTTCCCCATAGTCTAGCAAAGGAACTGTATCCTGAAATAAGAGACTATTCATTGTAAGCGATATTCAATCAACACTACAGCTAAGTCAATGCCTAGTCTGGGATGCTGGGGAAAACCCTTATTGATGTATTTTTATATCCAGTTCAGTACTCTGGATGACAACCCTTGTATAACACCCCCTCTTACAATCCCCCTGACCCCACTGAGCCAAGAAGTAGGTTTGTTTTGCAATTTAAAAAGGTTTATTTGAAAATGTAAACGATATATATATATATCACACTTCTATAAATACATTGATAATGGATATTACACTTGTGAATATGAGCAGTAGTCAGCAAGAGGTAACTTATGAATAGGAACAGAAGAATAAGGTGGGAAAGATTGCTTTATATGGTTCAAGGAAACGCAAGGTGGAATAAAATGCAGTACAGAAATAACTTGTTATGATTTTAGCAAAAGGTAATATGATCACTTTTTCTTTTGACAATTCACTCCCCCCCTATGCAATACAAGAAATGGAAGGAGAGCCCACAGTCTTCAAGAATCCCAACAAATCACACTTTATAACGCAATACACAGTTCCAGTTCTCCCAGCAAGCTTAGGGAAAACAGGGATGAGTTTTAAACACAGGCAAATTACTTTAATGTGGTTTGCAAGGAAGTGAAAAGGTGCTAAAATTGCTTTTAATTCCCTCTAGAGGTTCAGGGTAGGTGATGGCTACTTTATATTAGTTCAGGCTCACTTTAACAATACTCTATGAATGATTAGCAGATTGCAAATGAATTTTAGCAAAGAGAAGCAAAAAACTGCTGATTTCTACAGATGAAGAAATCGGGCCAAATCGCAAATCGCGGTAAATTTCGCGAGTGCGTGTCTCGCGATTACGGAAAAAGTATAGGGAGTAGGAAGTCGGTTCTAGGTTCGTTGGAAAGATTCTAAGCTTTCAGATGAAAGTTAAATCTCGTTCCTAGCACAAACGGTTCCGGAGATTTTCGGATTTAAAGTAAAACTCAAAATGACAGGTGACAGCTTGCAGCTGCAGAATTGACAGGTGACAGTTGTGCAGCTTTAAAAATGACAGATGACACGATTTCTAGGAGGCTGTTCTAATTAGGTTAAAATAGCTTGAATTAGATTATTTTAACTAAGAGATTGGGTTCTGCACAGTTCTGGCGGATACTCACTCCTAATTTTGAAATGAAGAGGCCTCGTCACGGATCTGGTCAACTGGACTGGACTTCGGTTCTCTCTGCTCGGCGGGTCAATCATGCGCCGGTTCTGCTCACAGCGGTCTGGGTCTCTCTGGATCTCTGGTCTGGTCTCTGGCAATTGTTCTTGGCAAAGAATTCAAACAGCTCGCCCGGCTGTGGAATAGTTTGCAAATGATTTTAAGGATGCTGAAGCCTGCTGAGAAGAGTTCTCAGTTTGTGGGTTTAGGCCCTTGCTTTAAGTTCTGAAGTAAAGTTCTGGTCTTTGGAGATTGATGGATGTGAAGTCTGGAGTCTCCCGGCAGAGCGTCCCGCAGAAAATGGAATTGAATCTCCGTACCTGTCCCAGCAGTCTCTTTTTATGTGTTTTGGAAGTGGGTGTGTGCGTGGCATAACTGAGCCTGCCCCTCTCTACTTGTCATTGGCCCAATTCTCCCCTCTCCCATGATTGGGGAATTGGGTTGTGAGTCAGAGTGATGAGGTCTGTTTATGGGTCAGAGGATCCTCCCCTGGTCAATTTGCCCACAAATCTATATTTGCTTCAAATACATATTTCCCAGGTACACAGTTGTTTGACATCACGTACACACATCATATATTACTAAAGATAGTCCCTGTCTGGCGTTTCTAGGAGCTTGCATTAAAAAATGGCAACTTATTTTCGATTTTAGTGGGTTTTGCAACATGGGATTTTCATCAAAAATTATACAAAGGTACATTTCCCTTCCACATATATCCCAGTAACTTTCCATGTCTCTAGCTTAAACACATTGTCTACAATAATCATAATTAGCGGGGTTTTGCCCCAGAACATGGTACAAATTGGAGTTTGGACTCAAATCGTGAGGGCATTTTTCAAACTAAGACTCTCAAAGTTGTACATTCCTGTCATTTGGTTACAATAAATTATCACTGTTTCTATAAACTATATATTTGTTGCAATTCAACTCCCCAAAGTGTTTGGGTCCGCCTCCAGGAGTCTGGGTGGGTCAGTGATCACATGTCTCTCCTTGCTGGCAGAGGGCTGTTGACACTCAAAATTAACATACCCCATTCAACAGAAAGGGGCTATTGTCTCTCTCCTCCAGGCTGAAGGGGAAACCCCCTCCCTCTCACTCAGAAGGGCCATGTGATATCCTGCCTCCTGTGGTGAGTCTCTGGGGTGTTAAGAGTTCTCAGCCTCTTGGCCTCTGGGAACAGCAGGTGGCTAGATTTTCAATTAACCAACAAGCTCTGAAGTCCCTGCCCCTCTTGCAACTCCTAAATACAGTTTCCCTGTCAGAGTTTAGACCGCTAGCGCCACCTTGGGGAATTTGTCGGTACTGCATCCATTTTTGAGTTGTTCTGAATTACTGCATTTCAATAGAGTGGTCTTTTGCTTGATAGCATAGGACCCTTGCTTAACATTGTTTTGATGGAATCCTTACAGTAGAGTGGTGATGTGGAACCCCCCACAAGAAGGTTGTATCTTTGGAGTGGTCTCGTGCCAACTGCGCAGTTCTCCTATTCTGGCGTGAATGTGGGCGGCGATAGCTCATCCCCACATCCACCCAGTCTATTGATTTAGTTTGTTCTGGGATAGAATAATGGGCGGCGATAGCTCATCCCCACATCTACCCAGTCTATTGATTCAACATGGGTCAAAACCCTTGACATCATCACCCGCAAGAGGGGGGACACTTATGGAACACCTGAGACCCTTAATCCCGGAGTCCTAAAGACAATATTGTGTAAAGGAATACAATAAAACATTGACATTTGGCGAATGATCGAGATGGGGATCCAGAGCAGCAATCTGGTCCTACCACAGGAGGAGAGACAACCACGCTTCTCTGGAAGTAAATACTGCCGCCTGACATACAGGGGCATAATGTATTTATGTATCATATTCATCACTGTTTTCCTGTCATTAACGATCCGAACTGCATTTTTTTTGGTGCACAAAGCATTACAATTCCAGTGCACCCACTTAATGATGCACGCATGAAACCCATAAAAGCACCCAGACCTTATATAGTCATTACAGTCCCTAGAAGATTGGATGGAGGAGTGAATGAACTTGAAATGGATGTGATTAGCAATGATACACACACACTTGTGGTAACAAACAAACAGAAAAGCCTGAGACAGGGTCGGCAAAGAATGAATGAAGAAAGGTTACTGACAACCACACACATGCAAACACTGAATGCACACAAAACAGGCCTAGTGCCAATGACTGCAGAACCACAAGACAAAACAGTAGGAAAGAAGAGACTGCTTGCCAAAAGAAACTCCACAACAGACATTGAAGAGGAATCGGAAAAGAAACCAACAGAAATGATAATGATCAACACCCCTGAGACAACACCAAGGGAGACAAAGACAAACAAGTTCTCACAAGCACAACTAATAGTAGACGCAGTATGGTGTCATTAGCCAGAGAAAGGAAAAGACTAGGGCAATTGAAGACTAAAACACCGGAGACAGTAGTAACAAACATATATGTTCCAACACAAGGGACAAGTACACGTTCTACAACACAACCATATACCGGACCAGCGTCAGGATGGTTGGAATGGGCATCTGTAACCAGCAGGAAAAGGATGCATGAAGAGAGGGAAAGAGCTGCCAGACGTTTGTCCACTCAAATGGCGCAGATGAGTAAGTCTGCGTCATGGACCAGGATACCTGAGAATCCCCCAGCAAGAAAGAGCCATACAGATGCATTTAGGGATGTAGTTATAGCAAACTTCAGGAGAACACTAAAAATAAAGAGAAGCATGCATGGAGATGACAATGAACTAAACGATTACCTGGACAGCACAGCACATTTGGGGAACAACATTTGGTAGCAGCACATGAAAGAAGTTGGAAGACGAAATTCAGAAGGGGAATGCTTTGTTTGTGCACTCCTACCATACAGCATGGGGAAATCCAAGATTTTCGTAGCTGAAGAAATCGATGAACAGACAGCACATTGTCTGTCACATGTAGCAATGTGCAAGACCAGAAGCCAGTTCATGGGTAGTGATGCCTCATTTATATGGGCAACTGAAACGACCTATCCCAACGAAGATGATTATGTTCAAGAAATTAAGACAAGAAACAGCTCATACCAGGAATCATGTGATCAGATACGAGAAGCCTGGAGTTAAAGGAGCAGGAATAAGATGGGAAGCGAACCCGAGACTAAATGTCCAAGGAAAAACCCCAAAGGAAGCTTGAAAGTGGACAAATAGAGCCCAAGTGCAGATTTGGGGCACAGTGCTTTTGCCAGATGGGTGGGAAAAAGGAGTGGTGTTTTGCAGAGATCACTGGACTCTACAAAGAAACTGTTGACATCATGCAGAATGGCTGTAAGCCAGTATGGCCAAAACTTTTGACATGGGTCGAAGACAGAGGAGGACCCTTGCAGATACTGCCACTAGAAAGCTCACAATTATGCTTCAGGAATAATGGCACTAGAAAGATGGGAGAGAATAAGAACTGTGGACGAGTTTTTGATGCTCCATGAATGGAGCATTGAACTGCAGTAATTATGTATCATTATTGGGCATGCGGATCCAAGGCATACATCAGACTGCCAAGAGACTGGGGAGGTATATGCACAATAGTGAATGTCCACGTTCCAGCACTGGTGATCAAGGAAAGTGACCTGAATATTGACAATTTCCCGAAAGCAGATGCTCACCTGAGGAAGAAGAGATCTGTGAAGCTGATAACTCGGATGAAGAGAGAGAATTACTTCTCTGCTAAATCAGAAGAAGCCTTTCATGTAATCCTATATGAACACAGGCTGTTCAGCTTCACCTCATCAATGATTTTTATGCCAAGGATCCAAATTGGAAAATAATAAATTGTTGCAGAAACCAGATGGGAGTTACTGCAGACAATCAACACGACCATAAAAGGCTTCAATGCGATCAAGGAAGAGCTGAGAGCCATCCGACTGATGACTCTTCAGAACAGATATGTCCTTGACATGATCACAGCCATGGATGGAGCAGTTTGTGCAAAAATCGGAGAATCATGCTGCACTTTTATAACAGCTCACGATGAGGAGAATGGAACCTTAACAGAGGCCATAGGTATGCTGTCAAACCTGCAGAACCAGGTGATCTATGAAACTGATGGAGTTGATGATGACAGCTGGTTTGGATCGCTGTTCGCATGGGTTCCACAATGGTTCTTGGGAGCCCTTTTAGTGATGATATTGCTAGGATTTTGTGTTATCAAGATAATAATCTCGCAATGCCAGAAGACTGCGAAGAAAGCCATAGGGATGAAGATCATGATTGATGTCAAGCCAGGATGGGAGCCCAAATACCTGACTGATGAAGAAATAAGAGACTTTGTGATGACCAGTATTCACGCACCAGAAGGAACAAAGTTTCTCTATCCCAGGAAGCACAGAAATTATGTGGGAAGATGGGTTTACTGTAGCCCAAATGGACAATGTCAACCAATGACATGGAATAAAGACAAACATGTAAGAACAGCAGGAAGCCTGAAAGGAGTAATAAAAATATGGACTCCAAAGAGACACTTCTCCAAACAATCATGTACAGACCCCGAAGATGAAGAAGGAATGAATCCAGGCGATGGAGTGAAGAAAAATACAGAAGAATTAAGTACGTTGAATCCAAAGATGGAGGTGAAAGTGGTCGATGAATCGCCCAGAGGAGGGAGTATAGAGGAGGTCCCAAATAAAACCTGCACTCCAGTCGCCCATTTTGAAGTACCAGGAACATTCACACCAAAATATGTGACGTATGATGAGCATATAAATCAGCAGAGAGCTGCAGTAGGGTTCTGCCCAATAACTATCAGAAGAGCAACACCTATTGAAGTACCGATACCAAGAAAACCATGGACAGTAAGATATCAATTAAGGAAACCTTACCACCAAATGAGACGAAATGATGATTGCCTAAGTACAGTCCTGGAAGAAACCAAAAAGATCTTAATGGAAGATGAATAGTGACATCACAAGGACCCAGACTGACGTACAAGTAGAAGAAATGACAACCCAAGAATGACACCCAGAGATGAAACGCCATGAATAATGATATTATGAACCTAAAAGGGGAGAACGATGTTGAAATACAAAGAAGCTGAAGCTGTAAACAGGAAAAAGGAAGACGAAAGAGTAAGAGAAGAGGCGAGGAAGCACAGAGAATTCAATGATGACATGCAATACTTCGGTTTATCCGATCAAAAAATCAAAGGGGGGGTCCTGGAGGCTAATCCAGGATTTACACTCAATAAATTATATTGTTGAGGCCGAGTTCCCTTTAGTCCGTAACCCGGCTACAATTCTATGTAATATACCTGTTGAGGCAAAATATTTCACAGTGATTGACTTGAAAAGTGCATTTTTCTCAATCCTGTTGCACCGTGAATCACAAGATCTGACGTCATTCACATTCAGACAGATGCGTGTGAAAAGCATGAGACTACCCCAGGGGTATTGCGAGTCTCCATCTATTTTCAACAGAGTCCTGCAGATGGACCTAAGCAATATTGCACAAAAAGTGTCGTCCTGCAATACGTAGATGACATCTTAATTTGCAGCACAACAGAAGAGCAATGCAGGTACGATTCTGTTCAGCTATTGACTATACTGGCTGAGAAAGGTTATAATGTTGACAAGGAAAAGTTACAATATTGTCAACAGGAAGTGCTGTACATAGGCCAGATAATCTCACATGAAGGAATGAAAGTGACCCCAGAAAGGGCTGAAGCCATACTGAACAGGGCTAAGCAACACAGGATAAAACAGATGCAGGGCTTTCTATGCCTTTGCAACTACGTTGGGGCATGGGTCTTCAACTATATCTCTTACACTAAGCCTTTACTTCATGCCCTAAACAAGGCCCAAGTGACGATAGAAAACATTGAATGGTCTGAGACCATGGAGAAAGGATTTGCTGAACTCAAAAGAGCCATTTGCACAGCACCAGTTCTAGAGATCCCCAATTATGCAGAGAAATGTTACCTGTTTTCCCACACGAATGGCAGCGTTATGACGGCAGTGCTCACACAGAGAACCACACTGGGGTCCAAGCCCCTGGCATACTACAGTGGGAATTTGGACCCAGTAATGAGAGGTAATTTTCCTTGCGAACAAAGTTTAGCTGCTGCAGCGTTCACCATAGAGAAGGCTACAACCATTGTGATGGGATGCTCCATGACCTTCTGCCTATGAAGTGATCAAATCAAATCCATTGATTAAGATAGTCCGATGCAAGATAGTGAACCCAGATATGTTAATAGCCGAGCCAGTCACTGAAGGAGAGCCAATGCATGACTGTGCAAACTATGAAGAATTCAGCACTTGCATGTCGATTATGTCGACATTATTCAAGTATGTAACGGGGTACAGACACTTAATTGTTGTGGTGTGTCCATTCTCTAGAGGGATTGAGGCAGGTCCATGTGCACACCCAGACTCTACCAGTGTGACCATATTTTTTGTGGGAGAGGTGTTCCCCCGGTGGGGGGTGTGCGAGGTCATAAGATCAGATAATGGCCCTCACTTTGTTAATGCAACATTCAAACAGATTAGCTTGCTGCTTGGTATGAAATTCTCGTCTGAGTTTCATCTTCAAGGTAACGGAATCTGTGAGAAGCTCGATGGATTGTTAAAGGAAAGGATAGCCAAGTTGAAGCTGACTCTAAGAAATGGATGGTTGCACTGTCTTCCTTTGGCACTGTTTGCACTTCGGAACCAACCCGGTACGGACCATCATTTTACACCACACGAGATAGCCACAGGAAGAAGAATGAGAACTCTCTTGACACCCCAAGATAGAGCTAGGTGTGATGCCCAGTCAACAGGAGAAATTTTAGGGTCTGAAATCAAAACTATCTGAACTGCATGACATCTTGCCTTACTGTGATTTCAGACCAGCTGCAGCGACGATGAAAAGGGTGCAGGGCAGCACGGAACACAGAAGGAGATACTACTACAGACACAGCTCAAAGACTTTGTGTTCCATCTGTCTTCCCTGGAGACACCTCCTTGTGAGGAATCATACAAGGAAAAAGTGGGATGAGCCAAGATTTAACGGTCCCTTCACGGTGGAGGACTGTACCCCATCCGCAATGAAACAACAAGGCAGCAGGGCTTGGATTTTGCTTCGCAATATCAAACCATACATCGGAGAAGGTCCCCTGCCTGCACCCCAATGAGAGGAGTCGATGAGCGACAGGGAAGAACCACAACAGGTGCAGACGAGATGCATGACGAGGATAAAGGATGCATGACCAGCCAAACAAAGACAAAGAACTTTTAGCACATTGTGGCTTAAATTGGACACTTCCTCTAAGCAAAAAAGGGGATAAGGACATAAAAAACAGACACTCTGTGCGTCCTAGTTGCATGGTGAAGAAGAAAATTGCACGCATAAGCCACAACATAGCCTGTGAACTTTGAACATTGGAATGAGGCACACTTGAGCCTTGATGAGAAAAGAATATGCCAAATTTTGACCGAGGACACTTACATTGGAAGCAACTACAATATCACGACTCATTTCACACTGAGACCCTATTCGGAATTGCTTATGGTATCCTGCAGTAGCGACATCGCCAAGGATGTGGTCCTATTTTGATCTAGTGCTAAGATCATACCCGTCATTGGTAGGGAGGCTCACCAATGTCACTGACTTTCTTCAAGATCCTGAGAACGAAAAGACAATAAGAAGACTGCTTACTGTCATTGCTGAACTATTTCTCTGACTTCCTGAGTACAGTGAGAAAGAACCAAATGTCCCAAACACAGATGAAAATAAATTAGCTTATCAACACATTGTTCTTTCGTATAATCGAAGACTGTCCAACTCTTGTCAGAAGAACAACAGACACACTCACGTTTCTTCAAGACCCAGCAAATACAGAACATTTAAGCCAACTTTTAAATAAAATCATGATCCTAGTCACACCCCACGCGACCGGGCAGTGCAGACATTGTTTACATCAAGGAAAGAACATATATTCCTGAACCTCCGCAAGACAGGATTGATGTCCCTGTCACTAGAGGACAGCAGGTTGGCTCACAATGTCCTATTTTGCCTAGTCAATGACTTTCCAGAACTAGTGGGGAGACCGATTGATGTTCACGTCCTCGGATTCATCAGAGATCCAGCTAATTTTGCACAGATAGGCATGCTCTTGCATGGACTTGTGCTCCAAGTAGAACTCTCTAACCATCAGCCAAACTATCTGAGGAGATTCTAAAAGCCTTCCGCCGAGGGACAGATCGATGAAGCAGTGTAAAGGACTTCACCTATTGCATTTGTTGTTATTTTTTCCTTATTTCTTCATACTGATCAGCATATAATATGTCCTCAGGATTGAAGCAAATCCGAGGAGTGGACTGGGAGCTTACTTACTTTGAACATGCACAGTAAAATGGCTTACTGAAGTGTTAGTTTATTTGATTTTCCCCATAGTCTAGCAAAGGAACTGTATCCTGAAATAAGAGACTATTCATTGTAAGCGATATTCAATCAACACTACAGCTAAGTCAATGCCTAGTCTGGGATGCTGGGGAAAACCCTTATTGATGTATTTTTATATCCAGTTCAGTACTCTGGATGACAACCCTTGTATAACACCCCCTCTTACAATCCCCCTGACCCCACTGAGCCAAGAAGTAGGTTTGTTTTGCAATTTAAAAAGGTTTATTTGAAAATGTAAACGATATATATATATATCACACTTCTATAAATACATTGATAATGGATATTACACTTGTGAATATGAGCAGTAGTCAGCAAGAGGTAACTTATGAATAGGAACAGAAGAATAAGGTGGGAAAGATTGCTTTATATGGTTCAAGGAAACGCAAGGTGGAATAAAATGCAGTACAGAAATAACTTGTTATGATTTTAGCAAAAGGTAATATGATCACTTTTTCTTTTGACAATTCACTCCCCCCCCCTATGCAATACAAGAAATGGAAGGAGAGCCCACAGTCTTCAAGAATCCCAACAAATCACACTTTATAACGCAATACACAGTTCCAGTTCTCCCAGCAAGCTTAGGGAAAACAGGGATGAGTTTTAAACACAGGCAAATTACTTTAATGTGGTTTGCAAGGAAGTGAAAAGGTGCTAAAATTGCTTTTAATTCCCTCTAGAGGTTCAGGGTAGGTGATGGCTACTTTATATTAGTTCAGGCTCACTTTAACAATACTCTATGAATGATTAGCAGATTGCAAATGAATTTTAGCAAAGAGAAGCAAAAAACTGCTGATTTCTACAGATGAAGAAATCGGGCCAAATCGCAAATCGCGGTAAATTTCGCGAGTGCGTGTCTCGCGATTACGGAAAAAGTATAGGGAGTAGGAAGTCGGTTCGTTGGAAAGATTCTAAGCTTTCAGATGAAAGTTAAATCTCGTTCCTAGCACAAACGGTTCCGGAGATTTTCGGATTTAAAGTAAAACTCAAAATGACAGGTGACAGCTTGCAGCTGCAGAATTGACAGGTGACAGTTGTGCAGCTTTAAAAATGACAGATGACACGATTTCTAGGAGGCTGTTCTAATTAGGTTAAAATAGCTTGAATTAGATTATTTTAACTAAGAGATTGGGTTCTGCACAGTTCTGGCGGATACTCACTCCTAATTTTGAAATGAAGAGGCCTCGTCACGGATCTGGTCAACTGGACTGGACTTCGGTTCTCTCTGCTCGGCGGGTCAATCATGCGCCGGTTCTGCTCACAGCGGTCTGGGTCTCTCTGGATCTCTGGTCTGGTCTCTGGCAATTGTTCTTGGCAAAGAATTCAAACAGCTCGCCCGGCTGTGGAATAATTTGCAAATGATTTTAAGGATGCTGAAGCCTGCTGAGAAGAGTTCTCAGTTTGTGGGTTTAGGCCCTTGCTTTAAGTTCTGAAGTAAAGTTCTGGTCTTTGGAGATTGATGGATGTGAAGTCTGGAGTCTCCCGGCAGAGCGTCCCGCAGAAAATGGAATTGAATCTCCGTACCTGTCCCAGCAGTCTCTTTTTATGTGTTTTGGAAGTGGGTGTGTGCGTGGCATAACTGAGCCTGCCCCTCTCTACTTGTCATTGGCCCAATTCTCCCCTCTCCCATGATTGGGGAATTGGGTTGTGAGTCAGAGTGATGAGGTCTGTTTATGGGTCAGAGGATCCTCCCCTGGTCAATTTGCCCACAAATCTATATTTGCTTCAAATACATATTTCCCAGGTACACAGTTGTTTGACATCACGTACACACATCATATATTACTAAAGATAGTCCCTGTCTGGCGTTTCTAGGAGCTTGCATTAAAAAATGGCAACTTATTTTCGATTTTAGTGGGTTTTGCAACATGGGATTTTCATCAAAAATTATACAAAGGTACATTTCCCTTCCACATATATCCCAGTAACTTTCCATGTCTCTAGCTTAAACACATTGTCTACAATAATCATAATTAGCGGGGTTTTGCCCCAGAACATGGTACAAATTGGAGTTTGGACTCAAATCGTGAGGGCATTTTTCAAACTAAGACTCTCAAAGTTGTACATTCCTGTCATTTGGTTACAATAAATTATCACTGTTTCTATAAACTATATATTTGTTGCAATTCAACTCCCCAAAGTGTTTGGGTCCGCCTCCAGGAGTCTGGGTGGGTCAGTGATCACATGTCTCTCCTTGCTGGCAGAGGGCTGTTGACACTCAAAATTAACATACCCCATTCAACAGAAAGGGGCTATTGTCTCTCTCCTCCAGGCTGAAGGGGAAACCCCCTCCCTCTCACTCAGAAGGGCCATGTGATATCCTGCCTCCTGTGGTGAGTCTCTGGGGTGTTAAGAGTTCTCAGCCTCTTGGCCTCTGGGAACAGCAGGTGGCTAGATTTTCAATTAACCAACAAGCTCTGAAGTCCCTGCCCCTCTTGCAACTCCTAAATACAGTTTCCCTGTCAGAGTTTAGACCGCTAGCGCCACCTTGGGGAATTTGTCGGTACTGCATCCATTTTTGAGTTGTTCTGAATTACTGCATTTCAATAGAGTGGTCTTTTGCTTGATAGCATAGGACCCTTGCTTAACATTGTTTTGATGGAATCCTTACAGTAGAGTGGTGATGTGGAACCCCCCACAAGAAGGTTGTATCTTTGGAGTGGTCTCGTGCCAACTGCGCAGTTCTCCTATTCTGGCGTGAATGTGGGCGGCGATAGCTCATCCCCACATCCACCCAGTCTATTGATTTAGTTTGTTCTGGGATAGAATAATGGGCGGCGATAGCTCATCCCCACATCTACCCAGTCTATTGATTCAACATGGGTCAAAACCCTTGACATCATCACCCGCAAGAGGGGGGACACTTATGGAACACCTGAGACCCTTAATCCCGGAGTCCTAAAGACAATATTGTGTAAAGGAATACAATAAAACATTGACATTTGGCGAATGATCGAGATGGGGATCCAGAGCAGCAATCTGGTCCTACCACAGGAGGAGAGACAACCACGCTTCTCTGGAAGTAAATACTGCCGCCTGACATACAGGGGCATAATGTATTTATGTATCATATTCATCACTGTTTTCCTGTCATTAACGATCCGAACTGCATTTTTTTTGGTGCACAAAGCATTACAATTCCAGTGCACCCACTTAATGATGCACGCATGAAACCCATAAAAGCACCCAGCCCTTATATAGTCATTACAGTCCCTAGAAGATTGGATGGAGGAGTGAATGAACTTGAAATGGATGTGATTAGCAATGATACACACACACTTGTGGTAACAAACAAACAGAAAAGCCTGAGACAGGGTCGGCAAAGAATGAATGAAGAAAGGTTACTGACAACCACACACATGCAAACACTGAATGCACACAAAACAGGCCTAGTGCCAATGACTGCAGAACCACAAGACAAAACAGTAGGAAAGAAGAGACTGCTTGCCAAAAGAAACTCCACAACAGACATTGAAGAGGAATCGGAAAAGAAACCAACAGAAATGATAATGATCAACACCCCTGAGACAACACCGAGGGAGACAAAGACAAACAAGTTCTCACAAGCACAACTAATAGTAGACGCAGTATGGTGTCATTAGCCAGAGAAAGGAAAAGACTAGGGCAATTGAAGACTAAAACACCGGAGACAGTAGTAACAAACATATATGTTCCAACACAAGGGACAAGTACACGTTCTACAACACAACCATATACCGGACCAGCGTCAGGATGGTTGGAATGGGCATCTGTAACCAGCAGGAAAAGGATGCATGAAGAGAGGGAAAGATCTGCCAGACGTTTGTCCACTCAAATGGCGCAGATGAGTAAGTCTGCGTCATGGACCAGGATACCTGAGAATCCTCCAGCAAGAAAGAGCCATACAGATGCATTTAGGGATGTAGTTATAGCAAACTTCAAGAGAACACTAAAAATAAAGAGAAGCATGCATGGAGATGACAATGAACTAAACGATTACCTGGACAGCACAGCACATTTGGGGAACAACATTTGGTAGCAGCACATGAAAGAAGTTGGAAGACGAAATTCAGAAGGGGAATGCTTTGTTTGTGCACTCCTACCATACAGCATGGGGAAATCCAAGATTTTCGTAGCTGAAGAAATCGATGAACAGACAGCACATTGTCTGTCACATGTAGCAATGTGCAAGACCAGAAGCCAGTTCATGGGTAGTGATGCCTCATTTATATGGGCAACTGAAACGACCTATCCCAACGAAGATGATTATGTTCAAGAAATTAAGACAAGAAACAGCTCATACCAGGAATCATGTGATCAGATACGAGAAGCCTGGAGTTAAAGGAGCATGAATAAGATGGGAAGCGAACCCGAGACTAAATGTCCAAGGAAAAACCCCAAAGGAAGCTTGAAAGTGGACAAATAGAGCCCAAGTGCAGATTTGGGGCACAGTGCTTTTGCCAGATGGGTGGGAAAAAGGAGTGGTGTTTTGCAGAGATCACTGGACTCTACAAAGAAACTGTTGACATCATGCAGAATGGCTGTAAGCCAGTATGGCCAAAACTTTTGACATGGGTCGAAGACAGAGGAGGACCCTTGCAGATACTGCCACTAGAAAGCTCACAATTATGCTTCAGGAATAATGGCACTAGAAAGATGGGAGAGAATAAGAACTGTGGACGAGTTTTTGATGCTCCATGAATGGAGCATTGAACTGCAGTAATTATGTATCATTATTGGGCATGCGGATCCAAGGCATACATCAGACTGCCAAGAGACTGGGGAGGTATATGCACAATAGTGAATGTCCACGTTCCAGCACTGGTGATCAAGGAAAGTGACCTGAATATTGACAATTTCCCGAAAGCAGATGCTCACCTGAGGAAGAAGAGATCTGTGAAGCTGATAACTCGGATGAAGAGAGAGAATTACTTCTCTGCTAAATCAGAAGAAGCCTTTCATGTAATCCTATATGAACACAGGCTGTTCAGCTTCACCTCATCAATGATTTTTATGCCAAGGATCCAAATTGGAAAATAATAAATGGTTGCAGAAACCAGATGGGAGTTACTGCAGACAATCAACACGACCATAAAAGGCTTCAATGCGATCAAGGAAGAGCTGAGAGCCATCCGACTGATGACTCTTCAGAACAGATATGTCCTTGACATGATCACAGCCATGGATGGAGCAGTTTGTGCAAAAATCGGAGAATCATGCTGCACTTTTATAACAGCTCACGATGAGGAGAATGGAACCTTAACAGAGGCCATAGGTATGCTGTCAAACCTGCAGAACCAGGTGATCTATGAAACTGATGGAGTTGATGATGACAGCTGGTTTGGATCGCTGTTCACATGGGTTCCACAATGGTTCTTGGGAGCCCTTTTAGTGATGATATTGCTAGGATTTTGTGTTATCAAGATAATAATCTCGCAATGCCAGAAGACTGCGAAGAAAGCCATAGGGATGAAGATCATGATTGATGTCAAGCCAGGATGGGAGCCCAAATACCTGACTGATGAAGAAATAAGAGACTTTGTGATGACCAGTATTCACGCACCAGAAGGAACAAAGTTTCTCTATCCCAGGAAGCACAGAAATTATGTGGGAAGATGGGTTTACTGTAGCCCAAATGGACAATGTCAACCAATGACATGGAATAAAGACAAACATGTAAGAACAGCAGGAAGCCTGAAAGGAGTAATAAAAATATGGACTCCAAAGAGACACTTCTCCAAACAATCATGTACAGACCCCGAAGATGAAGAAGGAATGAATCCAGGCGATGGAGTGAAGAAAAATACAGAAGAATTAAGTACGTTGAATCCAAAGATGGAGGTGAAAGTGGTCGATGAATCGCCCAGAGGAGGGAGTATAGAGGAGGTCCCAAATAAAACCTGCACTCCAGTCGCCCATTTTGAAGTACCAGGAACATTCACACCAAAATATGTGACGTATGATGAGCATATAAATCAGCAGAGAGCTGCAGTAGGGTTCTGCCCAATAACTATCAGAAGAGCAACACCTATTGAAGTACCGATACCAAGAAAACCATGGACAGTAAGATATCAATTAAGGAAACCTTACCACCAAATGAGACGAAATGATGATTGCCTAAGTACAGTCCTGGAAGAAACCAAAAAGATCTTAATGGAAGATGAATAGTGACATCACAAGGACCCAGACTGACGTACAAGTAGAAGAAATGACAACCCAAGAATGACACCCAGAGATGAAACGCCATGAATAATGATATTATGAACCTAAAAGGGGAGAACGATGTTGAAATACAAAGAAGCTGAAGCTGTAAACAGTATGAAGATATTCAACCAGCTAACACCTGTACATATGCTTGGAACCGCAAAAAGGCTAAGAAAACAATGCGGCTTGAAATGCTGAGTAGAAGCATAGTGCGGCAAGCGCCATTATACATAATCTACCTCAAAACGAAGCACAGTATTATAAGTGTAATTCCACTTTGCAAATGAAGCAGAATCAACCCAGGTTACTTTAGGCAGAATGAGCAGAGAAGCATAATGCAAAACGAGAAGAGACGGCTGAATCGAAACTCGGCAGATGCAACTCGTGCCAGGAGAGCAAAGGTCATACTAATAAAAGGAACAAACAGTAGCTACATAGAATTGAAACTTAAGAACAGAATATCCTGTCTCTGAAAGGTCAAGATAAGGAGGCGTAGGCAGGTGACAAGCTGAATAAGAATCAAATACACAAATTAAGAGAAACTAGACAAATTCACGGTGTGGGAAGCACATTACCATTCGAGCGAGGAGAAGCACGAGTTTACACCTACGCTTGGCATCCGCCCAGGCAGAGATATCGGAACTTTCCCAGACAGAAGCTGCAGTTTCGAGGCCAGCCACAGTAACATAATTGACACATAGCTGTTGAAGTGATTATTGATTGTAACCTTAATTGGAGAAAGGCTGGGTAACTAGTGGGCACCCTCCACCTGGCTGACCATTCTGCATGCTCCTAAGCAAAGTGGAAATGTATGCATGGGGTTGGTGCCAACCCAATCACAATGGACCAAATAATCTAGGGTCCTATAGTTAGTAGAGAACCAATGGGACGTCGTACTTTTAGTGACGTCTACAGTAGTCATCTTTGAAGGAAGGGCTTAGACTCCCACCTGACAGTGTTTACCCAATCCCCTCACCATATACAGATATAGAACCTATATTAAAGTTACCTTTTCCTAACCAATAGAATTGCATATTAACTTTTGAGTGTTATACATCAATCATGATGAGTTTTCAGTATAAATGCGATGATTTTTATGAAGTTCATTGGAGTTGCAGCGAGAAGGACGTTCGCATCACTGCTGATTTCCATGACTCCCCGTTTTTTGTACTTGTCATTAAACGGACTCCCTTTGCCAAACCATTGAGGTGTCCTTATTGATTGGTGTTGGAGTAATAAATCTGCACCCCAATTCATCTCAATGGTGCAGCTATCTCATCTTAAAGTACTTTCAGAGTAAACCTCGGCTCTATGGGCCGGCCAGGGGTCTCTGGAGTACACTAGGAAAATGACTTCCACGGTCTGATTCTATTCTTTGAGCCAAACCAAACCTGGAGAAAATATGATTCACTAGAAACGTGGCTGACGTTTATGCACTGCAGTCAGGTGCCGGAAGGCACTCGAACCATTTGGACATTAAACAGGTGACTGTCAGCATATATCGGTTTCCCTGTGCTTGTATTTGGATGGGGCCAGTGAAATCTATTAGTAAGTCTGACCAGGGTCATGTCAGACCTCTTTTCAATAATGGTGCCCTATGTGTTGGAGAGGCAGGCTGCAACTGTGCACACACCAAACATCCCCGAATATACAACTCTACATCTTGGGACATGTGTTACCAATAAGCATATTTTTTCAAAATGTCCCATATTTTCTGGGCATCTCTGTAACCCGCAGTTTTTGCATCATGGGCATGATGTAGCATCAACCCCCGAAATGACACAGGTACCGCCCACTGGATCTGGCCTGATACGGATTGCCGAATCATCAGTCCATCTTGTAATCGAATTCTGTTCTTTAACAATACCCTCAATTATTTTCTCCCTTTACATTCATCCTCTGTCAGAGGACTTTGCTCTGCATCCAGCAAATGGTTGTAGAACATACCTAAAATGGGATCTTCTTTTTGTGCCTTGACCAAGTCCTGGTCACGGGTATCAAAACATCATTGCGCCACAGGGTGATCTACTGTCCCCTGAGATTTGTAGTGTGTTATCGCATCCACCTGGATTTCAGCTCTGGAGATGCTCAATGGGAAATAATTCCCCCATCACTGCGCCAATCTTAGCTAAGTGATCTGCTTTGTCATTCCTCTCTTTGTCTTCCCCTGGTGTTTTGGGATAGCCGCGTATTTTTCTCCAGTGAAAGATCATGTAATTATCTGAAACCAACTTCTATATTGCCTGAATCATTTTTCCATGTTTGAGTGGCTCTTGTTATATGTGACCATTGCTCTCAATTTCGACCCCAGTAAATATTCCACAAAACTATTTTCAGGCATAATCAGAATCAGTAAATAAAACTATTTATTTTTATTTATTTTCTACTGCTGTCGATTTTGCCTTACATAAGACAGCCAATTCGGAAACGTGACTGCTTTTAGAACCTAACCTCATGCTTGTTCTTAGAATACCATTAATTCTAACCCACACATTCCCTATTCCTGCCACCAATTATTTTTCAGAAGCTCCACCCAGGTGATAAGCACATTCATCTACATACACAGTTGAGAGAGCCCTACATGTCTCTTCGTTGAATGCCTTGTGTGGGGATTGCTCAAATTTGGCCAAATTTGTTTCTAACTCTGCATCATCAGCAGCACTCACAGCTGCGTAATCATGTAAGCCTTCCAGCCATTGAGCAAATATGCTCTTTTTGCTCTTTCCATATCTCTCTTCCACTGGGAATCCCTGCAATGCCAATATCTATGATGTGATTCTTGACTGAGCAAAGTTCCCTGATTTTATTATTTTACTCTTCAAAAATTGCAGGGGGTGGTGATTTGTTTCAATAATCCCACACTCCCCCTGAATAATGGGGTGGAAATGTTGCAATGCCCATATCATGGTCAACAGTGCCTTTTCACACTCTCTAAACTTTGCTGCTACGTTTGACAATTGTTTTGTTATTTGAATCATGTTTTTTATGGAAGGCTGCTGACATACACAGATCTGTGAACCCAATCTCTATAAAGAATACTTGGTTCTTTTTTGTGTAAGTTAAACACGGAGCTTTCATCAGTTTTTCAACTTGTCTACTGATTCACATTGTTCCTTTCCCCCTTTCCAGGATACACCCTGCTTCAGAAATTTAGTCAATGGTTGTGTAATTTCTGCATAATCTTGAATACATTTCCTTTTGTAACTTGTCATTCCTAACAGACTCTTCAGGCCCTTCAGAGTGGTGGGATCTATTAATTTATGAATAGCTTCAACATTTAACTTCAACCTGGGTTTAGCCCTTGCTCTGTTACTTCATGTCCCAGGAAGTTTACCCTTTTTTTTTACCCACTGCTCTTTCTGTAACTATACCTTTTCCCCAGCTTTTTGCAACTGGCTGGGCACATGTCTAATTTCATTGAAGTGACTTTTTATGTCTTCATTCTTGCTAAGGACATCATCCACATAAATCACAGTTCCCCTCTCAGCTGCATCTGGGAGTGCTTTGCTCAGAAATATCCCAAACTCGCTCCCTCTGTTGATGTAACTGAGCAGAATACGATTCCATGCATACTGTAGTCGGTTAAATGAAAAGGCAAATAGATTTTTTAATATCTTCAGCTAGTGACACACACCAATATCCTGCCAAAGTGGTAAATAACTTTGACCCCGTTCAAGACCTTGATCAATAAATCAAAGTGGCCACCTTGACACAGGTAGTCTCTTGTTTAGCTCCCTCAAGTCTGCACACAAACGTCATTGATCATTGGGCTTTAGCACAACTAATAGGGGTATATTTGAAGGACTGCAGATAGGTCCAATGATTACTCAGTATTCTACATTTTTAATTATTTCTGCTAGGGACTCCAAAGAGCCCAAACATAGCCTATATTGTCAGACAAATACAGGCTCCCTACCATATCCCTCTGGCAGTGTCGAAACATGCAAATCAGTAAGGCCGAAATCATAGGCGTCTTTGGAAAATACCTCTTTGAACTCCATGAATATTTTCCTCAACTGATCTCTTTCTTCTTCCTTTGTGCCAGCATCTGCAGCTTGAATGTGTTCCTCTACCATTTTAGAGAATTCTGGGAAATTCTCTAAAAGAGGGACTGATGTGCTTTCTTCTAGTTGTGTGGCAGTATCTCTTTGGATAGACGCCACCCTCAAGTATCTTCGCACATCAGCTTTCATTTCAATTTGCTGTATTTCAATTTGTTGTTTTTCCTTTTCATAATCACCCACCTTGAATATGATGCAATCATCCTGATCACAACAAATCACATCCTTTGAGTCATAAGTAGTCACACCGTCGCTAAATCTGCTGCAGGAGCAGCCCGTGCTGCCCACGAGATGCGGAGAGGAAGAGGTAAGCTCCAGGCATAATTTCTGCTGCCTTAGAGCCCTCGTTATCCTCACGCCACCTCCTCGCCTCCATCCGCTCTAAATTCGATTTTACCCCAGAGAACCTGATTGCTTCACTCTACAAGGCCTGCTTAACCCCAAAAACGGCAGCCTCGAAGCACACACTGCCCGTGTGTCCCTGAATCCGTTGGAAAATCGTTTGCTCCGGCAATTCCAAGATGGCCACCGCACTTTGGTGCTCCCGCGCCTGACCCTGTCCAGAACGTCCGCCTGACCTGCACCCTGCATCTTGCTCCAGGATTGGTGCAAACCGGCAATACATCCTGCCCCCAATCACCGGCAGGCGAGAGCCGGCCAACGAGGTAAGGCCTAGAGAGAAGGCCACCCCCCTGACTGAGCTGACCGAGCGCAACCAGGTGCATCGGCGCAGAACGCTGAAAGTCAGCCCCTCATCACCGTCTCACCATTACAGTCAAGGTAACTTTACTCCCAGCCCTCGTGAAGGCTCGCAACACAGGCACCCGCCCCCTCGCACTCCAAAATAGACTTAATGCCTATAACGCTGCGGTCCATGTGCTTCTAGTATAACCTGTTCACTTGATCCTCTGCTGCACCTCCTGATCGCATAAGTGTCACCAGCTAGTAAAAAACCGCTCTATGACTGATGTGTATGCTCCACTCCTTCTATATGACCTCCTTTGAACTAGCACCCTGCAGACCAGCAAACCAAACTGTGGCCAATGATAGTGCACAAACCATTTGTACTGCTAACTACACCTATCCCATGCATATTACCTGCCACTTATGGCACATGACACCGTAACAGACCAGTCCTACATGCAAGTAAACAATATGTGGTTTTAAGAAGTGTCATTCTAGCATGTTTCAGCCTACTATCTTGCATTAGTGACTTTGCACCTAGCATCTTCTTTGTCCCTTCTGACCCTTGCTGATAGGAAACACCCCTGCTAGCCCGTTTTTGCTCCCACCACTCCTGTCATTGTACTTACTGCCTCGATGTGTACCATGTACCTGCCTTCACCCGCCTAGCATATACCCCCAGCTGCTACCGCACGGCACTTATTTGTATTCAAATCTGGGCACTACCTCATTGTAACCTAGCCCAAGTGTGTACCAGATTTGCATTGCGCAGCCGCGCGTCCAGACCATGATCTCCTGGCTCACTCTCACCATGTTCCCTTTCTGCATCATACCTGACAATGTACACTGTACCAGCAATATCTTCATAACCGTCAACAACGGCTTAGCCAATCTAGGTTTCCCTATGCACTACCCGATCCCCTGCCCCACGCCCTTCCTACCCTCCCAGCCGCCTTTTCCACCTAATCACCACTCTCACCTCACCTCCTCCGTAGACAACCGCTCCCCTGCCAATACTACCCCTAACAAAACTCCCAATCACAGTACACTTAGTGTTCCATGTCTCTCGGTGCCCCCCGCACGAAAATCTCCAGAACCCCTACGTTCTACCAACCCTGATCTCTCTGCCCGCAACAACAGACTAGGCACTAGGCTGCCCCTTACAAATAGCATCCACCCTGCCAAACTCAATACCAAAGCCAAAAAGAAATTAAAGACCCCTAATGAGCCCGTCCCACTCCCCCTAAAAGGAGCCTTACTCAATACCAGATCCCTGCCCGCTCACCCCACAGAAATTGCTGACACCATTCTAACATATGATCTTGACTTCCTTGCCCTAACGGAAACATGGCTACACGAGGCCTCAGGACCAAACTTATCGTTAGCCATTCCTGCCAACTACTCCATCCTCAGAGCCGACAGACCCAATGGTAAAGGAGGAGGCGTAGCGTTCATCTCAAAATTGCCGCTAGGCTGTAGATTAGTATCCACCATTTCACTTAAATCCTGCGAGTTACTCACGATCAAGTTACAAACTTCCCCCACAAGTACGATCACACTACACCTTATATACAGACCCCCAGGCCCTCCAGGAACTTTTGAAGAAGACATTAAAGCGCTCATCACTGAAAATTCCAAGCCACTAGCACAAACTATCATCCTCGGCGACTTTAATCTGGGGTATGACGACCCCAAGGACTCACCAGCCGCATCCTTAGCAAACGCCCTCACTGAGCACGGTTCCGCCCAACTTAGTATCTCACCGACCCACCAGAAAGGCAGAATTCTCGACTGGGTAGCAACTCTCAACTGCAACACCACCTGCAAGGCCCCCCAACCACTTACACGGACAGATCACTACCTTATCCCAATCAAAATCACACCAACCGGGCCACACCTAAGAAACGCCCCCTGGCTCCAGCCTGCCCAACCAGAAATAAGCGTAACATTAACCCCGAAGCCTTACTACCTCTGGTCTTACCCACCCTTAACGCTCTACCTGACAAGGCTGACCTTAACCTACTAGTTGACACTTTCAACAATTCCATGGCTACCGCCATTGATACCATTGCCCCTTTGAAACTACGCAAATGCAAACCAATAAACCACCTGAACTCGTGGTACACTCCCGAACTCAAACTACTCAGGAAAAAGAAAGCTAAACTAGAACTGCTATGGAAAACCAACCCATCACCTGAAAACAAATGTAATCTCAAAAACATCTCCACGCTATACAAAAGCGAGATAATTCGTACCAGAAAAGATGCCTAAAACGTTATAATTGACCAGGCAGGCTCCTCCACCAAAGAATTATTTAAAATTCTAAAGGAGCTAGAAAACCCCAATCCCCCTCCAGACAACTGCTCAAAAGATAAACCCTGGTGCACCAGCATCCAGAATGCCCTCAACAATAAAATCACAGGGCTCCAGACCAAAATTGAGAACAAACGTCAACAACTCCTCAGCAACAAAACCACCAACCCCAGTTTAAGCCCACCAACACCCAACAAAGCCAACATAGACTTCACCTTTAAGAAAGTGACTATCCTAGAAGTCCAAAAAAGCATTACTTCCCTAAAACCTTCTAATTGCAAAGGGGACAGCTGCCCTGCCCAAATAATAAAAGACGCTGCCAGAAATCTCTCCCCTTTTATCACCAAGCTAATCAACCTCTCATTCGATAACAATTCTGTCCCCAACAACCTAAAACAATCTGGGTACTCCCTCTCCTAAAAAAACAATCCCTAGACCCAGCCATACCAACTAATTATAGACCAATCACCACTGTCCCTTTTCTGTTAAAAATCTTGGACAGAGTCGCCTACATCCAGATTCAGGAGTACCTGGAATCTAACCAACTGCTAGGTATGCGTCAATCTGGCTTCAGACCTCAACATGGAATTTGAAACCGCTCTGGTTGACCTCAAAAGTCAGATTGATGAAATCAAAGACAAAGGCAATGCAGCAATCCTACTTCTTTTAGATCTCTCAGCGGCCTTCGATTTAGTCGACCACGAAATACTATGCAACCACCTATCTATAGCAGCCCACTTCTCCTCCTCTGCCTCTGCATGGATACAATCCTTCCTAGCAAATAGAACCATGCGAGCTTTCTCCACCACAGCTGCTGCTGACCCGATCCCCATCACCTGCGGAGTCCCACAAGGCTCCTGTGTCTCCCCCACCCTGTATAATATATTTACGAAGCCTCTATTTGACATATTGGACCGTCTGGGTGTCACCTACACCAACTATGCAGATGACACCCAGATTCTCCTCACCATCTCAGGCAACTACAATGTGGACGTCATCCGGATCAACTAAATCTTCTCCATCATTCAGGCATGGATGGCCACCCACGGCCTCTGCCTGAATGATGAGAAGACGGAGCTTCTAATGGTCGGCTCTCCCAATAACCTGTCCAAACTCAGTCCCAGCTACAAGAACATTATCATAGACGGAAACACCATCCCTATTGCTAAAAGTATGAAAACCTTAGGCTTCCACCTTGATGCCAACACCAACCTCGTCAAACAAATCAACTCAACCGCCTCGGCCACTGCCTATACGGGTAAGCTAATCAGGGCTAGCAGACCCTTCCTATCCCCCGACAGCTGCCTCATTCTGGCCAGAGCACTCATTCAATCCAAACTAGACTATTGCAACAGCTTGTACCTAGGAGCCAACCAAGCCGTAACTAACAAACTCCAGGTTCTCCAGAACAATGCTCTACGCGCAGCACTCAACATCCCAAGGCGTGAGCACATCTCCACAACCAGGAAAGTGTGCAAATGGCTCTCCATACAGCAAAAAATTGACCTCAAAACTATCTGCCTCACTTACAAGGCCTTAAACAATCTAGCCCCACCGTACCTCTCCAACAAATTCACCTTAAAACCTACATCTAGAACCACTAGATCTTCCAACTCCTTATGCCTGTTAGTGCCCAGATTTGCCTTAAAAAGAGCAGGAGGCACTAGCTTCACTGTGCTAGCCTCCCAACTTAGGAAACCATACCACTCATAATTAAAACCACTGAATCCTTCCCGATCTTTAGGAAACTTGTTATTGGCTGGTTACTGAACAATGAGTAGCATTTACCCCCACCTCTAATAAGCTAACAGCCGCAACCATACTTGTATTATATGTAAATTGTTGTATGTAAACCCTTGCTTTGTAAATAATTGTACTGTGTAAATGTAATGTATATGTTATGCCTGTAACCGCCTTCTTAAGCGCCCTTCTACCCACGGGTCCGGAGCGCTCTACAAATAAATAAAACAAACAAACAAACAAATAAGGGTATACAAACTGAATCCTGAAAATCCTGTTTGGTTTAGAATCTAATGACTCAGGCAATTAATCCTGTGAAGTGATATAGCTTTCAGATATGTTTCCAATCACTGGGTTGTTGAGATCAGCAGTGTAGTGGGATTCCTGCACTGCCATCCCTAATGCTGTACCTTCGTCCATATGAATGTCTTGGCACTCCTTGTATTCACCAGTATTCAAATGGGGCTATCCTGAATCTCTCCTAATGATGTATGTTCACATTCTATTCCCTGCTGCCTCATGGATTAAGACACACAAATGCATTGGGCCCTTTTTTTGGCTAAAGACCAAACACCCCGAAGAGGAGCAGACTCTCTCTCTCCCTCTGGTGACAGATAGGTGAGATTGTCATTCAAGGGCATGTGTCCCGCGTCTCTATCCAATATTGTAAAAGTCAGAAGCATTGTTTATTGAGGCAGCCAGGCTACATTAGAACATCGGTGGTACTACACACTTATTTAGGGTAACACAAGCAAAGGAATGCAATCATTGCGCACAACATGATTAACACAGAATATAGATTTCTTAAATAGAAACTAAGCCAGCATAAGGCAGCCTTTTCCCCCAAAATCAATGTCACATCATGTATTACAAATAAACTGCAGGCCTAAAAAATGTTGATGTGCTGGAAGCACACAAATATAGTGCTGTGTGCCAAACTCATAAATGGAGTTCTTGGATTTAAGCCAAGGTATAGTGATGTAGCAGAATCAAATAGCAGAATATATGATGTACATGGTGTTGCTCACAAAACAAAAATGGCATATAGTCAGAAATAGATAAAAAGGGGGATTAGCCTATAAGGAACTAGACAGGCTGAGAATCAACTTTTTTACAACCCTATTTGTACCATCAAGGAGGGACGACAGTCTTATTAGGCAATTTGTCCCTAACAGGAATGGGTTCTCTTCAATAGATGTGACCACCACCTACTGTCTCATTCTATGCTGCCCTACCGTAATGTGAACTTCAGTGACACCTCCCACTGGTATTTCTTCTCCATTGAAATTATGCACAAGGCCTTCAATCTGTCTCAACATCAGCATGTCTAGTGGTGATCTCGCTTCATTTATGCTGTCCAATAATTTCCTTGACATCACGGTTACCTGTGCACCTGTGCTAATTGTTGCAAATGTATTACACCTCTTTTCAATAGTAATAGGGGCATAATACCTGTCCTCAAATTCTTCAAGTATGCACAGGAAGTGTGTAATGTTACTGATTACCCTGTTTATTTTCTTTAGACGTGCCTGACTTTTTACTAGTCAACAGGGCATATGAAATGACATTTGATCCCCCTTTTTGGCCATCTCTTTTTCACTTTTTTTTTCTTTTTTTTTTTGAGGATTCATTTGGAGCTTTGCCACTGATGACTGCCCCCGTTCTATATCAGGACTACCAGTGTTCTACCACCAGTCCTCTTCTGCTTTTTCGCCAATGCCTGGATCTCTTTCACTTACATCCACTCTGGAACCCAATTGTTTGGTATTTTCATTAGCATTGTGTGGCAGAACATCAGTTTCTGGTGTGTGACACTTACCTATATCTTGTACCATAACTGTCATTTCTGCCTCTTGCAACATCTGTGGCTCAAAGTATTCCTCAGGGAATTCCTTTACATCTGACCTTTGCAACATTTTCATTTCTGTGGAGATATGATCGCTATTAGAATTGTCAGGCAATGCATCCCTTCACTTGTTTTTATAGCTTCATCCATCATTTTATTTATTTCACATTGCATATCCTTTTTAAACTGTCTTTTGATTCTTTGTTCAATGGGTTCGTCCTGTGTATTTCTCCTTTGTTCTCTCTCATTTTCACACACGTGAATAGGTTGTTTCAACTCTAAATTAAACCACACCCCTTTCAGGTGTGTATTTTAATTTCCTATGTCATTATTATTCACTTGTTTTTTTTTTTGTTTTAAATCGCTAGGCAATTTGGTTTGTTCATTCAATGGTACATTTTTGTCATTTGCGCTGTCATTGTGTGGAGCCTAGCTAAGTAGTCATTTGTTGCCATCCTGTGAAATGTCACTCTTCTGACATTCTGCACTCTCGCTCAGCTGCTGTTTCTGCACTGCATACAGTTTTCCTGTCTGTTCAGACAGCATCTTCACCTGTGCCTCCAAGTACTGAAATCACTCCATATCCCTAAACTCATCCATCTGTGCTTCAGGCCGGTACTGGGTGAATTCACATTGATCAGGCCTGTTTTGGCTCATTTCAGGAGACTGGTTCCTGGTTGTGTTTCCCCTGAATTCTCAGGATGCAGATAGAGGGTAGCATGAGGTGACCATTCTCTGTCCATGGTCACCCTGTGAAGAGGACTGAAGAATGGCATGGGTCATAGGTTACATTTTGTCTCTCATTTGACTGAAATTGTTCCTTTTGTTGATTTCCATTTTCAATATACCTATCTACATACCTTGGTCTTGTCTGATTGCCATATACCATTGTGGCCGATCACACTTACTCTGAGCCATCAGTGCCTGGTATGGCCCATTATAGCTTTGATTCTGAGTGTTATTTAGCCCTGACATTTCATCATAGCGAAATTCCACTTTGGGCGAACTACCAAGATACTGAGGACTAATATACGAGTTTCTGTCACTGGGATCTATGGATTGGAACACATGTGTTTGGGGTGGTGCCGCCTTCCCTTGCATGGCCATGGCCATCGGGCTATTTGGTACGTCATTCTTTGTTTGATTTTGAACTGTCTCCAATGGCATTTTCCCAGACTTTACTTTTAAAATTGCAGGGGTAGCTTCTTTGGCTTTTTGCTGTGTGGGTTCTTTATTTCTAACCTCCCCCTACTCATGAGAGATTATTTCATAGATTTTAGTGGCCTGTTCAAGAATCCACTTCAAGCTTTCGTCCCTTTTTTAATTTTAATTTTATTGTGATAGAGCTGACAGGTTTCGGCTTTACACATAGAAAAATACAGACAATAAAACATTTAATTCCTAATGCATTACAAAGAGTTTTAAAAAAGCAAAACAAAATCCAAGTAAAATTAAAATCACCTAAGTCAAACAAAATGTACATTCCACAAATCATCAAAAATTAACAACAACATATTCCAATTATTTAAATGTGATACAACCCAAAGTTTGAAAAACCTTTAGAAGTTCAATAGAAAGACGTGTTTCATGACCTGCTATTAACCTTTCCCAAAAGGTATTCATCGATAGCCATTCCATATTAGTTACAAAAGTGCCTAGTAATTTCCCTCTAATTTCTTTTGTGCCGCTGCAGACAATGAGGAGATAATAAAGAGTTTGAACAAGATCATCCCACAGAGAGCACACCCCGTTGTTCTCATCACAGACTTATCTCGTATTGACTGAATCCCCTCTGTCTTAATTAGATTTAGCCTTAGCCTTAGAAATTCAGATCGCATTGCTTGATTTGGGAAACAGGCCAAGTAGTTTGCATGGAAACCCCTGGGCTTGTCGAAAATTGATAAGGAGCTGGCAATCTTCAAAGCTACCATTTATGCAATAATTAATATCCAATCTGCATGAACCAAGGCCAGCTTTACACCAACAGGATTGCTCACCAATTCCTAAATGGATCAATCACAAGTTTCTAGAAGTTGTACTCTGTAGCCATGCAATTTTGAGAGAACCAAAATAGTATCACTGTTTAAATCTGTCAAAAGATCCTCATACAAAGAGTTCTTAACCAGAGTCAGTAATGATCTTAGCAAGACTAGAATTGTCCAATCCAGGGACATCTTAAACAATTGGAGTCCCAATTCATACCTCACACTAACTATGGGACAGCTCATAGGGAAATTTAAATACCTTATGAATTCACAGCTGAGTTGGGAAACTACAACACGTTGCAATCCGTAGAAAAAAGTGGTCTTGAACTGTGCTGAATGAATGTCACAGAACTGGTGTGGCGACTCATCTAATTGAGCCGTCATAACGTACACTGACATTTTAGCATCTTGTATAGAACGACAAGGTGAGAATTGTTTCCTAATTTCTCTTTCAAAGTCATCCCATGATAACGTCCCCTGTTCATTTAAGCTCCGAATGAAGCTAGCAGAGGCGGGTTCAATTGTGAGGTGGAAAAATCTACCGTATTGTGATTTGAAGCATCTGAAAAGCTCAATCACACTCTCAAGGTGTTCCTTGATGGATATACCTGAATCCATTTTGAATGGTCTGATCAAATATGTGATACTCTTCATTATTTTAAGTCCATTTTACAATGCATCATTTTGATCTCCCTTTCTCTGCTCTGGGTAAGCAGACTCAGCCTTGAGTACTGGAGAGCAGCTAGCTCTTGGCAAGTGAACAGCAGCGGGCAAATGTCCCAGACTGTGGCTGCATATAGCCTCAGTAAGGGTAATGCCTAGCTGCTCTCAGGGGAAGAACAGCTCTGTACTCCTGACACCTCTGACACCCGAACTTTGTCGCTATTTTCCCTACACTTTGCATGCAGCTCTTGTGTTTCATTATATAGTGTTGAGTTTTCTTTTCTTAGCTTAACCATCACCTCACTCAATTCTGTAATTTGCCTTTTAAAATGATTAATAGCTTCCATTTCTTTATCATTTTCATCCATCAGCCTAAAAATGTAATCTTCCATCACCTGTAATTTTTTAGAGGACTAACACACTTTTGGAGTGCCTGCACTTGAGTGCTACGTCTCTATCTTTTTGAACGCTCTCCAAAACGGTTTTCCCATGATCAATTTCTCCTTCACTCTCAGTAAACTGTCTCTCTTTCTGTGTCAATTGTGCATTTACATCATCATACATGTCCTGTAGCTGCGCACAATGCTCTCCCGGTTTCGATTTCTCTATTAACTGCAACACTTCTTTGCGCATACCTGCCAAGTCACATCGTAATTCGGCAATTATCTCAAGTCTTTTGACCTCAATTTAATTAGCTTATGTAAGGTAAATCACATTTATGCAGTCAAAAAAAACAGGCAATCAGTCTGACTGAAATATCCTCAAAAAACAAGTTTTTATCACTCTTGCCTCAGAGGATAAATCCTCAGGACCTTGTTTATCAATCTCAGACCGATGCGTTCCTGTTCATTCCAGAGTGTTGAAAGACCAGGTTCCCAATGCATACAGTTTGGCTCCTGCATAGTTGCAGAGATCATCAAATTAAACTTCTGTCATGTTTGCACACTAATGTTACACCACAAAACCACACAGGTTCATTATTTCTAGAAATTCAGATGCATCACTATGTGTTGCCCTTATTTTAATCTTGCCTTTATCAACAGAATTCCGTTCAGTCCTCGTCGGGAAGTGGTGGGACAGCCGGAAGTGCAGAATTGCCCTATTAACGGTCATGGTTGCATGTGACAGGATGAGTTATTTTGGCTAAGAGGCACATGCTAGACCATCGGAATTGACATGTGTCATCTGCTACTCAAATTCATTACTCTAAATTTTATTTTGGATTCTATGACTAGCAGAGCAGTTAAAAAACAGAAAACTGAACTTTCAAAAAAGGTCATCTAAAAAGGATGGGGAAAAAATCGTCCTCTTGTCTGGTGTTGTATGATATGTTGTCTGTGTACCTTTAATGAGGACTCAGTGCTGTAGAAATTACTTGCAGTTTAGGTGATTGATTTCAGATAGTAGACTAAGCACCCCACTTAACTACCAGAGATTCCTATGGATTGTTAGGTCACTCTGTCGGATGTTCGTGCTGTTCGTAGTATCTCTCTATCAGTTTCTTCAATAGAGGAAAACACAACCCTCTGCTGTGATATTTTTTGTGTCTCACTAGATTGGGTTGTTTATAAGCTGACCAGTTTCATTGGTTTAATGTTGATGTACCACTTTCTTCAGGGCTATCAAAGGAGCTAGACTGTATGCCTTATCTTGTTTAAATGCCGCGTTGTTTGCAGTTATTAATTGTGTGCCCACCTCTAGGGGTGACAGGAAGGGTGGGGGAAAGAAACATGTCACAATTAGCGTCTCTGTAATAAACCTCCTCTCTGCTGTGATATAGATGTTGCAGAAAGAGAGCGGCTTCCCCTTTCCTTGGTTTCACAGTGTCCTGGTTTGAGTTGGGGAAGGGCATAGTCACAGGGTGCCTGGAAACCTTGGCATGCCCTGTTACCTAGGGGCCAAGAAATCAGACATCAGCCATATCCATCTATCATGAAAGTTGTAGAAGAACTTCGTCGCCCCATCCAAGGGAAGAGGGCAGGAGCCCTTTCCCCATCGTCGGAAACCGCAACAGCTGGTAAGCTGCAACGAAGGCCTGCCTGGCCTTGTCCTACTTCCTGCCTGACCCCCGCATGCCGGGCGCATCGCGGCGCCACAACGAGGCTAAGCCTCGCTTATCCACGCCACTACATCCGCCGGCAGGCGGATCTGCCGGCGGCCCTTACGAAGGCCATACAAAGGCCTGTTGAGAGCCTGTCTGGCCTCACTTCGTCGCCCCATCCAAGGGAAGAGGGCAGGAGCCCTTTCCCCATCATCGGAAACCGCAACAGCTGGTAAGCTGCAACGAAGGCCTGCCTGGCCTTGTCCTACTTCCTGCCTGACCCCCGCATGCCGGGCGCATCGCGGCGCCACAACGAGGATAAGCCTCGCTTATCCACGCCACTACATCCGCCGGCAGGCGGATCTGCCGGCGGCCCTTACGAAGGCCATACAAAGGCCTGTTGAGAGCCTGTCTGGCCTCACTTCGTCGCCCCATCCAAGGGAAGAGGGCAGGAGCCCTTTCCCCATCGTCGGAAACCGCAACAGCTGGTAAGCTGCAACGAAGGCCTGCCTGGCCTTGTCCTACTTCCTGCCTGACCCCCGCATGCCGGGCGCATCGCGGCGCCACAACGAGGCTAAGCCTCGCTTATCCACGCCACTACATCCGCCGGCAGGCGGATCTGCCGGCGGCCCTTACGAAGGCCATACAAAGGCCTGTTGAGAGCCTGTCTGGCCTCACTTCGTCGCCCCATCCAAGGGAAGAGGGCAGGAGCCCTTTCCCCATCGTCGGAAACCGCAACAGCTGGTAAGCTGCAACGAAGGCCTGCCTGGCCTTGTCCTACTTCCTGCCTGACCCCCGCATGCCGGGCGCATCGCGGCGCCACAACGAGGCTAAGCCTCGCTTATCCACGCCACTACATCCGCCGGCAGGCGGATCTGCCGGCGGCCCTTACGAAGGCCATACAAAGGCCTGTTGAGAGCCTGTTCGGAGCCACAGGAGCCAGGGGCCAGGAACTCTGCCCTTACCGCTCCAGCCGCAGCAGCACACCACGGAGGAGGGGCAGGAGCACTAGCCTCCTGAGCCGAGGAGCATCTCCAGCTACACACGGTTCGGCCGTGCGTCAGATCACCCTGCCTCACCGATTTCCCTCAAGGGCGAGGGTTGCCATCATATCTCAGTCAGGTATGGCCATCGTGCATATTGATTGATTTCCAGCTGCTCGTCGATTTCTGAAGCGCAACGCTTCTTGAGAATCGACTGACTCCGTCAGACTCTTCCGCCTGGCCCAGCAATGGCGGGCGCTTCGCGGCACCAGAGCGAGGCTCTGGCCGCACGAATCAGTTGTTGACCTCCCCTTTCATATTTATCCCCTTCCGCCGGCAGGCGGGAACGCCGGCCTCTCAACAAAGGCCCGCACTAAGGCCCCTGTTTGCCCCCTGTTCGCCTCCGGAGCCGTGGAGCCAGTGTCTACTCGGCCCTTTAATCCATTGTGAGTAGAGGGGATACCCTCAGTCTACACTATTGTGCTTTCTGGTATGTCTTCTGCTACTCCGCAATCACAAACATTTAAACTCGGTTTTTCTTCACCCTCGATAACTGTTTGCTACATACACTTATGCCTCCAACTCTGCTGCCTCTTTGCGTTACTGCCACCTCTCAATAGTACAGTCACTTTCTGCCCCTAATGCTGTATGCCTCATGACTGCTACTGGCTGTGCCCGTTGGTCGCCTACGGACCACTGCAATTGTGTTGTGCCTTATGGTCGCTAACTGACCACTGCAATTGTGTTGTGCCTTATGGTCGCTAACTGACCACTGCAATTGTGTTGTGCCTTATGGTTGCTAACTGACCACTGCAATTGTGTTGTGCCTTATGGTCGCTAACTGACCACTGCAATTGTGTTGTGCCTTTGGTCAATAACTGACCACTGCAATTGTGTTGTGCCTTTGGTCACTAACTGACCACTGCAATTGTGTTGTGCCTTATGGTCGCTAACTGACCACTGCAATTGTGTTGTGCCTTATGGTCGCTAACTGACCACTGCAACTGTGTTGTGCCCCTGGTCACTAACAGACTAGTGTTATTGTGTAAATGTCATATGGTCGCCCTCGCATTCCTTACCAGACCACGCGCGCTTAGACTCTACTAGGTCAACATGCCCCCCACCAACAGTCTAACTACTGCAAACTCACCACTGTACTCTTTCAGTACCCTACTTACCAGACTGCTGCCTACCCTTCTCATCCTTATACTGCACCCTGGCTGCACTGCACTATACCATACCACCACCTCTATCTACCACTCTTACTTGCATCACACCTCAACTATGCCATCCCACGCTCACCACACCAACCCTTATCTTAACAACCCAGCCCTCTGGATCCAGCACTTCGCCACCAGACCTTTACCTAACCTACCCTGCTCTATCTCCTTGAGAAATGCTAGACTTGGCTCGCGTCTTACCCACGCTTCTCATCATTTAGCTCACCGCATCAAACTGCCTCTCCCTTTGTCACCACCTACACTTTCACCTAATCTACCACCATCTTCCAATTCCCCTAACTTAAACAATATCAAAGGCGCGCTAATCAACGCCAGATCACTCCCGGCTCACGCCCTAGAAGTAGCTGACTTGATCCTCAACCTTGACCTCGACTTTATAGCAATCACTGAAACCTGGCTCCACCCAGCTTCAGGTCCTCTTCTCTCCCTCGCTATCCCTCCTGACTACAACATTATCAGACATGACCGTAATTCCATCCAATCTAAAGGAGGTGGCATCGCCATCATCCACAAAAACGCTCTGAACTTCCACCTCTCAGCCACACATCACTCCTCCACTCTGGAAGCTCTGACAGCTAAACTAGCTCTCACACCCAACCATTCTATCACCTTCCATCTACTCTATCGGCCACCCGGCCCACTATCCACCTTCGCGGAGGACCTCTCCAACATCTTCACACACAACACCAAAGCTATCTCCCAGGTCATGATACTGGGGGATTTCAACTTAGGCCTCCACGACCCCAAGGACACTGCTGCTTCGTCTATTGACAACATCCTCACTAATGCTGGATTCACTCAGTTCCTAAACCAACCTACCCACAACAAGGGCAGAACCCTTGACTGGCTAGCCGCCCTCAACTGTCCCATCAACATCACCTCTAACCAACAGTGCGCCTGGACAGACCACAACTTAATTACATTCAATATTGAGTCCAAACCTATCAGCCTCCCTCACAACATTGCCCCGGCTATGGCCACCCGTAACAAACGCAACATTACCTGCGATAGACTCCTCCCCCTCCTCCTTCCAGCTCTCAATGTTCGGGATCCCTCATGCTCTGACCCTACGGCCCTGGTCGACACATTCAACCGGGCCATGCTTACAGCCTTAGACACCATTGCACCCTCGAAACTGAGAAAATCTAAACCTCGAGCCCACCTAAACTCTTGGTTTACACCCCATCTCAGAGCACTACGCAAAGAAAAACGAATTGCAGAATCCCACTGGAGAAGCAATCACTCTCTAGCTAACAAATCACGCGTACTCCTGGCCACCCTTAACTACAAGGAAGCTATATTCCAGGCAAAAAAAGACACATATAACAAACGCATCGAGCAAGCCAAATCTAACACCAAAGAATTGTTTAAAATCCTAAAAGAACTTGAAACTCCTGTTACTCCACCTGACACATGTACCAAAGATAGCACCTGGTGCTCCAAAATCCAAGAAGCTCTCTTAGGTAAGATTGCCACTCTCCAAATTAAAATCAACAACAAACAATCTAGCCTTCAATCCAACCCTCTACAGATCCCTATACCTACCATAAACCTCTCTATCACAGACTCTCTGACTCCTTTTAGCTTCTCTCCACTCTCCATTCTCGAAGTGGAAAAGATTATCACTAGCCTTAAACCGTCCAATTGTCAGGGTGACCTTTGTCCTGCACCTATTATTAAGGAAGCTGCTCACGACCTAGCACCATTCATCACTACGCTCATCAACTCCTCCTTTAGCTCTGGGATTGTACCGGACAATCTTAAGGATGCATGGGTCATCCCGCTTCTGAAAAAACCTACCCTGGATCCCAGCATACCCACAAACTACAGACCAATTACCACTGTACCTTTTTTACTAAAAATCCTTGACCGCGCGGCCTACCTACAAATTCAGGAATACCTTGAATCAAATAAACTTCTGGGACTCAGGCAATCAGGCTTCCGGCCTCGCCATGGCACTGAGACCGCCCTTATTGATTTAAAAACGCAGATCGAAGATCTCAAAGACAAAGGCAAACTGGCGTTATTACTTCTCCTGGACCTCTCTGCTGCTTTTGATCTTGTCAATCACAAAATTCTCTGCCATCACCTCAAATCAGCCGCACACTTCTCAGAAAATGCCGCCACTTGGATCAGATCCTTCCTGGATAATAGATCAATGCGCGTGTTCTCCCCACTTGCGGCCGCACCACCCGCTCCGGTCTCTTGTGGTGTGCCTCAAGGGTCCTGTGTCTCGCCCACGTTATATAACGTGTTTACCAAACCCCTTTTTGATATTTTGGACCATTTGGGCGTCACGTATACCAATTACGCTGACGACACACAGATACTAATCCCCATCACAGGAGACTACACAACTGACTCCCTTGCCATCAACGCCATCTACCAGGTCATCCAAGCGTGGATGGCCCAACACGGCCTCTGCCTAAATGATGAAAAGACAGAGCTCCTCATTCTTGGTTCACCACAAAAACTCACTAAACTTGACCCTGCCTTCAAGTCTTTCACCATTGATGGGAACACCATCCCGATTGCTAAGGACACGAAAACCCTAGGGATTTACATCGACTCAACCCTATCCTTGACTAGACAATCCAACGCAGTCTCATCTGCAGCAGCGCATACTTGCAAGCTCATCACCGCCTGTCGCCCGTTCCTAACCACTGCCAACTGCGTAACCTTGGCCAGGACCCTTGTACTATCCAAGGTCGACTACTGTAATGCCCTCTATCTAGGTACTAATCTCCGCAACTTAAACAAGCTACAAATTGTCCAAAACAATGCGATCAGAGCGGCCCTTAACATTCCTAGGCGCCAGCATATATCTGATACCAGGCGCAACCTGCACTGGCTCTCTATCCCACATTGCATCTCCTTGAAGTCCTTGGCTCTCACACACAAATGCCTCCACAACCAAGCCCCTCGCTACCTGGCAAACAGATTCTCTTTCCACAATTCCACCAGACCTCGCAGAGCGGCCCAAGCCAACTGCCTTGACATCCCGCGTTTTAATCTCCAAAGATCTGGTGGAACCAGCTTCCCCATCCTGGCAGCCAAACTTTGGAACTCACTCCCCAATGACCTTAGAGCAGAACCTTCCTTCCTGAAATTCAAATACCTTACCAAAGCTTGGCTATCCGCCCAAGACTGCTAACACCAGCTTACTGCCCTACTTGCACTTTGACCTACTCTGCATCCCTTATTAACTATCCTGTAAATCACTGCCTTATCGATATTCGTTTGAATGTATATTTTGTAAATTTTGTAAATCTTCCTGTAATAATCCTGTAATACTCTGTCACATTGCCTTGTCATGCTTTCATCTTGTTGTAACTAAGTTAAGCGCCCGGTTGCCCCTGGGCCTGGTGCGCTATAGAAATAAATAAAAAATACAAAATACAAATATGTTTAGGCATGTAATTACTCCTTTTTTCCATTTGTTAAAAAGAACAGTTAAGTTTGTTTGCTATTTTTTGGCGGGCTGCACTTTGCAGCATGGGCTCGTATGATACAAATTCGATCAGACAGAAAGTAGTAGCATTGGAAATTCCCCATTGGGCCCAATGGGGAATTCCTGAATGGGCCCAATGGGGAATGGGGAATTACCGTTCCACCAAACCCATGATCCGGCGCTAATAGCGCCGGGGGTTTGGTGGTAGCCCGGCAGTATCCCAGCGGTATTACCGCCCAACTCGTGATGAAGCCCAAAGAAAGTTATATTTGAGCTGAGAGTAGAAAGACAGCCATCCGAGTGAAGCAAGAGAAGAAGAGATTGAGTCTTTCTCCCACACAGCTGGTGGCTCGGGCGTTTGCAGCACAGGCCTGCCCCTCCTTCCTCCAGACTCCAGCTGCAATCTTTCAGCACACACACGGCCAGTCAGCCACCAGTGCCTGATTCCCTTGAATTCTATCCTTCTCCCTCGAACCTCCTTCTTCTCCCTCTTCTTGTTAGCAACCACCCTCTTTACTCCTCCTCTTCCTATTAAACCATTTTTCCTTCCATACTCGTTTGCTTATACCTCCATAAAGAGTCCATATGATCTCTCCACCCTTCTCCATCAGTCAAACACCTCCTCTAGTTTGGTCAGTTCCCAAGTTTCCAGAAGCCTTTTTGCTTCTTGACAATCACCTTTGTACAGCGCTGTTTCTCAAGCCCAGATGAATCTTCAACATTTTCATTCTATTTTCCAAAGCAGCTTCCTTTGTAATTTCCTGTTCTCCTTGCTCAAATAATGGTCTGTCTTTGCAAAATGAATTCTGCCATTCCATTGCGCCCTGAGCAACAAATTCAGCACAAAGCAAATCTTCATTTATTTTCTGAGCTAGCATTGCAGTGCAATGTCCTTGCACCCACAGTCTGCACCAATTCTAATTACTAATATTCTCTAATATCGTTTTGTTAACATTAGTGGATCAGTGGATTAAAATGAGTCAGGTTAACTGTTAGCCCATACACTACACTACACTGTACATTGCTATGCTAAATTAAATCCCAACTCTCACAATTATCACTTTCTATGTTAGTGTCACTTTCAGATGAGGAGGTACCTTTGTTACCGGGTTTCTTTGGTGTTTTGGATCCTTTCTTTCCAGCATGAAAATGGTCCATGAAGAGAAAGGGATGATCTCGACCAGTTACCACCTTGCAAGCCTGATAGAGTCCACAGGCAAACTAAGGTAGAATCTAGCAGGAGGGCCAAAAATAAAGGAAAAAGCTGGGGGCAAAAAAAAACCCTTAAACTGATGTTGAATAATGGCTCCAAGAAAAGATTAGCGAAAACTTGGGAGTACAGAATGAGTCTTGATGAAAGGCTAAACGGAGGATGGTTCCAAAAGAAGGCAAATGAAAAATTCCAGAAAAAAATATAACAGGCAAGATCACAAATATAGAAGGCAGCAAACAAGGGAAAATAATTAACCAACACGGAATGCAGAAGCAGAAGCTGGAAGGTGGGGAAGGAGGCTAGCAGGTACATGAAGAAAGAAAGGAAAAAACAAAGGGAGGCATGGACTGGAGTAGCACGGGAAAGGCAGCGATAGAACCTCAAGGGAACTCTCAACGGAGGGTTGCAACGCACAGATCCGAGTGTTCGGGAGGTTTAAGTAGCAGAGTTAGAATGGTGGCGGCCATCTTGGAACAAAAATGACTAGACCTCTAAAAGGCGGTCATCCAAAAACGTGGCAGCAATGTGCAATGGCCGTCCCTTCCTCCACTGATGCCACACAAACCAAATAGGAGTTGTGACACCAACTCCTTCCTTTGGTTTGCTTGATTCTCATCAGTGTCTCACATCAGCCCCAGATCACACCTAAGCTGCACACTGGGAGCCCATTTACATTGGTGCTCACTTCCCTAATGAGATCAGTGGCTCTGTTGAAATTAGTGCACGGATGAAATTCGTGCACTAATTATACCTACACACTTGCGACACCTATAATCCAAAACCTTTGCGTTAGAGTACAAATAGGGAGAAATGGCATATGAGAGCGACACAAAGCTTGAAGGTGTTGTTTGTTTATGTGTCCATCCATTGACAATCCATGGCCATGTTAATCTCTGCAGCAATTCCCACCCAGTTCCTGCCCCTCGCCACCCAAAACTCCTCCTCATGGGAAATCTTTCAGCTTGCTCTATTAGAACCTTACCGTCAAACTTAGCACTCAAAGTGCCTGCCAGCAATTTTTCTAAGCAGTTTTCTGAGAGTTAATGGCTTAATTTGAGATGTAAACCCGCTACTCGTATAATAAAAAGGTCTTAACCAGGTCAAGAACTGGCTTGTGTATAAGTATTAGGCATCTACCAGGTACTGTTATTAGATGTGCAAGTATTCACACCATTTTGCACCTACTACCATCAATGGCCATTAAGGTTGTGCCTGTCACGTGCCTTTACCATACCTATACAAAAGCCCACACATTGGTGGCATTTCCAATGCTTGTTCTCATTGGAAAAGGGGTTGGCTTTCTGAAAATGTTTTATATGGGACCACTTTGAAAATTATTTCCAGGGAATCTTTTGGTTCCCAGTACACCCCTAGATCCATAAGTTACTCGTGCAGCATTCTACCTTACCCGCAACTTCTGTGGGTGAGGAGGCTTAACAAGAATAAGTATTTTTGTTCTTTCCCCACAGACTGAATTCAGGGTTTTACTTCACTTCTGAGTGCAGTTATTTCTCCCTATTGGAGCATTTGCCCTTTCTCTTGACTCCCAATTGCTTCAGGTTCCCCTAAACCCACCCACAGTCTCAGCCTTAGACGCTTGTTACTGTTTTGGTAGTAACGATAAAACTGTCCCTGTTCAACCGTACTGCGAGTCAACACCATCGTCCCATTTTCAAGTCAGATAACACCTTCAAAAATCTCAGGAAACAACATGGGCAGTATTCCAGAAAGATCGCCAAAGCAGTAGGATCCAGGAAATACTGTTGTATTTTATTTTTTTATTATTGTTTTACAAACTTTTACCACAGAATCTTCATTCCATCTTTAGTCATGATTCATAATTCATAATTCATAATTTACATAATTCATAATTCGGTTCTGCATCGTACTCATCATCTTTCTTATTAAGGGACCAAAATGTAGGCAACATCCTGTGGTAGCTTTCCCAGCTAACTGCACTCTAGCCAGCTCTGCTATATAATATGTCCAGATAATCTATGACTGCACACATCAACATGTAATTGTTACCAGACAGAAAGGCCAACTACCAGTCCTCCATATTACCATTTAGTGGTGCAAATTTACCCAAGGCCTTAGTTCTTTCAGTCTTTAAGGCCAAACATTCAGCTACTAAATGTTTTGACGTTTCCACCTCATTGTTACAGAACCGGTAGCAGTTATTCATGGTATTTGGGTCCTGTTTTAAATGCAGCATCTCTTTCGTTGGTAGCTGGTTTAGCCGCAAATGCGAAAACGGGTCCCGATGATATCTTGATAGATATTGTTGAAGGTACCTCAGGGTTTGATTGATTTATCGCGGTTCTCGCTCTAGAGCTAGTCTGGTCACAAGTTTGGATCTGTTGTTCATGGTATTAATCCAGTCACTGTTCCTCACCTTTTTTTTCACAGAGCATGGGTTCTTTTGCAGAAGTTCGAGTGTTGTCCCTATATGGACCAGCTGCTTTAAAAAAAATGTTTACCATTCTTTTATCAAACCCTGGTAGGGCCTGTTGGTGGTTTCTTTTAATATCTCAAATGGTCGGGCTGTATTTTCCAAGGTCATTTTTCTCAACAGGCAAAGTGATTTCCAGAGCACTAATGAGCCTAGAGATTGCAGCCCAAGTTCGTATCTGATAGAGACAATCCACGCGTTTGTTGGCAGACCTAGCACTTTCTGCCAAAACTGCCCTTCTAACAGATTCCAAAAGGCGTTGCTGATATTAAATCCTGGTTCACTGCCAAAAGTGATTACAGCTACCACTTTTTGGCAATAAAACATAAGTACTGGCATCGCTGTAAATTTGCTGAATTCTCAATTTAGTTTGGCACCTTGTAGTTTTAGATTTGTCATTTTAGACTTCAAATCTTCTCTCCGCTGCCATTCTCTTATCGATTTATTAAATACGATTCCAAGGTATCTGATGTTTTCCGTTCTCATTAGTTGTTTTCCAGCAGTGTACCATTTAACATTTTTCCCCTTCAAACCGAGGTTTGCGCCAAAAACAACAATCTTCGATTTTTTCATGTTAACTTCCATATTGTTCATATGCAAATAGATCTCCAACTTCGTCAATAGGCGTTGTAAGCCTATTTGTGAAGAGTCCGCCTGCACTAAATCGTCAGCATAGGTTGCCCAGCTGATCTCATGCCCATTTATTTTCAGTGGAAAGGAATTACAGTCGAGAAGAGTTTCAGGCAGATTTGCGATGTATAGTTTAAAGATTAGGGCCGCTAATGGACATGCTTTTTTGACGCCTCTTTCTGTTTGAATGTTATCGGATTAGTCACCATTACAGTTCAATTCTACACGTATCAAGGTTTCTGAATGGAGTTGCTTGATGATTTGTAGCAACTCTGTGGGGCAGTCCCATTTTTTAAATGTTTTCCATAGGGTCACTCTATTAACCCTATCAAAGGCTTGGCGGAGATCAATGAAAGCCAAGAAAAGGTTTTTGTTATTTTTCATGGAGTCTAATTTTAACAAGTTCAGCAGCGTTAGATTTAACTCAACTCTGACCCCTTTGGTAAACCTAGTCTGCCTATCATCAATAATGTTTGCATCTGTTGCCCATTTTGCCAGTCTTTCCTGCAGAAATGCTGCAAAAATGTTCCCAATTACATCTAACAAGACAATCGGACGGTAGTTTGCTGGATTGGCTCAAACACTTTTTTTAAAGATTGGCACAACTACCGCCGATTGACAAGAAGAAAGGATTGATTTTGTCAATGAAATTTGCCTGAATAGGGTTTTAATAAAAGCTGCCCAACGCTCTTTGTTTTTCTTCAACATTAGATTAGATAAACCATCCAGGCCAGCCACCCCTGAGTTTTTCAGCCTGTCAATCGCATCTTCTATTTCAGCCCTACTTTGTTCCGCTTTCCACACGACTGCCATTTCAATATCCTGTGGATTGTTTTGTGGAGAAGGTGCTTTAAACACTTTCTAGAAGTTGTTGATCCTTGATGCCACATTGACTCCCATAATCATGTTGGCTTTCTAAGTGAGTGAGCCTGCATTTATGATTGACCAGGTTTCTCTACTTTTCCGGGCATATATCATCTTTAGCATCTCTTCTGCCTGCTCTTGTTCTCGGTATTGTTTAAATGCGAATAGCCAATTTCGAAATTGCTGGTGACGTTTCTTTTTCTTTTCCAAAAACAGTATCTTCGAATGGTTATACTTAAGGCTCTTGATCATTTCACGCATTTTTTTCTTTGCTTCTGCTATTTTTTACTGAATGGATATTTGTGTTTTTGGTTGTCAACTGTAATTAGACATACTCTCTCCTGTTGCAATCGAGTTTGCCATTTTAGATGTCAATTATGTGATCTGTTTTGGTCTAAATCTTAGCCGGTTTAGGCCTTGATTGATTTTGAGCGATGCAGTATATTGTTCAGTCATTATAGATGCTTCAGATGACCAAATCATGTTTGCTGTATCATGGACACTATTGGTCATCTTTATTATGGTGAATCTTGTGATTTCTTTTGGGCAAACTCCCTTGATGCCCATATATAACCCAGAGTTTTGTAGATGATACAGAGTGTGGCTTGCCGGAATATCACCGTTTGTTTGCCCGTTTAGCATTACACAATTCCTATTGGAAAGTTCTCGTAGCCAACAATTCCCTTGATCATCTATCAGGTCATAATTCCTCGCTTTAATCTTCCCACGGGAATCGACCCATGAGTAATTCAAGTCGCTGTAAACGATGCGATAGTCTAACATAGAGACGTCAGCGGGATTCCAATAGACATTCACCAGCAAGATCTGCTCACTCAGTCTACCATAATTTGTCTTTGTTTGGATGACTGTGCCTTGAACAAATGCATTGGGATTCGATGTTTTCAAAACCATCAAATTGAAGTTATTCTTTACTAACATTAAGAGTCCAGAAAATGGCCGTCCAGCCTTATTTTTCATTGCTGGATTTAGAAGTATAGTGTATCCTTCACACACCGGATCTACTCGCATCCATGTTTTTTGCAAACAGATCTGTGTATGACTTCCTTTACTTAGCGCGTTATCATGCAATAAATGCATGAATTCACATGTGTTCCACGAGATTAAGGAGCATTCCTTTGATGTTTTTGATTTTTTTTGTTAGTAAGGCTTTGAGTGGCAATTAGTCATGACAGTTGAACGTTGCACCTACTCTTGATTAGTATTTATTGTTCCGCGTTCCTCTCTTCCTCTCTCAAATCTCTCTTGGAGGGACCTTTCTGGATTCATTATCAGATGTTCTGCTGGACCATGATGATTTGTCTGTATTATAAGTTTGAAAGGCAAAAGAACTCCAAAAATAATGCTTGCCCTAAAGAGATGTTTGTGACACTCTATGCAGAATAAAAATACAAAACTGGTTGCGAATTGCCAAGATTTCCAACAGAAACATGATGTACAACACATTGAAACAAGTTCCATCACTGCATAATACTTCCCCGGGACCCCACCACGCCCAATATCATCCCCCATACAAATGTGTTTCTCGGACAATCTCAATGTACTCATGGATTTTCTGTAACTCACACCTATATGTTGCACCTACATGCAAACTATGAATGCAGGAATTAATACATACCACACTAAATATGAATGGGTAAATGGGCAACCACTGTATTATCCTAGGTCCATACGAACCCTCTGTGACCATTCCTAGCCCAGTTCCCACAAGCTATTTTCCCTGCCCGATTGACTCATTCTACCCCCTCACTCGTCCAACTCCCACTACATGCCCAGGTGAAGCCCCCTCCAAGAACATTTGCTATAACCCCTCTTGACAAGAGAAATAGAGGGAGGTCCTAGTCAACCTCAGCTGTGTACGCAAAATGATGGAAGTCACTGGGGTGCTGGTGGTGGTTGTTGCTTCTGCATCCTCTACAAGGTCCTTGATAACAATCAAAAGCCCTGTGCAATGGTCTCAATGGAAGGTATGCCAGGGTCTCATAGTGATAAACACTTTCTGGGGGGATTACCACTAGGTAATGGCAGCTTGTTAACTTGGCCCAGAACCAAACTCTTATTGAAACCTAAAGTTTTGGAGGCTCCTGCTACATTCTTACATTCGAATTTTCACAGCATAGAACCAATAAATAACATACATCTATTATCAATGTTGTCCAGGATGGCATTGTGCCAACTAGTACCGATCACTGGAATGCTATTATCGTTCGGCACATCTAATTTTTGTAATGCTTTATAGGTAGTCTGCTTAGGTTCTTTATCTTCTATATTGTCTACAATATCAACCAACAATGTTGCTGAATTACTGGCATCATTGCTTGTCTGTGCTACGTGACTAATGCCTGACCAAGTTGGTTTGCTAGGGATTCTATTGGTTAACACAAATTTAACACATATTGCTTAACCCAAGCAGAGTAACTGCAAGCATTCCCATAGACACACAGTGCTGTTTTATATTACCCTTAAGTGGGGTGGCATACATTATTTATGTGAAATATACCCTAGCAAGGATTAAACTAGATTAATCCATTAACTGATGTAATGTCAACACAATTTCTGTTACATATTTGGGGATAAACACATCTGGGCTTTCCTTCTGACCATGTTAAGTGCCATGTGCAAAGAAAGTACAACTACAACATTCAAATGCATCTTGGACAGGCTATGAGGAAATTTGAATACATGTACTGTAATTTCTTAAGACAGCAACAGAACTAAAATGACATGCAAGTATAAAATGAGCTTGGAAAGTGCTGAAACAATACACCAAATTTCATAAAAGGCAGGGCATGGCTAATGTACTGCTTAGTCCCACAGATATCCATAATCAGGGTTATAGTGTAAAACACAGGACTGCTTGACTGGATTAGAAGGTGATCCAAAGTCCAAATGACAGCACCTCCTGCCCCCACGTCTGAGACCTCTCCATTTAATTCAGTTCCAGTCCAAATCACGCAGAAAGTAGGGACCTTTCTTGAGAGCTGAACAAGCACAATTGGTAGGGGGCAGGGCCCAAACCTCATGTTGGGCCCTCCCTTGGTCACACCTTTATCCTGTCCTGTCCTGTCCCTCCCACATTCCTCCTGTGAGTATGAATGCTATAGTATTGAAGAAATTTGGAGTGGGTCCTCCAGGAAAAAAGCAGCTCAAAATACTAAGATTTGTAGTCACGATAGCAATTGGTATACACCACAAGGATAATGCCACCAGGTGCCATCTAAAACACCAGGTGAAGGCCAGGTTTGATCATATCTCCACTGTGTAAGCATTAAGGCCCGGAACTCCAGCTGAGTGTGAACAAAAATAACTTCACCCCACTCTAATTTCATTACTGTAAGCTCACAAACCATGTTTGAGGGAAACCAAAAAATCGGATTCTGCTCCACAGGAGGACAAGTATAAGGATGGGTTAAATGGCCCATTCAGCCCTCACACAACACAATCATGAAATATACCTCCTTTGCCTTGTGTGTTAACGTGGGCCAAGTGAAGGCTATGCTCCTAATAGGAATGTCAAGGTGAACCAGTAATGACCCAAACACCACAGTATCACAGTCCAAAGATAAAGGGAATGTCCAATCAAGGTTCTATAAAAATATATATACTTTAATCAAACACACCATCTGCACATAGAACAAATAGAGCATACTGTACAAAAACCCGCTGAAGGAAGAACAGAGGTTTGGCAGACTGGAAAAGTAGGGTTATAGGCCAAAGGATCGATTCAAAAGGATCGAATGGTCAAAGGATCGATTCAAAAGGACCGAAAACAAAAGGATCGAAAAAATAAAAGAAATGTAACATCTTTTTTATTTTGGGGGGGTACCCCCCCAACCACTGCATTTAAGGTAAAAAACACTTTTTTTGACCTATACGAAAACCCCCAAAAAGATATATAATAAAAAAAATGTGATCCTTTTGTTTTCGGCCCTATTGTGTCGACCCTATTACATTCGATCCTTTTGTAGTCGACCCTTTGACCCGACACCGAGAAGTAGCACACTGAGTGTGGTTCCAGGGGTGGTAGGTAAATCACTAGGCACAAAAAGTATAGCTTGGTTGAAAGTTAGAGCAATTGGGACCTAACCAGTCTCTAAAGTACAAGTGGACCGACTGGGCAGTTCAGAGTCAACAGAATCCAGTTCTTGGTGGGCTAATGCAGTCAGATCTGATGTCAAAGTCAAACCTGGATGTGAGTGGAGTAGGCTCAGTTCGTAGGATTGTGGGGGCCCAAACAGCAAGCGGGCATCGAGTAGGGGCGAATGCGGATGCTCTGTGCAAATGCAGGTGCTCAGTGAAAACTTTCTCAGGTAATTAGGCTAAAGCTAGCCTGCATTAGTGGTTCAATCACTGCTCTTGAACAGAGCTCTTGGACTTTGCCCTTCTGATGTCACAGCCAAAGGGCCTTGCTCCAGAGGAAGTGGAGGTGACAGGAAAGAGAGAGAGGGACAGGGAGAATCAAGAGGGTGGAAGTCTCCTTCCATTGACTAGAGCACTCCTGCTTATCATAATCCCGCCCCTTCCCTCTCACTGTGAACAAAGGCCTTTAGAGATGCAGCACTCTGGTGTGAAGCTACTCCTTATGAATGGGTGTGCTCCCTTGATGCCCAGGCCGAGGAGAAGCTGCCTGCTGTAGGGCTGTCGCAGGTGGCGGGTGTTACCTGCATTCACAGAAAGATCATAGAGGAGGATCAGCCCTCCAGGTTCCTGTCCTGCCATTTGGCCAGAATAAACATTACCTTCCAGAGCAGAGCTGGTTCACATTAGCTTACACATGTGGGATATCAATTGGATCATAAGTACTACCATTCACTATGCCTAAACTCAGGCATGGCGTTCAATTAGAGTTTACCCTGCCACCAGCATGGCTTGCTTATGATCACCATAGTTTTGGGTACATGGGGCATATCTTAAATGCTGGCCCTGCACCGCAGGGGCTTGGCTGGCTCTGTGGCTGTCAAGAGGGCATTTCATGGCCTTCGAACCTGCTTTCTGCCGTGAGTAGAGCAGGAACAGCGGATCAGGCTAGTGATGCAGCAGTGTACCAGTGAACTATGCTTTTGGCATGGAGTTGAAGGAAAAGGGGAATCTGTTCAGCAAATTGCCCCTTTTCAGGATGGAATTACCCTCATTATTCTATTTGTTAATAGAAATTTAAAAACAGGGCTTTGCACCCTTGTCAGATGGCAATTCCTCACAATGGCACACCAGGAAATAATGGAAAATATCAACGTTCACAGCAAGAAAGACAGTAGATATTTAGGAGGCATGGAAAGAAACCAGTCACACAAGGCCAAAAGAGAAACACGATTTAACAAAAAAGAAGTGTGTCTAAAAAGACAGTTCACAACCTTTGTATGCAGAAAGATTTGTAATCGAATTTTCAGACATTCTGTGGATCCATGATTAAATTTCACACAGCCACCCCCTGATCTAACACCCCCTATTGCAATGATCACACCCAACAATTCTGAGACAAAAAACAGGCAGTATTTCTATTTAATCAAAATGAAAATCCAAGCCAAAACTTTATAACGGAGAAGCCTTAACTTTATAATGGGGAAGTCACCAATAATGTTGTACAATCACAGGCAGGTTTTAACTAAAGAAAAAAATACCTGCCTGTAAAGAGCTTGTTATTGTACCCACACAAACATCAATTTATATAACTCAGATCTAAATATATTAGTTTAGTTTAGTTTAGTTTAGTTTAGTTTGTTTATTTATAAAGCGCGTCCGAACCCTCAGGTAGCTGGCCGCATAATCATGTGCACAGCAGAGTTACATATCGTTACACAAACACCTTAATATACCAGTCAGAGCATACATTACTCCAGGCTCTGAGTAGTTACATACAAGAATAAAGTATACAGAGAACAGGGTACAAGATAGTTACAGTGGAGAGTGAGGACCGGGTTACAGGATGGTCCTGAATCGGATAAAGCCAGGGTGAACATTACTAGATGGAGGCGAACAGCGGCTGGCCGAACGTGTCATTGAGAGATTGGCTGTTTAGGCTAGTAACCATGATTTCACCATGGCTCTGAATGGCCAGAATGCGGCTTCCGATTTAATTGCAAGAGGGAGGGTATTCCAGCATTGTGCTGCAAGCACTGGGAAGCTTGAACCTCCTGCTGTTTTTGGGTTATAGTTGGGGATCTTTAGTTGGTGCAGGTAAGGGGTTCTGGTGGGTCTAGTGGAGCAATGTCTAGCAAATTTGTCTGAGAGGTAGCCAGGGGCGGTGCATGACAGGCACTTATGGGTGATGACCAGGGTTCTTAGCTTGATTCTGTCGCGGATCGGGAGCCAGTGGACTTCTTTGCTGGCCGTGGATATGAGAGCCTTGCGCGGGAGGTTAAGGGCACATTTTAGTACATTATTTTGCAGCATCTGGAGCCTGTTCAAGTTTTTTGTGGTAGTGCCTAGGTAGAGTGTGTTGCAATAGTCTAATTTAGACAATATCAATGCTCTTGATAAGGTGAGGCAACTAGAGGTGGAGAGAAAAGGCCTACAGGCATTGATCAATTTATTGGTGTAGGTGGTGGCTGAGATGGTGGAGTTTATTTGTTTTTTTAGTGACAAGGTGGAGTCGAGGTACACACCTAGTGTTTTGACCTCTTTGGAGACTTTTATGATGTTGCCGTCAATGGTAAAGGATTTATACCTTTAGTCTGGTTGCAGGAGAAAAATCAACTTTACAAATAGATAAAACATAATGTGCGTTCTCCCATATGTTGGCTTCTAGTGTATGCATGTATGAATCATATAACCCGTTGTAAGTTGCATTAGCAATGCACAAGCTTGGGTTTAGGGACGCTGTGCTTATGTTATAGATCACACTGAATATTGATTTGTTTTTAACTTACAAAAATGATAAAATTATGGTTTCTGACAGTATGATAAATATACCCCCAATTAACAACTAGACTTTGCAGATCGGGTCTATCTAATGTAGGGTCCTCCAACATCTTCCCAAAGTCATTAGTCAGATTTGAACTTTCATATGAAATTGCAACATTTTCAGGAGAATTAAATTAACAAGCTAAGCTCCCTTTCACTCCACTGGGACGATTTGCGTTTTTCAATATGTCTCTTTCTAAATGTCTATGACCTTCACATGTAAACATCTATTAACACACTTTAATGCTATGGTGCTTTGTACACTGGTCCACAGCCTCAGCCTCAGACTATAACTAGTACTCTGAAAATCCAGGGTTTAACTTACGCCGCTGTGATTAAAAGACATGGGGCCTCATTCCGAGTATGGCGGTAAGGGATAGCGGCCACCGGTAACGAGACCGGTGGCGGTAATCCCTTACCGCCATACTCCGAGGTTCCCTTTGCGCCCTCGCCCTTAACGCCTGCTTTGAGCAGGTGTTAAAGTCGAGGGCGCAAAGGGGCCTCCAAGCCAATAACGGTGACCGTAATGAACGGTCACCGTTATTTGCATCTTCCCGATTCATATTGAGCCCTATGGGGGCTCATTTGGGAATGGGGAAGAGCCTCGGTGAATGGGGAATTACCGCCCCGCCAACCTTGGAATGGGGCGGTAATTCCGCCATCCACCAAGGCGCTGCCGGTCCGGGTACGGCGTCAACCAAGGCGTTAATAGCGCCAATAGTTAGCGCCGTACTCGGAATGAGGCCCATGGTGTGCTTTGCACAGAAAATTGTATTATCCTAGTCTTAAATTAGTTCCTTATTAGTTTTGAATAGCAACATAGAGTGAAATACATTTCATACTGTAAATGTTACAGTTTTCTATTTGGAATCAATTCCCTAGTGGCTCTCATCCAGTTTCACTCTTTCCGTTGACACACTGATGAAGGATTATTGAGGACATATATCTAAATGCATTGAGGTTTTAATACTCAATTCTAGAGTTTGTATTCAATGCACAGAACTAGCATGCACCCTCACAGATTCCAGCCAACTCTACCAGTCAGTTAGGCCCACATGTCTCGGCTTACAAGCCATCGCTAGCCCAGACGAAGACATTAAGGTACGAATATACGGTCACGTTTGGACAATCTGGGATAGGAACCACTATCCTCAGTGGGTGTCTCCGCCATTTTGAACCAAGAAGAGACATCTTACCATTTGAGGTAAACATTTGTTCCCTCAACAGCGCATTGAAAGCCCCAAAGATATCTATACCCATGATGGATTATCTTACTTACACTTGCACTGGATAAGTATTTGATAGAGACCCCGGGACTACTATCCATTCCATCACACGTCCTGATGAAGGCCTGCTCATAAAGCTGCACTATACAGCTCTTCGAGGCCGAAACACCTTTGTGTCGACGATATCACCATTTAAAGAGTGCACATTTGAAGCATTGTTAATGTGCTTTTTGTATATATGTCCATTTATGTGGGTTAATGTTTATTCCTGTGACTGCACAATTGAAATGATCAACCAATAGTAGCAGTTTTCCGTTGTTGTTATTGCATTGATATCCAGCCTGTCTTACTGGATCATACCTATATGTATTGTTTTTTCTAAATATCTCTGGGTGCTCTATCCCCACCAACATTATCCAGATGTCATTAAAATACATTTTGTGAAAAAGAATGCAGTAAGAAATGAATGTTATATTTGTTATAATGTTGGAACTGTGTGACCTCTCACCCTGACGTTTTGGTTTTGTTTATTCAAGTATACCCACCTGGGTTTTTCAGGGCTCTGCCAGGTGCCCTCATTTTCAATCTGAATATGAATATATCATGTTCAGTCTTATCTCGTGGGGCACGCTCTTACACTTCCAAACCTACTTTTGTTTTTTCATAAGCCTGATTTGTTACAGAGAGGAATCGAAAATTGTATTGTACAAGATAAAGTAGTTTAAAGTGACTGAGTTTCATTTCTGGTCCATTCTGCAAATACAGGTTCCATAAGCATGCTCTTGCCTGCCATATTTCATCTCTGTCCTTCTTCTGACTCCTTCCTCATTTTACTTTTTTCCTGATTCTTACCATACTAATAAATGTACATATATCTCTTGCTTATGGTTGATCCAGCTATCCCTCATCTCTTTTTTATCTGTATTACCATACCTTATTTAACACTCCTTTACACTTCCTTCTCCTTTTGGTCTCTTATCTGTTCCCAAATGTTCTGATTTATTCCATCCCATTCGTCATTCAACCTGAATACCTTCCGAACCAACTTCTCGTAATATGGAACTGGCCAATCTTATTTACCCTATCATATCTACTTCCCCTCTCTCTTCAGTCTCCGTTGGTTTATGGAACACCAGTTCCATTTGCAATACATCTCATGCGACTAACTTTTTTCCATTTTAATCTTCATTTCTCTGTATTACTGAAACCTGGATCCATCCCTTGAACACCTTTATTCCTGTTTCTCTTTCCTTCTCTGGTACTACACCACTCCTCATCAACATGGTAAAGATGGTGATATTTGTATTCTCTATCATTCTTCATGGCTTCTCTACATCCCACTCAGCTGCTCCTTTTCCCCTCATCCGATTAACATTTCTTCTCTTTTTCTAAATCTATCTCTCTCTCCTTCCTTATTTTCTACAGATCATTTTGGTCCTCATCTTAGATTTACAAGGACCATGACTCTCTTCTTCCATTGCTTTTACTGACTTCCTCTCCTTTTCTGCTAATTGTCAAATATAATTGTCATCTCTCTTCTATCACTCTTCCTCCCCTCTTCTCTCTCGTCTTGACTCATTTTACCTCAACCAAATTCTCTCCTTCTCATAACTCTGAATCATCTCTTGACTTGATGTTTTCACTTTTTTCCTTTGATACTGTGGTTTCTGCTCACCTTCTTTATCTATCTGATCACTTTTTACGTTATGTTATTTTTCCCCGCCCTTCCTCCTCATCAGTTCCCAAACCCTTCTCAATCATATTTACTCGGCATGACCAGTGCTCTTTCAATCCACATCCTTCCTCCTTTCATTCTGCTCCTCTCTGCCAGCCATTGATAAAGTTGGCACTTTTACACCAAATTATGCTATTACAACCCTATGCAATCCACCCTCGATTATCAATATCCCATCAGACACGTTATTCCATCACCCAGACTCCTACAAGCATGGCTATCTTCATCACTTGTCTCTCTGAGATCCTCCCTTCAAAAGATCAAGCATCATTGATCAAAATCTCACCCCACTAATGATCTTGCTACTCTTTCCTCACTTCATTCCTCCTATGACTCTCTTCTACTTGAAGCTACAAAATTCTACTTTAATTCCCTCATTGTCACTCTCTCTCATCATCCCGTGTTTTTTTGCAACTTCTTTCTCACATTCTTTCTCCTAAATCTCCTGATACTTCCTTGTAGTGTTACGCTCACCTGGTTCCCACGGGGGCGTCGATCTGAACTGGCCAGCTGTTGTTTCCACCAGTGAGATGCGTAGTGCCGAGATGATGGACTGGACTGGCCCACCCAGCTTCGTTTGTTTGACTCGTAGGAATATCCTTCTGTAATGGAGAAAGGGAATTAACTACCTGTGGAGTTCGAGCGCTAACCCCACCTTCCCCTCTCCCGTAGTTCTTCCCACAGGTCACTTTTGGATTCCCTCTATGCTCTCACCTGATGGTTTGGAAAGATGAGATCTCCATCCTGCTTCGAGCGCAGGGGCGCGTAGATGACCAGTTTCTTCACTGGCGTGGAGGAGTTGGGGAGTTCCAGAACGGTATTGACTCAAAGAATGCCGACAAGACACCGTAAGTCTGTAGTTCGTAAGAGTTCAAAACACGTCTGACCTTCACTCTGTCCAATTCCTTTTAGGTTGCTGTATTGCCCTTATGAAGAGTTCCACGTGGCAACCGGTAAGATGCAGGTAAGGGTTTTTATTATCCGGCTCAGTTCGATACAATGGTGTCAATATACAACATGTGGCTTTTCCCCCATTCAGGCGCTGATGTGGTATGAGGTCTTGGGGATTGATGCCTCCAGCAGTAAAACCAGGTAAGTCTATTGGGAAAAAATCGGTTTCCCCTTATTGCGCCTTGCTGTTCTGTTGTTTCCCCATAGGGGCCGGGGCACGGCAGAGATGCAGCGGAGGCAGCGCTGAGCCGAAATGAGGTAAGTACCCCCTGTGGTAAATCAGGTAAGTCTTGGGGGGTAGCTTGTACAGTCTTGGAGTATCCCCTTGGCTCACCTTGCTGTTTTTGTCTCCTTAGGTGTCGGAGAGCGGCCGCGAGATGGAGAAGAGCGTGATGGAATGCTGAAGTGCTGCAAGGCAGGTGAGTACAGCGCGGCGCTGCAGGATGCGAAGTAAGCCGTTTTCAAAGACTTCTTCTCCAGCTCCGTGGCGTGGAGGATCAGGATTCAGGTAAGGATTAAAGGTAAAACTCCTGTTCTGACCTTTCCTCCTTCTTTCTTCTTGTTTCCAGGAGCTCCGGACTTGAGGCGGGCGTGGCTGAAGACTGGAAGCTGCTGCAGGCACGGTGAGCGTTACGCTGCTGGATGCAGAATAACGCGAAGCGTGTGCTGCTGTCCGGGCGTGGTTTAAATAGCCTTGGAAGTAGTCCCAGGTAAGTATTCTTCCACAGCCCCACCCGAGTAAAAAGTAGTCCTTTAGGTAAAATAGTCCCTCCTAAGCCTCATTTGGCTTGTGGCTTCTTGCAGCATGGTCTGCATCAGGTAAGTTTGCAGCATGGTCTGCCTCAGGTAGGTTTTCTACTATGAGCCTGGCGCCTATGGCGCCAGGACTGACTATTCTTATGAGCCTGGCGCCATAGGCGCCAGGACTGCCCCAAACAGCCCCTAGCTGGGGTTTTTGGGCTTGCTCCAAATGGCATGATGCCTTCTTCTGGGGTTGCTGGGCCTGGTCTGGTTTCCCGGGGGCAGGCATCATGACATGTAGTTCCCTTCTTTCATCATCTCACATTTCTAACAACTTTATTTGTAATGGCTCTACCCTACATTCACTGACACTCCATCCCCCTTGTCCTCACCACCATCCATGCTTTTTTTTACTTTGTGCTAACCACACTGCTTGACCTCTTGATGCCCTTCCTTCCTACCTGATTCAAACGTCTACTCTCAACTTATCCCATACCTTTCCTGACTTTTCAATCTCTCTCTGTCTTCTGCCCTTGTACCCTGATCTTTAAGGCATGCTTTTGTTACTCCAATCCTGAAAACACATCTTTCGAGTCTACTTTATCAGTAATTATCACCCCATTCCTCCCGTTGTCTCCCTTTCCAAATAACTGAAAGGATTGCCTAACCTCAAGTTTCTTCTTACCTAAACATTCACTCCTTCCTCCCACCTCTACAATCTGGCTTACGGACATCCTATTCCACTGGAACCACCTTTCTGCACGTCTTATGTTTTCTTCACTCAGCTCACCACAACAAGCACTCTTCTAGTCTTATCATTCTTGACATATCTGCTGCATTCAGCATGGCCAATCCCTACCCTGCTTTCCTCTTTCCTTTCTCTTGGTCTTTTATGCAATGTTCTTCACTGGTTCCATTCAAACCTTTTTGACTGCACTTTTTCTGTCTATTGGCCAGGCCCTACTACTTACCCTGAACCCATTCAATACAGCGTTCCAAAGGGTTCGGTACTGTGTCCACTTCAATTATCTCTTTATACCATTCCCCTTTCGACTCTTATAGCCCTCTTTAATCTCTCCTGCCACTTCTGTCTAGATGATTCATGATTCTTCTTTTCTATTTCTTCACTTTCTGAAATAGTTCACTGTCTCTGCCTGTCTGTCAGTCATCCAAAGTGGATGCATTCACATTTCTTCATTGTCAATCCTTCAAAAACTGAGCTCTCTTTTTCCTGCCTCTTTCCCCTCCCCCTCCTCCTAGCTGTCTGGATTATTTCATATCTACAACACTGCTTGTATTTTTCGTTTTTATCTTTATAACATTAGCTGGGCTCCACCCTTTATCTCTTTTCATGCAACTAAACATCTTATTTATTCCCTGGTCTTCTCCCATCTAGGCTATTGTTCAGCCCTCTTGTCATTCTACCTGTCTCTCATCTTGCCCCTCTTCACTCTGTCTTTAACTCAGCTATTCATGTTATGTTCTCTTTACCCCCCTCGTTCCTCTTTACCCCTTCGCTTTGCTCCTCATCTCTTCTTCCCTTTGCCTCCCGTCTTCTTTTTCATTTTTTTTTATTTGTTTGGCTGAATACTTCAACCTTTCAAATTTACATACAATTCTAAGATGTACATACAATTCTAAGATTAATTAAATATTTTTAGTACAAAAGAAGAAACCTTCTCAACAGTTACAGTAAAATACATTCAATTTCCATAAAATACTAATTTCATTTAGGCAGAACTGCAGCCATAAATTGAACCAATGTAGTGGGCATTGATGTTCTACAACTGGTTAATAGACGGCTCCAAATGTCCTCTTCTGAGTAATAACAGAGCAGTTGTAATGAATTCTCAAAATATTTTTGTCATACATTAGTTAGCACAGGCCAGCTAATTACTAAATAAGATAAATATTCTCTCTGCATGTTATTTTTACAGTAGCGATACCAGTTTTGATTTTTTAGCACACTCCCCATCTAGCAAGAATTTCATTAGTGGGATACAAATTTAGTTGCATTCTCAACATTTGGGTTCTAACGTAGCTCGATGGACATCTTTGAAGATACTTTTCCATAAATCCCAAACTTTTATGACCAAAAAATAAGATGGAGTAATCAACATACTTTTTACATAAATTTTGAGTATAAATCTAATCTTGGCGATAGAAAGCTAGCTTAGCTTTTGCTGGGTGTAGAATCAAAAGTTCTAATGTTACATTGGCGTCATCTAAAGCGATTAAGACTCACTTGTACCAGGTATTAGGAAATGTATCCAACAAAGTTAGAATATAGTGTGCTATAGAATTTAATATATTTTTCGCTGAAGCTCCTATCAAACATTTTCTAAAGAGGCTACACATTTTCAAAGTTACTTGACAATGTTTCGAGGTAGCACCCAATTCATATCGTAGGAGTGAAGTAGGGGTGCATCTTGGTAGTTTGAAGACTGACTTCCAAAAGCTTCCTTCATATTGGTCCCAGTAGTTTCTTGGTTTAGGCAATTGTGTCTCAGACCCATATGAGATTATTGGAATCACGTTTTGTTGGTAAAAAGTCATTATATGATTAATGGTGAAGTTACCAGACTTGCGCATCAGTATGCTTGCTTGTGAGGCTAAAGTTCGCATTTTAGCATCTAGAATCAAAGAGTGCAAAGGGTCACTTAAGCTTCTTGTGAACGGCAGGCCTAGGTATTTATAATTGTCTACGACCGAAAGCTTTTGCTTACCCAAAAACCAGTTTAGATTCGGTGTATTCCTTTTAGTTTTTTTTACATATTACAACTTGTGTTTTTTCTATATCGATTGTCAAATTATTTTTAGTGCTATAATTATCCAGGCAATCAAGCAGATTTTGCAAGCCTTGAGGAGTTTGAGATAGAAGCACCAAATCATCGGCATATAATATCCAAATTTTTTTTTGGGAGCCTAGCTTGGGGGCATCATTCAAGATGTCATTGAAGGCGACTCCCAAATCCAAAATAAATAGATTGAATAGGGTCGAGATCAAGATGCACCCCTGCTTCACTTTCTGCCTTAATTCGGGAGGAGAGCAGCCCTTCCAAGGATAACCTTATTTGAATGGTAGTGTCCGAGTGTAGTTTTTTGATTATTGTTAGAAGAGCGGGTGGACCGCTGTACTGCTTCAGTTTTAGAAAAAGCAACTGGCGATCGACCGAGTCGAAGGTGCAATGAAAGTCCACAAAGGCCATATATAAGGCTTGGTTTCGATTGATATATTTCGACTTCAGAAGTTAAGAGTTATCATATTTGGCGCAGTACCAAGACCAGCAACAAATCCTGTCTGAAAGGGATCTCTTATGTTGCTAGTATTCATCCACGCATTTAATTCTTGCAACACTATGCAGGAATAGATTTTTCCTGGCGCATCTAACAGAGCGATGGGTCTGTAACTTTCTGGTTTGCAATGACCTCCTTTTTTGAAAAGAGGGACAATTTTAGAATGTTTCCAGGATGATGGAATGGTCTGAGAAAGATCAATTTGTTGGAAAATAGAGAATAAAACATTAGTCCAAAGTTCTGGGTGTTGTTTGAGGATGTTTTTTGACAAGCCATCAGGGCCTGGAGCTTTGGACTGACTAGCTGCATTAATTAAGTGCATTATATCCGCTTTATCTATATTGAGGTGAAAGTAATCAGACCCACTGCCTACTTCGGATACGCATGTTACAACAGGACGAGCAAAGATCTTACCAAAATAATCCACCCAAACCGCTTCAAGAACATTCTGAACCTGTATCAACATTTAGTAGGATGAAGTTACATTGTTGATCATTGAAACAGCTGTGTATGATATGCATGGGTCCAATTTTTATAGGTCCTATTTTTATAGGTCGTTTTTATGTGCTTTAGGATTTTATAACACACACTTATTGGGATATTTGCTGCCTCACGTTTTTCTTGATGAAAAAGTGCTTTCCTATTCTTGACTACTATGTCAAATGCATGATTCCTACGATCATAAGCTTTCCGTGTTGTGTTGCAAGAACTACATTTTTGTATGACATCATAGTAAATGGATGAGCTTGAGACCTGATCAGATTTGGAGTGGGCAAATACATCATTTAACAAATAACCCAGTTGTGATATCGATTTTTCTGTCCACCTCACTCGATTAACACTATTATTAGCAAATATTGTTGCCGACCATTTTTGTCTACTAGTTGTTGAATGCCATGAGGTTGAGGGCCACTGTACACATAGCAATCTATGATCACTACACGCTGTTCTTTCAGTTTGACTTTAGAGAATAGCCCACCGTCTACATATATGTAATCAATTGTGCCTTCTATACCTCTATGTTACCATGTCGCTTGTGGGGGGCAATCATAAATGCCAGTATCATTTAGCATCAACAAACCTCACGATTTCATCAAGTGATCCCAAGGAATCCGTTTTATCTGCTCATGTGTCTTTGTATGGTCAAAACAATGCAGATTTATATCTCCAGGTACTGGACTATTGGTATGTGCAATCTCTGGGACAATGGCAATATAATCTAGCAACGATCAAACATCATTGAAATATGTATGATTTTCAATCCCTTTAGGATTCCAGTATAAGTTGACTAGAGCATATAGGGTGGTACTAATAGAAACAATTGTCAGTTGTAAATAAGGATTTGGTGAGTACGTATAAATTATGGAGATGTTTGCACTAATCTTTGTACATGTAATGAGGCCAGATATAGGGCGACCTCTAATACCCTTTAAAGCAGGGGTTAGATGTAATTCATGATCATTCCACAAAAGAGAATCAGTGATCCAGATCTCTTGCAGCATAACTATGCTAAAATTAGATAAGTCACAATTTTTGTTTTTCATTAGATGTCGGAAACCACATGTGTTCCATGATACTAAAGAGATCACTGAGTTTACTTCCCCACGCTCTAGTTAACTTCTGGACTCCACACAGTTACATGAACAATTAGGGTTTTTCCGACCCGACATTTCCTGGCCACTATTGTTTAAAGAGCATGACACCATTTTTTTGCCTACCTTTTTCGGTAAGGTACCTCATCCGCAATTTCCAATGGGTTCTTCTTTAGATTGCCATATTAGATTTCTCACAACTCTTGAGCGGAACCATAATCTAACAGTACTTAAAACTTTGTATTTATAAACTCTACCTGTTCTATGTCCGAGCTATTAATATCATCAAGCAACAGAACATCTGAGAATAATTCCATAATGCTATGTCAGTTTAGATCATATTGCGGATAGGGGACAGGCCGGCAACCAAGAATTAGAGATGATAAGTTTTTATAATTTGAATTTGCCTGGTTCTGCATCTTTAACAGAGGAGGGGATTTGGCAGTCTTTAACAATGGCAATTTTTCACTCAATTTCCCAGGATTTTTTGGCAATAGGGCCTGTAACATGCAGGATATCTCCAAACCAGGGCTCTCAGAGTGAGTTGCAGATTTATTTCGGCCTTAGTTGTTATTTTCAGGGATTGTAATGGGCACATTTACATCTAGGGAATTCTTGCTACAGGTTGGGTTTTGGCAGAATTGCACATCTCACTCACTACTGCTGAGGTAAATTGTGATGTTTCAGACACTGGTGTGTACCCATTACACGCTTTCATTTTTTCAGCATTTGAGGGTGGATGTCCGGGCCCAAGATGGTCCCCATTGGTGAGAACGTGGGCCATCAGATCTCTTGGGTTTGAAAATTGGGACATATACGCATCAACTTCTCTCCTAATCTCTTTGCGACGTAAATCTTTTTCCTTTTGTTCGTCGCACTGCAGGAGAGTCTGTGGCCAATCAAGGGGAGGGCTAACGCCAGAGTCATTTGGTTTAGATTTGGGCAAGCTAGAATGATGTTGGACGGCTTTAACTAAATCGTCTAAGGGCTCATAAGGAACAACCAATTGTTCCAAATTTCCTAAAGCACTTGATTTTGATTTTCGAGTTTAGGCTAATAGCATATATTTTTTTGAAACAGCAATGGACGCTATTTGACAATTAGTAGCAGGAGTCTTCAGAGTTTTAATAAATTGTTTAGAGGCAGCCGTCATAGATTGTTTGCCTCCTTTGATGTTTTTGGTTTTTTTTTCCATTTTGCTTGCGCCTTTTGCAACGCTACTCTTTTTTTCCACATTACTTGTTTTTGAAAAAATTGTGTATGCAGTTTTTATATTTGTTGCATTAGCTTTAATTTCAGTACATCTTTTATCAAGCGACACAGCCTTTGTTGGAATTGTAGGGGGTATATCAGTAATGATATTGGTAAAGAGGAAGTTGCCTGCAACTTATTGGCACTTAGATTTGCATCTAAACATTCTGAGGGGTTTGTTAGCACGGGGGAGGTATCTTTGTCTAAATACTTCGTAGTGGCTGAGTCTTTACACACACTGACTGGCATCACACTTCTCGCAAAAAGAAGTATATCGTGTTTTGTTTGCCAAGCTATGATAGAAGCAAATTGGCTACTTTTTGCATTCATTTTGTCATTCAAGGTATCAAATTGCTTGATTATATTGTTCATAGTAGTTTGCATTGCATCAAAAGTAACAGCTAATAGTTTGGACACGCCATCATTTACATGTTGCGTTCCATTAACATTTTGCTGGTGAGGAGTGGGAGCTAGAAATGAGGATACTGACTTTTATTTCGATAAGTGATTTCAGATATATTCGGAGAGAAGGACACATTCGGCGAGAATTAAAGTTTTTCCATTAGGGCTTGATTTGAGGAATCCATATTCAATGCATTTAGATCTATGACTGCAATATCTTCATCATTCTCAGATTGTAGCCTGGAAATATCTAACGCTACAGGTGCCAAGGAGTCTCCTCTTAGAACAGTACTGGCAGACAAAGATATATTACATATAGTTAATTCAATTACAACGTGTTCATAAGGCACGACGGGAGGGGCCACTTTCACAGTAGTGCCACTATTAAGAGGAATTACTTGTGATCTGACAATATTTATAGATAGACCTTTAGGAGCTGTTGGGGTGTAAAAAGTTCTAATGTCTGTGGTATTAACATCATTTTCATAGTTCCTACCTCGTTTCTTGCCATATGAGCGAGGTCACGGGGTTGAGCAGGCTGGAGGTATGCCTGCTGAGTTTTTCGATGCGATTTCTGCATTTTCCGTATCAGGAGCTGTGTGCCATGCAATCCGTCGCAGTGGCATGTCAGTTCTTAGTATATAGAGGTTTCGCATCATTGAGTTATTCAAAAAGTAATTCTAGAGTCACAAGCTTGTGTCAAAATATATAGATCTGGTGGTTTAAACTTGCTCAACTACTCAAACTGCCAAGAAAAAAGAAGGGGCAGTTACCAAACCAAAACAAACAGATCAAACCAAACAAAACAAGACCCCAGTAGAAAATAAAGATAAATAATAAAAGTAAAGCACACGCAGAGGGCACCACAGCACCGCAACGCCGCAGCAAAGCAGTGCTTTCCAGGTGCTTTGTGATAGGTGCATGCGCCCTGGTGCGCTCGGGTGCCTCCTTTTAAGAGTTTGTGAACAAAAAGGGGCAGAGCTACAAACCTGCAGGGTAAGAGTATCTAAAAACAAATGAAAAGGATGTAAATATAACTAAAAACACTGAAATACGTATCCAGTTTATCCAAAAGCAGAAGGATGTTGTTGGAGAAGATAGAATACCAATAATAGTTCCAAAGCTGAAACGAGTGTTTACGCAGCAGCAGCAGAGTCTGGTGCAAAGCAGTGCTTTCCAGGTGCTTTGTGCTAGGTGCGCGTGCGCTGGTACGCAAATTCAGAATTCAGCACATGTCAAGACAAAGTAGATCTGGTCCTTTTGATGTGTTGTTATATGTAAAGTCAGGCACCAGTCCCATGACCATGTGCAGTAGCACCTTGGGGCATCTCATGTGCTCAATGGAATTACCAATAATTATCTCAGACCCAAATAACTAGACAGATCCAAAGACTATAGCAAAGTAATACTATATTATCAGCTCAATAAAGTAGGGCAATCTGGCAAACAACAAATTGTAGTTCACACACTCACACTTAGGTTTCGATTATACAAAGGCTTTATACCTTAATATACATCAGCTATGATGTCATGCTATGTGGCAAACTGTACAACCTACTAAAATGAGGCATTGGTTAAGGGAACATATGTACCTATATGTCATATAAGTATTAGTAACGATACTGGATGCCCCGTACCTGGTAGGCATACATTGAACCACCTCTTAATACGTATGGGAGGGATTATAGCAGAATAACAGCAGCAGATTGGCCTGTAAAACATTATCTAGCATGTTGCTACATAGACCTCTATTATTGGTTGGCATTCTCTCCCAAACTTGGACTTTCGGCTCGGTAGCAGCAAATAAGCAAAACGAAACTCAGGGACAGGGCCGCTTTAGTTGAGCTATATTTTCTTCTGCAGCAAGCTTCTATATGTCTCATATACCTTGCGCTTCTGCGTATTTACATCCACTTCATCTCTTCTCACTTATTTCTTTGATGCACATGATTGCTTCATTCTTTAAGTATTCATATATCGTTTCAGTGCATCCTCGTGTCTTTCCTTCATGTCTGATTTTCTTCACATCTCTTCAAAGCTTACTGGTTCCTGCGAATCTCCAACCACCCTTTCAGTTTGAGGGAACATTTGATACGGTTGTCTGAGTGCATATTGTCTCTCATATACTCAATGCAGTATTGGGACAATACCTGGTGTCACACACAGGGCTCTTCTACTACTGTTCCAGTATAACAGAGGTGAGGGAGGCTGGAGCTAGAGATGTGTGTATCTTCTCCTCAACAACCATGTGGAGTAATAAAATAATTTGGGGACCATAGAAAATTGTATTTACTATTTAGCCTACATTTTCCAATATTTGAGAATGTCCATTCCACGATACAAGAGTAAAAGGACAGGAGGCTATAGCTTCCCTGTGGCTACACCTACTCTTTGGAACACTTTGCATGCACATATCAGAAATGAACGATCTTACCAGCTTTTCAAGAAACTGGTCAAAACATGGCTCTTTGATGAATATGATTGATGTCTCCTCACCGGCTCACAAGTCTTGTATCTGTAATGTTTATCTGTTTGTCCTCACAACCAAATCTTGTAACAATTTAACGTATGTAACTCACGCTGTGATACCCCTGAAAGTAATCAATAAAATAAATAAATGTGACTCTGTTTATGTAACTTAGCCCAACAGGCTTGTTTGAGGAAGGAATCGGAAACATCGTTTGTGTCAAAGGTTTCCCACCGGCTCACCTGAGTTCTCTTCTTGTGGCGTTCCGCCGAGGACTCCTTCTCCCGGCCGGACCAGGACTTGTATAAGTGCGCGCGAGTCGAGTCTGACTCCAGCGCGAGCGTTCAAAGTTCCAGGAAGTCGCGTGTTCCAGGACGTCCAGGAAGAGGATCGAAGAAAGGTAAGAGATACTGGAAACAAGGAAAAAGGGACCAAAGGGCGCTCTAAAGGCAGTCTTCCATTCGTCCCCTTCCCGGATACGGATTGATAGGCACCCCAGAGGTCCAACTTCGTGAATATTACTGGGCCTCTGACAGCTTCCAGGATATCTGAAATCAGAGGCAGAGGGTACCGATCTTTGAGGGTGCATTGATTTAGACCACGGTAGTCGAGGCAGGGTCTGAGTTCCTTGGAATCCTTCTTAGGAATGAAGAACAATGAGGCACCCGCTGGAGATTTTGAGGGTCTTATGGTGTCATTTTCTAAATTGATGTCCAGGTATTCTCGGAGGGCCTTTTTCTCAGGTTCTGAAAGGATAAACATTCTGCCAAAGGGAATTACTGCCGAGGGATCTGTCTCAATGGCACAATCTTCGGGTCTGTGAGGGGGTAAAGCCTGGACTATGGCAGTCGAAAAGACATCAGTATATCCTTGGTAGACCTCTGGGACTTGTACAATGTTGGAAACCATGAGTGAGGTTTTTTGCTCTCCTGAATGTTCAATAGCTGGTGTTAAGGAGAGATCCAGGGATAAACAGTGGGACATACAAAACTCAGAGCCCAGAAACAATGACCCTGCTGTCCAATTAATGTACGGATAATGTCTTTGAAGCCAGGGCATACCCAGAACCATTGGGTAATGGGCTGATTTGATGATGTCGAATGTAATCTGCTCTTGGTGGTGTTTTATGGAGAGACGGACCTCTTTTGTCTGTAGGGTTATGGGTCCTGAAGAGAGAGGTCTCCCATCAATTGCTTCTACCGGCTGTTTAATGTTCCATGACTCATATGGTATTTTATGTCTGATAACCCAGTCTTGATCAATGAAAATTCCCATAGCTCCACAGTCCACCAGGGCCAGTATGGGATAGGTCTTGTGCTTGGAGGGCGATAGAAAGGCCTGTAGCACCACCATGTTATTCTGTCCAGGAGAGTTCAAGGATGTGATTGATGTGGAGCAGACATCTTTCTTCCGAAACCTCGCTCCATCTAGGACCGGGAGCTGGCGTTTCCCGAACGCCGTGGAGGGGCTAAAGGACATTCTCTAACGAGATGCTTGTCTGAGGCACAATACATACACAGGCCGGTGTGAATTCTTCTCATCCTTTCTTGTGGAGTAATTGGCCCACGAAAGGCGCCTATATGCATTGGTTCGGAGTCGTTATCAGGGGTTGAGACAGGATCGGATTTCACAGTCGACTCCGGAGGGGTTCGTTGAAAGGCAGTCTTAGCCTTTTTCCTTTCAGCCCTTCTTTCCTGGATACGAAAGTCTATTTTTAAGGCTAGATCTACCAAAGCCTGAAACTAACTGGGGCGAGCCACTCTGGCTAATTCATCCTTGATATCGTCATTTAGACCCCTGCAAAATAAGGTGAAACTCGCTTCAGGGCCCCAATCAGCCTCCTTTACCAGCTGTTTGAATATGGTAACGAACGTTAGCATATCCTGAGATCCTTGCCGAAAATCAAGTAGGCGTTCCTGGGCGCTGAACACTTGTTCAGGGCGGTCAAACATAGACTTGAGTGCCTGGATAAATGCATCATAATCGTCCAGGAGGACGTCTCCAGAGTTCACTAGGGGAGTGGCCCAAGATAATGCATTCCCTGTAAGATGGGAGATTATGAAGCCCACCTTGGCCCTGGAAGTTGAAAAATAATAGGGCTTGAATGTAAAATGCACCAAGCAGGAATCCAGAAATCCACGTAAGGATTTTGGCGAGCCATCGTATTTGTCTACCACTCCACCCAGTATCACGCTTTCCTTATTGGCAGAGTCACGTGACAGCACTAATTGTTTCAAGGCTGCGTTCTCTGCCTTTAAGTTCTGTACCTCGGTTGTTAGCTTCTGCATGCCGCGCATGAGGTCCTGGACCGCTTTCTCCATAGCGGTATCAGTGTTGATCGTTTGGCGTCTCAATCTGTCAAAGGTTTCCCCCCGGCTCACCTGAGTTCTCTTCTTGTGGCGTTCCGCGGAGGACTCCTTCTCCCGGCCGGACCGGGAATTGTATAAGTGCGCGCGAGTCGAGTCTGACTCCAGCGCAAGCGTTCAAAGTTCCAGGAAGTCGCGTGTTCCAGGACGTCCAGGAAGAGGATCGAAGAAAGGTAAGAGATACTGGAAACAGGGAAAAAGGGAAGAAAGAATAAGGGAGTTGGCCAGGAACTTGGAAGGGTAACGCCGAGCAGCACACACACGTCGAGACACTACCTAGAGATAGCGTTGAGACGCGCGGAGGCACGGGGGCGTGGCCCATTTATAGAACGTGCCGTGTCCGACGTACAGGCTAGTACGGCACACGGCACTGGGCACGGCCATGTTGGAAATATCAAGGAGCACACTCTCCGTCTGGACCAGGACCAGGAAGACCCAAGTAATTGGTTTTCAGATGAAAACTGAACTTAAGTTATATTGCTTGGAATCCCACCATCTGGAATTCTCTACCCTCTTCCATTAGAAATGAACAATCCTATATCAAATTTTAAAAAGCCAAAAATTGGCTCTTTGATAAAAACAATTGATTTCTGTTTGTAATTACTGCATTATCGTTTTACTGTCACCAATTCACTTACTGTTTGTAATAAACACAGTGATACCCATGGGTCTGGGCGTTACATATATGCCATAAATAAATAACTGAAAAATTCAGTAAGAGCGAGCTCAGGCAAACCCCATGTATGTACCATGCTATTTGTAATACACATAATCCAAAGTATGTCTGATTTATATATTCCAAAATATCATCACTTGTTCATAGTGTGTTCAACGTGCGCAGGCAATTTACAAATGCAATTTCAGCAATTTCTCTAACATACCTTTATATAGGAAATCAATCTGCACTTGGAAAGTCTATTGCTGTTAATAAAATACATATTATTTATATTCAGCTATCCGCTGGCACACATTCTGAATGAGATACACATTGCAGAAATGAAAAATGTGTGAATATACCAGGAGAAGGTCTTTGGACTGTTGAGTAGACTGCAGCTGCGACACAGAGTTACTCCCCTACTACCCTTCTTTTTTCTTGTAAATATACCAGTAAGATAACTTTGTAAAGAGAGGATTGAGGTTCTGATAGGATGAAATCCAATTTTCTTCATTTTTATGTAAAAGGCCGTGCTCCATTTCCCAGGTGATATACAAAATGGAGCACCTGGCCCCTGTTGTATTTTTCTTGTGTAAAGTCTGCGCAAAGCCAGTGAATGTTCTTAAATAAAGGTTCTCACTCTCACCTGTTTGATATTCTCTGGGGTTTTATAGTTATTAAGATAATTTCATTTCATTCATATAGGGACTATATTGAACCCACAATGGTCACATCAAGTTGAAATACTCCAAACATATCTTAAACATTCTTTTATTTGGAGTTTTTTCAGCGGGTCATTCTTTCTTTATTTTCTATTTCCACAATGGGACGTATTTCTTTGGTGTCCACACAGTGTGATTGAGTCAGTATTTACTCACTATGCTTGTGATAACATGCAGTCGCCTTACTTTTAGGCCAGTTTCACTTTCAGGGGAAATATAGAGCGCCTTTTATGGCCTTTCATGCTAGATCGCCTATTGCAGGTAACACACAGCATTATGTAGCGGGGTGAAATGAAAAGGTCTGATACTGCAGGTAAGGGAAGTGAACTTCTTTACTACCTTCCAGTGACAAGGTATATACATCAGGTAAGTCCAAGGGTAAATAAGTAAGAAAGTACACAGGAGACATCCACCTGCCTCCACTCTCACAGGTTGCCTCACTCCAACTGAAATTCATGGAACTTACAGGGGCACTCACACCACAACATTCCACAGACATAACATTCCACCAGGCATTCTCTCAAGCAAGCATTCATGCAGCACCAAGGCAGGAAACACAAGACACAACACATTACTCAATTCACCTTGAGCAGTCAAGACTTTCAAACATTATGACATCCTGTATACCATGGCCTTCCATGTTAGTCCACTCATTGTAGGTTTCGTATATATCATCACTTGATTTGTCTGAAATGGTCTAGTCTTTTCTTTGGCCCTTACGTTGAGACGCATGTTGTTTCAGTTTCAGGCTGGCGTGAGTGGGATGGCAGTTGATTGTATATATATTTGGGAAGCTTACAGTCCTAGGATGTTTTAGCAGAAAAGATATTAGCATCTGAGACACGATTTAAGGTTACCACAGTACCATAATGATGGATATCATTTGAATATGTTTTTTCGATGAAGCATGGTATGGCGATTCCCTAAGAACTTTTTTGCACCTATTTTTTAGGATATACAGAAGAGGTTTTACCGTTCCTTATTTAGGGGCATCAAATGGTTTGATTGATTGGACAAAACAGGAAAAAACAGGAAAAACAGATGTTCTCTGTAAGTGTTTCATGCTGAGCGTAATCCAAGGTAACATAATGGTAACATTGGGGGCACTATTCTAACCCTGTGCTACGGTACATTTTGTATGTTTTTTTTAAATTTGAAGATGCCGATATTTACCGGTATATCATCTATATATAAGTTATCCTTATATTATACATGGATAATTAATATTAGTCACTACATTTGGATTTATTACTCAGGAGTGTTCTATTTGTCTGTTTCGTTAGACTAAGGGAGCCAGTCCTGATGAAAATGATGTCCACATTTGGGAGGTGGAATTGTTGAAACTAGAGTAGGGGTGACTACCTAGCGCCGCTTCAAGAACTCAACATTGAAGACAACAATAGAAGTTGCAAAAAAGTGGCCTCATCTAGTAGACTCATGGTTCACAATAACTAGAGGAACATTATAGGTTATGGTTTTATAATATGCACTCGTTAGCAAGTACTTGTTGTAAGTACGCTTGGCCGCTTGGACGTGCTGCTCCTGCACCTACTTTCGTGTGCTGAGTACTGTGCTTTACTTGGATTAGAACTTTTGGCTTGTGGACCTAAGTCCCGCCTCCTTTTTTGCCCAATTGCTGCTCTGAATATATACGAGTTCGCTCGCGCGCACACCCGCGCATGCCCCCACCGCGCACGCGCACTCGTTAGCAAGTACTTGGTGTAAGTACGCTTGGCCGCTGGGACATGTTGCTCCTGCTCCTACTCTCGAGTGCTGAGTCCTGTGCTTTACTTGGATTGGACCTTTTGGCTTGAGAACCTAAGTAAGCAACTACTGACTGTTGATAACTGCAAGTGGTTCTAATAAAAGTATTTGGTAAACGTATTTTGGACTATCTTGGACTAACTCTGAAAATTGTTTCTGTTTGTGTAGGTCCCGCCTCCTTCTTTGCCCAATTGCTGCTCTGAATATATACGAGTTCACTCACGCACCCGCGTGCGCGCACTCGTTAGCAAGTACTTGTTGTAAGTACGCTTGGCCGCTTAGCCGCGAAGGCACGGAGGCACAGCGGTGTTTGATACGAGTTTGGATCTGTCTAGCCCTGGTTTGTTGGCAACCAATTAAGGCCAGATATACATTTTTATAGACATTTTTGGGGGACAGGTGTTAAACGTTGGTGAGTGTGGATCTGTTTTGTTTGTTTTGGTCTGCTTGACGCTGTTTTCACTATCATCTGTCTTTATCACACACTGTGATTTAAAGGATGGCATTTTCTACGTACAAACTTACCGCAAATATGCTGCCACTTGCACCTCTAACTCTGCCAACTTCTCTCATTCCTGTCCCCACAACTGCAGACATTCCTTGTTCTGCCACAAATCCTCAAATGTTCTTTTCTGCTTCATCATGTATGCCAACTGCCTGCTCGGAAAACATGCAAACTAGATTCCCATTTAATGTACAATTAAACAGAGCGATTTTGACTCCCTCGTTGCCGCATCCCGCATCTCCTTCTAGTGCGGGCACGCCTTCCCCACTGACTATAGGGAAAGTGTATGCATCTGACTGTACACCATTAGGGCGAGCAAATCCTCAGAATGTTTCTGATGTCACGATGATAGCTTCCTTGAAAAACAAACATGCTTTGTCCAAACTGGACATGCGTATATCCCCTATTGAATTCCCGCACTTGTACCCTGATCAGTCAGTTATTTCTATCCATGCAAGCCAACGTGAGTCACCCATCTCTGATAGGGGGGATGACATCACGTCTGGCTCACAATTCATCTCTCGTGAGTCTCTAATGTCAAAGGTGTCCTGCCATTCCTCAACAGTACACCCTATTCCTATGTTACAATAATTTTCTTTTCCAACTCCTCGACCAAACAAACCTTTCACGACAGATAATACTATTCACCATTTACTCATGCTTCAACCAGCCCTTACAGCCATAAACACAGCTGTCTTTAGCTTATGTAAACTATATGAGTCATTAGATACCAAATTGGCCAAACAAACAATCCAATTTGAGGAGCTAACGAAATGGCTATCCGCCCAAAATCTAACCAAAAAGGATAACAGGAGTCACAATCAGTCAATATCTGTGGCGCTGAGTGAGTCGGTTGTGTGTATAGAGGAGCAAAAGCTACGGAACCTGTTCCTCAGACACCAGTAGCTGTAGCCGCTTTGGCCATGACACCATGCCCATTACCTCCAGTTCCTGGCATTATCTGCAACCCTGAGCATCTGCCCTCTGTACAACCTTCTACGGAACCTAGGGCAAACGAGTGGTGTTGATGCTGTTACGATCTCTCAGAAAAATAAAAAAGCAGATGAATCACCATGCTCAGGATCAGGACATTTACAGCAGTTAAAAGCCAGAAATCAGAAATGTTCTAAAAAGAAATCAATAGCGCTTATAAAAAACAAAGAACATGGCTGGACTGAAACACTTAATGCTTTTTTCAAAGCACTTGGGAAAACCTCAACTAAACAGACATATCAAAAAAATGAACTGGTTCCAACAGTGAATCTATCAGAATCAACGAACAAGGTGTTAGCCAACAATCGGTGTGTACCTTCAGCTAGCACCACCAGTCAAACTCTAGGTTCGAATAACTCATTTTCTCCACTTTCCTAGTTGGTACACGCGCTTCAACATCCAAGAGACACTGTTCAATTGGCTGACCTCACACTTCAGACTGCCAAACCTGGTGTTAACACCATTGCTGCAAAGGTAGCCATAGCTTCGAACTTACAAGTTCCTGTAGGCGAACCCATTCAGGAATCGTTGAGGCCTCAGCCACCCGTGAGCAAATCTGATTTACATCCGAGAGCTGTGTCCATTGCCCAACTACCTAAAGATAGCTCCTTAATCGAATCAGCTATGACACAGGTTGCCATGGAGGAAATAAAAAAGAGAGTGGATGAATATATAGCAAATCATTCAGCAAAAGTATTTCTTAATTCCGCAATACCGCCAACTGCCCCGGCGGTTATATCTCGGGGTAGTGCAGAAACACGATCATGCCAGCAAACAGACATATTTTTGAGACCTAATGGCATATCTCGGCCTGAAGAACTGAACCCTCTAAAGACCAGTGATAAAACGGCACAACCAAAATGGACTCCTCGTAAGTTCGAGCTGCCGCCCACTCCCCGGCACATAAACCCACAACGAGCCAATTTGTATAAATTTATTTTAAAATGTAGTGAGGGTAATCATCCTGTATACGATTTAAATCAGCAGAGTGTCCTAAATATTTTTGGAGAAATTGAAGAATTGCAGAATATCTCCACCTTAGACATTGACCAAAATGAATTTCTTTCAGATTGTTTAACATCGGTAGTGAGAGTATGGATCCCCTCGGGGGTGGTTTGGCAATCCATATGGCATTGCAAGATGGAACTTTTTTATATGGGCTTTTTACTAGCTGAGAACTCTGAGGGTGTTGTATCAAAAGTGCAAATCTCCAAAACAGAACCAAATATGATTCAGGGCACTAACAGAGAAAGGTGTGAAACAATAAGAACTTCAAGCTTGCATCAGTAACCATCAATCTTTCCTACTTTATCAAACCTAACGATTGTAAGTTAGAACACTAGAGGCAATGCCCACTTACACTCCTCTTTTAAAGACATGTCTGAACTATACCATATCATAGCTCTTCACGAAACATGGCTAGTCAACACCCCAATTTGGGATAATTATGAGCTTGCGTTGATCCAGGCTGTCCCTAGTGGAGATAGACCATCTTCTGGTTTACTCGTAGCGGTTCACATTTAGTCCAGTTTTACGATTTCACCCTGGGCATCTGTGGGAGCATATGTTCAGCTCGTAAAAATTTCGAATCGCAATAAATCTCTAGCTTTGATTAATATTTATCGCAATGTTGCGGCAATGTTGGCTGAGGCATTCTACTCTGGATTAATTAACATCTTTCACAACATTCTATCAGTCTCCTCCATAATCCATACTGTTATTGTAGGAGATTTACACCTAGACTGTTGGAATGACAAACGTCAAAACCAAACATTGCGAAAATGGATAACATTCATGAGTGAATGTAACTTCATCATGGTTAATGGTGCAGTCACGGGTGATCTGCCCCCACATTATACTTGGCACCGGGGGTTAAGTTCCAGTATTATAAATGAAATTTATGTTGATCATAAACTTTTCCAACATGTTAAAAAACTAACTATAAAAGATCATTTACATAGTTATCATAGTCTTTTGATTCTCCAACTTGAATGGAATTATTCCCAAACAAATACAAGAGAATACTACCACCCTAAACTGACGGTAAATTCAGCACGATCTAGCATAATCTGGACACAAGAACATTAGCCAAGTTCAAAAATGTTATAGATGCTCATTTCAATTCTAAGCATCCGAAACAGTACTTTGACTTACTTTAACCTTTCGCAAAGACAATCACGATTCCACAGCAAAATAAAATTCGCCATGCCCATTTTTTTGACTCTGAAACACACCGAGTTAAGGCTGAGTTTAGAAAAACCAAAAGACGTCTCTTAGGCTCTACCTCTATGACCCTCTGGTGAGATCTAAAAACTTCCAAATGCAAATACAAAAACTGGCTACGAGGGCATAAAGCACGCTTGTTTCAACAAGATAGTGAAGCGATGTTGCATGCAATGTGCAAAAAAAACTGAGCAGGAATGTGGCATCTCTTAAATAACCATACATATCATCAACAAGGAGATGCTCAAATTAATGGCGTAAAATGAAAAAGAGTAGATTGCACACTTTTCTGCCTTATATGCTGATTCAAACTATGCAAATCTTGTTTATGAATCAACATCCACATCGTCCTGGCAGCTTGATTCTTCATATGATACAATCCATGCCCTGATCCTGAAAAATAGTACCTCAAGAGCACAGGGTCCGGACGGGCTATCCAACCATATGTTTAAAATGAATCCTCATGAATGGGCGTTCATCTTAGAATCCATCTTCAGAGACACACTAAACACAGGACTAATCCCACCCTCTTGGAGAACTTCTATGATTATCCCCATTTTTAAAAAGGGTGACCGGTGCGTCCCATCAAACTATCGCCCAATTGCGTCGCTGGACGCACCTGGCAAGATTTTCACTAAATTGATCTTGCATTACTTTAATGCTTGACGAAGAACTGTAACCTCCGAGATCAAAGCCCAATGTCATGCACAGAAACAATTTTTTTTTGCATTTATAGATCTTAATGCTGCATTTGATTCAGTTAGTCGTTTATTATTGATGTCCAAGTTCATTAGAGATCACTGCCCAAACTCTTTGTATGATATCATGCATTCCCTACATTCCAATACATCATTCGGGTTCGTATCACCATTGATGGATTACTTTCAAAGAGTATTGATACGTATCGAGGTCCGAAGCAGGGCTGTTCGTTGGCATCTTCCATCTTTAATTATTTTATAGACGATGTCAGAGTGCCTTTGTTCAAAATTACATCTGACTCGCCCACATTTAATAGCCACCAGATCCAAACACTAATGTATGCGGACGACCGCGTGTTAATATCTAAAACCCATATTGGGCTTCAGAGACTACTTGATGCCTATTAGCGTTAAACAAATTAAAAATCAACATAACAAGACGCAAATTGTACAATATTCGCCCAGGTGCAATGGTCCCCTTGCACATGTCTGGAACATTAATAGCTCTCCTATCATGGTAGCACAACATTATAATTACCTAGGTATGTATTTTGAAGGGAAAAGGAAAGCACAGGGCCATATGGAGCGTGTGGAGGCCAAACTAGCCTCAGCCATCTCCCAAGCTTGCTTTATCATGCACAGATACAGCACATTTTCTATCAAGCCGACTTGGTATTTCTGGAATTGGAAAATTATACCATCTTTAATGTATGGTTTGGAAACTATGCCTCGTGATTCATCTTACCAATTCATAAAATGGGAAGCTAAATTTTGGAGATCAGTATTACATCTTCCACAAGGTACTCCGGCAGCTTGGATTAGGTACAAACTTGGGCTGGTTTCGCTCCAGGCGCACTATAACTGGCGAGTGTGCTCTCTTCTAAAAAAATGTTTGTCAACTAAACTAAATGTCTTCCTGAAGGTGGTTTTTCAGTAAATGTTTTCGGTAAAGCATCCATTTGTAAATAACTGGCATGGAAAAGTATATCAAATATTAGCCGACACAGAGATTTCTCTCGAGCTACTGCTAGGCAACCCAGATAAAGCCAAACTAAAGATCAATCAGCTAGATTGGATAAAAACAAGAGAACTATGTCTAACCTATCATGATGGGGATGTACTTCGATTTCCACCTAAAAAAGTTAGTACTTTACCACAATATTTGGCATGCTGTCCCATGGTCAAATTCCGAAGTGGAATACTCCGACTACGTTTTAATCTATGGGCCACATCTAATATCAAAGCAAAACGTAGACTTTTGCCCCCTGATAAAAACACTTGTCGATTTTGTGCAGAGGGTAACACGCGTGAAACTCTAGCTCATATAATCACGGACTGTCATGTGTTACAGCCCAAAAGAGAAATATTTTTTGGTAGACACTGTAAACGACTGGGGAGCATAACAAAACAAGAATGTTGGTCTATAATATTAGGATCGGACAACATGCGTATCCAAATAGCAACCATCAACTATCTACAAAATTTCAATTTGGAAGAGGGAGCTGATGACAACGAAACATAAGGAAATATGGTGATATGTTTGTTCAGAAGAGTTACCTTGAGATACCCTGTGTTACTTTGTGACTGCTGTTACTGATAAGCATGAGCATTACATAGAATCTGTCTAAAGTGATTCCAAAGTGAAAGATGAAATGATGTGATTTTTGTTCGAACGCCTATCCGTTGTTTCCTTTTTTCACATTCATCGGCTTTATCTTTTAGCCTTCTTCTTTATTTTCATAACTTTTTTCTTATAAAACATATCAATATCATATTCCTTTTATATATATAACTTGAGCCTTTTTTATTGATGTTAAAACATTTTGTTTTATTGTAGTGTAATTGTTTTATGACTTTGTATATTTGAAAGGTTGATTTAATTCAGCCAATACAAATATATATATACACATCAACATGTCATTGATTTTTAGAATTGGGGTCCATAATTAGTAGAGGACCATTTTTGTTCTTGTGTTACAACATGAACATTGACTTGTTCTTGCACTTTAAATGAAATTGCACATTATATTCAGGAAAGCACATAGCACGTTTTTCATCGAGGTATCTTTGTCCACGCTTCACAGGCTACACACTGTTCTGTTCTAGTTGGGGAGAAAATCACATTATATTTGATTACAGTAAGGCATCACCTCAGTAACTAGCGTTTTGATTCACCTGGTCTCTGTTTTTCTTGAATTTACCCCAACCGGATAAAAGACAGTGAACAAAGAGGGAGTTTGAAGGGCAGAAAGCGAAAAGAGCAAATAACGAAATGTGTGCACAGAGCTAAGCACAAACATATGAGGAGTCAGATAGATGGACACGGAGAGAGTTAACAAGAGGGAAATGGTAGCAGAGATAGAGAATACGTATGACTGTAGGTGGATACAGAAGCAAAAGAGAAAAGGGGAAAATAACATTCCTGCCTTCCTTCCAACAACAGAACTGCACTACTGACGTACGTACTAAGCCCAATGTTGGTGCCTTCCGATTGCAATGTCCTCATCTGCTCTCACACTCGTTTTGTGCTCTAAGCAATACAATCCAAAGAAGGAAGCATAGGAAGATAGGTGGACAGAGAAACAGGCACATAAACACAAAATACAGGGCCACAAGGATGGAGAAAGGCAAAGGCAGGAACAGAGACAAAAAAATACAGAGGGACCTAGACACAGAAATACAGACACAGAAAAAGGACAACAGAGACAATAAAGGGCAGATATCTACACAGTAGGGCAAAAAAAGGTGTCACAGAAAGCCATTACCACAGAAAGGCAGTGGCACACAGAATGAAATGGTCAGAGAAAGATAGTGACACAAAATGATATAGTCATATGAGTACAGGGGCACATTTACACCAAAAGACATTGGCATCGAATGACAGGGAAACATGATCCTGCACATGCTCTATTAGGGACAGACAGGAATACAGTAAATGAAACAGACACATTGGAGCACAGCCACAGCAGGGACGTCATTTCACCAAAATGCCAGGGGTAGCATCACATGGCCTTTGACCTCTGATGACATCACAGGAAGGGATGCCATTAGACCCCGTCCACAAGTGACATCACGGGAAGTGATGGCACACAACCTTTCACCCGTTAACAAGACAGGATGTGGCATCACAAAGCATTGTTTTCAGTAAACTCAGAAAGATTTGATTACAATATCACTATAATATGATATACTTTTCATACGGGAATGGATCCCCATATGTAGCGTTAATATTAGTCTGTGTAGGCCCATAATACCAAATTACTGTAGATGTCCAATCCAACAACCTGGACTATTGTACATGATTTGGGCTAAACTGTAAACAGACAGAGCATCTCGAAGAGGCATAAACCCCAAAATGCAGAATCCAGCGCCTGCCAAGTGTCTGGCCACTGACTGGAAACAGGAACTGACCAACACAAGTGCAACCAGAAAAACGATGGTCCGGAGGGTTGACCAGAGCTGTGTCAGTGGTTATGAATAATTGGAAACCTTCTAGCCATCACCTTTCTGTTGTGCTTATTTGGTAATTAGCCCACACGTTTTTTTTGTTAGAAATTAGATAGAGGGGAAATATGTGTTGCAGATCACAATAATTGCAGGGCTTTTTATCTTATAATGTAAACAGCAGCAGCATCTCCTTGACATCACACCTAGAAAAGGCCCATTTTATTATTTTCTTTGGTCCTTTATATCTTGCGTAATGCCAGCCTCCTTCAGCTTCTCAGCACTGCAACAGGAAACACATGTTGCACTGCATCCTCGTGTTCCCAAAGGAAGTATGTTATCCCCTAGCTATCTTGAGGAAATGAAATGATATTTGATTTATTTATGTTATTTTATTTGTATTTACTTATTCATTTACTTATTTATTGTGTTGAACCAACAGATGGATTACTTCAAAGGCAGAGGGCAACTTCATGTAAATTAATTATCTCACCTTGCGTCTATCTACAGTGTGCCTGTGATGCAGGTCTGGCAGATCTGGATCAGGGCCCAAACAGGATTGGTGGCAGAAGCCACTGGGGCACACTCCTCTCATCAAAGGTCAAGTGGCTCACTGGATGTGCAAAGCAGACAACGAGAAACACTGATGAGATTTGCGTACATGCTGTGCTGTCACTTAAGTAGAGGAGGCATGGTATCACAAGTATGACACAGACATAATAGGCACAATGTGTAACACCTTTATTGAAGTTTCTGGAGTTGGAAAAACTCCTACTTTGCCCTATAACTAAGATTGGAGTAGTCTCCACCATCAAACGGTAAACAAAACAGTCCTAGTGGAGTCTGTCAAATCAAAATGGCCTATGCTAGCAAAAACATAATGCCTGTCCTATCTCTTGTACAAAAAGTGTACAAAGGAGAAATGTATCTGAAGGAAAAATCAGTTTTCAAAACAATAAAGGTGGCTGGATCAGCTCTCCTCCCCACATTCGACCACATGGAGTAAGGCAGTCTGTATATGCAGGATGGCACACTCTGTCTGGGGTTTTCAACACAAAAGAACAGTTCCAAAATGTGAAGTGAGGCCAGCCTAGCCTTTCACGTTAAAGTTGTCTTTCTAGATGTTCAAACAATGGTTAAAGTAAAGGTTCACGTGGGTCCCCCTCTGTCGGGCTCAGACCGCTTCGGATGTCGAAAACCTTCGAATGTGTGTAGCTTTCTTTACAGACCTCCACAGGACCACTTCAACTCGAAGGTCAAGGTTCAACTTGCTTTATCGTTACTGAAGAGAGGGTCTCTGGAATGTCCCATGTGACTCCTATACGCATGACAGACCAAAGACTAAGAAATGAGAGATGCCAGTCACTGTTTGGCCATCCCCCAGGAGGGCCAGTAAATTCTACATATGTGGGCAGATACTCTCTCAGACAACCGACAACTTTATCCAGCTGATGTCCTTATGGATACAGGTGCCTCAACACTGGACCGGGTTAACTAACGATAAATATCCAGCTGTGCTGATGTCATTAGAGACACCATGACATAGTAATGTTAGCCATGAAGCAAACTGGAATCCCTGCACAAAGTTACACAGACACATACATGCAAACACGAAGAACATGCTTACATAGTCCTGTAGAGGATGGATAGATGCACAAACTGTCGAAAATCTTTTTTATTTTTTTTCATTAGCAAAAATGCAGAAACACGAGAAAGCAAGAGATGCAGAGCAAGCTTGCAGTCGCTTATTGCAACTAAACATATGGAACTTTGGGATCGTATAGAGTACCACTAACCCAGAAAGAAAATAGTACAATATAGACATATAGAAATAATAGCATAACTATTGTAGAGTTACATGAAGCCTGAGGCTTCATAATAAGGATGAAGGAAAACAGATTTTACAGCACGCTGCTCAGAACTGGTGCTCACAGCTAAGGTCAGAGGCGACCAGAATATTCCTGGCTCCAGGGACAGGGAGTCAACTGCAAAATAGCAGAATAAATCCTCACTAATTACAGACCAAAAAGTTCAGTTTTGTGGTCCTCACCCACGTAGTGCGTCCGAGCCGAACAATAGCCATTTACCCGCAGTGGGAAGAGGCGCAGTTCCCAGCATAGAAGACAAGAAGTGATACATGTGTTGTTTAACAACGTTTCAACTTGCAAGCACTCTCTCAGGCTAGGTGGATAAACCAGTGGCATCAATGGGGACACATAGTCTTTCTCATCACATTGAGAAGGTACACAGAGCCCTGAGAACAGAGCGGGGTCCCAGCCTGAGGAGACCCGCTCCAGACAATCAGCAAACACAAATCCAGGGGTGGATGGCAAAGGGAAAGGGCCAATTGTAGTCCTGTGACCCTGCAACTATGTAATAGATCGATTTTGGGAAGGCTCAGGCAAGACCAACTGACATGCAAGGACCTCTATAGGTGCAGTCTATAGGCACTACCACCCCAGCCACCCAATAGTATGGGCTCATAGGTTTTTGGGGAATGGTTCTAAGTTGTGACAACATTTGCTAACAAAAGCGCCTGACACAGGCTCAGGAGCTGTGATTGCTGGAGAATAGATTTCCTGTATGATCCCTGTCTATTTGAAAAATAAAAGATGGTTCTATATTGCCCTTGGCTGAGTCCTCCGCCATTACTAGCAGAGGGTTCGTTGGGCCATGGGTACTCTGCTGAACGGTGATTGTGTAGCATGAACCTCCTCCTCTGGTATCTAGTTTACATTACAAACAATGCACCTTTCACTGAGACTTTCGAGTGGTCTACTTCCTTTCACCGACTACTCTGTTACTCAGTATCACTGACTTCACAGCTATCCTTACTTCAAAGTTCATTCACAGGTCTGCCTTTCTTCGCGTCTCATCCACACGCATGCAGCCTTCACTTCCGATATAATGTTGCCACTTCAAACATTCTTTTAACACAAACCAGTTTCTCAGGTAGGCTGGCCAACTCACCAGCTGTGTGCGTTTCTTTCTTGGTTTACCAATTTTCAATTCACGAGTCAAGGTTAGTACCACAGGCTTGACCTCATCTCCCCAACTCTGCTGTCCACCCGGGAGGGTTACTGGCGTCCTTGAACCACAATGCAGCCTTTTGATGTGGGATTTGGCCTTCTCCACGTGTCTTTTGCGGCCTGTCAGAGGCAACATACTCCCATAGGGAACTCTTGGGGTTTTCAACCTGCTGCTCTCGTCCTTTGGTCTGTCGCTCTGCTCCAGTAGGATTGCCTTCTCCCCGGAAGCGCTGCTCGTACTTGTGTTCCGCCTTGCTCAGAGCGTGTCTTTGGGTTCAGCATTTTATCTGTGTGAGGAGAGCTAATTGGTATCACGTGTGTGCCCTTAAAGTGAAGTGTCTGAATTTGCCTGACCCGATGTCCAGTACGATGTATGACGGTTAGTCTGGTTACTCTCAGTCACCCTCTTTCTCGGTCTAGTGTTTATGTAAAAAGGGGGGGGTTGGGACCTCGGAGAACCCTGAAAAATAGGATGGGTTAGATAAACAAAAGGGGGGAATACAGCATCTCACCACCGGCTGTCTCACCCCCACTCCTCAAATACCCCTCACCCAGGTGTTCCTCCCGCACTGGTACAACCCCAGGGTCACAGTCCAAAGGTGATGGCCATGCCCTGGCCACCTGAGAGAGTGATCCCCAGGCAACAGCGGGCAAGATGCCCTCTGGTTTCTCACACTGAGTACTGCAGGCTGATTTTACCTATTCCCAACTAGCTAGACCAAGTCCCCATACTCTTCCTGTTGCTACAGTACTTGGTATGAGCTGCACAGACACTAATGGACTGCCAGCCTGTTAGTGATGGTGGCTTTGGGGATTTTTCTACATCTCTGTTATTTCTACAGCTAACGAGATCTAGATTCCAGGTGAAATAACGCTGTGGCACATTTAGCTGCATTTACAACCACCTTTTTCAGGTGCAACACAAATATCTGCTCTTAGCACTGTCTCTTTGACCAGTGACCCAGGGGTCGCAAGGACATGTGATCTAGGGGTAGCAGAGGTGGAGCCAGGGGTAGGAGCTGTTACCGCAGCAACCCCAAAATGACGTCCCTTAGTCACAGAATTATAGGTGCTCAGAAACAGATATTGAGATGCACACAGGGGGCACAGGCATAGAAAAACCTGGACACAGAAATAAAAGGGTGCATAGACACAAACATACAATGGCACTAAAATATAGGCGCACATAGCAACAGAAATAAAAGAGCATATAGGCACAGACAGAAGGAAAGAAACCCAAGGCCACAAAAATACAGTGGTACATACATACTGAAACACAGAAGTGACAGAAAGACATACGAACATTGACAGAGAAAGACCCAAAGAAAGAAAGACATAGAAACGTAGACAGAGAAAGACAGGGAGAAATAAAGAGAGGGGCACAGAAAAATAGGGTCCCAGTCGCAGGAAGAAAGAGGTAAAGATACATACCTTTTGCTGCATTGCGAAAATTCTGGGTACTGGCACGTATCTTGGATTATTGCATTACTGCCTCAGCACCTCATTAGACCAATCTAAAAAAACCTACAGTTTAAAGTTAATATTGTTAGATAGAAATGCACTTCAATGCACCATTTTCAATTATGGTTTGAAAATATTATTTGGAAACCGCCACCCCACCATCAATGAGACTCAATTAATGCAATGAAATTGATTTCACCTTATCAATTGTTGGTGAACAGAACCAAAAATAGACTTCTCACAAACAATAGAGTCCACGCATATAGGAACATAATTACAGGGAACAATACATATGGATAATCTCCGGCGTTGACAGCCCAACCCAGCCAGCCAGTGCACTATGTTACAACGGTTCACAGTTTGTGACTAAGGAGGTAGAAAGGTATCTTGGACAATGTTGTATAAAACAAAGGAGGACAGCGCCGTTCCTCCCCAAAGCAATAGGGAGGTAGAAAGTGTTATCGCAGCCTGATAGATGTGGTGCAAATGGCGAGTCCAAGTGATGTGGACAAGAAGGAGGCGATCCATGAAAGAGTGAGTTGATTGCACCAATCGCCACACAAGGTCATGGGAGTCTGGCATTGATGGTTGCTGGGAGATGAGGCTGAGGCTTGCCATGCAAGGGCTATTTTTGATGCATACAGTGTGGAACCTTCAGAGATGGTCAAAGTGCATGTGAGACATCGCTCAAATATGTATATGAAGAGGAGGTGTGTGTTTTTGTCATTGCTTTAGCTCATATTGCTCCCTCATTCCAAGTCCTTCCTAGTAGGGTGTCAAAGGCAATGTCCCGACCTTATAGGGTATTCTATGTCGACAAAACAACAAAAGGCTGTGCTCCCATATACAAATAAAAGCTCTCTTCCTGTTTGAGGTGCCTGAGCACCACCAAACCGCAGTGGGTGAACCACTGCAGCTGGTTGAACCACTGCAGCTGGTTTCAATCTCTGCTCCTGTGCTAGCGGGCTCAATCCAACCAAAACACATGGTCCAGGATAATGCAATTTCCTACACTCCAGGCCTCTTGTTGCCCACACCCGTGAGCAGAATACATCAGCCCACCTATTAGCCAAAATCTGAAAGTAGAGCTGCAAGGGCTCCCCATATACAGGAACTGTCCTATTCAGCCTCAGCTTCCCCTATAGCTGCATCCCCCACCCCACAATATATAAAGCTTCTTTTATTATGTGGATTGTTTTTTGCAAATGTTTATTCTACTGTCAATAACAAGTCCCACGTCTAAGTGCTTGCATCTTACTTTAATCAATAGAGTACATGTACTCACGCAATATCTTCTATTGATTTTATCCTAATCAATTTGAAAAAGAACAAGCATCGGCAATGCCAACTGTTTGGCCTTTTGAGTCGGCTAAGTCACTTGTGGTGCGAGTACCTGGGCATTTAACAGCAGTGCTTGCCGAATGCCTAATACTTGTACACAAGACAAAACTGCTGGCTTTGCCAATGTTTGTTTTTAACAGGACTTCAGTGAAGGACACACGTAGTGCTTATAAATCAAGTGCCGAGCACAAACCTGGTTACAACATTTTGATTACACCAATAGAGCATAGGTAGCCGCAACATCTATTTCTCAGCTGTGTACCTACAATCTGTGGGAGCTAGCGTAGGCTGGTGTAGGGAACGTGTATTGGCATCCTTCTGGGACGTGCTGTGGCTGAATGGGACAGAACTTCAAATGAGTAAGCAGTGATTAAAGGACCTAAAGACCCTGGGTTCCGGACTGGTGAGGCTCCATGAGGCTGGGTGGAATTTATAATTAATTAAGGTCGCTTTTTGTATAAATGTAGAATTCAGAAATCAGAACATGGTATCACTAATCCCTTATTCCATTTGGCTCCTAGCATCAGAGCGCCTGAAGTCCCCACAGAGCAGACATCCAGCTTCCACTTAATTGCTAGGACGACTACATTTTCAGGGGACTGTTCACTGAGTAAGAGCATCAAAGAGCACGATGACGTGCCCATGTAGTATAAGGAATAAAATACCCCTTACTGTATGCCAAAAAGGATATTGAAAGTCACCTCAGCCAGTGTATGATCTTTGATCTCTTCTGTCACTATAATGCTGCGCATTACAGCAGAGGGTACTGTATCCCATGTTTAACATACAGTTGGGGTACATTATTCTGCATATTATAAATGCATTCAACACGGTGTGAAGGCACAAGACCTTAATGTACATATTGAGTTAGTGAACGATCAAGTGCAGGTGACTGCAAAATATAATCAGTGACATGTTCGAAAATTATTCTCATAGGCAATTGTGCGTCAGACCAGATAAAAGCCCACAAAAAGAAAATGCGACCACCCACCATAGGAAGGGATTCGAGGTAGACTAATGACTATCTCGTGGTGGCTGATTACCTATAATCAATAATCAATAATCACTCGTTGCATTGATAGACCAGGTACTGATTGCACCTTAACACTATTTGCCGGCACAAACAAGTATAAAGTGTTTTCATTAGGTGAGAGGAGCCTCCACGAGGTCCATTGATCTGCAGAGAGAGTGGGATCTCGGGCGTCTGCTAGTGGCTCCATCCTGTGAGCGTGGCACGCTCTTAATGTTACGCACTGGGTTTTGTAACTAGAAATGATGACTGTTCGATGTCAATCCGCTGGTAATTTGATGACATAAAAGCACGAGCCTTTGTTATTGGTAGCTCCATTTTCCCTCGAGGACATCTGAAACATTGATCGCCATGACGTTATGAAACCATCTTATACAATGCCTTGCAGCGCGCCACACGACTTGTTGTTGAGTTGCTCCCCTTAGTCACCATTTCTGATGTTGCCCATTTGACTAGGCTACCCCCAATAGGCATTTGATTGACATGTCTGAACAGTGTTACAATACTTGGACCACAGTGGCTCTTATTCAAACAATGCTTTAAATGGCTAATGCGCACCATGGCTTGATTCAATAGGCGTGCAATAGCTCTCCCTACTTTGCCTCGTTACGAGTCTGGTGGTATTACCAAACTCGGCTAACACCACTGCATGCAGTTAAGACACATTGGGCCTCATTGTATGTTTGGTGGTATCCTGACAGTAAATCGGCAGAATACCACCAAATGGTAATACCGTTACTGGCACCTGGTCTGCCGGAATTACCGGCATATTACAGGTGCTGGCAAGGCTAGGTTATGTATTACCGGCACCGTTAATACCAATGCAGTAATACTGGCTGTTTTTTGCCAGTAGGGTGCCTGACTTACCTCCAGGTCTGGAAACATGCCAGAAAACGTTATTACCGGCACTTTAGTACCGGACCGGCAAACATATAATGAGGTTCAATAACGGAAAAGGGTCCTCATGATTTATGGTCATGTGAACTCAGTAGTTATACTCCAGTTTGGAGTGCCTTTGCACTGTTTTGGGGACATGCAGTTTTACTGTATGTGGTCATCCTGCATCCATTACCGTATTTTTGTTGAGGTAATTATTTCCGCAGTAAAGCAAGCCCACTTCACAGGGGTTCGGTAATGAAGTGCCTAATAGTGCAGAGGTGCAGGAGAGTTTTCAGAAATACCGCATGTTTTGAGATTGCCAAACTATTAATAATGAGGCCCCTTTGTGTTTATGTGAACACTGAAGACGTAGACGTGAAAGACCCAGGAAACAAGTTGCAAGGAGTGAAGAACGCACCCTTACACTGCACCAGTACCTTGCCCAGCACTGTGCACTCTTGTGTGCCTTTCCTGAGAGAAAGGTCACCCGGGAAGGACATATGACGAATGGGCGCAAGGAGATGAGTGAAGAAGCTTCTCGAAAGAGATAATTTCCAGGGAGGTAGCTGACATAAGCAAGGCAGAGGCCTTGTAGATATGCTCCTTTTCAGGGAGATACATGCATATAGTTGCTGTAAACAGCTCTTACTCACATGTCACTCACATTAACTCCTAGTTAAAAAGGTAACTCCAGGCCCTGCTCATTTTGAAGTCAATAGCACTTGGCGCATGGTTGCTTCGGGATTCTTGGAGGAGGGAAAGCTAGGCACTGACAGGATCAGTGGCTGTCCTTCTTGACCTACCAACTCGCCCACCTCTCCCTTGGGTTGCTTGTCGCCAGTGTAAGAATGGATACATGGAAAACTTAGTCCAGCCATACTGAGGATATGGGTTCTGGGTAGTGAAGAATGTGCCTCGATTCTCCGAGTAACATTAGTCGCAGGTTCCAGGTATCTCACACATCAAAGGAAACACACGGGGAGATGCCACCTAGCAGATTGACTGAACAGCAGTTCACACTCCATGTGGTACTGCACAAGGACACTGTAACGCTCACCTGATTCTCGCAGAGGCGCCGGTCTTGACTGGGCGACTACCGTATCTTCAAGGTGATGTGTAGCACCCGGTTGGCTCTTTGGGCTGGACCTCTGTGCACTGTATGCCTGACGTGTAGAGTAAGATGTCTGCAGATAGAAAATATGGGGTTAATGAACTGGGGTTATTGGGGTGTCCCTATCTCTTTCCTCTTCTCCTCTCCTGTACACCCCCAAAGGTTAACGCTCTCACCTTAGGTAAGTGAATGCCGAGCTCTCCATCTGCCTCAGGGCAGGGTGCTGTAACCAGTTTCTTCACTGGATAGGTAGCGCAGGCCTCTTGACTTCAGAGGACTGCTGTCCGTCGTTTTCTGCACGAACGGTAAGTTTCGAGTCATTCAAATGTCTTTAAAGTCTTTAGTAATGATGTCTCTTGTTTTGCAGGGTTCCGGCGATGGCGGATGACGGGCTGAAGTGAGTTGAAGATGGAGCCCGTGTGATGAATAGAAGCGCCTGGAAGCACGTAAGTAAGCGCTTGTTGCCTGCTTCACTATGCGCTCTAACTGTCTTTTTATTTTGCAGGTACGAGTTCGGAGCGGCTGCAGGGTGCCGGAATACCCACTGGATTAGATGTGGAAAGGAGTAATGGCACGTGAGTATTAAAGTTCCCCAATGTCTTTAAACGCACCTTGTTTTGTCTTTCAGATGCGGGATGCAGCGCCGAAGACCTCCGGAGCGCACGAAGAGTAGGTAAGCCTTTGCCTTTCAGATGCCGGAATGCTAACCTGTTCTTTCTTGTCTTTATAGGTGTTGCTGAAGACTGGATTCAGGATGGTAAGCCTTTGCCTTTCAGATGCCGGAATGCTAACCTGTTCTTTCTTGTCTTTATAGGTGTTGCTGAAGACTGGATTCAGGATGGTAAGCCTTTTTCCTTAGGCCCAGGACCGGATGCAGAAGACACGATGAGCGTTCTGCTGCAGAGGTTGCAGAATAACGCAAAGCAAGATTCATCCACCGGGTGTGGTTTAAATAGCCTCCTGTAGTGCTTAGGTGTCTCCTTCCACAGCCACGCCCAAGTAAGAAAAGAGTTCCTGGTAAGAAAAGAGTTCCTGCCTTCCAGAAGAGTTCCAGTGTTCTGAATCTAGGGAGTGGCTCCAGCCCCACCCAACAGGAAAAGTAGTTCCAAACAGAAGAGGATCAGAGGCTCAACTGGCAGGCAAGTAAGCAGCATGGTCTGCTGAAGGTAAGTCCACCCAAGCATTATGAGCCCGGCGCTTCCAGCGCTGGGACTGGGCATATTTATGAGCCTGGTGCCACTGGCGCCAGGACTGGGTCCAAAAGGTCCCAATTGGGACTGGTTGGCACTCGGAACCTGGGTTATGGATCTGCTTCCAAGGGAGTTGGGAAAACCCTGACCTTTTGGAAGCAGAGATCATGACAGTACCCCCCCCCAAGGCCCCTCCCAAACCGGGCTTCTCCGGGGGTTTTGGCTTGTCAGGAAATGTTCGGTGAAATCTTTTGATTAGGCGAGGAGCGTGGACATATTCAGCAGGTTCCCAGGATCTCTCTTGGGGGCCGTAGCCTTTCCAGTCAATTAGGTAGAATAGTTTAGATTTGGAGATCTTGGAGTCCAGAATGCTTTTGACTTCAAACTCGAGTTCTCCATCCACTAGGATAGGTTTTGGAGATTTGGTTAGTCGGGTTTGAGGTTGCACGGGTTTTAATAGAGAGACGTGGAAGACCGGATGTATCTTCATGTGCGGGGGCAAGTCCAACTTGACCGCTACTGGGTTTACTATGGTAGTGATGGAATAGGGACCAAGGTATCTTGGGTTGAATGTGCGTGGCCCTTTTAGAGATAGATATTTGGTGGATAACCAGACTTGATCCCCTACTTGATAGTGAGGGGCTTCCTTCCGATGTTGATCTGCTCCTTTCTTGTATTGTTCTTTAGCCCTTTGAAGGTGAGAAACAGCTTCCTTAAAGGCTTGGGTGATTGTAGAATGCAGGTAGTCTACTGCTGGTGTTTCAAGATCTTGGAGGGGATCCAACTCCGAGGTTCGAGGGTGACTGCCGTACAAAAGAAAAAACGGGGTTTTCCCAGTTCCCGAATGGACAGAGTTATTGTAGGCATACTCGGCTATCCAAAGGATATCTTTCCAAGTTTTTTCAGTTTGTTGCAGCATGCAGCGTAAATACTGTTCCAGAGTTTGATTGGTCCTCTCGGTTTGTCCGTCGGTCTGAGGGTGGTGACTGGTCGATAGTCTCACATCAATTTGAGCCGACCGACAGCAACTTCGCCAAAAATGAGAAATAAATTGACTACCTCGATCCGAAATCAGAACCGAAGGAAAACCGTGCAGTCGGACGATGTTTTCGAGAAATTCTCGGGCCAGAGTTGCTGCTGTTGGCAAGCCTTTGAGCGGAATGAAATGCGCCATCTTGGAGAATAAGTCCACGATTACTAGAATCGTATTGTATCCGGAGCATGGAGGTAGATCGGTGATGAAGTCCATAGAAAGCGTATGCCAAGGGCGAGGTGGGATGTCAATAGGGCGTAAGAGGCCTGCTGGTCTTTCCTTTTGACTCTTGTTTTGGGCGCATACTCCACAGGACATTATAAAGTCTCTGATATCTTTTTTCCAAGACGGCCACCAGAAGTAGCGCTTGATCTTTTCTGAGGTCTTGGCTATACCGGGATGACCTTCCATTAAAGAGTCGTGATAACAAGAGATTACTTTTTTCTGTAAATCTGTGCTGGGTAGGTATAATCGTTCTTGGAAATACAATAAGTTGTCCTTTACTGCAAAGTCCTTTCCCTGCAGATGCCAATTCTGTATGTCTGCTGGAGTTACAAGTTGCCTGGCTTTATCCTTAACTTCCTCTATGGATTCTGTGGCGATTACACCCAGAATTCTTTGTTCGGGAATGATTGGTACAGGTTTAGGGTTGACCAAGTGTTCTTCCACTCCCATCCGAGAAAGGGCATCGGCTTTACCGTTCTTTGTACCAGGTCGATAGGTAATTATGAAGTCAAACTCGGCAAAGAATAATGCCCAACAGAGTTGTCTAGAGGATTGGGCTTTTGTGGTCTTCAAATATTGCAGGTTTCGGTGATCCGTAATCACAGTAACGGTGTGTCGGGCCCCCAGCAGATAATGCCGCCAAGCCTTAAAGTCAGACTTGATAGCCAGAAGTTCCTTGTCAGTAATCGTGTAATTGATTTCAGGAGGCGAGAATTTGCGGGACCAAAATGCCACGGGATGCAACTGATTGGTTACCGGGTCCTTTTGTGATAGAACTGCCCCCATGGCAAGGCTTGAAGCATCAGTTTCCACGATGTAGGGGAGTTCGGGGCGAGGGTGTTTTAAGATTGGTGCAGAGATAAATTTAGTCTTCAAATCCTGGAAAGCTTGTTCCGCCTCGGTAGACCATTCAAAACGTTTGTTTTTCTTTAACAAGGCAGTGATGGGCTGGACTATTCGAGAGAATTCGGGGATAAACCTGTGGTAAAAGTTAGCGAAGCCTAACATGCTTTGCACACCTTTTACGGAGGATGGTGATGGCCATTTGAGAACTGCATCGACCTTCTTTGAATCCATACGCACTCCGCCAGGTGATAATATGAATCCCAAGAATTCAACTTCAGTCACGTTGAAAACACATTTTTCCAACTTAGCGAAAAGTTTGTGTTGACGCAATCTTTCGAGGACCATTTTCACATGTTTCCGATGTTCAGATTCCGATGAAGAATAAACGAGGATGTCGTCAATGTAAACAACAACACATACATCTATGAGCTCTCTGAGGACATCATTCATAAAATATTGAAAGGCGGCCGGGGCATTGCAAAGTCCGAAGGGCATGACCTGATATTCAAATAGCCCATACTTGGTGCGGAAGGCCGTCTTCCATTCATCGCCCTCTTTTACTCGTACCAAGTGGTAAGCTCCTCTAAGATCCAGCTTTGTATATATGCATGCTTTTCTGACTTGGTCCAGGAGTTCAGGGATCAAAGGTAACGGATATCTATTCTTAACGGTGATCTGGTTCAGGGAGCGATAATCGATACAAGTTCTAAGGTCTCCTTCCTTTTTTGGAACGAAGAACAAAGCTGAAGAAGCAGGGGACTTGGAAGGACGAATAAACCCATTTGCCAGGTATTGATCCAGGTATTGTCGAAGGTGAAGGTTCTCAGGCTCGGTGAGGGCATAAATTCTACTACAAGGAGGAGTAGATCCAGGTATCAGGTCTATCTGGCAGTCATAAGACCTATGAGGAGGTAGAGAGTTAGCCTGATCCTTCCGGAAAACATCTTGGTATTCTAGGTATTCGGGAGGTAACTGGGGAGTCTCTGAAGAAATTGCGGCCAGTGCAACACCAGGTGGAGGGTGACAAGTAGAGACACATTCTGGAAACTGGACCGTTCTTGCTCGCCAATCGATCAGAGGATTGTGTTTCTCTAACCAAGGTATTCCTAGAATAATCTGAAACTGAGGGGCCTTGATCACATCGAACACGATCTTCTCATGGTGTCCATCTTGACTTACTAGCGTCACCTCTTGAGTGGTATGCGTTACTGGCCCGGAGGCTATCTCCGTACCATCCACCGTAGTAATGACGTCCTTTACAGCCTTGGGACAAAGAGGTAGATTCATCCTCAAAAAACCATTTCATGATCCACATAATTGCCGATGGCACCGCTGTCGACGTAAGCTTCAATTGCATGTAATCGATCCGGATTATCAGGGCTAATGAGGACCATAGGTATCACGAAATGCGAGGTCACGGAACTGGTTTTCACGCTCGGCAAGAGGACCTCTATTCTTGTCGGGCGAGGTCGTTTCCCTGCTCAGAGTTTGTAACTTTGGTAACTGCAGCTCCTACTGCCTTCTTGGCAGGTTTCACCGGATAGTCTCGAAGAACGTGCCCTGAGTTTCCGCAATATAGGCATAATTGCAACTGTTTCCTCCTTTCCCGCTCCCTTTGTGTTAGAGGACCTTTCAAACCCCCTATTTGCATGGGTTCCCCGGAGTCTACTCCTTTGGAAGGAGTTGGCGGTTTGGAAAATACTCGAGCACCAAACTTGGAACGATCGGCCTTCCTGTTCTGCAGCCTGTGATCTATTTGAACGACCAAGTCTATATAATCCGAACAGTCTTGTGGGGGATTCACTACTTGGGCTAAAACGCCTTTGAGCTCTCCACGTAGACCTCTATAAAACAGCGTAATCCTTTTGTCCTCAGGCCATTGAGTTTCCACTATTAGTCTATTGAAAGATGCAATATAAGCCAAAAGGTCTTGATTACCCTGTCGCAACGAAAGAAGCTCATTGTCCAAGGCCTGCCCCTGTGAATGTCTTGCGAACAGTTTTTTCATACTAAGCTGAAAGGCTTGAAAATCATGGAGAACCGGATCATCTTGATTAACTAGAGGGATCGACCAGTCTGCCGCATTGCCACTAAGGTACGAAAGTACAAAAGCTACTTTTGCTTGATCAGTTGGAAAGGCTGCTGGCCGGCATAAGAAGTGCAACCGGCACTGATTGATAAATACTGCAAACCTCTTTGGGTCACCAGAAAATCGTTCGGGCGGAGCCAGAGGTACATTCCCAGGTAGGTTGATCTGCACTGGATTCATAGAGGATGTTGAAGGAAGATTTGCCCCTGATGCGGGTAACGGGGTCTGTCCGGCTTGTGACTGTAGCACTTGTCTAGCAAGATTGTCTGTTCTCTCCTTGGAAATAATTAGTTCCCTTCTTAGAGCATTCGTTTCCTGACGAGCTGCATGCACTTCTGCCCTTAGTTCCCCAAGTAAACGGGCTAGGGGGTCAGTATCCGAGGTTTCCATAGCGCCTGGGCGAGAGTTTTGCGGTAGGCTTTGCGTTCTGTAACGCTCACCTGATTCTCGCAGAGGCGCCGGTCTTGACTGGGCGACTACCGTATCTTCAAGGTGATGTGTAGCACCCGGTTGGCTCTTTGGGCTGGACCTCTGTGCACTGTATGCCTGACGTGTAGAGTAAGATGTCTGCAGATAGAAAATATGGGGTTAATGAACTGGGGTTATTGGGGTGTCCCTATCTCTTTCCTCTTCTCCTCTCCTGTACACCCCCAAAGGTTAACGCTCTCACCTTAGGTAAGTGAATGCCGAGCTCTCCATCTGCCTCAGGGCAGGGTGCTGTAACCAGTTTCTTCACTGGATAGGTAGCGCAGGCCTCTTGACTTCAGAGGACTGCTGTCCGTCGTTTTCTGCACGAACTGTAAGTTTCGAGTCATTCAAATGTCTTTAAAGTCTTTAGTAATGATGTCTCTTGTTTTGCAGGGTTCCGGCGATGGCGGATGACGGGCTGAAGTGAGTTGAAGATGGAGCCCGTGTGATGAATAGAAGCGCCTGGAAGCACGTAAGTAAGCGCTTGTTGCCTGCTTCACTATGCGCTCTAACTGTCTTTTTATTTTGCAGGTACGAGTTCGGAGCGGCTGCAGGGTGCCGGAATACCCACTGGATTAGATGTGGAAAGGAGTAATGGCACGTGAGTATTAAAGTTCCCCAATGTCTTTAAACGCACCTTGTTTTGTCTTTCAGATGCGGGATGCAGCGCCGAAGACCTCCGGAGCGCACGAAGAGTAGGTAAGCCTTTGCCTTTCAGATGCCGGAATGCTAACCTGTTCTTTCTTGTCTTTATAGGTGTTGCTGAAGACTGGATTCAGGATGGTAAGCCTTTGCCTTTCAGATGCCGGAATGCTAACCTGTTCTTTCTTGTCTTTATAGGTGTTGCTGAAGACTGGATTCAGGATGGTAAGCCTTTTTCCTTAGGCCCAGGACCGGATGCAGAAGACACGATGAGCGTTCTGCTGCAGAGGTTGCAGAATAACGCAAAGCAAGATTCATCCACCGGGTGTGGTTTAAATAGCCTCCTGTAGTGCTTAGGTGTCTCCTTCCACAGCCACGCCCAAGTAAGAAAAGAGTTCCTGGTAAGAAAAGAGTTCCTGCCTTCCAGAAGAGTTCCAGTGTTCTGAATCTAGGGAGTGGCTCCAGCCCCACCCAACAGGAAAAGTAGTTCCAAACAGAAGAGGATCAGAGGCTCAACTGGCAGGCAAGTAAGCAGCATGGTCTGCTGAAGGTAAGTCCACCCAAGCATTATGAGCCCGGCGCTTCCAGCGCTGGGACTGGGCATATTTATGAGCCTGGTGCCACTGGCGCCAGGACTGGGTCCAAAAGGTCCCAATTGGGACTGGTTGGCACTCGGAACCTGGGTTATGGATCTGCTTCCAAGGGAGTTGGGAAAACCCTGACCTTTTGGAAGCAGAGATCATGACAGACACCATACATCAGCATGCAACACTCAGAAATACTTCAGTGGGTCTGCTATCTATGGGCAACATTAATTTCTTGTACTTGAGCGCTTGAGCATCATTGGATCCAGAGATCTTTCAAAAGCTGTACAGTTTACAACTTCCTGAAGGCTTGGCGAACAAGGAAGCCGCCTCCAAGCTGTCCAACATAGCTCTGTTTCAGGAGATCCACTTGACGCCTTTAGAGGCTGGTAAATAATGGAGGAGCTGGTTTTAGCAAACTGGTGTACAGCAGCAGGTAGGAAAACAGTAAATGTGTGGTTGTGGCATTGATTAATTGATCGCTGAGCTGTAACATTATGCAGACGTGGGTAGATGGGAAGGGGGCGGGGGGGTGATGATTCTGAATTTCAAATTACGGCACATGAAATGTGTGATTGAATGCAAATGATCCACAATGGTTGACAAGAGAGTTTTCGCCTTACTGAGTAGGATCTCTACAGAATGGGGCTACACCCCTACAGTTACTGGGAGAGAATTGAACTTGGTGCATGATGCTTTACTAGACAAACTGGCCAGACCTTCTCTGGGTGTGAATAGAAATAGAGCTATATTGAAGAATATCATGCCGCTGTATGGCCTCAGAACCATGTCCAATGCCCCACGCTAAAGATACACTGAATATACACGCTTGCCCTGTGTGCAGGACTCCGTTGCAAGACTAGATTATTTTGGTATTTAACATCCGATTCTTAACTCCAAAAATGCATGTGTTTTCCACCTGATGCAAATGGCAGCACCACCACTGTGCTTCTGAACCGCACTAAGATCCTACGAATAAAAAAACCTTCAGAATAAAAATGAGCATAGGACTTCATAGAGACCCAATAAATACAGTTAAGTCGAGAGACTCGCCGAGGGATGCTCGGAGGTGCATACGCCCTCTGTACCATGAGCAGGGATGCTAAAGGCGTCTTTCAAGGCCTTCGTGAGTGGAAAGATGCTTTGCGTAGCATCAATCACGAATAAAGCATGTTATCTTCCTGCAATATAATGCACAGTCTGATCATATAATGTTAAGACTACGTTATGTCAACCCACATCACTTTAAGGCCATAATAATGGCATTCCCGGACTAGATGAAATGCCACATAGCACAGCACAACATAAACTAACATAATGTAGCAAAGTATAACATTATATTTCAGCTGGCAAAAAGCCTCAGAGATAATGGATTCCCCTAGACTTGTATATAATACGAGCACAATTAGCCCACTGCTAGATAGGATCTTTCAAGAGGCAACGAGCTGCATACCATATATGTTTGACAGGCCACACTTTACTATAATTGCTAGACAGGTGAGGGACCCCACATTATGCAACAATGCAACCAATGTTCCTCCAATCTCACGTATATGCAAATTTACCAACACACTTCAGACTCATACAAAAAGCAATCCTTAGTTTGCAAGTTGTTTTTCTCCACAAGTTGGACGCACGTAAAGAACATGCATAATTTAAAACATGCACTCTGGCAAGAGCAGCAATCAATAGAGCCCAAATCTACTCTTTTGGTGGAAAAAAAAATACCTTTGACATAGTTGAGTTTGGTACCTGCTCGGAATCTAACCACTGCTCCCCTCTCACATGTTTCCTCCATCCTCATTCTACTTAACCTCTTTGCAGCCCTCAACACTACTGACCATCTCTTCTTTCTCCAAACATTGTTTCCCTGAGGCTTCAAGGAGACTGTATTCAACTCTTATCTCTCTGACTGTTCCTTATCCCACAAGGGTCAGTCCTAGGCCCACTCTGCTTCACTCTCTCTACATCACTGAGTAAACAGATTTTTTTTCTTTGGCTTTTATTATGATCTCTTCACTGATGACCACTGTGGAAAGAACACAGAATATGCAGACTGTGGATGTAGCAAGCATTCCGGGTACCGTAATTGGGGCCAAAGGCAGGAAAGTGCAACATTGTCAATTAAAAGGATATGTCTTTGTAGCAAAAGGTATGAAAGGGTAGCTCATCCCAAAGGTGGATCATGCGGGGTGGACCTCACAAAAGTACCTCAATCTGTTTTTGGCCAGTTCGACAATATTGAACCAGGCTTCAGGATACTGTCTTTGCGATTTGTACCAGCTTCAGATACAGCGAGTCATGCTGGTCCAGGCAGCGAGTCGGTGTTGTGTCGGTTTCACTACTGAGCTCGATGCTGTTGAAGGCAGCGCTCAAGTGATGCAGTTCAGTGAACCCAACATGGTCAGCCCAAAGGTCAAGCTCTATCAAAACAATGGTTACCGTTGGATCAAATCTGCAAGTGACGATACTTGCATCAGTTCGAGTCAAGTTCCGCTGTGGTTTGATCCTGTGACCTTGGTGGATCCCTGCATTGGTCAAAGAGGAGACAGTTCAAATTCATCCACAGTGGTGATCTGGTATTTGAGTCGAACAGGTGACGTGTTCTGCTGTTATGAATTGGCATCGAGGTTCGATGGATGCAAAACAATGGTTCAAAAAACATTTGAAGAGAGTGCCAAAAGCAGCACGCAGGTTCTGATGGTTTGAAGGCATCTGAGTAAGTCGACTCATGTGCATGAATGGTTCATATCTGCAGAATACAGGAATGTGGCTGTTTCCTTCTTCTGGTGCTGTGAGTCCCAATCCAGGGGATCAGATATAAAGTGAGTCTGTTTCCTCTTTATTGCCAGTTCAGGGCTGGCACCTGCAGTAGTCCTTCACCTCCAGCGAGAAGCCTGGGTACCTGTGCAGCTGAAATAGTGCATGCCTTGGTCCAACAGCAAGTCACCCCACTCTTTCCTGGGAGCGGTTAGGGGACAGATCTTGCCTCTGTCTAGCCTCTGTCTAGGAGCACCTGTCTTCACCTCACAACGCGAGCACTTTGGGAAGGACTGCAATCCCAGCTGGATCCAATGAATTCTCTCTTGTCTTGCAGGATCAAAGGAATCAATAAAAGGAGAGGGAGTCTCAAGCCTTTCTGCACTGTTCACTGCCCTAACTCTGCTCCCTTCCTAAGTCTGCAGTTTCAATAGCCCTTTGGTGTGCACTACCCTGGTGTGAGGCTAACCCTTTTATATGGGGGTGCCTCTCTAAAACTAGATTTTCAGGAGCCCTCCTTGCTATGAGTTTCCTGGGCTGGAGAGGTTTTACCAACCTCCCACATGATCAAAGGAGAGACAGCCTCCATGCCTTTTGTCCTGCTAGCTGATCGTAGACCGGTAATCTGGCTAGAAACACATAACCTTTCCATGGATGGCTTGAGTTCACACTGTTGACATGTGGATGACACACATCGGATCTGGTTTTAATAATTGTGCTATCAGTCACATATTTCACTGCCACTAAATAGATAGTACCGCACAATTAATATGATTTTGAATCAGAGGGGCAGATTTAAATGCAGCCTCTGCCTGCAGTGCCTTTGTTTTCACAGCAGCTGTCAAACAGGAAACTCATCTTTCCCACTGGAAAGCAGTGTAAATCATGCTTTTGGAGTGAAGCTTTCTGAAAGAGTGGGGGTCTGTTTATCAGACTACACCTTTTTAGACACATGTATCCACATTCTGGGCCTCTGCACACCTCTTCACCCAGCAGTCTGTCACTAAGGTTATCAATTCGGTTTATCATGAGAATATATCTTAGACACCATGGCTGACATACTAAAATTCAGTAGGGTGTCTCCAAAAAAATTACATTTTAGGATCAGTCACTTGCCTAATATAGATAAATGAGTGGCTTGCCAGGCAGCGAGGGAGACCAGCGTTATTCTATTACATGTTTCTCTCTGATCTGCATGGCATGAATTAGAACTGGCATAGATATAATCATGTGGCACTTACTACTGCCAAATGCTGAATTCTGCATCACTGAGGTAATAAGGTTTGCCCACCATGTCAACATTCCTCTTTCGAACATATTAAATGTGACAAAGCTTCAGTGGAAGCGCAACGCTTTGCCAGTTTATGGCCTACCTGTATGCGCCATGTGAATGAAAGAGTTCAGTTTCTATTGCACAAGAGGAGCCTTTGTGATAATTTGGGATCCGGCATTCCTGACATTCAAGGATAGCATCCATCATCCTTGAAATACATAAATATAGTCAGTGAAAGATCCTTACTTGAAGTGAAGGTAAGCTGCTAGTTTTCACAGATTTGGCAGTCCGCCTTAAATATGATGGGATCATTGGGCATATTGTAAGTACACTCATGACATCACAAATGACATCCCTGATGACATCACATGTGACATCACTTTTGTCACCATCAGTAACATCACTGGTACATACAGCAGATCTCAACTGAAAGCAAGAGAGATGCAACCGGTACCTTAACGTCCGTGCAACTAAAGTTTGTTCACTGAATTTCAAGCATTTTGTTATGCTACATCTCCATCGTTTTTTCTTCTGATATCATAACTGATGTCATAAACACTATTATCAATGTGTGTTCTTAAGCTGCACAACATGGGTTTTCTCCCATTGTGAATCATTCAGGCCGTGCTCTTAGTCAATTTTCCCAGGGCATGGGCAAAGGGCATGCCTGTGCCCCAAACCATCACCGACAATGGGGATTAAGAGGAATGCTATGAGGAAGACTACAAGAGATTTAAATGAGGAAGCAAACGAGGCACTGCAAAGGGGAAGATGGACTGGGATGAGGAAGAAGGACTGTGAAAAAGAAGAGGAAGAGGGATGTGATGTGGAATGTGAACTGGAATGAGGAAAAGGGACAGGGATCAGGGTAGTATCAATGATGTATATATAACAAATCTAATTTAAAAAGGATAGAATTGATAATATCCTCATCAAGATGTAAAGATATGATATCATTCCAAATGAAAACTCAGCCTGTACCGTTCTTCCATCCTCCTTGCATGTTCCCTTCACCTGTACTCACTTCAAATTGGCATTTTCTATTTGAACTTTAATATACGAATTGCCCTTTTCTAGATGTGTAGATTATGTATAGAGATCAAGATTTCCAGCATAAGAATCTTTATCTCTATGTGGCACTCATGCCAATCGAATTGAGTTCTTAGATAAAATGTTGTTTTATTTCTCTCTAACTATGGAATTATTATCTGCAAAAAACTAGCTTAAAACTCTTTCATCTTCCAAACAGGTTCCTCGCACCTCAAAAAACATTTAATTGCTGTTTCCTGCGTGCACCTTATGTAGTCCACACGAAGAGCGAGTTTCAGATCGCAAGTATCTCTATCTTCGGGTGGCCTGCTCCCAGGCTAGTGCAAGGATCAAGGGATTTGAAAATTAGGACTTATTTTTCACCCTACGCACTGTACTATTTTTCAGTGTTCAGTGCTGGACACATACCCCACTTTCATCATTAATTCATAAAACCTTTATTCAATATAAAATCTTCAGGTTTCCAAAATTGCATTCAAGTTAAAATTACAAATTCATCAAATAAAAAAACAGATCAAGTTACAAGTATAAGTAACAATAAAATTCAGACAAAAATGGAAGTTAAAAATGTAACATTTTTTAATTAACTGCCTATTTTTTTACCAGAGGATTTAGCTAGCGACCTTCTTAGCCAGGCATGATGAATAAACCTCCCTACATAAAAGACCACATCCAAATTAACAGCAGATCTACAAAATGTCATTGCCTGTGCAGTATTTCAAATATCCTTTGCTATAAAAATAGACTTGAGGTATTTAACCCGGAGGGCCCTCAGTCTCTCGCACAAAAGAAGGAAGAGTAAGATTTTCTCCTCTTCTGCCCCACACATCAGGCAAGTAATGCCCACGGATCCCTCCCATGAACAGGTAAACTAAGCTGCTTTCAGGCAATCCATACAATATTCAACATAGAGTGCTTGTACATAGGGGGGTGTTATAAAGTCTATGTATACTTTATAACCGAAATCTGGTTTTGAGGTAAGGTATTGCGACCCATTCAGTAACAGTGCACAAGAGTTCTCCATTTTCCTTCTTGTAAGGTATAGGACCACTTGTTTCCCCTTTGCTTTGGATCCCCTGTCAATTCACTCAAATTCATCCCAAAAACAAGTCAGGTCTAGTGTTGTGAGCTATTTTGTGACATGTTGGAGAATGGAGTGTACTAGCTCTAGAGACATATGTACATTAATGCCTCCTGACATTTAAAGAGACCTGGGGTGTTCTATATCCTAACCCAATACAGCAGGGGTCTTAGACCTACCTCATCGCTAATAAGTCCGAAGTCACACTCCATGTGGACAGGTGCATTTGGGGTGCTTCGAGGGAGCAGGAGGAGGTTTTTAAGAATGTATTTTCCGTTGATGTTAAATCCTGGGGGTTAATGTAACCCCACATATCACCACTGTACAATCAGGGCTGGGCTGGCCTAAAGGGAACTCTGGAGATTACCTGGTGGGTCTCTGCACCCTTGGACTCTTTGTATGGTATTTCCAAATGTTCCCATGTGAAAAGGGTTGGTCTTGCTGAAAATATGTACTATGGGGCCACTTTGAAAATTATTTCCACCCCTGTGTCCAATACTGAAAATTTGGTTTTGAGTTTATAAACCTTTAATGCAGGCGTAAATGAGCCCCCACCGATGCTCGAAAAAATATTTCTTTACAGCCCTGATGTTTTTCTCCATGGTAACGTTAGCTTTTACAAACTGTGCTGCCCAGAGCCATTTTCCGAAAATCGAATGCCCATGTAATCATACCAGGACACTTGGCTTCAGTTTATGGCCCTTAGAGCTTCCCTGATCCAGTAAATTTGAAAATCCTGTGTTCTTATATGAAGGTTCGATCTTCAGCACTGACCAACAGTTCTAGTTAAATTGCATGACGAGCTTGTTCAATCAAAACTAGGAATAATGAAAATACACATTGCCACAATTCACACCTCTGTTATGGACTTTATTTTCCATATAAAACAACAAATTGAGCGATTTTCCCCCAATCCACAACCCCAAAGTACCAAATCCCTCTGTTTCCACCCTCCCACATATTTTAAGTGAATGTAGGATTTGTTCACTGAATTAGTTTATATAATAAAATAAACAGTCTTTGATTCCTAAATTCACTAAAAATATTCTTCATCTCCCACCTAGCATACACTGTGCCCGCCATAATATAATAGTTAGTAATTCACTGTTTTATTTGGTCGATTTATCAGACACAAAATCTTATATCTCAATCTCGGGGAAAATCTTGAAAGAGAAAAACAAATCAACATTATTCCCAGACGCCAATGCTTGACAAAACCACTTCACTTACCCTACTAACATGATCCCCAGGATTAAACCTTCCTTAATCCCCTTTATAACATTTTAAGGCCATTTAAAAAAAAAACTCACTATCATGTTCTTTCAGTGTTTGCGATTGTCAATATCGTGCATTTTCAATAATGAAAAGTCTCTGCTCCAGCAATGAATTCTGGGATATATATAACAAGCTAACAGTGGTTCTGATGCACTTACCATAATGCAAAGAATGGATAAACTTGAGCGAATAAAGAAAAAAGAAATCAGCAAATGGTGGGAAGCCATGACACTAACAATGTATATTGATGAAAAACGGATCCCCAGAGGGCTTAGAATCCTCACTATTCCCACGTATGAAGACATGGATCCAGAACTAATAGAAGAATGGACTAACCACACAAATACTTGTTCATTTGGGACGATACAATCGCTTATCAAGTTTGCTAAAAAATATCGAGAGAAACTCATTGAAGAAAATAGAAAAAATTGAAGAAGAGCTCTTCAATTCCAAAGATGCCGATGAATGCAAAAAGAAAGTATCTCGAATGGAAGAAAAACTTGAGAAATCAGAATAAAAAAACAACAAAAATTATTTTGCGATAATATAGACTATCAACAAGGTAGAATTTACACTTTTGCACGCAAATATGATGAACCCATAAAAGAACAACTCCAGCGGAACCAAAGTGAAACCATGGTGCAGTCTTCATCCTCAGAAGTTGAATCCTCAGATCCTGAGTTAAGACCTGCGAGGCAAATTTTTTTAGAGGAGTTCCCATTGCTCCATCTAGAAAACAAAAATGACAGAAAACTCAGAGGTTGGCCACCAGGAGGTGGAAGAGGAGGAGAAACAAGAAAATTAGGAGGGGGAGGAAATGTGGGAGATCCAAGTTCATTGAATGGGACTACTTGTTCTGGGAGAGGACAGAAAGCTAGAGGAAGATGAGCACAAGCGCAGAATTAAAAGCATGAGTATTTAATATCGCAGAAAGAAATATAACTGCTGGAGAACAGGATGTTCTAGAATTAAAACTCTCCTTTTGTCCATCATCGGATTTTGACTATGGTGAAACCAGAATTGATCTATTTAGATTTCCCAGGAAAGGTAGAATGAAAACATTATTTAAAACTCAAGTTGAAGATTCTATGGCAAGACAAATAGACTCTCCTCCAATACCGAGTATATTGAGTGTCAATGATTTGGAATGCATTAGTACCTTGAAGACATTGGCAGGTATTGAGATAAGCACTAATGATACTAGTAAAGATAATGAATACATTCAAGAACAATATGGTATTCTAACAGATTTGACTCTAGAAAGTGGGCTGAAAACAAATCCATCTTTAATCCAGCTATTGTTTCTAGAAATATCAATGTCTTTGAAGAATGTGTCCTCAAAGATTTAAGAACTCTGTCTTCTAAATCCAGGACTAAAAAGTCAAATCTCACCCCTTTACAGCATTCCGCCCTTGAAACTATAAAACAAGATAAAACTATTGTCATCAGACAGGCGGACAAAGGGGGGGGGTGTAGTTGTCTGGTCGAAAAATAAATATGTAAAAGAAGTGTACAGGCAACTGCAAGATGACATCTGCGATCTATGAGAATAAATATATGGGGTATTTAAAAACAATTAAGATTGAGCTTGATGATCTAGTAGACCCCTATAAAAACAAGAATCTGTTGGAATTTGAAGAGGATTTGTTTAGGAAGAAAGATCATCCTACTACTCCAATCTTATACTTTATCCCCAAAGTACACAAAAACTGTGTGTCGCCATGACCCATTCTCTTTTGGAAAATGTCTTGAAACATCTGGATGTATTCTTACAGCCCTTTGTGAAAGATTTGAATTAATTTGTCAGAGATGCCACTAGTATCTTTAGATGTAGTTTCCCTCTACACGTCGAGACAACGTAAATATGGCCTTATGGCATGCTCATTTTTCTGAAATAATAGTTCTGCCTGTTACATACATCGAAATGATATAATTTTGACTTTACTAGAATTCTGTTTAAACCACAAAGTCTTTATTTTTGACAATAAGCTGTTCAGACAAAAAAGCGGGACAGCAATGGGTTCATGTATAGCACCAATTTATGCAAACCTATATATGGGATGGTGGGAACATAGCAAGGCTTGGGCGGAGTTGAATGATAAATATGTTAACCAGGTAGTTAGCTGGTATAAATATATTGACGACGTGTTCCTGGTGTGGAATGGGAGTCAAGACTCTTTACTAGAACATGTAGATATATTGAATAAGAACTATATGAATTTGAAACTCACCTGTGTTAGCAGTAAAGAATAATTGATTTTCTTGGATCTAGAATTGCATGTGGAGGCCAACAAAATTGAAAGTAGATTGCATAGAAAAACTGTATCCTCAAATTCAAACCTCCATGGTAAAAGTCAACATCCAGAGAAACTTAAGGCAAGTTCCCGTTTGGAGAAATGATTCGAGCAAAACGTAATTGCTCCACCGATTTAGATTTTCAGAATGAAGCCAGTAACATGAGTGCCCGATTTGTAGAAAGAGGTTATAAGAAAAAAGATATAGACATGGCTTAAAATCACAGTTCTAAAAGAGAGAGGAGGGATTTGCTGAAAGTCAAAGCACCACAAAATAGAAACAAAGAACCTATTAGATTAATTAGCAAATTCAGTAACCAAGCGAATGAAATAAGTATGTGCTGACTCAGATATAAGGGAAAATATTGGTGACAGACCTTTGCTGGCCTTTGGTAAAGTGAAATCTCTAAAAGATCTACAGGCCGATTCATGGAATCAACGTGCACCGAAAAAACGGCACACGTGTGCGAAAACGTGCGATTTGCAGAGAAACAGCGAAAATCGCGGTGCAAGTGCGATTATCGCACAGCATCGCACATCAATTCATGGAAGTCTGTGCATGCGCGAAATGTGGGATGTGCGCTGAGAAAGTGCGCAGAGCACGCTGGCGCACAGGTCAATGAACGCCGCGCGATAAGGCCACAGCGAATTCGCACATAGCGCGGCGCACATAACAAAAGTAGGCGTAACACGGGGCGTCACACGCAGAATGGGGAACAACTCGTGAAAATGTGGGCGTCACGGGCGAAGTACAGGAGGCAAGTGCGCAGAACGCCCACATGCTCACCTACAACACGTATTCATGGAATCGAATAGGGAAAAACAGCGCACGGCCAAAGACGCGCACAGGCCCATACATGTCCGCCACACGAAAGCAGGCGGTAGCGTCCCTGCGCAGGAAAAAAATGTGCGCCAAAGTCCTACACGCGCGAGAAGGCCCACACGCGATCGGGCCTGGGGGAGCGTGTGCGTGTATTTCAGGGGTGCGCGTGAAGTTCCACACGCGATTGGCCTGGGCACGTGTATTTCAGGGGTGCGCGAGAAGCTTTTCACACGCGATTGGCCTGGGCGCGTGTATTTCAGGGGCTCGCGGGTGTTTTCACACACAATCGGGCCTGGGGGAGCGTGTGCGTGAATTTCAGGGGTGCGCGTGAAGTCCCACACGCGATTGGCCTGGGCGCGTGTATTTCAGGAGTGCGCAAGAAGCTTCTCACACGCGATTGGTCTGGGCGTGTGTATTTCAGGGGCTCGCGGGTGTTTTCACACGCGATCGGGCCAGGGGGAGCGTGTGCGTGAATTTCAGGGGTGCGCGTGAAGTTCCACACGCGATTGGCCTGGTCGCATGTATTTCAGGGGTGCGCCAGAAGCTTCTCACACGCGATTGGCCTGGGCACGTGTATTTCAGGGGCTCGCGGGTGTTTTCACACGCGATCGGGCCTGGGGGAGCGTGTGCGTGAATTTCAGGGGTGCGCGTGAAGTTCCACACGCGATTGGCCTGGGCGCCTGTATTTCAGGGGTGCGCGAGAAGCTTTGCACACGCGATTGGCCTGGGCGCGTGTATTTCAGGGGCTCGCGGGTGTTTTCACACGCGATCGGGCCTGGGGGAGCGGGGTACGTGTATTCCAGGGGCTCGCGGGTGTTTACACACGCGATTGGCCTGTGTACGCAATTCCATTGGACCAAAGGCCCTGACAGCTCAGGCGCGTCTGTGACGTGACACGCGCGGGCGTGTCCCTGTACCCGGGGGAATGTTACAAGACCAAAAACTGCACGTCCGAGTGTCAGCCTGCGTGATTGGAGGATAGTGCCTCAGTGCGTATACGCGGAAGTGACGTTGGACGTGTGGTGCGGTTTAAAAGGTGCGTGTAGTACGTGCTTCCCGTGGAGAGCGAGTGGGTGAAATCTGTACTTCTTGTCGGTTCACACGCGATTTACTTCACAGCGTTTCCAGTTCGTACTCCCTGTTACCTCTGTCAGTATTTTTCTGATTTTCTATTCGACCTGTTTCCTCAAACAGCGTTGACTTCTCCTTTTGTCCTGTCTCCTCAGACAGTGTACAATTCTTCTTTTGGCGGGGGCGGGTGTATTTTTCACGCTCTTTTCCCAGGCAGACGGTGAGTCGCGCACGTATTTACCAACTGTGCTAGCCCCGTGTGTAGCGTACCCATTCAGAGGTCATTGTAGGCTGCGTGTGACACGCATACGTTCATTTTTGTGTTCCTGGGTGCCACAGCGTAGTGCAGGTTCCTTTTCCCACGAACGTGGTCTACGAGGGGTCGCGTGCACGTCATTTTCTGTTTTAGGGGTGCCTGTGCGTTGCGTGACCCGTCATCTTTCCCCAGGGGTTACATACAGCCTTGCTAGAGCACTTGGGTACGAATTCCATCTAGTACCCTACCCCTTTGACCCCCAATTGCCCAGGACAATTGTCCACTGCAACTCCCATACGCACAACTCCATCAGTGCCATGGCTGGGAGGCGAGCAAGTGGTAAGGGTGGCAAAGGTGGCCGAGCCTCAAGAGGTGGGCGTGGTGGGCGCGGTAGGGGACGTGGCCAGGATTTGCAGACTCCCCCAAGCCCCCCACGTGTGGAGGACCAGTCAGGGACACACATCCCCCCCCCAGGGTTGAGGGAAACGTGGCTGACACCATCCCTGCTCAGCCCTTGTTGGACCGGCCCGTTGTGGCACCTGACCTAGCACAGGGTGACTCCCAGGCTGACTTCCAGGTCGCCAAGTCTAGGCCACGGGTGGCGGCGCAAGCCAGTGTCACCAGGCCACGTGGTACAGGGGCAGCCATGTCATCTGCTGCCCCGAGTAGGCGGGGTGGGGAGGCTGCAGGGGCAGCTGCAGCTCCGTCCACCCCAGCTCTGACTCCCCCAGCAAGGACAGTGTTGGTCCCGGTACATCAGACTGAGGTTCCCCCTGCCATAATCACACTTCAGCTAATGCCTGCAGATAGTCATGTGGTCAGTGTGCCATTGCACACTACTACTACAAGTCCACCGGTGCTCCTGCCTCTAGTGTCCAGAGCGGCGTAGGGCACTCTGGATTCCCACCACCCACAAAAAGAAAGAGGAAGAGTGCTCGTCCAGTACAGGCTGATGACCCCGACACGGCTACACGGTCCGGCACGCCAAGGAAGCCTAGCTTCAATGATGCCGAACTGGATGCACTTGTGCAGTATGTGTCCGAACATGACGCCGAAATGTTGCTCACTTCAGGGTGTAGGATTACACCTGCTCGATGTCAGGCACACTGGCAGTCCATCGCGGACAGCATAAGTGCCCTTGGGTTTATGAGGCGCACAGCTGTTGGTTGCTACAAGCGCTGGAACGACCTTAAGCGTATGGCAAAGAAAAAGCTGGCCTCAAGTCATGCCGCAACTCTGGTGACTGGAGGTGGGTCTCCACAAGAGGACATAGAACTCACTCTACATGAGCATGTTGCTGGGACCTACGTCACAGAGGAGCAGATCCAAGGTGTGGGAGAACTGCCAGATTACGAGGCATTGTCCGGTGAGTGCACATGCATGTGTGTGTGATCCATGTGTATGTAGTTTGTGGGAGGGGATTCGGTTGAGTACCAGGTCAGGGTGTGTATGCCTGAGTGTTTTGTCCCACCCATGTGCTTCATCCAATGCATTCTGCGCCCCGGGATTTGGGTATTACAGTGTCCCTTCTGGCCACAGTAGGCGTTTTGCACTACATTGCGGCAGTTGCCCTTGAAGTGGCATCTTGCTACCACATTGTTCCGTATTAAGCTGTGTTCATTCAGGCTGATTGTAGGAATTCACCTGGTTCTACTGCGCATCACTCTGCCCCATTGTCACATATATGTCATGCCCATGGTACATGCCATCTGTGTGATGGCATGTGTCATGTATGTGTATTGGACATGCCACTCACAGGCCAATGTGTGATGGCACTGCTAGCCAGCATGCAGCTGATGTGTTGCTCTCCCACCTTGGTGTCATCAGTGTCTGACATTTTCCTCCCCTTCCAACTCATGGACAGTGCATGCATGGGAGGGTTATAGTCATGTGGGACATGTGTAAATCAAATACTGGTACTGTGGCTTGTCTGGCCTAATAGCGTGCCATGGTGCTAATGCCTGTTTCCATTTTTTGTCTTTCTTGTTTTTGCAGAGGATGTCGCACCTGATGCTGTTGAGGGAGAGGAGATGGTGCAGGCCCAGGAGGGATCTGAAACACGACCAGGCACCAGTGGGGGACGTGGTTTGGTGGTGGGGGAGAACCCTCTCTTGCTGCAGGCCATACTGTCCCGGGGTGTCCCTGGCTGCACCTCCCCAGAACTCTTTTCAGGTGTTGATTCGGATGAGGCCTATGTGGATTCGCAGGTATGTGTTCATGGAAGGGATACTGTTCTGTCCGACCCACCTGCACCAGGGGTAGAGCCCACTATGGGGATGTCAGTGTTGGTAGGTGCGCCTGTGGTGGTTACGGATGCAGGGCCACACTCCGCAACATCTGATCCTGTTCCTGGGCCAGCAGTTCAGAGGGGAAATGCAGTCCTGCAGCCTCAGGCAGTGCCGACACAGCAAGGCGCAGTTCGCCTTGCCCCAGACAGGTGTGGTGCCCGCCAACGCGGTGGCCGTCCGCCACCAGGCAATATCACATGGGAGCAATCCATTTACGGTATGGCCAACCAACAGGCAGCATCATCCGAAATGATTGCTCAGGCCATGAGAAGGGTGGCCACTTCCATTGTCCCCCCAGAAAGGCAGATGGAGCTACTACAGCAGGCAACAGACTCCATTTGCCAATCAGTCAGGGAGGACATGTTGGCGTCCAACAGGGACAGACAGGCGGCCCTGGACAATCTGAGGGAATCAATTTCTATAGATGCCCAGGGACAGAGGGAAGCCCTGAGGGGAGAGGTCCGGCACCTCAGGCAGACTCTTGTGGACCTTGAGGCTTCCACTGTCACCAGGACGGAACAGCTGCTGGAGCGCATCACCCGTACGCTCTCAGCAGAGATGCAGGCAACTCGGGCAGAGGTCCGGGCAACACGTCGGGTGTTGCATGGGGATCTCCGCACCATATCCCTCCAGAACGAGGCCTTCCAGGCCCGCATGCTTGCTGCCATGGAGGACCAAACTAGGGCATTGTGTGGGCTGCCTCCCATGGCACCACCACCTCCTGTGGCAGCAGCAGCAGAGGTTGAGGAGAGCGAATCCAGCAGTGAATCTCCCACTATTTAGTAGCCGTGCAGGCCATGAGCCCATGGAGGTGTTTTTTTTCCGCAACATTCACGCAGGTGACTGTTGGTGGGCACCCTGTCCTTGGACCTCCTGGGTGACCTCCCCCACCCCCCCTGGCCCACACATGGCCATTTTTGATTTTTGATTTTTGATTTTTGATTTTTTGTTGCAGTGTGTTGCCTTGTGTGGCTCCCGTGGGCATCCACTGTATTCCGGCTGGGCACATGCAGGCTTGTCCTGAGTTTGGGTTAGATGCTTAGGTCAGTGAGACACACACCCCTCCTGCTTCCCGTTTCCATGGGCTTGCAAAGGGTGTGCCCAAGTGACAGTGATTACACAGTGAGGTTGGACTCCCATGAGCTGTGTGGGCAGTCTGTAGTCAATACTGTGTATACATTCCTAGTGCATATTGTTGTTGTATTGTGCACTGCATGGTGTATTGATGTGTGCTTGTGCATCCATGTCTCCCTCCTGATTTGCAGGTTCATTCCTCATGTCTTCACAAGGCCGTCCACTTTGGAGATGGGGCTCATGTTGTGAGCAGTGGACTTCCAGATGTGCGTGGCAACAACACTGTACAGTTGGAGGTGGTGGATGTGCTGGCATTCTCATGTTGTAAGACTATGTATCCTTTGCCTTAGTACTGTCATGTTTATGCTATGTCGATTGTATTGTGGTAAGTATTTGGTCATGTGTGTTGTTGTTTCTACATTCATGTGGGCATATTGTGTGTGGCCAGTTTCCACTAGGGACACTGTACTTTGTGACACGTGTCATGTTTGGGGGATGACTTTGTTTGCTCTCACATGGAATGTCATGCCATGGTGTGTTGGGTGGCGGTGCTGGGGAGGGGTTGGGTGACATGGCACTGTTGTCATGTTGTGTCTTTCAAGGGGGTAATGATTTCAGCAGCATAGAAGTGTATCTTTTGAACACAGCATTGGTGCTGTTTGTGTAGTTTGGGAAGCACACAATGGAACACTTCCAGATGTACAATCTCAGGCTGGTATGGTTGTGACAGTTGACTGTCCATTGACACATCATAATTGTCAGTAACAATCATCATTGATTGTCAGCTGGTATGTGCCAGGGCTGTGTGCACTCCACAGGGGTGTGATTTTATGTGAAGTAATTAGCCAAGAGCTGCGTACGGGCTGCCTCACCCTGTGCCCTTTCCCCTCCCATGCGCAGTGGGCATGCATGTGGTTGGGGATGTGGGGGCACCACCATGTCCACGGCCAGGCCCCGGCGTGTTGCAACGTTGTGCAGGACACATGCTGCCACTATGATCCTGCACACTACTGGGGGAGCATATAACAGCTGCCCGCCAGAACGGTCAAGGGAGCGGAAGCGTGACTTGAGCACTCCGAATGTGCGCTCCACGATGCCCCGGGTTGCAATGTGGGCTGTGTTGTATCTTACCTGGGGCGGCGTGGTGGGGTTCCGAATTGGCGTCATCATGTGGGTGCTGAGAGGGTAGGCACTGTCCCCTGGGGAGGTGGTGATGGGTATCATCAGTGGGGTTGTGACATTACTCAGTATCTGACATGCATGCATGCGCAGTGGCATTTATACTCACCGAGCAGCCATGTATCGCCATGCCGCCCAGCTTCTATGTCCCGGTTTAGGGTAGACATTCGTAGATGAAACTGTCGTGGGTGGATCCTGGATAGTTGGCGTATACTGAGGTGATGATTCCCTTGGCATCACATACTACCTGGGCATTGATGGAATGCCAGTGCTTGCGGTTTCTATAGATGTGCTCAGTTGCCCTGGGGGGACGTAGAGCTACATGGGTGCAATCAATGGCACCTAGCACTTTGGGGAATTGTGCCACCCTGTAGAAGTCCTGGGCAACAGCCTGCCTTTCTGCAGGTGTTCTGGGCAGGTATATGTGCCTGCGAACTGATGGGCGTGCAGTGATGATGGCCAAGACCTGGTGTAGGCAGCGTTATTGCGTGGCCTGTGACACCCCCCCCACTATGGCACTTGTCCGCTGAAATTATCCAGTGGCCAGGAAGTGCAGTACATTGAGGACCTTCTCCAAGGGGCTGAGTGCTTGGGAGCACAGGGTGGTTGATGTGAGGTCATCCTCCCACTCACTGACCAGGTCGAGTATTATGTGAGGTGGAAACCTGTACCTCCCATACACATGGTCATCAGGCATCCCAAAAAGCCTGGTTCTGGGTGTCAAAATTCTGGCCCGGACTATCCTCCTCCTCCTCCTGCGGTATCCCACGGCCACTGCTGCTAGGAACGGTATGTTCATCCTGGCGTCTGAGCTTGTTTGTTGTTTGCGTGCACTTTTATGCTGTGCGGGTGGACGTACGCCTACTTCCTGCTGGCGTACGTGTTTCCGGATTGGCCACGTTCGTTTCCATGAATACATGTTGTAGGCGAGCGTGTAAAACTTCCCGCGCAGCCCTGGAATACCCGCACCCAGCCCAATCGCGTGTGGTACTTTTCACGCACCCCTGAAATACACGTACCCCACTCCCACAGGCCCGATCGCGTGTGAAACCACCCGCGAGCCCCTGAAATACACGCGCCCAGGCCAATTGCGTGTGGAACTTCTTGTGCACCCCTGGAATACACGCACACGCTCCCCCAGGCCCGATCGCGTGTGAAACCACCCGCGAGCCCCTGAAATACACGCACCCAGGCCAATCGCGTGTGGAACTTCTCGCGCACCCCTGAAATACACGCACACGCTCCCCCAGGCCCGATCGCGTGTGAAACCACCCGCGAGCCCCTGAAATACACGCACACGCTCCCCCAGGCCCGATCGCATGTGAAACCACCCGCAAGCCCCTGAAATACACGCGCCCAGGCCAATCGCGTGTGGAACTTCTCGCGCACCCCTGGAATACACGCACACGCTCCCCCAGGCCCGATCGCGTGTGAAACCACCCGCAAGCCCCTGAAATACACGCACCCAGGCCAATCGCATGTGGAACTTCTCGCGCACCCCTGAAATACACGCACACGCTCCCCCAGGCCCGATCGCGTGTGAAACCACCCGCGAGCCCCTGAAATACACGCGCCCAGGCCAATCGCGTGTGGAACTTCTCGCGCACCCCTGAAATACACGCACACGCTCCCCCAGGCCCGATCGCGTGTGAAACCACCCGCGAGCACCTGAAATACACGCGCCCAGGCCAATCGCGTGTGGAACTTCTCGCGCACCCCTGGAATACACGCACACGCTCCCTCAGGCCCGATCGCGTGTGAAACCACCCGCGAGCCCCTGAAATACACGCACCCAGGCCAATCGCATGTGGAACTTCTCGCGCACCCCTGAAATACACGCACACGCTCCCCCAGGCCCGATCGCGTGTGAAACCACCCGCGAGCCCCTGAAATACACGCACACGCTCCCCCAGGCCCGATCGCATGTGAAACCACCCGCGAGCCTCTGAAATACACGCACACGCTCCCCCAGGCCCGTTCGCGTGTGAAACCACCCGCGAGCCCCTGAAATACACGCACATGCTCCCCCAGGCCCGATCACGTGTGAAACCACCCGCGAGCCCCTGAAATACACGCACACGCTCCCCCAGGCCCGATCGCGTGTGAAACCACCCGCGAGCCCCTGAAATACACGCACACGCTCCCCCATGCCCGATTGCGTGTGAATCCACCGGCGAGCCCCTGTAATACACGCGCCCAGGCCAATCGCGTGTGGAACTTCTCGCGCACCCCTGAAATACACGCACACGCTCCCCCAGGCCCGATCGCATGTGAAACCACCCGCGAGCCCCTGAAATACACGCGCCCAGGCCAATCGCGTGTGGAACTTCTCGCGCACCCCTGCAATACACACCCAGGCCATTCGCGTGTAATACTTCTCGCGCACCCCTGAAATACACGCACCCAGCCCATTCGCATGTGGGACTTCTCGCGCACCCCTGAAATACACGCACCCAGGCCATTCGCGTGTAATACTTCTCGCAGGCGCAGCCCTTTGCGATGGTTTTGCGATCTTGATGGCTTTTCCTTGCGCTAGGGCGTTCTTGGGGGCGTAACTGGCGCTGCTGCAGGGTCGCTGCGCCACTCTATGCCACGTCTGCTTTTGGAGGCGAGAATCCATGAATACGCTGTGCGCGGGAATTGGTTTTATCGCACGCGGCTGGCGCAGACATTCGCACGGGCACGATGTGCGCCAGCCGCGTGCGACACTTTTGGGAGGAATTACATGAATTGGCCTGTTAATATCTCCTAGTGTGGTAGTTGGGAATAAACATCCTGAGAATTTGCTCAACAATTGTAATCAGACCATGGGTTTTAATAAATGTAATAATTGCAAAATGTGCAAATATACAGAAAAAAGAGGCATGATCAAATATGGGCATAAACTTCATAAAATCTGGAAAATTAAACAGAAAATTAACTGTTTAACAAAATGTGTAGTGTATGCAATAGTATGCCCATGTAATTTAATGTATGTTGGGTCAACCATCTGCCATTTGAAATTGCGCATTTTGCAACATTATAGAGCGATTTTAAATCAGGATATAACCTATCCTCTGGCTACACATTTTATGGAAAAACACTCCAGTGATGCCACGAGAATTAGGTCCTTTGCATTAGCCCATGTTCCTCCACACAAAAGAAGTGGTAATAGAGAACAGAAATTGAGGAAACTGGAATTAAGACTTATTATTACATTCAATACGAAAAAACCTAATGGTCATAATTCTGGTGAAGCGCTAGCTATACACCTGTTGGGAGACTAATATCTGAGAGAACATTAGTTAGTACTCCTTAGTAGCCAGTAGTCTTCATCTCAGTGTTACTTGTGTCTGGAATTTGATTTGGAATGTGGCATTACCTGAGAAAGAACATGCTGTCCAAATTCATGTACATTGGAACTTAGACACTTAATTACCATGATTCCTTGGACCTGCTATTTTGCACATGCGTTTGTCAATTTGTTACAGGGGGTTATTCCATTATTATACATGTTATGGATATGCTATATGGTTTAATGCTTAGAGTTGAGATACAATATGCTGTGGATAGTGATGCACTTTATCACCTAGACACTTTAAAGCTATGATTCTATGGATTTGCCATTTACACATGCATCTGACTATTTGTTGCACATGGACACTTTATTGTTACATATTTTATAGATATGCCAGTAGATTTGATGCCACGAAAGGAGATACTACTGGCTGCTGATATCCATGTAGTTTGGCACTTAGACACCTTTGAGCAAAGACTCTATAGATCTAGAATTTGCACATCTGTGTGATAATAAATATGTTCGATATGGTTATCATATTGCTACATATTCTAAAGGTTGCATGTATGGACTCTTTAGATGATACCTACTCGTGGAAATGTAGAGCTAAAGTTTGGTGAAATGGTAAATGCTGATTGTTAGCCCACTTGGGCGGCATTTTGAAAGTCAGAGCAGCTATATTGGGAGATGTGTAAATGTTGCCTGCAAGCCCACTTGGGTGAAACTGTAACAGATATTGTGATCTTTAAAACATTAGCCCACTTGGGTTGGATGGGGAGATGTGTAGTTGCCAGGAATTTGTATTCATGCTCAAGTATTTACAAGCTGTGAGCAAGTGCATTTCAACAGGCACACCCATTTGGTCTGAACATTACCGCGAATGTACGCACGCATTGCTAGAAAATGAAAAGGAGGTTTGTTTTCTGCTGCAAGCTTGATGGCGACAAGAGGTAATATTTGCTAGAGCCGCTGCCATGCAGGATGCACTGCATCAGTTTTTTAAAATGAAAATGACAATATTTTATTTTGTGGGCTAATAACAAAAAATGTATTGTGATATATCAATTGGAACCGAATTACGAAATTGTTACATCTATTAAGAAATAAAAGATGAATAAATAGAGGGATACTGAGCTGATTTGGATACAAATGACTAGTACAATATGGTGGCTTGGTTTAACCACATTTAAAGGGTAATATGAATAGATCACATGCCCGGAGTCATTTTGGTTCTGTTTCCTGTCGGATGAATTTAAAAATAGGCTGGTAGCTTTAGGCTGTAAAACTAGCCTGACGAAGTCCCAGTGAAGGGATGGAACGCGTGGCAGATGAACAGTGGCTTTGAAGCTGTATCACCAGTTCCGTAAATCCATGCTGACTCTATTGTTCTATTGTTCTAATACTATGTTTTATAAATAATAAAAGTTACGTTTTAGCACTTGAAGGGATCGAGTGCTTGTGGTTTTTTGGCTGGATTTAGAAGTTGGTGTTTCTATCACACTCTTCTTCCAATTCAGCTTTGTTTGTTTCTTTGTTTATATATGTGCTAAGTGGTTGGAAAATGGTTTGCCCGATGAGGATCTTTGTAAATTTCTTGTTCCCCCCTGTTTAACCATTTCCATGATTTATTTTCTTCCAAAAACACACAAATCATCAACACATCCACCTGGCAGACCCATTGTCACTTTATGTGGTTCACTGTTAGAACATTTGGCACAGTTTATAGAAGAGACTCTGATTTTGTTTGTTACAGTTTTACCATCTTATTTACGTGACACCAAGGATTTTTTGCAACATATTAGGGATATTCCACGGGAAGAGGGTCTTATTTTGGCCACTTTGGATGTTGTTTCTTTAGACACCTCCATTGATCATGATATTGGTATGAGGGCCTGCAAGCATTTTTTGGACTCACGATCTTTAAACATATTGAGTCACACCACAATGATTTTGGAAATATTATTTTTCTGTTTGACCAATAATGTTTTTTTGTTTGAGGGCACTTTTTCTGCCAGATGAGAGGCACTGCGAAGGGCAGTACATTTGCGTCCTTGTATGCCAATCTCATGATGGGATGGTGGGAGGCCACATCATTGTCTGATTTGATTTCTGTTCATTTTCCCACACAGATTATTTCTTGGTGGAGGCATATAGATGATGTTTTTGTTATTTGGAAGGGCACTGAAAAGGATTGGTTATCATTTGTTAAGCATATCAACATCAATCGGGTGAATTTGATTTTTAGAGAAGCACACAGTGTGACTAAAAGTGTGTACCTGGATGTCAATGTTAATATCAACATCTCGGGTATACATACCTCTCTTTATAAAAAAATCTTCGAACACTGGTTTACCTTTGCATGCTAGCAGTAGCCATCCACCGAGCTGCAAGAAAAGTATTCTGTATGGGGAGTTCATTCGGTATCGTCGCAACTGCAGTGATATAGCACAATTCGATCATTTTTGTGCCTTAGCAGCTATAGACTTTTTAAAACAAGGGTATGTGCCTTATCAAGGGATGAATTGTTACATGGCAATAGACCCATTAAGTCTGCCTCTAATGATGATCCTTGTCTTATCATCACCTATGACAGTTCATCTGGTCAAGTGAGAAAATTATCCAAAAACATTGGCGCGTTTTAAGACTGGACAAGGATCTTATTTCTTTATTGCCTGCACGACCCACTCTCACATACAAAAGAGCGTCATCTCTTAAGGACAAACCTATATCCAGTTTTTTATCACCTTTACCGAGTACTTACAAGGTTGCTAGCTGGTTTGCTTCTCCCCCGCTGGGGTTTACAAAATGTTCAAAATGCAAAGTTTGTGTACATGCTATTATACAGAAATTTTTCATTCACTTTGTGACTTCAATTCCTCATGATATTAAGCCTCTCATGACCTGTGATACATAATTTGTGGTATATGTCCTATGCTGCCCTTGCCAGAAATGGTAAAGTAAAGATGTAAAATAACTGCAACCATGTTTGCATTCTCAAACATGTCCATTAGAGAAAGGGTATAGATGTTTACCTGATCAGTAGGTCGTAGTCGGGATTTTGGGTAATCTCCCGCTTTGTTAAAGCTCTACGCTCCTGTGGTGGATCTTAGAAACACGATCAATGACAACGTGGGCCCTGTAAAGCGGAAAGAGGTTTATCAGGGGCTATCTTTATCAATTACCGAAATCCTAAAGGATAATTCTATGTGTTGAGTGTAAAGTTCTAATTTAGCTTACCTCAAAGAGGGACGTCTTAGTGCATGTGTTGTATGTTGAAAATCATACGCACGGCAACTGAACAAAAATGGCCGTTATGATGTTTATATAGCGTGATGACGTCAATGCGTGTCAACGTCGTGACGTCACAATGTTTACTTTTGACGCGATACCATGTGTGGTATAAGCAGAATAGGGTAGAGTCTTCAATGCTAAATTAGAATCTATATTTTAAACATATATGCTGGTCAGTAATGTGGATTCCTTGTTTTTTATCATAAATCTAGAATAGTATTAAGAATTATCGTCGACTCGTGATTAGAGGAAAAATCCAGCCTGCTCACAGTCTATCTGTTGTTGAAACTGAATGTCTTTCTTTTATGTCAATTAATTACAAACGTGTAGCATTAATGTAGATGTGTGTATACATTTCATTATTTCAAGACAAAGAAAGATAAAACAATGAAAATATAAGTCCTATCAAATATTGGTGGTGTTCAGGACACAAACAATCTAATGGTCTAGATATATTTACCACAAGAGAGACTATTTCTTAGATGGTAAGGGAGCTGTGCTTGTGTTAGTTATTTAAAAGCATCAATTCAAAAATGTTTCTGTGTTAGTACAGTTGGTCATCAAAAAACATTCGAAAGTATAGCAGTTAGCTCATAAGGAAGCTTATAAGAAAACACCCAAATTAAATTCTTCATTCATACCGTTGGGGGAAAGACTATTCAATTTTTCAATCCAATGTAATTCTCTCTGCCCCATTCTTCTGTCGTGGTCTCCCCCTCTAGGTAATTTTTTCACTTCCTCCAAAATGATTACTTTAAGTTGAGCTACTGTGTGTTTATTCAAAGAGAAGTGTCTAGCGACAGGAGATTTGGTACTGTTGGTTCGGATATTACTCTTGTGTTCATTCCATCTTTCTTTAGCTTTCCTGATGGTTTGACCTACATAAAAAATACCGCAGGGGCAACTGAGCCCATAAATTACTGATTTGGTATCACATGTGGTGTAATGATTCAATCGAATTTTTTGTCCACTGTTGGGGTGCCTCACATAGCTCCCCTTCATCACATTATTACAGTTCCCGCAGTTTAAGCATGGGAATGTGCCTGTCATCTTCGTCTTTAAAGTCCGTTGTTTGTCTTGTTTGATCTTTTCTGCTTTCACTAGTTCGTCTTTAAAGTTCCTTCCCCTCTTGTATGCAATTAGGGGAGGTTTTGGGAATAGTCTGTCCAGTTGTGGATCCATTTTAATGATGTTCCAGTTTTTCTTGATAATCCTGGTAATGTGATGACGTTGTGCAGAGTATCTCAAGGTATGAAGAAAGGGAATGTCCTTTGATTTGTTCTTATTAATAAGGAGATCCTTTCTTTCAAGTCTATCGACTTTATCTTTAGCCTTTTCAATGATGTCGCTAGGGTAGCCTCTTTGTCTATACTTCTCGGTCAGTAACTGGTTTTCTTGTTGTAATGTCGTAGTGTCTGACGTTATTCTTTTAAGCCGTAAGAACTGGCTATATGGTAAGTTATTCTTTAGATGATCTGGATGATGGCTCAGATAGTGTAATGAGTTGTTCACATCTGTCGGTTTGTGATAAACATTCGTAATAATCACTCCATCTTGTCCAATCCACAGTTCAACATCTAAAAAGTGTAGTTTGGGTTCTCCCACCTCCATTGTGAATTTAATCCGATTGTGAAGGTGATTAATGAATGTCAAAAAGGTTTGTAAGTCCTCTTTTGAACCTCTCCATACGACGAAGATGTCGTCTATGTAGCGTTTCCATGTTATAAGGTTCTGTTGCCATTGTTGTGCATTAAGTATCTGTTTGCTCTCTAAATGAAACATAAACAGATTAGCATACGCTGGGGCCATCGAAGAACCCATAGATGTGCCTGATGCTTGTAAATAGAATTGTGATTTGTTTCTGAAATAATTATTAACCAGTATAATCTTACTGAGTTCCAGAATAAAAGTTTTGTTAGCTTCACAATTGTTGTTCAGCAATGCCCACTCTAATGCTTCCAGTCCGTCCTGATGCGGAATCGATGTATATAGACTCTGTACATCAAAGGAGACTAGTGTGTCGTCCGCCTTGATGGTTGTAAGTGTAGCAAGATGGTTGAGAAAATCCGTAGTGTCCTTCAAATAGGTGCTAGTACTCTGTACTATGGGTTGCAAGGCTTTATCCACATAGGTTGCAAGGGGGTTGAAGACGCTATTCGTTCCCGCAACAATGGGTCTCATCGGTGGAGTTTGTAGTACCTTATGTATTTTAGGGAGTCCATAAAAGACAGGAGTGATCGGATGCTCGTTAGTTAGAAATGTTCTAGTTTTCTCAGAGATCCATTCATTTTCCAAGGCTTGATCCAATACAGTTTTCAACATGGCTGTGATGTCTTTAATAGGATCCTGGTCGATTTTAATGTATGTATCTTGATCTGACAATAGTTCATTGATTTTAATGTCGTAGTAAGTGGTATCCATAATGACTATTGCACCTCCCTTGTCTGCCGGTTTTAAAGTCAGACTTCGATCATCTGCTATTTCTTTTATAATTGAACGTTGTCGTCTCCTGATATTGTAGTACTTGGATTTTGTAAAGTTTACCCTTCTGAAATCCTTAAGTACTTGTTCTTCAAAAATCTTAATAGTCAAATTATTAGTTTGTGGATCAAAAGAACTTTTTGGTTTGATTTCCAAATATTTATGTTCCTTCTGTGGATATTCCATACCTGTCTGTGTATCGAAAAATACCTTCAGTCTCATTTTCCGTGCAAGTCTATGTAAGTTGATTTTTTCTTCCAACAAATTTGAGTTTTGAGTAGGTACAAAAGATAAACCAAGATTCAGTGTGTTTATTTGATCGTTTGTAAGATTTTTCTGTGAAATATTCACAATTAGCTGTTCGGTTTGTGTCTTGGTCTTAGATTTCTTGAGACCTCTTCTCTTTGCCTTTTTTCTAAAAAAAGAATCGGTGGGATGTTAGATGTAGTTGCTTCTTGAGATGTATGTATTATAGTAGTAGAAGGTTGATTGATTCTTGTGTCGATGGTTTCTTCTTCACTTGTTGGGATCTCACTGCTGGGGTCACTTGTTCTTGGTTCTTGAGTTCTGGGTTTATAGGGTGGTTTTTTATTGTTAAAATCTGGTCTATTTTGGGAATAGTGTTCTTGCCAAGTGTAGACTATATCTTGTTGGTAGTCCAAGGTATCCCGGCGGAATTTGCGAACTTTCCGTTGTTCAATGTCCCTCTTGTAGTTCTCTAATGTCCGGTTCACTTCTTCGATCAAACTTGTTAATTCCTCTTTGGTTTTAAACGATGTTAATTGTTCTGATAATTCTTCTATTTCTTTATCTAATTTGTTTACTGATTTCGATAATTCTTCTAAGGTCAATAGTATCAAATCTAGGGAACATTTATTTAATATTTGTTCCCACTTCTTGACGAAATCTGGGTTGTCCTTGCATAGTGTGGGTCTTAAATAGACCCTGAGACCTCTTGGTATCCGTTGGGCTCGATAGTATTGTGCCAAGGTGGTGGCGTGTAGTTTCTGTGATATCTCCCGTCTGATTACTTTCTCTAATTGAGATATTAGTTTATCTGGACTAGTTGTTACAGGTGTTCTGCTTTCGATATCTTTAATGAGTCCTAATATACGGTTCGCTTCATCTTCATCAAATGCAAATGTGGATGCATGTTTCTCTGTTAACGTATTAATTTTAGAAAATGACATTACTATACCACAATATTACAAATGGGTGCAACTACGGCTTTTGTGTCACACTCTATACATAGAGGACCTATCAAAAGCTCAAACAAGTTTGCCTAGTGCACACCTTTTAGTTTAAGTGAGGTGAAAGTATTACGATACTTAGTGGGGTGCAGGGGACAGTATCAACCCTGACACTGGGTTGTACCAAATTATGTAAAAACAGCAGGTGTCCACAACCTTTGTGGAACACTCCCGTCCCCTGCACACCCTTGTAGTTGAAAATACAACCAAATTCTCTTGAGTAATTTCAAAAATAAATCTTTATGAAGGGATGATATCGTCATCCATGGATTGTGTGTCCCTCATGGGGTTAGTTTAGACAAATAATAATTCAACATGCAATTTGCCACAATTTATAATCAACATATAAAACCTAAAGTAAACTGATTTTTACAATAAATGGTATTCACAGTAACTGTTTTTCATCATCCAGACAACTGAATATTAACATTTATAGTTCAAATGGCTTATAGTAGACAATTTGTACTTGATTTGAACTCCCAATCCAATGTGTCTTAGTAGGCAGAGTCCAAGTTTTCAAGGTACTGTATGCTCTACGCGTTTCGGGGCGAATAGAACCCCTTCTTCAGAAGATGTCTACTAAACGTATTTTTCTTCAATTTATCTGTATTAACAGTAGAAAGTATATTGTTATTTAAATCATAATGATACATCATAGTTCCTGTCTGTCATGACTGGATTTTTCTTAATGTATAATCACCTGTTCATTTCTTAGTGTGGTCTCAATTAGAGATACAAATTCCATCTTGATCGGTATATCTTTGTCAATCCTAAAAAAATATTTAAAAAAATATACAAGAGGGGGTTGTGAGTCCCTATCATTATGAGAAGTAAAGATGTAAAATAACTGCAACCATGTTTGCATTCTCAAACATGTCCATTAGAGAAAGGGTATAGATGTTTACCTGATCAGTAGGTCGTAGTCGGGATTTTGGGTAATCTCCCGCTTTGTTAAAGCTCTACGCTCCTGTGGTGGATCTTAGAAACACGATCAATGACAACGTGGGCCCTGTAAAGCGGAAAGAGGTTTATCAGGGGCTATCTTTATCAATTACCGAAATCCTAAAGGATAATTCTATGTGTTGAGTGTAAAGTTCTAATTTAGCTTACCTCAAAGAGGGACGTCTTAGTGCATGTGTTGTATGTTGAAAATCATACGCACGGCAACTGAACAAAAATGGCCGTTCTGATGTTTATATAGCGTGATGACGTCAATGCGTGTCAACGTCGTGACGTCACAATGTTTACTTTTGACGCGATACCATGTGTGGTATAAGCAGAATAGGGTAGAGTCTTCAATGCTAAATTAGAATCTATATTTTGAACATATATGCTGGTCAGTAATGTGGATTCCTTGTTTTTTATCATAAATCTAGAATAGTATTAAGAATTATCGTCGACTCGTGATTAGAGGAAAAATCCAGCCTGCTCACAGTCTATCTGTTGTTGAAACTGAATGTCTTTCTTTTATGTCAATTAATTACAAACGTGTAGCATTAATGTAGATGTGTGTATACATTTCATTATTTCAAGACAAAGAAAGATAAAACAATGAAAATATAAGTCCTATCAAATATTGGTGGTGTTCAGGACACAAACAATCTAATGGTCTAGATATATTTACCACAAGAGAGACTATTTCTTAGATGGTAAGGGATCTGTGCTTGTGTTAGTTATTTAAAAGCATCAATTCAAAAATGTTTCTGTGTTAGTACAGTTGGTCATCAAAAAACATTCGAAAGTATAGCAGTTAGCTCATAAGGAAGCTTATAAGAAAACACCCAAATTAAATTCTTCATTCATACCGTTGGGGGAAAGACTATTCAATTTTTCAATCCAATGTAATTCTCTCTGCCCCATTCTTCTGTCGTGGTCTCCCCCTCTAGGTAATTTTTTCACTTCCTCCAAAATGATTACTTTAAGTTGAGCTACTGTGTGTTTATTCAAAGAGAAGTGTCTAGCGACAGGAGATTTGGTACTGTTGGTTCGGATATTACTTTTGTGTTCATTCCATCTTTCTTTAGCTTTCCTGATGGTTTGACCTACATAAAAAATACCGCAGGGGCAACTGAGCCCATAAATTACTGATTTGGTATCACATGTGGTGTAATGATTCAATCGAATTTTTTGTCCACTGTTGGGGTGCCTCACATAGCTCCCCTTCATCACATTATTACAGTTCCCGCAGTTTAAGCATGGGAATGTGCCTGTCATCTTCGTCTTTAAAGTCCGTTGTTTGTCTTGTTTGATCTTTTCTGCTTTCACTAGTTCGTCTTTAAAGTTCCTTCCCCTCTTGTATGCAATTAGGGGAGGTTTTGGGAATAGTCTGTCCAGTTGTGGATCCATTTTAATGATGTTCCAGTTTTTCTTGATAATCCTGGTAATGTGATGACTTTGTGCAGAGTATCTCAAGGTATGAAGAAAGGGAATGTCCTTTGATTTGTTCTTATTAATAAGGAGATCCTTTCTTTCAAGTCTATCGACTTTATATTTAGCCTTTTCAATGATGTTGCTAGGGTAGCCTCTTTGTCTATACTTCTCGGTCAGTAACTGGTTTTCTTGTTGTAATGTCGTAGTGTCTGACGTTATTCTTTTAAGCCGTAAGAACTGGCTATATGGTAAGTTATTCTTTAGATGATCTGGATGATGGCTCAGATAGTGTAATGAGTTGTTCACATCTGTCGGTTTGTGATAAACATTCGTAATAATCACTCCATCTTGTCCAATCCACAGTTCAACATCTAAAAAGTGTAGTTTGGGTTCTCCCACCTCCATTGTGAATTTAATCCGATTGTGAAGGTGATTAATGAATGTCAAAAAGGTTTGTAAGTCCTCTTTTGAACCTCTCCATACGACGAAGATGTCGTCTATGTAGCGTTTCCATGTTATAAGGTTCTGTTGCCATTGTTGTGCATTAAGTATCTGTTTGCTCTCTAAATGAAACATAAACAGATTAGCATACGCTGGGGCCATCAAAGAACCCATAGATGTGCCTGATGCTTGTAAATAGAATTGTGATTTGTTTCTGAAATAATTATTAACCAGTATAATCTTACTGAGTTCCAGAATAAAAGTTTTGTTAGCTTCACAATTGTTGTTCAGCAATGCCCACTCTAATGCTTCCAGTCCGTCCTGATGCGGAATCGATGTATATAGACTCTGTACATCAAAGGAGACTAGTGTGTCGTCCGCCTTGATGGTTGTAAGTGTAGCAAGATGGTTGAGAAAATCCGTAGTGTCCTTCAAATAGGTGCTAGTACTCTGTAGTATTGGTTGCAAGGCTTTATCCACATAGGTTGCAAGGGGGTTGAAGACGCTATTCGTTCCCGCAACAATGGGTCTCATCGGTGGAGTTTGTAGTACCTTATGTATTTTAGGGAGTCCATAAAAGACAGGAGTGATCGGATGCTCGTTAGTTAGAAATGTTCTAGTTTTCTCAGAGATCCATTCATTTTCCAAGGCTTGATCCAATACAGTTTTCAACATGGCTGTGATGTCTTTAATAGGATCCTGGTCGATTTTAATGTATGTATCTTGATCTGACAATAGTTCATTGATTTTAATGTCGTAGTAAGTGGAATCCATAATGACTATTGCACCTCCCTTGTCTGCCGGTTTTAAAGTCAGACTTCGATCATCTGCTATTTCTTTTATAATTGAACTTTGTCGTCTCCTGATATTGTAGTACTTGGATTTTGTAAAGTTTACCCTTCTGAAATCCTTAAGTACTTGTTCTTCAAAAATCTTAATAGTCAAATTATTAGTTTGTGGATCAAAAGAACTTTTTGGTTTGATTTCCAAATATTTATATTCCTTCTGTGGATATTCCATACCTGTCTGTGTATCGAAAAATACCTTCAGTCTCATTTTCCGTGCAAGTCTATGTAAGTTGATTTTTTCTTCCAACAAATTTGAGTTTTGAGTAGGTACAAAAGATAAACCAAGATTCAGTGTGTTTATTTGATCGTTTGTAAGATTTTTCTGTGAAATATTCACAATTAGCTGTTCGGTTTGTGTCTTGGTCTTAGATTTCTTGAGACCTCTTCTCTTTGCCTTTTTTCTAAAAAAAAGAATCAGTGGGATGTTAGAAGTAGTTGCTTCTTGAGATGTATGTATTATAGTAGTAGATTTATTTTTGAAATTACTCAAGAGAATTTGGTTGTATTTTCAACTACAAGGGTGTGCAGGGGACGGGAGTGTTCCACAAAGGTTGTGGACACCTGCTGTTTTTACATAATTTGGTACAACCCAGTGTCAGGGTTGATACTCTCCCCTGCACCCCACTAAGTATCGTAATACTTTCACCTCACTTAAACTAAAAGGTGTGCACTAGGCAAACTTGTTTGAGCTTTTGATAGGTCCTCTATGTATAGAGTGTGACACAAAAGCCGTAGTTGCACCCATTTGTAATATTGTGGTATAGTAATGTCATTTTCTAAAATTAATACGTTAACAGAGAAACAACTAGTCCAGATAAACTAATATCTCAATTAGAGAAAGTAATCAGACGGGAGATATCACAGAAACTACACGCCACCACCTTTGCACAATACTATCAAGCCCAACGGATACCAAGAGGTCTCAGGGTCTATTTAAGACCCACACTATGCAAGGACAACCCAGATTTCGTCAAGAAGTGGGAACAAATATTAAATAAATGTTCCCTAGATTTGATACTATTGACCTTAGAAGAATTATCGAAATCAGTAAACAAATTAGATAAAGAAATAGAAGAATTATCAGAACAATTAACATCATTTAAAACCAAAGAGGAATTAACAAGTTTGATCGAAGAAGTGAACCGGACCCTAGAGAACTACAAGAGGGACATTGAACAACGGAAAGTTCGCAAATTCCGCCGGGATACCTTGGACTACCAACAAGATATAGTCTACACTTGGCAAGAACACTATTCCCAAAATAGACCAGATTTTAACAATAAAAAACCACCCTATAAACCCAGAACTCAAGAACCAAGAACAAGTGACCCCAGCAGTGAGATCCCAACAAGTGGAGAAGAAACCATCGACACAAGAATCAATCAACCTTCTACTACTATAATACATACATCTCAAGAAGCAACTACATCTAACATGCCACCGATTCTTTTTTTAGAAAAAAGGCAAAGAGAAGAGGTCTCAAGAAATCTAAGACCAAGACACAAACCGAACAGCTAATTGTGAATATTTCACAGAAAAATCTTACAAACGATCAAATAAACACACTGAATCTTGGTTTATCTTTTGTACCTACTCAAAACTCAAATTTGTTGGAAGAAAAAATCAACTTACATAGACTTGCACGGAAAATGAGACTGAAGGTATTTTTCGATACACAGACAGGTATGGAATATCCACAGAAGGAACATAAATATTTGGAAATCAAACCAAAAAGTTCTTTTGATCCACAAACTAATAATTTGACTATTAAGATTTTTGAAGAACAAGTACTTAAGGATTTCAGAAGGGTAAACTTTACAAAATCCAAGTACTACAATATCAGGAGACGACAAAGTTCAATTATAAAAGAAATAGGAGATGATCGAAGTCTGACTTTAAAACCGGCAGACAAGGGAGGTGCAATTGTCATTATGGATACCACTTACTACGACATTAAAATCAATGAACTATTGTCAGATCAAGATACATACATTAAAATCGACCAGGATCCTATTAAAGACATCACAGCCATGTTGAAAACTGTATTGGATCAAGCCTTGGAAAATGAATGGATCTCTGAGAAAACTAGAACATTTCTAACTAACGAGCATCCGATCACTCCTGTCTTTTATGGACTCCCTAAAATACATAAGGTACTACAAACTCCACCGATGAGACCCATTGTTGCGGGAACGAATAGCGTCTTCAACCCCCTTGCAACCTATGTGGATAAAGCCTTGCAACCCATAGTACAGAGTACTAGCACCTATTTGAAGGACACTACGGATTTTCTCAACCATCTTGCTACACTTACAACCATCAAGGCGGACGACACACTAGTCTCCTTTGATGTACAGAGTCTATATACATCGATTCCGCATCAGGACGGACTGGAAGCATTAGAGTGGGCATTGCTGAACAACAATTGTGAAGCTAACAAAACTTTTATTCTGGAACTCAGTAAGATTATACTGGTTAATAATTATTTCAGAAACAAATCACAATTCTATTTACAAGCATCAGGCACATCTATGGGTTCTTCGATGGCCCCAGCGTATGCTAATCTGTTTATGTTTCATTTAGAGAGCAAACAGATACTTAATGCACAACAATGGCAACAGAACCTTATAACATGGAAACGTTACATAGACGACATCTTCGTCGTATGGAGAGTTTCAAAAGAGGGCTTACAAACCTTTTTGACATTCATTAATCACCTTCACAATCGGATTAAATTCACAATGGAGGTGGGAGAACCCAAACTACACTTTTTAGATGTTGAACTGTGGATTGGACAAGATGGAGTGATTATTACGAATGTTTATCACAAACCGACAGATGTGAACAACTCATTACACTATCTGAGCCATCATCCAGATCATCTAAAGAATAACTTACCATATAGCCAGTTCTTACGGCTTAAAAGAATAATGTCAGACACTACGACATTACAACAAGAAAACCAGTTACTGACCGAGAAGTATAGACAAAGAGGCTACCCTAGCGACATCATTGAAAAGGCTAAAGATAAAGTCGATAGACTTGAAAGAAAGGATCTCCTTATTAATAAGAACAAATCAAAGGACATTCCCTTTCTTCATACCTTGAGATACTCTGCACAAAGTCATCACATTACCAGGATTATCAAGAAAAACTGGAACATCATTAAAATGGATCCACAACTGGACAGACTATTCCCAAAACCTCCCCTAATTGCATACAAGAGGGGAAGGAACTTTAAAGACGAACTAGTGAAAGCAGAAAAGATCAAACAAGACAAACAACAGACTTTAAAGACGAAGATGACAGGCACATTCCCATGCTTAAACTGCGGGAACTGTAATAATGTGATAAAGGGGAGCTATGTGAGGCACCCCAACAGTGGACAAAAAATTCGATTGAATCATTACACCACATGTGATACCAAATCAGTAATTTATGGGCTCAGTTGCCCCTGCGGTATTTTTTACGTAGGTCAAACCATCAGGAAAGCTAAAGAAAGATGGAATGAACACAAGAGTAATATCCGAACCAACAGTACCAAATCTCCTGTCGCTAGACACTTCTCTTTGAATAAACACACAGTAGCTCAACTTAAAGTAATCATTTTGGAGGAAGTGAAAAAATTACCTAGAGGGGGAGACCACGACAGAAGAATGGGGCAGAGAGAATTACATTGGATTGAAAAATTGAATAGTCTTTCCCCCAACGGTATGAATGAAGAATTTAATTTGGGTGTTTTCTTATAAGCTTCCTTATGAGCTAACTGCTATACTTTCGAATGTTTTTTGATGACCAACTGTACTAACACAGAAAAAATTTTGAATTGATGCTTTTAAATAACTAACACAAGCACAGCTCCCTTACCATCTAAGAAATAGTCTCTCTTGTGGTAAATATATCTAGACCATTAGATTGTTTGTGTCCTGAACACCACCAATATTTGATAGGACTTATATTTTCATTGTTTTATCTTTCTTTGTCTTGAAATAATGAAATGTATACACACATCTACATTAATGCTACACGTTTGTTATTAATTGACATAAAAGAAAGACATTCAGTTTCAACAACAGATAGACTGTGAGCAGGCTGGATTTTTCCTCTAATCACGAGTCGACGATAATTCTTAATACTATTCTAGATTTATGATAAAAAACAAGGAATCCACATTACTGACCAGCATATATGTTCAAAATATAGATTCTAATTTAGCATTGAAGACTCTACCCTATTCTGCTTATACCACACATGGTATCGCGTCAAAAGTAAACATTGTGACGTCACGACGTTGACACGCATTGACGTCATCACGCTATATAAACATCAGAACGGCCATTTTTGTTCAGTTGCCGTGCGTATGATTTTCAACATACAACACATGCACTAAGACGTCCCTCTTTGAGGTAAGCTAAATTAGAACTTTACACTCAACACATAGAATTATCCTTTAGGATTTCGGTAATTGATAAAGATAGCCCCTGATAAACCTCTTTCCGCTTTACAGGGCCCACATTGTCATTGATCGTGTTTCTAAGATCCACCACAGGAGCGTAGAGCTTTAACAAAGCGGGTGATTACCCAAAATCCCGACTACGACCTACTGATCAGGTAAACATCTATACCCTTTCTCTAATGGACATGTTTGAGAATGCAAACATGGTTGCAGTTATTTTACATCTTTACTTCTCATAATGATAGGGACTCACAACCCCCTCTTGTATATTTTTTTTAATATTTTTTTAGGATTGACAAAGATATACCGATCAAGATGGAATTTGTATCTCTAATTGAGACCACACTAAGAAATGAACAGGTGATTATACATTAAGAAAAATCCAGTCATGACAGACAGGAACTATGATGTATCATTATGATTTAAATAACAATATACTTTCTACTGTTAATACAGATAAATTGAAGAAAAATACGTTTAGTAGACATCTTCTGAAGAAGGGGTTCTATTCGCCCCGAAACGCGTAGAGCATACAGTACCTTGAAAACTTGGACTCTGCCTACTAAGACACATTGGATTGGGAGTTCAAATCAAGTACAAATTGTCTACTATAAGCCATTTGAACTATAAATGTTAATATTCAGTTGTCTGGATGATGAAAAACAGTTACTGTGAATACCATGTATTGTAAAAATCAGTTTACTTTAGGTTTTATATGTTGGTTATAAATTGTGGCAAATTGCATGTTGAATTATTATTTGTCTAAACTAACCCCATGAGGGACACACAATCCATGGATGACGATATCATCCCTTCATAAAGATTTATTTTTGAAATTACTCAAGAGAATTTGGTTGTATTTTCAACTACAAGGGTGTGCAGGGGACGGGAGTGTTCCACAAAGGTTGTGGACACCTGCTGTTTTTACATAATTTGGTACAACCCAGTGTCAGGGTTGATACTCTCCCCTGCACCCCACTAAGTATCGTAATACTTTCACCTCACTTAAACTAAAAGGTGTGCACTAGGCAAACTTGTTTGAACATGTGACCAAGAGCCCCAGAGGTGGTGACCGTGTCCTAAAATTACGGCAGCTCGAAACCAAATATATATTGGATTTTGACACCAAGACACCCACTGGGCACAATGTTGACGAGGAGTTATATACCTTCCTGGGAGTTTAAATTGGTCTTTATAGAAGATTTGTGTGCTTATCAAGGTTTCTTCCTTTTCAGTGTCATTTCTTGTGGTATTACGTATGTTTTTCTTTGAATTTTCCACACTGGTCACATGCAGCTGTTGTCCAGTGGCAGTGTCTGTTTGAGGGATTTTTTGCTCACTTTTTTTCTGGCACTTGTACTAGATCTTCAATTGCCAGTATGAGGTCTCTTTTTTCTCATTTATAATCTATGTTCTTATACATTGGTTTGCTGTTTGGTTCCTGTTTCAATGGGGGGGCTTTTTGGATGGATCATGGTCATCATTTCCAGGTTTCTTTTGGTACATGCAGTGTTCTTTCCTTTTTTGGTCTGAATGTTATGCTCTTTTATCTTGTTTTGAACTAACATCTTTTGTGATGCTCCGTAACACCTGCAACCTTATGACAGATTTTCATTTTTTGCTTGCTGTTGATAAGTATTCCAATTTTTACCTTGCGTATTCCCGTCATCTCCTTTGACATATGTTGTCCGGTTGCTGCAGTGCACTTGAAATTACGCTTTCTGAGGTTTTACATTTTGTATTGAGTTATGCACTTTTTGAGCCTTTAGCTCTTTTTATCATTCATCATTATTTCCGATTACTATTTTATAATTAAGCACTTGCGCTTTAACTGTTGCTTTATGTTGCTATTTTGACTGATGTATTTTTCTAGTCATCTATATGCACTTGCACTTTATTGCTATTTGTATGGTGCTATCAAAGCCTTGCACTTTGCCAATACTATGCTGCTATCAAGCACTTGCACTTTGCTAATACCATGCTGCTATCAAGTACTTGCACTTTGCTCTTATCTTGTGCTGCTTACATTATGATCGATACAATTGGTCGATGATTTTGGCTCATTTATACATTTCTAATCCTGTCATTAGGAAACTGTTGCATTTTGCCATTATTTCACTGCTACTCAGCATTCACACTGGTTGGTTTTATTTTCTGCTGCTGGTTTTATAATCTATGCAACTGCATGAAATTTTTGACTCTTTTATACATTTTAGCTGGGGTGATTTTACTAATTTTATTACCCTTGTCTGTTTGTGATTGGGTTATGTCCCAACATTATGCTTCTGTCTTTATATGTGAGCACTTTGCTATTATGTTACAAGATGTCTGCCAATGTTTCATCTTTTCATGTATCCATTTGGCGAGTTGTAGAAACTATGAAGGGACTTACACTGCTACTTTCTATGGCAGTTTTCCTCTCCTTTTTTTTCTGTCATATATATTCAATTAAAAAACTTTGTTTAAGGGACATTATAGTTAAGTTGCACTAATAAAACCTATGAAATTCAATGAAAAAACGTTGTTAAAAGTGTTATGCTAATTGGAACATTGTGGTGTTCATCCCCTGCTCCAGGGGCTGGAATGCTGGATACCGGCCCAGGGACCTAAGTTATCAGCCCAAGCGAAGCGAGGTCTCTGGACGTTTATCCCCCATTCCAGCCCCTGTAATGAGGGTTGAAGGCCATTAGCACCCTAGGTTCCCAAAGAGGGAACCCGGGGTACCAAAAAAGGATTTTCCTTCCTACACCTATGGCGTCCTGGTGTAGGAAAGAAAATCCTTTTCCAAGATGGCCACCATGGAAAGGGAAGGTGCGGTTCCATACAGGGCCCCTCTTCACTTTCCATGGCAGCCTTCAGAAGGCGAAGAGAAAACCCTAGGACCATATTACTACAAGCACATTTTTCTTCCCTTTCAAACCTATCCCAATTTCGAACAACTTTACCACAAAACCGGTCCCAGGAGAACATGGCCAGTTTAACTCAATGTGTTGTCCCTCGTGTTCATGGCCAGTAGCCAGATCATTACCTTATTCCATGGCCTGCGGGCATGTTGGCGCATTATAAGAATTAAAATAAATAAATTTAAATAAATAAATAACTGCCGAATTTCAGGGGGTTTTCGATTTTACTTGTAACCATAACGTCCTTTTAACAACATTTTTTTACTGAATTTCATAGGTTTTTATTAGTGCAACTTAACCATAACGTCCATTTAACAAAGTTTTTTCAGTGAATTTCATGGTTTTTTACCAGTGCATGCTATTTTCCTACAACGTACTAATATCATACTTACCAAATATAACAATATTTGTGTCCAATTTAGAAAGTGTCACCTTAAAACTCTGCCATTTCCCACCTTCTAGAATCATTTTTAACACTTCTATACACTTTTTGCAACTATTTCAACTAGTTTTGCATCCGTAGACATCTATGAACATCTGACTTCATTGCGGACCTTCCGGAACAGTGCCACATGACCATACGCTGGCGCGCGGCATGATGACGTGTCCGAGAACCCGTCTGCACTTCACGATAAGATCCGTCCTTCGCGGACAGTTCAGAACTGCATTTTCTACTGATCTAGGAACTTTCAACTTCAAAATTTCCCTTGCACACCTCCTACACCTTTTCATACTCATTATACATGACCAATCTAGTACACAGTACATAGTTGGAAGAATTTTATCAAAACTGCTATTTATCTTAAATATGGCATCAGTTATTGCCATCCCTCCTCCCCAAGAGCCACCACCACCACCAGCTGGAGGTCCTTCACAACAAAAAAAGCGCAGTACTTTCAAAGACAATGGGCCTCATTACACGGATGGCGGAGAACCATGGAGCTATTAGCGCCATAGTTCATGCCGGTAAAATACCGGCACCGCCTTGGCGGAAAGGGGAATTACCGCCCCATTCCAAGGTTGGCAGGGCGGTAATTTCCCCTTCCGCCATTGCCCTTCCCCATTCCCATTTTTGCCCCATAGGGCTCAATGGGAATGGGGAAGGCGCTAATTACGGTACCGCAAACTGCGGTACCGTAATTAGCTCCCTGGGTCATTTTGCGGGTTGGTTTTTAACGCCTGCAAAAAGCAGGCGTTAAATCCCCCAACCCGCAAAGGGACCTCGTAGTAAGGCGGTAAGGATTTACCGGTACCGGTATTTTACCGGTACCGGTAAATCCTTACCGCCATCCGTGTAATGAGGCCCAATGAAGAGGACCAAGAAGATGAGGTAGAGGAAGGGCCTACTTCTAGCACCAAGATCGAATCATGGGTGTGCCAGTTCTTTTCTACTGTTGGGCATGTACCAAAAGCTAAAGCTACTAAAGTGAAATGTACTGAGTGCAATTTTGTACAAAGTTGCAGACTACCTGGACAGTACTCCTACGGGACCACCTCCATGCGCCGCCACACCAAATACAATGACCGCAATGCTCTCAGAAAGGTTGTAAACTGTCTTCCTCCACCTCATCTTCCTCAACAAATACTGTAACCACAAATCCTGATGTCTGCGGGCATTGGTGCATTGTAAATAAATAAATAAATAAATAAATAAATAAATAAGGTGGGCTACGGACCATTATCGTCCATTGCAGTCCCTGAAATGGGGGATAAAGGCCATTAGACCCCTGGTTCCCAAAGCGGGAACCCAGGGTGCTAAAACATAGATTTTTGTTCCTACGCTGTAGGAAGGAAAATCCTTTTCCAAGACAGCCAACATGGAAAGAGAAGGCGGGGCTCCGTGCACAGCCCCTCTTCCCTTGCCATGGCAGCCTGCAAAACCCTATGAATATATTACCACAAGCACTTTTTTTCCCTTTCAAACCTATCCTACCTTCAAATAACTTTATCACATAGCCGGTCCCAGGTAGACATAGCCACTTTAACAACATTTTTCGTCCCTAGCAGTCATAGCCAGTAGCCAGATTGTCTGCGTCATGACCTCATGCCATGACCCAGACAATCTGGCTACTGCCCACGGCCACAGGCTATACCTCAGTCACCAATTTTATATGACTATTTTTTATACCTACATTATTACACTTGTCAAAAAATAAAACACAGGCACATTTACAAAACCATGCTTTAATGTCCTTGCCAATGCTCCTCACAAGTTTGCTCGAAATCCGCCCATGTTTTATTTTTTTAAAAGTGTCAAAATGTATGTACATACAATAGTCATATAACTTAGCCCCCACTTGACAAAATCCATTCAGTCTTTGCACAAACATTGAAGGTTGGGTCTATAATCTTTCTCAAAACTTTTGTCCACATTCGTCAAATAGCAACAAAGTTATAAGTCATCTAAAAATGTTGAGACCCCCTCTCTAATTTTGCCCCCTCTTGACAGAATCCCACAAACCTTTGCAAAACCATTCAGGATTAGTTCTAGAATACAATTGCAAAATTACATGCAGTTTCATTGAGTGGCGCAAAAGTTATAAGCCATCCAAAAACTGCTTTTTCCCAACCCTGTAATGCAGAAATAGGTACAGATGTCCTAGAAAATCTGAAGTGTGCGTGAACACCACAGGTCTATACCGGGACACCTGGAGTGTTCGCAGACTTTCGGAGGGGTAAAACAACCAATTTTTTGGCTTCATATGGCCATATGCAATCCAATCCTCATCCCCCCACATCCCCAGAGATTGTTTGTTGATTTTTACAAGTGTAATGCTGCATTTCTTTATGTTTTCACCGCACTGTCCCCGGACCCCAAAAAAGTCTGTGAATCCAAGATTGCAGGCATTTCAGGAAAACCGACGCATTTCACATTTTCTCACCACCCAATCGGCGGCCGCGTCCCGATGTCCGCGGACCATGCAAAAGTCTGCAAATGTTCTGGCCAATCAGAAGCCAGTCTGTGGACAAAACAGCCAATCAGAGGCCAGTCTGTGGACCGAACAGGGAAGTGAGTCCACGGAGCAGACATAGATATCAAAAACATTTTTGTCTTACGTTTTGGTCATTTAAAAAAAACTAAAGGAAGGATTTACACCAAATTAACAAAAGCACGCTTTCGGGACCAGGCCGCCGCTCCTGCCGCACATTTGCTGAAAATCCATCCAGCGGTTTGGGCTGTAGGCGTGAGCAAAGTTTTTTCCCATTATGTCTATGGGAAAAAACAAAATTTTTGAACCCCCCTATAACTTTGCCCCTCCTTGACCAAACCTCACTAGACTTTGCAAAGAAATTCAGACTGGGCTACATACTTTTATTTCGTCCAGGGGGAGCGAAGTTATAAGCTGCCCAAAAAGTGTTCTTCTTATGGGTTTAGCAACTTAACAGACTATGCAATATATATTCAAGGAAAAAACTTTAGTTGCATGGATGTTAAGGTGAGAACTTAATGCAACAAAACCCTGGAAATTCAGTTAAACCCAACATTATCTTCGTACCCCCTGTTGCGCAGACTATGACCACAATGATGACATGATAGATCACATCACTGATGACATCACTAATTACATGTTGTATGAGAACAATGATGACATTACAAATCACATCACTGATACCATCACTGGTGACAACAGTAATTGCATTGTTTATATCTGATTACATCAATAATGGAATTAGACATAACATCATTTATAAGTTAGCTCATGAAAACTTTGATTACCTTAATAACAATTTAGGCCATGTACTTGGCCATGACACATGTTGGGCTCACTGGCCAGCACCAAAGGCCATAGCTAGTTGTCGCTTGGTGTTCAAAAATACCAACGTCCATGGTTAACTGACATGCCTAGTAGCATGTCACTGTTTTAAAATATACAATGGGCAACGTTGAAAGCTGTAGTCAGTGTTCATGGCTGAAGGCCACAGCTAGGGGGCATTACTATGTCAGAATATACAGTCGTCACAGCCAAAGGCTGCGGCCACTGGCTAGAATTGTGTTGAAGACCATGAATAGTGGCTGGTTAGTCTATATGATATGCAGTGGGCACGGTTGAAAGCCATATCTAGTGGCTGGTTAGTGTTGTGTAATGCACTTCCGAAGTCCATCGTCTATGCCATGTTAGTATTTTTAAATATACAATACACATGGGCAAAAGTTGTATAAACTGCTCATGGTCAAACGCCATGGCTAGTGGTCCATTTTAGAATACATAGTGGACATAGTCAGACATTGTGGCCACTGGACAGTATTGTGCTAAAGTCTATGGCTAGTGCATGTTCAGTGTATATAATATACAGTGGACAATGTTGAAAGCTGCATCCACTGGTAAAAGCCATAATCTATCAGTTACTGTTGTAATGTAATTAGTGAATTCATCAGTGATGTGATCTGTGATGTCATCATTGTGGTCATAGTCTGCGCAACAGGGGCCGCAAAGTTAAGGTGTCTTTAGCGGAATTTCCAGGGTTTTGTTGCATTAAGTTCTCACCTTAAAGTCCGTGCAACTAAAGTGCTTTCCTTGAATTTCAAGGGTTTTGTTATTCCATGCTTAATTAACATTAACAATACAGACAATTCAGCTAATCAACACACTGTATGTTGTCTAGAAAGTAAAATAAAAAGCAATTGGACAACCACATTCCCCACAAATAAACCTGTTGTTACAAAAAATGAGTTTGCATATGTGCTTAACTTTTCAAAGTATTTATATGTACTGTTCATGAATAGTTATTAAAGTGTTACAGTAAAAGGCAATGGTCCTCATTACCCGGTAGGCAGTGAGCAATGGCGCTATTAGCGCCATGGCTCATGCCGGTAAAATACCGGCACCGCCTTGGCGGAAAGGGGATTTACCGCCCCATTCCAAGGTTGGAGGGGCGGTAAATCCCCTTTCCGCCATTGCCCTTCCCCATTCCCATTTCTGCCCCGTAGGGCTAAATGGGAATGGGGAAGGCGCTAATTACGGCACCGCAATTTTGCGGTGCCGTAATTAGCTCCGAGGTCCCTTAGCGGGTTGGATTTTAACGCCTGCAAAAAGCAGGTGTTAAATCCCCAACCCGCAAAGGGACCTCGTAGAAAGGCGGTAAGGATTTACCGGTACCAGTATTTTACCGATACCGGTAAATCCTTACCGCTGTAAGAGGATTCAATTCAACACTACAGCTAAGTCAATGCCTAGTCTGGGATACTGAATGGAAACCCTTATTGATATATCTTTATGTCCAGTTCATGCGTTCTAGATGACTACCCCTATATAACACCCCTCTCTTGGAATCCCCCGGACCCCACTGAGCCAAGAAGTAGTTCTGTTTTGCAAGCTAAAAGGTTTATTTGATAATTTAAACAATAGATATATATATCACACTTTATAATAATTTAATAATTGAATATCACAGTGAATCTGAGCAGTAATCAATAATGGATAGTCTGGCACTAGCACACTTGTGAATAGGAACAGAAGAATAAGGTGGTAGAGAATGCTTTATATAAGTTCAGATGGATGTAATGTTGAATGAAAATGCAATACAGAAAATACTCAATATGATTTCAACAAAACAATGTAATCACTTTTCTCTGGCAATCCCCTCCCCCCTTTATGCAATGCAAGGAAATGGAAGGAAAGCACACAGTTCTCAGAAATGCAATCAAATGTAATTCAGTTCACCCCAGCAAGCTTAGACTACAGAAGTTTGAAACACAGGCCCCAAAATGCTTTTATATGTGATAGCAATATATTGGAAAATGTGCTAAAATGATTTTAATTCCCTCTTGAGGTTCAGGGTGAGTGGTATCAAGTTAATATTAGTCCAGGCTCACTCTAGCAATGATTCAGGGATGGTTCTTAAGAGGCAAACGAATTTTTTGCAAGGAAAGCAAGAACTGCTGTTTTCACACGTGGAGAAATTTGCAAATCGCGGCAAATTCGCGAGTGCGTTTTTCGCGATTGCGGCAAAAGTATCGGGGGTAGGAATGCGGTTCTAGGTTCGTTGAAAAGCCAAGATTCCCAGCTTTCAGAGGAAAGTTACTGTAAGTCTCTAAGACAAACGGTCACGGAGATATGAGCGATATGGTAAAGGTCGTTTTTCAGATTTGAAATTTTAAAGTTCAAAGTGACAAGTGACAGCTATGCAAATGACAGGTGACAGTTTTGCAAAATGACAGGTGACAGTTCTACTCAAGTTAAAATAGATTTAATTATATTATTTTAACTAAGAGATTGGTTCTGCACAGTTCTGCTAGTTACTCACAATATATTTTTGAAATAGAATGGGCCTCGCCACGGATCTGGTCAGGTTTTAGACTGGACTCTGGTCTGGTCTCGGCACTTCACTCGCCACGGACGGTCTCTGCGCACAGCGTCTGGGTCAGCTCTCTAGTTCTGCGAACAGCGGTCTGGGTCAACTCTGCTCTGCCTCTGGTTTTGGATACTGCTCTGCTTTCTCTGGGTACAGCACTGCTTCTGGATCTTTCTGCACAGCTTTCTCTGGATCCAGCGCTGATCTGCACGCTGTTAGGTTTGCTGGATGCTGAGGCCCACTGAGAAGAGTTCTCAGTTTGTGGGTTTAGGCCCTTGCTTTGAGTTCTGAATCAAGTTCTTTGGAGTTTTAAAGTCTAAGTGTTGAATCTAGTATCTTCTGGATGTTGTGTGGTCCGGCAGAGCGCGTTGCAGCAAATGGAATTGAATGTCCCTATCTGTCCTGACTGTCTGCTTTTATGTGTTTTGAAAATGGGTGTGTGTGCAGCATCACTAGGCTCTACCCCTCTCCACTTGTCATTGGCCACTTCATCCTCTTCCCCTTGATTGGGGGAATGAAATGAAGTGTCATCATGATGAGGTCTGTTTATGGTACAGAGAACCCACCCCTGTCAAATTACACACAATCTATATTTTGACCCAAAAGACATATTTGCACAGGTACACATTTGTTTAAAATTACATGCACCCATCACATATCAATGGAGGTATACCCTGTCCAAATCTGCTCTTCCTGGGAGCTTGCATTCAGAAATGGCAACATTTGCACTTTTTAACTGGTTTCGTAATATCGGACATTACCCCAAATTTATACACATGTGTGCAAGGAGTATGGACATTACTTGATGAAGTGTCAGATTTTTAACATGCATACATTTTAAGTAATACCCTCTTAACTGCTAGCTTGCCCCCAGATCATACCACCGGTTCTAAAAACCTCTTAAAATGTGGGCAGAAAAATCACAAGAATTATGGTATCATTTAAATAATTTTCACAAGTCCGTACTATGAGTTATTCATCTTTTTCTAAAACCATATTCTGGCTACAGGGGTGTGGTTTCCCCCCAGCACAAGGTTGAATTTCTGGTTTTTCCAGTTCTGCCAAGCCAGCTTGCTCTCACAGGCAGTGCTCCTCCCCTTTCCTTCCAGGAGGAAGCCACTTTTACGACCCCCACCAATAAAACATTTGCCTGAGTCAGGACAGGGCTTTGTTCAATTTCCTGCAGAGCCCAGGTAATTCAATCAGGGAAGTGTCATATCCCTTTTGGTGAGAGCAGCAAAAGGCAGATAGGCCTGGGAACACAGCTGTTGTGCAAGTCTCATCTCCTGTCGGGGGTAGCTGGTGGGCAGAATTCAGTTCCTTAAGCCAGGCCCCAGCTAATGTCACTTTTAGTTACCCAGTTTTCTGCATTCAAATAAAATTAACCATTTTTACATATGCAGCTAGAATGCTGATTTTAAGTTTAAAACTATGACATTAAAACAATTGCAACCTATGTGACACTCAAAAGTAGGTCACTCATTTCTTTTAAACATTTAGATTTTTTAGTGTCTTTCAGTCCAAATTTACTTAAACTGCTGAAATCCACAGCTCAGCCAGTCTTGTTATAAACCTTCAAGTCACTTCAGAATATAACTTTACATTGTATCCACCTCTCAATAAGTCTTTCTTTGGCATGCTTTGGGTTCATTTATTCAGTTTTACACAAAAAAAAAAATCTGGTGTTGTTTTAAAACGCCGGCTTTCTGATAGTGGTGAGTACTGGTAATGCACCCATTTTTGGGATTTAAGAAAATGAATTCCCCACAATTCTAGGTTGCTTTTGGCAATCAGCATTGCCATTCCCAATGGTTTCAGGTTACTGTGTGGGTAGTCCAATGGTGGTTTTAGGCAGTGCCCTTCTGTGCCCATAACATCGGCAAAAATGAGTGGCAGCCTATTCTTCATGCATTTCCCTGTGCATTTTCTGGGAATCTCTGGTCATCATGATGTTTTCCATGTCAGTACTGTACAGTTTTTGAGGTAGGGCTCGGATGCATGGGTAAAACATCCCACACCGCCATCCGTGTAATGAGGCCCAATATATTTTAAAATAAATATTTACAAGACTACTGCCCATATATATCTAGATGTATATAGATTTTATTTAAAAAAAGGGGTTGTATCTGCATCTACCAAAGATACATGCGTGGCTACATGCCGCAACGACTGGGGGTGGGGGTAAGCCACGAGTGGGAAATGAGCCAACAAAATGTCGACATCCTTCAATGCGGCTTCGCATCTTTGCGTCTAATATGCCAGCCAATGGTATCACGCGCTGGGGTTAAACGCCTATATGTTATACACAACTACAAACAATCCAATCACACATTTCAAAGCATTGACGCGAGTACACCCATGCCGTTTGGCATAACCCACGCATATGCCTCTTCTCGCATAATGCATCAGCCAGCCAGAACACGCGCTGCGGCTCCCTGCCTACATGTAACTTTTATACGCATCAACGAATTATCCAATAGCATGTTGGGCTGTATCGACGTGGCTACACCCACGCGATTTGATGACATCTAGGCATACAAGACTGTCCAATTAGATGGCGTGGCAGTCTGTAGCTGCAAATAATCACCACACCCACAAAATATAACTTTACATTAATCATTGCTTTCTGTACTTGCTAGTGAAAGGGTTTCTGAGTAACTGCAAACCCTTCATCCTTTCTACCCAGTTTTGCCAAAATCCAATTTTCCTTTGTCTTGTGATTTTTTATATTTTGTCTATTTTTTGTTTAACTTATTTTTCTTTATTTTTACTTTTTCTTTTTTTACAGCATTGTCTTTTTCATGTTGTCATTTTTATTCTTTCATATATCTCCCCCCCATTTTTTCCAACATGTCCGACCATGTCAATAGGAGCAGTGAGGATGACATCATCATTTGGGTCGACAATCCTTCACTACCAAGGAAGAAGCACACAGGAATTAAAAAAACTGCAGACAGTTAGCGCTTCTTTAAAGTGAAGGAACACTGCTCCAAAAAAGAGGCAGAGAAGGTACTGTGCACCTTCTGCCATAAGACTCTACGCTGTGGGCCTTCCGATATCCTGTCTCAAAGTCTAGGAACATCGATAATGATCAACCATCAGGTGTGAGTCCACTGGAATTATGTTGATGATGAATATCGTTAAGCCCATGAAGATCACAAAATAAAAATGCATGGGACCCATTCATGCATAGTCGAATATCAGCACCACCTGCAGAACGTACATCCACCAGTGCATCAACAACACCAACTGGAAATGAATCTTCTACATCATCAGTGGTATCCACTATACTGACTCCTCTGTTGCCGACACCCAACCTATCCAGGATGCAAATCATGTGTAAAGGATGTTGCGAATGGGCAGTCAAGGAAGATGCCACAATTGACCAACGACTGAAGTTAATCGGTGAACATCAGATTAGCTGTCATGCTTAGTATTTTTTCTCCCTTTTTTCTAAAAACAAATAAATAAAAATATTTATAAAAATATATGTTGGATTTTATTTTAATTCCTTTTGTTATATGTTTCATCCATATGTATTTTCCTCCCCTATTCCCCCCCCCCTCCTTGCATCCCCCAAAATGGCCCTTATGATGGCCTCCTTTTAAGTTACTAAAATAGATAAAATTGAACACAGACTGCAAAAATATATTACAATATCTATTGTAATTTATTTTATGCAGTTTCAGCACTCAAAATTCCCAATTGTTGCCTGTAGCCGCAGTTAACACTGAGACGTAATATCAGTTTGCTGTGGAGGCAATGATTTGGGGAATGTGTGAGGGATGTCCCTTATTTTAATGATCAAACAAGACATGGGAAAACAAATGGAACTATTTATCTTTTCCAATCCCACTCAGAGGCAAAAATGGAAATGGATCACCAGATTTAATGGTAAAATTGATAAATTCCAGAGAAATCTTAATAAAGCAGTTTCTGCATTTTTGACAGACCAGGACCAATTATGGATCGCAAACAACAACACACAGTTCTACATGGCCAATTTCTATAGACATGACGGAGTACACCTAACCGATGAAGGAAATGCAGTGTTCCATCATAAAATCAAAAAAGTTATTCGCTCAGTGTACCCCAAAACAGTCCTTTTAAGCACTACTTATCATATAAAAATACACAAATACAATAAATACCAAAAAACTTGTATTATAACCGTCGTTACAGTTCATTGACCCTCATTACGACCCAGGCGTTAAGGGGTTAACGGCGCCGTAAAAAGTTGCGGCGCCATTAACCCCTTAACGCCTTAATACGAGGTCCCTTTCCGGCTCCCGACCTTAACGGCTGGTCTTTACCAGCCGTTAAGGTAGGGACCCGCATAGGGACCTTGAAGATAATTACGGTACCGCAATTTGCAGTACCGTAATTACCGCCTTCCCCTTTCCCATTGAGTCCTATGGAGCAAAAATGGGAATGGGGAAGGGCCAATGGTAAATGGGGAATTACCGCCCCGCCAACCTTGGAATGGGATGGTAATTCCCCATTTCACCATGGCGGAATCGGTAAGTTACCGGCGTTAACCATGGTGCTAATAGCGCCATTGGTTAACGCCTGGGTCATTGGGCCTCATTACACGGATGGCGGTAGGGATTTAACGTTACCGGTAATGTATTACCGGTAATGTTAAATCCCCATGTGGATCACGACCCGGCACACCGCTATTAGCGGCACCGCTAATTACGGTGCCACTAATAGCGGGCAGGCCGCGTGCACGCGACCCTCCATCCCGTTAATTACGCCATGCCGCTATTAGCACAGCATCACAAGGGCAGTGCACATGCTAATAGCGGCATGGTAAATCCCCCCAAACCCCTTACCGCCATGGTGCAAATACCGGCATCGCAGACCACCCGTTAAGGGAAATGAGCAGTGTTCCCACCTGCCACAGGTGGACCAAATCAGCACAGGTGAAGGCAATGTAGACTGTGGCAGCTCAAAAGGAGCACACCACACCCCTTCCCACACCCCTCCCCACACCAAGATGGTTCCGATACTGGCAGCATTACATGGCCTGGAGGACCTCATTGCAGCGCAGCTGCTACAACAACAGGCAGCACAAAAGAGAAGCAGGAGGAGGAGGAGGAGGAGGAGGGCAAGACAGGCCCAGCAGGCACCACAACGGCACCTAATCATACCACAGAGGCACCCACCAATACCCAGGATCAGAACCAGTCCATTCAACCTGACCCCTGAGCAGATACACACCCTGTACCGTCTGGACAGGGCTCCCATCACCAGCATCGTGGACATGATCCACGACGACATTGCGAGCCTCATAGACATCAGAACTGCCATCCCCCCGCTACTGAAGGTGGTGAGTGTGCTCCACTTCCTGGCCACAGGCACCTATCAGCATACAGTGGGACAGATGCATGGCATCTCACAACCAGTATCCTCACGTTGCATCAGGGCCATCGACTGTACCCATGCGGAATTGGTGGTCCCACATCACAATGAAGTAGTGTACCGAAACAGGAAGCAATTCCACTTTATCAATGTCCAAATGGTATGTGACGCCAACAAGATAATCACACATTGCTGTGCCAGATTCCCAGGATCAACACATGATTCCATGGTTCTGCGGAACTCAAGTATCCCACGCTACATGGAGCGACACACCGGACAGCGTTTGTGGCTACTTGGTGAGTAGCAGGGCAAGCACATGGCAGCGTGATTTGGGGGGGGAGAGATACATACTCCAACTGGGTGTGAATGGGGGGGAGAGATACATACTCCAACTGGGTGTGAATGGGGGGGAGAGATACATACTCCAACTGGGTGTGAATGGGGGGGAGAGATACATACTCCAACTGGGTGTGAATGGGGGGGAGAGATACATACTCCAACTGGGTGTTGACTGGCGTCCGTAGGGAAAATGGACATACAGATGTACGCCAATGTCCTTCAGGGAAGGCCACGATGTACCTGAGAAGAACCCACATGCAATTTGAACGTGCACGACTATGAGAACAATGCAGGCTGCAAAATATTACACATCCATCCCCATTGCACATCATGCCACGCCACATATTACAAAAATCAGCAACATGGCGTCAAGATGGTAATACAGAATCAGCGCATCACAGCATCAATCCAGCAATGTACCCTTGAATGCATGCAAAGGGTACACCCCTAGACATAGCACTGAACCACACACCACGGAAGTGATGCTTCACAGCATGGCAACATTGGTGTCAGAATGTCAGTACACAAGCAGTGTGCTACAAAATTTGCCTGGGCCAGGGACACCTAAGACCTGGCCACACCCAGGACATGTCAAAATTACTGTTGTAGGCATTATTGTGCCATTTCTACTTGCAGGGTCGGCCACACACTTGCACGTTGCTGTCACACAGACCATCTGCATGTATGCTCTCATTTTAGCACTTGCATCACAATGCTATGTCAATTTGTGTGATGTGAACAGGCCGCCCTTGAGGTGAACAGTAACAGGACCCCATTCATCCCCCCATACAGGTGATGCGGCCTATCCCCTGAAAACCTGGCTCTTCGCACCTGTACGGAGACCACAGAACAGGCACGAGGAGGTAATCAATCGTGCACATACCCGTACCCGCATCGTGACCGAGCTGGCCTTTGGACTTTTGAAGTCACGTTGAATGTGCATTACCAGGTCTGGTGCTGCTCTCCTGTATGGACATGAGAAGGTGGGCAAGATCACCATGGCATGTGTCATGCTGCACAATATTTGTGACAGACGGAATGGGCCACTGCCCCCTGACATTGGAATAGAAGCACATGATGAGGATGATGATGTTGATGAGGACGGAGATGAAGGGGATGCAGGTGTTGCAAGAGGGGATGGCCAGGAGGCACGTGCTGTGAGACAGCATCTGATCAGCCAATCAATCTGCGGAACATGTTTTCGTACTGTCACATGGATATGAGGAGGAATGCACTGGTGTATGTCTCAGAGCACGCAATGGACCCTGTCGCCAATAAAGTACACACACACACAATGAAGATGTCCAAGGCTGTGTTTTCATCAGAAACCAGTGTATTGACTAACATAAAGGTGAAGAAGTGCAAGCCCCACAACATCCCACCACCCTTCCCACCCCCACCCCCCAACAGACCCATAACACCCTTCCCACCACCCCCCACAACAGACCCATAACACCCTTCCCACCAACCCCCACAACAGACCCATAACACCCTTCCCACCACCCCCCACAACAGACCCATAACACCCTTCCCACCACCCCCCACAACAGACCCATAACACTCTTCCCACCACCCCCCACAACAGACCCATAACACCCTTCCCACCACCCACCACAACAGTCCCTCATGTCTCTGCCATTGTTGCCATGGCCAATGCACACCGAGGTATCCCCATCAACCCCCTAATTTCAATTGTCCTTGGAAGGATCTTGAGGGTTGCCAGACGTGCGCCTGGTGGTTCGCATCGAGCACCTGAGGGGGCTTGTTTGTGTCGACCCGGAAGACGAGGATGGGGCAGACTGGCCTTGGTGGTGAAAGTGGCGGTCCATTGTGTCTGCCATGCGGACAAGAACCTCCCTAAGCCTTGCAATTTCATTGCATATCCTGTCCGTGTTGGCGTCCATGCGCTCAGTGGAGTGCCTCACCGTCTGGACAATGTTCTCACTGAGATTGGCAGCCTCAGCGACATGCTGGCCAACCAGCACGGTCAGCTCCTGTTGGCGCTGCAGGATGGTGGAAATTTGGAGGTCAGTGCCGGGTGACCATGCACTGGATGCCGTGCCCTCAGATGGCTCCAATGCAACAGGTGATGGTAGCATGGGTGACATGATTGCAGGGTTGGTGTCCTCGAAAGGACCATCAGAACCAGGGGTCTGGGATGCCACTGCCTCTGGGCTTCCTGGGGGGCTTGGGGTGTGCATCTCCATGTGCTGGAGTAGGGTGTCCTCTGGATCGGACAGGGGGCCAGTGGTGGCTGCCTCACCAGCGGAGCTTGCCGCAGCTGATGGTGGGCCCTGGGTGTCTGGCATTGTTGCCAGTGGGTTTGCCTCCGGTGGTGGGGCCACAGTTGGTGGTGCAGCTACTGCTTCCCTGAAAGTGGCACTATGACGTAGGCTGCCACTCTTCAGGTGTGGCCTTTCCCCCTTGCCCCTGGATGTTGCAGGGGTATCCTCCGGCTCCTGTGCCCTTGGCCTCTTGGATGTAGGTGGTGCCTTTGATGCATCAGCGGCATCCTCTGCATCTGTATGTGAGCCTGTCAGGGACGAGAAGCGGGATGGCATTGGTTGCGTTTCAATATACTCAATGTAAATTACAGGAATGATGCAGTTGTGGCCATTGGGACTTAGCAGTTGTGGATGCAGGTGATGTGCCAGTTCAGTGCCTCATCCATGCATGGTTGAGTTTGGGACTTGTCTCTGGTGATGTGTGCATGTGTGTGTGTTTGGGTCTGACACTGACATGGTGATGGATGGATGAATGTGTGGATGTGTGTCCATGCATGAGTGGGGTCTGTGCTCACATATGGGGGTGACTGTACATTCACACCGCATCCTGTCATGTGTACACTCACCTCCATCGGAAGTGGTAGCCACTCCGATCTCCATGCTGCCCACTCCCTCGATGCTTTCGGTGGCAATCATGTTGGCGCATGTCTCCTCCCATTCCTTCAGGCGTATTGGGGAGCCATCTCCACCGGCACTGGCAATGCGGTGGTTCTCCGCCAGGATGCCCCTCACCCGCAGCCTGAGGTCGTCCCACCTCTTCCTGCATTTGCGCACAGTGCGCGTGCTGCTGCCCACGGCACTGACTTTGACAGCCACCTCCTTCCAGGTGGCTTTCTTTTTCAGCAAGGTAGCGCGGCGCATGTCATTGTCAAAGACTACCTCTGCATGCTCTGCAAGGGTCTGTGTCAACATGACCAGTTCCTCGTTAGTATACTTTTCCTTCCGGTGCCTGTCACAGGTTTTCTTCAGGGCCTTGGGCATGATGCAGGTGTCACGGATGATTTGACACAGCTCCCAACTCCAAAATGGTCCAGGGGGCAGAGTATGGCAATGGATTGTGTTTTTAAAGATGGCCGCCGTGCTCTTTCCCGTTCCGGTGCGATGACGCTATTTCCGGTTCTGCAATTTAACGGTCGATGCTAATAGCGGTCACCGCTAATAGCGGTGACCGCTAATAGCATGTAGAGTGAGGGCAGAGGTGCTATCAGCACTTTGGCCGGCCCCGGTAAGGTGCTTTTGCGGCAGGGCGGTAGGGTCATTTACCGGCATGGCCCTATGCGCGTGTCCGCTTACTCATAATGGTACGCTATTGGCGGTCTCCTGTGAGGGCGGACACGCTAATAGCGCCATGCGGTAAATCCCGTTTCTTACGGCCTACCGTGTAATGAGGCCCATTGACTTTTATCATAACCGCGGTTAAAAAAAGTCAGTTGTCAGTTGACAAGGGACTGAATTCAAGTTTTATACTACAATCCAACTTAAATGATTAATACAGAACAACACTACTCATGTACTTATGTAAAGTAACTGAAAAATAAGAAACCATAGGAAAATACATAACAGTACACTAGATAGGCAAACATTGCACACCCACACGACTTAATCCCATACGTGAGAATACACAACCTAAAATACATAGGGCCTCATTACGAGTCAGGCGTTAAGGGGTTAACGGTGCCGTAAACGGCGCCGACCCTTAACGCCTGATTCCGAGGTCCCTTTGCGCCATGGTGAGTTTAACGCCTGCTTTTTGCAGGCGTTAAAATCCATGGCACTAAGGGACCATGGTGCTAATTACGCCACCGTAATTTACGGTGGCGTAATTAGCGCCTTCCCCACTCCCATTATACCCTATGGGGCAAAAATGGGAATGGGGAAGGGTAAATGGGAAATGGGGATTTACCGCCCCACTCACCTTGGAATGCGGTAAATCCACCATCCACCATGGTGTAGTAAGGGTACGACCCAGGCTGTAACTTACCACCTGGGTCGTAATGATGCCCATAGTATGGCGCATCTAAAACTAGACTACAATTGCTGCTTTTTATATTAATTTTGTTAAACTATTTTCTTCTATCTTTCTCCAAATTCTCACATGCTCAAAGGTCTGAAAGCACACATCCAAAATAAAAAAGACTCTCTAATACCTACCAGGTCACTGATGATGGCCTTTGGCCCTGGCCAGTTAATTTTCACCCCAACATCACTATACCTAAACAAAGTACTTTTCAAAAAAATATAAAACACTGACACCCCAACTATATAGCCGCGGATACCGAACTACACATACCCTCGGCTATCTGTAGTCCTTCGTAGCCACGGATAAATCTGCAAATATTGACAAAACGCTATTTGCTATAAGATATCGGCTATTTGTGCATATAGCTGAGGCTACGGAAAGCTTTCTGTTGCAATCTTGGTCCCAAATTTCACTCACAGCCCTCTAGCCACCCCCCCACTCGCCTCTACCCTGGCGGCATTTGTATGTTTTTTTACCTGCAAATAGCTTTTTACTGCTTTTAATTTTCTCATAACCTCAACAAGATGGCGGTCATTTCATTTCTGAAAACCATGATCCTGCAATGCACCATGGGAGATATAACTATCATTTTTCGGCAAGGGTGCACCCCCTTCTCCATCACATTTTAAAGTAACTAATGCACGGAATAACCCCAAACCATGTATGGATCGCGAGTCAACGCTTCGTGCCCAAGTTGTTTCGGACCTGGTCCAAATCCGTTCCGCAGATTGAGCTGTGCGCTTTGGCAAATATTTACCTTTTTTGTGTATGGGAAAATTAATGGGATGTAGGCTGCACCGTTGGAAAAAATAATTCGTTTTTACGTTTAATAACATTTTTATTTTTTAATGAATCTTTACGAAACTTTGCAGTCTGGGGGTAGACTTTCGAAATTTTGGCCAAATCCGTTACTCGAATCAAAATTTATTAACAATAGAATTTTGAGGGGTTCCTATGTGTCCACCGCCCTGTAATATATATATATATATATATATATATATATATATATATATATATATATATATATATATATATATATATATATTTATTACTAGGCCTGTGGTAGCTGTCCCCTGTAGTTATGGTTAAGTGGCTCAAATCATAGAAGGAGCACTTTTTGGTCAGCTTATAATTTTGCCCCCCTGGATGAATCCTCACCAGACTTTGCAAAAAAAGTATATGGCCCCCTTAGAATGAATTTGTGAAATTTAGTGAGGGTTCGTTGAGGGGGGCAAAATGTGGGTGGGTTCCAATATGTGTGGAAATCCACAGATGCAATGGAAAACATTTTTTGCACACACTTACGGCCCAAACCTCTGGATGGATTTTCACCAAATCTGCGCCAGGAGCGGCAGCTTGGACCCCAAAATTAAATTTGGTGTCAATCCATGCAGTATTTTATTTTTTTTAAAAGCCCAAAAAGTAGGTACAAAAAATTAGTGATATCTGCATCCGGTCCACAGACTCACTTCCTGATTTGGACATCATACGCGTCCGCATATTAAAAAACACAACATTGCACTTGTCAAACAAATGAAAATATCTCTGAGGAGGTGAGCAGTGAAGGGGAATGGGATGGGATATGGCCTCTCAGATGTTCTGGGCCATCCATGCATACCTCTGCATTACAGGGTCAGTCAAAAGCAGTTTTTGGATGGCTTATAACTTTGGCACCATTCAATGAAACTGCATGAAATTCTACAATATCATTTTAGGCCTAACCCTGAATGGGTATGCACAGTTCGGTGCTGTTTCACCAAGAGGGGGCAAAATTAGCGGGGGTTTCCAAAATATTTGAAAGGCTTATGTCATCAATGACATTTGCGATGTCATCTCTGATGTCCTGGGTGTTAGTCTTAGCAGTGCATGGTGGTGGTGCAAGTTATGGTTGCTTAGCTTACCATAACTCGTGAATTTCTGGGGGGTTTCGGCTTTACTTGGTTAACAAAGTTTTTTCACTGAATTTTATAGGTTTTTATTATTGCAACTTAACCATAACGTCCCATTAACCAAGATGTTTCTGTGAATATAGATATAATTGTTTTGTTGCCAGGGTCAAACTGCACTCCCTCAAATGTTTAAAAAACTACTGGGCAAATTTGAACCAAACCAACAAAGGGTTTCCTTAACGAGATTTGTGCAGCTTTTAAAACAAAGTTTCCAAAATTCCAGTCAGCAGTTTGGGCTGTGTGTGTGAGCAAAAATGCACATTCTCCCTGTGGGAAAACCAAATCAAAAAGTAAAAAGGTTAACCTCTTTTTACCCTTTATATCTTTTGAGCCATGACATACATTTGACCTGAGCCAAAAATGTTTAGAAAAATCATGGTGATCTGTCCTACAGATTACATATTATTAGACATAGAATGTTCTCCTTTCCCAGTGGATGATAGGTTACCCTTAACTATAGGCAGCAAGTGTAACCCTATAACAAATATATGTATATATATATATATATGTACAATCAATGATAAAATGTTGTAAAAGGGACGGTATGGTTAAGTTGCACTAAAAAAACATGAAATTCAGTGAAAAAACTTTGTTAAAGGGACATTATGACTACAAGTAAAACCAGCAACCATAACCTGCACCACCTCTGTTCACTACTAAGACAAAAACCTAGGACATCCAGGATGACATCACAGGTGTCATTGGTGACATCACCGATGGCATCACATATGAAATGAATTGTTATTAAAAGGATCTAAAAGGGGTTGTGTTTATAATGTTAGTAACAAGATGTGAGGGGTGATTGGGAGATCGATCATAAACTACTTTATGTATTAAAGAATGTACTCATCACGACAAAACATTAGATTGGAGTGCTGTTGTTGATATAGGAACATAATCATACAAATACATAGTACAATATTATTTATTTGGTAATTTTGGATAATGAAATAATGAATAATGAATAATACCCTATCAGAGTTTTTAGTAATCATAAACATGGAATGAATAGCTAATAATGGAAGACTTCACTACATACTTGTGTTAGTACAAACAATACACATCAAAACCTACAATGCATACAAATCTGAGGCACATACAAGGAAACTTAAGTAAAGAGGGAAGAAACAACACCACCAAAAAATTACAGTAACATTAGACTTTATCATGAAGTACACAAATTATTTGTGTGTTTGAGGCTTCCTTATTTCGCCATGTATGCGTACCATGAATTGAGGCCAAATCCTAAGGAAAGTGCCTTAACAAGAAGGTTAATGTGTATATATGTAACACCTTTTAATTTGTAAAATTGTCTCTATCAGTGAACAAAAGTCTGTGGCCTACATGTGTCAGTGAACAAAAAGAAGTGGGCCAGATATGTGTTGTCATCGGTGATGTCATCAATGACATTTGTGATGTCATCTTTGATGTCTGGGTGTTAGTCTTAGCAGAGCATGGAGGGCGCTGGAGTGATGGTTGCTTAGCCTACCATCACTGGCAAATTTCTAAGGTGTTCATGGTTTACTGGTAACCATAACGTACCTTAAAGAACGTTTTTACACTGAATTCCATGGGTTTTTGTTAGTGCTACTTAATCATAACGTCCCTTAATGTTTTTTCAGTGAATTTCATAGGTTTTTATTAGCACACCTTTAATCTGCTACAAGTCCCTTATTATACACCTCCAATAGGGCACATATGGAGTCCGCGGACAGCACTGTAGCCCGCAGGTGTCGGGCAGCATTTACAAGGCTCCGAATCATAGGCGAGACCGAACAAACAGATGTACATAAAATCACAACTAATTTTTACAACATGGAAATATACCTTTTTGTACACACACGTTAAAAAATATGAATTCTTATTTTTATTTAGCCCACATTACAGTGGAATGCACCAATCACAACCCATAACTGTACACTTCATATAATCTCTTCACTACAACTCTGCAGACAGATTGAGAAACACCAGGTGCTCATTGAACATCAAAATCTTACTAAACACTTAGTGCATTGTATTTATTTCTCTATTATTAGCTTTCATCATATAAACATGTGTTATAAGACAGAAGCACTTCTCACAGAAATGGCAAGCACACTTGAGTGGCTAGGGAACTTCCCAAAAGAAAAAATGAGTGATGATAACATCTCCAATGGTATACAATACATATTTTAATGTATAAAAATAATGTATTTTGTACACACCTTACTAAAATAATAATTTCTATTTTTCTTACAGCACATAGTTTTCATGAAGAAACCACGCCCCAGTTTAATTATAAACAATCCCAAGAATCGCATACAGAAGTTGTATCCCCAACTGTAAATAATCAATTCATGAACTTGTCTAAAAAATTGTAGCAACTGAGTAATGATTTTAAGGAACTTCTACACTGTCAAAAATCATGTCATTAAAAATGTTCCCTATCAGTGTCCTTTTTGCACCTGTCCCCTTGTCCCCAGCAATCATCCCTTCTTCCCCTCATGATTATTGTGCACAAATTCCTAATTCTCCCATTTATGTTTCCCATTCTGGTATGCCATCCCTTTCTTGAATAAATATATTTTTTGTACTATAAATGTTTTGTTTATTGTTGTGTGATATTTCCTATTTCTTTTTTTAAACTCCCATTATGAGTCCATGGACACTACAACTGCCCGGGGTGTCCGCATTCAAAATGGAGGTACCCCTGGAGAGGCATTATCTCCTGATGTCTGTTTTCATGCGACACACTTTAAGTCTGTGGACACCTCACCTGTTCTATAGACACCCAGCGCATGCACACTGCAATTCCCACCTGATGGGTGTCCACGGACATCATCATGGGGCATCACCCATGCAGCTTTACGGGGTGTCTGTGAATGGTGTCTGTGGCCGGGCCAGTTTAAAAGCCAATCTAGGGTGTTTCAAGCAGAAACATTACCCTTTCACAGCTCCCAGACACATTCTACATGGATCTGGAAACTTTTTACAGCTTTTCAAGGCCTATTTTCTACTCGGTAGTCCGCTAACAGCGCCTGCTTCACTGCTGTGCAGATTTCTTTTACAGAAGTTGTTGTCAGAGACCATGGCATCTCTTATGGCCATTGCTTCTTCCCAGCCACCCCCACCACCACCAACACCGTCATCATCTGAGTGCCTGGAGAGGGGAACAGGCTCAGTGATACAGAAGAGGAGGATCAAGAGGAAGAAGAGGATGAAGTGGAGGAAGTCCCTATCACTCTCCTTCTGCACCTCCAGCCCCCCTGCAGCCACCTCACCTCCTTCTTTCTCTTCCTTACCTCTGTTCTCCCCTGACGAGATTTCCAGACAAGAACTTCCCTGTGCCTCCAAAACCATTAATGACCACATTGACACTCTTGCTCCTGCCCTGGCCGACTTCTGCAACCACTCCTTCATCACTGGAGCCTTCTCCTCCCCTCTGAAGCACTCTCCTGTGCACCCTCTTCTAAAGAAACCTACTGCTGACCACTCCTGCCCAGCTAATTATCGCCCAATCTCTATCACTCTTGGAAAAGCGGAACATCTCCCAGCTTGATCTTCACACGGACTCTGTTGGTTGTCTCCATGACCATCAGTCTGGCTTTAGAGCAGTCAGGGGCATGGAAACTGCTCTTCTGAACATTCATGAAGACCTGCTCTCCAACCTTGATTTTAATCTCCCCTCTGTCCCCATCCTACTTGATCTCTCTTCCGCCTTTGATACGGTCAACCATGCCATCCTGCTCAACTGCCTCTGTGAAAATCTGGGTATCACTGATCAGGACCTGGCCTGGCTGACCTCCTTCCTCTCCAACCGAACCTCCCAGGTCCAACTTGGGTCCTTCTATTCCTCTATCTCACTCTCCACCACTTGTGGTCTTCCCCGGGGGTCTAACCTCTCTCCCTGGCTTTTCAACCAATACCTGGAACCTGTCACCCACCGCATTGCTGCTCTTTGCTCCAATTTTCAGTGCTATGCGTATGACACTCAGCTCATTTTCAGGCTCCTCTCTGCCACCACTTCTCCCTCTCCGATCTCTGACTGTCTGTCTGCGATCCAGGAGTGGTGTGCCGCCAACAACCTCTGCCTTAATTCCAGTAAGACAGAGATCCTCCTCATCGGCACTCCTGCACCTTCCTTTCCTGTCACTCTTTGGCTGGCCTCCCTTGGCTCTCGCCCTGTGCCCACCTGTGAGACTAAGAACCTCTGGGTCATCTTTGACTCCATGCTTTCCTTTTCTCCACACATCTCTAATGTCTCTAAGAAGTCAAACTACCAACTGCACCACCTCAGAGGTATTCTTCCTTTCCTCTCCTTCCCCCAAAAGCTCACTGTCTCTAGAGCTCTGGTCGTATCTGGGCTAGACTATTGCAACAGTCTCTTCCTAAATCTGCCTCTCATCCAGAACAGAACTGCAAGACTTGTCCTTGGCCTCAGGGATTTCTATCTCTCCAGGCCTGAAATCTCTTCACTGGCTCGCTGTGGCTGCAAGGATTAAGTTCAAGACTCTTTGCAATGTCCAAAAGGCCTTCTGGGGCCTCGGTCTACTTTACCTTCAACTCTCCCTTCGGAAATACCTTCCTACTTGAGCTCTTTACTCCTCCGCCTCCGACTCCCTACAGGTCAGTCACTTCTCCAAGCAACGAGTTGGGGGTAGATCTCTTTCTTCGGCTAGGGCCTCCCTCTGGAATAGCATCCCTGCCTCTCTGAAACCTGAGGAGAACCATCTTCGGTTCCGGAAGGAACTCAAGAACTTCCTCTTTGCTTCTGCCTTCTCTCTCCCTGTCCCCTGCTGATCTGTCTGTTTTGGAACCGGGCAACTGGCTACCCTCTGATTTCAGGCCCAGATTCCTCCCCACCCAGCCGCACATCTGCACTGCCTCCTGGCAACCCTTGTACTTAGGTCTGTATCTGCAACCCTACAGTCCCTTTCCTGCACTTATTAGACACCCTTTGTCTGCACCTTTTCTTGGATTGCCACTTGCTGGCCACTTGCTGGCTGCACTTACTGTTGTTGTTAATCACATGTTCTCTGCACTTTTCCCCCCTCTCCTGCCCCTTACACTTCCCCCCGCATTCCCACCTCAATCCCCCCATGCACTTGCATGTTCTCAATGTCACTGGGCCTAGTAAGATCATTGTTTTGTTCCTCCATTTTACCCCTCCCTTGCCTCATCGAGCCCTGAAACGCTTGTTTATGGGCGCAATATAAATAAAATATCATATCATATACATAGCCATTTTCAGGTCTCTCACAACTCCTGCAAACATAACTCCTGCAACTCTCTCTTCCTGTACACCACACACAGCAAACCTGATTGGCTAATCCCCACAGTCCCCTTTCCATGCCAGACATCCTCAAAAGACCTGGATGTGGCATGTGCCGTCCATGGACCACCACAGTGTCCACAGACCCCGTAGCACAGGGGCAGCCATTCTATCCTTTCCACTTCCATGTTCTCAACACTCCCTCATTGGCAGCTTTCAAAGAGTCACACATCCATCCACCAATCACATCCAAAATATCTACACCTAATCCTGGCATCTCACTTAAACACTCTGGATGTACACTTGAACATATTTCCTGTTAATGAAAGGCATCTGCATAAAAAACTACTGTGCAACTGTCCAAGATTTCTATTGCCAGATTCAACAAGATCTGCATCTAACAAAACATAGTACAGCTATGCGTATATATAAAAGTCTTCATATATATATATATATATATATACATGTATAGGGTTCCTGCTACTTACCATGTAATAAGCCATGAATTGTAGCCTTCATCAGCTGCTCACACGAAGCAACAAACAATTAGAATGCTCTGCGCTTCAAAATGTTTCTTTTTACAAGCATTGTGATGAAAGTTAAAAAAAATGCATGTGTACATGTATAGAGGAACTGTACCACTGTTTCATAAAATAAATGAAAAATACAGATCAAATAGATCTTAAGACCATTTTTAAGTGGCACTTATTGTCTGCCAGTTTAATATGTTGGCAGCACATGCATACATCCCAAGTCTTAAGTCTTAATTTTTTCCTTTGAATTCTGTCACTTCCAATTGACTTCATCCATTATAAAACTCAAACTACAAGTCCCAGAAAGTAGAGAAAAAAACACGACTGAACATAAAGATTCCAAACTTTGACATGTATATCAAATAAACATATAAAATGCTGTGCTTTTCAAAATAGTTTTTTGGGAAGCATTTTGAAGAAAGTTAAAAAATGCATATCTGCATTTATAGCAACACTGTGTCACTTATTTTTATAAAAAAGAAAGTTATAGCAAATAAAATAGATTTTACACCATTTGTAATTGGCACTGAGTGTGTGCCAGTTTAATATATTGACATTGCATGTATACTTCCTAACGTAACCTATTCCAATCTTCTTTCTCTATAATCTGTGACTTGTACTCCAACTTTCATAATAGGAAAACTGGACATGTTCCAGAACGCAAACAAAAAATCTAGGTCTACACAAACACCTACAGATTTTAATACATCATGTTGGTAAGTATGCATATAAACCTAACATTAAACTTCCACACACCAACTGCCATTTAAAAGTGTACTACAAATTGTAAGGAAGGCCAGGTATCAACAGTAAGACAGACAGAGGTGACCACAGTTCAAGGGTGTTTATTGAACTACAAAAAGGGTTTGAAAAACACCTATCTAATCCTTAATCTAAAAATGGGCGCAAGCTACGACCATCAAATAATAATAACGCAGTCCTATTGGTGTCTTGTCAAAATAAAAGCGCCTATACTAATAAACCTATTGCCAATCCTTACCTCTAAATACAAATAGTGTGGGAAATAATGTTATGCAAAAGAAAAGTGCTCAAAAAATGATATGTCAGAATATCTTAGCCATTGGCTCCCCTTTCGCAAGTGTTTAGAATGGGACAAGGCGGCACACTCGATCTTATGGCACTTTCTGGCTTCTTTAGCACAGGGATGCAGTTCAAAATATCAGCACTAGGGCCTTCTGTGCCCAAGTCTCTTTGCCTTTCAACGTCTTTTCTTTCAGAGGGCCTGATGCGACAAACAAACAACAAAGTTCCTTTCTTCTTAGGATTTCACACGTATTCAATTTCACACATATTCAATTTCTCAGGTGATTCACCTCGCCCCCCCCCTCCGCCTGGCTCAGACCCACTCAGGATTTTCATGTATCCAATTTCTAGGGTGCTTCACTGTTCACCATGGATCCCTGTGAGAAACCTGAGGGTATTCTCCCAATCAGACCTTCAGAATCCCTTAACCAGCTGCCCAGGACACAGCAATCGCTGTTGGGTCCAGTTCCTGGGGGTGGACCAGTGGGGGAGGATCACCTGGGTAGGGGAACCCAGGGTTATACTTGGGGGAATATCCAAGGTGAGACGCATTATTATGCTGATGAAAAGGACGAGGAAGACGAGCTTCCGGAAGTGTTTATGGGTTGCACCAACTCAACCTCCCTTTCACCTAAAAGATCTCCCTTACTTAGATCCAACAACCCCTACACACATAACCAATCTTCTAATGCCCCAAACCATGGTACAGTCAGAAACCATCTCTCTCATTATGTTTGTTTTGCTGGTCTCGGCCCGAATACTCCTAGTCATTTGTTTCCCCATCCTTCTGATTGTTATTTTACGCTTTCCCAATCTGATCATACAAAACCCTAAAATTCCCACAATCCCCTTTGTTCATGTCACAATCCCAGCTATTCCCTCGTACCCCGCAAACCCTACCAATCCCGTCCCTCTGATTGTCATCTTCCAAAAACTCAATCTACTATGACAGAATATTACCGTTCCCACAATACCCTATGTCTGTTCTTCATCCCAGTAATCATCGTCCATTTTGCAAACCTTCCCCATTTTACCTCGTAGGATACTCGTATTCTCTAACTTCCCCCTTTCTGATATGAACACCTTAACCCAACGGTCTTGTAATAAAACTGTTTACCTGACATGTCCCGACACAAGGGTCAGGCAAATTCAGGCAATTGACTTAAATCACACACACCTGACAACCCTTCCTTTTCCCCACAGGGATAAAAGGTGGAGCAGGAGAGCACAATACGAGCGAGGCGAGCACGGCAGACAGCAGAACGGCACAACTATGCAGGCACTGCAGTTCAAGCGAATAAGAAAGGCGGTAGGGAGTGAGAAGGTGGCGAGGAGTGAAGCAACCTTGCTCTTTTCATCCCAGATCCGCATAACCTTCTTGGAAAAGAGCCTAAGGCCACAAACAATAGCAGAAGTGTCTTGCAGTAGATGTCAATGGTACACAGTGCAAGCTCAAGCTGATAAGCAGGAGCGAGTGACGCTCGTGTGCCCGTGGTATTAGCCTTGACTCCAGAAAAGCCCCAGGCCAAGCAGTTCATCAAAGCCGGTAAGTCGAGGGGAGAAACGATAAGAACCAGGCTATGTTGAGTAAGAGAATCACAAGGTGGCAGAGTTGAACCAAGTTCAAGGAACTGTAAATGAACTGCAAAAATGTTGAGGGGTGACCAAATGCAGGGGAAAACCGGCACCAAATGCGTGCTAGCTCAGGAGGCTCTGGTCGGGCCCCATCTGAGTGAAACTACAGTTACCAGAAAGCTGTAGAAGGGCCTGCAAAATAGGTCAAAGTGGTCATACAGAGGGTTGAGCAAAATCCCTGCACAATCGAAAGATTTTGATCTACAAGCACTGTGAAAGAAAGGGAATTGAATCCCGCAAACATTGAGCAGTGTAAAAGAGAACATTGAAAGTAAAAAGGTGTCAGCGCCCAGAAGAGAGGGACTCATGGGTGAGCCCCTATCACCCTGATAGGAAGCCACAGTAAACCCAGTGAATGTGAGGTCAAGAATTGAGAGGGGTCGGAGACTGGCAGAGGGGGATCCAAGGGTGAAACATTGTCACCCCAAGATTGAGAAAAGTGAAAGCAAAATTAAGAGACGTCAAGAGTGAATCTGAAATAAGGATGCCAGAGAAGAGGCGTCCGACCCGGCAGCGGAAGATCCAGGGGTAAAGCCATCACCCGAATACCGCCAGTCAAGAGGGGTCCGAGCCCGACTGAGGGAGATCCAGGGGTGAAGCTATCATCCAAATTGCAAGTGAGAAAATAATTGACATATAATACCATAGATAAAGGGTCATCGCCCAGAAGAGGGGACCCAGAGGTGAAACCATCACCCTATCTGAACTGTGGATTACAATTGAGAAGGGTCAGTGCCCAGAAGAAGAGGACCCAGGAATGAATCCATCACCCAGCGAACATTGGAAACAAACTTTAATTTGTTAAAGGAAACTTTATTTTGTTAGCTGAACACACGAGGCCCTTGAAGGCAAGAGACATTCAAGTGAGATGAGACTTAGTCATTGACGGTCCTACAGGCTGCCATTGGGACTGTTGTCTCATGCTGGAGAGGCCGTACTGTGCTCCAAGCTCCCATTTTATCCTGTGGTCAAAACGTGGGGAATGCGATTATATCCTGACATATTTTTTTAGAACACTTCTTTCTTTTCCTGAGAACTGTCCCACACCCTTTTGTTTGTATTAGTTGTAAGGTTTGGCAATAGATTTCTTAGTATAGGCACTTTTTATCTGACACAACGCTGCTAGGACTGCCTTATTTTTCATTTGATGGTCGGTGTTTGCTCCCATCTTAGATATAGGTTTAGATTAGGCATTTTTCCAACCTGCATACAGCATTCATTGTTCAATAAACACCCTTGAACTGTGGTCACTTGTGTCTGTCTTAATTGTTGTCACCATGAGTTGTTCACAGTCTCCCTCTGCTGGGCTCAGACTCACTTTAACACATAGTTCAATTTGGGGTGTCTCTTTTCATCCCGGGTCCCCCTCTGCTGGGTTCAGACCCCCCTTAATACAATATTCTAAATTGGTCTCCCTTTGCCGGACTTGGATCATTTAATCTGAATTTCAAAACCTTCATTTCTGCATCAAAGATCGAAGACTTTTGAATGTGCACAGGATTTTGTTTGATCCATCGCAGGACCACTTCAATTCACAATTCTCTGTAACTCTTTTGCTTTTGCCGCCTTTCAATTGGAAACCTTACAGAGAGCTTTGAATGAGCACACACGCGGTGCCGATATACTCTGTCTAAGGTATTGTATCTTGGTTTCAAAGTTCAATCACTCAGCGTTGTCCAATTTTACTCACATTGGTTATCACACGCGTTTCATACACTGTTCACTTCAGCCTTCACCACACAATGGTGCTGCTTACAACCTTGGCTTTAACAGAGATCGGGCTGGTATCGGCCACCCCAACTCACTGGCTATGTCGCTTTCACTGGTGCTGACTTGTTGTAGGAGCCACGGCAGCAGGCAATTCTCCCCACCTTCATTATCGATGTGGGAGAGCCCAGGGTACCCCAGACACACAATTCTGTATTCTTCAGCCTAGTTTCCTGGTCTTAGGCTTTCTATTATCAAGGTTTTGTGAAAGTAACAGTTCCTCGTGGAAAAGGTCAAGGGCACTTCCCTCCTTGTGATCCCCTTTTGTCTTGACATTTTTTGCCTCGTGTTAAACTGCCATCTTGGAACTGCTGCTTCCTCGTGGGCTTTGCCTCGCTCAACGTGTGCTCTCATGTTCCGCCTTTTATCCGTGTGGGGAATTATAATGGAAGTCAGGTGTGTGTGTGATGGTCAGTAATTGCCTATCGAATTGTTAGTGTTAGTCTGTTTTCTCTCGTAGCAAGCTGTCTGTGAGAAAGTGTTTGTGTTGTGAAGGGGGGGTGGAGGGTTGAGTTCCTAAGTGTCCTACCTGTTAGACCCCTCACCCAGGTGATACTCCGGCACTGGATCCAAAAGTGATGGCCGTGTCCTGGCCACCTAGATGAGACATCCCCAGGGACTAGCAGGTGAGACACCTTCAGGTTTCTCACAAAATCGTTTCCATCAACTTTCCTTCTCTTTTATAAAAAATTACAGAGCTTCTATAAATGCACATTTCTTAACTTTCATGAAAATGCTCCTAAAAGCAACCATTGTTAACTGTCCACCCATTTTATTAACTGTTTTTCCCCACCACTCCTCCTTCCTTCATAAATAACACCCTTGCTTACTAAAAGTACTTCACCATCACCACATATCCCCACTAACTTTCTTTTACAATTACAGGAAAGAAGCACATTACCGAAGACAACAATCGAAAATAAAATACCCTTCACTTCCAACAAAGTAAGTAAATTAATATACCATGTGTATATATATGTAATTGCAGCAGCACAGTTCCACTAGATATTACTGCAGACTACTGTTTTCAAACCAACATTTCATTCACTCTAGCCGATTATATTCCACCATTCACACTCTTACTATTCCCATCTACACACCACCATTGCAACACCCACTCTGTTGCACAAAACAGCACAGATTGCATCACACCACCACTGCCTTACTCAATAACGTAACACCATCACACCTCTGCAGTCTCTTACTCTAGCAACCTTTGCAACCGCACCCAAATACCACCTCACAATCAAATGCTACCCTATCAATCTCCACAATCATACCCACAAATCCATGCACCATATGTACATATACATTGCACATCTTTCCAAAGCAAACTTTCTCTTTTCCCAACCAACACATCAAAATTCCTACTAAAAAGCAACTCCGTAGAAAAGAAAGAAAAATAGTACAGATACGAATGAAACAACACCATATAGCCGTCCACCTCTAAAACAATTTATAGAAAACATTAAAGCAAAAGAGGTAGTAACCTCACTCAACAAAACTAAACCATCCACGACTAACAAAGGTAAGGACCCTCTTGCAAAAACTAAAAATAAAACATTATGTACAAAGAAAAGGAGACCTACTAACAAACCTAACCCTCTATCTATCAGTGTTAACATAGTCACGGTAAAGCAATCCAAAAAATGTATGTTACAGAAAATGTTCCACTGTAGAGTTCTTTACAATCTTATCAAAACAGCGGTAAAGTCATTCTCTACTTTTAAAAACTACTGCAGGTGACTAATCCTGCAAGCTCTAATTGACAGTGCTTTTCTAATAAAGAGAAAATCGTTTGTATTGATTTTAAACAGAATGAAACCACTAACTAAATTAATCAATAAATTACAACAACTACTTCTAAAGATGCACAGTGTCAATATACAAACCTTTTTAAACTTCTGCAATGGTGAATGGATTCACACAAGCAGTACAAAACCATTTCAATGAAGAAGCTTATGAACAAGAACAACAAAAAACAATTGCCATAGACAATAATGGTCGAGGGTATGAAATGGTGGAACACACCATTGTGGCAAAAGAAACCGTTATAGAAAAAAAAATTCCCCAACAAACTTTGAACCAAATGCTCCTTTCACCCAAACAAACCGTCCAGTGTACAAATGGACATACAGCTCAATGTGTAATGTACGCCAACAACCCCTTAAATCTTTACGTCAATTCCTCAATCACTATGTGAAACCAAAAGACAAAAGTAGAATGAAAACCTTACAAACCATAGACTCAAGTCCAATGCGCAGCCACACTGGTCTGCAAGGACATTCATTAGCCTGCATTTTAGGAACTGCTTGTAATAGCACTTACTACCACATAAAAATGTTAGCAACACACCATTCTACTGTACGGAATCTTGTGCACAGCCACCAGACCAGGACGCCTCTGGATCAGGTTTTTGCCTGCCGAGATGCTTGCCTTTCTGGTTCTCTGGAAAGCTTAGGATATTAGCTACAAGTATACACTTAAATTTTGTTTCTAGCATGAAAAGTGAAGAAGGTATGTTTTTTTTCGTGGAGGTATTTTTTTCGGATAGAGGCAAATTGGAAAACAATGATGCTCTTTTAAAAGACAAACTGGATTTTTTTACACTAGGGATGGACTATGAAGAAGCAAATAGTACACAACAGCACAGCCACCAGACCAGGACGCCTCTGGATCAGGTTTTTGCCTGCCGAGTTGCATGCCTCCTTCAGATGAAATACATCAGCGCAAAGATCAATTTAACACTACTAGTACAAAAGAAGATGATAGGGATGAGATAAAGAGTTCAGGCAATTCAAAAATAATTCTAACAATGCAGTTCTGGATATAAGATAGACTGTATTTGGATAGGGATTGCTATGGACAGTACATAGGCTAGTGACAGTCCTATACTACGTATACTCACTATATAGGTTTGAACAGAACCGTCAGGAATTCTGGTCAGAATTTCTGCTGGGCACACCAGACTGGAACAGGCTGCTGGGCACACCGGACTGGACAGGGTCTGCAATGGCTCTGGTTCACAGCTATCTGGTCACAGCACGATACTACTGGGTTGGGTCTTTGGATTCTGGTGATAATTCTTAGCAGGAAAGCAGTTACAGCACAGCCCGGCTATTCTTTGGTTCCCCTTAGATGTCTGGGGTAAATTCTGGTTTCTGGAATTCTAAGGCCAAGCTGAGAATGGTTCAGCTATAGAAGTGGGCCTTTCTGCTTGCCAAGGTTCTGGAGTTTGGAGAAGGGAAGATGTCAAGTTCTCTCGCAAGGTGCTCCGCCAGCAATCGGTTGGTGGGTGAATCTGTGTGTCTCTCTAAGTCATCAGCTGTCTCTATTTATACATTTGATAAAGGGGTGGGTGTGCTAGATTATCCTAAGTGTGCCCCCTTGGTTGGCTATAGGTTAGAATTTGCCCTCTCCCTTGATTGGAGGAGAAAACAGGGTGTCACCATGATGATGTGGTTTTATGCGTCAGGGAATCCTCCCCTTGGCTTTTGAATATGAAATCTACTTTTCGTATAATACATATTTACAATTTTGCAAATGTTACAACAATAACATATCTACATCACATATTTTGTGGAGCAAGTGCTCTTCCAAGCCCCATCTTTGTAGGAATTTGTGTTGACTTGTGACAGAATTCTGCCCTTTTGGGCCAGAACACAATATCTGGTTTAGCCACAATTTTGTAAAACTGTGCGCATTGCATATGGGCATAAGTGTGTGAAGTTTCATACTGTTGACATAATTACATTTGGTACAAAACCACAAATTCTACAGTTACTTCCCAGAACATAGCACAGAGTTCTGGCTCCTCTCAAAATGTACAGCCAAAATTTTGGTTTACAAGTCCGGGGTTTCCATATGTTTTACAATTGTCCACAGTAAATTATCAGTCTTTTTAGAAATATACTTTCTGTCCATTGTGAATCAACAAAAGTTGTCTGTACCCGCCTCCTTCTCCTGCTTGTAGCTCAGAAGCAATCTCCACCCCCTTGCTCTGGCAGAGGCCTTTTACGATCCTTCCTGATTAGCATCTCCTTGCCTGAGATGAAGTACATTGTGCTTTTCCCAGAGCAGCCCAAGTGCTCCTCCCCTCCTAATCAACACCTGAATGTGAGTTCCTGGTCTAGAGAGCAGAAGGGGTTAACTGGCCCGGTGGGGGAAGTTTCGGGTTTTGGCTTGGAGACAGGCTGAATTTAAATGTCACTTTGTTACATTTTTCTTTGTTTAAAATGAACTTGCAATTTTAAAACAAACATTTAGAACACTGATTCCAGACGCTAAACCATGAAGTTAAAATAGTTACAACCTAGTTTACTCTTGATGACAGGTCACTTAGATTTTAGACATTAGATCTTAATGGTACAAGTTTACAGTTTTAAAACAGGCTTTTGAAACAGTCATTCAGGCCGCCGCTGGCACTGTGCCCATATTTTGATAGATCCCACAGACAGGCACCTTTAGCTGTGGGTGTTTAGATGACCAATTCAGCTTTCCAGGATATTGCAATTTGACAGTGATTTCTTGAATTCAGTAATATGTGACACCCAACAAGAAGATTGGATGTTTGTGGTTGTTTTGCACTAGCATTTTGTATTTTCAGCAACCAAGGAAAGATTTGAAAACAAGATTCCGGATTTCTTTCAGCAAGCACTGCTTTTCATGCAGTCTCCATCTTTACTGGTTGGGCAGCCCAATGACATGTATCAGAAGTGCGGTCTCTGTCCCACCACTGACAACATGCATGGTAGATTTGGCAGCCATCTTTTTGTGCTTTGTAGAGAGCAATTTCCTTAGGTTTTGGCGCGTGTGGGGTTTTGCGGCCATTTTCATGATTCTGGCACCATCAGCACACAGTAATGTCGCAGGGCAGAGCCTAAGTGGGTTAATACAGCACGCAAAGCCCCCCTCGCGATATGACTTTTGGCCGCCCGTCAACAGGAAGTTGGGAGATTTGCGATGTTCAGTTTTTCTTTTTGGTCCAAGTGGAAAAATGTGTCTGCTTCTCCCATCAGTGGTGGATCGACAGGTTCTCCTCGCCGGTTCTGGATGGCAGTGTGGAGCAATACCCCGAGTTCCTTGGGTCTTTCCTTCCGATCCCCGAGTGGTCCTCCTTGGTGCTTAGCATCCATGTTTTCAATCCTAGGATGACAAAACAGAGCATATTTGTAGACATTTCCCCACCACTATTCATGTAGTGGGGCAGACGCATACAGTTGACATCTCAATGACAATCTTTCCCGCTTATAAGTATTACTGATTATAACAGATGGAATGGTTTTTACAGTCGGAATTATCTAGGGAGCTGGAAAGTCCCCCTCTGGGTTTCCAGATGAATCCACTAGTTGCTGCAGAGTGTGCCTATGATGGCAACACTTCAGCTGGTTGATGTGGACCCACTTATCTTCCCCCTCTGCCAAACTGCCTCTGGGGATACAGATTTTGTAGGCGACTGGTGAGATTCTGTCTACAATTTCAAAAGGACCCCGCCAGCCAGGAAGAAATTTGCACTATTTGGCCTGGTTCCTTTGGAAATTGTACAAGTAGAACCGGTCCCCCACTTGGTATACTTTTCTAGTAGTATTAACTTCATATTGGGTCTTCATACTGTCTGCAGATCTTTCTAGATTTTGCTGAGCATAGGCAAAAGCATGTTGAAGGTGTTTTCTCAGATTCTCAACATACTCATGAGTTGTGGAGGCATTTATAAAGGTCTGCTCTTGGTTTCTGTAGAGCAGGTGCTGGGGAAGCGCCATCCTTTGTCCAGTCATCAGCTCAAACAGTGACATTTTTGTTGCAGAAGAAGGGGGAGATCTGATGGCCATCAGGACAAGAGGTAATTGAATGTCCCAACTTGGCCCAGAATCTGCCACAAACTTTTTTAATATGCTCACAATTATCTTGTTGTATCTCTCAACTCCAGCACTAGAGGCTATCCGGTAGGAAATGTGTAGTTTCCTTTTGACCCCAAGTATCTCCCACATCTTTGTCATTACTTTGCTAGTGAAGTGACTACCTCGGTCTGACTCAATCGTTTGGGGTAGTCCAAAACACGAGAAGATGTGATTGATCATCAGGGCAGCTGCTGTTTCTGCCTTGCAATTTGGGGCCGGGAGACATTCCACCCATTTAGTGAACAAGCATGTCACTGTCAACATGTACTTGTTCCCCCTAGAGGAGCGAATAACGGGCCCGATAAAATCGACTTGTAAATCTGACCAAGGCAGTGTCATCCCCCTCTTTTGGAGAGGTGCACGGTGTGCGAGGGATGTTGGTTGAAATTGTGCACACACAAGACACCCCTTCAAGTATTGGCCGAGGTCCTGCCCCATGTGTGGCCAGTATGCAACCTCTCTTAAGATTTCTAGTGTCGTATAAAACCCCCGATGACCGGCTGTGGCCATATCATTGGCGCGACTTAGCATCAGGCTTCGAAATGAGGTGGGGACCACCCACTGGTCATGGCCAGCTAGGGATCTTCTCACCAACAAACTGTCTTGGATTCGGAACATTTTTGGACATTTCATCAACACTCTGAGGTCCTCTTTCTCTATGTAATAGGTATCCATCAGGGGAAAGTTCTCAGGGTCCTCAATGTGTTGATAAAGCTTACAATTATTGGATCAACTTTTTGAGCCGTAATGAAATCAGCATCTGGGGTCTCCTTACTCCATTGTGCAGTTGAGAGTTCATTGTGAGAATTTGTCTAGGACCTAGTGATAGCAGTGACCTGGATTTCCCACAACAGGGACTCGATCTCAAGTAGATCCCCTCGGATGGCTCAGGTTTTGGCCAGCTGATCAGCTAGGTCATTTCCAGTTTTGTCGGGTCCCTCTACTTTAGAATGACCCTTGATCTTTTTCCAGTAGATGGTCATCCCATTAAGAGGTGACCAGATCATCAATGTTTTGGATTCATTTTCCATGTTTAATGGTTTGTTATTAGCACATAGCATGCCTCTGGTTTTCCAGTTAACCAGGTGCTCCACGAATCCGTTCCGTACATAATCCGAATCTGTGATTATGACCAGTTTGTGGAGTTGGTGTTGGACAGCAGTGAGGATGGCTTGATGCACAGCCCAGCAGAGGGTTCTGGGGCATCATTCAAGCATGCATTCCCTACGCCGGCCACAAGTTCTTTTTCCCCGTTGTTGTCAACATGGTAAGAGCACCCATCCACATGAACAGTGGGCATTCCCTCACACTTGTCTTCTTCAAAGACTTTGTGCGGGGAATTAAGGTATGCTCCATGTTGTCCTTGATTTTAAGACTTTCGTCCTCTAGACAGTTTTCGCTGGCACAATCATGCAAGTCATCCAGATCTTGTGCGAGGGGACTATTCTTGTTTTGGCCATACCTGACCTCCACAGGAAAGCCTTGCATTGACAGGATCCAGGAAGTAATTCGGGAATTACTAACATTTCCGGGGGGGATTATGTCACTTTGGAGATATTGCAGAGGCTGGAGTGGAGTCTCCACTATAATGTGTTCCCCCTGGATAAATGGGCGGTAATTCTTCAATGCCCACACTGTTGCCAGGAGTGCCTTCTCATAATCGTTGAATTTTTCCTCCACAGAGGATAACGTTTTACTCGCATAGGAGATTACTTTATTGACCTTGTCATTCTTTTGAGTTTTCTTACTGCCTCGGTTTGTTCTGGACCCCACTCCCACTTGACCCCCCCTTCAAAAGATGGATCAGGGGTCTTGTGATCTCTGCGTAATCCTCAATGAACTTTCTGCTGCAATTAGTTAGTCCAAGGAGGCTCTTTAGTTCCCACAGAGTTGTGGGGTCTTTTAATTTATGGAGTGCTTCCACTTTCATTTCCTGGGGACAGAGACCCTGAGGAGTAATCTCATGCCCCACGAAATTGACACGGGTTCTACACCATTGTGCCTTTTGAAAGGAGAGTTTTGCTCCGGCAGCCCTCAACTGTGTCAGAACATAACGGATCTCCGCAATGTGTTCCTCCACAGTTGAGCTTTTGACTAAAATATCATCTACATAGGCCAGGTTACCCCTTTCACCCAGGTCGGGCATGGCCTTGTGAAGAAAAATGTTAAATTCATTGCCGGAGTTGATGTATCCGAAGGGGGTCCGGGTCCAAGTGTACTGCTGCCCCCTGAATGTGAAAACCAGCTTGTATTGGTCCTCCCTACTGACAGGTACAGTCCAGTACCCATTGGTCACCGGATTATTGAAGGTGCTGTGGACTGGATGAATTATCCCACGGGACTCAAGGTTCTTAATTATTTCAGTAAGGGACTCCATTGATGTGAGAGGCAAGCGATATTGCTTCACAAACACTGGAGTCATGCTAGGGTCCGTGGGAATTGTTGTTGTGTGGATGTCGGTGCGACCACAGTCATATGAGTCCACCGCAAAGAGATCTTGAAAATCTAAGAAAACTTGTTTCAATTTTTGCTCTCCCTTCAACCATCTGCCTGAAGCCTGGAAAGACTTCCGGTCTTGCTATCTCAGCAGCCTCCTCCAGCTGGGTGGAGAAGTCCCTGGTCAAAGTACTGATTTGGACTGGTGGCTTAAGGTGGGCAAGGCAGTCCTCGCGGACCTGAAAGATCACCTCATCCCTCCTGAAGTCACAGGTCACATCTTCCTTACCATAAGGGCAGGAAGTGTACACCAGGAAATTCCCCCCATGCCGGTTGAAGATCCTGTCTGGTGTTGCGTCATCATCACTATCACTATCAAAACAGTCCTTGGGGATTGGTCCTAACAGTTCAGTCCAGCAAATACTTCCATTTTAACTACTGCTCCATCTGGTAAGGGCTCAGAGGAAGTCCTTACCCCTCCAAACCAAATGGCCAAACCAACAAGTACTGTTCAAATTACGTGTGCAGCGCATCCTAGGGTCGAGTTGGGTGATAGTTCTCCAAAAGATAAAAGTTTGTTGGCCTCTAGGGTGGCCAATACTTTGCGCCCAGTTCTAGTTAAGCAACCAGGAGGGTGCGCTACTAAAAAAAAACTTACGTTGTTTGAGCTGTTGAGCAATCCAAAGTCCAGCCTTGACAAACCGCAGGTTGAGAAACTCGTAGTAAACAAAAATGGTGATAGGAACTATGGAACAGCTAACACCCTGCGGAAAAAAACGTCAGGCTGTGTCAATACGAGCCAGCAGAAAGTCCAAAGCCAAATTGGAGTTACTCCAAGACTAACCCTACCCAGAACCCTAGACCTACCAGATAAACCATTCATCTTTGAGAGACGTCCAAGGATATCAATTGAAACATCTACAAAATCAATAAACAGGACTACAGAAGGCAGGATGGATATTCAGAAAATGAGAGGGAGTTTGAAAGTGTGGACAATTCACTTATGGATCTTTCGGTCTACACTGAATCACACGACTCTGAGGAGGAGGAAGCGGGGTATGTTTCATCAGAACTTGAAAGTGGAGTTGAGGAGGAGGACTTGCCAAATGACACCCAGTCCAAAGGTGTCAATCACAAGTTGAAAGTGGAGGACCATAAGATCAAAGACCGTGGGGACCACTCCGTTGTCAATATTAATTTACCAACAGCAAATTCAAGTGCAACGTGGTCCTATTACAACAAAGAAATCGAAGTCCAGAGTTCATACTCCGAGGGAAAATCTGGCACACACTTCGGCACAGGACAAGGTGGCCTCCCCCACCATTAGATCCTCAGTCTTTAGAACTCTGGAAAGAAAGCAAATTTCACTGGCACTGAAGTACACTGAAAAAGATAAAAACAAAGGGCCCATTGTTCATCAAAATGGCCCTACCAGATCAGTATCCTGGCTCGATATACCTGATGCAGGGCTCAGTGCAGCGGTTACAACTCAACCTGAAGACAAAGGGCTCGGGACCAAGACAGTCAACGGATCATTCTGATTATTGTTGGAAAGAACATTGGGATATGAAGACAACCTCATCATGAACCGGGCTAATGTCATGAGACTCCTACATTCTGTTGATTCCCTCGCACAACTCAAATCAAAGGACATTGACTTGATTGAATTCCACAATCAGCAGCGCCACGACAATGTAGTTCTCCATCTGGGAGAATGGAACACCAGATGTCTACTTATAAAAACGGGCCCCAAACTAAATCTTAGAGGTTTTTCTCTCAAGGAGTTGGACGAGGACCATCGTATCCCCACAGAAAGCAACACGGATGGAGTACTGTCTGTTGGAGGACCCCAAAAGCGACTATCTGGATTCAATCATGGCCGTGCGATGCCTGTAGCAACAAGGGGTAAGGAGGGCATACAGGTTGATGTTGGTAGGGGCTCAACACGTTCTTTCTTGCAAAAATCTGAGGTGAACTACGTAGGCAGCCCGGAGGATTGGAGTTGGCTGGCTGGGTTTTTGGCAACAAAGTCATAACACCAGTCGGAACCCGCTAGTGTTCAACAATTTATCATATCAAAGGGTAAAAAAGTTATGAGTTGGAACACAAGGGGGTTTTCTCATTTACTTGGAAACCAAGCATTGGACTTATCTAAATATGACTTATTCTGTCTCCAGGAGACATGGCTGCGTGACCTTCCAGTCCTAGACGGGTTTGAACTGCACATAAACCCAGCCCTAAAGGGCCCCAAAGGGCGACCTTGTTCAGGTCTCTTATTGGGCATTAAAAGATCCAGTGGCCTAACAGTTGTCAGCTACAAACTTAAATCCATGGATTCAACTAATAACAGTTAAATTACTCACAGAAGAGCAGGAGGATCCACCAGAAAGGAAGTTGCTTATATGCAATGTATACTGATGCCCAAATGTTAGGAAAGATGACACCTTCAAGGAAGTGCTTTTAAAAGCAATTGACCACACAAGGATCCTGTGCCTAAACTTGGAGATCCTCCTCTGTGGGGACCTCAACATGGAATGTTTCGCCGTAACGAGGTTAAAGCTGGATGACAATGATTCAAGTCCACACTTGATTGAATACACTGACGTGTTGCCAGTTTTTCATATGAAGGACGCACAAAAAGGAGGTTCTTCGATTTACAGGCACTCTTACGATGCACAAATAGCAGGTAAAAAAAGTTTGCCGGGAGTGCCAGGAGGCGTTTGAAAAAATCAAACACGCCAGGCGACTTAGCTCTGTATAAAAAAATTAGAAACAACTACAGAAATTGGCTCATCCAACATAAACATCAGTTATTGAAACAAGACAGCGATAAGATATTAAAATGAGTGACCACTAGAAACATCTCCGGTATTTGGAAACTAATTAACGACACCTGTTCTCCTGCTGACTCGAAAATTGTAAACCCTATTTCAGCGACGGCCTGGGAAGACCACTTTCACAAACTCTACTCCACAGGTAAACCCTGTGTTATACAAAATCATCAACCCTCAAATAAACCTTGGGATCTTCAATTTGAAAAACAGGACAATGTTGACCTCATCAATAAATGAAATTCTTCTAGGGCAGCTGGGCCCGATGGCCTCACAAACGATATCCTCAAGAGAGACCCAGAGAAATGGGGTCAGTTCATGGCGAACCTGTTCAACGCTATAAGGAGTTTCAAAAGGATAGCCCACTCCTAGACGAAGTCTATTATTGTCCCCATTTTCAAGAGGGGCGATAGGTCAGATCCTGGCAACTATAGACCAATCGCCCTCTTGGATGTTGTGGAAAAAATATTTGCCGCTATAATCCTGAGACATCTGAACAACTGGAGTTGGCTGGCACACCATCAAGATCCTTGGGTGTCGGGGTTTCGTAAGGGTATCAGAAACGGCACTGAATGTTCTCACCATCAATAAGCTAAAATGTATCGTCAAGGAAAAGAAATACAAAAACATCTACATTGCGTCGATCGACCTTGAACAGGCATTTGACTCGGTCGACAGATCACTACTGTGGAATAAACTGAGAAAATGGGGCTGTCCAGATAATCTGAGAGAACCTCTGGAGGTACTACACAGTGGAACAACTATTAGAATTAGACTGGACAGAGAAGGAACCCTCTCGAACAATGTCCCCTCTCAAAATGGGCTGTAAAAGGGGTGCCGTTTGGCGCCTGCTGTATGCTGCTTATTTATTTCTGATATGCATGAAGCATTTGAAGCAACAAGAAGCTTCCCGCCGAGGATTGCGGGGGCCTCGGTGGGCAGGTTGTTGTTTTCTGATGATCTCCTTTTGCTAGACCAAACAGCGATAGGCCTTCAGTGACAGTTAAAAGCACTGGAACTGTACGTCAAGGACAATGGTCTAAGAATTTATCCAAAAAAATAAAAAATCCTGGCACTAGTAACATCTAATAACATCAAGAAAACTATGTGGTATTTATCTTATGTTTATTTTATTTATATAGCACTTTACGCCAAAGCGCTGTACATTATAACATCAAGAATGCAATAACAGTAGAAGCAAATACAAGATATGAGTCAAATCATCAAAACAGCAACTAGAACAATTTGCCAGCAGAGATAAATGAGGGAAAAAGGGGTCGAGAGGGGAATGGAGTGGGGATCAGGAAGTGAGATAAGGTGAAGGCGAGAGAGGGGGGAGAGGGGACATAAGAGGAGACAAGGTAGGGCTAGAGAGGCTAGATGAGGAGGATAAAAGACGGGTGGGGGGCAGGGAAGGGCGGGGGAGGATCAGAGTATGATATTTATCAGGGGATATTTATCAGAGTATGATATTTATCAGAGATATTTATCAGGGGAAGTCGTCCCTGTGGTCTTGTCTTTGGTCTACTTTGGTATAACTTTGAACAATAGTATTTGTGATGGTCCGGGCGTTGCTAGGCTAAGAAATAAAGTCAAGAACCTGGCATCACAAGCACTTTTACTTAAACGACACTACTGTTCCTTCTCACTTTGCACACTGATTGACTTTTATAAATTAAAAGTATCTCCGATTTTGACCTATGCTGCTGAGGCGAATTTCTTTCTGGCCCCAGAGGTTTGGCGTCTGCTGGGAGGTTGTTTCTGGAAAAGATTACTGGGACTTCCATCATCTCTTCCCATTGAATGCGTGAGGAAAGAACTGGGGTTAACCTCCCTCTACATTGCAATTGTCTGGAAATCTCTCAATTTACACAGCAAATGCCTTGTCCCACCTGAAAGAAGTGCTTTTATGATCTTAAATGAAGCCCTGACCAATAAACAGATCCCAGTTCTAAACGCATGGCACAATACCTGTAAAGGTATCTTGGATAACATCTCCCAAACTAAAGCCAGGCTAATGGAAAATCTGTTGAGGGTCAAGAACAAATTTCTTGACTGGGACTGGATAGTCACCCAGGACAAGCTTAGGGCATTCAGGTCAATATCGATGGGCCTGGACGAACACTACAGTAGAGGCACAGTCCTTCCATACCTTGACAGATTTCCTTCTCATTTAGAAAGGCATCAATTTCTGAGATTCCGTTTGAATCTCTACTCCACAAGGGAAGTGACAGGAAGAAGGATCAAAAAAAGGGAAGTTTGGCCACTGCTATGTCGTTGTTGTGGACAAGAGGATGAAACCCTGCAGCACTTGGTAATGAGATGTGCCCCATTGTCAGCTTCGAGAGAAAAATGGTTGGGCAAATATCTCGAGAACCTCAAATTCAAATCCCCTCCTGAGAGGTGGTCTCTTTTAAGATGGGGAGGAAAGGTATCTTTGACTTTGGCACTGTTGAATTTTGTAAGAGAGGCTTTTTTAACTTTGGATACCAGTTCGGACTTTGGAAATTAATTCTTATAAATTCAAATACAGTGCCATCTCGTTCTTTTTCTTATCACTTTTTTTTCTTTACTAACTCCTTTCTGGTTTTTTATTTCCTCCCCTATAGAGTTGAAATACTTTTATCCATTTTCTTTTCTTTTTTCATCGAACCACCACCACGGGCCAACAATACATTATGGAATCTACCTCCACTTATCGGACACTACAAGTATGGAAATTGTGTGGCGTACCCTTTTACTCTACACAAGAAATAATTTGAACATAACAACGTCAAATGGATAATGAAGGATCACACCAACTGCAACACAAAGGGTGTGATTTACATAATACAATGCCCATGTGGGTTACCATACGTAGGGAAGACCATCCGTCCCATAAAGATGCGTATCTCAGAACATCGATTGTGCATAAGAAATATGGTTGCCGACAAACCCCTGGTTGAACACTTTGGTAAAAAACATCACAAAGATACAGACCTGAGGTGGCTCATTCTGCAGAAGGTGGCACCCGCCAAGCGGGGAGGAGACATGAATAGAACTTTGACACAGCTTGAGCAATGATGGGTCCATAAATTGGATACGGTGCGCACAGGACTCAACCTTGCAGTTGAATGGAGAACTTTCATGTGAATTTTCCAATTTTTTGACTTTAGCTAGAGGTTTCCTGGCACCCAACTAAAAAGAACACATAATGTTTACTTCTATAGTTCGATATATGTTTGAACAACTAGATTGACCCCTACACCCACTAGGGGCATAAGCACTTTCATCTATGCTGTATTGATGTGTTAGTATACATTTATCAATGCTGACTGTGACCATTGCCAACTTCAATAAAACGTTGTTATATGCACAACCATTGGGTCACAATGACTTTTGCTAGGTATTTCGGACTGATAAATAACATTATTGTTGATTTTAGATATTAATCATAGATACAAATATTGACATCTGTTTATACCGAAGATGCCACATTTATTGTGACCAAAAATGTTGTTCATGAATATTTTGCATTGCACACTTCTTATTATATACATCCATCTATCGTTTCCATCACATTGTCTCTAATTAACTACATTTAATTATCTGGAAGGTAGTCTCATGTTGAGATACTTTCTATCACCAGTTGAGGTCTCCGGCCCCCCGTTTATTTACACCCCGGCGGGTCTCTTGTTTGAATAATTTGAATATGTGACCTGTACACGTTGTACACAAGAGTTATTCCTTTTGTCTAAAGAGACTCCTTGTGAACCGATCGTCCTGATACGACCAGTTAATGGTTAACATGGCAAACATTATATACCTTGAACCTAATTTGAATTACAATTAGGAGATTGACCGGGCGATTACGCCAAATTATTTTTTTAGCGAGGTTAGGACATATTTTTTCCTTATACAATGTTTTAAGACCGCAGAGACCTTTTCAATATGGCCGCTCAATTAAATCTGGAGACCTAGCAACGGCTTTTGTTATGCTACGTTTCCAGGTCCCGGGAACATGGAATGACTCAGCAATTCGAGCCGCTGCAGCTCTGTGCAAGCCACTCATAATTCTACAGTTTTGAGCAAACTACTCACAGCACGTGAGCGCTGCCAGCATTGGAATCATAAAGGTATGCAGCATACGCCATGCCCTCGCTACTGATAGTTACACTCAGTTAAGTTATCAAACCAGTATAATGACGTATTGTCCTCTTTTAGGACAGACTCCCCGCTGTGAACCCAAGTCTGTGATTAGAGCCTCGATTCTGAGGTAAGCGGGTTCCAGCTTCTAGCGTTTTGTTCATGATGTCGTGCCTCATTTGTAAGGGCAACACATTCAATAGCCTCCCTTTTTTTTGGTATTAGGAGCTATATTGGACCACCAGCACTGAAGACGGTTGTCCATTCTGATGCCTAGGGTTAATTAATCCCTTAGGTAAGATGTTTTTTTCTAAACAATGCACAGTAAATATATTCAGTTATTTTAAATGTATAAATTATATTTTTTTAATACTCTCCAGATTGATTCTCCCTCTCCCTATTCACAGCATTCCATGGATTTTCATCTCATACAGCCCCATCCTGATTAAGGCCATGTTAGCTACGAGGCTCATTTAGCCCGCTCAGATGGCTGAAACATCCTGGTGTCGACGCATTTTTTCAAATAAACTACAGTGTATTGTCACTGTCTTCCAATCGAACTATTAGTTATTTGTTTTGTGACCTATGTTGAAAATGTTTACACTTTAGTACACTGTCTATCTAGTTCTGGCAGTGACTGATGGTTTTTCATGTCTTGATACACTATTAATTGCACCAATAAGTGTTTATGTTGTCTTGCTTTATTTCCTTGTATGATGATAATGAACAATATTTGATTATTTGCAATCTGACAAACTATAAAAATCAAAAAGTTACCCACATTGGGTACTATATATGAGCTGTTGTGTATATTTGTAAGGGGTAGAGGACTAAAGGAGAGTGCAAAGATTGATTTTTCTCGACCTATTCAAGTGTATTTTGTTTTGGCAAAGATAATGTACATTATTGGACAACTGGTGGGTTAGTTTCTTGGTTTTGGACACTGACAGGAAGGTGATTTGGGCAGGATTCTGTTTGGAGTCTTGGGAATCTGAAAGAAAAAGGTGACAGCTAAATATGTGGGAAGTTTTGGGTTCCCGTGGTTCTGGTTCTGGGCTGCCCCTCCCCCCGTTTTTGGAGGCAGTCACCAGAATGGGGTTGAACCAGGGGATTTTCATGCTGGTGTTTCTGGGGTTTGATGATGGGCGGTGCTAACTCAGTCCATACATCTACCCAGTCTGGATTTGGATCCTTTGGGACCCATTTTTCTTTGGGAGGAGTTCCCCCATCCCTGAAGGAGAAGATCCTTTTCCCAGGATCCTCTGAGGACCCTTCTCCTTCAAACTGGAAGACTTGTACCTCCTCCACAAAATGGGTCTTTTTGGGCTCTTTATTTCTCCTACCTCCCCACCCCCTCTGCTCCTTGGTTTGCAGACTTTCAGGGGTAGGAGATTTTTGTTCCGGTTCCTGGGTTTCCAGGGGCTTTTTACAATTGAGGAAGGAAGCTTCCTACAAGGCTTTACACCCCCCTTCCCCTTGTGCCTCCTCCCTGGGAACCGGTGGGTTGTCGGGGTTCTTCCCCTGTCATTGCTCTGGAGCACCAGATCCTGGATTTGAGGCATTCTGCACTGCCATGCTCATCTGAGGGTTCTGTTGAGCCCTCAGCATGCAACCCAGATCCTGTGCCATGTTCTGGACCTGGCGCTCTAGTTGTGACACTCACTTTGGCTGGTACGGGTCCTCTTGTCTCCCCTGGGCTGATCCCGGGAAGGGTAGCTATCCCTTCTCCCAAAATACCCCGGGTTAGGAAAGTTTGGGTACCTCTCCACCCTTGGCCTCTCATCTCGTGGATTGGGCTGTCTGTGCTCAGGAAAGTGGGGAAAGAAGGATGTATTGTTTTGGGGGTTGAAATTTTGCGGGTACCTTGGCAAGAAATGTTGTCCAGTATTTGGGGGATTACTGCCCTCCTGGAGAAAGTGAGGAGGGAATTTCCTTGGTTAGCTGCTGTTTGGTTGGATCCCCCCCTTGTGCTGGAGGAGTCCACACATAACCCAGGATGGGTCTGTTGCCCTTGTAGCGTGGGCTGATGTAGTCAGGGGAGTTAGGGGTCCCATTGGTGGAATTACCTCCCTGGCTCCCTGTTTGTGATTGACCAGAGGGCCTTCTGGGTTTGGGGCTGTTTTGATTCTGTGCGGGCAGGTTTTTAGCCCCCCATCTCTAAATCTAAAATGGGGGCAACCTTCACCTCCGCCAATTTAGCAGCAGCAGAGGTGTTGGTTGTTTTGGGGCTTTTGCTATTGTTTTTATTTTCCACTGGCTTTTGCACCTCATAAATGCACGTGGCTTGTTCATTAACCCAGTCTAGCGATCTTTTCTCGTAAAAGTCCCTCACTAGCTGGGTCATGATATATTTGGGGAGAGCATGGAAGAAAGTGTTTACAAACTCTTTGCTGTCAGTGCGCACACTTCTAGTGGTCTGCGCAAAGGCACGTTTTAACTCTTGAACAAATTCTTGTGGGGCCTGATCTTCCCCACATTGCAATTTATGGGCTTCCTTGCGAGGCTCCTGAGGATTCCTGTGAATAGAGAAATGTTTCAGGATGGCCACCCTATAGGTGGACCATCTGGAATGATTCTGATCCTCCAGCCCCGCAAAGAAGCTGGAGTACTCGGGCGAAAATGTCCACTTTACATATTGAATACAGCTTTGGCTGTCCTTCAAATGGAAAGTTTCCATCATTTGTTCAAAGAGCTCAAGGTGCTCCCAAACCGAATACTTTACATTCTTGTGATAGGGCGTGATGACGCTCCTCATGGCTTTTATTTGTTTTAGGGGATCCTTGAGCAAGGCCCTCTTGACCTTGTTGGCTTTTTTGGTTCGGGTGACCCTGGTCCACTCATCCTCTGACTCAGAGGCACTGCTACCAGAGGTGCCTGTCTGGTCTTCTAGGCTCTCCCGGATTCTGCATCCTTGGGAATGGCTGGCAGAATGTGGGGGCCTAGTTTATTGAGTCCTGTGGCACTCAGAAGAGTCTTCTGATTCTTCCTTGCTCCCAGGATTGGCAGAGTACCCCCCCCCCCACTGTCCTAGCTGAGAAGAGGTTTTCAGGATGCCCTTAGTGGGTCTACTCGCATGGAGTTCCCCACTAAATTTTACCATCTTGTCTCTGGGTAAATTATATTTTTGAGGATCCATTTCTCTGACCCTCCCCTCATTGGAGTCTCCCTGATCAGAGAATATGGCCCTAGCATTTGGGAACCCATACACAGATGCCCGCCCATCCATTCCTGGGAGGTGCTGATCTATGAGCCCCATATTCCTCATTGGATTGAAGTCTGCCATCCCTGTGTCCCTTGGCTCATGTGCGCCAGTGGACATGGTGGTGGCAGAGTCCATGGAGTTGAAGAGATGAAAGTCTCTGGTACCAGGGTTCCTGAGGTTATGCTCAGGTTTTCCCTCTCCCAGCAGACCTCATCTCTCTCAGGCCCTAGTCCTTGTTGCCATGCAAGAATCTGGCCCTTTTGCTCTTCCATCAATGCCTTACTAGTCTCTATTAGTTGTTCCTGCATGGCTACCTGTCTGTGGAGCCTGTTATTTCTCTCACAGAGAGCCTCATTGTCTCTCTGTGGGGTAATTTTAGAATATTGGGCCAATTTCTGCTGCAGGAGGGTTACCTCCTGAGTCCTGTCCTTACTGGCCTGGTCCTTTTTGGCTAGAGCATCTTCCACCCTCCTGGCGTGCTCTAACAGTTTTTCGTAGTCTTTTTGGAGTTCACCCAATCCCTGAAAGGCCAGGTGATTTTCTTCCATTTTAGCTTTTAAATAACTGACCTCCTGGCCTAAGGTGTCCCTTTACTGAATGAGAGTACCCCTCTGTGCAGCCATGTCGTCCCTATGTTTTTGGAGTTCACCAGCTTTCTGGCGCTCTTCATCAAATTCTGTCTGGGTGTCAAAGTCTTTCAGGATTCATTTATTATTTTCTTCTTTTTCTTGGTCTAGGCGGTTTTGCAGGGTGACTACCTGCTCTGCACAGGCCCTATTAAAATGTATTTGCTGTTCCAGCTTTTGTTGGCTCTGTAGTAGAGAGTCCAAACTTTCTTGGCACTCTTTCTGCAGCGCCAGTACTTTGGTATCCTGCTCTACCTTCTCTTGCGGCAGGATATCCAGATCTCACTTTATTTTTACCAGGTACTGTCTGGTTTCATTCTCTGATTCTTGGCTCTTTAATAGCATTTGCTCTGCAGAGTCCAGATCAGTTTGGGCTTTTTCTAGTGATTGTACATGCCTATTTGCCAGATCTAGGTTTTCGGCATATTTTTCCTGTATTGGTCCAATATGGAGGTATAGGTGTGCCACTATTCTGGCAATTTTACTTTGCTCTTCTTTTACCTTAGGGGCCGTGTACAATTCACTCAGGGCCATGTGTAATGGACCCTGATCCTGCCATGTATCTAATCCTGCAGCAGTGGCCTGTTCTTTAATTTCCTACAACCAAACATTCTGATCCTGTTCTGTCCATTCACCCCTGACAAATAATTTGTGCAGTAGGTGTTCTTTTGCTATATTAATTTCTACTAGGGTCGCCATTCCGGAAATATTAATTTCCTCTCTGATTTACAGGAGTTATTTTATTTTTGCGAAACAGACCAATTCCTTAGAGTGTTTCTATTGAAGGGTGCTTTTCACAGTGTAGCACAACAGGATTTATGTACCCCGTCAGTTAGCACACTGTATTAGACTGTCACAAGTGCTATGTCTAACTCAGAAATCTCGTGACGTGCCCCCAATCTGTAAGTGATTTCAATCCAGCACTTCACCTAAGTCAATGCCTAGCGTGCAATGCACTACTGAAATCCCTATTTATTTATTTGTATCTAAAAGTTATTTTATTCTGAACAGTGTACCACTTATATCACTCCCCTCTCTTGGAACCCCCCCCAGGAATCAGGCTGGTTTTCAAAGTTAAAATATTTATTTATATATACACAACATAATCACTCTATTTTTAATGGGAATACAATGATCGCCAATGGGGTGATGTCACACTAAGCAATCTCTTTAATCAGAAGGAGTTATGATGAGGAAAAACAATGCAGCACAGAAATAATACTTTTGCAGGTGTGTTCAAATCACATGGCAATGTGGTTACTATTTCCCCCTGCACATCCCTCAACCCACCAATATGCAATGAAGAGAGATAGGAGGAGAGAGAACAGGTTTCAGGAATGCAGAATTCAAGCAAATATATCAATCCCAATTTCCCCCCAGCAAACACAAGAGAGAAACAGAAATAATCGTCAAACTGTCAAAATGGTTTTAAAGTTGGATTTGAATGGAATGGGTAAAACACTAAATCACTGAAATTGTTCAAATTCTAATGGGAGGCACTTGATCTGGGTGCAGACAAACACTAGCAATGATTTGACACTAATAAACAATGCAAAGACTGAAATTTGAGGTCGGGTGCAATTAAAAGCTGTTTTACACATTATAGAATTTTACGTAAGACAAACTTCGCTGCAAACTTTTCCGCACGCGGTAATCGCGATCGCGGGAGAACTATAAGGAATAGAGATGCGCTTTTGGGTTCTCTGGAATGAAAATTGAAGAAGTTATGGACGTTTTCCTGGAGGTCGTTTTTTTTCGGATAGACGCAAATTGGAAAACAATGATGCACTTTTAAAAGACAAACAGGATTTCTTTACACTAGGGATGGACTATAAAGAAGCAAATACTACACGACAGCACAGCCACCAGACCAGGACACCTCTGGATCAGGTTTTTGCCTGCCAAGACGCTTGCCTTCTTCAGATGAAATATATCAGTGCAAAGATCAGTTTAAAACTACTAGTACAGAAGAAGATAATAGGGATGAGATAAAGAGTTCAGGCAATTCAAAAATAATTCTAACAATACAGTTCTGGATATAAGATAGGCTGGATTTGGATAGGGATTGCTATGGACAGTACATAGGCTAGTGACAGTCTTATACTACGGCTACTCAGTATATAGGTTTGAACAGAACCGTCAGGAATTCTGGTCAGAAATTCTGCTGGGCACACCGGATTGGGACAGGCTGCTGGGCACACCGGACTGGACAGGGTTGGCAATGGTCCTGGTTCACAGCTATCTGGTAACAGTACGGCACTACTGGTTTGGGTCTTTGGATTCTGGTGATAATTCTTAGCAGGAAAGCAGTAACAGCACAGCCCGGCTGTTCTTTGGTTCCCCTTAGATGTCTGGGGTAAATTCTGGTTTCTGGAATTCTAAGGCCAAGCTGAGAATGGTTCAGCTATAGAAGTGGGCCTTTCTGCTTGCCAAGTTTCTGGAGTCTGGAGCACGGAAGATGTCAAGTTCTCTCGCAAGGTGCTCCACCAGCAATCAGTTGGTGGGTGAATCTGTGTGTCTCTCTAAGTCCTCAGCTGTCTCTATCTTTGCATTTGATAAAGGGGTGTGTGTGCTAGATTATCCCAAGCGTGCCCCCTAGGTTGGCTATAGGTTAGAATTTCCCCTCTCCCTTGATTGGAGGAGAAAACAGGGTGTCACCATGATGATGTGGTTTTATGAGTCCGGAAATCCTCCCTTTGGCTTTTGAACATGAAAACTACTTTTCGTATAATACATATTTACAATTTTGCAAACTTAACAACAATAATATATCTAGATCACATGTTTTGTGGAGCAAGTGCTCTTCCAAGCCCCGTCTTTGTAGGATCTTGTGTTGGCTTTTGACAGAATTCTGCCCTTTTGGGCCAGAACACAATATCTGGTTTATCCACAATTTTGTACAAATGCGCGCATTGCATATGGGCATAAGTGTGTGAAGTTTCATACTGTTGACATAATTACATTTGGTATAAAACCACAAATTCTACAGTTACTTCCCAGAACATAGCACAGAGTTCTGGCTCCTCTTAAAATGTACAGCCAAAATTTAGGTTTGGAAGTCCGGGGTTTCCATATTTTTTACAATTGTCCACAGTAAATTATCAGTCTTTTTAGAAATATACTTTCTGTCCATTGTGAATCAACAAAAGTTGTCTGTCCCCGCCTCCTTCTCCTGCTTGTAGCTCAGAAGCAATCTCTTCCCCCTTCCTCTGGCAGAGGCCTTTTATGATCCGTCCTGATTAGCATCTCCTTGCCTGAGGGGTAGGGAGGTTAAGGTGGGAGGAGAGGAGAAAGTGATCACTGCAGGAGAGAGGACAGAGAGGGGAAGGTCTGAGGAGATCAGAAAATCCAGAGTGTGCCCTGCAGAGTGAGTCGGGCCAGAGGGGAGAATAGTGAGTGAGAGAGAGTCACAGAGGTCGCGAAAGAATCCAGAGGGAGGACAGGAGGCATCCAGGTAGATGTTTAAGTCTCCAAGGAGGAGGAGTTGAGTGGTAGAGACCAGGAGTGAGGAGGAGAGGTCTGCCCACTCAGAGAGGAAGGAGGAAATCTGACCAGGTAGACGATAGATAGTATCCACAGTAAGGAAATGGCTAGGGGAGAGAGAAAGCCTGCAGACGAGGCATTCAAAAGAGTAGGCTTGCGTAGGAGTGACAGAGGCAGGAATCCACTCAGGGAAGATCAGGGCTACACCCCCACCGGAGCGGTTGGACCTGGGCACAGAAAGGATCTTGTAGCCGTCGGGTAGGAGTGTATCAAAGCTTGCGACAGAGCTGGGCGTGAACCATGTCTCCGTGAGACCTAGGACATCAAAGTCAAGCTCTTACAGAAGGTGGCAGATATCAGAGGAGTGTTTGACAGCAGAGCAAGAATTAATGTGGCAATATGGAGAAGGTTGCCATCCTTGAAGGCCTTCCGGGCAGGGGTACAGATCAGAGGTACAACCTGCGAGAGGTGTAGAAGGGTAGCAGGATGCAAAATCAATCTTAAATAGTAGACTAATCCATGATCTATATGGACAAAATGCATCTGTTCCTGATGTCATGGAACAATGAACTCAACAAAATCTAAAATGTATGTCCTTAATGCCTACCACTGCAAGCTGTAGTCAATTTAACGAGACAATTTGAAAAAAGAAATGCAACCCATACTGCATATCAGTTCCACAGACAAACTAGAAGTGCATGGCATAACACTTCCTGTATGTCAACAAGAAACAGCATGTCTAAATAGCTTAGAAAAATGTTCCTCCACCACAGCTGGTTTGGATAAAATATTGACTTTGTGTCTAAACTGCAGAGTAATTCTAAAACATAACCTTGACATAGAACAAGGTTCAGTCAAAGCAGCAATTGGTACACTTTTTGGTTTCCAAACATATCCACATGACAACATTCAGTTTGTCAACATTCACTTTGCCAAATTTGCAGAAGTTAAAAAAATTGCCCGGACAATAGCACGTTTCCTTCTTTTCAAAGACATGTATGTACACAGAGAGCAATTTTCTCTATCTTTTGCATATGCTGTCACTATTCACAAATCAAATTGTCTAACCCTAGATCACGCCAATTGACATTGGCACCACAATCTTTAAAGAAGGTATGAGTTATGTAGCACTTTCACGTCTGCGTGCACTTAATGTTCTATTGCTAGTTAACTTTGATGCAAACAAATTCAACGCTGACATACATTAATACAACAGGCAATGGGCACTATACACCCCCATCTAGATATGTACCCTGTACCTCAAAAAAGAAAACTTTAAAAAGACAAGTAATACAAACAGAAGCTACAGCAGATCTCCCAACAATGCCACTAAAAAAATGATGACCAACTCCTTCTGCATGAAACAATACAACCACAAAACTGTCTAGTACAAAGTCAACTACACGTCCATCAGAAAATGTCTCTTCTCCAGAAAGCTCTGCAGGTCCATCAAATGATCCAGATCAGAACTCTCTGGTCCATTTAAAATCAGCAACACAACTGGAGTAAATGGCTATGCTAATGTGGCAACGAATCTTCTCTTTCAATTGCCACCGATTGTTCACAAGGTTTACTTAAATGGCTCGTACCAGTTGTGTTTGCCAAAGCTCGTCCTTCATAGAAATACCACAAATAATCCTGACAACACTTACAGTGTCTCAGGTATAAGGCAAGATTTGGACTACTGTGCAGGAATGGTAATATTTACCATAAACACACAGGAAGATCCACAAGAATTCCTAATGTACTTACTACAATACTGGAAGCCAACAACATCCCTATAAATGAAATCTTCCAGATTTTATACACGTGGAAACATACATGCACTCTCTGCTACAATGTTTCACAAGACCACATACCCAATGAACGATTTGTATATGTATCCATACCAAATGCGGAATCCATCCCATGCAAATCATGGCATATTTTGCCCTTTTGCCCTTTTTGCAATTCAAACAGTCATTCCACCATACAAATAAACTCACATAGCCAATATGTCATACTAATGCTTTAAGGTACAATGCAGATTATACCAAAATTAACTAAGCTTACATGCTTCACACTCGGCCAAGTATCTCTTGGAAAGAAAACCTACAGAACAGTAAATTACTAGGGGAATCCATACGTGGACCCCTTGCTCACTATTCTGAGAGAGGCACAGCTACACCCTACTGATGAGGTTCAACCAGACTGAAACACTTGTCTGGGGTTGCTGTTGGTACTCTTTTTCAGAGGAGAATTGCCTAGCATTTCGCTGACGGACTTGACAAAGACGGATATGTTTAGGATATTTCTCCTCTGTGAAAGATAGTGAGCTAAAGACTCTGGGTAAGGCTCTTGCAACCAGGACTCATGTCTGACAGAGAGTGTCCCAGGATCCCCTTGTTATTTGGTATGGTATACCACACTGGTGCCACAACCACTTAAGGGCACTACACTGCATATGTCAAAAAAAGAAGTGGTTGGTTTGAATGTAACAATACCTCTGTTACTCAAAAACATATGCTACCAGCACATTTAACAAATGCCTACTTAATATTCCTTCAACCCAAATATAGTCACTAAACTATAGCACAATGATCAGTTAGAATACGCCAAAAGGTATCTAACTACTTCAAAAATACCCTTAATTCCAAAACACTTAAAATACACCAACTAAATTCTTATCCAACAAAACGTCTTCTATCCTCTAATGTAGTTAGAATACGCCAAGAGGTATCTAACTACTTTAAGCATTCCCTTAATCACAACATACCTCAAACAAACATACTATCACCCTTAAACACACATAACTGTAATTGTTATTTTTTAATTCAGTATGGATTTTTTCCCAATTACATATGTTAAGACAACAGCAGTGTGTCATACACTAATGTTGTACCAAACACAGTACTTAGAAGTCACTGTTTATGAGGGTCTTACACATGTATATGTAACATTGCACACTACTACAGTTTTTAAACTATCCTGCTTAACAAATTGTACTGTTTTTCCCACAGAAAATAAACCAGAGATTCCAGCTTCATGACGCTATAACCTAAGTAACCATAGTTATTATAATCAAATACATATTCTATGAGCACTATCCCCAATTGTACTACAATCATAAGTACCATGTACAGTTCAATTGCATCATTCCTCCATATTACAAAGACTTTGTACTCCCACTCTATTACCTATAATTACTATACACATATTACTACTGTGGTGGCTGTGGCCAGTGGACATATTCTTGGGCCATAGCCTGCGGGTATGGCCCCCAGAATCTGGCCAAAGGCCTCAACCACAACCATACAATTAACTATATAACAAGTACATACCATACACCATCCAAGAATAAAACTCACCCTGCAATCAAAATGATTTCCGCAGACACCAAAATCGACCACAGACACAGTGGCATTTCCAAACCCTTTTTTCGCATATAAAAACAGCTCCACATTACCTTCATTCAACTTCCCTACCATTTCTATGTCCTCTTTTAGCCATCAAATAACCCCAAATGTCTTTCCCAAGCAGTCCGTTCACAAAACTGTCCGTGAACTATTGCGGTGTCCGCGGACAGCTACAACACCTGCTACCACCAAATAACCCAAAATGTGTTTTGCAGACTTTTCCCGAGCACACTGTCCGCAGACACTGGCAGTGTTTCCAAAAATATGACGCACCTCACACTTTTCACCATCCAATTAGCAGGCATGTCTGATGTCCTCGGACCTCATGTCGTCCTCTGGGCCAATCGTAGGCTCATTCGTGTACTGAACAGGGAAGTGAGTCCGCAAATCAAATCCAGATATCACTAATTTCTTTTGACCTACTATCTGGCCATTTAAAAAAAAACTACTAGATAGATTTACACCAAATTTACAAAAAAATTATTTGGGGATCAAGCCACCAGTGAAAATCCATCCAGCGAATTGGGCTGTAGGGATGAGCAAAACATTTTTTCCAGTGCGTCTATGGGAAAATCCACACATTTTGGGACTGCCCCTATATCTTTGCCCCCCCTTAACAAAACCTCACCAAACTTCACAGAATCAATCTGACAGGGCCATATACTTTTAATGCGTAAGGATTTGTCCAGGTGGGGGTGAAGTTCTTAGCCACCCTAAAAGTGCTCTTCCTATGTGTTGAGAAACTTAACCATAACTACAGGGCCTCTACCGCAGGCCCTGTAGTAAAAAAATAAAATCTCCAGAAAAAAGGCTAAATGATGCTCAAGATAGCACTCCTGGATTCCAGAATAACTATCGCTGAGGCAGATGGCTGGAAGGAGTTAAAACAAAGTGACATTTAATTGAATCAAGGAGTCATAAAGAAGATCAGAATGCATGGTGAATAAATCCCGAAAAATGTCTCATAAAATGACCAGAAAATCTTGCAAGACATGCAAAAGATACCAGACATAGCCATACAACCATCAGAGAAGTGTTCAAATATTGTCGTCATAAATTTACAAGACTATCTCCAAGAAGCAAAAAGGCAATTAAATGACGCCACGTGTTATAATAAAAATGTCCAGGGAATCCATCAGAATTAATGAAAGTTCAACTACACGCACTTTTGAATAAGTGGACTTCTGTGGGTCTGCTCGATGAGAAGGAAGTGAACATTCTGGCACTGGTACATCCTATCATGCCAATCATATACTTCCTCCCCAAAGTCCATAAAGGTTGACACAAAACCCCAAATCGACCAATTGTGACTCTTGTGGGGTTCTTCCTGGCACAATTAACCATCCTAATAAACTTAAGTGGATCGCTACCTATGGGGAAGTTTATCAGGGTCCAAAGGAATTGGTTGGATCTTGTAGCCTTTGATTATGAGAGCAGAATTGCAGCTAATGAATATCCAAAGTGAATTTATAAAGTGATTGAATGTGCTCATTTTAAGGCACGCTCTCTCAATAGGATAACCTCCTTAATGACATGTCTGATATACGCTCCCCCGCAATTTAGGCCGTGTGTGCTCCCTCGCTACTTAGGCCACATGCACTCCATGGCATTTTAGGCTCTCTGCAGCTCTTTTACTCCTCAAATCACATCCAGCGCATTGTTCCCTATCTGTCTCTCTCATCCTCATGCCCCTTGCTTCCCTGACCATTGCATTGTAATTCTATTGTGGTGTTTCTCCCCGGTCATTCCATTGTATTGCCTTCATTTCCTCTACTTCTAGGTTTTCTTGGGCTACCAGTGGTGTTTATGTTCTTTGCTGGGTTACTATTGTTATTCCACACATGCTGTATCACATGCATTCTTGTGGGATGCATTAACCCACTTTTTGCTCTGCTATGTGGCATCACTGTGTTATGTTGGTGCCAGAAACATCAAAATGGCTGCAAAAAACCCTTCTGAAAAACCCCTGAAAATCGTGCTTTGCAACGCACAAAATGATGGCTGCCCAATCTGCCACACAGGTTTTCAGTAGTGGAACAGAGATTTCATCCCTGAAATATGTCACTGGACTCCACAACAAGTGAAAATGCAGTACAGAAGGACAAAAGCAGTGTTTTGCTAATGAAAATTCTTGCTGGGTGCTACAATTCATTTAGTTTACGAAAGCATTGTGAAACTTGCAAGGCCCTGAAAAGCTGAAAGCATAAAGGGATTTCGACAGCAAAAGTGGTTTGGCTGTGGATGTCAAAATCTCTGTGCAGCAGTGGATTGCAGGGATTACAGCTGTCAGGAAGCTTGCCTGATTAAACTTTAAACATGTATATAAACTGAAAGCAAAGGTTTACAATGTAAGAGGCCTGTTACTGAGAGTAACCTATGTTGTAATTGTTTAATCCCATGGTTTAAAACCTAGAATGAGAATTCTAGCTGCTATTTTGAAATCACAAGTTTGTTTTAAGCTAAGGAAAAATGCAACAGAATTAACATATAGATTTAAGCCTGGATAAAGCAACCAAACTGGAATAACAGGTACCCTCACAGAGGCCTTCTTCCTCTTCAGCAGGAAATCACACCTAAGTGATAATTATAGGGCTTGGAAAGAACTTGGTCTACAGAGGCAATAGGGAACAATGAACAACTGCTGCTCAGGAAATACGAAGTGTGAAGACAGTCGTAAATGGTCTCTGCCAGGAGAAAACAAAGGGGGGTGGCTCCTGGGCTCCCAGGGAGAGACCAAAGGGATGGAGCTAAACAACCATTTGTTGCTTAACAAGGACAAATGACACATTTTAACAATACTGATAACTTACTATGTAAAATTGTGAAAAATATCAAAATAACAGCATTGTTAATGTAATTTCTGGATGCACAGGTGAAAAGGCGCCAGAACTCTGTGACATGTTCTGGAAAGAAACGTCAGAAAATGTAATTTTACACAAAATGTATTGTTGCTAGAAGTATGAAACTTTATACACTTATGCCCATGTTAAACACGCACACGTGTAGAAATTTGCTCATAAATTGGAAATTGTGTTCCGGATGAAAAGGGCAAAATTCTGTGAAAAGCAGAGCCAAGATCCCACGGCTACGGGGTTTGGAGGGATAGCTGCTATATAAAATATGTAATCTGGATGTGTGATTCTTATAGAGGTTGCACATATGTAAAGATGTATGGTGCCAAAAGTAGATTTTGTTTTCAAGGTGCTAGGGGTGTATCCTCAGTCTCATAAAATCACACCATAAAGGTGACACCCTGTTTTTCTCCTCCTATCAAGGCAGAGAGGACACTCTGACCCAATCGCCTGTCAAAGGGGCGAGATTAGGATAAACCAGCGCACACACCCCTTTATCATAGCATAAATAGAGACAGCTCACCACTCAAAAAGACAGACAGATTCACCCACTATCCTGACGCTGGCGGAGCATTCTGTTGCAGAACTCTCCATCTTCCATGCTCCAGACACCAGAAACTTGGCAAAGCAGAAACCCACTACATAGCTGAACCATTTTCAGCTAGGCCTCAAATTGCAGAACGAGAACCCCACAGACCTAAGGGGAGCATCAAAATACAGCCAGGCTGCGCTGTATTGCTTGCCTGCTGAAATAATCATCATCAGAAGCAAGAATGGCAGATTCAGTCCAGTCCTGTGCCGTGCTGTGACCAGAGCGCCTTGCTGATTGCAGATCCAATCCGATGTGCCAAGCTGTCTACCTTAGAACCAGATCCAATTCCCTGACCAGAATTTTGACGTACCACAATCCTGACGGTTCCGTTTAAACACATATCTAGTGAGTATCTATAGATAGAACTGTGTCACTAGCATATGTACCTTGTCTAGTTAATCCCTATCTTAAACCCATCCTATCTTGTATTCAGAACCCATATTGTTAGGAGTACTTTTGAATTGTCTAAACTCTCTATCCTATCCCTCCCATCTTCCTCCTGTACTAGTATTGCTAAAACTATCTGTGCGCTGATCTTTTCTCATCTGAAGAAGGTGAGTCCCGGGCAGGCAGTCATTCTGATCAAGCGGCTGTGTTCTTGTGGGGATTTGTTTTGTTTATAGTCATCCTCTAGTGTTAGAAATCCCATTTGTCATTTTAAAAGCGCATTCCTGTTTTCCATTCTTGCTCCTATCTCAAAAAAGCGACCTCCACTAAAACGTCCATAACTTGCTCAGTTTTTGTGCTAGAAACAAGATTTCAACTTCTGCTTGTAGCTAACATACACAGCTTTAAATCGCATCCCAAATCCATACAGTTCTCCCGTTATTGTGATTACGAAGTAGTGAAAAGTTTGCTGCAAATTTCGTTTTAGGGAAATCCTTACACGTGTAAAACAGCTTTTGATTGCTTGCGACTTGAATTTTAAGATTTCAAATTGTTTCTTGGTATTAAATCATTGCTTGTGTTTGTGTGCAACCATCCAAAGCGGCTCGCATAAGAATTGATAGCAATTTCAGCAATTTTTACCATATTAGTGTTTTTGCCCAATCCATTCTCAAGATAACTTTAAAAGCCATTAAGACAGCTCGACAGTCAATTCTGTTTTCTCTTGTGTTTGCTGGGGAAAGTGGAATTGTTATTTTGTCTGAATTCTGCCATTCCTGAATACCTTCTCTCTCCTCCAATCTCTTTACATTGCCTATTGGGGGGTTAAGGGGTGTGCAGGGGGAACCTTTAACCACAGTGCTATCTGATCTGCACAAACACACAAAAGTATTATTTCTGTGTTGAATTGTTTTGCTCATTATTACTCCTTGTGTATTAAAGATGTTATTCACTGTTACATCACCCCATTGGTGATTATTGTGTACCCATAAAAACATAGTGTGATTAAAATGTAAATACATAAATAAATATACATAAATAAATATTTTAACTTTGCAAACCAGCCTGATTCTTGGTTCAGTGTGACCGGGGGGGGGTTTCCAGGAGAGGGGCGTGATATGAGTGGTATATCGTTCAGAATAAAGAACTTTTATACAAAAATAAATAAGGATTTCAGTTGTGCATTACACGCTAGGCATTGACTTGGGTGTGTGCCGGATTGAAATCACTTACATCATCTTCTTCCCATTCAGGGCCCTTGATCTCCAGCGGGTTTTCTGTACTGTACCTTACATTGTTCCTTGCATCGTCTCTCCACCCAAGTTAGGACCTCGTTAGGTCCCAGTGTTATTTGTTCTGCCTGCTCGCCCTCTCTGTTTCTGTCCTTCCTGTCGGCCCCATGTGTGTGAACCCTCCTGCTTGGGCTCTCCCGCCCCCTCACCCCTACTTTCCACATGCACTTTCTATGGTGCCCTCTGTCTCCCTATCTTCTCTAACTGATATTCTATCAACTATTCTATCCCCCTCACTAGGTCTGGCAGGAAGAAGCTCAAAAGGGACATCCTAGCCTACATCCCAGGCCTCTCTATCTTTGATACCGACAGCAGTGCTTCCTCCAGGCAGACCCTTACCAACATCCTCTTTGTCGTTCCCACCACCTATGGACTATGGACCCCACATATGGTCTATGTTCTCTCTCCTTTTTCCTACTCCCTCCTTCCATGCAGCTCTCTGGCTGGCCTCACTTGGCCCTCCTCCCCCTCCCACCTGCAAGGCTAAAAAAACTTTGGGGTCATCTTCGACTCTGCACTCTCCTTCTCCCCTCACATCTTTGACGTCTCTATGAAGTCACACTACCAGCTGCACTTCCTTAGAGGTATGCTTCCTTTCCTCTCCTTCCCCCAGAAGCTCACCATCTTCAGAGCCCTGGTTCTCTCCAAGCTAGACTACTGTAACAGCCTCTATCTAAATCTGCCTGCCTCCACTCTCCGCCCTCTGCAACTTATCCAGAACAGGACTTCAAGACTTGTCCTTGGCCGCAAGCCCAGGGATCGTACCTCTCCAGGACTGAAATCTCTGCACTGGCTCCCAGTGGCTGCGAGGATTAAATTCAAAACCCTCTGCATTGTACACAAGGCCTTCTGGGGTCTGGGGCTGCACTACCTTCAACTCTCTCTTCCTAAATATCTTCCCTCTCGAGCTCTTCGCTCATCTGCCTCCAACTCCCTTAGGGTCAGTCGCTTCTCAAAGCAACGAGTTGGTGGCAGATCACTCACTTCGGCAGGGGCCTCTCTCTGGACCAGCCTTCCTGCCTCCCTGAAACTTGAGAAGAACCATCTCCGGTTCCGGAAACACCTCAAAACCTTCCTCTTTGCTTCTGCTTTCTTTCCTCCTCTCCCTTGCTGAATTCCTGACTGAAATTGCACTGGTTTACCTGGCCACCCTTCTGATCTCTGGCCCAGGCCCTGTCAATTACCCACCTGCACTGCCTCCCTGGCAACCCCGGCACTTGGGGACTGTTTTCTGTATCCCTTCAGTCCCCCTAACAGCACTTACGTCTGGCCACTAGCTGGCTGTTTTATGTGTCTTATTATTCCACTTCCCATGTACTGCACTTTCCCTTCCCCCTCCCCCTGCGCACTTTTCCTTTCCCCCCTTCCCATGCACTTTTCCTTTCTCCCCCTTCCCTTGCACCTGTGCGATCTGAATGACACCTAGTAGGATTGTTGTCTGTCCTCCCTTTGTTCCCCCCCTTGCCTCGTTGCACCTTGAAACACTTGTGTATAGGCGCGTTATAAATGCCATATCATATCATATCATATCATACTCTCCCATTAATGGTGGCACCCAGTGGGAGGCCCTCCTGGCCCCCTTCCACTCCTCTAAGACATCATTAATGTCTTCTTAAATGGTATTATCTTGGTCCAGGACCTTCAGGCAAATCTCCTCCTTTTTGATACACTTTCCGTGCCTTTCTTCTCCTACTAATCCTTATTTACCCCTCTCTGGCTCGTGTACGGCCTCCTTCCTCAGCCACCTCTTTGGCACCCTCTGATACTTCTTTTGCTGCTCCGTTGCCTCCTTCCTCCGCCACCTCTCCGGCACCCTCTGCAGCTTCTATGGCCGCCCTGTTGCCTCTTCCTTCAGCCACCTCCCCGCACTCTCTTCTTCCTCTCTAACTACCCTGCCTTCTCTTCCTTCCTCCTCTGTCCATTCTCAGGCACCTTTAACACTTCTGCAGGGGGTACCTCATGCCTGTACCCCTCCACGGATGTCCTGCAAAGGTGGCAACCCATTCCACATTGCTACTCTTAACTCTCACTCCACTGTCAAACACTCCTCTGACATCTGCCGTCTCCTGGAAGAACTTGATTTGAATGTACTCAGTCTCACTGAGACTTGGTTCACGGCCAGCACTGTCACAAGTTTTGACACAATCCTTCCTGATGGCTACAGAATCCTCTCCGTACCCAGAACCAACCTTCCCAGTGGGCGTGTAAGCCTGATTTTCCTGGAGTGGATCCTTGCTTCTGTCATTCCAATGCAGGACTACTCCTCCTTTGAATGCCTGGTCTGCAGGCTCTCTATAGCTCCTGGCCCTCTCTCACTGTGGCCGCCATCTATAGGCACCTGGCCAGGTCACCCTCTTCCTCTCTGAGTGGGCTGACCTCGCCTTCTCCCTCCTTGCCTCTACCTATCAACTTCTCCTCCTCAGAGACCTGAACATCCACCTTGATACAACTAGCCCCTCTTCTGGGATCTTTTGCAGCCTCTGCAGCTCTCGCTCTCTCTCTATTCTTCCCTCTGGCCTTACTCACTCTGCAAGGCACACCCTGTATGTTCGGATCCCCTCAGACCTCCCCCTCTGCAACTCTCTAACCACACCTCTCTCTTGGAGTGACCACTTTCTTTTTTCCTCCCACTTTGCTCTCTTAACCCTCAGGCTACGATGACCCCAGCAATGCCAACCACCTTCTCGGTCATCCGGTCCATGAAGCGTGTGTCAGTTGACGCTTTTGCCACCACTTTCTCTCCTCCTACACCATTGGCTGACTCACACCCTGAGACAGCCCGCTCCAGACTTCATCTCTCTATCTCTAACACTCTTAATGTCCTTGCCCCTGTCATGAGAATCTGTTTGAAGCCTGCATCCAAGTGCAACTCTTGGTAGGATTCTGACCTCGCTAACCTTAAGCGCAAGTGTAGGGTGACTGAGAGGAAATGGAGGGCATCAAGTGCACCCTCTGACAAACTGGCCTGCCGCCTGCTCCAAAGGCATTACAGACTCTCTCGATGAAGAGAGCCTAGATATAAGCCTGTGTTTCGGTGGCCTCGAATAATTCGGACAAACTTTTCTAAATCTACAAGGAGCTGGCCAATCCTGTTGCAATCTCTAACTCTCCTGTTCCCTCCCAGGCCCTTTGCACTGCTCTGGCTTCTCATTTCACCATTAAACCTCAGGACACCCTGGCCACTCTCTCTTCCTCTACCTCCTCTTCCTCTCTCTCTACCACCTCAGGCCCAACTTTGGCCATTTCTCCTACGCTTTCTCTTCCTTTCCCCTGTTCACCCCTGACGATGTTGCAAGACAAGTATGATCTATAACATTTTTGTCAAAGCAGGTGCTCCCCTGCTCTTCCAGAACCATCAAAGACCACATTGACACCCTTGCTACAGCCGTGGCCGATTTCTGAAATCACTCATTTGCCACTGGAACCTTCCCTTCCCCCCTTAAGCACTCCCTTGTGCACCCCCGTCTGAAGAAGCCCTCTGCCGATCCTTCCTCTCCAGCAAACTATTGCCCGATCTCCATCACTCGCTCCTGGGCAAACACCTGGAAACGCTGGCCATCTCCCAGCTTAATCTACATAGTGAATCTGTTGGTTGACTCCTCGACCACCAGTCTGGCCTCCTTTCTCACTGATTGTCCCTCCCGGGTCCAACTTGGGTCTTTCCTCTCTTCTATCTCTCTTTCTACTTGTGGTGTTCCCCAGGGGTCTAACCTCTCTCCCTGGCTCTTCAACCACTATTTGGCACCTCTTGCCCACTGCATCTCTATCTTCTGCTGTCACTTTCAGTGTTATGCGGATGAATCCCAGCTCTCGTTCTGGCTCGCCTCAGTCACTTCTGCTCATTCTCTCATACCAGACTGCCTGTCCCCAATGCAGGAATGGTGTGTCTCCAATGATCTATGCCTTAATGCTAGTAGGACTGAGATCCTCCTCATTGGCACACCTGCTACCTCCTTTCCTCTCTCACTCTGGCCGCTGTGAGAAACTTGATGGTGTCTCACTTGCTAGTCCCCGGGCATCTGTCATCCAGGTGGCCAGGACACGGCCATCGCTATAGGATCCAGTTCCTGGGAGGATCACCTGTATGGGAGATCTTCAGGCAGTGAAAGTGGGACGCTGACAGGTGAGACACGGTACCCCCTTCCTTATGACACCTTTTCCCCATCCTACCCTGTAGGATATTTAGAAACTCTACCCCCCTTTTCCTACACAAACACTTCCTCACACCACAAAAGACAGCAGGCTAACACCAGAGCCATTTACTTGACATGTCCCAACATAAGGGTCAGGCAAAGTCATGCAATTGCCGATAATTACGTCCAACTGACAGCCCTTTCCCTTCCCACACGGATAAAAGGCAGAGCACGAGAGCACACTTTGAGTGAGGCCAAACGCACGAGGAAGCAGCTACAACAGGATGGTAGTTCAAACGATGGAGAAAGGCTGAGAAACCAAAAGGACAACGAGGAGGGAGCTGCCCTTGACCTTTTCAACCCAGAGCCGCAAAGCCTTCAATAAAAAAAACAGTAAGAATAGGAATTGCAGCTGGCGATTGGTGTGACAGATGTCAACGGTACACGGGGTGCTCCCGCACTGATAGCTAAGGCGGGTAAAAGAGCTTGGCACTGTTGTATCGTCCTTGACTCCAGCGGAAAAAAAGCCAACGAGTTCAGCACAGCCGGTGAGTTGGAAGAAACTGAAATTGGACAGGACTGTGTTAAGCTCAAGGTGGCAGTGGCAACATTTGGGTAAAGAAAATAAGATAATAGACAAAGGTCTTTTCTGAATAAACCGAGGTATTAGGGTTAGAGTGGTCTGGTGCCACGTGGGTGCTCATTCAACAGACTCTAACGAATGCCCCTCTCCTGAATAAGGAGGAAACGTTGAATTGAGAAAAACTACCAAAATCAAGAGGCCCTAGGGTGGGCTGCCGTGAGAAGTCAAAGTGGTCATACAAGGGTCAAACAAAACCCCTTGTACAGTCGAAAGTCTTTGACACGTTGTGAAAGTGAAGTGAACTGTGATACTGAGGGGAACGCAGTGAAAAGTGTGATAGCATGAAACCTGCGCATGCCAAAGAATCACAGAGTGATACAGTGAGACGTAGGTGCCCTTCAGAAGTCTCTGGATGAATTGGCAAATGCTTTGGGAGGCAGGTGAAGGAAGGTCTGAGCCCTATCGAGGGGGAACAAAGTAAAGAAGGGGAAGGTAACACGGGGGATTATTTAAAAAGACATTAAGATTTCAGAATATTACAAGATGATGATGCTGTGAATTGGAAAGCTAAGTGAACTGCATTGTGGTGACAATCGTGAACCCGACTGAGGGATGTCCATAGTGAGTTGTGGGTCTGAGCCCGATTGAGGGAGGCTGATGTTGTAAAGGGGATCGGAGCCCAGCGGAGGAGGATCCTCGGGTGAAGAGTAATCGCCCGAAGTGAAGATTAATAGAAGGAACTTTTGTTTGTTGTTTGTGATACATCAGGCCCTCTGAAGCGAGAGACTTTGCATAAAAGAGACTTGGGCACAGAAGGCCCTGATATTGGAAAAGGAACTATGAACACAGGCCGGACTTATCATTTTGAAAACTTCTTCCTCCCTTCCCCATGTTTTCAGCATGGTACAAGGCGGGACTCTCGAGCACAGCAGACTCCTGGGCCTCTCCGGCACAAGCTCACAGTCCCTTTTCGCTATATCAGGGCCTTCTGCATTGAAGTCTCTTCTCATCCAAGGTCTCTTGCTTCAGAGTGCCTGATATGTCAAAACAACAAAACAAACAGTTTCTTCTTATAACATTCACATCGCGTGATTACTCTACACCCTTGGATCACTCTCAGCCGGGCTCCGATCCTCCTTTTAGTGGTTTAGCCTCCCTCAGCCGGGCTCAAGTCAACCATTCACTGTGGACATCCCTCAGTAGGGTTCATACTTGTCATCACAATGTTGTTTACTTAGATTCTTCACACTTTTCTCTTGACATCCCTCAGTTGGGTTCACTATCGTCTTTCACTCAAGTTCCATATTTGTAATATTCAAAAGTCTCAATGTCTTTTTAAACAACCGCCTTTTAGTTAGGTCCCCCTCATCTGGGCTCAGACCTTCCAAAGCACTTGCCAACTGTAAACAATGACTTCTGAAGGGCGATCACGTCTCGATGGGTCACTTTGTTAGACTATGGCAAGGGCGTGTTTATTTACAATAAGCAGTTTGCACAGTGTTGACCTCTGCCGGGTGCAAATGCCTGTCTCACAATTCCCTCAATCATCAAATCTTTTGCAACGTGTCAAGGACTTTCGATTGTACAAGGGGTTTTGCTTGACCTGTGTATGACCACCTTGACACCTCACGTCGGCCTTCCCTATGGCCTCTTGTTACTTGGAGTTTCACTACAGTCTCTTTGTTCAGGAGAGGGGTGCCAGCTAGAGAACCTTCAAATGAGTGCCCATGTGGCGCCAGACCACTCTTTGGGCCTCATAACGACTTGGGCGGTAACGGTAACGCTATTAGCGCGGGGGCTATTAGCGTGACCGCCATAGCCCCCGGCGCTAATAGCGCGGGATCACGACTTTGGCGGACTTGGGAGTCCCCATTCCCCATTGAGCCCATTCGGGAATGCCCCATTCCCCATTGGGCTCAATGGGGAAAATTTGCGCTCTTACCGCCAGCGGATTTCCCGCCGGCTGTAATAGTGCGAATCTTCGGCGGATTTCCCCCCAGCTAAGGGCTGGGGGGAAATCCACCGAAGTCCTGATTTGGCGAACCCTTAAATCCGGCGGTAATAGCGCTACCGCCGGATTTAAGGGTTACCGCCAAAGTCGTGATGAGGCCCTATCTCTGGTACAAAGTTTATACACAAAGAAACTCTGTATCTTAATCTTCTTTAATGTTGCCACTGCAACCTTGAGTCTAACACAGTCTGGCCCACTATCAGGATCTTCTGACTCATTGGCTGTGCTGAACTCGTTGGCCTTTCTTTTGCCGCTGGAGTCAAGGATGGTACACAATGGCAACCACGTCTCCCCACCAAGCCTATCAGTGCGGAAGGGTTCCATGTACCGCTGACTTCCGTTACGCCATTCGCCAGCTTTTATTCCCAGTCTTATATTTCTTTTGTCGGAGGCTTTGCGGGTCTGGGTTGAAAAGGGCAAGGGCAACTCCCTCCTTGACATCCTTTCAGGTCTCTCAGCCTTTCTCCTCCGTTTGAACTGCCGTCCTGGAATTGCTGCTTCCTCATGCGCTCGGCCTTGCTTGCCGCGTGCTCTTGTCCCTTTTATCCCAGTTGGGAAGGGAAAGGGCAGTCAGGTATGTGTAGTTGGCGGCAATTGCCTGACTCTGCCTGACCCTTGTGTTGGGACATGTCATGTATGTGAAGAGGGAGAGGGGGCACCACTAAGTAAATTCAGTCTTTTTGTTTATCAAATATATTAGTTGAATTGATTCCAATATTTTGAATGTTTTTGCCTGGAGCTGCCAGACCGAAATGGTCCTATAGCACAAGGACCTGTAGAAACATATGATATCCAGAAAACAAAGTAACTCTACTTTGTTAGGAAAGGCGCTTCACAGTTGGCCCCATTTGGTTGCTGCTAATTTATCTGCTGTGAATTTTGCATAAAAAGTCTTGGCCATAGGTGAGTGATTTATTCAAAACAGAATGATTTATTACAGGAAATGTTTAATGCACATTCCTGAAATGTCCGTTAACATAATTTGTCTTTACAAATCGCACACTGGGTTCGCATCTCAGTTTGCCCGTAATACTCTAGTGCCAATGCATTTCGGATAAAACCTTCATCAGGGCGGTATTTAGGCAAAATTGATGTCACATGACTGATATTTCATTCATCTCTAGTAGATGTTCAACGTATTTAACACTTTAAACCAATGCATTTTAGTGAAATCAATACAAAAACACATACCATTCCGTGAGCGAGCCACATCCGTTTACATAGGTAGATGAAATAAAACAAAATTGAAGTGTCAATTAGTCAATTGATAGTGTAATGTTTACTATGTGTATCCGCAAAATCTGAATAAGCATGTCCTACCTGAGTCATGCCAGTTTCTCGAAAATGTACTTCTGTACACAGATACATCTATAATAAAAATAAAGACTTGTAACCCTATTGCTGATGTTTAGAAAGAAAACCTATAGTCAAATGGACATGGATAGTACTTACCGAGCAGCTTCTGCTCTCAGGACGTGTAAGCCGAATGAGCCGCTGCATTACGCGCTCACGGCAGGTTCGCTTTCTTTTTATGTGTTACCATGGAGACGGGGGCGAGGCGTCGTGGTCCAGCAGGAGCACGTATGCCTCGCGCCCCACCCCCGGGATCGAGCCCTGGGGCGGGGATGTCTCCAAGGAAACGGACGCTTGGGAAGCGCATGTTCGTGTGAAGAAGGTGCACGTGCGTATATATGCAATTTACTCAGAGAAACGTCATGTCAGGTAAACAGCTCTGATATTAGTCTGTTGTCGCTCGCAGGGTAGGACAGTGTTCGTGTTGGAAAAGGGGGGTAGAGTTTCTGAGTATCCTACTGGTCAGGATGGGGAAAAGGTCTCATAAGGAAGGGGATACTGTGTCTCTCCCTTCAGTGTCCCACTTCCACTCTTCAAAGACCCCTCATCCAGGTGATTATCCCGCACTGGTCCACCCCCGGGTACTGGATCCAATAGCGATGGCCGTGTCCTGGCCACCTGGATAACAGATCCCCAGGGACTAGTAAGTGAGACAACTTCAGGTTTCTAACTTACCCTTCCCCTATGCGAGGTGGCTATGCCTGTTTTCTGTACAGGTTCTACTTTGTTAGGACCAGGAAGAGAACAGGGGCGAGAGATGGCCAAGAACTCTTGCATATTCCCTTGGTTTGTTGTGACCGGTGTTGGTAGAGGTGAAGTGATTTTACTGGTCTCTCTACAGTAGCCTATGAATTGGTTTTTAAGGGCTGATTCAGGTCTCCTAGGCTTAGTTTTCCCAGTCCTATACTGGAAAGTTTTGGGAGTAGTAGTCTGCTTGCCAACAGCTCTGGGGTAGAAAATCTCCTAATGGGGCGGGGTTTCCTGTAAAAGAGTAGAGAAGGTAGGGAAATCCTGCCCCATAATAACTTCTTCTGGGAGTTCAGGAATTATGGCTGATGTTATTTCACAGGATTCACCCCGGATATTAATGTGTACAGGTATTTTGGGTACACTTCATTGTCTCCGTGTACACATGTCACTCTTACTTGGCCCGCATTTTCCAGGTCCTTTGTTGTAACTAAATCGACCCATATAGCAGTTTGCTTACTACCTGAGTCAATCAAGGCCCTTACTTGCCTCCCATTTACCCAGGCCTTTTCATATGCAAAGTCAGTAGAAGATTGACATGAACAGATACAAAAGGTCTCTAGCCACTCTTCAGGTTCTTCCCATTCTTTGCCCTTTAGACAGCCTATTTCCATAGGTTCGTCCCTTAGATTCTTTGGACAGTTTGAAGGCACACGATGAGTTTCTCTAAAAGAAAAACACTCAGGAGGAGGTGGTCTGCTTCCTTTTATTTCCTCCCTTTTGCTTTCATCTTTGGTCAGTTCTTCTGATTTCTACTTTGTCTCGTGACATCCCTTCTTAGTTCTATACGACCCCCCTTGTTTATCTAATCTCTGAGGTTGAGGGCGCTGGATAGGATCATGATCCTTCCATTCCTCCCAATGATTCACGCTCTGAAACACTTGCGTATGAGCGCGATATAAATAAAATATCATATAATAACGATTGGCTGAGTGGAATTGTTTAGCTGATTCCGAGTGGTTATGTGCAGTCTCAATGGCCGTGGCTAAGGTAGGTCCATTTAACTCTAGAACGGCTTTCTGTAAAAAGGGGGTAAGGAATTAGTGAATTATTCTAGGGTTAACATCTCTGTCAGTTCTCCTAAGAATTTGTTATTGATCCACAGGGCTACAGTGTTTTGACACGTTCACCCAAGGGGATTTCTCCCGGGTTTAATGCAATGGCTCGCAACTTCTGTCGATAAATAATTGCAGGTGTGCCCCACTCTTTTTAACAGCCTCTCTTCAATGGATAAAAAGTTGGTGCCCTGTGCAAGATTGAGTAGTTGATAGGAGGTTTGTAGTTTACCTTTCAACAAAGGGTCCAAATATCATCTTTTGAGGTACTCTTCCCACCCTAGTTGGTCAGCTAAGCGTTCAAAGTTCAAGAAAACATGTCCTAAATCTTCACCTCAAGATATGACAGAAGTACCCCTTGTGGTAGTAGGGGTCTGTCTTGTAATTCAATAAATTTTTGTTAGATTTTCTTGGAGTCTAGATTTGTCCTGCATCTGATGGGCCGCTAACTGGCTGATGACATTGGCTAGGTTGGCCATTTCTTTCGAGGGTGTACGGGTTCCCTCAGTAGAGGGTTCCGAATCAGAAAAGAAACAACTCTCGACTCCCTCGGATAAGGTCTGAAAGTCCTCTGATTCCTCTGATTCTGAATCGGCCGAAGGAATGGGTCTTGGTAAGTCAATCTCTACCCCTGATGGCCCGCGAAAGATGATATTTGGGTACCAAAAAGAAAAAAATGTTCGAAAGGGGGGGTTCAGAGCACTAGGTCTAATAAAAGTAAAGACGGGTCGAACTTTCAGTATTATTCGAACCCACTGTTATATATTATAATGTGAGAGAGGAAGGGTTTCCAATAAAACTTGAGTCTTAAAGAACAGATCCTGTTGACTAGTCAGGATCCGAAGTTGGGAGAACAACACCTCTTTTATGGTGGATACGCAGTCAGAGTCAAAGAGTTAATGATTCCCCTTCTGGTGGTACAATAATTATCAGTATGGGATTCAATTTTTATCAGTTGAATCAAATCCCATTACTGACACCATATATAAGAAAGGCATGGTATCAAAATAAGACAGACACAAGTGATCAGAGGGCAATGGTGTTTATGTCATGGCCACTGGCCCATCAGGGGACAAGGGCAAGGGGTAACATAACTTTAGATTGTCCCTTTAGGACAATACAGCATAAAGGACCCAGCTGGACTCAGTCCTGGCGCCTTTGGCACCAGGTTCATGAACAAATATAAACTGACACTTTTGGTTTGGTGCAAAGTGCTTTATTTTAAATGCAGGAATCTCCATGTGCATTTGTTCAAGCATGGCTGCTGGGGAAGGCTGGATTGCACGTGTAGCATCCTTAAGAGTGGCAGGGTGGGGCCGGTGAGCCAAGACTAATGGCCGTGGCCAGAGCTAGACTATATAAGCCTGCCCAGCCTTCTTGCAAGCACTTCGCATTAGTCTGCACTGATGGCAGCTTAACACTCACCGCTGCCTGAGTGCATCTTACCTTTGTGTTCCAGCTACCAACATCAGTATCTTACCTTTGTTTCCAGCAACCAGCATCAGCATCTTACCTTTGTTTCCAGCCTCAACACTTACCTTGGAACCTGCTTTCGTCAGCACGTATCATCGGGGACTCTGGCATTCATTAGTCATCTCCAGACCTCCGTAAGGCAGCACTCAAACGCCGACATTGCGGCACGGAGAGCAACCCAGTGACAGAAAAGATAAAGACAAGGTTAGAACTCACAAAGACATTGCGTTTAAGGTCACGCTTTTGACAAATCGTCGATCTTAACCTTAAACCAACACTCACCTGCTGTCGGAGCATCGTGGCTCCATTCTCTTCCATTTTGGCCTCGCTTCAAACACCACAACTACTGCAGGGCAGCAACTTCGCCTGTGGGGAGAAATCAGAAGAAAGACAACAATAAAAGACACAGACAATAATCAGGAATCAACATCACAATATTTTAAAGCCTTAAGACACTTACCATCAGGAGTGGCGTAGCCACAGCTGAACTGGGCTACCACCTACAATGGGCCAGTGAAGGAACTCAGTCCATCAGGAGCGTCCCTGCAGTGAGAAGCAGGACAGAGAGCTCATCATCATTAATCAACAGGTGAGCTTATATGGGTCGGCGCATGCTCACCACATTTTGGGAAGAAGGGTTTGAGAGGGAGAACAGTCACATAGCAGCATTCTCACAATCTCTCATCTCCACGCAGGAGCAGTGTCACCAATCGCTGCAGCCCACAGCATATGTGCAGGGGAAGGAGCCTGACAAGGGTCAACCATTTCCAGGGAGGGCTGCAACAGTGCCCCAACGTCCCCGGAGAGACCAGGTGAGCGTAACAGAACACGAAGCCTCTACGAATCTTTGCCTGGGTGTTATGGAAACTTCGGAAACAGACCAGTTGGCCCAACTATTGGGGGAATTATGGGCTGAAGTCCATGCCTCCAGACAGGAAACCAATGCTTTAAGGAGGGATCTTATTGTAGCTCGAGAACAAACTGACGACTGTCCCCGCCCGAACTCTTTACTGGCGACCCCAATAAGTATGCTATATTTATGAACCAATGTCGCCTTCATTTTCTGTGCCGGCCTTGGGCTTTTCCTAACGATCAAGCCAGAGTCGCATTTGTACTCTCATATTTAGGAGGCAGCGCAGCGGACTGGTCAATACGTTAGTAAACCATGATGATCCTCTGCTTCGAGACTTTGGGGAGTTCGGCGTGAGATGGAGAAATTGTTTGCAAGGCATACTGATGGACAAGCTTTGGACAATGAATTTGACAGGGAAACCAAGACCTATTGACCTACATTGCAACCTTCAATCGTCTCGTAGCACAGACAAACTGGCTAGAAGAAAAGAGGACTATGCTCTTTTATCGAGGGTTGCGTGGAGAACTTAAGGATGTTCTAGCTCAAGTGGTAAATCCCCCCGAGGGATGTGCGGAGTACATCAACTTGACTGTGCAGCTCGATCACAGATTGCATAATCGAAAAATGGACCGAACAAGAGCTGAAGGGAGGTCGGTCTACCAGGGTCACCTGTTACAATAAAAATGTTGGCAACCTGAAACCAAAGACAAGAACCATTCTGGGACTCACTAGTTCCTTACCACCTGAATATTTGGATTACCAGGATGTTTTTCAGAAAGAGCAAGCAAACATCATGCCTCCACACACGCCTTATGATTGCCAAATTGATCTGGTGCCCGGAGCTCAAATCCCATGCAGTCGGATTTACGCCCTAACAGAGCAGGAAAACCAGCACCTAAAATCTTACCTGGATCAGTATCTAGCTAACGGCTTTATCCGCCCATCCAAGTCCCATGCCTCCTCAGCTCTCTTTTTTGTACCTACAAAGGAGGGCGACTTAAGAACTTTTATTGACTATAGAGAGCTTAACATGATCACTGTAAAAAACAGATGTCCACTGCCACTTATCCCCTTATTAGTCTGTTGTCGCTCATGGGGTAAGAAAGTGTTCATGTTGGAAAAGGGGGGGGTAAAGTTTCTGAGTATCCTATTGGACAGGATGGGGAAAAGGTGTCATAAGAAGGGGATACCGCATCTCTCCCTTCGGTGTCCCACTTCCACTCCCCGAAAGCCCCTCATCCAGGTGATCCTCCTGCACTGGTCCACCCCCAGGAATTGAATCCAATAGCGATGGCCGTGTCCTGGCCACCTGGATGACGGATCCCCGGGGACTAGTAAGTGTGACTCCTTCAGGTTTCTCACACAGCCTCTTTCCAAATCTACCTGCCTCTACACTTCGCCCTTTACAACTCATCTTGAACAGGTCTGCAAGACTTTTCGTTGGCCTCAAGCCCAGGGATTGTATCTCTCCAGCTCTGATATCTCTACTTGTGCTTCCTGTGGCTGCAAGGATCAAGTTCAATACCCTTTGCATCGTCTGCAAGGCTTTCTGGGGCCGGGGACCGCACTTCCTCCAACTTTTTCTTCCTAATTATCTTCCTTCTCCAGACCTGCGCTCTTCCACCTCCAACACTCTGACGGTCAGACGGCTTCTCCAGGCAGGGAGTGGGGGTTAGATCTCTTTCCTCTGCTGGGGCCTCCCTCTGTAACAACCTCCCTGACTCTTTCAAACTTGAGCAGGACCATCTCAGCTTCGGGAAGCCACTCGAATGCTCCCTTTTTGCTTCTGTGTTCTCTCTCCCTCTCCGTTGCTCATGTCACTGACTGCTCCACACACTGGCTACCTGACTGCCCTCTGAACTCCGGGTCCAGGCACCTGCATATCCAGTTGCCCTTGTACTGCCTCCAGGCCTCCCATACACTTACAGGTTTTATCTGCAACCCTACAGTCCCCCAGATTATCTGCACTTATGAGCCACTTACCAGCAGCACTTATAAGCTACCAGCACTTTCCCTTCCCCCCCACCCTCCTGGCACTTCTCCCCTCCCCTCCGCGCTTGCGCGATCGAATGACACAAGGCCTAGTAAGATTGTTGTTTTGACCTCCATCTGTCCTCCCTTCCTTTTCGTGCATAGAAACGCTTGTGTGTAGGCGTGTTATAAATGACTTATCATATCATATCATACATTTTAACACTCAAGGGAAATCAGAGGACACCAGGTTCATCCTAACATTTAATGCCAAATCTAAAGAAATCAGTCTGATTTTTCAAAACCATTGGCACATTTTGAATACAATCAAAATTTAACATCACCAACATTGCTAAGTAATTGTCTCAGCATCACATACCGCAAGTCTATTTACATTAAGGGCACTCTAGTCTCAAATTTCTTTCAGCAAGAGCAACTGGGAGCATCTTCTGATACAGGGTCTGCCTGGCTTAGAAATTCTGGAAATGGGTTTTACAAATCTGCCAAATGTAAAGTTTGTCAGTACGCTTTATCTTACAAATCATAACCCACATTCAGTTCTAGGCACACAAATACCTTTAAGGTCGAACAAATCATGCGACCCATACTATGTGGTGTATATACTGGCTTGTCGTTGCAACAATTGGTATGTGGGGAACACTGTGTGTAGGCTCAAAATATGCATTCTTCAACATGTGAGAGCAATAAAAAATACGGATTTCACATATCACATTGCTAAACATTTCCATGAAAAACATACTAGCATCCTAGATTCCTTCAGGCCTTTTGGCATAAAGAGAGTTGCCAATTCCCCTAGAGGTGGCAATAGGGAGATGAAGCTAGGACAGTTGGAAATTAAATGTATCCTAGATCATGACACCGAATCTCCAAGGTGTCACAATGTTGATGAAACGTCGTATACCTTCCTGGGCCCCTTAATTCAGAACAACTACCCCCACATGTTTTTTACACTCCTAAAATGTTTTTTTTCTATATCGTTTTTCCATCCATCTTTTTTCCATGTTTTATGTTTCTTTGTAATGCAAACACAAATAATCAGGGATATGCTCGTTTTTCAAAAATTTCTGACAAATCTTTTCAGTGTAATAGTGAACTGCGCAGATCATACTCTGTGGGAATTGAGGACTTGGTCCATTAATTCATTATTTACACCAGTTTTCTGTTTTGAATTGCCTTGTTGATTTGTTACTTTTTGGAATGCCTTCTGTTAAGTGAGTAATATTTGATCTACTGGTGTTTTGGTATGTTTCACCTGTTTCCAGTTTTGTGTCATTTTTATTAGACTTAGTAGTTTAGTTGACGCTACTGTGACAAGATGACAAGATATTCAATCCTTGAACTTGAACGCATCAACAATTTTAGTTATCGGTCTCGCCTCGTTGCCACAGTGTAAGCACTTTCCTCTTTAAAAAAAAAAGGGTTATTGATGGAACCATCTGTTGCGTTTTAACAGTTGCAGGCCTTTAAGATGACATTTCTGGCCATATCATTTGACAGTGAATTTGTATGATTACCATTGGAGGCAGGGATTTTCAGTGGGATATACCCCGCAAAGGAATATTGGAGAAGAAAGGACCGCAAGATCAGGACTGCGGAATACAAATGGTGGTACATTTGTTGAAACAGCGCGTGAAGTAACTCCAAGATAAGCTACAAATCACTGACTAACTTAAAAAGATTTTACAAGAGTCATCTCAAGTCTGGGCCTTGAGAACGACTGAGCTGGTCGAAACACGTGTCGGCTGTTTTTGTTTCATGAAAAACACAGAATAAACAAGATTTTGATTTTGGAGTTCAAGAAACCATTTCTTTGATTTAAGAATGTTCAATTGTGCAAAAAAGAATTCACCAATGAATACAGTCTCTTCAGCTCGAATATTATCTCTTAACGTCCATTTTGTCAATTTCATGTCATATGAACCTTTTGGGCGGGCTAATTGTTTTGAGATTTGTCGCTGCCAGTATTCAGAAATTTTGGATAATGGAGAATAGCGCACAGTAAATTGTATCCAACCCATGTTCTTGATGTAGTGTTATTTACCATTGGTTTTAGGTTCTGTTTTTGACTACACTATGCAAGCAGCTTTTTGAGCAATATAGTTTTTACCCATTGAACCGTCATATATACTGTTTACACATCTCAGAGTTGATATCATTGTTAATTCCACAGGTCAGCTGAATGGTCAAAATACACTTTTCTGGCCCTTTAAGAAATATTATTTAATGAAGTTAATCTTATGCTGGGGTAAGCCGAAACATCACACAGCTCTACTATTTATGCACTTTACAAAATGTTAAAGAATGTTACAAAATGTGATTTGGATAATGTTAACCTGACACTGTGATAAGCCTCAGTAACGCAATTTACCATGAAAATAAAACACTTGTTTTACACACATTTTAAATTGGCTTACCTTGAGTTTTAACACAGAGAGTCAAAAGATAATAATTATTACATTGACACAGAAAGAACAAAATTACTGAAAGATGTAATTATGCTGACTTAAATAGGAATATCCCTTTTGCTGGCCAAGGAAAAGAAGTTCCAATATGGCAGCCAGACATGAAACAGTTACCCATGGACGTCATTTCGCCAAAATGCCTGGGGTAGCGGAAGTAACATCAAACGACCCTTGACCTCTGATGACATCACAGGAAGTGATGTCATTTGACGCACCCCAAGTGCCATCACAGGAAGTGATGGCACACGACATTTCACCCCTTGACAAAACAGCAAGTGGCATCACCTAGCATTGTTCCTCAGTACACTAAGACAAATACGGTTACAATATCACTGTTATATGATATACATTTCATAAAAGAATGGATCACCTTATGTAGCGTTAATATCAGTGTTTATAGGCCCCTAGAAAAGGCCTATTTTATTATTTTCTTTGGTCCTTTATATCCTGCTTAATGCCAGTCTCCTCCAGCTTCTAAGCACTGTAACAGGAACTGAACCCATGTTGCACTGCATCCTCTTGTTCCCAAAGTAAGTGTTTTACCCCTGAGCTATCCTTTCAAATATATATTTTTCGTTACTTGAGGAAGCAATAGATGGTTTACTTTGCGTCTATCTTAATTGCGCCTGTGATGCAGGTCTGGCACATCTGGGTGAGGTCACACAGTGTCCAGTCAGGATTGGTAGCAGAAGTCACTGGGGCACAACCCTCTCACCACAGGCCCAGTTGCTCACTGGATGTGCAAAGCAGACAACGAGAAACACTGATGAGATATGCGTTCATGCTGTGCTGTCACTGAGAATTGCAGGCTGCTCTTACCCATTCCCAGCTAGCTCGACCTAGCCCTCATAACCTTGCTGATGCTACAGTACTGTACTGTGTCTGAGCTGCACAGATATTCCCAATTCTGAACCCAACCATTCAGGCATTCTTCACTAATGGAAAGCCAACCTGTTAGTGATGGCGGTTTTATGTTTTTTTCTGCATCCCTGTTATTTCTTCAGTTAACATCTAGATTCCGGGTTAAAAAAAAGCTGCGGCACGTGTAGCTGCATTTACAACCGCCTTTTTCAGGTGCAACACAGACATCTGCTCTTACACTGCCTCTTTTTCCAGTGGCCCAGGGGTAGCCAGGACAGGTCTAGGGGTAGGTAGCAGAGGGGGAGCCATGGGTAGCAGCTTCTACCCCCGGCTACACCCAAATGATGTCCCACTTGCCTTTACTCCTTAAACAGTAACCAAGAAGGAAGGACTCCTACATTATCAGATGGTGTGGGATGTCTTTAAGATTCTCTAAGTGCTGATGTCATTTTAATGTGATCAAGAACAGTGTTTGGTGCGAAACACATAATTGGGCGTGCTTCTTTAATGCCTTGATTCAATACATTGTCAATTTTTGTATCCATCTGCGTCAGTGGGAGTTTTTCTGGAATCCAGAAGTGCTATCCTGGGCATCATTCTGCCTTCTTTTTTCTAAAAGAATTTCATGCTGTAGCAAAACAATGTTGGAAAAATCTATGGAATAACAAAACCCTTGACATTCAAGGAAACACACTTTAGTTGCAGGGACCGTAAGGTGAGCAATACATTATAATAAAACCTTTACAATTCAAGGAAAAACCTTTAGTTGCAGGGACATTAAGGTGAGAACACAACAAAACCCCTGAAATTAAGCTAAAGTCACCTTAATTTTGTGCCCTCTGTTGCGCAGCCTATGACCAAAATAATGACATCACTGGTGACATCAATAATGTTTTAAACAATGTACTCATTGTTATGAACTATTCTAAAATGCTAATATCACATACAGAGAAACATAAGGGTGTTCTAAATATGGGCAAATACCTAGAGTGATCTTATGTCTGATGCCATTAGTTAAATAATCATTGATATCATGTATGATGTTATTAGCGATGTCGCCAGTGATGTCATCAGTGATGCCATCAGGATTATCATCAGAGATGGTGCAGATGATGTCATTGGTCATGTCATCTGTGATGTCATCATTGTGGTCATAGGCTGCGCAACAGGGGGCGCGCAGTTAAGGTGACTTTAGTTGAATTTCAGGGGTGTTGTTGCGTTAACGTCTCACCTTAACATCCCTGCAACTAATGTTTTTTTCCTTGATATATATGTATATCTTTGGCATCACTGATGGAATCTCTAATTAGATTACAACACTAACCGGCTAAGGCCAGTGCTCATAGCCTTTGGCTGTGCCCACTGTATAGTTTGACACATTAAGGGGGCACTAGCCATGGTCTTCAGCCATGGCCAGTGGCCACAGCTTTGGGCTGTGCCCATTCTACATTTTACAACAGTAACCAGACACCAGCCATGGCCTTCAGCCATTTACACTGTATATTTTACCACATTAAGGGGCCACTAACCATGGCCTTCATCCAAGACCAATGGGCATGCCCTTCGTCCATTGCCCTGTATATTGTAACACATTAAGGGGCAGTAGCCATGGCATTCGGCCATGGCTAGTGTCCATGGCCTTTGGCCGTGCCCACTGTATATTGTAACACATTAAGGAGTCACTTATCTATGGCCTTTAGCCATTGCTAGAGCTACGGCATTCAGCCGTGCCCACTGTGTATTGTACAACACTATAACAAGAACAAAATAGTTGATGGCTGGAAAGTTTAGAATCAATCTTTACCTCTGGCATTGCTCTGGGCAACCCTCTAGACAATCGCCTGTAAAGCCATTACAAAAGGGGGAAAACCCTATGCAAATCATGCTTGGGCCCACCCCAAAAGGGGGAATCCGGCCCGGACTGCTTTGTCACATCCCTTATATATGAGAACCCCAAGCATCCCCAGACTTTTTATGACCTCATTGGGCCTCATCAGTGAGGAGTGGCTTGGTTCTCTAGGCCCAGCAGGCACAGGATCCACATCTGGGCATACCCGTCCCACTCGTGGTGGCTATAGAAAAAACAAAAGAGTTGATGGCTGGAAGGTGTAGAATCAATCTTAACCTCTGCCATTACTCTTGGCAACCCCCTAGACCATTGTTCTTTGCCTGCCAAGCCATTACAAAAGGGTAAAGGCATATGCAAATCAGGCTTGATCTCACCCCAGTCCGAACTGCTTGGTCACATCCCATCTGCACAATACCACAAGCATCCCCAGACATCTTTGGCCTCAGTGAAGTAACTGATCAAAATGGCACTCTTTACCGTTGTTAGCATTTTGGCCCTGCACTTTGTTCATTGGCCTCTTGCCAGAGATCTCTATCCCAGCCTGGAAGGGATATCTAGCATGGTTAAAACAAATGTCTCGTAGCTTATACTTAATTAGTACCCAGCAAAGGGGTGGCAGCCTCTCAACCAATCAGGAAGCTGAGAACGAGTGCTTTAGCAAATGGTAAAGCCCCTGCTCCGAGCCTCCTCAGAAGCGGGAGATCACCATCTTCCCTGTTGGTACTCAGTTAAGTGTGCACCCCAGAGCGCCCTCCTTCCCCCACCTCAACCCCATTTTCCACACCCCTAGCCCACTAGCCCGCCTGTAAGACAGGCGGGCTAGTAGACCCTTCCCCAAAGCAGCCGAGCAGGGGAAAATGCCTGTAGAGGCAGAAAAAGCCCCTGTGTAGTGGCTTGCTCTTGAGTAGCTGTATGGATCTCGTAAACGATGAATGAAGTACTTAAATCTGGAGGAACAAGAGACCTTGAGTACTGGATGGAAGAGATGGTGCTGGAATCCAACAACAGGAAAAGCGCCAGGTAGGACTTCAGGAGAGTCAGTTGATCAAATGCAATGGGAGTACCCAGCAGAAAGACAAGGTTGAGTCCAGGAGGGAAACAGGGAATCATATAAAGTACAAGGGAGAATGCAGAAAAGGGGCGAATAAAAGACCAAGTAGGAAGACTGCTGCATAAGGGAGCGGGAAGCCAGACCAAACGAAGCAGGAACTGATCCCAGCAGCAGGAGGGAAAGAGAACGAGAAAGTCCAGAGGCGCTCTGCCATGGAGTGGGGAGCAGAGAGGCAGGAAACTCAGCCACAGCACCCAGAGCGAAAGGAGAGCCAAAGGGGTGAAAGTGGTGGAAATTCAAGGGGGATTCTAGGCAGCAGCGGAGCAAAGACATACACAGTCAGCATCTCACTGGAACAGCAAAAAGCAGAGGTTGCAACGGGCCAGCCACCAGGGTTGGCATGGAGATATAGGAAGATGCAGCAGCCATGTTGGAGAAACTCTAGACCGGCACATCACGCTGTGGGCTAACGTGATGTTCCTGCTCAATGGCGGCGAAGCCTCCAACGATCCAACAGGTGCCACGGTAGAAGAGTGGGTGGCCATGGACAGATTTGAAAACGATGAGCAGAACCTTGAACATGGAGACTCACCACTCAGATTGAAAGAAGCAACAAACGTGGTTCAGATTCTGATGATTTGCTTTTGGCCATAAGAACACATTATTATTATATAATAATTACGGCACTAGCGCTCAGGGACTGTAGCATTCCTCCTGCCATTACGCGAGTACAGACTGTTGTTCGATTGGCCTGCCTCATCTCTCCTTGACTTCTACCCTTTGCCTGCCAGGCATTCTCACTGCCTTATCTCTTTTAACTTTGTTCCCTCTACGGATGATCTACCTCTTAAATTGATTCCTTCCCTTCCGGAGCTCCCACCACACTGCCCACACTTCGGCACTGCTGTACTGCTGTACTGTAATACCTTTGTCACAATAATCGGATTTAGGTGTAATTTCCACTTGCATTGATTGTGACTGTTTATTTAAAAAACAAATCGAATTTGGGTGTGCTTTCCACTTGCATTGATTGTGAGTTTTGTTTAAAAATCGAATTTAGGTGTGCTTTCCACTTGCATTGATTGTGACTTTTGTTTAAAAATCGAATTTAGGTATGCTTTCCACTTGCATTGATTGTGACTTTAAAAATCGAATTTAGGTGAGCATTCCACTTTCATTGATTCTGACTGACTGTTAAAAAAAATCGAAATTAGGTGTGCTAACATCCTGAATTTGTTTGTTCTGCTAGCTAAAATCCTACTTACTCCCTTGCTCTTTGTTTAGTTTTTGTCCCGTGCTCCTTTGTCCCCCCTCACCTATAACTTCCTCTGTTTCTTCCCATTCCGATTGTTTTTCCTTGTTCGCTTGTGCCCTCCTGTCAACTCCATCCCGCAGCTGCTCATCCGGGTTAAGTGTAGCACGCTCTGTGCCCCGTCATGGCGCACTCTATCTCTCCTATTTTCTCCAACTGTTTCTCTATCTCCTACTCTTCACTCCTCACCAAGTCTGGCAGGAAGAAACTTAAGAAGGACACACTTGGCTCCAGACCAGGCCTTCCTATCACCAACACCTATGTCAGTGCTTCCGCCAGTGAGACACTCACCGACATCCTCTTTGTCGTTCTGTCCCCGACCTATGGACTCTTCATATGGATGCTCTACTCTCTCACTACTCTTCCTCACACATCAATGTTGGCACCCGCTGGGAGGTCCTTTTTGCCCCCTCCTCGTCTTCCAGGGTCATCATTAATGTCTTTTGAAATGGTACCGTCTTGGTACAAGGCCTCAACACAACCTCCTTCTTTTTGATAGGCTCCTCCCTCACCTTATCAACTTTCTACCTTCCTCACCACTGGCTCCCTTGCCAACTACTCCTATGGCCTCCCTGGCTCCCCTGCCTGCGCATTGCCACACCGCCTGTCTCACTATGGATGCTTTGACATCTTCTACTACCCTGGCTCCCTAGACCTCACACTCATCACTAGCATCCCTATCAGCCTCTCCCATGCTGATGCGCTTGCCACCCATTGCTAATGCATCTAGTGCTCCCTTGCCCTCTGTGGCCCCTCCTTCACTGGCTCCCTTGCCTTCTAATACTGTCCAAGCTCCCTTGCCTGCACTCCCTTCAACCCCTCTGGCTTCTCTTGCCCCTTTCTCGTTCGCACACTCGTCGCTTACGGTGGGGACCTCTGTCCCTTGTACCCCCCGTAAGTCCTTCATAAATGGTCATCTGCTCCACGTTGCCACACTTAACTCACACAGTCAGGCACTCTCTGCCACCTCCTTGAACACCTGGACCTTTATGTTCTTGCTCTCACTGAGACCTGGTTTAAGGGCAGCCCTGTCACGAGTTTTGACACACTTCTCCCTGAAGGTTACAAGATCCTCTCTGAGCCCAGGCCCAACAGGTCAGGAGGGGGTGTTTCCCTGATCTTTCCAGAGGGGATCCCTGTTTCTACCATTCCCATTCAGGCCTATTCCTCCTTTGAATGCCTGGTCTGCAAGCTCTCTCTCTCCTGTCTCCCCTCTTGCTCTAGCCACCTTCTATCGGACCCCTGGCCAGTCCACCCTCTTCCTCTCGGAATGGGCTGACCTGGCATCTTCTCTCCTTTCCTCCGCCTGCTGGGGAATCTTAACATCCATCATGACTCTCCTGACTCTTCAGGTGCTTTCCAAATGCCTATGTGACTCTCTCTCTCTCCATTTTAGCCTCTGGTCCGACACACACTGTTGGCCGACCCTTGGATGCTCTCATCTCCCAAGACATCCCTCTCTCTACCCCTCTCACTACTTCACTCTCATGGACTGATCACTCTCTTCTCTCCTCTCACTTGAATCTCTCCTCTCCTTAAGCACTGGTACACCCGGCACCGCTTCCCACTTACAAGGTCTTCCGTCCCATGATAAAAGTGTCAGTGGCTGCCTTTGCCTCCACCTACTCCCCTCCTCCCACTCTTGCGGATGCCCCCCACCCTGACACAGCCCTCTCTAACATACACCTTTCCATTGCCAATACTCTCGACATCCTTGCCCCTGTCATGAGGGTCCGACTGAAGCCTCCCAAAAAATGCAACTCTTGGTACGACTCTGATCTGGCTGACCTTAAATGCAAGTGCAGGGCAGCAGAACGGAAATGGGGATCTTCAGTTGCACCCTCTGACAAGCTAGCCTGCCGCCTTCTGCAAAGGCAACATAGACTCAGCATCCGGCTCAAGAAAAGAGTCCATATTCAAGCTTGCATCTCTGCGGGATCAAACAACATGGCCGAACTTTTCAAAGTCTGTAAGGAGCTGGCCAACCCTACTGCAACCTCATCCTCTATTCCATCCACCAAGGCCCTTTGTGGGGCTCTGGCTGCACGCTTCACATACAAAACACAGGATATCCTTTTCTCTCTCTCCTCGGCACCCACACATGCACCATCATCCCCTGGCACCCTTTGGCCGCCCTCACCATGCCCCTCTCCCCATCTTCTCACCTCACTCTCCCCGTCACACCTGAGGAGGTCTCTAGACAAGTCCGGTCTATGAAAGCCTCCTCCAAAACAGGTGGACCCTTGCCCCTCCAAAACCATCCAGGACACCATCAACTCTCTAGCTCCAGTCTTGGCAGACCTCTGCAACATCTCCTTCACCACTGGAGTATTCCCCACTTCCCTCAAGCATTCTCTTGTGCACCCTCTGCTCAATAAACCCTTGGCTGACCCTTCTATTCCAGCTAACTATTGCCCAATCTCCATCACTCCTTTCCTGGACAAACTCCTGGCTATCTCTCAGCTTACCCTCCACACTGAATCTGTTGGTTGTCTCCATGACCATCAGTCTAGCTTCAGAGCATCCAGAGGCATGGAAACTGCTCTTCTGAACACCCATGAAGACCTGCTCTCAAACCTTGACTCTAACTCTCCCTCTATCCTCATTCTCCAGGACCTTGCCTCTGCCTTTGATACAGTAAACCACAACATCCTGATTACCTGTCTCCGGGACACCCTGTACATCACAAATCAGGTCCTGGCATGGCTTGCTTCCTTTCTCTCTGACCATTCTTCCCAGGTGGAACTGGGGTCGTTTCTCTCCGCTATCACTCTCTCTACTTGTGGTGTGCCCCAGGGATCTAATCTATCTCCTGGTTTTTCAATGTCTAAATGGCCCTTTTGGCCCACATAATCTCTGCCTTCACCTCCAACTTTCAATGTGATGCAGAAGCCACACAGCTCTCTTTCAGGATACTCTCGGCTTCTTCCTCCTCACTCATTCCTGACTGTCTGCCTAAAGTTCAGTCCTGGTGTGCTGCTAACGATCTCTGCCTTAATGCCAGCAAGACTGTGATCATCCTCATTGGGACCCTTGCTCTCACTTTCCAACTCTCACTCTGGCCAGCTCCCTTGGTCGTGCGGTCGCACCCACAAGTGAGGCAAAGAACCTGGGGGTCATCTTCGACTCTACTCTCTCTCCTTCTCCACTCACATCTTGGACATGTCCAAAAGGTCTCACTACCAGATGCACCTCCTCAGAGGTTTTCTACCTTTTCTAACCTTTCCCCAGAGGCTCACTGTCTCCAGAGCCCTGGTTCTCTCCAGACTGGACTACTGCAACAGTCTCTTTCTCAATCTTCCTACCTCTACTCTATGACTGTTGCAACTTATCTAGAACAGAACCGTGAGACTTATCCTTGGCCTCAAGCCCAGGGACTGCATCTCTCCAGCACTGAAATTACTCCACTGGCTGCCCATGGCTGCAAGGATCAAGTTCAAGTCCCTCTGCAAAGTCCACAAGGCTTTCTGGGGCCAGGGCCAATACTATCTACAACACTTTCTTCCCAAATACTCTCCATCTAGAGCCCTCCGCTCAGCATCCTCCAACTCTCAGTGGGTGAGCCGCTTCTCAAAACAAAGACTTGGGGGTGGATCCTTAACCTCTGCAGGTGCCTCCCACTGGAACAGCCTACCTACCCCTCTCCGTCTTGAGCCGGACCTCCTTAAGTTCCAGAAACGCCTCAAGACCTACCTCTTCTCTTCCTCCTCTCCCCTGTCCCCTGCTAACCTCCCTTCTCCTTGCTTCTTTCCCTCCTGCCTTCTCTTCCCCAACCTGCTCAGTTAGCTGACTGGTCGCCTGGTGCACCTCCAGAACCTCACAGGTCCCAGGCTCCCCCGCCAGTCCTGCACTTGCCTCCAGGCCTCCGCATTGTGTCTGGCGCTATTGCTATATGCTCCATGAGTGGGGCAACCAACCTGCACCTAACCCCGTACGCTGCTAGAGGGGCACACTTGTCCCCCTTCCCCTCCCTCGCACTTCCTGTTACTCGCACTTGTACCGCCTTGACCTTGAATGTTCTAGGCCTTGCAAGTCTGTCTGTCTGGTCCTCCCTCTGTCTCCCCCCTAGTTTGTTTGTGCTTGATAAACTCATGCATAGGCGCAATGGATGACAGACTACCAAGCAACCTGTAATGTCCGCAGGCCAGTATTGTAGTTTATTGATCTGTATGCACCTGTCCCTCGCCCCTCACTCTTTGTCAAGAACTTCTCTAGGATATATGCCTCAGGCCTAGTATGCTAGCTATTGTTGTAAATCATTCGGCATCTTCAAGGCCTAAGCATGGCGATTGTATTCCCTTGTTCCCTTCCTACCTTGAAACGCTTTGAAGCACTTTAATTGTATATAAGCGCTCTACAAATAAACAATTATTATTATTATTATTATTATTATTATTATTATTATTATTATTATTATTATGAATTATAATATTATTGCATTGAATTGGTAAAGTATTCTTAATTCTTAGCCCACGAGTGGAGGCGGTGACTTTAAGTGTTTTACATATGTTCACACATGTATATTGTGCATTCATCTATCCATAATCGGTGCACAGTTCTTTTGGAACCCAAATAAGGCTACGACCTATAACCTTCTAAAGGCGCTGAGTAGATTGTCGCACCCCGGCTGGAAATGTCACTGCTTCCCAGAAGATGCTTCCAATAATAGGTTGCTTTTAACACCTTTGAGATCCTTGAAGTGGTCCCTGCCCTCAACACCTGTCAGATTCACTCATATCCCTTGAACACAGATAAAAAACAGAACAAATGCCCAATCAGGAAAATGAGTAGATAAAGTTGAGTGCCAGTGTAGACATAAGTGGGTGCTCGGGGTGATGGAGCAAGAACCTGCGGGATGAACCTTATGCATGAAAATATTGCGCCTGGCAATCTTGTTCTGTGAATTGTGCTATGGTGTTTGTCAGAAAAGCCACTTCATCATTTTAAAACTAAGTTGTGTTGACTTCGGCTAAGGAGCAGAAATAACAAGGAGTGGGAATTGGAATCCTCGGGACTGAATACAGAGTTTTTGCACCAGTGCAGTTGCAATTTCTCACGGTATTTGCACTATGGTAACAATTGCCCTAGTGTGAAAATAGTCTTTCAATTCATTTTCTGCACCTAGGCGATCGGGTGGAGGCAAAGCGAAATCAAAAGGGGCTAGTGAGCCCTGCAGTTGTGGGGCCTCAGATGCGGAGCATGCTATTCAGTTCCCTGCATCTCACAGGTTCCCAAAATGTGATTGACCAAAAATGATAAACCTTAGATACGTTCCGAGAGGGGATATGGTTTGTGGAAGCGCTTTATTCGTGTCTGCACTTAGTGCCAATTCTAATCATATAGAGATCAGCAGCACAGTCTGTGTACAAGTCCTAAACTAATGTCTGGGAGGGATATTTGCCAAAACCCCACAGAAAGTCTGAACATCCGTACATATTCGCCAGCTCCTTTCCCTACATGGGAACCGCTGCTGCTCACGGAAAAGAAGACATGTGGGTCCTCCGCTTCTTTCCCATAGCTTTGTTTCAGTTCTATTTTATTAGTTTATTTTATTGTTTATAACGCACTTAATACCGCAGTTCTTTTCTAAGGCGGATCCGGGAATTGAACCTCTGTTGCTCGCTCTGTGTGGTCTTGCTCCCAAGACAAGCACGTAGTCCCTGTGCTATCCTGTGTTCTAGTCCTGCTTCCTCTCGTGCCTTCTCTTTCGTTGCATTCCTCTCTTGTCCTCTAAATCATTCCTTTCATTCTCGTCCTTCCTATGTCCTGTTGTGCTTATTCCACCCTTTCCTCCCTTCTCATACCATTTCTGTAGACGCTAATGCTTTTTTTTATGGCATTGGCCCTCTTTCGTTTAAGTCCTTCCTTCTGTAAAACCTTGTTGCTCAGTACATGCTACTCTTGTCTGATAACTTCTGTGTCTTCTAGTCATTCTTCTGAATCATCTTCATTCCTTCTATTTCTCCATATCTCCTTTCTCTTGCCTCTGGTATTTTTCTTTCAAATACAAAGCAATGGTTTATTTCCATACCGCTATGTAGAAATGGGTCAGGAAACCAGCATGGTTTGCCCATCCCAAAAGGGTTGGCCTGAAGTTCAGAAACACACCTGAGGGGGGTTAAATAGCTGTACACAATAAACCTTATACTAAAATGTAAGTATGATACATTTAGTCTGTTAAAGTAACAATGGACATCCAAACTGAGCATCCTGGGATCATGTCTTTCCAGGACCACGCCTTTATATTTGTATTTATTTGAAGAACAGGGATGTCAATATCGCTCAGACATGACTTACAATGACATATTTACTGATGGCGGAAGCATTCCCAGGAAAGGGTGCCTTTACAGTAGTATAGAGATGAGAACAAGTGGTGAGCCAGTATATGAGGGTGTAAAAAATGTGCATATATACCAGGGACAAAACAAATTGAAATAAAATGTATATGCAAAAACAGGTGATTTACAAAGGTAACATTACCCAAGGGGCAAGTGTTTCAAACTAAAGAGGAGTAACACATAAATATACAAAATTACATTATTAGGCATCACTGGTGGCGGTGGTGGGGTGAGGTAGGGAGGATGAGGGAGAGGGGAGAGGCAGCTCTCTCTTTAGCAAGTGAGTGAAGTTGAAGTCGAGCTTTCAGGAGATCCTTTCTTTCTTTTCCTTCCTCCCTGCGCCGTAACCTTCACTTTTTGTTCACTCCCCTCTAGCTGTTCTTGTCACCTTCTATTTCTCTATCTATTCTCCTAAAAAGTATTTCATCTTATAGCCCTCTCCTATTGCCTGCCTATGACCTTTTCTTCTATATTCTCTCTTTGCATAAATTGACTTTACCTTTTGGTTCTTCCTCCCCTGCTCGCAACCCCTTTCCTTTTTATCCCACCCAAGCTTTCATTCCATCTTCTCTTGCTCTTCTATTCCTTGATCTCTCCTCTAATAGGAACCCTACAGCTTCTGTTATCTCCTCTTTGCATCCTTTCAGGTCCTTTCTAAAGACTGACATAATTGCATCCCATATACTACTTGATATTTCTTCTATTTATGCATGCCCTCATCCTCCGGTCCATTTGTTTCTGCCCCTCCTTTCACAGAGTTTCCCCTTTTATTGATTACGATCCTCTAAATATTTCTTCCTTTCTTGTCTTTCTTCAATTCTGCCGTATTTCCCTTTTGTTTCTTTATGGCCATTCCTTCATCGTGCCCCTCCTATATTTTCTTTCCTTTCATCTTCTCTCAAATATTCTTTGTTCTTTTGGTGCATTATTTTCCAATTAGCTGGTAGGTCTGTTACTACCAAATTGGTGTCCGCTAAGAGGCCAGGTAATGTGACAGTGAGTAATGCTGCTGTCGATCATAGGGATGGATACCGGCAGTGGCTACCTGTCACCTTCAAACACCATTTCACATCGAAGTATTGATAAGGCCAATCTAATGTACTCATGGAATATTAGGGGGTATACACACCTATTTGGTGAGGAGAGTTTTGTTGCCAAGGAAACTTGGTTGGCCGACACTGTACACTTTGATGGCCGTAGCACAGTGCAGCAATTAGCAACCAAAGGGAAAAGAAGGAGGCCGAACGGCGGGCAATTAATATCAGCCAGAATGCCCTGGGTAGCCTCCTCCTTTAAAGAACCCACTTCTACCGTTCAGGCAGCAAAGCTAACCAACCAACAGTGTGTAATTATCTTGTTGAACATTTATGACCCTCCTAAAATGGTGGCAAGGCATGGAAATATAAAAACAGTCATTTAAATCATGCGTACTTACAAACATCGGTTTCCGGTTTGTATAGTAGTGGATTTTAATGCCAAAATTGGGGAACTCTCCTCCGGTCCTCAGTTGAGGCACATAGGAAAATCACCTTCGGCTAAGCTACCCTACACTAATAGACAACGGAAACCTTGGGTAAAACTCGTGGATGAATATGGGTTTGCTAGACTAAACGGATGCTGCCCCAGTAATGCCAATATGGTAATTACAGGAGTGGACGGGAGGTCAGGCTCGACAATTGACTATGATTTTGCCAGTACTGTAGGCCTCAATCTCATCCAGGATACGGCAATAGTGCCTCGGGAGGAGAGTGATCACTTTCCTCTATGTACTCTCCTCAATCTGTCTGAAGTCCACAGTGTACCGAACGTTTATGACCATAATGGGCAAATATATGTCAATGAAGGACAACATCGGATACAATGGAATAGAAAGAACCTTGATGTAGCAAATTGTGCTTTTGCAAAGATTGTTCCTGAGTTCATATTGCAATGTATGAATAGTGGTAACAACAATGATGGTTGGATAATCCTTCGATTTGTTAACATGATGGCAGCCATAGCCAAACATGTCTGTGCCACTCGATCGTATAAATCAGCTCACGAAAGATCTAACAAGGTCATGTCTAACAGACAATGGGCCTCATTACGACCCAGGCGGTAAGTTACCGCCTGGGCCGTGACTTTACCACCATGGCGTAAACTAAGTTTACGCCATGCTGGTTGGCGGACTTACCGCCCCATTCCGACCTTGGCGGGGCGGTAAATCCCCAATCCCCATTTACCCTTCCCCATTCCCATTTTTGCCCCATAGGGCATAATGGGAGTGGGAAAGGCGTTAATTACGCCACCGTAAATTACGGTGGCGTAATTAACTCCATGGTCCCTTAGCGCCATGGATCTTAACGGCTGCAAAAAGCAGCCATTAAGATCTCCATGGCGCTAAGGGACCTCGTACTCAGGCGGTAAGGGTCGGCGCTGTTTACGGCGCCGTAAACCCTTTACCGCCTGAGTTGTAATGAGGCTCAATATAAGGATAAAATCATCACCGCGGCTAAATAAGAACTGCATAAAGAAATAGCCGCCACAACTCCAATACTTGCTGGAAGAGACCCGAGCACGGCCACTGCTTATATTAAATCCATCAAGAATAACTTTCGCAGATGGCTTAAACACCACAAAATGAGTTGTGAAGTAGAAAGAAGGCAGCAGATAACAAATCTTGCATCCTCCAAAATTAACACTGCAATATGGAATGTAATCCGAGGAACTAAAAAAAGGGAGTTGACCATTAACTGCATATCTGAAGAACAGTGGTCTAACCATATCAAGTTTACGTTGTGTTCTAAAGATAGTAATGATGTGGCATTATCTACCCCAACCGATACTTGGGTATGCAAAGCCTGTGTTCTTGAAATTATACTGATTATTGAGCATCTAAATAATTCCTGTGCCGCCGGTCCTGATGGCGTCTGCAACAACCTGTTGAAATTGTCGCCTGATATTTGGGCTCATGCACTCCCTATTTTATTTGACGAAATTGGAAGCACAGGGAAAATAGCAGAAACATAGCGCAGGAGTCATCTTTTGACAGTCCATAAAAAGAGCTTGGGACAATCCCACAAACTACTGGATGCTAGCTATGCTAGATATACCGTCGAAACTTCTCTACCAGCAGGGTTGAACAAATGGATTGTATCTAATAATATCCTACCACCCAATCAGACTGACTTTAGGCCCAAATCCAACACGACCCATAACCTATTGATCTTAAGATCAGCCATAGAATATATATGCTTGGAAGAGGAGAGAGTCAAATGTATACTGTGCATTTATTGACTTCTCCGCAGCCTTTGATTCTGTTCTTAGGGATAGGCTGTGAAGTAAATCAAGTACATGGAATATACCTCTGGGCCTCTTAAAAATGCTTATGCTGTTATATACAGACACCGCGGTCTGTATTCGGTTGGATACACGAGGGAAATTGTCTGCACCGATTCCCACTTGTCGTGGAGTGAAAAAGGGTTGCATTGTTACAGGACCCTGTTCAATTTATACTTAGCCGATATGCAGCTACATTTCATGAATCTAGCATCATTCCCAGTGGAAGTTGGTTCTTCATCTGTGGGGTGTTTAGCATATGCAGATGATCTGTTGTTAATGGACCACACCCCTATGGGCTTACAGAACATGCTAAATGCGTTGGCTGATTATTCAAATAAAAATGGGCTGCGAGTCAATATTGCTAAAAGTAAGATAATGGTCTTTTCAGCTAAAAAGCCCCCAAAACAATGTGTGTGGATATTTGATAAGACTAGACTCGAGCATGTCTATGAATATAAATATCTTGGTGTGCTGGTAGACGATAAGCTTAAATGGGATAAGCACTGGATATCAACCAAAGCAAAGTGCTTGAAATCTGCAAATGCAATTAGTATGTTCATTGGTAAAAATGTTGAATTCTCGGCATGCTATATTGATGTTATACACCGCAAAAATTCTTCCTGTGCTACTGTATGGCATAGAGATATGGGGCCATACATTTTTAAGGCTGCCTCGCAACATCACAGTGGAATATCTGTATCTAGAATTTGATCTGAAATGTATTGCATCTGAATTATTCGTAGAACAGTAATGTGCTTTGTAAACTTACAAGCGATAGATAATCGACCATTGTATCATACGTTAAGGCATACATAGGGATCGACTGCTGCATAACAATGGGAACGTTTGGCACTATTATGTCACAATATAATAAGTGGTCTGTAGGGTTTGTGCATGACTCTGGACGTAGCTTGCAAGCTCAGTTTAAAGGTTGGCTGAAAAAGAAACTGGCTATGTATAGCTACGAGTGCCATCTTGTTGAGTTGGCTACGGAAATTCATAGTGGCCGATTTTGCCAATATAGGATCTCACGTACATCCATGCCTTTGTACATTATGGAATATCCCAGCCCACAGATTTTCAAATACTGTCTTATGTTGAAATGTAATCACTGTGAAGCCCTTGAGATAAAAGGAGCAAGAATGGGCACCTGGAGAGAATGTGTCATCTATGCCTATGTCGTCTATGCCTGGACCGGGAATCCTTAAAGCACCTTCTTATAAATTGGGGGAGTCTTACCATGATACGTTCAAATCTTTTAATAACCTGTTTGATCCTAGAAATGTCTCTTGTATATGGAGTAATTTTATGCAAGGTGATGACATTAAATTTATCTTTCGTATGGTAACATTTTATTTGAAAATTGTTGACATTTTAAACTGTTTAGCTTAACATGCACTATTGTAAACTTAGATGGTAATTGCAAAATATGTATTTTGAGTAGCCTCTTTTAATCCCTTAAGTGCCAAGGATGAGTATGCTTAAAGGTATTGGATGTATGTATTGCTTATGTTTGTAATATGTGTTGTATATACAAATCCATAAGGCTAAAAGTATATTATGAAATAAATAAAATAATTTTCCCTGATTTCTGACATCTTTCCTTCCGTGCTTTCCTTTTATTATTCTGTGATCTGACCTCTCATGTATATTCTTCCTCTTCTATTTCTCTCTATATCCTGTCAAACAATCTTTCCATCTGTAACTTTGTCGTTCCGTTCCCCTTGGAGTCCTTTCTCCTTTCTAACTTCTCTTTACGTTCTCAACAAAGCCTTTGTTCGTGTCAGCCTCTTTGTTCCACTGTTTTGGTAGGGAAAGCTGTGGTTCTTCCACTCACCACACTAGCTTCAGAGATGGACTGACCTATATGAAAATCAGGAGAATCCTCAAAAAGCTGGGGCATTGGAAAGGGCATTGGGCAAGGGCTGTGGCAAAGTCATGTCAGTTGATTCAGTTCAAGCAGCCATCAAGAGGGACCAGCCATTAAGAAAATATTGTGATTTACTAATGTGCTAGCCATTTCTGACCACACTATCTGCTAGGGCTTCCTACATCTCTTTCTTGTTATTTTCCTGAGCCACCTCATTTTTGTAAGACATTCTGGCAACAATAAAAGATGCTTATGTTTACCTTTTTCCTTCCTTTCATTATCTCTTAGTCCAAGACAAGTGTTTCCAAATACTGTGAACTGAGCTTCAAACACTTTTAACACAGAGAAATGGTCTGGTAAAGATTTACCTCTGGTCTGCTAGATAAATTGTACATCTCCCTTTGGCCCTGGCTAAAGGTAATAGGTGTAATTGAACCAAGTTGCACTCATCCTTCATAAAAATTAGTTTGTAAATGCAGAGGGGCATGCCGTGGCTATGCATGGGCAGGCACCCTTACCACACACACCTCCTGATATTCAACCAGGGGGTGACCACAGCGATAACGATTCTCTCAATATGGCCTAGCCGTGCAGACCATGAGCCCATGGAGGATTTTCTTTTGTCCATTGTGCATTCATGTAACAGTGTGTTGCTTTGTGTGGCAGCCAAAGGCATCCACTTTGTGTTCTGGCTGGGCCCATACAGGATTGTCTCGTGTTGGTGTTTGTGGCTTGGGGTCCGGACACATATGCCACTCCTGCTTCCCCTTTCCATGGGCTGGCAAGGATGGCATTGTGTGACAGTAACTTACACAGAGGCATTGGGCTTCCATCATATCTGTGGCCAGTCTGAAGTCCAACCTGTGTATACACCCCTAGTGGGGATTCATGATGGTTTCTCCAGTGCATGGTTGTCCCGCATTTTGGTTTGTATATTGTTAAATGTGCATGTTTTCATGTTGCTTATTCATGTATTGCCTTGCATGTCTAGATTGTTGATGTACTTCATGCTGTATGCGGTACCATGCCCCCTTTAGCTGTCAGAGACACACTCAAGATGGAAGGGGGGCCGTGTGGTGGCAATGTCACATTGAGACACTTGTGCTATAGTGATTGGTCACTGTCTGACATTGTCACTGTTGGGTCCTGTGTTTATTATATGTCATCCTGGTGAATAGATAGTCCTGTGTTGTGTTTGCTTTTGATGTGTCAGGGGATCAGCATGGTTTTTGCATTGCAGAGAAGTCCACGATGGGGAAGTTCTAATGAGAAATGTACGCAACACTGAAGGTTTGCAGATTTCCCATGCAAACATGCATTGAATACCCCTAAAATCCCACACCATCACCCACACCTACAACACACACACACAACACACCCCCACACCCACCCCAACACCACCCCAAGATACCCCCACGCACACCCTACTTACATTCAGAGACATGCTGTGTCCCTGCAGGGCCAGTTCCCTTTCACTTCCGTGATCAGGAACCGGTGTCACAGGCTCCTTTTTATTTTCTTATTTTGGCCAGGCTCAGGGGGTTCCACCCCGCAACACCCGCTCACTATACTGTGTAGTGTAGTGAGCAGGGTGTTGTGGGGGACACCCCTGCAGCACGCGCATTTTTTTTTTCCATTTTTTACTTACCTGAAATGCATGCCATGAAAGCATCAAACTTGTGGGTGTTTGGACCTTTGGTGGCATGCATTTATGTCCTTTTAGTATAGGTCGGACATTTTTGGTCGGTCATTTCGTCAGATTCCGTCTCAGAGGGAATTGTCTCTGGCCTGTTTCCATTTGTCACAGTGCACTTTGTGACAGTTGTGTCATGTGTCGTGCATTTATTTTGGAGTTTTCACATTGCATGCCATGGCATGGTGTGTCGGGCGGGTGACATGGGGTTTGGGAGTGTTTAGGTGACATACCAAGATTTGGAGGTGCTGTTTTGCATGGGGGTGGTGGATTATGCACCTTGCATGTGTGCCTTTTAGTCACACAGGATTGTTTTTCTTTAAGTAGCTAGTGATGCACACAATGTAGCACTACCAAGGACACATTCTCAGGGTGGTAAGGTTGTGAAAGTTGACTGTCCATTTGTCATCATCGATTGTCACCTGGAATGTGTGTGCCCCGTCATGTTGCAACGTTGTGCAGGACACATGCTGCCACAATGATCCTGCACACTACTGGGGGTGCATATAGTAGCTGTACACCAGAGCGGTCAAGGGAGCGGAAACGTGACTTGAGCACTCCAAATGTGCGCTCTACTATGCCCCTGGTTGCAATATGGGCTGTGTTGTATCTTACCTGGGGTGGTGTGGTGGGGTTCCGTATTGGCGTCATCATGTAGGTGCTCAGAGGCTAGGCACTGTCCCCTGGGGAGTTGGGAATGGTTGTCATTAGTTGGGTTTGTCTATTTGTCTGTGTGTGATATGCATGCATGTGCACAGGCATTTGTACTCACCAATGAGCCATGTGTTGCCATGCCTCCCAGCTTCCAGGTCCCGGTTCAAGACTGACATTCTGAATATGAATATGAATATGAAACTGTCATGGGTGGGCCCTGGATAGTTTGCATAGACAGAGGTGATGATTCCCTTGGCATCGCATACAACCTGCACGTTGATGGAATGCCAGTGCTTGCAGTTGCGATAGATGTGTTCATTGACCCTAGGTGGTGTAAGAAGATTCAATTCAACACTACAGCTAAGTCAATGCCTAGTCTGGGATACTGAATGGAAACCCTTATTGATATATCTTTATGTCCAGTTCATGAGTTCTGGATGACTACCCCTATATAACACCCCTCTCGTAGAATCCCCCTGACCCCACTGAGCCAAGAAGTAGTTCTGTTTTGCAAGTTTAAAAGGTTTATTTGAGATATAAGACAAAATATAGATACCACGCTTTTATAATAAATTAATAATCGATATCACCCTTATAAATATAATGTTAATCAACAATGGGTAATCTGACACTAGCACACTTCTTTATAATCAATGAGGAGTTAGTATAGGATGGATCAAGTAGCAAAAAAACTTTTATGATTTCAAGGGAAAAACAATTAGGAATAAAATGCAGTACAGAAATACTTGAGATAATATAATCACTTTTTCTCTGGCAATTCACCCCTCCCCCCCCATGCAATGTAAGACATGGAAGTAGATGGAAATAGGAGCACACAGTTCTCAGGAATGCAATCAAATACAATACGAAATTCAGTTCCCCCCCAGCAAGCTTAGAGAAAACCGGTATGAGTTTTAAAACACAGGCCCAAGTGCTTTGAATGTGGTGGCAATGAAGTGAGAAATATGCTGAAAATGCTTTTAATTCCCTTTAGGAGGTTCAGGGTGAGTGAGAGATACTTGGGATGAGTTCAGGCTCACTTTAGCAATGATTCAGAGATGGTGATTAGGAGGCAAACGAATTTTTAGCAAGGAAAGAAATGACTGCTGATGGTTACACGTGGCTGGATTTTAACCAAATCGCAAATTGCGGTAAAATTCGCGAGTGTGTGAATCGTGATTGTGGAAAAAGTATAAGGAGTAGGTGTGAGGCTTGTTGGAAAGCTTAGATTCTAAGCTTTCAGAGGAAAGTTAAACCAAGTTCATAGCCCAAACGGTTCCAGAGATATGAACGATTTTGTAAAGGTCGTTTTTCGGATTAAAAGTAAACTCAAAATGACAGGTGACAGCTTTGCAGCTGCAGAATTGACAAATGACAGTGGTGCAGCTTTACAAATGACAGGTGACAGTTAGGAGGCAGTTCTACTTAGGTTAAATAGATTGAATTATATTACTTTAAACTAAGAGATTTGGTTTTTGCCCCGTCCTAGCTGTACTCACAATATATTTGGAAGGACTGGGTCTCGTCACGGATCTGATCAATCAGGCTAGCGGCACTTCACAGCGATCTGGTCTCTGGGTCTGCGGTTCTGCACTGTCTGGTCTGGTCGGGTCTGGCACTGGTCTGGTCTGTCCGGATACAGCGGTCTCTGCAAGGCTCCTGGATCTCTGCACTGGTCTAGCAAAAGTTCTTGGCAAGGGATTCAAGCAGCTCGCCCGACTGTGAGTAGCTTGCAATGATTTGAGGCCTGCTGCAGAGAACTCAGCTTGTGGTTTTAGGCCTCTGATTTAGGTTCTAAAGTATAAGTTCTAGGTTCTGGAGTATGTAGCTGGAGTCAGTCTGGAACTGGTATCTTCTGGATGTTGTGTGGTCCGGCAAAACGCTCCGCAGCAACTGGATTTGAATGTATCTACCTGTCCCAGCAGTCTCTTATTATGTGTTTTGGAAATGGGTGTGTGCCTGGGCCTAGCTAAGCCTGCCCCTCTCTACTTGTCATTGGCCCAATTCTCCCCTCTCCCATGATTGGGGGAAGGAAATGTGAGTCAGAGTGATGCTGTAGGTTTTATGGGTCAGAGGATCCTCCCCTGGTCAGTTTGCCCACAAATCTATATTTGATTCAAATACATCCTTCCCAGATATACAATTTATTGAAATTACATGTGCACATTATATATTCCTTATGGTCCATGCTTGTCCGCCTCTGATCTTCCTGGGGGCTTGCATTCAGAAATGGCAACATGTTGCGCTTTTTAACTGGTTTTGCAATATCGGACAGTTACCCAAAATTACACACATGTGCGCAAGGAGTATGGACATTAATTGATGAAGTGTCAGATTTTTAACATGCAGACATTTGGAGTGACAACCTCTTTTCCGCTCGTAGCCCCCCAGATCATACCACCAGGTCCTAAAACCTCTTAAAATGTGGGCAGAAAAATCACAAGAATTATGGTATCATTTAGATAATTTTGACAAGTCCGCACCATGAGTTATACATCTTTCTTAAAATCATATTCTGGCCAACAGGGGTGTGTCTTCCCAGGTCACATGGTGGAGAAACCAGTCTATCCACTTTCTTTAAGCTCAGCCTGTCCTCAGAGGGGGCTGCCCCTCCCCGTTTCTGCCAAGAGGAAGCCACTTTTACAACGCCCCCAATATAACATCTGCCTGAGTCCAGTACAGGCCTTTGTTCAACTCCCTGTAGCTGCTCCACCCCTAATCTAATCAGAGAGGTGACAACTCCTTTTGGCAAGGGCAAGAGTGGCTGAGCAGGTTTTAACTCCTGTGGTGGTAGATGTCAGGCAGAATTGGAATCTCTTTAAGCCAGTTTTTAGCTACATGTCATTTTTTTGTTCCCAGTTTAAATCACTTACGATTTTTACATACACATTAAATAATTACTTCCTTCAAGTCATTTCAGAATATAGTTTTACATTGTATCCACCTGTTAGCAAGTCTTTCCTTGGTCTGGTTTTGTTTCATTTGTTCAGTTTTACACAAAAGTCTGGTGGTTTTAAAACGCCGGCTTTCTGATATTGGTGAGTACTGGTAATGCAACCATTTTTGTGATTTAAGAAAATGAATTCCCCACAGTTCTGGTTTGCTTTTGGCAATCAGCATTGCCATTCCCAATGGTTTCAGGCTACAGTGTGGGTAGCCCAATGGTGGTTTTAGGCAGTGCCCTCCTGTGCTCACAACATAGGCAAAAATGGGTGGCAGCCTATTCTTCATGCATTTCCCTGTGCATTTTCTGGGAAGTTCTGGCCATCATGATGTTTTCCATGCCAGTACTGCACAGTTTTCCTATTCTGGCGTACATGTGGGCTTTTTGGCCATCTTAGATTTTCTAAGCCCACAGCACCAAATGTTGCAGCATGATAGCTCAAACGTGGGTCAGGACACCCAACAAAGCCCCCCCACGTGACTGCACTTTGAATTTGAGTCGATGGGGAGTCAGGTGCACAGAAGGTTTTGACCCACGCAATGGTATGTCCGCATAATCTTCTTCCAATTCTGCAAATGGCACAGTTCAGCATCTTTTCCTCCATCCGGTACTGATCGATCGGTTCTCCTCGCCGGTCCTGATGGGAATATTGGGTGGTACCCCGGGCCCCTTGGGTCTCTGCTCCCGGTCTCCGAATCGTCCTCCTTGGCCAGTCTCCAGGTTTTCTTTCTCCTAGGACGACAAAGGAAAAGCGGCAATACCTATTCATGGACATTTCTCCCCCACCATTGATATAGTGGGGTGGCATATATATTTTAGAACTCAACAGATATGAACATGCACATTTTTTTAAATTAAGCGACAGGAACACATAAACTTGAGAAACACAGAATTTGATAGGCTATATGTAGGATATTTTAGGGTTGGAATTGAATTACTCTGGAGCGGTACCCTCTGGGATTACAGAGGACTCCTCCAGTTGCTGCAAAGTGTGCCTGGGATGGCAACACTTCAACTGGTTTATGTGGACCCACTTGCCTTCCCCCTCTGCCAAACCGCCTTTGGGGATGCGGATCTTGTAGGCCACAGGGGAGATCTTGTCTATAATCTCAAAGGGTCCCTTCCATGTAGGCAAGAATTTTCGCTGTTTGGCCTGGTTCCTTTGGAAATTGTATAGATAGGCCCGATCACCCACCTTATAGTCCTTTCGGGTAGTTTTTAAATCATAGTGGGTCTTCATGCTCTCGGCTGAACTTTCTAGATTCCGCTGAGCATAGGCAAAAGCATGCTGAAGGTGTTTCCTTAAATTCTCCACATACTCATGAGTTGTGGAGGCATTTATCAACATTTGCTCTTTGGTTCTGTAGAGCAAATGCTGGGGAAGCACCATCTTGCATCCAGTCATCAACTCAAATGGTGACATTTTGGTTGCAGATGAAGGGGTAGATCTGATGGCCATTAGGACCAGAGGTAATCGGATATCCCAACTTGGCCCAGAATCTGCCACAAACTTTTTTAAGATGCTCACAATGGTTCGGTTATATCACTCTACTGCTCCAGAAGAAGCGGGCCGGTAAGCAATATGTAGCTTTCTTTTGACCCCCAGTATCTCCCACATCTTTGTCATTACTTCACTGGTGAAGTGGCTACCCTGTCTGACTCAATCCTTTGAGGTAGACCAAAATGGGAAAATATGTGGTTAATCATCAGGGCAGCTGCTGTTTTTGCCTTGCAGTTTGGGGCTGGGAGACATTCCACCCACTTGGTAAACAAGCATGTAACGGTCAACATGTACTTGTTTCCTCTAGACGAGCGAATCACAGGGCCTACAAAGTCGATTTGCAAATCTGACCATGGCAGTGTCATCCCCCTCTTTTCGAGAGGCGCAGGGTGTGTGAGGGATGATGGATGAAATTGTGCACACACAAGACAACCCTTCAAATATTGGTTGAGGTCCTGGCCCATGTGTGGCCAGTATGCAACCTCTCTTAAGATTTCCAGTGTGGTGTGAAACCCCCTATGACCGGCGGTGGCCGCATCATGGGCGTGACTTAACATCAGGCTCCGGAATGAGGTAGGAACCACCCACTGATCATGGCCAGCTTGGGATTTCCTTACCAACAAACCGTCTTGGATTCGGAACATTTTTGGACATTTCATCAACACTCTTAGGTCCTCTTTCCCAATGTAATCGGTATCCGTCAGGGGAAAGTTCTCAGGGTCCTCAAGGTGTTGGTAAAACTTACCAATAATTGGATCCCCCTTCTGAGCTGTAATCAAATCAGCATCAGGGGTCTCCTTACTCCATTGTGCAGTTGAAAGATCATTGTGAGCATTTGTCTCGGACCTAGTGATAGTGGTGACCTGGATTTCCCCCAACAGGGACTCTATTTCGATTAGATCCCCTTGGATGGCCCCGGTTTTGGCCAGCTGATCATCTAAGTCATTTCCAGTTTTGTCTGGTCCCTCTACTTTGGAATGACCCTTGATCTTCTTCCAGTAGATGGTCATCCCATTCGAGGTGACCAGATCATCAATGTTTTGGATTAACTTCCCATGTTTCAGGGGTTTGTTATTAGCGCATAACATGCCTCTGGTTTTCCAGTTGACCAGGTGCTCCACGAACCCGTTCCGTACATAATCCGAATCTGTGATTATGACCAGTTCGTGGAGTTGATGCTGGAAAGCAGTGAGGATGGCCTGATGCACAGCCATCAATTCTGCCACCTGACTACTTCGAGGACCAATTTTGTATCCAGCGGAGGGTTCTGGGAACTCCTTCACCCATGCATTCCCTGCGCCAGCCACCAGTTCTTTCTCCCCGTCATTGTCAGCATGGTAAGAGCATCCATCCACATAGACAGTGGGCATTCCCTCACACTGGTCTTCTTCAAAGACTTTGTGTGGGGAATTAAGGTATGCCTCCATGCTGTCCTTGATTTTTAGACTTTCGTCCTCGAGACAGCTTTCTCCGGCACAATCATGCAAGTCAGCCAGACCTTGCGCGAGGGGACTCTTCTTGTTTTGGCCATATCTGACCTCCACAGGAAAGCCTTGCATTGACAGAATCCAGGAAGTAATTTGGGAATTACTCACATTTCTGGCCCGGATTCTGTCACTTTGGAGATATTGCAGAGACTGGTGTGGAGTCTCCACTATGATGTGTTCCCCCTGGATAAACGGGCGGTAATTCTTCAATGCCCACACCGTTGCCAGGAGTGCCTTCTCACAATCGTTGAATTTTTCCTCCACAGAGGATAAAGTTTTGCTCGCATAGGAGATTACTTTATTGACCTTGCCATGTTTTGGTATAATACTGCCGTCAAGCACGTATTAGAGAACCCCGTCTCCAGGAAGAACTCCTTGTTTCTGACAGGGTAAGCTAGGCAAGGCGCTTGTGAGAGGCTTCTTTTGAGTTGTCTTACTGCCTCGGATTGTTCTGGACCCCATTCCCACTTGACCCCCCCTTCAAGAGATGAATCAGGGGTCTAGTGATCTCTGCGTAGCCCTCAATGAACTTTCTGCTGTAATTAGTCAGTCCAAGGAGGCTCCTTAGTTCCCGCAGAGTTGTGGGGTCTTTCAGTTTCTGAAGTGCTTCCACTTTCTTTTCCTGGGGACAGAGACCCTGAGGAGTAATCTCATGCCCCAAGAAATTAACACGGGTTCTACACCACTGTGCTTTCTGAAAGGAAAGTTTTGCTCCGTCGGCCCTCAACTAGGTCAGAACATAACGGATCTCCGCTATGCGTTCCTCCACCGATGAACTTTTGATGAGGACATCATCTACATAAGCCAGGTTACCCCTCGCACCCAGGTCGGGCATGGCCTTATGTAGGAAAATGTTGAATTCATTGCCGGAGTTGAGGTATCCGAAGGGAGTCCGGGTCCATGTGTACTGCTGGCCCCCAAAGGTAAAAGCCAGTTTGTATTGGTCCTCCCTACTGACAGGCACGGTCCAGTATCCATTGGTCAGGTCTATTGCAGTGAAAACTGTGACCCCTGGATCTGGGCCAGCCCTTGGTCAATGTAGGGCAGAGGCCATCGGGAAGTATGGACCCGTTTGTTGAGCTCCCTGAGGTCAGCGCAGAGTCTCCACTGGCCGTTTGGCTTCAATATTCCCAGCACCGGATTATTGAAGGTGCTGTGTATTGGACGTATTATTCCCCGGGACTCAAGGTTCTTAATTATTTCAGTAAGGGACTCCATGGATGCGAGAGGCAAACGATATTGCTTCACAAACACTGGAGTCATTCCAGGGTCCGTGGGAATTGTTGTGGTGTGGATGTCGGTGCGACCACAGTCATATGAGTCTACCGCAAAGAGATCTTGGAAATCCAAGAAAACTTGTCTCAACTTTTGCTTTTGTTCCAGAGTCACACAGGCATCAGCTAGGTTGACTCTCTCTTCCACCATCTGCCTGAAGCATGGAAAGACTTCTGGTTTGGCTATCTCAGCGGCCTCCTCCAGCTGGGTGGAGAAGTCCCTGGTCAGAGTGCTGATTTGGACTGGAGGCCTCAGGTGGGAAAGGCAGCCCTCATGGACCTGGAAAATCACCTCATCCCTCCTGAAGTCACAAGTCACATCTTCCTTACCGTAAGGGCAGGAAGTGTACACCAGGAAGTTCCCCCCATGCCAGATAAAAATCCTGTCTGGTGTTGTATTGTCATCACTGTCACTGTCAAAACAGTCCTTGGGGATTGGTCCTAACAGTTAATTTCCCAGATCATTGGAGAAATGTCGGTCATCAACCGCCATTCCAATAAAGGTGCCTTCGGGTAGAGTAATACTCTTTAAGTCGCTGTTATCCACCTCTATTGGAATGGTGTCATGTTCTATGTTGACTAATGGAGTTGGGTTTACCTCCAACCCTTGCTGTTGGAGAGAAGCATTTAGATGTATATAAGCATCAGGGTTTTGTAATGTTTGTCCTCTTTTAACTTTCACTTCCAGGGAGAATTGTCGGGTCCTTTCTGGGATGGTGACTTCCTCTTTGATCTGAATTTAAACTGCATAAGGTAGCAATTGAGCTGACCTAAAAGCTTTTTTCTGGATCATCAAAGCCCATGGGATTATCCGCTAATCGGGACCAAGCTTTGAAGTTTATTAGGTCCAAACTAATGGCAAAGCGATTGAGAATGTCACTGCCTAAGTAAAAGGCGGCAGTGACGTCTCGCACGACCCAACAATTATGGACTATACTCTTGTTGCCAATGGAGATTTTGAGCATACACCTGCTTGGCAGGAGATGTTTGGAATTAGGTGCTTCCAGGTCCATTTCCCATTTGTCTATCAGTTTGAATGTGGGAATGGCTGGATCTTTTGGGAGTTGGCGGAACATGGCTTCGCTGATGAAGCTCTTACCGTTGTTCACGCACACTCGAGCGAGAACAGAGTCCTTCCCATCATTTAACTGAACAGGGATGAACAACTGCTCTCCAATTTGCTGAATATCAGCCAGGCTCTGAGCTGATTTCACATCTTTCTGGACTATAGGAGTGGGAGTTTCTGATTGTGGATTAGTAAAGAATTTCAGGGTGTTTCCTTCCAGTGTGGAATACCACCTTAACCTGGAAGGAAGGTTGATTTTCAGAAATAGAGAGGACCCCCCATCACCAGTCTGTTGTCCTACTGCTATTACTGTCACGTCTGGAGTTTGGTTGTTCTGGAAGTGAAATTCTACTTGGTCAGATTTTTGTTCAACCATGTGGCAGGTGCCGTTTAAACTAACATGGTTGACACTCTGTTTTAATTTTATTGGTCGGCTAGTCTGGGTCCAGAGGACCTTGTTTACACAATCTATTAGGGGTGGCAACCTTCTCAGGAGGTCATTCCCTAGTAAACAAGGGGTGCCCTCTGGAGTCACTACTATGACCGGGTGTTTCACCTTGTGTCGCCCAATTTTAATGTCCAAGTCTGCAGTCCCCTCAATGGGAATTTCCTTCCCGTCAAAGTTCTGCAGTTGTCCAGGAAGAGAGGTGAGAGGAATTCGGTAATTCTCCCCCCTTCCTGCATTTAGTTCCTCAAAGGCCCTTTTGGACAGAAGGGTAGCTTGGGATCCAGTGTCCACCAGTGCCAAAATTGTACCCTGCCCCTGTACTTGTACCGGGGCATAGTATCTTCCCTCCTTCTCCTCAAGGGGGCACAGATAATGCACATTTTTGGACAACTGGTGGGCTAACTTTCTGGTTTTGGACATTGGTAGCGAAGAGATTTGGGCAGAATTCTGTGGAGAGCCTTGGGAATCTGAAAGAAAAAGTTGGCAACTGGAGATTAGAGCCATTGTGGGTTCCCCTGGTTCCGGTTCTGGCCCCCCCCCTTTTTGGAGGCAGTCACCAGGATGGGTTTGAACCAGGGGATTTCGGTATTGTGGGTTCTGGGATGAGATGATGGGCGGCGGTAGCTCAGTCTCCATATCTCCCCAGTCTGAATTGGCATCCTTTGGGACCCATTTTTCCTTGGGAGGAGTTCCTCCATCTCTAAAGGAGAAGATCCTTTCCCCAGGATCCTCTGAGGATCCCTCTCCCTCAAATTGGAAGACCTGTACCTCCTCCACAAAGTGGGTCTGTTTGGGTCCTTTGTTTCTCCTACCTCCTCTCTGCTCCTTGGGTGGCAGACTTTCAGGGGTAGGAGATTTTGTTTCCGGTTCCTGGTTTTCCAGGGGCTGTTTACAAGTTGGGAAGGAAGCTTCCTCCAAGGCTTTACACCCCCTTCCCCCTTGTGCCTCCTCCCTGGGAACCGGTGTGTTATCGGGGTGCTGCCCCCGTCATTGTTCTGGAGCACCAGGTCCAGAGTTTGGGGCATTCTGCGGTGGCATGCTCATCTGAGGGTTCTGTTGAGCCCTCAGTATGTGACCCAGATCTCGGGCCATATTTTGGACCTGGCGCTCAAGTTGTGAAACCCGCTCAGGATGATACGGGGCTCTATTTTCTCCCCTGGGCTGATCCCGGGAAGGGTAGCTATCCCTTCTCTGGTAGTACCCCTGGTTGGGAAGATTTTGGTACCCCTCCACCCTTGGCCTCCCCTCTCCCGGATTAGGTTGTCTGGGCTCAGGGAATTGGGGAAAGAAGGATGGATGATTTTGGGGCTGGAAATTGGGTGGATACCTGGGGAAAAAGTTCTGCCCAGGATTTGGAGAATTTCTGCCCTCCTGTGGGAAGTTGGGAGGGAAGTTCCCTGGGTTAGGTGCTTGGCTGGATCCCCCCCCTTGGGCTGGAGGAGTCCACACATAACCCAGGATTGGTCGGTTTCCCTTGTAGCGGGGACTTACATAGTCAGGGGAGCGGGGGACCCCATTTGTGGGACTACCTCCTCGACTCCCTGTCTGTGACTGGCCCGAGGGCCTTCTGGGCTTTGAATTATTTGGTGCAGGCAGGTTTTTAGGCCCCCCATCTCCAAATCTAAAACGGGGGCAACCTTTACCTCTGTCACCTTGGCAGCAGCCGGGGTGCTGTTGGTTTTGGGGTTTTTCGGCGCGTTATTTTTTATTTTCGATAGGCTTCTGCACCTCATAGATCCGGGTAGCCTGTTCAATGACCCAGTCTAAAGATCTTTTCTCATGAAAATCTCTCACGAGCTGGGTCATTATGTATTTGGGTAAGGCATGGAAAAACGTATTGATAAATTCTCTGCTATCCGTGCGCACCCTTCTGGAGGTCTGCGCAAAAGCATGTTTTAATTCTTGCACAAACTCTTGTGGGGCCTGATCCTCCTCACATTGCAAATTGTAGGCTGCCTTGCGAGCCTCTTGAGGATTTCTGTGAACAGAAAAATGTTTCAAGATGGCCGCCTTATAGGTGGACCATCTTAAATGATTTTGGTCCTCCAGCCCTGCAAAGAAACTGGAGTATTCTGGGGAGAATGTCCATTTGACGTACTGGATGCAGCTACTGCTGTCCTTCAAATGGAAAGTCTCCATCATTTGCTCATACAGCTCTAAGTGCTCCCAAACGGAATACTTGTCGTTCTTATGATAAGGCGTGATGACACTCCTTATTGCCTTTATTTGCTTCAATGGGTCCTTAAGCAAGGCCCTTTTTGCCTTATTGGCCTTTTTGGTTCGGGTAACCCTGGTCCATTCATCCTCTGACTCAGAGGCACTGCTCCCAGAGGTTCCTGTCTGATCTTCCAGGTTTTCCCGGATTCTGCGAGCCTGGGAATGGCTGGCAGAATGTGGGGACCTGGTCTCCTGTGTCCTGCGCCGTTCAGAGGAGTCTTCAGATTCCTCCTTGTTGCCAGGATTTGATGGGTACCCCCCACTGACCTAACTGGGCAGAAGTTTTCAGGATGCCCTTAATGGGCCTACTCTCCTGGGGTTCCCCACTAAATTGCACTGTGCTTGGGTGCCCATACCCGGATGCCCGCCCATCCATTCCTGGGAGGTACTGGCCTATGAGCCCCATACTTCTAGCTGGTGAGTAATCTGCCATCCCTGTGGCCCTGGGCTCATGTGCGCGAGGGGACATGGGGGTGGCAGAGTCCAGGGACCGGGAGAGATGAAGGCCTCTGGTACTAGGGCTCCTGAGGTTATGCTCAGGAGTCTCTCTTTCCCAGCGAACCTCATCTCTATCCGCCCCTGCTTCCTGTTGCAATGCAAGAGCCTGCGCTTTCAGTTCCTCAGTTAAGGCCTTACTCGACTCTATCAGTCGCTCCTGCATCGCTACCTGTTGCTGGAGCCTATCATTGTGCTGACAGAGAGCCTCATTTTCTCTCTGTGCCTCCTGATTGGTCCTGGAGTACTGGGCCAGTCTCTGCTGCAGGAGGGTTACCTCCTGAGCTGTGTCCCTATTGGCCCGCTCCTTTCTTGCCAGAGCATCCTCCACCCTCCTGGTGTGCTCTAACAGGTTCTGGTGTTCTTTTTGGAGGTCACCCAGTCCCTGGAGGGCCAGGTGATTTTCTTCCATTTTCCTTTTTAAGTGGCAGACTTCCTGGCCTAAGGTGTCCCTTTCCTGACTAAGAGCCTACATCTGTGCCGCCAGGTCGTCCCTTTGCCTTTGGAAGGCACCAGCTTTCTGGTGCTCCTGATCAAACTCTGCCTGGGTATCCAGGTCTTTCAGAATCAATTTATTGCTTTCCTCTTTCTCTCTGTCTAATCGAATTTGCAGGGTGGCTACCTGTTCTATGCATGCCCTGTTGAAGTCCAGTTGTTGCTCCAGCTTTTTCTGGCTCTGCAGAAGGGAGTCCAAACCTTCTAGGTACTCCTTCTGCAAGGCCAGAAATCTGGTATCCTGGTCATCCTTCTCCTGTTGCAGTCTATCCATGTCCTCTTTTATTTTAATGATATACTGCCTACTATCATTTTCTGACTCCTGGCTCCTCTGCAGCCTCTGCTCAGAAGAGACCAGGTCAGATTGGGCCTTTTCTAACGCCAGCTGTTGCCTATTTGCCAGATCTTGGCCTTCAGCACATTTGTCCTGCATGGCTCCCATATATAGATACAAATATGCTGCTATCCTGGCAATCTTATTATGTTCATCTTTGGCTTTAGGGGCCATATATAGTTCACTCAGGGCCACATGTAGGGGACCCTGATCTCCCCATAAATTTGACCCTGTTTCAGTGACCTGTTGCGCGATTGCCTGCAACCAGACCGTTTGGTCCTGATGAGTCCACTCACCTCTCACAAATAGCTTATGTAAGAAGTGCTCTCTGGCTATTTTGATGTCTACAAGTGTCGTCATTCTGGAATTTGAGTTCCTTCCTGACTTACAGAAGTTTGTATTTTATTTTTGCAAAACAGACCGTTTCCTTAGAGCGTTCCTTTGAGGAGTGCTTTACAGCGTAACACAGCGTGGTGATCCGACCGGATATGTGTATCTGGTCAGCTGGCACACTGTATTAATCTGCACAAATGGTAAATCTAACCCAGAATATCCCGGCTCGAGCCCCCACTTTGTAAGAAGATTCAATTCAACACTACAGCTAAGTCAATGCCTAGTCTGGGATACTGAATGGAAACCCTTATTGATATATCTTTATGTCCAGTTCATGAGTTCTGGATGACTACCCCTATCTAACACCCCTCTCTTAGAATCCCCCTGACCCCACTGAGCCAAGAAGTATTTCTGTTTTGCAAGTTTAAAAGGTTTATTTGAGAAATAAGACAAAATATAGATACCACGCTTTTATAATAAATTAATAATCGATATCGCCCTTATAAATATAATGTTAATCAACAATGGGTAATCTGACACTAGCACACTTCTTTATAATCAATGAGGAGTTAGTATAGGATGGATCAAGTAGCAAAAAATGTTTTATGATTTCAAGGGAAAAACAATGAGGAATGAAATGCAGTACAGAAATACTTGAGATGATTTTAGCAAAAGATAATATAATCACTTTTTCTCTGGCAATTCACCCCCCTCCCCTATGCAATTTAAGACATGGAAGTAGATGTAAAGAGGAGCACACAGTTCTCAGGAATGCAATCAAATACAATACGAAATTCAGTTCCCCCCAGCAAGCTTAGAGAAAACCGGTATGAGTTTTAAAACACAGGCCCAAGTGCTTTGAATGTGGTGGCAATGAAGTGAGAAATATGCTGAAAATGCTTTTAATTCCCTTTAGGAGGTTCAGGGTGAGTGAGAGATACTTGGGATGAGTTCAGGCTCACTTTAGCAATGATTCAGAGATGGTGATTAAGAGGCAAACAAATTTTTAGCAAGGAAACAAATGACTGCTGATGGTTACACGTGGCTGGATTTTTAACCAAATCGCAAATCGTGGTAAAATTCGCGAGTGCGTGAATCGTGATTGCGGAAAAAGTATAAGGAGTTGTTGGAAAGCTTAGATTCTAAGCTTTCAGAGAAAAGTTAATCCAAGTTCGTAGCCTAAATGGTTCCAGAGATATGAACGATTTTGTAAAGGTCATTTTTCGGATTTAAAGTAAACTCAAAATGACAGGTGACAGCTTTGCAGCTGCAGAATTGACAAATGACAGTGGTGCAGCTTTACAAATGACAGGTGACAGGAGGCAGTTCTACTTAGGTTAAATAGATTGAATTATATTACTTTAAACTAAGAGATTTGGTTTTTGCCCCGTCCTAGCTGTACTCACAATATATTTGGAAGGACTGGGTCTCGTCACGGATCTGACCAATCAGGCTAGCGGCACTTCACAGCGATCTGGTCTCTGGGTCTGCGGTTCTGCACAGTCTGGTCTGGTCGGGTCTGGCACTGGTCTGGTCTGTCCGGATACAGCGGTCTCTGCACGGCTCCTGGATCTCTGCACTGGTCCCAGCAAAAGTTCTTGGCAAGGGATTCAAGCAGCTCGCCCGGCTGTGAGTAGCTTGCAATGATTTGAGGCCTGCTGCAGATAACTCAGCTTGTGGTTTTAGGCCTCTGATTTAGGTTCTAAAGTATAAGTTCTAGGTTCTGGAGTATGTAGCTGGAGTCAGTCTGGAACTGGTATCTTCTGGATGTTGTGTGGTCCGGCAAAACGCTCCGCAGCAACTGGATTTGAATGTCTCTACCTGTCCCAGCAGTCTCTTTTTATGTGTTTTGGAAATGGGTGTGTGCCTGGACCTAGCTAAGCCTGCCCCTCTCTACTTGTCATTGGCCCAATTCTCCCCTCTCCCATGATTGGGGGAAGGAAATGTGAGTCAGAGTGATGCTGTAGGTTTTATGGGTCAGAGGATCCTCTCCTGGTCAGTTTGCCCACAAATCTATATTTGAATCAAATACATCCTTCCCAGATATACAATTTGTTGAAATTACATATGCACATTATATATTCCTTATGGTCCATGCTTGTCCGCCTCTCATCTTCCTGGGGGCTTGCATTCAGAAATGGCAACATTTTGCGCTTTTTAACTGGTTTTGCAATATCGGACACTTACCCAAAATTACACACATGTGCGCAAGGAGTATCGACATTAATTGATGAAGTTTTTAACATGCATACATTTGGAGTGACAACCTCTTTTCCGCTCGTAACCCCCCAGATCATACCACCGGGTCCTAAAACCTCAAAATGTGGGCAGAAAAATCACAAGAATTATGGTATCATTTATATAATTTTGACAAGTCTGCACCATGAGTTATACATCTTTCTTAAAATCATATTCTGGCCAACAGGGGTGTGTCTTCCCAGGTCACATGGTGGAGAAACCAGTCTATCCACTTTCTTTAAGCTCAGCCTGTCCTCAGAGGGGTCTGCCCCTCCCCATTTCTGCCAAGAGAAAGCCACTTTTACGACGCCCCCAATATAACATTTGCCTGAGTCCAGGACAGGCCTTTGTTCAACTCCCTGTAGCTGCTCCACCCCTAATCTAATCAGAGAGGTGACAACTCCTTTTGGCAAGGGGAAGAGTGGCTGAGCAGGTTTTAACTCCTGGGGGGGTAGATGTCAGGCAGAATTGGAATCTCTTTAAGCCAGTTTTTAGCTACATGTAATTTTTTTGTTCCCAGTTTAAATCACTTACGATTTTTACATACACATTAAATAATTACTTCCTTCAAGTCATTTCAGAATATAGTTTTACATTGTATCCACCTGTTAGCAAGTCTTTCCTTGGTCTGGTTTTGTTTCATTTGTTCAGTTTTACACAAAAGTCTGGTGGTTTTAAAACGCCGGCTTTCTGATAGTGGTGAGTACTGGTAATGCAACCATTTTTGGGATTTAAGAAAATGAATTCCCCACAGTTCTGGGTTGCTTTTGGTAATCAGCATTGCCATTCCCAATGGTTTCAGGCTACTGTGTGGGTAGCCCAATGGTGGTTTTAGGCAGTGCCCTCCTGTGCTCACAACATAGGCAAAAATGGGTGGCAGCCTATTCTTCATGCATTTCTCTGTGCTTTTTCTGGGAAGTTCTGGCCATCATGATGTTTTCCATGCCAGTACTGCACAGTTTTCCTATTCTGGCGCACATGTGGGCTTTTTGGCCATCTTGGATTTTCTAAGCCCACAGCACCAAATGTTGCAGCATGATAGCTCAAACGTGGGTCAGGACACCCAACAGTGGACGTAGGGCCACATGTGTGCAATCAATGGCACCGAGCACTTTGGGGAAGTGTGCCACACCGTGAACATCCTGACCACGGCCTTCGGGTGTTCTGGGCATGTATATGAGCCGGTGTCCAGTCATTTGGTCGACTACAAACTGGTCGACTGCAATTTGGTCGACGCCATTTGGTCGAAAACCAAATGGTCGAAATTTTTTTTATTTATTTATATATGTGTTTTGTGGGTTTTCGTGTGGAAAAAAAAAAAGAAAAAAAAAGAAAAAAAAGGGGGTTGGGGGGGGGGACCCCCCCAAAAAAAAAAAAAGGGATAAAAAATAAAAAAATTCGACCATTTGGTTTTCGACCAAATTGATTCGACCAGTTGTCCAGTCGACCAATTGTTTTCGACCAAATGACTGGCAACCATATGAGCCTGCGGACTGAGGGGCGTGCAGTTATGATGGCCAACACCTGGTGCAGGCAGCGTGACTGCGTGGGCTGTGAGACGCCCCCAACTATGGCAGTTTTTCCACTGAAATTACCCAGTGGCCAAAAAATGCAGGACATTGAGCACCTTTTCCAAGGGGCTCAGTGCTTAGGAGCACAGGGTGGGTGATGTGAGGTCATCCTCCCACTCAGTGACAAGGTCTAGGATGATATGAGGCGGAAACCTATACCTGCCATAGACCTGGTCATCACGCATCCCAAAAAGGCTGTTCCTGGGTAGAAACATGGGGGGCTTGGCTATCCTCCTCCTGTGGTGTCCCACAATCATTGCTGCGAGAAATGATACGTTCATCATAGCTGTATATGCCTGTTTGTTGTTTGCTGGCACTTTTATTCTGCACGGGGGCGCTTACAACAGCTTTTGCGTGGTAGACGTGTTTCCGGCTTTGCGCGTCTTTTGGTGCACGTGGGTTTGCCCTGTTGGATTCCATGAATACGTGTTGTTAGCACGCGTGTGGGCATTGCAGGGATTTCACAGTGGTACTTCCCCCTTAATGCCCACATTTTTCGTGTTGTTCCCCATTCTGCGTGTTCCAACCCCTTTTTAGGTGTGTGCGCTGGACAGTGTGCGCCTTCTCTGGGTGTCTCGCGCAGGGCTTCCGTGATTTTGCAATGACATGTGGAAGCAGCACAGATTCGGCGCAGGTCGAGGGTAAGCCACACACAATGTGTTCCATGAATTGGGAAACGGGTGCTTGAGCGCGTTTTGCACACGTGCGCTGCGTTTTTCACACTTGTGCCCCGTTTTCGGCACACAATTTATTCCATGAATTACCCTGTATGTCTAGTATGACATGATGATATTTTAGTCGTATCACGCTCATAAACAAGTGTTTCAGACACGACGATGCAAGGGAGGGGAACAAGGAAGAACAAAACAAAGATCTTACTAGGCCCAGTGACATTAGGAACGCACAAGTGCAGGGCAGAGGGAAGAGGGAGTTGCAGTGGGGAAGGGAGAAGTGGAAAGTGCTGAGCAAAGAATAAATAAAACAACAACAAGCGGTAGTGCAGCCATCAAGTGGCACGTGCTAGGTTTAAGGCACACATAGGGGGTGTCTGAAATGTGCATAAGAGGGAGGACTGTAGGGTCACAGATACAGACCCAAGTGCTAGAGTTGCCAGAAGGCAGTGCGGGTGCGTGGCAGGGTGGGCAGGTACCTGGGCCCAAAATCAGAGGGTAACCAGGTGCACAGTGCCGAAGCAGAACAGATCAGCAGGGGAGAGGAAGAGAGAAGGCAGAAGCAAAGAGGAAGGTCTTGAGGTGCTTCCAGGACTGGAGATGGTTCTCCTCAAGTTTCAGACTGGCAGGGAGGCTGTTCCAGAGGGTGACCCCAGCTGAAGACAGAGATCTACCCCCAGCTTGTTTCTTTGAGAAACGACTGACCCTGGGGGAGTTGGAGGTGAAGGAGCGAAGAGCTCAAGTGGGGGGGTATTTACGAAGGGAGAGTTGAAGGTATTTTGGACCCAGACCCCAGAAAGCCTTGTGGACAATGCAAAGGGTCTTGAATGTAATCCTTGCAGAAACTGGGAGCCAATGAAAAGATTTCAGAGCTGGAGAGATATGATCCCAGGGCTTGAGGCCAAGGACAAGTCTCCCAGTCCTGTTCAGGATAAGTTGTAAAGGGCGGAAAGTAGGTGGGGGTCAAAAGAGGGCGAAGGGAGGCTGGCCAGAGAGTGACAGGAAAGGAGGTTGGAGATGTGCCAATGAGGAGAATCTCTGTCTTTCTGGAATTAAGGCAGAGATCGTTGGTGGCACACCACTCCTGAATAGCAGACAGACAATTCGAGATGAGAGAAGCAGAAGAGGTGGCTGAGGGAACCCTGAGTTAGTAGTTACAGTTATAATACTCTTGGAGTGGAGAAGAGCTCAAGAGACTATGGGAAGTTACAACATATGTGTTTCCTTGATTTCAAATAAATGAATTTTGGCTTTGTGTGCGGTGGTAGTTCGTACTCTGATTATATTTGTAGAAGAAAGGATCAAGAAGCAAGTATTACAACTACTGTTTCTCTACCCATGATGACAACTTAGCTTGATATTAGAGCAGAAGCAATTGCAGACTCAGCAAGAGGCAGTACTAGCTATATATTCCGAAATACCAATATTGACAATGAGACACTTAGTCAGAAACTCAAGAAATTGTAAAGACCATTAATCAAAGAGTTGGCTGTTACTGGGAGATGGTCACAATGACAAAGTATTTAGACGCTGACAACAGAGAAGTGTCCAATAAATGGAAGAGAACCTTAACAATGCATCTATTAACATTCTTAAAATGATTGTAGAGCATTCTAATAAAGTGATTGGTACAATCAAATCAAACATTGTAGCCTTGAAAGCTTAAATTGGACAATTAGGTCCTGAGCAAGTCAATAAGAAAAATCATGATAAAGTACTAAAAAAAACAAAGCAAAATTACTCTTAAGAGATCTAAAATAAATCAGAGAGTAAAGGGTTACAGAAATGGGAGAGTCTACACATTTCAACCAAATTATGGCAATCCAACTACTAAGTAATAACCTCAGTAACACACCCACTGCTTCACCTGTCAGTTCAGATCCCAATAGCGGAAATAGTGGTGATGAAGGTACTGTTCAATAAACAAAGTTCAGTTACTAAACGACAGCGACTATTAAAAAGGATTTTTTAGTCGAAATCTAAAGACACAGTATGGGAAATGCATTAAAAATCACATCAAATGACACTTTTGAAGGGACAAAGCTACAAGGTACAGGAAGAGCATGTTCAGATTCTGTGGAAAAAGAGAGAGAGGGACAAACAGAAGTAAGAAAAGAAGGGATCATCGCCAGGGATGTCATTTGGGGGTCGCCAGAGGTCACAAGTGCGACCTCCGAGGTCTCCCATGCAACCTCTAAAAAAAAAGATTTTTCTTTTTTTTTTTTCGATGCAGGTTCTTGGGCTGTAGCCAGCACCATGTCGCTCTTTAATTCTGGAGTGGCTAGCTTTCTTGTTCAGGCCCCTTAAAAAAGAAGAAAAAGAAGAAAATGAGGGCCACAAGTCTAACACTTTCAGCACTGAACCTAAATAAGAAAGAATAGGAATGGCAAAAAATGTGTCTTTCTGGAATTCTATACAATAATTGCTAGACTCAATAAAGGTTTATTTCAGGCACACTCCAATCACTGATTTAGTCTGTTCTCAAACACCTCAACTCAGCCTTTCATCCTTCTGAGGTCAATAAATGGGTACCAACACAGGTTGGGTGATAGTGGGTGTATATGTCTTCTATGTAAAGCACTTAACCGTAAGTGCTATATAATAACACATCATTATCATTTGGTCATGGACGTCTGCTTGTAATCACAGTAATTTGGTAATATGGGCCTATATACACTGATCTTAACGATACATATGGCGATCCATTCAGGTATGAAATGTACATCACAGTGATATAGTGATATCGTAACCATATTTTTCCTAGTGTACAATGCTATGTGATGCCACTTCCTGTTTTGTCAACGGGTGAAAGGTTGTGTTCCATCGCTTCCAGCGATATCAATATGGCGTGGGGTCAAATGACATCACTTCCTGTGATGTCATCGGGGGTTCAAGGGTCATGTGACGTCACTTCCACTACCCCTGGCATTTTGATGAAATGACATCCCTGATTATCGCCAGGTCCAAGTGCACGCAAATGCAGATGATGATCATCCTTTAGGACCTAATGTAGTTTGTAATCTGTCGAGCATGCTGTTCACCACTACAGACTGAACAGTACTGAGAAAAAGTGTGTCCTTTGCACCAAGCAGAAATCCACGTCTTATGTATATTTAGGTAAAATGTATACCCAAACACAAACTCAGAAACGTCTCCCGTGACAAAGACATAATTCCATCCAGAACAAGTTTCTGCAGCAGTAGAACAGATACAAAAATTCAGGACCTCTTGACTGGCAGTTTACATTTAGAATCTGTCACAGGTACAGCCATTATATCACAAAGAAATAGCTAACCAACAAGGTCTAGCACCTGAAAATCCCGCAGATAGCAGAGATTAAAATGTGCACCTCAGTTTCTGCCTAAAAAGCACAAAGATGAATTTTTTGAATTGGTAACAAAAGACATTAAAATAGCCATGTCATTTAAAAATAAGGAGACAATTAGAACTACAAAACCTAACCTAACACCAGGTGCAGGTGAATGATTTACATGCTCTCTCCATGGACAAAGATACAGTCATCAAATCAGCAGACAAAGGCAGTCATTTTGTCATTATGAATAGAGACTACATGAAGAAGAACACGTAGCAGCTCCCAATTTATGACAGAGTTGGTGTGAATATCCTAAATATCACCAAAGTGTATTTGACAGAGATTATAGCTAAGTGGTATCATTTAGACATTTTAAACGATGGCAACAAGAAAATCCTCAAATTAGACCATCCAAAGATACCAACTATTTATTTCTTAACAAAAAACCACAACCCATTTGAAAGGCAACCACAAGTACAACAAACCATCAGTGGTAATGATAGATTACCCGAACCAATGCCACAATTCATTGACGCTTTCCAGCAATCTCTGGTACGTAAGTTAGTCTCATATATCAGAGATTCTACTAGTGTTACAAAACTTAAACACCCTAGTGTGACAGGAACAGTATTCCTCAGTAACTTGAGATGGTAATGCCCTTTACACTTTGACTTAAAAATGCTTTAGCAATCCAAGGCACTAAAGGGTCGATTCATGGAACAAACGTGCGCCGAAAATCCCAGCGCAAGCAGGCGCAAGGTGGCGCAAGCGTGAGAAATCAAGCGCACGCGTGCGATACAAGGAAGGCGCTGCGCTAGTTTCCCGCTGGTCGTGCGCCAAATCCATGCATGTCGCACACGGGCACACACGTCATCAAACGGCATGCGCTATGCACATAGCGCGGCGCACACAACAAAAGTGGGCGGAACAGTGGGCGTAACATGCGGAATGGGGAACAACGCGTGAAAAAGAAGGCGTAACTGGGGAAGTACTGCAGGGAACTACATGGAACGCCCACACGCACGCGAACAACCCGTATTCATGGATTTGAATACAGGAAACCCACGCACGGCAAAAGACGCGCACAGGCGTCAACGTGTCCGCCACACGAAGGCAGGCGGAAGCGTCCCCGTGCACAGTATAAAAGTGCACGCAAACAACAAACACGTATATACAGCTACGATGAATGCCCCATTTGTCGCAGCACTGATCGTGGGACACCGCAGGAGGAGGAGAATAGCCAGGGCACGCATTTTCTCACCACGGACAAGCCTTTTTGGGATGCCTGACGACCAGGTCTACGGCAGGTATAGGTTTCCACCCCATATCATCCTAGACCTGGTCAGGGAGTGGGAAGATGACCTTACATCCCCCACCCTTTGCTCCCAAGCATTGAGCCCCTTGGAGAAGGTGCTCAATGTCCTGCATTTTTTGGCCACTGGGTCATTTCAGCAGACCACTGCCATAGTGGGGGGGTCTCACAGGCCACGCAGTCACGCTGCCTACACCAGGTCTTGGCAATCATGACAGCGCGCCCCTCAGTGTCCGCAGGCACATATACATGCCCGGAGCACCAGCAGAAAGGCAGGCCGTTGTCCTGGATTTTTACAGGGTGGCACACTTCCCCAAAGTGCTCTGTGCCATAGATTGCACCCATGTGGCCCTACGTCCACCTAGGGCCACTGAGCACATCTACCGAAACCGCAAGCACGGGCATTCCATCAACGTACAGGTGGTATGCGATGCAAAGGGAATCATCACCTCTGTCTATGCAAACTACCCTGGCTCCACCCATGACAGTTTCATATACAGAATGTCCGCCCTGAGCCGGGCCCTGGAAGCTGGGCAGCATGGTGACACATGGCTCCTAGGTGAGTACAAATGCCTGTGCACATGCATGCAAGTCACACACAGACAAATACCCAAACCCTAATAATCTCAACTATTATCACCTCCCCAGGGGACAGTGCCTACCCTCTGAGCAACCACATGATGACACCAATCCGGAACCCCACCACACCACCCCAGGTAAGATACAACGCGGCCTATATTGCAACCAGGGCCATAGTGGAGCGCACATTCGGAGTGCTCAAGTCACGCTTCCGCTCCCTTGACCGCTCTGGCCGGCAGCTACTCTATGCACCCCCAGTAGTGTGCAGGATCATTGTGGCAGCATGTGTCCTGCACAATGTTGCAACACGGCAGGGCGTACCGGTGGACATGGTGGTGCCCCCACATCTCCTACCACAGGCACAGGCGCTGCCCATGGGAGGGGATAGGGCACGTGGCGAGGAATCCCGGACCCAGCTTGTGGCCACATTTTTCACCTAAACTCCCACCCCTGCGGAGTGCACACAGGCCTGGCACATACCAGGTGACAATCGATGATGACAAAGAGACAGTCAACTGTCACAACCTTACCACCCTGAGATTGTTGCCATGGAAGTGCCACATTGTGTGCATCCCTAGCTACTTAAACACAAGCTATCCTGTGTGACCAAAAGGCACACATATGATATATGATATGATATGATATGGCATTTGTAACGCGCCTATACACAAGTGTTGCAAGGCGCGACGAGGCAGGGAGGGGGGAACAAGGGAAGACAGACAGCGATCCTACTAGGCCAGGTGTCATTTAGATCGCGCAAGCGCAAGGGTAGGTGGAAGGGAAAAGTGCAAGGGGAAGGGGAGTGGGCACGAGTGCAGTACAGGGTAAGTAGAATAAAAAATAAATAAATAGGCCAGCTGGTGGCAAGTGCAAAGGTAAGTGCAGACAAGTGCTGGTAAGGGGGGGCTGTAGGGATACAGAGACAGTCCCGCAGTGCAGGGGTTGCCAGGGAGGCAGTGCAAGTGGAGAGTGGCTGGGCCAGGGACCGAGGTCGGTGAGAGTGGCCCAGTTGCAGATTCAGTGCATTTCAGTGAAGAAATTAGCAAGGGAGAGGGAGAGAGAAAGCAGAAGCAAAGAGGAAGGTGTTGAGGTGCTTCCTGAACAGGAGATGGTTCTCCTCAAGTTTCAGGGAGGCAGGAAAGCTGTTCCAGAGGGAGGCCCCTGCCACGGAGAGAGATCTACCCCCAGCTCGTTGCTTCGAGAAGCAGCTGACCCTGACATGCAAGGTGTGAATCACACACACCTGCAAAACAGGCCATGACCATCACTGTTATGTCACTCAATCCCTCCCAAACCACAACATGACATGGCAAGCAATAGCCATACACCAACACAGTACCAATAAGGTACACATTGCCATGTGAAAAATGTAAATTGGCATCAGACAATGATGCCTGACATGGAATCAGATGAAATGACCGACCAACAACCTCCCACCCAAAATAAGTCATTCCCAAATGTATCACAAAAGTAGTAGCCGCAACATAACAATGAATGCCTGTCTACATGCACATTGTGCATTGCAAAATCAACACTGCAGCTTCTGTGTGCTGTGTCCAACTCCTGCAACACACTGCTCAGCGCACAGCAGAGTGAACAGCCATTGTGTGTGATGCACACCCTGAGCATCACATCTAAGCGACAAACCACATCAAAAAGCAAAATAGGCATGTACAGGATCCATAATTGGTCACAGTACATGTGCTGCAGGGACACAGTGGGCAGCAGAAGACAAACAGAGTGTACATGTGGATATCGAAGGGTGGTTGTACACGTAGTGCATCATAGTGCGAGTGTGCAGGTCAGCAAGGACATGCACTCAACATATGCATGTGCAATCAAGTGACCATCAGTGTCCTCTACACATCACATGTGAACATTCACCATGTGTACACCCCAGCATGTCAAACCACAACTATCCCCTCACACCTGAAAGGTAAACACAACACATGAACATGCATTGATCAGCAGAACACATCATGTACATAGGATACCACAATGACAATGTCAGGGTTCCCATCACACTTCAGGGCAAGGCAACTATCAACAACAAAACACCCCCCGTCCCTCACAAATGACCATGACCCACTGAACAACTGCACCTGGGTCATGGAGCCTTCAACCCTCAATTTCACCTGGCCACAGGATCACCCTTCCCCTTCATCACCATCTCCCACCTTGTGTGTTAAAAGTTGCCTGCACCCTCAGAGTCCACCTTCATTTGCAAAGACACAAAATCCAAGGCAGAAAAACGAACCAGAACAGCCTCCAGTAGATGACTTGAAGTAGCAGTACCTCACAAAGTCCAAGTACTACCACAATGATGTAACAACCAAGGTAGCACAGTGAACCAATGTCACAACAGGATGTGAACCATGTGTGGTACATAACATAGAATGATGCACCATGAACGGATGTGTACTGTCACAGCTCCCGTCTACAGGCGCAGGAGTAGCATGAACCAACCACCCCCACCATGGCCTGGGTGCCTGTAAGGTCAAACTCACACAGGCCTCTGAGACCCTGGTGGGGAAGGAGGGTCAGGGATATGCAGTCGGGACAGCCGTTGGCATACTGGATAACTGGAATGAGGGGCAGAAGAGGGGAGTAGGAATGACACGTGAAAGTAGGGAATGCACTAAAATGGAGTACTTGCAATAACACATACACAATCATAACAAACTTGTAAATCATTGTCAGGGCCTTCCGGAGTCCAGGCGCAGGAGTGGTACGAACCAACCACCCCCTCTAGGGTTTTGCCACCTGCAAGCTTGGGGCTTACACAGGCATCTGCAACCCCAGCGGGGAAAGAGGGTTAGGGAACGTTGGTTGGATAGGTACGGGAAGCAGGAATACCGGGTAGAGGGTACAGGGTTTAGAATTGGATAGGACTCGGGGTGATTATGGAAAAAAAACATACCAAATTGAATTACACATTCATCCATGCATCAGTGCACCCCCCAGCAAGCCTATGTAGAGCAGTTTGAAAGAAAAACAACAGGACACTCAGCTCTGGTTTTGAGTGCTGGCCTCCTGCCTGCGCACTCTCAGGTCCGGTTACAGGAGCACTTCAATGCTGCAAAGAGAGCCACAGTTAATAATCTGTGCGTGCCCATAACACACAAACACACCACCAAATATGCCCCATAGCAACAAACTACTCTACAAACAGACAATCTGGTGTGGATGCTTCGTACCCATACGTAACATTCCCCCTGTGATGGTTCATACACAGTCAATGCAGTAAGTCAGGCGCCGGTGGGTGCGTGGCAAATGGAACACCAATGTGTCACGATTCACACAACATGCAATGTTCCCTGGGTAAGCAGACAGACGCATATAGCGAGGTATGACTTCAGAAAAAGTTGTGTCCCACCATGACCGTAAAAAAATAGGCAGTGCATGTTTCAAAATGTACATGGAAATGAAATGCACTGCACCTGAGTCTGTCCCTTGCTGTATGTCCCTGTGAGGTGCTCCTTTCCATGTCTCGGAAGGCTACATGGGTGATACAAGCGCCTCAATGGCCCATGGTGTACCGGAGGGTATGTGCCACTGCCCCTGCAGGTGCCCCAGACAACCTTACCATAAACTAGCCATCAGTCCACCAACACATCTGAGCTGTATTATGCGCTTCAACACCAATATTCGTCCAAGCTCACCGTCAGTGCTGCTACTAAGCCTGCATGTGCAACTGGCCTGGTGGAAGCTTTGCTCTGTTGTGGCCCCCATGTGCTGCTCACCTTTCCTGGAGTTCCTTGAAACACGTCAGCAGTTCTAGGATGTATGTCTGCAATCCCTGTGCCTCTGCTTGCGCACACATGTGCATGTGGGCAACAACAAACGTGTCCAGAATCCAGACGTCCAATGGGCCATGTCTACTGGCAAAGGTGGTCTGGAGGCTCATCACACTGCAGAAAGGGCATGAAACACATGATTAATGCTTTAGAGTCATCTGTGTGTGTCTCTTCAGGCATCTCATTACTGGACCATGTCAGAGACGTACATCAGAAATCACACCATCAGTCCATCTTTCACATCCAAAGTGTGGAACACACTATCTATGGCATGAATTGCAACAAGCACGTGTACAGTAAAGATAAGAAACATACTACAAATGCATAGCAATGAATGTACACATTAAACATGAAACACCCCATCTAGCAAAAGCAGAACAGTGGTCAATAACACCGCAATTATCCCCACTAGGGGTGTTAACACAAGTTACACAGCACCAGACATGCCACAGATATGACAGTCCAAAGCCCTTGTGTAATAGGCTGTTACACCAAACCATCCTTGCGAGCCCATGGATAAGGGAAGCAGGAGTGGCATATGTGAGTCAAGGACCCCAAGCAGCAAACACATACACAAGACAAGCCTGAAGGGCCCAGCTGGAACAGACAGTGGATGCTTTCAAAAGCCACAAAGCACCGCACTGTCACATGAAAGAACAATAGATAAGCAATTTTAAACTATATTAACTAATTACACTAATTATGAAAAACCTACATTACCTAATTAAACTAACTATCAAACAGAAACTTAACTAACTAAACTAAAAGAAAAATCAAAAATGGCCACATATGACCCGGGGGGGAGGCACCCAGAAGGGGGGAGGTACAGGGTGCTGCTCAACACCCACATGCGATGATGCTGAGCCAAAAAAAAAACCTCCATGGGCTCAATGCCTGCACAGCTCGACCTATGTGGGAGATAGATGGTTGTCCGAGTCTGGCTCATCCTGGAAAGGAGGACGTGGCACAGTAGCCTGGCCACGCCTAGCTGCAGCTTGCCCCTTGACGGCAGCAAGTCTGCCGGACGGGTGAGCCTGGTTCTGTGTGGTGATGTGACGTAGGTCTGCATGCAGAACCTCACGTGATACACGTGCTTCCTCTTGCAAGGTAGCACGTGTAACATGGAGTTCCTCCTGCAAGGCCTGGCTGGACAACTGCTGCACCTCCCGGCAAGCCTGTAGCTCAGCCGAGATGGTACGCTCAAGCTGTGCAAACCTCTCCTCTGCCCACTGCCTCTGGGACATCAGAAGGACACCCAGAGTGGATTTGAGGGAAGCATACTCCTCCCTCAGGGCATCCATGTGCGCCTCTGCGTGAGCAGCAATTGCTTGACGCAGAGACGACATTTCAGCCTGGCGTGTCCTGTCTGAGGCCGCCATGCCCAGCCTGAGCGAGCGGGCTATGGACCGTGCCGTCTGCTGCTGGAGAAGCACCTGCCTAGCAGGGGGGAGCACAGATCAGGCTACACGCTCCATGCTCTCAGCGATGTTCTCCATTGCTGCCCCCTGCCGTTCTGAATTGGCAGTCATGTCTTGCTCCCACTCAGTATACTGCAGTTGCGCGCGGCGACCGCGTTGCTGGGCTTGACACCTGCGGGACCCAAGGACCGGGTGTCCTCGCTGTGTTGGCACCGCCCGCGGCTGCACGACTACATGCCCCCGTCAACGTGATGTCCCAGGCACATCAGTGACTGGTGTGGAGGGTGACCCTGCATCCCGATCCACCACGGGCGGAGGTACAAAGACTGTCTGACCCCTCAGTGCAGGTGTCGCGGACAGAGGAGTATCCACATCAGAATCACTCACCCCTGACACATGGACTTGATGCTCATCCAACTCGACATGGACGTCAGAGTCGTCATCAAGGCTGGACTCATAGGCAGCCAGAGACAAGATGGACTGTAGCACTTGGGGGTTTTCGTGGCCTACCACCCCATGACCCCCACTTGTGCCGGGTTGATGTAGTGGTAACAACCCTGTGTCTGGCATGACAACACCATCCTCCGGCTCCATTGCGTCATCATCTGAAAAATATAGAGAAAAAAGGTCACTACATATGTCAGAAGCACACAACACACACACACACCGACAACAAACACATCAGGCAGATATGTGACACACAAAATAGAACCTGGCATGCATGCTGGGTCAACTTTGAATTGCTTCTGTGATCAGACCTGTTGAAAGGTGGCAGTTTGCATAGAAGTGGGTCTATGCAGTGCAGCAAATGTGTATGTCACTCACTACCTACATGTACAAGGACTTCATGGTGTGTGTCAGGAAATGTGAAGGCAGTGCAAGGTCAAATTCAGGCATCACGCTCAATGTGCATTCAATGGGTAGCATATCTACAAGCAAAGCACCCCTCCACCCAAGTGCAAAAGCAGGGATGCCTAGCATGTTATCAAAAGGCTGACCATAGACCTGTGTATTGACAGGCAGTGTTGACTGGCATCAACAGCTTAATGTGATTCAAGTGACAACACTGCAAATGATGATGGGACAGTAAGCAGGTCACATGATGAAACCTCTGGAGGCCGCCCACGTGTGAAGAAGACACTACAACAGTCGGACAGAGTCATTGGCCATTAAACAGGCTGAGGCCTGTGACCCACACAGATTGTCAGACCCTAAACATGTGTGCAACGCAGTACTGAGCCACAGTTGACATGGGAAGGCTGATGAGATGCCATGCAATGTATGTCACCCAGGAGTTGTATTACAGTGATCATCCAGTCAAGGACACGTAGGGGCATGCGTGCAATGCACATGGAGCATGAATGTGCACTCATGTCCCTGCAGGGCATCTGACCTATGCACAGTACAAGTGAGATACCCTGCATCAAGTACTAAGGCTGTACCACACAGCATATGTCTGGCAGATTGTCCGCTGGAAGTTAGCATGTACACAGGAGGCATGAACAGGAAAGTACCCAATGGCAAGATTGAAGCAGACCAGTGCAAAGGTGGAACTGGGGTGCAGAGTGGCAGAGGAGGGGCAAGGGAGCATGCCTACATGGAGTACCCGCATGCAGGCAGAGGACACATGCACGTCAGTCATGCTATGACATTGTGCCTGGGCTGAGAGGAAGGTCACCCCACGCCACATGCAGAAGGGCCAGTGAGCTGGAACATGGACCGGAGGGGTATACTGGTAACCAGCATGTGAGTAGGGTGCAATAGTGGTGATGCGGACAGTCCCCGTCTGCTCCACATGTCCACCATCCAGCAGAGCAGACATGCATCACGGAAGCATTGCATTACTTGCACATCAGAACCATGTACACGTCACATGTAGTGGCAATCATGCACAACACATCCCACAAGTAAAACGCACACGTCCTCAACAAACACGCATCAACACTCACTGGACTGGGCATCAAAGTCCAGCATCTCTCCCACTCCTTCGACCGATTCAGGTGGTATGAACTCCGCAACGAGTGACTCATGCGGAGTGAGCTCTTCCTCCTCTGGTGCAGGCCCACCGCCAGTCACCAGAGTCAAGTTGTAATTTGAGGCACGCTTAGCCTTAGCGCTGCGTTTGAGGTCATTCCAACGCTTTTTGCACTCTTGCGCCATGCGCACCTCATGGCCGAATGAACTGACATGTTCCGCAACTTGCTTCCAGTGGGTGTCACGGTGGGCACCCGTAGTCTGACTATTGGCACCCACTACCATGTCACCGCTGTGGCCCCGCACGTAGTCCACGAGGAAGTCCAGTTCCTGCTTGCAGAAAGGCTTCTTCCTCGACGTGCAGGAGGTCGTGGCTGTGTGTGGGGTCCCAGCCTGTGCTGCAGGTGCAACCTTCCTCCTCTTGGACTGTGGCGCAGACCCTGGCTGGCTAATGCCGCCCTGACCAATATGGCCAGTGGGTTCGGTGGATTGAGCCAAGGGAGTGGCAGGTGGAGGGATGACCAAAGGCCTGACATGTCAGTGGCAGCTGGGTGCCCTCTAATGGACCATGCGCAGCAACATCTGCTGTGGCAGGGTCATTGACCGCAACAGTCCTGGTTGGCAGACACACAACCGGGGTGTTGTTGGGTGCATCTGGTCCTGCACTTGCCAACACCCGGCTGTTCGGGGAAGCAGATGACATAACTGCCCCAGGGACACGTGTCTTGGTCAGAGCAGCCCTGCATGCCCCTACAGTTTCCCTCCTGGCCTGTTGGAAATCTTCCAAGGGCTCCTCAAGTGCCAACGCAGCCTGCGCTGGCAGACCCTGAGCCTGGGTAGCGGTGTCCACAGCTTCACCTGCAGCTACCACTACCCTTGGGCCCGTGGCAGTCGATGGAACGTACTGCCGGGTCACACAGGCGCCAGTGCCAGATGCAGAAGCTGCATCTCCTGGAACCACAGGGGGTGGTGGCATGACTGAACCAACACATGGCACAACATTGTGCTAAAGTGGCGCACCCCTGCCTCTTCCCCCTCTGTGGCAGCCCTGGACACCCTGGAGTCCCCCTACTCCCTGGTCATCATGGCCACGTCCCCGACCACGCCCGCCACGAGGAGTACGCCCAGCTGAGGCGCCCCTAACCTTTGCTGGCCTCCCAACCATGGCACAGTTGTAGTAGTGCCGGCACAGATGGAGTAGTGCCAATGGGAGGTGTACAGCACAATTGACCTGGGCAATTGGGGTGAAGGGGGTGGGAAGCAAGATGTTAACAGCCACCCTGCACCTGCAAGGCTGCATGTGACCCCGGTGATGTAGTGACGGGTCACGCAACGCTCAGGCACCCCAAAACTGCAGTAAAACTGTGCACGCAACCCTGCAGCCTGCATGCGTGGGATCAACCTCCCGCAGTACGCGGTGGCACCCAGTAACACGAATAACGCGTACGCGTGAGACACGCAGGCTACTATGACCTCGAAAATGGGTGCGATACACAGGGGCACCCACAGTGGGAAAAATAGCGTGTGCGACTCACCGTCTGACTAGCGCGATGCAGAAAAACACGTGTAGCCAATACCCCCGCCAAAAGAAGAGATACGTCCTTGATATCTGTGAAGTTGTGATGGCGCGCGAAACAACAGGAAGCAGCAACACACGTCGGTCTCCACGAAAGGCACGTACAGCGAACTGCTGCCCCGCTCACCTTTAACCCGTGCTGAGGGAAACGCCTGCGCGCGTCACGTCACTTACGCACATGGGCCCTTTCCTCGGATTACACGCATTCACACGCCGACGTGCAGTTTTTTCACGCGCGCTGAACCACTATGCTAACGTCACGAGGGAAACGCCTGCGCACACCCGCGCGCGTCACGTCACAGAGGCGCTTACGCTTGAGGGGCCTTTGGTCCAATGAAAGCGCGTACGAGTGCTGACGCGCTTACGCGCTAGGGGCCTTTCCTCTAATCACACGCTGACGTGCACATTTTTCACGTGCCAAATCACTCCGCATCAAGCTGGCCACGCGAAAACACACAGAAGACCATGCTCCTGCCCAAAAGGCCGAATCACTGCCCCACAGAGCCCTGAGCACGCTCCCACCTGCCATCTGCTGCTGCCTGACTGCCTGCTGCGCACGTGCCCTGCTATTTGCTGATTGCACATCAGCCAGGGGTGCATTTGCTGTGACCACGCTTGCTGGAATGAAGACTCCCGACTGGGATCCCATCGCTCCACAGCCCAGCCCCAGGACCCAGTTGCCCACCCACACCTGCCTCTGGGGTTGCCATGTCGGGCACTACACCATCTGGCACCACTGGCAACCCCCAGCCAGAGAGGCAGAGGGGCACCAGCTTCACTGCCACCGAAGTTGGTGTCCTGGTGGAGAAAGTCCTGGGGCAGTATGATGCCCTCTTCGGAACAAGACGCGCCAACAAGGAAGGACCGACTCAGATCTGGACGGACATCGTGACTGCCATCAACGCGGAGGGGGTGGCAGTCCGCGATTTCCAACATGTCAAGAAGCACTGGGAGGACTTCAGGTCCAGGACCCTCAACAAGGCCTGGCGCCTCTTGAAGGCAGCGGATGCTAAGGGGCGCCGGGGCCACCTGGCGGAACATCAGATGAGGGTCCTGGAACGCATATGCCCAGCGCTCCACGTCCAGGTCCTTGAGAGGCAGACCCATCTGGAGTTGAGCGGTAAGTGAACATGCATACTGATTGGAAGCTGTGCGTGTGGTGGTGTACCAGTAGTGTGCAGGTTGTACATGTGGTTTTCTAGGGCCATGTATGGATGTGTATGTACAGGGCTGTGAGGCTGACACATGCAAGTCCTTTCAAGTGTGAGACACATGGATGGTGTATGTGTGGGTAAGCATGCAAGCCAAATGCAGATGTGTGAGCACACATGTTTGGATTACTGTGTATGTCAGTTGGCATGGTTGTGGTGTCACACATGGATGTTGGTTCCAGCTGCATGTATCTGCACCGTGTACATGTGCATGTGTGTCTATTTGACAAGGGTGCAACAGTGATGCAACATGGATGCATGTGACACTGATTTGTGGAAGACTGATTAGCAGATGTGACATGGATGCCGATCTCAACACTGCGACAGTTGGCGGAGGTGTACACATGCATGTAAGTGTGGTGGCGTGCGTGCATGTGTAGTGCACTCCCTGTGTTTCATGTGATGTCTGGCTTACCTTTGGCTGCTCATGCTGTTGTATGTGTATGGATGGTGCTGGCTGTTGCAATATGGCTGTGGAATAGGTCATGTGTGTGAGTCGAAATGACATGTGTGTTGGGGATTGTGATGCCATGTCTGAAGTTTGACAATGCCACTCATGTACAACTGTCATGTGTGCATGAGTCCATTGTACAGTGCCCTGATGCCTGTGTTTTATTTCTCCCTGTCTGCAGTGTCAACTGATGAAGAGGGCGGACAAGGTGCTATGGAGCACACCGGCAGGGATCGCACCGCCAGCCGGAGGCCCGGCTCCCCTCCCAGGTTGTCATCTCGTCGAGGAGTGAGGAGTCCGGTGCCGCATCCCAGGCCGCAGCTTCTGAGGGGAGGTCCAAGAGGCGGAGGTCGGAGTTGGACTCCTCGGCAGCAGAAGGGGCAGCTGAGACCCCACAGGGCCCAATGGAGGAAGATGGCATGGAGTCATCCAGGTTGGTGGGGGGTTTGGTGGAGGAGGAGGCCGTGCAAGGGACAGAGATGGGGTCTGGAGGTGGGGATTCCACTGGTGCTAGTGGTGCAGTGCAGGACCAGGGACACAAGGTAACACAGGCCGCCGCGGAGGTGCCTGTGTGCAATCCTGTCCCTGATCCTGTCACTGCATCATCTTGCACCAGCAGGGATGCCTATGTCCAGACCCGTTCTCAGGGAGGGGATTGGCTTACACCAACTGGCCTTCCTCCCCCTGCGGATGTGGCTATCCGGCACCGGGTTGAGCCTGTCCTGGGTGGGGTGGCGTTGCGTCAACGTGCCATGCGAGGTGACCTGCAGTCTTTTCATGAGGAGACTGCACGTCTTCTTGCATGGCTCGTTGACCGCGGTGACCCCTCCTTAACTGAACCCCCTATGCCCCAGTCATCCTCCATGCCATCTTCCCACCCATGTATCACCTGGGTGCCCTGTGGAGCTGCCTCTGACCCTGCGGCCAGGCTGGTGGACAACAGATCCCTGCCACAGTCGGGAGTCAGACGTCCAGCAGGGGTGGCCACCTCAACAACTGCACCCCAGCTGGAGGAGGATGTGCAGGCAGCAGGAGCCAGGGCACAGGCAGCGGCACAGCAGCAGCAGCAACAAGGTGGGAGCCATGATGGCTCGGGGCCTTCATCATCGGAGGGGCAGGCATCGGCCGGAGGGCAGGAGGACCCTGGACGGGAAGTGTCTTCCGTGTCGCTGCGTTGGGCCATGCGATAGATGCGGAGTGGCAGCGGGCGGAAGAGGCATGGCTCACGATGGTCAGGGCGGAGAACTCCATGAGTAGGGCCCTGAGGTGGGCCGAGTGCCTCGAGGCCATTTGCAGGGACCTGGAGTTCCAGATGTCATCGTCCCTGCGAACCCTCGGGGCCATGGAAGAGGACCGCCTCCGGGACATCGAGCAGGAGTTCGATGATGCCCTGGCCCGGAACATCAACATGTGAGCCGTTGCACTTGCCCGCTGCCCTTGTAAATAGTTATTTGGTTAGTATTAGGTTTCCTTTGGTTTTTTGTTTATTTTGGACCTTTTGGACAATGGACCACATTTTTGTATATAGTTTTTTTATTAGGTAGGAATTTTTGATAGGTTTCATTTCTTCAGTTGGGATCATGGACCCTGGATTGTTCATCTGTATATAGTTAACTGTTGGATTCTACTTTTTTGTTTGGATTTCCCCATGGAGCAATGGTTTTCACTTTTGTTTTCCCCTTGGATTTCATTTTTGGAACTGTGACTTTGGACACCTTTCCTTTGGATTATGATTTGTTGTTTTTCATTATTTTACAGACATGCAGCTTTTCTTTTTTAATTTCCATTGTCGTTTGTTTGATTTTAATTCCATTCATGTTGCTTTTAATGCATTTTTTTCTTCAAACTTCGATGTGTGGTATTATCTCATTGGTTTAATGCATGTCATGATATGGGTTTTGAGATTCACTTGCACCCATTGTGTGTGTGTGAGGGACATGTCTTCATTTACATTCTTGCCATTGGGGTTGTGTCATGTAATTGGCATTTCTATGTGGGTGGATGCAATACTTGGGTGGGTCTTTGGCATGTGGAGGCTGGCCATAAGGGCCAGGGATCGAGATTGTGATGACGTGTTGGCTGGTGGACATATGTCAGGGCCTGCTGGCAGGTGCCCCGCACTGCTGGGGGGTGGGGGTGCAGGGGACATGTGTCAGGGCCTGTTGGCAGGTGCCCCACACTGCTGGGGGGTGGGGGTGCAAGGGGACATTAGTGGGACATGAGTGGGGGCCTGCTGGCAGGTGCCCCGCACTGCTGGGGGGTGGGGGTTCAAGGGGACATGAGTGGGGACCTGCTGGCAGGTACCCCTCAGTGCTGGGGGTGCAAGGGGACATGAGTGGGGGCCTGCTGGCAGGTGCCCCTCAGTTCTGGGGGTTGGGGGTGCAAGGGGACATGAGTGGGGGCCTGCTGGCAGGTGCCCCTCAGTGCTGGGGGTGCAAGGGGACATGAGTGGGGGCCTGCTGGCAGGTGCCCCTCAGTGCTGGGGGTGCAAGGGGACATGAGTGGGGGCCTGTTGGCAGGTGCCCCACACTGCTCGGGGGTGGGTGTGCAAGGGGACATGAGTGGGGGCCTGCTGGCAGGTGCCCTGCACAGCTGGGGGGTGGGAGTGCAAGGGGGTAATGCGTTGGTGATCACTAGTGCAAGGTGACATGTGGCTTGGCTGGGGGGGCATGCTCATGGTGGATGGGCTGCCTGCGGGACATGCCCAGGGGTGCAGGGTAGTCCCCTGTGGTGTGGTCTGCCTGCAGGGGCCGTGGAGGGTGTAGAGGGAACGCCTGGGAGGACCCACACTGCCAATTCACGTGTAGGAATCCCCTGCACCCCCTAAATACACGTACCCCACTCGCACAGGGCCTATCGCGTGTGGAACTTCCCCGCACCCCAGAAATACACGTACCCTGCTGAAATCGCGTGTTAAACTTGCCCACACTCCAGAAATACACATACCCTGCTGCAATCGCATGTGGAACTTCCCGCGCACCCTAGAAATACACGTACCCTGCTGAAATTGTGTGTTAAACTTGCCCGCACCCCAGAAATACACGTACCCTGCTGAAATTGCGTGTTAGACTTCCCCGCACCCCAGGAATACACGTACCCTGCTGAAATCGCATGTTAAACTTGCCCGCACCCCAGAAATACACGTACCCTGCTGCAATCGCATGTGTAACTTCCCGCGCACCCCAGAAATACACTTACCCTGCTAAAATCGCGTGTTAAACACTCCCGCACCCCAGAAATACACGTACCCTGCTGAAATTGCGTGTTAGACTTCCCCGCACCCCAGGAATACACGTACCCTGCTGAAATCGCGTGTTAGACTTCCCCGCACCCCAGGAATACACGTACCCTGCTGAAATCGCGTGTTAAACTTGCCCGCACCCCAGAAATACACGTACCCTCCTGCAATCACGTGTGGAACTTCCTGCGCACGCCAGAAATACACGTACCCTGCTGAAATCGCATGTTAAACTTCCCAGCACCCCAGAAATACACGTGCCCTGCTGAAATCGTGTGTTAGACTTCCCCGCACCCCAGGAATACACGTACCCTGCTGAAATTGCGTGTTAAACTTGCCCGCACCCCAGAAATACACGTACCCTCCTGCAATCACATGTGGAACTTCCTGCGCACCCCAGAAATACACGTACCCTGCTGAAATCGCATGTTAAACTTCCCTGCACCCCAGAAATACACGTACCCTGCTGAAATCGCGTGTTAGACTTCCCCGCACCCCAGGAATACACGTACCCTGCTGAAATCGCGTGTTAGACTTCCCCGCACCCAGGAATACACGTACCCTGCTGGAATCACGTGTTAAACTTGCCTGCACCCCAGAAATACACATAGCCTGCTGAAATCGCGGGTGAAACTTCCCGCGAACCCCAGGAATACACGTTCCCCGCTTGCCGTGTGCTGTGTGGCAGCCCTGTATACTGGCCCAGGGTTAGCGCAGCCCTTTGCGCTGGATTTGGGATTTTGATGGCTGTGCACTCTTCCTTCATGGAGAACTATGAAACACATCACACATTACTGATAGCATTACTCACACAAAACACATTCTCTTGGACAAGGTACATAGGAGACATCCTTTTTTTTAACAATGCAACTTTATTTAAATTGGTTGCAACAGTGTAGTCATACAGTGTTAGAACATGATAGCAGCAAAACAGAGTAGTAGATAGATGACAAAGACAAACCCACGGCCCACCCTCCGTCATACTGATGTTTCACGTGGGCCCCTTGAGGGAGAGGTAGTGTTTAGGAGCCGGTACTACAGTCTTAGGAAGAGTCTCACCAGGCAGGGTTGGAAAGTCAGCACCGGGAAGGCCTGGTCACCTCTTGGAGCGTGCGTTCTAAGGAATTGAGCTCCATTGTGGCCCCTTGTGTGATAGGTGGCTGGGAGATCCAATGTCTGATTTGTGTGTAAGAGAATCTATCGGATTCCAAGAGTGTGAAACCGACTTTGCATTTTTCAAAGGTGAGAGGAGCGCCATTCTCAAAGAGTTGAGAAATCTTACGTAACCCTCCCTGACTGCAATTCTTGAAGTTAGCCGGTAACAGACCAGCGGTAAAGTCAGGGTTCCGAAATACTGGCGAGCGTGGGCTCGTACCTTTGGGAGTCCCTTTTTTTGTAGTGCCCAATCCCAGATTCGCAGGGTGGTTTTGGTTCAGGAGAGAATGGACGCCCAATATTTGTTTGCAGTCACAGAGATGTGTAGCAGGGAGCAGAGCGGGAGAGGGAATCTAGCTTGTTCAATTAGCACCCATTTCGGGGAGTTTGCAGTGCAGGACCATACAAGGATGTTTGCCAATAGTGCTGCCACATAGTAGATGCAGAGCTTAGGAGTACCCATCCCACCCCACTTGGCAGCGCCTGTCATAGCTTTCTGTGGGATTCAAGCTTTCCCCCCTTGCATATGAACCGGGAGACCTGTTTCTGGAGCTGGAGAAGGTGTTTTAGAGGGATTTCCACTGGAAGAGCCGAGCACAGATATAGGAATCTGGGCAATAGGTTTATTTTGAATGCCGTGACTCTTCCCATAAGCAAGATCTCCTGAGCTGCCCCCTCTTGAGATCTGGCTCCTGGTCACTGAAGAGGCGGGCAAAGTCGGCCGTCTATAGGCCTTTAGGGTTTACCTCTATATGTACCCCCAGGTATTTTATCGTATTCGTGCTCCACTCCGGTGGGCAAGCAGGTCATAGTAGGTTAATTGTATCATTAGACATCCCCCAACCCCAGGGCCCTGGATTTAGCATGGTTAATAACAAAGCCTGCAACCTTTTCAAAGGAGTCAAGTTCTGCTAACTCCTTCGGCAAGGAAGGTTGGCTATTAGTAAGGGAAAGCATTACATTTTCCGCATAAAGATGGTCGCCTTTTATTTCCACCCCTTCAATAGAGAAGTTGTTACGGGTTTGTTGGGCAAGCTGCTCCATAATTAGGGTGAAGATTAACAAGGGGGAGTGGGCATCCCTGTCTTGTCCCGCATGAGAGTGGGATGGGGGCTGAAAGTTTCTGGTTTACCTTCAAGACTGTTCTCGGGGACCTGTAGTTAGCTAATAGCATTTTTCAAAATGCTCCGAGAGACAATCGCATGAATGTCCAATCCACCCTGTCAAATGCTTTAGTTGCATCTAGAGAAACTAATGCCAGTTCCCGACGCCCTGTCATTGCCACTTCTTCTAGATTAAGGGATTGCAGAATATTGTCATAAGTGCTTCTCCCTAATGTAAAACCTGTTTGATCAGCGTTAACAATTTTAGGGAGGCCCCTTGTTAGTCTATTAGCCAATGCTTTTGAGTAAATCTTTGCTTCAATATTAAGGAAGCGAGATAAGCCTATATGAGGCTCATTCTCCTGGGTCTTTTCCTGGCTTTAGCAGCAGAATAGTGGTGGATTCCTGCATGGAGGGGGGTTATCATACCTGTCTCCCAAAATGAATTTTGGAGCTCCGTCAGAGGACCCGTGAGGGGGGCCGTAAAAAGTTTGTAGAATTTGGGGAGAAACCATCGGGTCCAGGGACCCTAGCTTCATCTGTGGTAATTGGGAGTCCCAGGGTTTCTCTATATACCTCTGAAAGGCAAAGGGAGTGTGGCATGCACGATATATTGCTCCTGTTGCTCTAATGTTTCAGGAGTGGCTGACATAGTGTTGATTAAGTGTGACGTTGCTAGTTGTAGCTTGGCTTCTTCTGAATATTGAGTGAAGCCATTTGAGTATTTTAGGCCTATAATCAGGTTTCCCCATACAGGCTTTCGTTAGCTTCCTGACCAGGAATTTATTGGCCTTATTGCTGTTGGCATGGTAGCTTTGCTTAGTTCCTATAAGAGTTTGGGCTGTTTCTTCTGCATAATGGCTTCCAGTTTGTTGCAGGCAATTTGTAGGGCTCGAGCTGCTTTCAGAGACCAACCGTTCTTATGGTTTAGTTCGGCTGCCGCAATTTCGTTTTCCAATAGCTCTTTATTTTTGGATCACTGCCTCCTGTAAGCCGCCCCCTGGGCTATCAGTTCCCTCCGATAACCGCTTTCATTGCCTCCCACCTGGTGGCAACCAAAGTAGGACATACAGGGTTATCTTTAAAGTAGTTATGAATAGCTTTGGTTAAAGATCTCTGAGGGCTGTGTTGTTTAGGATTGGGTCATATAGGGACCATCGGGGTCTAGGAGGAAGGTCAGGGATGTGAATTGGGCCATAAGGATGACAGGAGCATGAGCTGATATTATCTTTGGTCCAATACTACGGCATCCTGTGTACGGTAGGAGCTGGGGGCTGGTCAACAAAAGGTCGATGCGGGAGTAAGTGTGGCATACGTGTGAAAAGAATGAGAAGTCCCTTGTTTCTGTGTGTAAAACCCTGCATGAGTCCACCACGCCCAGATATTTGAAAAATTGAAGCAAGCTCAGGGCAATTTTGAAGTGTCTATGTGCCGGTTGGTGGGATTATCAACCTCGGGTCTGAGACCCTCTCATTGGGAGCTTAGACTGAGACCAGGTTATACAATTGGCCAAACAGCTTACCTTTGATGCCAACATATCATCCTTCGGGACCCTTGAGTACCTCCAATTCTGTAAATGCTATGCCTCTTGCCAACAGGATTACTGTGCCGCATTTTTATGGAGCCGCTGGATGCCAGGTGCTGTCTCGGGAAGGAGAGTGGAGAAAATGTGAACACGGGTAATCATGTCTGGTGAGTCCTTTGACCAGGCACCCTTGGGGGGCAGCTGCCTGTGGCTGCAATCTAGAAGCAGCATTGCCTTATCACAATCCGGGAGGAGAGTCTGGAAGAGGACGCTCACATATTCTTTTAAGGTTTGGTCAGTCATCGAGGTAGGTACCCCTTTGATCCTCACGTTATTCCTGCGGGCCCTGTTATCGATATCCTCTTGCTTGAGCATCATCCCCATTTTTCTCTTTCTCTTCCAGCACCTGGAGTTTCCTATGTAAGTCTGTCAGCTGCGTTGCATGGTCCAGAGCCTGGTCTTCTGTTTCTCTGACCCTGTGCTCCAGTTCCTCCATCCAATTATTCAGGCGCTCCACCTTAGAGGAGATTTGTTGTGCAATTCTGGAATTCAATTTTTATATCTGACAGGAGAGATTTTATGTCATCTTTTGTGGCCCATTGCCCTGCCGGTCTCTCGGGCAAATGAGTCAAGGAGCGTCCAGCCTCAGGTTTTTTTCCTTTGTCATGCGGATGTAACAGGGTGGCTATATCTGCAGATTTGTGGGGGTTTTGCTGCTTAGACATTGCAGATGGAGTCAGTGTGACCAGCATTAGTCAGGCAATCCAAGGAACACTGGGCCTGTGATTGCGGCCTTTTATCCCGCTAATCGGCGCTCTTCCTCCTTCCTCTCGGCTCTAGGCTTCCTGCTAGGGAGAAGAAGGCTCCTGCAGTGGGGAGTAGATCAGGGGAGGCCGGGGCATGGTTTATCTAGTCCTGACTTGAGGTCTGGAGTCCCGTTGCATGCGTGCCATTTACAGGGTCAGCAGTTACTCCTACTTGACACTGGTTGTATGCGTTTCAGAGTGCCCATTGGTTGAAGGAGAGAGGGAATCCCCATCAAGCCTGAAAGGAGGGGAAAGCTGGGGGGTCTGGGCGCGTATTCCCCCTGAGTTGCAGGCGGGCTTAGAAGCCTCTCACTGTTGTCCCTCCGGGGCTCGGCAGGTGTGCTGCTGCTCGCAATCAAGCCCGGAGCCCCCCCTCACTCTGATTCCCTTTTCTGGTGGATCCTCCCTCATGGAGCATTCTGAGCCTCCGCTTCCCCTGACTCTGTTCAGCCTCCTCCTTACTATCAGGTCTGCTGCCTCGGTGTGTTGGGGCAGCTGCGAGGGCCTGGCTCTACTTCGCGGTGTTGACAGAGAGACCTGCTGGTGTAAGCTCTCATCAGCTATACCGGGGCTTGTATGCGCCGTGCCTCTCCGCCACTCTCCCAAAACCATCTCTGGATATTCCACCGCTGGTTCCACCAGTTAGCATTGCGGGCTTGGCTTCATGTCGGGCTAAGTTTAACAGGATCCTTGGGTTCTACACAGAGGCTCTCAGCAAAGCGGCCACATTGGTGGCGCTTCAAGCCACGCCCAGGAGACATCCTTTTAATCTGGAAAGATAATGAGGATGCACTATTCACATATATTTATATTTTGAACGGTAAAGAATATGGCATAACTTTTACATGTCATTACAAAACTACTAAAATAGTTTTTGGGGATTTGGAATTCCATATAGAGATTATTCATATCATTTGACTACACTTTACCGAAAGGCTACAGAAGTAAATTCAATACTTCATGCTGAAGTTTGTAAACATAACAATGAGATAAGCAACACCCCTGTAGGTGAATTTATGAGAACAAAAAGAATAAGAAGCAATTCATAATAATACAAAGAAACAGCTATGCAAATTGATAATAGATGTATAGAAAGTTGATTCAATGAGATGGACATTAAGGAAGTTATACTAAAAGTAGAATAATTATGATTTGTCATCATTCCTGAAACTACAATTGTTTAACAAGCACCTGAAAGAATCAAACCCATAACGCAACAGTCTTCAAATAACCAAATATTTGTTAAGATTTTACTCAGACACTGCATTTACTTAAGGTTGATTTTACTCTTTCACAATAATTAGACACACTTCCAACAATGTTTCATGCAAAGGATCAACAATTAAGAACAAAGTAAGTCCCACTTTGTTGTTCCGCACAGAGAAAACTAGAACGTGTTTGGACCAAGATATCAAAGGTTTTTTTAAATGCGGTAGTTGCAGTTTGTGTGACTTTGCAAGAAACAAAGGTCAAGGACTTTTTGTTAATAACTTTCACACCAAATCAAATTATTAATTGAAAAAGTAGTTATGTAATTTACATTGTTCACTGTGTTTGTGAAAAAGACCCCATAAGAATAACAAGAAAGCTCTAACAGTAAGAGGGCACAACAGTAACTACTAGACTTCATGCATTATGCATGACGATATCATCATATCAAACAATAACAAGGAAGCTAGAAATGAAGTGTAAAGGTGCACTCTTGCTGTTTGTGCTAATAAGTTTGTGAAGGATTTAACTAAAATTACCCTTTGTCCTATTGGAATTTAGGTGCTCCTGAGTCGGTCTCGGCTAAAAGACCATAACAAAGTAGAACAAGAGAAACGGTCCACCACTAATCAGTATACAAACACAGGGCACACTTATGTCTGACAAACGTCAGTCGCTATTAGATTCGTTGTTTCAGTAAAAATAATATTTTTTTTTATTATTTTTCATTATATTAGATTTCATTCGAGATAACTATCTCAACTAAATTAAACATGTATATCCTACAGAGGTTAACATTTCACGTACACTTTGTGTAAAGTAAATACATTGTACACAAAGAAATTTAACAATTCATAAACATTATGAGCAAACATGAGAATTTATGACATTCACATTATCTCAGTCAAGAGCATAAGGTTCATAATCTCACAAAACATATGTACGACGCGTTTCGGGACTAGCCCTTCTTCAGGTACAAATTTGAAGCTTTCCTTTTCTTGTAGTCTAAAATACAAATAAGAAAATATCAGGCTTATATTTAGTTTTCAAATATATATTGGATTTTAACAATAGACATAGTCGAAAGTCAAAAGGTACATAACTGACCTGTGTTACAAGGGTACCAATGAAAACTGGACCGAATTAGATGGCATCAGAAGTTGATAAGGTCTTCTAGATGTTAGTTTGTAAATCGGGCTGATACCTAATAGAGAATTGCATTTTTACAAAAACTCATCATGAGTCTTATATGTTCAAAAAACTGCGAGTGGGACCGAGTCGCTCGAAAGAAGCGCTGGGTCCCACTCCACGGTTATGTCATCTGTTATTTCAAAAACAAAACATTTGTCTCACCATATTCCTATGTAATATTTGGTTGAGTGCGGAGATTTCAGTGCACAGAACGTCACTTGTAAAGTTCGGCTACATGTCAATAGTGGTAATGTTCGTTTTTGCCTTGCGATTCTATCCACAACAACGCTCTCTGAAAGGTGAAAATAAATGTTGATTACGATATTATCACAACTACTCTAGGCATTGCATTGTGGCTACTGTGCCATGTCGTTGCACCCGTTTGATAAACGGTCAACTTACTTGTATTGCTTGATAGTCACAGACGGCTGAAAATAGAAGTCGTCTTCATGTCGCAAATGCGATAAAGCAGTAGAAGTTCAGCTATCTGCTCAAACCAAAAGGCACTGTGTTTGTTCTTCCTTATTCCTGCACTGCTTCACGTGATCCTTTCCTTTCCGGGGGAGACGCATGGGCGTTTTCGCTGTTGATAGAGAGACGTAGGTTGCTGCGCAACCGAGAGGGTTGTTGGGTAATTGAAACCCAACTCCTAACCTTGTCGATGCGGAGAGCCATTTTGGAATGTCCTGCCACATAACGAAACTCAATGTATTGAAGACGTTGAAATGTGTAGATGTTGATAAAAAGCGCACTGAATTCGAGATTGCTACTTGCTATAACCAAATATTCCCGACTGATATAATTAAGTTCACCGTCGGTGTTGTTAAGTTTCAAATGTATGGAGTTCAATCATTTACAGGTGACAGCTCATGTCCCAATCAACGTTCATTCCTTTTGGATACATTGATTTTAGTTTGTCAATCCAGTATAATTCACGCTGTAACAGAGTTTTAGCCAGATTGCCCCCTCTCCTTGGTAGAATTACCTGCTCCAAAATGATGAATTTGATTTGGGCAATAGTGTGAGATTCCTTTAAAAAATGTTGTGCTACTGGTGAGCGTTCGTTTTTAAGTCTGATATTAGACTTGTGTTCAGACCAACGAGTTTTTGCTTTTCTCGTTGTCATCCCTACGTAAAAAATTCCACAGGGACATTTTATGCCATAAATAATGTTTTTTGAATCACATGTGGTTGTATGACGTAGCTGGATCTTGTTTCCCCTATACGGATGATTCAAATATTCACCTTTGATCAGATTGTTGCAATTATTGCAATTATTGCAAGGCAGGGTCCCCTTAAAGGTTTGCTTAGTTGTTCTTTTAGCAGCAAAATCCGCTTTAGTCAAGTTGTCTTTTATTGACCTACTCTTGCTGTATGCAAACAGAGGTGGAGATGGAAAGAGTTCAGCCAATGTTGGATCCAATGATAACATTTTCCAATGCTTTTTCACAATATTCTTAATTTTCATGCTTTGATTCGAATAAGTGGTCACAAATACTAGACTTTCTGTTTTTTTCTTTTGATGTGATTTCAGAGCTTCCTGTCTTTGGATCTGTGTAGCTTTCATGGCACTTTCATTTACTTTTATACAATCATATCCTCTCAATTCGAATTTTTTGGCTAAATCTTGAGACTTGTTTATGTAATCTGTTTCATCTGAGATAATTCTACGATATCTCAGGAATTGGCTCAGCGGAATACTTGAAATTGTGTTCCTTGGATGAAAACTTCTTACGTGTAGCAAACTATTTCTGTCTGTTTCTTTGGTAAAGATCGTTGTACATAAATTCCCATTTTTAATGTAGACTCTCACATCTAGAAAGTCAATCGATGTCTTACTCATTTTTGAGGTGAATTTGATCCTCGGGGCCATTGTGTCCATAAATCCAAAAAAGTTTTGTAATTCTTCCATTGAACCTTCCCAGATACCAAAAAGGTCATCAATGTATCTTACAAAAATTTTTAAATGCTGGTTCCATTTGCTATTATTGATCACATTTTTGTCTTCTAAATATGCCATGTATGTATTGGCATAAGTAGGCGCCATCGAGGCCCCCATTGATGTTCCGGAAATCTGGACAAAATACCTTTTCTCAAACATGAAAAAATTATTGTTCAACACGATCTTCAGTAGTTTCAAGACAAAAAGACAATCTGCAGGACATGTTTCTGTCGTATTAAGAAGTAGCCATTCCATAGCTTCAAGTCCTCCATGATGTGTGATATTTGTGTAGAGGCTAGCTACATCCACAGTAAACAGAATATTGGTTGCTTCATTGAATTGAATATTCTGTAATTTGATTAAGAATTCATTTGTGTCTTTTATGAATGTTAGAAATTTGCGTGTCAGCGGCTGTACCACGCTGTCGATATATTGAGCTAAAGGTTCTAGCAAACTGTTAGTAGCAGCTATAATAGGTCTCCCTGGTGGGTCCAACAGATTCTTGTGTATCTTTGGGAGAGTATATATGACTGCCATCGATGGATGAAGGTTGGTAAGAAATTGTTTAGTTCGATGACTGATGAATTTTTCTGTTACTGCTTCTTCCAGCACCAATGCAATAACACTGCGCACAGCTTCAGTTGGATCCGCAAAGACCTCCAGAAATATTTCCGAATCACGTAATTGATTTTCAATTTCCCTCTTGTATTTATTTGTATCCATTATGACAAGAGCACCGCCCTTATCGGCTGGTTTAATGGTTAATTCCGGATTACTCCACAGGCGGTCTAATACTTGTTGTTCTCTATGCGAAAAGTTGGTGTGAGATTTCTTCCGGAAGTTGATTTTAGATAAATCATTTAACACTTGTTTTTGAAATGAATCTAGGATGGTGTTTTGAATTGGAGGTATAAAAGTGTTGGTTGGTCTCATTTCAATGTATCCAGATTCAGTTGTCTGTGTTTCTTCAATTATGTTGGATTCAAAGAAGACTTTGAGTTTCATTTTTCTTGCTAGTTTAAAGAAACTGATCTTTTCTTTCAACAAGGTACTATTATGTTGAGGTACAAAAGACAAACCTTTCTGTAATGTCTGTTTCTCAAAATTAGTCAAAATGTGATTTAAAATGTTAATCACTAAATTTTCTTTGGACGTAGTGTCTCTTTCCTTGGTAAGTTTTTTCTTTTTACTTCTTCGAGTCGCGCCCGTTCTAAAAAAGATGTTGGAGTTGGTAGAATTGTGCTTGATGAACTTGCAACTTGTGAGTCAACTACGAGATTCGATAACAGTTCTGAAGCTCTAGTGTCAGCTTCTCCACTTGAGGCGTCTGATGATGTATTTTCTGGATTTGAGGCCGTTTATTTCTTGGATATGTGGGACCATCCGTTTTAGACTGATCTCTTTGGTGATAGTACTCTTTCCAATTGTACACGATGTCCAATTTGTAATCAAGGGTGTCTCGCCTGAACTTCCGAATTTGTTTAGATTCCAATTCACTCTTGTAGTTGTCTAGTTTAGAGTTTGTTTCTTCTAATAACAAGGTTAATTCTTCCTTATTAACAAAAGTTGTCAGCTGGGTTTTAATAATTTCTATTTCACCATCAATCGATTTAAGAGATTTCGAAAGTTCTTCTATTGTAAGAATAATCAGATCCAAAGAACATTTATTAAGAATCTTCCTCCATCTTTTGACGAACTCTGGGCTGTCTTTACACAGTGTAGGTTCCAAATCAATGCGAAATCCCCTGGGAATACGTTGAGCTCTAAAATATTGGGATAATGTGGTAGCGTGGAGTTTTTGGCTAATTTCTCTTCTGATCAATCGTTCTAATTGGGTAACTAATTCTTCCGGTTTATTGGCTGTGCCCAAGTCACGGTCAGTAGTTTTAATCAGATTCAAAATTCTCAATGCTTCTTCATCAGTGAAGCCAAGTGTTTCAGCTCTATTGGTGGTAAGGGATTCAATTTTAGAAAATGACATACCTCAAGATGTTAAATAAGTCGGTGCAACCTCTAAGATTGCAATAGCCTCAACACAAAGGTAGAAATGAAGTGTAGAGGTGCACTCTTGTTGTTTGTGCTAATAAGTTTGTAAAGGATTTAACTAAAATTACCCTTTGTCCTATTGGAATTTAGGTGCTCCTGAGTCGGTCTCGGCTAAAAGACCATAACAAAGTAGAACAAGAGAAACGGTCCACCACTAATCGGTGGACAAACACAGGGCACACTTATGTCTGACAAACGTCAGTCGATATTAGATTCGTTGTTTCAGTAAAAATAATATTTTTTTATTATTTTTAATTATATTAGATTTCATTCGAGATAACTATCTCAACTAAATTAAACATGTATATCCTACAGAGATTAACATTTCACGTACACTTTGTGTAAAGTAAATACATTGTACACAAAGAAATCTAACAATTCATAAACATTATGAGCAAACATGAGAATTTATGACATTCACATTATCTCAGTCAGGAGCATAAGGTTCATGATCTCACAAAACATATGTACGACCCGTTTCGGGACTAGCCCTTCTTCAGGTACAAATTTGAAGCTTTCCTTTTCTTGTAGTCTAAAATACAAATAAGAAAATATCGGGCTTATATTCAGTTTTCAAATATATATTGGATTTTAACAATAGACATAGTCGAAAGTCAAAAGGTGCATAACTGACCTGTGTTACAAGGGTACCAATGAAAACTGGACCGAATTAGATGGCATCAGAAGTTGTTAAGGTCTTGAGGTTGATTTTACTCTTTCACAATAATTAGACACACTTCCAACAATGTTTCATGCAAAGGATCAACAATTAAGAACAAAGTAAGTCCCACTTTGTTGTAACTGCACAGAGAAAACTAGAACGTGTTTGGACCAAGATATCAAAGGTTTTTTTAAATGCGGTAGTTGCAGTTTGTGTGACTTTGCAAGAAACAAAGGTCAAGGACTTTTTGTTAATAACTTTCACACCAAATCAAATTATTAATTGAAAAAGTAGTTATGTAATTTACATTGTTCACTGTGTTTGTGAAAAAGACCCCATAAGAATAACAAGAAAGCTCTAACAGTAAGAGGGCACAACAGTAACTACTAGACTTCATGCATTATGCATGACGATATCATCATATCAAACAATAACAAGGAAGCTAGAAATGAAGTGTAAAGGTGCACTCTTGCTGTTTGTGCTAATAAGTTTGTGAAGGATTTAACTAAAATTACCCTTTGTCCTATTGGAATTTAGGTGCTCCTGAGTCGGTCTCGGCTAAAAGACCATAACAAAGTAGAACAAGAGAAACGGTCCACCACTAATCAGTATACAAACACAGGGCACACTTATGTCTGACAAACGTCAGTCGCTATTAGATTCGTTGTTTCAGTAAAAATAATATTTTTTTTTATTATTTTTCATTATATTAGATTTCATTCGAGATAACTATCTCAACTAAATTAAACATGTATATCCTACAGAGGTTAACATTTCACGTACACTTTGTGTAAAGTAAATACATTGTACACAAAGAAATTTAACAATTCATAAACATTATGAGCAAACATGAGAATTTATGACATTCACATTATCTCAGTCAAGAGCATAAGGTTCATAATCTCACAAAACATATGTACGACGCGTTTCGGGACTAGCCCTTCTTCAGGTACAAATTTGAAGCTTTCCTTTTCTTGTAGTCTAAAATACAAATAAGAAAATATCAGGCTTATATTTAGTTTTCAAATATATATTGGATTTTAACAATAGACATAGTCGAAAGTCAAAAGGTACATAACTGACCTGTGTTACAAGGGTACCAATGAAAACTGGACCGAATTAGATGGCATCAGAAGTTGATAAGGTCTTCTAGATGTTAGTTTGTAAATCGGGCTGATACCTAATAGAGAATTGCATTTTTACAAAAACTCATCATGAGTCTTATATGTTCAAAAAACTGCGAGTGGGACCGAGTCGCTCGAAAGAAGCGCTGGGTCCCACTCCACGGTTATGTCATCTGTTATTTCAAAAACAAAACATTTGTCTCACCATATTCCTATGTAATATTTGGTTGAGTGCGGAGATTTCAGTGCACAGAACGTCACTTGTAAAGTTCGGCTACATGTCAATAGTGGTAATGTTCGTTTTTGCCTTGCGATTCTATCCACAACAACGCTCTCTGAAAGGTGAAAATAAATGTTGATTACGATATTATCACAACTACTCTAGGCATTGCATTGTGGCTACTGTGCCATGTCGTTGCACCCGTTTGATAAACGGTCAACTTACTTGTATTGCTTGATAGTCACAGACGGCTGAAAATAGAAGTCGTCTTCATGTCGCAAATGCGATAAAGCAGTAGAAGTTCAGCTATCTGCTCAAACCAAAAGGCACTGTGTTTGTTCTTCCTTATTCCTGCACTGCTTCACGTGATCCTTTCCTTTCCGGGGGAGACGCATGGGCGTTTTCGCTGTTGATAGAGAGACGTAGGTTGCTGCGCAACCGAGAGGGTTGTTGGGTAATTGAAACCCAACTCCTAACCTTGTCGATGCGGAGAGCCATTTTGGAATGTCCTGCCACATAACGAAACTCAATGTATTGAAGACGTTGAAATGTGTAGATGTTGATAAAAAGCGCACTGAATTCGAGATTGCTACTTGCTATAACCAAATATTCCCGACTGATATAATTAAGTTCACCGTCGGTGTTGTTAAGTTTCAAATGTATGGAGTTCAATCATTTACAGGTGACAGCTCATGTCCCAATCAACGTTCATTCCTTTTGGATACATTGATTTTAGTTTGTCAATCCAGTATAATTCACGCTGTAACAGAGTTTTAGCCAGATTGCCCCCTCTCCTTGGTAGAATTACCTGCTCCAAAATGATGAATTTGATTTGGGCAATAGTGTGAGATTCCTTTAAAAAATGTTGTGCTACTGGTGAGCGTTCGTTTTTAAGTCTGATATTAGACTTGTGTTCAGACCAACGAGTTTTTGCTTTTCTCGTTGTCATCCCTACGTAAAAAATTCCACAGGGACATTTTATGCCATAAATAATGTTTTTTGAATCACATGTGGTTGTATGACGTAGCTGGATCTTGTTTCCCCTATACGGATGATTCAAATATTCACCTTTGATCAGATTGTTGCAATTATTGCAATTATTGCAAGGCAGGGTCCCCTTAAAGGTTTGCTTAGTTGTTCTTTTAGCAGCAAAATCCGCTTTAGTCAAGTTGTCTTTTATTGACCTACTCTTGCTGTATGCAAACAGAGGTGGAGATGGAAAGAGTTCAGCCAATGTTGGATCCAATGATAACATTTTCCAATGCTTTTTCACAATATTCTTAATTTTCATGCTTTGATTCGAATAAGTGGTCACAAATACTAGACTTTCTGTTTTTTTCTTTTGATGTGATTTCAGAGCTTCCTGTCTTTGGATCTGTGTAGCTTTCATGGCACTTTCATTTACTTTTATACAATCATATCCTCTCAATTCGAATTTTTTGGCTAAATCTTGAGACTTGTTTATGTAATCTGTTTCATCTGAGATAATTCTACGATATCTCAGGAATTGGCTCAGCGGAATACTTGAAATTGTGTTCCTTGGATGAAAACTTCTTACGTGTAGCAAACTATTTCTGTCTGTTTCTTTGGTAAAGATCGTTGTACATAAATTCCCATTTTTAATGTAGACTCTCACATCTAGAAAGTCAATCGATGTCTTACTCATTTTTGAGGTGAATTTGATCCTCGGGGCCATTGTGTCCATAAATCCAAAAAAGTTTTGTAATTCTTCCATTGAACCTTCCCAGATACCAAAAAGGTCATCAATGTATCTTACAAAAATTTTTAAATGCTGGTTCCATTTGCTATTATTGATCACATTTTTGTCTTCTAAATATGCCATGTATGTATTGGCATAAGTAGGCGCCATCGAGGCCCCCATTGATGTTCCGGAAATCTGGACAAAATACCTTTTCTCAAACATGAAAAAATTATTGTTCAACACGATCTTCAGTAGTTTCAAGACAAAAAGACAATCTGCAGGACATGTTTCTGTCGTATTAAGAAGTAGCCATTCCATAGCTTCAAGTCCTCCATGATGTGTGATATTTGTGTAGAGGCTAGCTACATCCACAGTAAACAGAATATTGGTTGCTTCATTGAATTGAATATTCTGTAATTTGATTAAGAATTCATTTGTGTCTTTTATGAATGTTAGAAATTTGCGTGTCAGCGGCTGTACCACGCTGTCGATATATTGAGCTAAAGGTTCTAGCAAACTGTTAGTAGCAGCTATAATAGGTCTCCCTGGTGGGTCCAACAGATTCTTGTGTATCTTTGGGAGAGTATATATGACTGCCATCGATGGATGAAGGTTGGTAAGAAATTGTTTAGTTCGATGACTGATGAATTTTTCTGTTACTGCTTCTTCCAGCACCAATGCAATAACACTGCGCACAGCTTCAGTTGGATCCGCAAAGACCTCCAGAAATATTTCCGAATCACGTAATTGATTTTCAATTTCCCTCTTGTATTTATTTGTATCCATTATGACAAGAGCACCGCCCTTATCGGCTGGTTTAATGGTTAATTCCGGATTACTCCACAGGCGGTCTAATACTTGTTGTTCTCTATGCGAAAAGTTGGTGTGAGATTTCTTCCGGAAGTTGATTTTAGATAAATCATTTAACACTTGTTTTTGAAATGAATCTAGGATGGTGTTTTGAATTGGAGGTATAAAAGTGTTGGTTGGTCTCATTTCAATGTATCCAGATTCAGTTGTCTGTGTTTCTTCAATTATGTTGGATTCAAAGAAGACTTTGAGTTTCATTTTTCTTGCTAGTTTAAAGAAACTGATCTTTTCTTTCAACAAGGTACTATTATGTTGAGGTACAAAAGACAAACCTTTCTGTAATGTCTGTTTCTCAAAATTAGTCAAAATGTGATTTAAAATGTTAATCACTAAATTTTCTTTGGACGTAGTGTCTCTTTCCTTGGTAAGTTTTTTCTTTTTACTTCTTCGAGTCGCGCCCGTTCTAAAAAAGATGTTGGAGTTGGTAGAATTGTGCTTGATGAACTTGCAACTTGTGAGTCAACTACGAGATTCGATAACAGTTCTGAAGCTCTAGTGTCAGCTTCTCCACTTGAGGCGTCTGATGATGTATTTTCTGGATTTGAGGCCGTTTATTTCTTGGATATGTGGGACCATCCGTTTTAGACTGATCTCTTTGGTGATAGTACTCTTTCCAATTGTACACGATGTCCAATTTGTAATCAAGGGTGTCTCGCCTGAACTTCCGAATTTGTTTAGATTCCAATTCACTCTTGTAGTTGTCTAGTTTAGAGTTTGTTTCTTCTAATAACAAGGTTAATTCTTCCTTATTAACAAAAGTTGTCAGCTGGGTTTTAATAATTTCTATTTCACCATCAATCGATTTAAGAGATTTCGAAAGTTCTTCTATTGTAAGAATAATCAGATCCAAAGAACATTTATTAAGAATCTTCCTCCATCTTTTGACGAACTCTGGGCTGTCTTTACACAGTGTAGGTTCCAAATCAATGCGAAATCCCCTGGGAATACGTTGAGCTCTAAAATATTGGGATAATGTGGTAGCGTGGAGTTTTTGGCTAATTTCTCTTCTGATCAATCGTTCTAATTGGGTAACTAATTCTTCCGGTTTATTGGCTGTGCCCAAGTCACGGTCAGTAGTTTTAATCAGATTCAAAATTCTCAATGCTTCTTCATCAGTGAAGCCAAGTGTTTCAGCTCTATTGGTGGTAAGGGATTCAATTTTAGAAAATGACATACCTCAAGATGTTAAATAAGTCGGTGCAACCTCTAAGATTGCAATAGCCTCAACACAAAGGTAGAAATGAAGTGTAGAGGTGCACTCTTGTTGTTTGTGCTAATAAGTTTGTAAAGGATTTAACTAAAATTACCCTTTGTCCTATTGGAATTTAGGTGCTCCTGAGTCGGTCTCGGCTAAAAGACCATAACAAAGTAGAACAAGAGAAACGGTCCACCACTAATCGGTGGACAAACACAGGGCACACTTATGTCTGACAAACGTCAGTCGATATTAGATTCGTTGTTTCAGTAAAAATAATATTTTTTTATTATTTTTAATTATATTAGATTTCATTCGAGATAACTATCTCAACTAAATTAAACATGTATATCCTACAGAGATTAACATTTCACGTACACTTTGTGTAAAGTAAATACATTGTACACAAAGAAATCTAACAATTCATAAACATTATGAGCAAACATGAGAATTTATGACATTCACATTATCTCAGTCAGGAGCATAAGGTTCATGATCTCACAAAACATATGTACGACCCGTTTCGGGACTAGCCCTTCTTCAGGTACAAATTTGAAGCTTTCCTTTTCTTGTAGTCTAAAATACAAATAAGAAAATATCGGGCTTATATTCAGTTTTCAAATATATATTGGATTTTAACAATAGACATAGTCGAAAGTCAAAAGGTGCATAACTGACCTGTGTTACAAGGGTACCAATGAAAACTGGACCGAATTAGATGGCATCAGAAGTTGTTAAGGTCTTGAGGTTGATTTTACTCTTTCACAATAATTAGACACACTTCCAACAATGTTTCATGCAAAGGATCAACAATTAAGAACAAAGTAAGTCCCACTTTGTTGTAACTGCACAGAGAAAACTAGAACGTGTTTGGACCAAGATATCAAAGGTTTTTTTCAAATGCGGTAGTTGCAGTTTGTGTGACTTTGCAAGAAACAAAGGTCAAGGACTTTTTGTTAATAACTTTCACACCAAATCAAATTATTAATTGAAAAAGTAGTTATGTAATTTACATTGTTCACTGTGTTTGTGAAAAAGACCCCATAAGAATAACAAGAAAGCTCTAACAGTAAGAGGGCACAACAGTAACTACTAGACTTCATGCATTATGCATGACGATATCATCATATCAAACAATAACAAGAAAGCTCCCAGACTAACAATTTGGATGCTTTTAGTGGTGTGTTGTCACAGCTTTACAGACCAAGGAGGACAGAGGTAGAATATTTTACATTCCTTATGAGTAAGCATTGTTTATTATGATCAAGATATACAATAAAATCTTTACATATGTAATATCACCATAAATTGGGAAAACGATATCTTCCAAAAAATCATTTTTTTTTTATACAGATGAATCCTCACGGGAGATATATTTACATTGCAATGTGAAGCTTTTCCGAACTCCAATTCAGTAACCAACCAATGTCATTGAGGATCATTTTTTCCATTAGTGAATTATAGGGCAGCAGTTTCTGCCCTATAGTTGAGGCAAGTCAGACTCCCATAGGAACCCCTCAAAATTCTATAGTTAATAACTTTTGATTCGAGTGACTGATTTGACAGAAATGTTGAAAGTGATTAAAGACTTGCGCCCCCAGACTGCAACGTTTTGTAAAGATTTGTTAAACCAACTTGGGGATGAAGCGTTGACTCGCGATCCATGTGTGGTTTGGTTTATTCCGTGCAGCAGTTTTCAAAATATTTGACGGAAAAGGGGTTGCCCTCTTCTCAAAAATAGATAGCTATATCTCAGGGATTTATCAAAAACCGGGTGTTTTTAGAAATGAAACAGCAGCCCTCTTGTTTTTCTCTCGATGCGAGAGATAACTGCGGCTACAGCCGAGGATATGGGAAAATGAAAAGCAGGAAAAAGCTATTTGCAGGTTAAAAAACATTAAAATCCCATCAGACTAGAGGTAAGGGGGTTGGCTAGAGGGCCCCAAATTTGAGAGTTGGAGGGGGTCTACAGACTGAGTTTGCAACACAAAGCTTTCTATAGCCTCGGCTATAGCCTCAAATAGCCGACATCACAAAGCAAACTGCGTCACAGAAACACTGTATGTTGCGGGGGGAAAGGGAGAGGTTAGGGGAGTTGAAGAGACCATCTAGGGGGTGGGGGGAGCTCACACATATGAGGGGGCACTTGGTGGGGGCCTGGGTGGGGCAGGAAAGCATTATTCCAGTGTTTTTCCGATATTTGAGGCTATAAAGGACTACGTATAGCCGAGGGAATGTGTAGTTCTGCACCCGCGGTTGCAGTTGTTTTTTATTTTTTGGGAAAGATATTTTTACAGCTATAGTGACATTGGGGTGAAAAATCAATGGCCAGCCCTGGCCAGTTTTACGATTGCCATCCAGGTCTCCCATCCATAAAGTAACCAGGACAGACCCTGCTTAGTTCAAAGTGAGGAAGGGGCCAGCCTCCTCAGGACATGTTTCCTTATAAATGAGCCAAAGTTACAAGACCACTTAGAACGTGCCGGCCCTTTCAGGTTTTTAAGCCAAGAAGGTTCTGTCCAGATTTTGAAGTTAAGCAGGGTCAGTCCTGGTTACTGTATGGATGGGCAACCGAATGAGCATCCGAATAGTTTTTTTTCCAAAACCGTGTAACTGTTAGTCCATGAACGTTTTGCACTCAGAGGTAATTTTTGACCTTTTGCTGAATAGCATTCTGGTATTTGTAGTCTCCCAGGCAATAATGTTTAAAAAAATAGATATTTTTTTCCATCCTGGCAGTAACTGGGACAAACCCTGCTTAGCTTCAAAGTGAGGAAGGGGTCACCCTCCTAAGGTCATGTTGCCTAATAAATGAGACCACCTTACAAGACCCTTTAGAGAAACATGGCCTAAGGGGGCTGGATCCTTCCTCGCTTTGAAACTAACCAGGGTCGGTCCCGGTTACTGCATGGATGGGAGACAGTCAACAGTCCTGAATCCTGTGTGTTTTCTTAGTTTTAAATATCTCATAACACACAGCATCCACATTATTATTTTTTAAACCATGCTACTTCCGGCCCTTGAAACGTTTGCACCATGAGACAATTTTTCTGCCTTTTGCTGAATTGTGTTCTGGTATTTGCAGTCAAGATGGGGAGGGGGGAAGAATGTCACAATTACACTTTTTGCCTAACATAGTTCTACAGGGATTTATATATTTGAGTGGCACTATAGTATGCATACGTTTCAAGTTAGCTTTATAAAGCAGAGTATTGTTGAAAGCAAGACATTGGTGTGAGGAGGGGAAATGATGAGAGGGCAAGTAAGTCATGAGTATTTGCCCACAATGTGGCAAGAGAATTTGCAATGTTGGACACTGGTGCAGTTATTTTCCCTGAATTGTGGCTGTTTTTCAGGGCACCAGTAAAGGACACATGTAGGTGGACAGCGTCACTTTTTTCAGAGGACGGATGCAACCCCTTGGGATTTTTTGAGGTTGGCAAGCTTGCTCAAGTATTTGGATACCATGATTTTACTCAGGTTGTCATGTTCCCATTACAGATGCTTACTCACAAGACCACAAGCACTTGTTTTGCATTGGGATTTAGTTTTCCAGGGAATATTTCATGACAGATTGCTGGGTTTAAAAGGTGAGCACCTTTTACGCTTTGTCAGCATATGTATTGGAACATGTCCTCTCTCAGGTTATTTTTCTGGTGTTCATTACTTTTTTTTAAAGTTCAATGCTATTTTGTCTTGCACAATTTAGTCTAAGAAGTAGGTTTAACAACTACATTTGTATATTTCACTTTAAGATATATGTCCACTTACTGTGTATCTAGTCATAGGAGCCAGCTTTTGATTTTCTCTATGGGGCAAAAGCAGCATATGTTATTCTTTCAGCTGGTATTCCTTTTCCCTTGTACATGCTGCTTAATGCGGTAAGTTGGGGTTGTGTGATGTATCACAACTGTCACCAAGAGACCAGCCATAAAACAAGGGGCTTGTAGCACGCTGCTTTACCAAAGTGTGTGATCCTCTGCAAATAATGTAATCGCACAGGGCATTAACTAAAAACATTTGGAGTTCTCAAAGCATTCAATCCTTTATACATAATTAAAAACAAATAGATATGTTTACAGCTACAGTGACACTGGTGGTGAAAGATCACTGGTGCCCTGGGCCTCCTATCCATGCAGTAACCAGGATTGACCCTCCTTAGCTTCAAAGCGAGGAAAAGGCCAGCCCCCTAAGGCCATGGTGCCTAATAAGTGAGGCAAAGTTACAAGACCACTTAGAGTGACATAGCCTGAGGGGGCCTGACCTTTCCTCACTTTGAAGCTAAGCAGGTTTCATTCTGGTTACTGCATGGATGGGAGTCCACTGTCTTGTTCTGTGTTTCCTTTGTTTTAAATATCTCATAACACACTAAGAAAACATGTGGCATCCACTTTTTCTTTTAAAACCATGCTACTGTCACTCCTTGAAGGTATTGCACTCAGAGACAATTTGTTTTCCTTTTGCTGAATTGAATTCTGGGATTTGAAGTCTGCCAGTCAAGAGGGGTTTGGGGGGGGGATAATGGCACCATTTTACTCCTTTTGCCTAACATAGTTCAATAAAGATTAACATATTTGAGTGACACTATGGAATGTGTGCCTTTCAAGTTATCTTTATAAAGCAGAGTATTGTTGAAAGCCAGACATGAAGGTCAAGAGGGGAAATGATGAGAGGGCAAGTAAGTCATGAATATTTGCCCATTGTGGGGCACAAGTAAAGGACACATGTGGGTGAAGAGCATATTTATATTTCAGAGGGCAGACCCAACCCATAGGGTTTTTTGAGGTTGGCAAGCTTGCTCAAGTATTTGACTACCATGATTTTACACAGGTTGTCAGGTTCCCAGTGCAGACGCTTAACCACAAGACCACAGGCGCTTGTTTCATATTTAGATTTTGTTTAACAGAGAATATTTCACAACAGATTGCTGGGATTAAAAGGTGAGCACCTTTCACACTTTTGCCAGCATATTTGATGGAACATTTGCACGCTCAGGTTATTTTTCTGGTGTTCAATACTTTTTTATAAAGTACAATGCTATTTTGTCTTGCACACTTTCTTCTAAGGTGAAAGTAAAATAAACTACTTTTGCATATTTCACTTTAAGATATAAATTCACTTACTGTGCATATATTCATGGTGCCAGCTTTTGATTTTTGCTATGGGTGTAGAAAGTACCTGGGCATATGTTATTCTTGCAGCCGGTCATTTTGCTTAAACGTGGTTAGTTCGGGTCATGCAACGTATCACAACAGTCACCAAAATACTGGCAATAAAACAAGGGGCTTGGAGCAATCTGCTTAACCAAAGTGTGTGGGCCATGACAAATAATGTAATCTCACTGCGCATTGCTTAAAAACATTGTGAGATCTCAAAGGCTGCAATCTTTTATACATAACAATACCACTGTCAAAACTGGACAAAATCTGTTTGTGATTGGTGAATGTCGTTGAGCAATGGGTTGCAAGGGTTTTAAAATACAGAGTGGCCGTGCCCACTGGCCATGGCCACAGGCCATGGCTAGTGGTTTTGTATTGTCCAGCCGTGCCCACCAGCCTTGGTCGAAGGCCATGGCTAGTGGTCTGGTAGTGTCTTAAAATGGACAGTGGGCACTGCCAAAGGCTGTGCGCAATGACCATGGCCAAAGACTATGATACTGGTCTGGAAGCATTATAAAAATCTGTGGAATAACAAAACCCTTGAAAGTCAAGGAAAAGAACTTTAGTTGAAGGGACGGTAAGGTGAGCAATACATTGTAACTAACAAAACCTTTGAAATTCTAGGAAAACACCTTAGTTGCAGGGACGTTAAGGTGATAACTTAATGCTACAAAACCCCTTGAAATTCAACTATGGCCACCTTAACGTTGTGCCCCCTGTTGCGCAGCCTATGATCACAATGATGACATCACAGAGCACGGTATTTGAAGGTGCATTGTATGTACTATGGTTTAATTCTATTGTGGTGGTTGTGGCCAGTGGCCAGATTCTTGGGGCCATGGCCATGGACTTTGGCCCCAAGAATCTGCCCACTGGCTACAACCACCACAGTAGTAACATATGTGTATAGTAATCATAGTTAATGTAGCGGGAGTATAAAGTGTTTATAATATGGTTGAATGAAATAATTGAAAGTATATGGTACTTATGATTGTTGTACAATTGAGGATAGTGCTTATAGAACATGTATTTGATTATATTTGGCATGGTTACTTAGTTCCATAATGTTATGAAGCTGGGATCTCTGGTTCATTTTGTGAGGAAAACAACTGTGTAATTTGTTAAGCAGGATAGTTTAAAAGCTTTAATTGTATACAATTTTACATATACATTTACTTTTTAGATGACACACTGCTGTTGTATTGACATTAGACAATTATTGGGTAATTTGGGAAAAAAACATACAGGATTAAAAAAAATGATTACAATTATGTGAATGCAAGTGTGACAGTATGTTTGTTTGAAGTATGTTGGGATTAAGGGAATGCTTAAAATAGTTGATACGTGTTGGCCTATTCTAATTATATTAGAATAGGCCAACACGGCCTATTCTAACTACATTAGAGTTTAGATGATGTTTTGTCGTATAAGAATTGTGATGGCGTATTTGAAGTGTTTTGCAATGGAAGGTATTTCTTAAGTGGTCAATACCTCTTGGCATATTCTAACTGTTAATTGTGGTACAGTTTAGTGACTAAATGTGGATTGAAGGAATATTGTGTAGGCATTTGTTGGATCTGCTGGTAACCTATGTGTTGGAGTAACAGAGGTGTTGTTACATTCAATTCAACCACTTCTTTTTTTGAAATAGGCAGTATAGTGTCCGGGAGTGATTATGGCCCCATTGTCGTATAGTATGTGTCCTTTTGTGCAAACCGGTCTAGGGAAGCCAAAGTGCCATTTGCTATAGTATTTGCCTTTGTTTTTATATCTATGTTTGCAGTGTTTGCCACACTTATGTTTTTGGAAGCGTAGGATTTGTGTATATAAATCACTATCTGTGGTCTCTGAAGGGATGTTGCAGGTGATGTATTTTTCAATAAACTGTAAAACAGTGGTGTCACTATCATGGGCAAATTTAGGAGCATATTTTATCCACAAAAGCATGTGGATGTGTGGTGCTCCTCTGGATTGATTTTCTGTTCTCCAAAAGAAGTGTTGCACTTCTCCGAGCAGAGGGGTAGTTTTATTGCAGATAAAGTGCACCATGGCAATGAAGCGATAGTGAAAGTATCTTGATACATTGACAGGATCAAGAGAACAGAGTTCTCCTGGTGTTTTTATATATATTCTGTCTTTATTTTGGTTTGCAGTGCGTAAGAAGTCGTGCAAGTCATTGCATGCATACTCTGCAAAATTTAAAGAAACAAACCATGTGGGTGGGCCTAGGTTCCTTAGCATATACCGTAAACCAGCATGACGTCAGAACCGTATTCTTTTGTACCACGCAGGTTTGCCAAGAGATTTGCGATACTTGACTGCAAAACTTCATCTTTGTCTTTTATCTTTTGAAGCTGTTGGGTAGCGTACATGTTTAAAAAGTTAGAGCCTGTTTTTAATGTGTGTGCAAATCCATAACATAGAGTTGCTAGTTCACCTTCGAAGAGGAGGTGGAAAATGTATTTGACATTTTGTCTGACTCTGGGGTCTTCAGAATACATTCTTAAAGAGTGATATTCTGATGCAGTAATTTGTGTGGACCTTTCATCATATCTTCCTCCTTTTCCTGTAGGAAAGAGTAGAGGAAAAGAACGTGCTTCTACATTTTTTCCCATATGCTCATTGGGGATCGTTTGGCTTGATGCATTTGAAATGTTTCTAATGCATTGTCAATGGTGTCTTTGGAGTGTAGTGGGTGAATTGTATACTGGTCTAAAATGTTGGCAGCAGTAACAGGATCTACACGTTCAAATTGGCCAGATGTTGGTGAGTCTTGAATTATTTGGGTGGTTTCTCTTATATTTTCCTGTACTCCTAGAGTTTCTACATTTTCTTTGAGATCTAATGGCAAATATACTACTTTGCCACGGATGCCATTTAGTAACTCAGATGGAAGTCATTTGGCTGATTCTGGTTGAAGGCGTTTTATAGCTTGAAATGGGTGTGCTGCTTGGATTATAATTCTCTCCTATAAGTTGGTTATTGTCAAGCTTTTTGTCAAGCGGTGTGTTGCAGTATTTGCAAACTATTGAGGGGTCAGTTTTGTTGTATTTAGTTTCTGATGTTAGATATAAAGCTAATTGGAACCATTGGGTTTCCTCATTGTCCTCTATTTTGTAGGCTATATCTACCATTTGTGTGCTCTTTTTAAAAAGGTTCTGAGACAACAGACACATACTTAGTCTGGTATTTCAGCAGATGTATTTTGAAACGTTTGTATATCTTTGTTAGGACATTGGTGTTTATGAGGTTTTTGGTAATGTTTTCTGAAGTTACAGAATTTTCGAAGACAACTTCAGTTCCAAAGTATTTACTTTGGATGTGCTCTATTTCTTGAAGCGGTTCTTTGGCTGTTCCATGTAGGAGAGTGTTATTTAAATGTTGCAGTTCTAGAGCAGAACTTTTTGCATAATATAGTCAATGCGCAATATTCTGTATAGCAGAACGGTGTGTTGCTAACATTTTGATGTGGTGGAAGATGCTTTTGCAAGCAGTCCCTGAAATGCAGGCTAATGAAGTGTGGCTGCGCACTGGACATGAGTCCATGGTTTGTAAAGTTTTCATTCTACTTTTGTCTTTTAGTTTCACATAGAGATTGAGGAATTGTCATAAAGACTTAACAGATTGTTGGCGTATGTTACACATTGAGCTGCATGTCCATTTGTACACTGGGCGATTTCTTTGGGTGAAAGGAGCATTTGTTTGAAAGTTTGTTGGGGAAAGTTTTTCTATAAGGGTTTCTTTTGCTATAATGGCCTCTTCTAACATTTCATACCCTCGACCATTATTGTCTATGGCTATTGTTTTTGTTGTTCTTGTTTAGAAGTTTCTTAATTGAAATATGGTTCTGAGCTGATTGTGGAAATCCATTCACCATCACAGAAGTTTGAAAAGGTCTCTATATTAACACTGTGCATTTTTAGAAGTACTTTTTGTAATGTATTAATTCATTTAGTTAGTGGTTTCATTCAATTGAAAAGCAATATAAACAATGTTCTCTTTAGTTGAAAAGCGCTGTCAATTAGAGCTTTGTGGATTAGTTTCCTGTGGTAGTTTTTAAGCGTAGATTGTGACTTTTCAGCTGTTTTTATAAGATTGTTTAGAACCCTACAGTGGAATTTTTTTGTAACATACATTTTTTGGATTGCTTTACTGTGACTAAGTTAACATTGGTAGATACAATGTTATGCTCGTTAGTAGGTCTGCTTTTCTTTGTACATATTTTTTTTACTTTTAGTTTTTGCGAGAGGGGCCTTTACCTTTTTAGTCATGGCTGGTTTAGTTTTGTTGAGTGAGGTTAGTAGCTCTTTTGTTTTAATTATTTCTATAAATCATTTTGTGTGGATTTTGGGGGAATCTTCAATTCAGTCATTGAAGGTATATGCTAAAAAGCATGGCATCTTTGGAAGTATTGGATTTGGATTGGCAGAAGTGGAAGTTTTATGCCATATAGTTTGTGGGTTAAACTGGGCAAGCTTGTTTATATTTTGTGAGTGTATGGCTCACTTTAAATGTCCAGACATTGTAATTGTGGGGACAGTTTGGGGCATGTGGCTCCAGTGTATTTGCAGGTAGGTTGCCCTGCAGGACTTCTTTAAAAGCCTAATGAACTGTTTCCTGCTGCCAAGTAAATTCTTTCTGAAATAAATAAGCTGCAAACATGGAGATCTTCAACAAACATTTTCAGTCCACAAATGGAATTATCAAGACAGCTTGTCAATAAAGCTGTATCTTCTTTTTTATATGCTGCAGGAATGTCATCTTTTCAGGATGACAATATAAAGTCTGATGTGCGCATTTTTGTTATGTGTTGATAGAGTTAATTTCACAGATGTCAGAATGCAATTTTCCTTCAAAATGTTAGGAATTAATTGAAAAGGTTCCTATAAGAAAAATGTAGAGTGTGCAGTTCTACTGTAAATAAATGCAAAAGGAAAAAAAAGTGTTTGTTAATAAACCCCCAAAAAGGTTCTTTTCAGAGACACCACTAAATAATAAATAACTGAAATGGAGTTTACACTCCCACACACCCCTTTGATTGGCCGTGACATCCACAGACACTGCGGTAGTCTGCTGACAGCATGTGCCACAACCCAGTCATTTAAGGATGCCTGACATGGAAAGGGGACTGCGAAGAGCACGGACAGTCGTGCCATCAGCAGACATTGGGGGATCAGTCAATCAGGTTTCCTCAGTGTGGTGTACAGGAAGAGCGGGTAGCAGGAGTTTTGTTAGTAGGAGTTGTGAGAGCACTGACAATTGCTAAGTATTTGAGAAGGCAGAGTGTGTGGATTTTAGGGGACTCTTGGGTCCATTGGTTAAAGGTCTATGAAGAGCGGTGTGGATTGGTGGAAAATCTTGGGTTTCATGAATTTGAAGTGTCATGGTATGGATTGCAAGAGGTGAAGTGGGTAGATTTGTTCCCATTTTCTACAAATATGGTTCAATTGAAACATCTGGATATTATTATTCTTCATTGTGGAGGAAACAGTTTGGGTTATGTGACTGGAACTTCATTGCCGTTTGCAATGAAGGAGACATTGGGAAAGTTGAAGGAAATGTTCTCAAATTCGAAGAAAAAAAGTTTCTTGCATTGCTCAGAGACAGATGTGGAGGCGTTCGAGTTTATTTGGTCCGGAAATGGAAAAAGCCAGGCGCAACGTCAATAATGTTGTGTTTGCTTTTCTTCGAGATGTTGGCATGACATATTTTCATAATGAGAACATTAAATTTGATATTGCCAACATTTACCAGAGAGTCCATCTAACTGGCGTGGGTTATATGATTTTTATGGACAATTTTCAAAATGCTTTGAAGCAGTTTTTGTCAAAGATAGAAGAAATAATTAAGTTCAGTAAAATGTTTGTTAGTTTTCATTTTCTAAAACCCCCCAAAAAAATATTGAAGCCAAAAACACAAAAAAGGTCATTTTAAGAGCCACCATGTTTTAATGTGAAACAATTAAAATGATTTTAATTCTCCCACCCTATGCCTGGAATGTTTCTGATTGCCAAGGACTATGGCACTGTCTGTGGACTATGCAAGCTGCACTAGGGCCTGTGACTTTTTTCTCAGTTCTGAGGTGGCTCCTAAATAAACCTTTTTTGTGTTTTTTTGGTTTAGTAATTTTTGGCCTTTTTTGCAGGAGAGGAAAGGTAGGGGAGGGAAGGAGGGAAGGGGCACCAATCACAGGGATGAAGGGGCAGGTGGAGAGAGGAAGATGTTGGGTGGGCCTTAATCAGGTATGTGGCAGTGTTTCTCATGCTCCCTGGCCACGGCCTTGAAAGCACTCCGAAACTGCTCCCCCCTAATGATTGGTGCTTCACAGTAAAAACATAGCACTGTGACCCTCAAAGGGTAAGGGTGTATGTCCTTAGGCCACCGCTGGGATCCTCTGCCCCAAAGGAGTGTCCCTTGTGATGACAGGAGCAGTCGAAGAAGATGGGGTACATGGGGTCAACCTACTTGCCTTGAGAAAGGTTCCACTTTCCTAAGTGCACCCGGGTAGTTGGACTTGGTGTGACGTTGTATGAAGGTGGTCCCGTAGGAGTACAAGTCCAGATTTACATGTCTGAGTACAACTTTGCACTCAGTGCATTGAACCTTGGTTGCCTGAACCTTTAGTACACCCCCTATAGAGGTGAAAAATTGGCACACCCAAGACTCATTCCTGGTGCTGGAGATAGGGGCTTCCTCTACCTCATCTTCATCTTCTTCTTGATCCTCCTCTTTTGTATCATTGTGCCTGTTCCCCTCTCCAGGTCTTCCAGATGGTGTTCGTGGTGGTGGTGGGGGTGATAGTGGAGCAGAAGTGGCCATAGTAGATGCCATGATGGTCTCCACAAAAAAGATCTGAAAAGCAGCAAAGCAGTCACTTAGAAACTGCAAGCAGGTGCTCTCTCCCGTATAGCTAGATTGAGAATGAGGAAAAGTAATGGGTCGGTCCCTTCTGAGGGACCGTCCATGGACAGTCGTGCTGTCCGCGGAGAATTGAGTCGCAAATAGGCATGGAAAAGTTTTAAAAGTTGTCAGATCAACCACGAATGGCTCTTGGAGCTTTAGAAGGGTAAGGTTTTGGCTTCAAAAACCCTATATTGGCCAAAAATGCATAGATGCGGTCACATGATGAAATGCAGGGACGTATGCGACCCTGACAGCCGTCCACGGACACCCATCAGGTGGGGACTGCAGGGTGCATGCGCTTGGGTGTCCATAGAACAGGCATGGTGTCCGTGGACTAATTAAGAGTGTGTCATGCAAACCCAGACATGCCCGGGCATCGCGCCTGTCCTGGGGCACCTCCATTTTGAGTGTGGACACTCCAGACAGTCCTTGTGTGCGTGGACTCACAATGGGGCTTTAAGAAAAAAGAAATATCACACAATGGTATACAACACATTTATAGTATACAAAAATACATTTATTCATAAAAGGGATGTGGTATCGGAATGGGAAACATTAACAAGAGAATTAGGAATTTCTGTACAATAATGATGGGAAGAAGGGAGTGAGGTTCCATCAAAGTGTCTTTGATTAAAATGTTTAGAATTTGATGGGGATGATTGCTGGGGACAAGGGGGCCAGGTGCAAGAAGGACAGTAATAGGGAACATTTTTAATGACATGATTTTTCACATATTGTAAAAGTTCTTTAAAACTCATTACTTAGTTCATCCAATTTTATAGACAAGTTCATGATTTGATTATGTAGAGTTGGGGATAGGGCTTCTCTTTGTGATTTGTGGGATTGTGTATAATTAAACTGGGGTGTGGTTTCTCCATGAAAACTATGTACTGTGAGAAAAACAGAAATTAATATTTTAGTGAGGTCTGTACAAATTACATTATTTGTTTACATTGATACCATTAGTATCATTGATACCACATACCAGATACCATTAGATGTTATCGTCATTCATTTCTTCTTTTAGGAAGTTCTCTAACCACTCAGGTGTGTTGGGCTTTTTCTGAGAAAAGAAAGAAGTGCTTCTGTTTTATAACACATGTTTATATAGTGAAAGCTAATTTTAGAGAAATAATTACAATGCTCTTACTATTTAGTGAGAATTTGCTGTCCAAATAGTACCTGGTGTTTGTCAATCTGTATGCAGAGTTCTATTGAGGAGATTATATGAAGTACACAGTTATGGTTTCTGATTGGTGCATTCCATTGTAATGTGTGGTAAATGAAAAAATAATTAGTATTTTCTGAAGTGTTGTACAAAAAGGTATATTTGTGTGTCGTAAACATTAGTAATGATATTGTTGGTTGATGGGTACACCTTTTTTGGGTCTCCCCTATGATTCTGGGCTTTGTGATTCCATCCGACGTCCGCTGACTACTGCACTCCATATCTGCCACATCAGGGGTGAGTGTAATATAAGGAACCTGTAGCAGATTAAGGGTGCACTGAAGAAACGTTTTTAAAGGGACGCTATGGTTAATTTGCACTAAACAAAAACCTAGGCAATTCAGTGAAAAAACCTTGTTAAAGGGACGTTATTGTTGCAAGTAAAACCGAAAACCCCTTGATATTCACCAGTTATGGTACGCTAAGCAATCATAACTTGTGCCCCCTCTGTGCACTGCTAAGACTAGACTGGAAAGGCAACGATGATGCACTATTCACACATATTGACATTTAGAAAGATGAACAATATGGTATGACATTTACTTGTCATTATAAAACAACTAAAATATCTTTTTCGGACATGGAAAACCACATACATGTTAATTATGTAATTTGACTACACTTTACAAAAAGCCTACAGAAGTAAATGCTTCATGATAAAATTTGTCATCATAACAATGATATAATAATTATACCTGTAGGTGAATTCATGATAACCAAAAGATCATGCAGCAATTCATTAGAATGCTAAGAAACAACTATGGAAATTGACAATAGATTTATAGAAACTGGATTCAGTAAGAATATGCAGCAATTCATTAGAATACAAAGAAACAACTATGGAAATTGACAATAGATTTATAGAAACTGGATTCAGTGAGATGGACATTAAGAAAGCTATGCTAAAAGTAGACAAAACAATTATGATTTGCTCATCTTTCCTGAAACAACAATTGTTTCACAACCCACCTGTAAGAGTCAAATTCATAACGCAACAGTCTTCAAATAACCAAATAATGCCAAAGATTTTACTCAGACACTGCATTTACCTAAGGTTGATTTCACTCTTTCAAAATACTTAGACATACTTCCAACAATGTTGTACTCAAAGGCTCAACACTTAAGAACAAAGTGAGTCCCTGCTTTTCGAGCACACACAAAGAAAACTGGAACGAGTTTGGACAAAGATATCAAAGTTTTTTTTAATGCAGTATTTTCAGTTTGTGTGACTTTGCAATAAACAAATCTCAAGGACAAATTGTTAATACCTTTCACATCAGATCAACTTATTAATTGAAAAAGTAGTTATGTCAGTTACATTTTTCACTGTGTTTGGGGAAATGGCCACACAAGAAGAATCAAGAGACATCTAACAGTAGGGATCATCGAACAACTAGGAACAAACACAAATATAGAATGCAGATTTTCACTTTATAAACATTACCATACAGTGCATTCTTAATTAATTTCTTTGATATCCCCACACTTTTGTGAGGTAACGGCCTATAGTCTCCTGGGTTCATCTCCCCTCCAAGAGGGCACGACAGCAACTACCAGACTTCATGTGTAATGCATGATGATATCATCATATCACACAATAATAAGAAGGCTCCCACGATAACAATGACTTCATGCGTAATGCATGATGATATCATCATATCACACAATAATAAGAAGGCTCCCACGGTAACAATGTGGATGCTTTGGTGGTGTGTCTTCACGAGTTTGCAGACCAAGGATGACAGAAATAGAATATTTTATGTTTCTTCCACGTAAGCATTGTTTATTAAGTTTAAAATATACTAGAACATCTTTACAAATGTAATAACACCATAAATTGGCAAAACAATATCTTCAAAGAAATATTTTTTTATACAGGTGAATCCTGACAGGAGATATATTTACATTACAAAGTGAAGCTTTTCGGAAACCCCAAAGGCAGCAATAAAATACTTCGTTTTGAAAGAAGGTATTTAGCGATCAGTGCCACTGAGGTTTCTTTTTTTCGCTTGTCCCCAAGTTCTTAAATTGATATATTTATATTCATGGCTAAGATTTCCAAATCCATTTTAATTATTATTGATGGATTTCCTTCTGTCACATTGACTGATCCATTTCAAGAAATTCCTACTGTTTAACTTTGAATGCATACTTGAGGAGTCTTATACAAAATGTGAGCAATCCCTTCAACTTGTTGCACGTCACTCATTACGACCCAGGCGGTAAGTTACCGCCTGGGCCGTGACTTTACCACCATGGCGTAAACTACGTTTACGCCATGGTGGTTGGCGGACTTACTGCCCCATTCCGACCTAGGCGGGGCGGTAAGTCCCCAATCCCCATTTACCCTTCCCCATTCCCATTTTTGCCCCATAGGGCATAATGGGAGTGGGGAAGGCGTTAATTACGCCACCGTAAATTACGGTGGCGTAATTAACTCCATGGTCCCTTAGCGCCATGGATTTTAACACCTGCTAAAAGCAGGTGTTAAAAGCACCATGGCGCTAGGGGACCTCGTAATCAGGCGGTAAGGGTCGGCGCTGTTAACGCTGCCGTAAACCCCTTACCGCCTGAGTTGTAATGAGGCCCATATGTGTGAGGCCTGCCCCCTTGTTATGAAGCTGTCTCACCACAGTCTCTAGTGTGTGGCTAGAGAAACTAAGTCATCACATATGGTGCCTGATCCGAGGGAGAAACCGTGTGTGCCTTGAGTCAACTATCAGCACTGGCCAGCATTTCCAGGAGCCGAACTGCAGTGGCCTAGTGAGGGATGGTAACTCACAAATAGGGATCGGAGCATGCGTTGTAGCTCCCTAGAAGGTAGTCAGGGAACTTATTATGGTGCCTTTTATTGTCATGTTTGTTATCGCAATCTGAAACATGTATAGTTTTACTTTGACCCATAGCTCATACTAAGGGCAAACTTTAAACCTCTGGGTAATTAGCACCACACTTTGCACTGCGGGAATGGGCTGCTGACTGTTTGATATTGGCCTATATCATGCATTGGGAGAGCAGTAGGGGCGGACATACATATCATGGCATGTGGGAAGAATGTAGGGCTCCCATTTGGAGCAGAGGTGCAGGTAGAACATATATTAAATGCAGGAGCACATATCAGGAGCATGGATGAGGCATGAGAAACACAAGTGGACTGTGACCACAGAGCAGGGCACATGTTATGTTCAGATGATTGCAGCATGGCACACCTTATGGTGAGGGGTGACGTGTGTGCTACAAATGTGGCCTGAAAAATAAAGACACGGAAACTCTTGCACAATAGAGTGTAAACAGGAGCCCTTGGGTCGTGGGAGAAACAAATTGGCCATGAATGAGAAGTAGATCATGGTCCAACAGCCTATTAAGTGCCAGGCTGTTATTCAAAAAAGGACGAGCATACTCTTCCTTGGCACTCAAGGGACACAATGCGAGAATATTACTTTGGGTATTGACACGATTATCTCTAACCCACACCCTGAGATGGATGTGATGAGCTCATGTGGAACCATGTCATGTATATTATCCCGTTCTTAAATTACAGTTTTATTTTGATTATATTTCTCACTAAGCCTTTTCATTATCCACACATCAAATAGCTAACGTTGAATGTTATTAGTTTTGGCTTGTCAGCACTATCTATAAGCCAATACTATTTGCCCATGAAGATATGAGAGAAATGGGATGTGGGGTGGGCACTGCCTGTGGGTTTTGTTTGGCTTTTTAGCCACCCATTGACCTCTTCTGCTTCTCTGTGGGCTTTACCACCCAATAGCTGGCCCGCCACATACAACACACAGAGGCCTAGGAGCTCTGGGAGCTTGATTTGTATTTTTAAGGGGATGTCAATGTTATTTCTAAGCAGTCTTCTGAAAGGTTATGGCATATTTGCAGCAGTAAACCAGCTCCTAGTGTAACGGCAGTGTGTTAGCCAAATGTGCCTCGAGCTAGTTGATATATAAGCAGTATGTGTGTCCTTGCAACTGTTCCTTACACCAAATTCCTGTTAAAACAAGCAGTGGCAAAACCAACAGTTTGGGCTTTTGTAAAGGCATACGATAGGCATTTGCCAGGCACAGTTATCAAATGACCAGGTACTAATACCATGTACCAACTGTTGCAATTCTAGCCTGGTAGCACGATTACGTTAGTGCTTGGAAAATGCCATCCAAGGACTGCCAAAAATGTTGGCTTTGTCAATACTTGTTTTTAAATATGCAGTATAGATCACACCCGAACGCAAAGCAGCATCCATGCCGATAAAGTAATCTGCATTCCAAACGGAAATCGCTGAATTTGTTTTAGTGATATAAAAGGTTGTTTTTTTTATTAAAATGTTTTGGTTTATATTTTAAACTTTTCATTTTTTGAATAGCTCATATTTCGTATCTATTTCAAGCGATGATGATTGTCTTTAGGAAATGTGTTTCTTATCTGCGTTTTTCTTCAAAAATTGTCTTTAGAAAATATACAATGGTATTATTTTAGCTAAAAAACGCACAACCCACTTCCTTCAATCAGGCCAACGTGTTTAAATTATGTGAGATTCTGGAGAGGAGGTTTCTAAGTCATAAGACGATAGGCCAGCCCATCTGTTGAAAAGCATGCGTCAGTCCAGCCGCCCTATCTTTCTTTGCCAAAGAAAAAATGGCGTGATTTAGTTCTTAAAATCAATACTACTCAAGAGGAAAGGCAATGTCCCATACGGGTAAATCAAGCACATAATGGACAGTACTTCAACTGGATCCGCACCGATGGCTGCCCAATGGCTTGCCCGCTGATTTGCTTGCGGACATCTCACATGAGCTGAGCCAGTGAACTCATGGGCCATAATGAGGCTTCTGTTCATTCTTCCACTGAATGCCTGCCTTTGATTTGACAGTATTAGCAAATCCCTTTTTTGTCTGCTTTAGTGCAGCATTTTCAAAGGTTTCCCAGAATATATTGACATGTTTGCGTCTACAGTTAATGACCGTTTATCTATGTTATTAAATGTACAATTTCCTTAACGGTTCTGCGACATATTTCACTTGAACTATTCCATTTAAGCAACACTGTTCTTAACTGTTTGTGACATGTTGCCTTAATATAGAAAAAAAAGCACATAAACAGGCAAGAGGGCAAATGCCAGACACAGTCCCTAAGTGACTGATGTACTGTAATGTCCGCCTAAGTGGAAATTATATGTATTCTTAATATGAAATGGGAGCACGAACACATTTTCGTAACAATGTGTTCTCCCTAGCGTAAGGAAGATGTCACTTTTTTACACGTCGCACTTTTTAACAGTTAATTTTCAATTCCACCTTTGCACAGGAGCAGACTGGCATGAAGGCCACATCTTGTCTAGGCAACAGCTGCCCATCAACTATCTTCAAGGCCTGCATTAACACTTTTGCGCCATGGGTCATCTCTCTCATTTATTTATCCTTTGCTGAATCTTCCCTTCCCCAGAACCTAAAGGAATCCTGGATTACCCCTCTTCTCAAAAACAATAGCCTGGACTCCCATGTACTTAAACATTATATACCTATCACCAATGGGTCTTTTTTATTAAAAATTCTTGACCACATGGCATATAAACAACTTCTAGCCAACTTGAAAAGAACAGTATTCTGAATCAGCGGCAATCAGGTTTCAGGCAGATAGATGCATGGCACAGAAACGGCACTGACCGACCTTAAATCTAACATTGTCAAAATTATTGATAAAGGAAAACCTGCTCTTCTTCTGCTGTTGGATCGCTCCACAGCTTTGGATCTGATCACCAGGTTAAATGAACAGGCCCATTGTTCTGACAGGGCTGCTCAGTGGATTCTGTCCTTTCTTGGCCCCAGAAGCACCATAGTTGCAGTTCAGAATGCCAGTTCACTACCTACATCTATTGCATGCGGTGTCCCCCAGGGGTCTTGTATCTCTCCATTACTGTTTACTGGCTATAGCAAGCCCCGCTCACCTGGTGCCTTCCTGGTTGCTGCTCTTTTTCCCTACTTAAGGAGCCCTCCAGGCTCTTTTGCTTTGCAGATGGGTAGCAGGTGCAAGTGGATCTTAGTCACCTCGTAAAAGCCCTGCCCACATTCTTAGACCTGCCTCTTCCTTCCTGCTCTTAACTCTTAGATCAAGGGTGTCTCTCGCCCGGGCATCTGACGTGAAGGGCAGAAAAAGAAAAGGGCAATTCCTGTTTGGACCTGTTCGGACCAGGAGGACACAGTGCCCGAACCCCTGCCCAGACAGCAGGTAAGCATGCACCAACATGTGTTTACTCCCTCTGTCCCCACAGGCCATCCCCAGCCCTCTAGTCCCCCATGATGTTCCCTTGTGCCCCCCTTCTTGCACACAGGTGTTGCCAGTATTGCTTGATTCTTCTATCCCCTGTCCCTCTCCAGCCTTCTTCTGCAGGAGTCTGTCCTGATACATTCTGGTTTCACCATCACCGTCTTGTGGCCAATGCTGGATTTGACTTTTATGGACTTCATTGATTCACGGTGCATCACCCTTTCTCATGGTGGCCCTGAATCATGCTGTTCCCATCTTCATGTATCCATGCTTGCAACATTATGTGTTACTACTGACTTCTGCAATTGTATTCGCTCTCCCCTCTTGCTTCTCCACTCTTTTTGACTGCTTACTCTCTGCTCTTTCTGTCTCTCCCTTTCCCCCCTTACCTATCTCCTCCCCTTACTTCCTTCTATGCACTTACACTATCAGAATTGTCCCTGGAACTAGTATGATAGCAACCTCGTCTGTCTCCTGACCCATTTCGACTTCCCTTTACTTGTTCCCCCCTCCAGGACTATCTGAAATGTCATCAGGCCTAGTACGATAGTCGCTTGTTTTGTTCCTCCCCTCCCTTTCTGCACCCCTCTCCCTCACCTTTTGTTTTCTCAAGCTCTACCAGAAATGCCATCAGGCCTAACACGGTAGTTGCCTGTCTGTTTCAATTTCCGTCCTACTCCCCCTCTCTTCCTTATCTATGTTTTAGCTCTTGCACTATCTGAAATGTCGTCATCCCGAGTACTATAGTTAATTTCACATCCTAACTATCATATCATATCATATTATGTCACTGCTTACACTACTGGATGGCCTTGGTGTACAGTTGGTGAATTACGCAGATTACACTCAAATCATCTTTGAGTTAAGCAGCAGCCATAGCTCGGATTCTGACACCATCAATCATACATACAAAACCATTTTAGACTGGAGGATAATGAACTCCCTTGCCCTTAATCCTGAAAAAACAGAACTCCTGATATTAGCATGAGGACAAAGAATACAAAAACTGACCCTGGAATATAAATCTTTTTCAATAGCTGGCAATCAAATTCAGGTATCCAGTTAGGTAAAAACATTGGGCGTGACACTGGATGCCAAACTATCTATGAAACCCCATGCCGCTACCGTCTGGGCTTGCTGTGGTTATGTTTAGAAATTATTGAACCATATCTGCCCGTTTGTCTTGTTAAAAACAGGTCTCTCCTCGCCACTGCTCCAATCAACTAACACCTCAATTATTGAAACAATTTGCTAGTGGGGACAACCAAGGCAAATCTTCAGTCGTTACATGTTTTCCAAAATGGAGCTGTCAGAACCATGCATGGGTTTATCCCATAGGGAACATGTGACTGATGCCGGACGCAGTCTACACTGGCTCCCTGTCAAACAACGCGTTATGCACAAGCTACTATCCCTGACCTACAAATCCGTCCATAATGAAGCTCTTCAATATCTTTCAAACCGCCTCGTCACTCTCCCAGTAGGTCGTAATTTGCGATCTCACGACCCACTAAAACCCATTCAACCTAAGTATAATCTAAAAACCTTTGGCTGATCCTCCTTTGATGTACAGACACCCTTGTACTGGAATTAGCTGCCGTTTGAACTCAGGCAATCTAAGTCCTGTCTGGAATTCAAAAAAAGACTTTAAACTCATTTGTTCAATCTTGACCCAGATTAAACACTTCTACTTACACCCCTACTGGTTCTGATCCTGACTCTCTGGCCATCATTCAGGGCTTTTTGTTGTGTGGCTTGTCGCTGTTTTTTGTGCGCCTTGAGGCCCTCGGTTGAGTAGCGCTATACAAGAATTACAAATCAATAAATTAAATCAGCCTTGTGACTGATACATCTTGCAAATATTTTTTCTCCGATACACGCAGGAAACAGCCTTCCTGAGACGCTGTTAATCATTTTGCCACTAGGTGGTTTGGGATATATTTACCCACTCAGCTGTACTCCCTTCCATAACCAAGCTGCACTTCGGCAGAAGCAGCAAAATGGCTGCGCTGGCTCCTGTGAGCACCATTGCCACACATCAAAACTGCGTTTTTCAGCTACAAAAAGATGGATGCACCATCTTGCCAAGCACATATTGGGGAGGATGGAACAAGGGGGCACACTGAGAAAGCCTGCCAGGGTGTTCTTACATGTACAAAGGAAGGGGAGTGAAAAAGCAACGCTGCGGTGCTGCAAGGCCAAAGTTCCCATTGAAAAAGGGAAATATTTACATTTAAACATGATGCCGCTTTGATGCTCTTTTTCCTCTGTTCCTCATCACAATACTTTTATTAATGAGACCTTGCCATGCTTATCCATCTTCACATGGTGCCCCAGCAGGCAAGAGCAGCATTACTGAATGACAGGCTGTTGTTCAGATCTGAAGAAATCAAAAGAAGCTTTCCTTCAGCTACACAGGAAACGCTTTACTTTTTGGCTACAAAATGTCACGGATAAATGCGCCAAAAAGGTCCTGGCTCTCTGGGCCTATGTCAATTTCAGTGCATCTGTGTGTAAACAAATTGCTTTCTACAAGAAAGTAACTCTGGCTACAAAACAATGTGGTAATTCAGAGGGAAGAGAAAAACCAAATTTGCAAGAAAAATGTCAGCAGTCACCACACATTTAAAATGTACTTTTGCAAACTAAGAAAAATACTTGTTTAAAAGGTATATGGTGGACAAGGCCCTGCCATTATATAGCAATGTGAAGGGGTTTTGTGCTGTAAAACATATATGGGAGATTTTATTCAAAAAGGCTTTATTCTAATTTATAACAAAAATTAATAAAATAAGGAATTAAATTGCATTGGTTGCAGTGGGGGAAATCAGCCCCAAACAGGTCTCTGCTTGGGGGTTACCAGCAACCGAAGGCCCCTCACAGTAGATGCTAGAACACACAAGTGATAATTGCTACCTTGGTAGACTTTCGTCTGGGCTGAGGCCTCTTACAATGGAAGTTCTGGGACACCAACCTGTGAAGTGGAAGCGGCCATAAACCTTCAATCAAACTGGCAAAACCCCTTCCCACGATGGCCTGAAGTGACAGTTGGAGGTAGCTGAAGAGAAAAAAATTGCTCCAGTGCAGGACAGAGGATGCCCATTTGTTTCAAAAGACTATTTTATTAAGAAACTTTGATGACGGTTATTTTTGCAACAGAAATTCGCAGGTATGTAAAAAGTTAACAATTTTAATGTAATTTTGTGGGTTTTAATTTAAGACGTTTTAGCCTACACTGCCATCCTGGGAACAGAAATGGCAGAGAATTGGGTATTCCACGGAAAGTGTACATGATGCCAATGCAAAATTCAATACTGACATGACTGATGATAATCCATACCCACGTGTAAAGTTATAGAATTTTAGGCCGACTATTTCATACTAAAAATGACTAAACATTATCAGACAGGCAAAACAATGGGCCTCATTACACGGTAGGCGGTAAGGGAAAAACGATGCCGCTAAACGATTACTGGCATCGCTAACAGCTCCTGTCTATTACGACCCGCTTACCTGCTATTAGCGGCACCGCTAAGAACGGTGCCTCTAATAGAGGCACGGTCGCGGGCGCGCGACCCCTCATGGCGGCAATAGCGGCATGGCGGAAATAGGAGTACATCACAAGTCATACGGACATGCAAATAGCGGCATGAAGCAGGCCCAAAAAACCCATACCGGCATGGCGGAAATACCGGCATCGCGAACCACCCGTAAAGGGCCATGTGCAGTGTTCCCAACTGTCACAGGTGCACACAATCAGCACAGGTGGAGGCAATGGAGACTGGACCGGCACAAAAGGAGCACACCACACCCCTTCCCACACCCATTCACACACCAAAATGATTCCAATACTAGTAGAATTACAGGGGCTAGAGGACATGATTGCATTGCAACAGCAACAACAACAGGCAGCACAGAGGAGACGCAGGAGGAGGAGGAGGAGGAGGGCGAGACAGGCACAGCAAGCCCCACCAGTGCAGCTAGTTGTACCACAGAGGCAGCCACCAATCCCCAGAATCAGAGCCAGTCCATTCAACCTAACCCCTGAGCAGATACACACCCTGTACCGTCTCGACCGGGATACCATCAACACCATCGTGGACATGATACACAACGACATTGTCAGCCTCATAGACATCCGTACTGCCATCTCCCCTCTACTGAAGGTGGTCTCTGTGCTCCACTTCCTGGCCACAGGCATCTACCAGCACACGGTAGGGCAGATGCATGGCATATCACAACCAGTATTCTCACGCACGCTGAACCAGGTGCTCAATGCCCTCCTGAAGCACACAAGTGAACACATATCCCTGCCACGGACTGCCCAGGAGATCTCCAACACCAAAGTGGCTTCCATTCACTGGCAGGCATCCCAAGTTGCATCGGGGCCCTCAACTGTACCCATGTGGAATTGGTGGTCCCACATGCCATGGAGGCAGTGTACCGAAACAGAAAGCAATACCACTCCATCAATGTCCAAATGGTATGTGACTCTAACAAGATCATCACACATTGTTGTGCCCGATATCCCGGATGAACCCTTGATTCAATGGTCCTGCAGAACTCAACGATACCACGCTACATGGAGTGACATGCTGGACAATGTTCGTGGCTACTCAGTGAGTAGCATGGCAAGCACATGGCAGTGTGAGGTGGGGAGTACATATGGGGGAGAGAGATGCATACACCAACTGGGTGTGATTGGGGAGGGGGGAGTTGCATACACCAACTGGGTGTTATTGGGGGGGAGATGCATACACCAACTGGGTGTGATTGGGGGGGGAGATGCATACACCAACTGGGTGTGATTGGGGGGAGATGCATACACCAACTGGGCGTGATTGGGGGGGTGCATACACCAACTGGGTGTGATTGGGGGGAGATGCATACACCAACTTGGTGTGATTGGGGGGGAGATGCATACACCAACTGGGTGTGATGGGGGGGCGATGCATACACCAACTGGGTGTGATTGGGGGGGAGATGCATACACCAACTGGGTGTGATTGGGGGGGAGATGCATATACAGACTGGGTGTGATTGGGGGGGAGATGCATACGCCAACTGGGTGTGATTGGGGCGAGATGCATACACCACTGGGTGTTATTGGGGGGGAGTGATGCATACTCCAACTGGTTGAGATCAGTTGACAGAATAAACAATGCCCATACAGAAATACACCAATGTCCCCCGAGGCAGACCAGACTGAACCTGACACATGAAAACTACATGCAAGACGTAAGCTGCACAACAATGACATTAAGCCATTACCACAGCCATGCCATATCCATCCACATGCACACTGCACATCATCAGACCGTACCCTCTACAACACAATGCAGCAACATGCAGCCAATATGGACAATGGAAATGTACGCTGAACAGCATCACAGCGGAAATGCGACTTTGAGTGCATACAAAGGGATCACCTGTAGCTATTATACTGAATCACACCCGTACACCACAACAGAAGTGCTGCATGCCAGCATGGGGACATCAAGTTTGGAATGGCAGTTCACTAGGAGTCTGGTTCAAACGGTGACAGGACCAAAGGATACGAATGACTGAATATCACCTAGCACATGGCAACAACTGCCGTAGGCATGCACAGTGTATGAACACTTGCAAGGACTACATCACCTTCCCACATTGCAGTTACTTTGATTACCTCCATGCATGTAGGGATATGTGGATGTCATTCACAAATCAAAGTTGACTTGTGTGTGATAGGTACTGATTCCATTTGATGTAATCACTTACACAAATCCGTTGTTGCACCCATGCAGGTGATGCTGGCTATCCCTTGAAGAGGTGGCTCCTAACCCCTGTATGGAACCCACAAAACAGGCACGAAGAGGACTACAATCGTGCACATACCCGTACCCGTGTGGTAATTGAGCAGACATTTGGCCTTTTCAAGACACGGTTTCGGTGCCTCGGCAGGTCGGGTGGGGCACTCCTGTACGGGCATGAGAAGGTGGCCAAGATCACCATGGCATGTGTCATGCTGCACAATATGTGCATCAGACAGAATGAGACTCTGCCCCCTGACATTGAACTGCAACCACCTGGTGAGGATGATGATGAGGAGGGAGAAGATGGGCTGCACGTCATGCAGGTGGCGATGCACAGGAAGGACGTGCTGTGCGCCAGCATCTGATAGACCAATATTTCTAATACACATGAATGAAGAGGGTGCAATGGATGTGGGTATTAGGGCACTGGGTTTTGTGGGGAAATGGACACTGTGCACTGTCCACCAATAAAGCACACATACACAATGAAAAATGTCCACTCATGTAATTCGTCATAACAGTGTGTATTAAGTTTCATAATAATATGAAGTGCATGGACCCTACACCATAAACACCCTTTCCACCCCATACCCCTGCAATTCTCCCAAACACCCTTCCCCCTCCCCCCACAATTCCCCCAAACACCCCTTCCCCCCTGCCCCCACAATTCCCCCAAACACCATTTCGCCCCTCCCCCCACAATTCCCCCAAACACCCTTTTCTCCCTCCCCCCACAATTCCCCCAAACATGGCTTGCACATCAGTGCAGCATTACAGTACACGAGTCACCAACATCAGGCTGGCCCTACTTCCCACCCCCTCTGCCAGCATTGGGTGGTTGCGAGTTTGTGCGCCGCATAGCCCACATGGACCTGCGCAGGGGGCTGATCTGCCTTGAGCTGGCAGAGGAGGAGGTGCTCGGTTGGTTCGGTCCCTGGGCGGGGTTCTGCCTATCCATAGCGTCTGCGATGCGTGTGAGGACCTGCCTCACAGCTGATAATTCTTCACAAATGTGGTTGGTGCTGGCTTCAATGGCTTGTTTGATGCCCTTGGCATGTTCTCTGCACTCCTCCCTTGCCAGGGCAGACTTGCCCACATGCCGGCCAACCAGCGCAGTTAGGTCTTCCTGGCGCTGTCGAATGATGCTCATGTCATGGCCTCTGTGTCTGCGCTTGATGGTACCTGACGCAGCTTGTGGCATGTGTCCACCATCAGGTGATGTCACTGTGGGACTCCAGCACCCTGCCACAAATTCATCCGCAGACAGCTCATGGCTGCTGGCATGTGATGTGGGGCGTGGGCTCTGTTGGGTTGACTGCTGCGGGCTGGGTGTGTGGTGTTCAATGGGTGAAATACACAATTCCTCCACATCTGACATGGGTGCCATGGCAGCTGCCTCGTCAATGGAGCTGTTTGCGGCGGACAGTGATCCTTCCACAGGTGGATCCTGCGTGGTGGGAATTGCTGGAGTGGGTGCTGCAATATTGTCTGACAGACATTCACGCCTTGGTGACGTGGGTGGATGTGTGGGTTTGGCTCTCTGCGGCAGTGCAGATTTTCCAGTGCCCCTCGATGTGCTGGCCCTGGTGCCTGCTTCGATGCCCTTGGCCTGTTTCTTTGGAGGTGGGGCCTGTGTCACAGAATCCTGCTCCTCACTGTCAGATTGTGAGCTTGTGGGGGACAAAGGGAGGGATAGCATCGTTGATGGTTCAACGTGCATCATGCAGATGTTGTTGCTGCACTTCTATGCATTTGGACTTCATGTTTGGCCATACAGGTCGTTAGCCAGATGGGTGGGTCATACAGGCATGAGTCTGGGTGACACGTGTCTGAGGTGCTGCATGCATGTGGTTGTGTGGGGATGTGCACTTCATATGGGCAGGGTTGTGTACATGTATGTCTGATGGCCCCATCCATGAGCTGATTTCAAGGTCACATTTGGGGGATTACCTCATGCTTTGCATTGCAGTGTTTTGTGTGGACACACCTCCATCTGACGATGACGGCACACCACGCTCCATTTCACCCACTCCCTCAATGGATTAGATGCCACTGGTGCTGGCACATGTCTCCTCCCACTCTTTCAGCTTGATTGGGGATCCTCCTCCACCTACTGTGTCCATGGCCAGGCTCCTGTTGGCTGCTAGAATACTCTGTACACGGAGGCGCAGATCGTCCCACCGCTTGCGTACGTCCTTCACAGTGCGGGGGGTGGAGCCCACCGCACTGACTTTACGGGCCACCTCTGCCCAGATCTCCTTTTTCTTAATCAGTGCGGGACGCCACATGTCATTTGCAAAAACGACCTCAGCGTTAGCAGCAAGTGTGCCTAATAACATTATCAGTTCTTCATTGGAAAAGCGTTCCTTGCGCTGCCGCGCTGTTCCTTTTTTTTACGGCCTTGGGCATTCTCAGGGGTTGTAGGGATGATTTTGGCGAGCTGTGGTGTAGCTGCAGGTCCTGGGGGAAATGGATTGTGTTTTTGAAGATGGCCGCTGTGCTCTTTCCCGTTCCTGTGCGATGACGCTACTTCCGGTTCCGCTTATTTACGGGCACCGCTATTAGCTTTTAGCGGTGACCACTAATGCCGGATTCATGGACGGCGGAAGTGCTATCAGCACTTTCCTTGGTGCCGCTAAGGGACTTTTTGGGGCCTTTTATGGCATGGCGGTAATGCCCTTACCAGCATGGTGCAAAGCTTGTGCCCGCGTACTCGTAATGCCACGCAATCAGCGGGCTGCTTCCTACACGGACACGTTATTAGCACCATGGCAGTAAGGACCGTTACTTACCGCCTACCGTGTAATGAGGCCCAATGTCTTCTAAATTGTAGAGTTGGACTGGCATGTTCTGCATAAAATATGTAATCTGCTTATGTAATTTGTTAAAAGAACCCAACTGTACAAATGTGCCATTTATGGCAAAACTGGATTTTAGCTAAAGTAACTGTGGGAGGTTCTGGACATTGTAAAACTCACATCATAAATCTGACTTCATGCCCTTGAAACCCAACCAGCTGAGAGGAAGGCGGTAACTAGCTCCCCTGACCAATCCAGTTATTCAGAGGCATGCTTAGCTAAACCTGCCCTGCGTATAATTCTATGATGCCACCATGCTCTTTAAAATGGGAAGCTGACAAAACTCTAGACAGACTCTTTCCTGAATTTCTTGCGCCTACATTCCTGATCTTCTATCCCACTGCAAAGCCAAAGCATATCTGATTCCAGATCCCACTGCAAAGCCAAAGCATAGCTGATTCCAGACTCCATTGCTAAGGCCAAAGCATTGCTGACCATCCCAGCAAGGCCTCAATCCAGAAATCCCACTAAAAAACAAATCCAATAACCAAAGGGAAAAGCTGTGGTGTTCTTTTGGGAAGCATCCTGAAACCAGGCTGGCTTTTTGCCCACTAACTGAATGCCTGCTGCAACTCTGCCATCCAGCTGTCCTGATTATACGGTGACCAAACAGGCACAGCTGCTGTTCTGCTTGGAGAGTCCGCGGCTACCTGTTGACCCGAGCCCTGGAGTCCAGAACCCGGTTGACTGTTCCTAATCCCAAATTTAAGAGCAGACTGTGAGTATCCACATCCCAAAACACATAGTCTACCCCATCTTGACTTTAGTCTTTGTTCCACTCTCTAATCAACTTTATGCATACCCTGGTAACTTGTATTGACAGGTCTAATTTCTCTGTGCACCCTGTTCCTGTTTCTAGTGTTAGCGCAATTCATTAATTCACCTTATCTTGTAACTCATTCGTAATATTTGGAGTAACTTAAATTAATTCCCACATAGATCAGAAGCCGGCGGGAAAAGGTTGACATTGTGAACCAATCTTTGAATGTACCATGGCTTTCTTTAACAATATAGTCTAAATAATTTAGTTTAAACAAAATTTGCCTTTCATTTTTAAAACCGATTTTATCTTTTGAACTGCTCTATTTTCCTAAAAACAAACCTTATTCTACCTTCCAAATCTCTTTCAATTCACCAGCTATAGCCCTCCTTTCACATCTACATTATCCCTGTGTTGTGCATCTATCCCTAAGCCCAAAAACCGCATTCCGATTCAGTGTTTTTCACCCGTTTTTTGAAAAAAAACGTTTTTGCATTTAAAACTGCAAACCAGAAAAAATGCAACTTTCCATGTGTGAATTTGGCTGCACTGGTTTTTCAATCTCAATCTGATTTTTGAACTGTATGCTTTCGTGATACCTTGCCTGATGGTTGCTAGTAAGGTAGCATCCCTAATACAGTGATAGAACATATGTATATCATTATTTAACACACATATAATTAAATATTTTTCAAAGTCTGAGTGTCATTTAGGCCCCCTGACTACCTGCTGCTTCTTTCTATCCACTCAGAATTTGATTATTCTTGGGTTGAGGGAACATTGCAGGGGGAAACCATAACTTGGGTGCTATCTATCCTAATTCAAAAAGTGCTCCTATTCACTTGTGCTTTGAATATGTTCTACCTACTAGAAGGTTAATGCATTGCCTCCATTTCCATTGTCATTATCACCCCATTGGTGATTGCTGCCCAATATAAAAATGTGTGTGATTTTTGTGAATTCTAAAAATAAATAAATATTGTATTTTCACCAACCGGCCTGGTTCATGGCCCATTGTGACCCGGGGTATTTGTAAAAGGGGGTCTGAGATGAGTCGGGTACCGGCTCAATTTGAATTAATTGAAATTAAAGAAAAAGCATTCCTATTGATCACCACATCCCAGGCTAAGACCAAGTGTCTTGGTCCGGTGTGTGACGCCTGATTGGAATCCTTAACAGTGGCTCCTTAGCATTTAATAGGGGTTGAAGCGCCTCGTGCCTTGGCCACAAACTCAGGGGACCATTCAGGAGATCAGGAGAGTGTGACATGGATGCTCGGTCAAGCACATAGGCTTCTCCTAATGAGACTCCCACCACTTTTTCTCTATATCCTGAATGAGGGGAGCCTTTTTCCACTCAGCATTGGAGCGGTGTCCAACGTTGAGCGCACAGTAAGTAGTTTGTGAGTTAGCCAATAATATCCAAGTCATTACCAAACCCGGCGATAAAGAGAAAGGTATAGTGGTCATGAATAGAGAACAATACCATCTTATGGTCATGGTCCTCCTGAAAGAGCCTGGTAGATACAAAAAACTCTGCAAAGACCCAACAGAAGATTTGAAAAAAACGCTTCAATAAATGACCGACTACAGAGACATTGGCTCACTGATAAGGAATCCAGGTTTCTTAACAAGTGTCAGGGATCAATGCCACCCTTTTACGCAATCCCTAAAATTCACAAAGACGCTCTCAATCCGCCATGCAGACCAATAGCTGCCTTGTGTGGCACAGTGTTGGAAGCCGTCGGTAAATATTTGAAGGTATTAACTTTGATCCTACCACAAGTACACTGGTTACCATGGACATACATGACCTTTACACCAGCATCCCTCAAGATGAGGAAATCCAATGCGTGAGTTTTTAACACACGCTGCACAATCATTCAAAGCACCAGTAAAATTCATCTTGGAACTATTCACCTTGGCATTTCAAAAGAACCTTTTTAAGTATCAAGACCAGTTCTTCGAACCAACCCAAGGGACCACCACGGGGGCAGCATTTGCACCCAGCCTGGCCATATTGTTTGTGGCTGCCGTATTTTGGCAGATACCAATCCCTTTAGGCAATATTGGGGCATATGGCGCTGCTATATTGATGACATCATTTTCATCTGGAACGGGCCAACCGCACTTCGCACTGAGTTTTTACAGTGGCTCAATCAATGCCATGGCAACATTGACTTCACTATGTCAACAAGCAATCAAAAAAACAAAAAATAAATGTTCTTGCCCTTACATTCAAACTTCATCAGAAAATGTACAAAAAACCAACAGACTGGAACACCTTATTACATTTTACAAGTTTCTATCCACAATGTCAAAAAGAGAATCTACCTTATGGTCCATTTTTGAGGCTTTGCCGTAACTGTACCCTTTTGTCAGACTATGGGCCTCATTAGGACCCAGGCGGTAAGTATCGAACATTACCGGCATGGCGTAATGAACGTTTATGCCGTGGTCCGATGGCGTAAAGAGCGGCACATTCCGACCCATCGCGCACGAGCATTACGCCATGCCGGTAATGTAAATTACGCCATGGCGTAAATGACTCTAAAACGGCCCCTACCTGCATAGTACGCCGCGCAAGGTGCACTACCGCCACCCATCATAGCGACGACCGTAGTGAGCGGTCACCGTAATTAGCGGTCACCGCAGTTAGCGGTGACCGTAAATAAGCGGAACCGGAAGTAGCGTCATCGCGGCGGAACGGGAAAGAGCACGGCGGCCATCGTTAAAAACACAATCCATTGCCCACATCCGACCCTGAGACCTGTCCAAACCCATAACCCACCCAATTACCAACCTGAAAATGCCAAAAGTTGTTAAAAAAGCATGCGATTGGCAGCGCCAGGACCGCTTCTCCTGGGAGGAACTAACCATGCTTGCTGAGACCCTCCAGGACAATGCTGCGGTGGTCTTCTCCACGCAAATGTCCAGGCTGGCAATAGCCAAAAAGAAGGCCATATGGTCCCTGGTGGCACAGCGTGTCAGTGCGGTGGGGACCGTACCCCGCAATGCACAGCAGTGCAAAAAGCAGTGGGAGGACCTGAGGCTCCGCGTCAGGAGCATCCTCTCAGCGAATAGGAACCTGGGCACGGCAACCGGGGGTGGATCTGATTCCCCCATCAAATTGCAAGCATGGGAGGAAATCTTTGCATCCACCATTGGAATGGAGAGCATACAAGGAGTCGGAGGGATGGAGAGAGGAGTCCCGACATCAGGAGATGCAGGTAGGTGGCTCCAATCAAGCCTTGCAAAAATCACCAAAGTCCAATCATGTGAAGTACTATGTTGCCCCATAGTGCAAATGCAACACATCAGCAGGAGACTGCCCACAGACACATCCGAAATCCACCCTGTACACATACAGCATGCACACCCTAACTGCCGGCCCCCACATACCACCATGCTACTTCCACACAAAAGGCAGACAACCTGTATGCCCCTGCCTCAAATGTGCTGCATGTACCTACTGATAAGAAGTCATTCGTCACAATGCACGCACAATGTCCGCAGACCCATCAATAACACTATCCCTCCTTTGCTCCACCACAGGCTCTGATTCAGACCTCCAGGATGAGGACACCACTGCCTCCACAGCCACCAGGAGGGCCAGGACAACTGCGCCTAGGCCGCAAGCCTCCACCTCTGCTGTCCCGAGGAAAACAGCCCAGCAGCCACAAACCCTGCCAGGGGAAGAGGACAGGGCACTGACAGCCACCACAACTGTCACCACAGACTCAGCAGCAGCAGCGCACATGACACACATCGTGCCCACCGAAGGGACAGGATCTGCTGCAAGCAGCACCCTTGGCGAAATTGCTGCCATAGCAGCATCCTCCGACAGTGAGGCACGGAGCATCGAGGAGATTGATGATGGAAGACCCACTGCCCACCCACATTCCCCCTACACATCCCTAAGCCCCCTGCAGGTGGATGCCACACAGGGGCAGTCGGAGGCCGAGGATTGGCCAGCCACCCCATCCCCGCTGCCGGAGGTGAGCAGCCCAATGGGCATGCCAATGCCATTGGCCATGAGCCGGAGGAACCAGCAGACCCTGGATGAGATTGTCACCCGGCAGCAGCAGCTATCCACCCTCCTCAATGAACATGTTGCAGAGTGTGGGGGGGCAAGGGATGCCATGGAGAAATGTGCAGACAGAGTCACGACTGCCATTGAGTCCTCCACGAAGGACATCTGCACAGAACTCGCCGCTGTGCGGCACGTCCTCTCAGAACTGGTGCATACCATTCGGGACAGCCGTCCAAATGTGCAGCCAGGACCCTCCTCGTCAACCAGCTCGGCACAGAGCAGCCCCATCCGCAGATCAGGGAGGAACCTGCGCAGCACGGGCAGGGGTGCCCCGGGGGCCAGGGGAGGGGACTGTCATTAGTGCCCGGACAGTGGAGAAGAACTACATCACACACTGCTGCACAGACTGAACCACACGTTCGTAGGGATTCCAGGGGGGAGGGGGGAGTGGGTGTGTTGGGGTGTTCAGGGGGGAGGGGGGAGGGGGGAGTGGGTGTGTTGTGGTGTTCAGGGGGGAGGGGGGAGGGGGGAGTGGGTGTGTTGGGGTGTTCAGGGGGAGGGGGGTGGGTGTGTTGGGGTGTTCAGGGGGGAGGGGGGAGGGGGGAGTGGGTGTGTTGGGGTGTTCAGGGGGAGGGGGGTGGGTGTGTTGGGGTGTTCAGGGGGGAGGGGGGAGGGAGGAGTTGGTGTGTCATACCTTTTCACTATTATAATACACTTTATCGTTAAGCACAAATCCAATGTGTGGACATTGCTCATTGCGTATGTGTGCTTTATTATTGTACAGTCCACAGTGTGCATGTCCCAGACACACACAGTGCCCCAAGTGCCGTCTCCATGTTACACACAGCCACCGTGTGTGCTAGAAGCATTGGTCAATGAGATTCTGACGCATTTCACGCCCCTCCTGTGCATCGCTGCCTCCTTGAGGTACTGCCACATCCCCACCCTCCTCATCCTCATCCTCAGGTGGTTGCAGTTCTGCGTCAGGGGGCAGGGGCACATTTCCTCTGAAGCACATATTGTGTAGCATGACACATGTCATGACGATCTTCGCAACCTTCTCATGGCGGTACTGGAGTGCCCCGCCAGACCTGCTGATGCAGCGGAAACGTGCCTTCAGTAGGCCGAAAGCCTGCTCAATCACCACACGGGTACGTGCATGGGCACGGTTGAAGTCCTCCTAATGCTGGTTCTGTGGGTTCCGGACTGGTGTAAGAAGCCACCTCTTCAGGGGATAGCCTGCATCACCTGTATGTGGGAAACAATGTCAGGGATGAGATTGATTTCTGAACATGACGTGCCACCATGCCTTGCATTCAACTGTAACTTTGCACCACTTTTAGTTGCGCTAATGGATTCACACTATGCAACTGGTATATGTTCATGGCTCTCATGTACTGTTTTGCATGCCAAAACACAATGTATGCAGGGGGGACAAGTGCCTTGTGAGTGCCCATCCACTGTGTACGTTCAGGCCATTTCTTTAGGTGACCTGGCACGTGTCCTGTGAGGTTAACGCTCACATGATCGCAACATTGCTGTCTGCCTCATTATGACCCCAGTGAACAATACTGATGTCAATAGGGACAGTTTGTGGGCCTTGCTGTCTGTGTTGTGGTGCATTGATGTTCCAGTCCATCATGTGCCTCCTTTGGGCACAGTTATGGGGGACAGACCTTTCAGTAGATGGTGTCTGGTGACGTGCATGTAGGTGCATTTCGTTGGAGTCAATGTGGTCACATTTTGTACAATGCACTTGCAGATGGTTGTGTCATGGTTGGGACACACCTTCATTCACATGTTAGGGCTGCTTAGGTCAGGCATCACGTATACAGGTGTCAGATGACGTAAGTGCTGCCTCAGGGTATGATCTGGCTACTGCTAGTCACAGCCAGGTGAAGTATGCATCATTCCCCCCCCCCTTTCTGCCAGGTGAAGTATGCATCGTTCCCCCCCCTTTCTGCCAGGTGAAGTATGCATTGGTACGTCGATCACCTACCCACTTCACATTTCCATGCTCATGACATGAGACTCACCGAGTAGCCAGGATCTTGGCCCTGTATGTCGCTCCATGTAGCGTGGTATTGTGGAGTTACGCAGGACCATTGAATCATGGGTTGATCCGGGGAATCGGGCACAACAATGTGTGAAGATCCTGTTGGAGTCACAGACCATTTGCACGTTGATTGAGTGAAATAGTTTACGGTTGCGGTACGGTACCTCCATGGCACGTGGCACCGACAATTCCACATGGGTGCAGTCGAATGCACCAATGCAACCAGGTATGCCAGCTAGTGCATGGAAACCCACTTTGGTGTTAGCAATCTCCTGGGCAGACCGTGGCAATGAGATGTGGTCATCTGTGTGCTTGAGGAGGGCATCCAGCACTCGGATCAGTGTACGTGAGAATAATGGTTGTGATATGCCATGCAAGTGCCCCACTGTGTGCTGGTAGGTGCCTGTGGCCAGGAAGTGGAGCACGGACACTACCTTCAGTAGGGGGGGATGGCGGTGGGTGTTTCAATCATGCTGACGATGTTGTTGTGTGTCATGTCCACAATGGTGGTGATGGTGTCCCGGTCCAGTCGGTACAGGGTGTGGATCTGCTCAGCGGTGAGGGTGAATGGACTGGCTCTGATGCGTGGGATTGGGGGCTGCCTGCGTGGTGCCACTGGCTGTGCTGGTGGGGCTTGCTGGCCCTGCCTTGCCCTCCTTCTCCTCCTGTGTCTCCTCTGTGCAGCCTCTTGTTGTTGTTGTTGTATTTGAAGTTGTAGCACTTGCATTGCTATCAGGTCCTCCAGCCCCAACATTGCTAGTCCTATTGGTATCATTGTGAAGTGTGACTGGGTGTGGGAAGGGGTTGGGTGTGCTCTTTTTGTACTTCCTGAGTCTGTATTGCCTCCACCTGTGCTGATTCTGTGCACCTGTGGCAGCTGGATTCACTTTACATGGCCCTTTACGGTTGGTTCGCGATGGTGTAATTAGCACCATGGCGGTAAGATACTTAACGGGCTGGGTGATGGCGTTAGGTACATGTCCGCTTGTGTCGGCATTCGAGTACCTTTGCGCCATGCCGGTAATTACGGTGTGGGATGTCACGTGCGCGCGTCCTTGGTGCAGTTAGCGGCAGCGTTAACTACGATGCCGCTATTGGCATCGTAGTTAACGGTCACGGGTCAAGATCGGACCTAGCGGAAAACGATGGCGGTAATCATTTACCGCCATCGTTTTTCACTTAGCGCCTGGGTCGTAATGAGACCCTATGATTACAATGCTGAGCAGTTAGCAACCAGACTACATGCGAGAGCATATCCAAAAAACCTGTGGCCCGCTCATTGAAAAGAGCAAGATACACCCAGCGAGAGACTCTCTTTTAACCTAGAATTGATGCCCACCAAGACAAACTGGTATCTGCCCTCACCTATAGCACTGTCACTTTCTCAGTTAAAAAATGTATTCACAGATTTTGGCCTTTGGTGCAACTCAATCTGTCCAACAAACCACTACCAACGTTCGCTCTTAAGTGACAGAAGAACCTGAAAGACAAGTTAATGCACTCTAACCCGAAGGGCAATAGATCAAATATCACTAGTTGGGACTTGAGACCACTTACAGGACACTTCGGGTGTGGCACATGCTCGATCTGCAATTTTTACAATAAAATAAAGATATTTGAAATCGCCGGCAGAAAGTGGGACCTTCGTCAACACACCAATTGTAAGACATCATGGGCAGTTCACTGCATACAATGGCGTACGGCCTACGCTATGTCGGACAAACTTCAAGACCTGTCCACACAAAAATTACCAAGCATCGATACCGCATTAGATGACGCAATGTCACGTCTCCCATGGTCAGCCACTATATGGAATATGGTCACTCGGCCGATGAGATCTCATGGTGTGTCCTTGACATGTAAAAAATGTCTCTAACCCACATACACTCCTCTCCATCAAAGAAGTTAGATGGATTTGTAGGCTTAACACAATAGAACATGGCCTCAATGACATTATGCCCTCTTGGTAATGCTTTTTCTGTTCATATTTTATCTACAACAATATCACATTTTTTAATTGCATTTTGAGCATCCTTATTATTGCCTTTACATTTTGATGCAGGCCCTGTAATTATTCAGGCCCCATCCCGATACAGCGCCATCATGCCCCAGGTTATTTTTCAGGCTTTGGAAAGGCTAGTCATTAGTCCGTCTTCACTATTCATTTAGTTTTCTCTATGTGCTCTTTCTAGGAGCCTTTTTATTCTCTATGGCCTTCAGCCCATTTCCTGTCATAGAACCCGGCTGTCAAGCAAGTTCGAGGAACCGCTCACATTGTGCTACGTGGCGATCAGATGGAAGCCATTCTGGGCGAGTCAGTGTTAGCCACTCGCTGTTTGACACTCAGCCATTAGAACGCTCATGCTGCCGACAAGCCCATTTTCATGGTCATACGTGACATTCCCTTTGCTTCCAGGTAGACGATCATACTACTAGAAGTGCTTAAACGGCTCCATTATTTCCTTTTCATTCAGCTTATCCTGACCGGTGGTATATACGGCTGCTTGTTACGTGGAGGCAATTTTCCCTTTGCTAGTCATTTGTTGACCTCGGCTGCATCCTTATATAGCACGCTGGCGAATGTGGAAGTTGGATGCTGACTTGTGGGTAAGCTTATCCCTCCACTTCACCTTATCACCCCAAGGCTCTGACTTCTGGACTTGAGAGTTAGGCTCACATATTTCTTCCTCTCTCTTCTCATCCTTCCATCCATTTTACCCTCTGTGCTTAGAAGAGTTAATCCAATGGTCGGGTTCCCTCTCATACATCCTTGGTCACCAACTGTACCTTTTTCCAAGGTTTGTGCTGTACATTTATTTGCAGTCCCACTGCCTGGCATTGCATGAGGTTAGGCAGGGTTGTGCATGCAATGTGGGACTCTCTCCTCATTGGTGATTGGTTTTCACTTTTTTTGTGTTTACTTGCACGTGGGTAGATTTGCATACTCATGATTCATCATTCGAGTTTGTATGTCTTCGCTTTTATCTACAGGGTCCACAATTGTCTATGCCCCTGAGGAAGGCGGTCATCATTTGCTTATTTCCGCTGAAACTCCATTGTGATTTTCTCTTCTTGGCGTTGATCCTTGACATTTATGAACATAATTGATGTTTCGTTATGTACTACAATTCTTTTGTATCCATGCATTTATGTTTAACAATTGAATCTGCATTTAATATGCACCCATGCTTAGTAATTGAATTTGCAGTGAAATTGTATTTACCATGTACTTATGCTATTAAGAGATCAATGTATGTGTTGGACCGAGTTGTCCATGTTTTGGTTCCTTTTGGTCCAGTATTGACTGTGCACAATAAATCATTTACACAATTCTCGTTATATTGTCTTGCCGTAACAATTATTAATTGTTTGTGATTACAGTTATTTCCTGTATCATGCCAAGTGCACAAACACTTAAATAATCAGATTCATTTCCACTAGGCATTTGAATATGCCAATTGTTATTTTTACTCATCTTTATAATAATTCCTGATGGGAAAAATGTCTTGGGTTTACTAGGTGGCTCCTGGACATTTAATAGGGGTTGAAGCGCCTCATGCCCTGGCCACAAACAAAGGGGAGCATTTGGGAGATTAGGAGAGGTTAACATGGATGCCCTGTCAAGTGCATAGGCGTTCAGGTTCATCACTTCTTTGTAATGCTGGTGGACCTGAGTTTGAATGGCTGCCTGGTGTATCTCTTAGGGCGATGTAACATTTTTATTCTTCATCCCTTCTACCAGTGAGACCCCAGCACTTTTTGCTGGAGTTCTGTAACTTTTTCTCTATATCCTGAATGAGGGGAGCCTTGTTCCACTCATTCATTCTTATGGCACCTGTCTTTTGGAACTCTGTTCTCTGTCTCTTGCTGTCCTATGGAGTCTAATTTCCTCCATATCTCTTTTAAGACATCTGTATTTTACTTTTGCAGCACAAAGTTCCTTATGAGCAGTGTTGCTGGGAACCCTTTGGGTTCCCTTTTGAGATTCGTTTCTATATCCTAGAGTAGCTACAGTTCTTCTTAGTATCTCTCCTAAAATTGTGTAGTCATAGATTGACACACACCACCTTATGTGGAGTGCCAAGGGGATACTTAGTATCCCCCTTCTTTCTGCTTCTGTGACTTTTTAATCAGATAGACAACCTTCTATTTATGGCTGGTGGCAGTGGACATGTTCTACCAACTGCGGTGTACATTTTCTACCACAGTCTATGTCCATAGCTCCGGTACTGCACAATAGGGTCACCCAAGTACTAATTCAGTGGCTCCTTTCTTGTTTCACCATTACTAGCATGGTTGTTCTTTGCTAGTCCTTCTTGTACCATCCTGGGAGGGGGAGGCCTTTGTGAGTGTTTTGCCTTTGGCGGGAACCATTGGGTGTCCCCGTCTAGGCTCCAGTGTGTATGGGAAGGCAAGAAATGGGGGAGGAGTGTTTTCTCCCCTGGTGCTTGTCTGCCACAGTGGCTGAATGGAATCGGGTCCCACTGGGAGTTTGGCTGTCCTATTTGGACTGCCACCCGCCCCTTTCTATAAACTGCTGAGAGAGATTGCAGAGGAGTGTGCGCTGAAACTGTATAGAAGGTGAGGATACAGAGGTGAAAGGCAAGTCGACCACTGGAAACTGAAGTAACCGAAGAAGAAGATGACCAGAGATGCATGCAGACCCTTTGCAACACTGTCAAGCGACCGATGTTATCTAGAATCCCTATTCTCTGCGACGGAGGAACTCCAACGAGGGTGGCTTTTACCCTTTGACTGGTGGGTACGACCATTCCCAAGATAAACTTTAATCAGAGCCATCTCTTGAGGCGCTGTGCCTCTTCAGAGCTGTGGAACCCCAATACCAGGAGACCTCCCACCCATTTGAAGTGCATCACTGTGCAAAGGCTGAATCAGTCCAAGTCTTTGCTGAGCTCCAGGGGAACCTCCAGAGACATAAGCTGACCCATCTGTGTCCTCGGCAAGCCACTCCCTCTGCTGCAGGAAGTGCGTTGCTAATCTCATAGTCGCTCACACTGAGTAAGTGTTCTTTTCTAATCTTGCTACTATCCTTAAACTGCTTCGATACTGTCTTGGTATCGATTCTCCTTGCTCCCACTCATCACCTCTCTATTTTGCTCTTTCCTACTCCAGTTCTACTTCATTCACTGCATCGCATTCGACACTCACACGGATCGAAGCCATACCCGCCCTGTGCTGGTGGCTGCCTGTCAGTCCCGGGTAGGTGTGCTTACAGTCCAGGAGATAGGGTATTTGAGAGCATTTGTTTATGAACATATTTCTGTAACAAACATTCTTCTGTATCAAGCACGCCTAGGTTCAACCGTGGCTGACACATGACAGCAGACTAAGACCGCAGGAACATGCCTACACCGTTCTTGGGAAAAGCTTGCTGCGTCCAATGGTAAGCGGAAAGACAGCACGGTTCTGTCTCTCTTGGCATTCTATTCTTCTTTCTGTTGCTACTGGTTACTTCCTTACTAACACTATTTGACCACAGGGTTACCCTTTACCTCAACGGTTAACACACAGAGCAGTATCAGCCATCCCATTTCTGAGAATCTGGGCACAGCATACAGGGTAAGGATCAATCTGACATCTCCCATACTCATTGGTCGCAAGCTTCCAATAACCCAGATCCTTTCTTGCAGCTGGTGTTTGGTTGTTAAACTGAGGGGAAGCTTCCATACGAGGGTTGACAGTTTGTCCCGGAGACCTGACCGGACTCTCCGCTCCCTAGCAGCACACCAAGGGTTTTCTTCCCCATGAGGGTTTCCCTGGAGACCACTCCTTGCTCCCGTCGCTTGCACAGCAGCACGGAGTGGCGACTAGAAGGATTCTCTACTCATCTAGCAGACACATCGACCCAGATCCAGGTTGGTGGTTTTCCGCATTTCGACTGTTGGCTAAGTTTCCTTTGTCTGTGTACTTTAGACCAGTTGGTATAACAATTGTAACCATGTGCAACTACGAACTAAGCATTGAGTCTTTGAAAAGTATTCTAAAGTAATCTTATGTGGTTTAGTTTAATGTGCTAAGTATTTAAAAGTGATTCTTGTGCATATAATAAGTCTATATTTGAATATACCTGTGTTGAGTAAGTGTTTCCTTCGTGTGCATTACTAACTAGGTTCAGGGTACTTACCTACAGCTCACATCTTCCTCTTATGATAAGCCTGACTGCTCTGCCTCTCTACCAAGGTTCCATGAGTAGTACAGACTGATACTAAGAGTTGGGGATCTACAAACCATTGAGATAGTTTTGTGAAGTCCTGCCTTCCAGAAGAATTTGGGAAAACTCCCCTAACAGTATCCATGGTAGTTTGAGACCCACGCCTGATCCCGGGGGAACACCTCAATCAACTGGGTGAATCCCTCAATCAACTGGGGGAGCTTCTCAATTTATTGGGCACCAGTTTTCTACAGATTCATCAAAGTTATTTTGTCACTTTATGTAGTTGAAACTTCTGAGTGTACTGCATTTTGGTTTTATTTACATCTTATGTTGTTTTTATTTTGTTGGTGTGCTCAGCTCCTGCTCACATACAGGGTGTAAAGAGGAGGCTCCAGTAAAAGTATTCACCATGTATTATTTATTTATGAACTGTTGTTCATTTGTATTCCCTCTTAGTTTTCTGTTGCCCAACATCTGTGCTGAAGATGGAATGTTTCTTGTGTGGAGTCTGTATTGTGATGAGTGTACAGTGTGAGGTTTGGGGACAGCATATGCGGGGATAAAAAGGGGCCTACTTCTGAGAAGCATGCTATTACACATGCTATATTATGTTATGTTACATGGTATTTATATAGCACCTACTTCCATGTGTTATGGCTTCGTAACTCTGTAAGTTCTATGGCCCTTGGGCCGACCGTAGTCTGGACAGACATGAACACTGGAGCATCACACAGCATGCCGATAATCAAAGTAATTTATGCAGCAGTTCAATTATTGTATATAATACATCGGAGACTCGCATAGCATGCAGATAGTCAATCTAATTGTGTGACAGTTCAACTAGTATTAGTAGAGATTACTAGTGTAGAGACATTATAAGGTCATAGAGTGAAGTATGTGTGGGGTGAAATAGCCTTATAATGTACAGCTAAAGTCTTTAAACATATTATGTTGCCGTCTGTAATCACTGTTTGCAGGAAAGTACTGATGCAAGGGTTTACATGTTCAGATTGTGTGCATTTGCTAAAAGTTGGATCAAATGTCAAATTCTGGGACAAGACAACTTTTAAGTTTCAATTCCTAGAAATGAACCCCAGGTGTGGAACCAGCCTTCCCAATCTGGGTTACCATGGGAATGAGCTTGAGGAATTCTGTGGAGCCTCAAGTTTTACGACCAAAAGCACTCAGGCCGTCGTAAACATAGCATTTAGCCTTTTAAGCTGTAGGCTAACCTGGACAAAAGGGTCTCCCTTGACGTCAGAACTAAGAACCAGATCTCTGCTTACAGAGGGGGAAGAGTGAAGGCAGAGCTTCACACCCATTGCACACAATGGGAAATATGCAATTTTTGGAATAACTTGGGAAGTAATAATCGTACATTTTTCATGTTTAGATTTGTGAAAAGCTGTCAGTGAGCTGCTTCTGGTGGGTCCAAAATGATTTTGGTGACATCAACCTATCAAAAGTTATAAAACAAAAATTAATTGTGTTCTCTGCATAAATACGACAATCATAAATTTGAGAAAAGGTGTAACATGTGATAGTTATTCCACCCACTGAATGCCATATTTTTCAGTAATGTGGTTTGGGCATAAATGAAAAAATACTGTAGCTTCGCCCCAATATGTTGCACAGTCATCAAACAAGGTTTATGTGATTAAAAAAAAATGTAATGTCTGAATATGCTGGCATCTGTGCCGTAATCTGATTAGAAAGGGTATTTTTCAAAAAGTGCAATTTCTAGGTACATAAGCCAGATCCAACCACATGCCTGTGCCTTATGATTGATGGAGTATCCTCCCCTGACTGCTCAAATCAAGCCTACATTCTCTGAGCCTACTGTTTTATGGAGGGGGCAGGGAACCCTTGACCAATGCCCAATCAGTTGTGCAAGGAAGATGACACAGGTGTGATGACATTTGACTTATAAATAGGTTACTCCTCCTCAACTGGGGATTCTCTCTACAAAATCTGAGCTGTGCATCTGACTGAAGATCTGGAGCTATCCTTGCAGAAATGTGGGCCTAGTCCTGGAGTGAAACAGGGACCTGGAGTAACTGCTTGGGAGGATAGAGTGAGGCCTTGATTGACCCCTTTGACGGTCCCTGCAGTGAAGCCCTGGCGCCATTGATGACTGTAGAGTCCTTTTCATATGTAAGTATAAATCTCCCAAGCCATAGATTAAACAAGTCCTATCTATTTAAGCACTATCATTGAGTACCCCCATAAGGAAAGATCCTCTATTCTATCTGTTTGTGAAATATAGTCATTTTATATTGAAAAGTATTTTATTTGTCCGTGCATTTTGGTTACCATCCCCTTGACAAATACTGTGTTCCTCTGTGCATTTAAGTCATTTTCCCGTGGCAGAAAATCCTCCCTTGTGTATCTGTTGATCACAGTTCTCTTTCCCCTGAAAAGTTCTTTCTTTGTTTGCATAGTTAAGGAAGGTACTTCCCTAGTATTTTGCTTAGTAAATCAATTAATTCCCCCAATGAAATTCACGGAGCAAGATTGTTGCAATTCGAAATCAACCATCTTGTACCCAGTGTTGTTATGTAATTGTTATAGTTATTAAAGTGTTGCCCCAAAATAATGATTCCCATTATGAGCTAAAACCGAATTTGTCCATGTGTTAAATTGTGTGCCTAAAAACAAATCCCCTTGGCATCTGTCATATTAAACTCAAACTGTTCTTCTCACTGTGAGAATCGCTTTGCCGGAAATATACCTGTGAGTTGCCACCGTCATTTCCCTAAAAACTGTGGTTCCTATGTGCCTTTCTCATTGTTGACAGCAGGTGTGTCATTTCCAGCTCCAGCTAACATTAATGGGATTTATAATTTTGTTTTTCCAAAAATGTCTTTTCATCCTTTAAACAGTGATTTTCCTAGAGTAGTCCCCTTCCTCTATCATGCTCTGAGCTGGGAGTTAGTATTGCCTTTCATTTTTCATGGTTTTAAGCTTGCATTGACAGTTCCAGCTCCAGCTCAATTTAGTGGGATGTGTAAAATCATTTTTCCAAATCTTTCTTTTCACCTTTGAAAAACCGTTTTACCTACTCTATCTTTCCTTCTCTACCATACCCTGATCATAGATTCGAATTATATCGCCTTTTATTTTTGACTTTTATTTTTCATGCGTTGCCTGTGTAAAAATCGGATTTCCTCTGTGTGCTAGATAGTCTGTTTTGAAGCCCGATTTCTTCTGTAGTGTAAGCAGCCTGAAATACCCTTGTGTGCTGTCCCATAGTAGTAATATTAAATAATTGAAAACCCATTTTTCCATTGTCGCAGGGGGAGTGCTTAACTTTCGTGAAATTGTTTGCCATTGCTTCCATCACACAAAAGTGGTGGGACAGTACTGTATCTCTTAACCGGGTTACTTTCTAGAAGTTTGTGCAATTGTTTTGCCACCTCAATAGTAGCTGCTGTCATTTTTCTGTCCTGATTTGATATCACCCTAATAAATTAATTAATAAAGTATTAATTGACAACACACCGGCCTGGTTACTGGTCTATTGAGACAAAGGAGTGTGGGTGGAGGTTGGGTGCGAGAAGGGTTGGAGGCCTCCTTGAAAAACCATTTGGGGATTATACAAATAAAAATGGGTTTAATTGTACACACACCCATCACAAGGGAAAAGGTCCCTGACTTGCTTCTGCTGCATAATATATTGTGACAAATGTGTAGGTGTGAAGTGTTTACCATGTCTGGGAATATTTGACGGCTGGACCCAATTCCTTTGTGGAACTCAACAGTCCTCTAAGGCATACAGCGCAAAGGTGGAAAGGCAGAGCAAATTAGTAAAACATGACCCCTTGTGCAACTGTTGGTAGTGGTGGGATCTGCTATACATTTCATGCAGAACACATGCACGATGGATGGAATGCAATCACATGCAAAATTCATGCACATAAATCAAATATACAAATTAAAGAACACTGTGTGAGAGATACAAATGGGCAAGTTCGATTGTAGGTCCCCATGTTACATTATTGGTTGCCTTTTGGTTTCAGTTGCTGTACTTGTGTAACATAACATTATATTATTCACAGAGCATCGCTGGTGACACTTTTGAATTTCCAATTGTGGCGCGCATGTGAACATGCAATGTGACTACCCAGTCCTCGGCACATTTGCCTGTCTAGTGCACTTACATATGCACACCTACAAATGTCTGCAACACGCCAGCTCCTGCATCCGCCGCCGGTGTTCACGTGTGTTCAGTTGGTGGGACAACGCTTGCTTCACTCTCATGGGTTTGCTGGTCTGCAATTGTTCCTTGGAGACCACTTCGTATAATCCCATCGTGTTGTAATTTCCTTGGGGAAGCACATGGCAACTCCTGCAGCATTTATATGTGCCGTACGTTCATGCCAGAGGGCATTTCTCACAGCGCCATGCCCCTGTAGCCTTATAGTAGTTTGTTGCCTTGAGCAGTCATGTCAGTAATACTGAGTAGAATGTCTTGCCGGCTGACCTTTGTCACTTTGGCCATGCTCGTTGTTCCGAGATGCCATATTAATTGTCACGATTCCTCTGGCTGCTCTTTCCTGCTTCTTGCCTTCCAGCGAAGTGACAGGCGCAGTACGGTGGTTGCGGGCACTTCTTGTTTTGCCTGAGTTGTTGAATCGTTGATCATAATTTCACACATTGTTGGCACATCTGATGCAATGAAAACATGTTTCTTGCAACGTCATGCGATTAACAGCATTTTTGCTTCAATCGTGGGAATCTGACGGGTGCACATAAAACATGCACATTATGTAAAATGTGGCATTACTTGCCCACCAATTTGAGCTTTATTTGAGCATGAATTGGTGCAATGTTGCTCATTGGTCGTTTTTGGATCTTAGCTTTCAGAATGAGATTCATTCTGGCTCAGGGGAATTTGACTCAAGAAATCCATGCAAAAAAGGTTGTCGAAATCTAAGCCTAAGTGTAACACTTATACAAATTTGATGGCAATCTGCTCCCCTTTCACCAGATTATGTGCATTTAAAACCAATCAACATGCCTCCCTACAACTGTATAAACACAGTAAGTGTTTGACACTTAGAGGGTAATTCATGGAATAATTATGCGCCGAAATTTGTGGTGCAAGCTGTCGCAAGCGTAAAAAAGCTAGCGCACGCGTGAGATTCATGAAAGGCTCTGCGCATGTTTTTCCCGGGATGTGCGCCAAATCGGCGCTTACCTTACACATCACTGCGAATTTCCAAACGCGTGCACGACAGGAACGAGAAAAGCGCACAACTTCTCGCGCACACACCTAAAAAGGGGACAGAACATGGGGTATGGGGAACAACACGTGAAAATGTAGGCATAACGTTGGAAGTACCGCTGGGAAACACACGCAATGCCAACATGCTAGTGAACAACAAGTATTCATGGAATCGAATAGGGAAAACCCACGCACGCCAAAACACACGCATACGCACAAATACATCCGACACACGAAAGCAGGCGGAAGCACCCCCACGTGGCATAAAAGTGTGCAAACAACAAACAAACATATACAGCTACGATGAATGGCCCATTCCTCGCAGCAGTGATCATGGGACACCGCAGGAGGAGAAGAGTAGCCAGTCCCCGTATTTTTTTGCACAGGACCAGCCTTTTTGGGATGCCTGATGGCGAGGTCTATGGCAGGTATAGGTTTCCACCTGATATCATCCTAGACCTGGTCACTGAGTGGGAGGATGAACTCACATCACCCACCCTATGCTCCCAAGCATTGAGCCGCTTGGAGAAGGAGCTCAATGTACTGCATTTCTTGTCCACTGGGTCATTTCAGCAGACAACTGCCATAGTGGGGGGCATCTCACAGCCCACGCAGTCACGTTGCCTACACCAGGTGTTGACAATCGTCACTGCTTGCCCCTCAGTCAGCAGGCACATATACATGCCCAGAACACCCGCAGAAGGCAGGCCGTGGTCCAGGACTTCTACAGTGTGGTACACTTCCCCAAAGTGCTCGGTGCCATAGATTGCACCCATGTGGCCCTACGTCCACCTAGGGCCACTGAAAACATCTACTGCAACCGCAAGCACTGGCATTCCATCAACGTGCAGGTTGGATGCGATGCCAAGGGAATCATCACCTCTGTTTATGCAAACTATCCTGGGTCCACCCTTGACAGTTTCATATACAGAATGTCTGCCCTGAGCCGGGCCCTGGAAGCTCAGGTGCATGGCGACACATGGCTCATAGGTGAGTAAAAATGCCTGTGCACATGCATGCATGTCACACACAGACAAATACACAAACCCAGCTAATGACAACCATCATTACCTCCCCAGGGGACAGTGCCTACACCTGAGGACCCACATGATGACGCCAATACGGAACCCCACCACCCCAGGTAAGATACAACGCAGTGTTCCGGAAGGGAGGAAATCACTGACGGGCCCATAGGCCAGCGCTCACCCTCTAGAACTTGTAAGACAAGATAGCTGCACCATGTGAGGATGTGGGGTGCAGAATTCACTTACTCCAACACGACTCAATAATGAGTAAGTTGGCAAAGGGAAGTCCGTTTAATGACAAGTACATCAAGCAGAGAAACAAATGGAAATCAGCAGCATTGCGATCACCTGTCTCACTCTGATTTCGTCGAACTTCAGTCGAACAGTCATTGTTATAGGCTAAGCTCGTCATCACTGACGTCTAATTCAATTAAAAATCATCATGCAATATAAGTGGTTAGGAAAGGTAACTTAAGGTAACTTAAGTATAGGTGTTATATCTTTTTATTTTTTTATTTATTGTATATGGTTTACAAAGAAACCTTTACAAACAAAATTTCAAAAGGGAAATTAAAACACTCGTTACATTCAAATTTTTGGTATACAAACATATTAAAAACATAGATCCAATTTCCAGATAGTAAGGGACACATTTAAAAGATTCAATGCAGTAAAAATTCGACACAGAAATTTGAGATATAGAAAATACACAATAGAACTTCAAATAACTAAACAGGAATTGAACATTTCATGTAGACAGGCATGATCATGAAAACGGAGCGTACAAATCTAGAGCTTTAATAAAACCCGCCACAGCAAGTCCATCCTTGATATTAGTAATAGCAAGACACTGTGACCAGATAAGATTATCAGCCCCCAATTGACCCATTATGTTGAATCTAGCTAAATATTTGTCCCTCAGAGTTGTCAGAGCAGTGCATTCTAGAAAGAGATGGCGAGAAGTCTCACTCACCCCCAAAATTTTACAGAAGCGACAGGTAGGATCTAATTCAGAAAACTCCTTCCTTTTGTGTAAGACTTCCAAGGTGGGAAGGAGATTCCATCTGAGTTTGAGGAGAAGTGAACGATAATATCGATTAGGGAATTGAGTCAGAATAAAAGACAACAGACCTCTTTTCTTATGGTCAAATTGTAGGTCTCTAAGAGAGGGATAAGAATGCAGTTTTCAATGGTATTACTCCAATCATGACTAAAAAGACACTCCTTAACCTTATTGGGATTCGTTAGCAGAGTGTCCCTATCCGAGGAAATATCTGACAGGGTCTTATCACAGAGATCACTGAATGCTTTAAGATAGAGATTACGACCTGGGAAAGAGTCGTATGCCCCACATCAGCATAGAGGGTATCAGGTTTCGGAGAATGTAGAACTGAAAAAAGAGTGAGGACCCTCCAAAGATTCCTGGCTCGCAATGAGACTAGCCCTAGTTCATATCTTATGGCTAGTACTGGAATAGAATTCGGCAATTTCAAAATTTTCCTCCAATAGATACCCTCAAGAGAGTCCCAAAAAGTCAAAAGTGGCGAATAGTGAAGTTCCATTCCATAAAGTAGCTTTGGGGTGACCTTACCCTTGAAAAGGTCTACTACAGGTTTGAGAGAGAACATGCAATATTTGTTGTCTAGTCTTATGGATTGGGAGATAAGTGGGGGCAGTTTGTGTCTAAGAAATCGTCTACGTTCAATCGCCGAGAGTTGGGCCAGAATAAGAAATCCAAGATAGACGATTTTATGCGCTCTGATGATATTTTCACCACCTATTTTCCATACTTTGTTATTCCCTTTTCTCCCCTTGGAAAAGACCATTGTACGGGTTTTGCTCGGATTGATCTTCAACCCATTTAGAGTAGCATATTCTTCAAATGTACAGATGAGCCTCTGCAGTCCAACTCTAGTGTGATCGAAGAGAAGAAAATCATCGGCATATGCCAACCATGAGAGCCTAAGATCCCCGAGTTTAGCGCTTGCCTTGCCTGTATTTCTCAAAAAGTCGCCCAGATCTGCCATATAAGGGATAAAAAGACAGCCAGCTAAAGAGCAACCCTGTCTCACCCCAATACGGGTCCTTATCCTTCTAGAAAGAGTTCCTGCCAAGTCGAGCCTAATATGAACCCCCGAATTTTCATACATTGCCATGATAAGAGTAAGAAGGCCAGCCGGAATACCCCATTTGGTTAACTTTTCCCAGAGTCTTGACCTAATTACCAAATCAAAGGCATTTGACAGATCAATTGAAGCAACGTAGAGACAGCCGTCATATTTACCCCAGGCAGAACTTTGTAGGGCAGTAATGATGAGACCATTAAGATTAGTTGAGTGGCCCGTCCTAAAACCTGTTTGTTGTTTCGGGAGAATATGATTATCCTTAATCCAGACGTTGAGGTGGGACAGAAGCATAGAGGCAAAAAGCTTGCAGTCTGCATCGATAAGAGAAATAGGTCTATTGTTTTTGACCAAAGTACGTAAACCTCTCTTAAAGATGGGCACAATGAGAGCGGTTTGCCAGCTAATGGTTACATTCCCAGAATTAACAATGTCTTGGAAAAGTAAGGAGAGGAGGTTGGCCCAAAGATATGGTTCACCTTTAAATGTGTTGTTAGTTAGGCCGTTAGGCCCCGGAGCCCTAGATTTCTTGGCTTTAGAAATAAGTCCAAAAACTATCCCAGAATCAATTACAGGCTGCCAGGAGTCCTTAGACATATTTTACCCGAAGGACAAGATTCTAATCCCTCAGCCCCTGTATCGAACAATTCAGTGTAGTGCTCTACCCACTGAACCTCTGGGATGGCATTCAACTGGTCGGCCTCCGCCACATCGTCTAGGCTAGACAAAGTAACCCAGAATACCCTCAAATCTCGTTTGATTAGTACTGCAAGCATATGTTCCATGTCATTTTGTAGCATAATAGCTTTTCTTGATTTACAGTAATTTTTATATTTTTGGCGGATGGCTTTAATTTTTATTTTTTTATCGACCCACTCAGTGTCTAGAACTTGTACACCTCTAATAAGTTTCTGAGTGAGGGCCTTTACATTAGCCAACTCTTGATCGAATCTATGAGGGTGAGATGTTTTGAAGACGGTCTTCCCACACTGGCCATGAATACTACTGTGAAGAGCATTAAGAAAACTATCAAAATAAACTGTATTGAAAACTGCTAATTTCCAAGAGAAAGAGGTAAGATTAAAGGAAGATATGAGTTTGCGGTTAAGGAAACTGATATTAATAGGTGACCAACGTACCCCTGTCCCTTGTCCCACAGTTTGGAGGTGGCTTGGACCCCCAGCAGGCAGAAACTTAATGGGAAAAGGACAGACAAATGAAACCCGGAGAATACCATGATCACTCCATGAATTAAAAGAGACCTCGACTTCGGACGAGAGAGGAGACAGAGAATGATCTACATAGACATAGTCTAGAGTAGATGTTGATAAGGATCTATGCCATGTAGGACGAGGTAAGTTAATGGCATCATAGTAGCCGTTAAGACAGGTTAGACCAACTGAATCCAAAGCGAAATTCCAGAGACGGCCCCGTACAAATTTCTGGCCTGGGCGAGAGTCATCCTCCATAGCCAATCCCAAGTCGTCATATTTGGATTCAGAAAAAATAGAACAGTCAGAATTGAGATCACCTGCAAGAATCACTTTCCCTCTAGGGTACAGAGATCTCCAGGAAAGAAGCATATCCATTAACCTTTGTAGAAACGGCTCAAGTGAGGAGATTCCCTTGTGCCAATATACAGCAATGAGGAGGAGACAAACCATTAAATCAAGGGGTCACCTCCAGGGCCAAGATGCCAAAAGGCATATCCGGAAGAACGTTATTCCTAAAACCAAAGGAGGTTCTAATTCCTATAAGAAGACCCCCAGAGGGCCTCCCTGCCAAACTAGGTTTAGCATTTTGAGAAAAGATATCAAATCCATCTAGAACGGGAATAGAAATCATACAGGTTTCCTGCAGAAAGAAACAGTGTGAAGCCCTAATCATAGATACAGTGTCCAGCTTCGTAAAGAGATGGGAATTACCTCTGGAATTCCAAGATAGAAACGCAAAACTATTCAAGGGCGAAACCTTTGTAGAAATTTCAGAATGAGTTATATCTGTATATGATAATAGGGCATGCGGATTGGATAATTCTTATCGGGTGGGCGTCTACGCCCATCCCTCTACATTACGCATGATAGACGTCACTACAACTACGACGTCCTATTGATTACAGTATCTATAGGACTCCAGATAACTTGGTCCATTGTGATTGGGCAGGTTACACCCCTAGACATAAATTTCCACTTTTAATTAGCAGCATGCAGAATGGACACCGCTATGCCTGGTGTCCCAAGTTTCACCCTGCCTCCCTTCCATCAATCAGTGTTTTAGGGCAATGTGTCAATTAGTTGGCTAAGGATGGCCTCGAAACTGTAGTCTCTTATCGGGAAAAGTTATGGCATCCTCGGTTCCTGGATGACATCAGGCGGTGGTACCTCTTCGCACCTGGCTGGTCACGTGTTAGTTCACCATGAATCTGCTTCAGTTTCCAGCTTTTAGTGCATTTAATTCTGTTTCAGCCTCCCCACCTGCATGGGGCCCCCTTATCTTGACCTTCATGAGGCAGGCTGGTATGCTCTGAAGTTTGAGTCTTTTTAGCTGACGCTCTCCTCCCCTTCTCTGGGTGACATCGATTTCCTAGGCATGAGCCGCTCTTTGTTGAGTTTCGAATCCGCTCCTTCTCTTGCCTTTGGCTGGGTTACGAAACTTGGCCTGTCACGCTGTCATGATGCCTACCTCCAAGGAGCCAGGCCCAGCCCAGCAACCCCAGAGGCAGACATCATTTTCCCCAAGAACGTCTCAGCGGGCCCAAGTTGGGGCCTTTTGGACGCAGTCCTGGCGCCTTTGGCGCCAGGCTCATTCTGGACCCCAGTCCTGGCGCCTTAGGCGCCAGGCTCATAAAGCAAGACATGTATGTAAGTGTTTTAATGTGCACTTACCTGAAGCAGACCGTGCTGCTACATCCAGGCCCTCTTGAGGACTGAATGGGACTACTTTATCTTTTGGACTACTTTATCACTCGGGTGTGGTCTGAGGAAGAATACATACCTGATTGGAAGGATACATACCTGGAACTACTTTACAGGCTATTTAAACCACACCCGAAGAGCAGCACATGCTTCGCGTTGTTCTGCATCTAGCAGCTGGACGCTCACCGTGTTTGCTCCTGCATTCGGACTTCTGCCACGCCTGCCAGCATCCTGATCACCTACAAAGGAAGAGAAAGAGAGAATAGGAGAAGGAAAAGACTTTACCTGCAAGATCCGCATTCCGGAGTCAGCTCGCCGACGATCCTGCAAAGGAAGACACTTAATTTAAAAGCACATCGCATCGACCGCCGCAGCGCCGCATTACACTCACCTTCACAGGGCGCCTCCATGTTCAGCAGCGATCCCCCGGATTCGCAGCCACGCTTCCACGCCTAGGGAGAAAAAGACAAGAGCAAAGGTGAGAGAGAGAAGGGAATGAGGAAACCTAAACCTCCATGTTAAGACTTACCTGTTGGGTCATTCCCTCTTCATTTCGGGTCCGCGCCGCATCCAGGCGTTTCCGGACCTCGGCCCCTATGGGGAAAAAGACATTAGCGTCAATGAGCGAATGAAAAGACATTACCCAAAAACGCTCATCAAGACTTACCTGATTTCTACAGGGATTGCACCTCGCATCTCGGGTCGGTGCCTTTTCCCCGGCATTCCGTACCCCGGCCCCTATGGGGAAAAAGACATTGACATTAGCATATTGATGCAAGGACAAAAGGGGAACCTTTCAAGGAACTTACCTGGAAGCCAAGCAAGTTTGGTTCTCATAAAACCAAGAATCCAGTGAAGTAACTGGATACCAACGCGCCCCTGCATCAGAAGCAGGAAGGAGAGCTCGCCCTTCAAGACCCTAAGAAGGATACTTTTGCAAGCCGGACAAGCAGGAGTTGGGAGTCCGGTCCAGTCCATCTTCTGAGCCCCGCGCAACACCTTAGAAGAGGTCACAGCAGCACGATCCTGGCCAGCGCCTCCGTGGGAGTCAGGTGAGCGTAACAGAACGCGAAGCCTACCCACAATTTCCCACCCGGGCGCTAGGGAGACTTCTGAGACAGACCAGCTGGCCCAGCTGTTGGGGGAATTAATGGCAGAGGTACACTCAGCTCGCCAAGAGACTAATGCCCTCAAAAGAGAACTCATTCTCTCCAAGGAACAAACTGATGACCTGGCCAAAAGATTGCTACAGAGTCAGGCTGGACAAATTCCTTTACCTAGTCCCGGGGGAATTTCCACTTCGTTGGGTTCGAGTAACCCTGTTCAGATCAATCTGCCGGGATCCATGCCTTTAGCACCGCCTGAACGTTTTGCGGGGGACCCAAAGAAATATGCCATTTTTATGAACCAATGTCGCTTACATTTTATATGCAGACCAGGAGCCTTCCCTGATGATAGGACCAAAGTGGCCTTCGTGTTATCGTACCTAAGTGGCTGTGCTGCCGATTGGTCTGTTCCCTTGGTGAACCAGAACGATCCAATTCTCCAGGATTTTCAGGGCTTTCAGGCCAGCATGGAAAGGTTGTTCGCTCGACACTCGCAGGGACAGGCCCTTGACAACGAACTGCTATCTCTACGACAAGGTAGTCAAGATCTTTTGTCTTATATAGCCTCCTTTAACAGACTGGTGGTGGAAACCGGATGGCCTGAAAATAAAAGGATCACTTTATTTCACCGGGGTCTGCGCGGAGAGCTAAAAGACATTCTGGCCCAAGTAGTGAATCCACCCCAGGGCTGCGCAGAATATATTGACTTTGTGGTACAACTGGATCACAGACTTCAGAATAGGAAAGCAGATCGGTCCAAGTTTGAAACCCGAGTACCGATCAGAACCCTCGTAAACCCCAGGAATACCGAAGCTTCGGAACCTATGCAAATAGGGGGAGTTAAGGGGCCATTAACTCAGAAGGAACGCGAGAGAAGGCGACAAAAGCAATTGCGGGGCTTCCGGTCACTTTCTTCGTGATTGTCCGGTAAAACCACCTAGGAAGGTGGTTGGTGCCTCTGACAACAACTTAATGGAACCTGTTTCGGGAAACGACCTGGCTCGACAAGCGTAGAGGTCCGCTTGCCAAGCTTGAAAACGAACTCTCTGAGCTCGCATTTTGTCTTGCCAACGGTTGCATGCCATCAAAGCATACGTCGACAGCGAGGCTATCGGAAACTACGTAGACCGCGAATTGGCCTCCAGGATGAACCTTCCTCTGCATCCAAAAATAAACCAGGATGTCATTACTACGGTTGATGGTACCGAAATAGCCTGTGGGCCGGTAACGCATTCCACCACAGAAGTGACACTTGTGAGTCAGGATGGACATCAGGAAGCAATAGTGTTTGATATAATCAAGGCTCCACAATTTCAAGTAATCCTCGGAATTCCTTGGTTAGAAACACACAATCCTCGAATAGACTGGCGAGCAAAGAGAATAACTTTTCCAGATTGTGGTCCCACTTGTTATCCTAGAAATCCAGCTATTGGTTTAGCCACAGTAACCCCCACCACTGTTCAACTACCGGCAGAATACCTTGAATACCAGGACGTTTTTCAGAAAGAACAGGCTAACACGCTACCCCCTCATCGTTCTTACGATTGCCAGATCGATCTAGTTCCCAATGCTCAACCGCCGTGTAGTAGGATTTACGCTCTCACTGAACCTGAAAACCAGCATTTGCGTCAGTATTTGGATCAGTACCTTGCCAATGGCTTTATTCGCCCATCAAAGTCCCCGGTCTCTTCCGCTTTGTTCTTTGTGCCTAAAAAAGAAGGAGACCTTAGAACTTGTATTGACTACCGCGCTTTAAATCAGATAACGATAAAGAATCGTTATCCCCTGCCTCTGATCCCTGAACTTCTTGATCAAGTAAAAGATGCTCGTATATACACCAAGTTAGATCTCCGGGGAGCTTATCACCTAGTGCGAATAAAAGAAGGTGACGAGTGGAAGACAGCTTTCCGCACCAAATATGGGCTCTTCGAATATCAGGTTATGCCCTTCGGTTTGTGCAACGCGCCTGCAGCTTTTCAATTCTTCATGAACGATGTTCTGCGAGAACCTATCGATGTTTGTGTCATCGTATACATCGACGACATCCTGGTGTACTCATCTTCTGAGTCAGATCATCGAAAACATGTTCGAGCAGTTCTAGAGAAATTGCGCCAGCACAAACTATTTGCCAAGCTGGAAAAGTATATCTTTCATACCACTGAGGTTGAATTCCTCGGATTTGTTCTGACTCCTAAAGGAATTCGAATGGATTCACGAAAGTTGGACGCCATCCTCAAATGGCCATCTCCCGGTTCAGTGAAAGGGGTTCAGAGTATGCTTGGCTTTGCCAACTTCTATCGAAGATTCATCCCGGAGTTTTCACGAATAGTCCAACCCATTACTGCTCTTTTACGTAAGAATAAACATTTTGAATGGACTCCAGAGGCCGAACAAGACTTTCAAGACCTAAAGAACAAATTCACTTCCGCACCTGTGTTGAAGCACCCGCGTCCTGATCTCCCGTATATTGTTGAAACTGACGCATCCAGTTTAGCCATGGGAGCTGTCCTGTCGCAAAGGGATCCGAAAACTAACCAGCTACACCCTGTAGCCTTTTGGTCCAGGAAATTCTCAGCTCCTGAAATTAATTACGCAATTACAGACAAAGAGTTACTGGCCATTAAATCTGCTTTTAAGGCTTGGCGTCATTACCTCCTCGGTGCAAGACACACCATCACTGTAATTACGGATCACAGAAATTTGCAGTATTTAAAGACGGCCAAAGCCCAATCTTCACGACAACTCTGATGGGCTTTATTCTTTGCAGAATTTGATTTTATAATTACCTATCGCCCTGGCTGCAAGAATGGCAAAGCGGACGCCTTATCCCGGATTGGCCTGGAAGAACCCAATTCGTGTTTAGAACCTGTGCCGATAATACCTGAACAAAGAATATTAGGTTTGACTTCATTGCAAACCATCGAGGACGTTGGAACTCGAGTCAAACTACTTTTTGACCCTTCAGCCTTACTGGAATGGACTCAAAAGGGTCCCCACTTCACCGTTAAGGATAACTTACCGTACTTCCAAGAGCGGTTATTTCTGCCAAGTAAGGAATTGCAAGAACTAGTTATTGCTCATTATCATGAATCGTTAATGGAAGGACACTCTGGTATCGCTAAAACGGAAGAAAAGATCAAACGCCAATTCTGGTGGCCTTCTTGGAGAAAAGACATAAAGTCTTTTGTGATGTCTTGCAGAGTTTGCGCCCAAAATAAAGGTCAAAGGAACAGGCCAGCCGGCCTACTTCAACCCTTCGAGATTCCACCAGCACCTTGGCACACCTTGTCTATGGACTTCATTACGGACCTGCCTCCGTGTGGTGGTTACAACACTATCCTAGTAATCGTGGATCTGTTCTCCAAAATGGCCCACTTTATCCCTCTAAATGGATTGCCTTCAGCTTCCATCCTGGCCAAGGAATTCCTGGAGAATATAGTTCGAATACATGGTTTCCCTTCCGTACTAGTCTCAGATCGTGGAAGTCAATTCATTTCCCATTTTTGGAGGAAGTGTTGCCAACTAGCACAAATAGATGTGCGATTATCCACCAGCCACCACCCCCAGACCGACGGACAAACCGAGAGGACAAATCAGACTCTCGAGCAATATCTTCGGTGCATGTTGCACCAATCCGAGTACAATTGGAAATACATTCTTTGGATCGCAGAATATGCATACAACAATTCTGTGCATTCCGGAACCGGTCAAACTCCTTTTTATACTTTGTATGGTCACCATCCTCGAACCTCTGACCTAGATCCACCTCTGACCCTGGAAATGCCCGCAGTAAATCATCTGCATTCCACAATAACCCGAGCCTTCAAAGAAGCTACAACTCATTTAAAGCAAGCCAAGAAAAAGTACAAAGAAAACGCTGATTTGCACCGAAGTAAAACACCTCCTTACCAAGTAGGAGACCAGGTTTGGCTAGCAACTAGACATTTATCTCTCAAGGGCCCACGGACTTTCAATCCCAGATTCATTGGGCCTTACCCCATCAAAGCCATAATCAACCCAGTGGCCTTTAAACTGGATTTGCCTTCCAACATGCATATTCATCCCGTTTTTCACACATCACTTTTGAAACCGGTACAACCAGGAACCCGAATGTCCAAGCCTCCAGATCCTATTCAAATTGATGGGGAATTAGAATTCGAAGTGAAAGACATTTTAGACTCCAAAATGTTAAAGTCAAAACTCTTCTATCTTGTTGACTGGAAGGGTTATGGACCTCATGAGAGATCGTGGGAGCCTAGTAACCATATTCACGCACCTCGATTAATACGAAGGTTCCACCGTAGATTCCCGAACAAGCCAAAACCCCCGGAGGAAACAACCTTTGGAGGGGCCTTGTGGGAGGGTACTGTCATGATGCCTACCTCCAAGGAGCCAGGCCCAGCCCAGCAACCCCAGAGGCAGACATCATTTTCCCCAAGAACGTCTCAGCGGGCCCAAGTTGGGGCCTTTTGGACGCAGTCCTGGCGCCTTTGGCGCCAGGCTCATTCTGGACCCCAGTCCTGGCGCCTTAGGCGCCAGGCTCATAAAGCAAGACATGTGTGTAAGTGTTTTAATGTGCACTTACCTGAAGCAGACCGTGCTGCTACATCCAGGCCCTCTTGAGGTCTGAATGGGACTACTTTATCTTTTGGACTACTTTATCACTCGGGTGTGGTCTGAGGAAGAATAGATACCTGAGTGGAAGGATACATACCTGGAACTACTTTACAGGCTATTTAAACCACAACCGAAGAGCAGCACATGCTTCGCGTTGTTCTGCATCTAGCAGCTGGACGCTCACCGTGTTTGCTCCTGCATTCGGACTTCTGCCACGCCTGCCAGCATCCTGATCACCTACAAAGGAAGAGAAAGAGAGAATAGGAGAAGGAAAAGACTTTACCTGCAAGATCCGCATTCCGGAGTCAGCTCGCCGACGATCCTGCAAAGGAAGACACTTAATTTAAAAGTACATTGCATCGACCGCCGCAGCGCCGCATTCCACTCACCTTCACAGGGCGCCTCCATGTTCAGCAGCGATCACCCGGATTCGCAGCCACGCTTCCACGCCTAGGGAAAAAAAGACAAGAGCAAAGGTGAGAGAGAGAAGGGAATGAGGAAACCTAAACCTCCATGTTAAGACTTACCTGTTGGGTCATTCCCTCTTCATTTTGGGTCCGCGCCACATCCAGACGTTTCCGGACCCCAGCCCCTATGGGGAAATAGACATTAGCGTCAATGAGCGAATGAAAAGACATTACCCAAAAACGCTCATCAAGACTTACCTGATTTCTACAGGGATTGCACCTCGCATCTCGGGTCGGTGCCTTTTCCCCGGCATTCCATACCCCGGCCCCTATGGGGAAAAAGACATTGACATTAGCATATTGATGCAAGGACAAAAGGGGAACCTTTCAAGGAACTTACCTGGAAGCCAAGCAAGTTTGGTTCTCATAAAACCAAGAATCCAGTGAAGTAACTGGATACCAACGCGCCCCTGCATCAGAAGCAGGAAGGAGAGCTCGCCCTTCAAGACCCTAAGAAGGATACTTTTGCAAGCCGGACAAGCAGGAGTTGGGAGTCCGGTCCAGTCCATCTTCTGAGCCCCGCGCAACAACTTAGAAGAGGTCACAGCAGCACGATCCTGGCCAGCGCCTCCGTGGGAGTCAGGTGAGCCTAACACACGCCTCTGGCTGCCTGGGTACGTTTCTGCTTTTACAAAATGGAGTCGCACTTGTATAATGTACCTTATTGAGATAGATATATGGTTGGCGCTTGCCGCTCTATCTTCTACTAAGCATTGCAAGCAGTATCGATTTCTTTAGCATCTTGCGTTTCAAGCCTATTTACACACGTTTAACAGGTTGGTTGCTTCCATCTTGTCACGTAGCACCATTTCCTCACGTTTTAACGTTGTCTCTTTACTGTGTCCATTACATTTATTTTCGTAGTTAATCGCACTGGCGAGCTTGTCTTCGGTAGCCGCTTTTGTTCATTCACGAGTCTGTTCAGACCCTTGTGTCATTTCCACTGGCCTTCCATTAAGGCTTTCGGGGTCTCTTCGTGGACCGTATGTAGGTACTCCTCATTTCGTATCAGCCACTGGTATGGCTGTCTGATAGGGTACCGTGCTGCACAGGGTTGTCTGGTTATGGGTGCTTCAACCAGTATGGATCTTCTGATGTATACTGGGCAGAGTCCCAGTGCAGCTCAAACTCCCTGCTGTTTTTACATATTCGTCTTTGTTCCATGTCAGTAGCTGACTTTGTCCATTTGGGCTGCAGTAGATCCATTTTCCTTCATACCTTCTTTGTTTCTTAGGGTATGTGAACCTTGTTGCCTCTGGTGCAAATTTGCTGGCTTTCACAAAGTCTCTTATTTCTTCATCAGTCAGGTCTCTGGGCTTCCACCCTGGCTGGACATCAACCATTATTTTCATCCCTTTGGCTTTCTTTGCAGTTTTCTGGCACTGTGTAATGATTGTCTTAATAAAACAGAATCCAAGCAATATCATTGCTCGTAGGGCTCCCAGAAACTTGAATATATCTGCCATCCATTGTGGGACCCACGAGAATAGGTCTCCAAACCAGCTGTCATAATCCACTTCATCACTTTCATCGATCATCTGTTTTTTCAGGCTTGTCAACATGCTTATGGCCTCTGTTAGGGTTCCGTTTTCTTCATTGTGTGATGGTATGAATGTGCAACATGATTCTCTGATTTTTGCACAAACACCTCCATCCATTGCAGTGATCATTTCAAGCACATATCTGTTTTGGAGGGTCATCGGTCTGATTGCTCTCAGCTCTTCTTTGATCGCATTGAATCCTTTTATAGTGGTATTGATGGTCTGCAATAACTCCCATCTGGTTATCTGCAACCATTTAGTATTCACTCCAACTTGGATGTGGGGCAAGAGTAGTGTTGTGAATACTGTTGAGGTGAGGCTGCACAGCTTGTGTTTGTACGGGATTGCATGGAATGCCTCTTCTGATTTGGGAGAAAAGTAATTTTCCCTCTTCATCCTGGATACCAGTTCCACGGAGCTCCTTCTTCTTAGATGAGCATCTGCTTTCGGGAAACTGTCCAACATCAGGTCTTTCTTAGGGATCACTAGCACGGGAACGTGAACGTTCACTAGTGTGCATATGCCTCCCCAGTTTTTCAGCAGCCTTATGTATGCCTTGGATCCACACGCCCAGTAATGGCCATAATGACTGCGGTACCTTGTGTCATTCCTGGGGCTTCAAAGATACTTCCGCAGTTTTGATTCTCTCCCATCTTCCTTGTGCCATTGTTTCTGAAACATAGTTTCAGGCTCTCCAGTGGCACTATCTGCAGGGGTCCCCCTCTATCTTTGACCCATGTTAGTAGCTTTACTAGCTTTGGCCACAGAGGTTTGCATAACCTCTGCGAATTCTCTATTGCTTCCTTGCAGGCTCCAAGGACCATCCACGCTCGGCAGATTACTGATCCGTCCTCCCATCCATCTGGGGAGACCACTGTCCCCCAGATCTGCATTTGGCCTCTGTTCTTCCAGATTTTAGCCTCTTCTGCAGTCTTCCCTTGAACGTTCAGTCTCGGGTTAACTTCCCGTCTTATCCCTGATCCTTTGATGCCAGGTTTCTCGTACCTGATCACATGATTTCTGGTGTGCGCTCGGTTTCTTGTTTTAATGTCCTGGACCTAGCCATCTTCATCCGGGTAATCCTTTTCGTTGGCCCATATCAACGAGGCGTCTTTTCCCATAAATTGTCCTCTGGTGTTACACATTGCTACATGTGACATACAGTGACATCAATTTCTACAGTCACGAAGATCTTGGATTTTCCCATGCTGTATGGTAGGAGAGCACAGACGAAGCATTCTCCTTCCGACTGTCTTCGTCCTACTTTCTTCATGTGCTGGTACCATATGTTGTTTCCGAGATGGGCTGTGCTGTCCAGGTAATCATTAAGTTCATTGTTATCTTCGTGTGGGCTTCTCTTGATTTTCAGCACTCTTCTGTAGTTTGCTATGACTATGTCTCTAAATGCGTCTGTGCTGCTTTTCCTCTATGGGTGTCTCAGTGGAACAGGCTGCCTTGACTACATCGCTATGGTAGGAGAAGGTTTTGTGTTTCTCTTCCTCTCCTCTTGTTGGTTTGCATTGTGGTTCTCTGGCCGCCATTGGCTCACCATCTCGTCAACGTGAGGCTGAGTCATAGATCTGGTGCTTGTTTGTAGTGCTCCAGCTGGCGTGTTTGTCGTTATAGTCTCTGCAGTTCTATGATCCAGCTCCTCGTGCAGTTTCTTTGCTCTGACTATGAAGGGGAACAAATAGTCTATCAGCATTTGTGTTTTCTCTGTGAATTCCTTCGTGGCTACTTCTGTTCTTTTGAGGGATTTTGCTATGCTCTCTCTCTCTAGTGTTTCACTCGGCTCCTCTTGGGTACTTCTACTGTTTTCTGGAACTGATTGTTTGGCAGGCAGCCTCCTCTTCTCTGCTGCCTTCGTTGGAGGCCCTGTAGCCATTGACACTTGCCCTTGTCTGTGTGCATCCTGTGTGTGGGTGCGTGCAGTAGTCAGTGCAGGGTTTTCATTCACGCCGTGCTAACCCTTTCTCCAGCTTTTCTCTTCATTTGTTACCTCAAATGTGTCTAAATTATCGCTTATTACATTTAAATTTAGTTCGTTATTTTTAGCATCAGGTTTTCTTGGGACTGGAATAACTATGTAGGGTCTGGGTGCTTTGGTAGGCCCCAGATGTTTACTATCTGGTGGGTGCACTGAGATTGGGACACTTCGCGCACCAATAAAGAAAGCAGTTCTGGTTGTTAACGACAGAAAAACAATAATAATAACTATACATGTACACATAATCGTTTGGAACAACAATTTGCAGCATTTTCTTCCAGGGAATTGGGGGCGCCCTTCTGTTGGGGGTAAAACCAAGTTACTGTTCTGGGCCCCCATTTCGATTGAGTTCATAGTCAGTTATTTATTCCTTCTCTTGCTCTGGTCTCATAGTTTGAGAGTTCTTTACTATTAAAGTAACGAGTACTTCTCCAAATGTCCGCCCTCATGTGAGTGACAACGGTAGTCTCTGGTTACTCAGTACAGTTCCTGTGCTAGACTATGGAAAAGGGTTAGGCTAGCACTTTTGGAACATCACATTCAGTATGCATATCGATAATAGGTGAGGTCCCAATGCACGCCTTGAATTTGCCTTGGTCCTGAGGACATGCTAGAACTTGCTCAATTCGAAAGAATGAAAAGATGGAACTGCTAAAAATCACACAAAAATAAAATGTTGTAAAAATAAAAACAAAATAAAATATAAAAGTGAACATATGCAAAAATAGGAAAAAATGAGAAAAATGAAGAAAAAAGGAAAATAAGATGGTGAAGTTCTTGTGCCCGCTCTTTTTAATTCGGTCTCTCAGCGACAAGTTGAAGAACAGTGTCTCTCTCCTCGATCTGCTCCATGGCAGAAAGTCTCACTGGAATCTCCTTAGGAATTCTCGCTGGAAGTTAGACAGCTCCACTTGGAGCATTATACCGTGGAGAAGTGTGCCCATGTGTGGGGCGTTGGCCGGATCTCTAAGGAAGGTGATGACGTCAACATCTGCAGGCCCTGTTACCATTTCTGGATAGTCTGCGACTAATCTAAACAGGACGTTCTGCGCCAGCCGGGTGTTCTCGCGTGATAGGGACATTTGCCCTGTTTGGCTGTGTCCTGATCACAAGCTTTTCTTTTGATTCGCACAGTCTTTGCGCCTTCCTGTTGCGTGGATTACCACCAAATGCTTTAATTTAGTCCACAGCTGTCTCGGTTGAGCTAGGTTTCTTGGATCTCTGATATAAGTGCATGTATCAGTTGTTCTCCCGACGAGCCCTGGGCACTTCTCGATTATTTGGAAGAACACATTAAACGTGAGTTCATCAATGTCTATCGGCGGTGGAAGCATTTCTGTCCTTCTCACCATACTCGGGCAGTGCAATAAAGGCTTCCGTGATGACAGTCAGTAGTTGCCAGAATATTTTCTTGTTGGCCGGATCTTGAATAAAGTCTGTGACACTGGTAACTCTTCCTATGAGTGATGGGAATGATAGCACCACGAGTTGGAAACAGGTTAGCACATCCCACTTGAGACTTCTGCTGGAATGTACCATAAGTTCTGGGAACAGAGTCTTACTACAGATTGCTTCAGGATACTGTGTTACACTCTCAGGCAATGTCTTATTTGCAGTCTATCAGAGTCTTGATTCTTTGTATCACTTGGGCATGTCGTGCTTTCAAAAGTTCATTTTATCAATGTTGTTGTGGCTTTGGATGTGCTTCTCTTTACCCTAAAACTAGGATGTACAGAGTGTTCATTATGTCCTTATTCCCCTTTGCTTGGGGAACCTGTCCATGTTTATGCCACAACTTGCATCCGGGTTCTTTGTCTTGGTTTTCTGCTCATGCGTCCTTCTTCCTCGCCATGTATCTTGTCTGCACGTGCCGAGGTTCTTCCCCATTGTCTGTGGTTTCTTTGAAGTTGGATGCAGCAGGAGGGCTCTCTCCTATATAAGGTTTAATGTCATTTAGGAAGATCCATGCCCTTCTGCCCTGGAGCTTGACGGCGGAGGGGGTGCATTCCTCTATGATGAAAGGGCTATTAAATCTTGGCTCGTCCCGCCTCTTCCTGGTAAAGTTCTTCACAAGCAAGCTGTCACCAGGGAAGACGAGGGGTGCATGTACACATTGCCCGGTGTCTGCTTCAGCACTTCCTGCTGTGTTTTGTGCTGAGCCGTCCCCTTTTCGCAGTCGCTGCACCTGGCCTGTAATGACAGAGGCGCTGGATGTCATACAGTTAAGGTACTTTTGCATCTCTGTTGCCAGAACCTCTCTAGTCGGCTGGGCATCGCAAATAGCTCTATCTCGGGGGGTAAGAGGGGTCCTCATCCTTCTGCCTGTAACTATCTCGTGCGGCGTGAGATGATGGTCGGAGCCGGGTTGGTTCCGAAGTGCATACAATGCCAATGGTAGACAGTGCAGCCATCCCTTCTTTAATGTGAGCTTCAACTTGGCTATCCTCTCCTTAAGCAAGCCGTTGATTCGTTCACATATACCATTCCCCTCAGGATGATACGCCAATGAGAACTTGTGCTTTATACTAAGCAACAAGCTAATCTGTTTGAAAACTGAATTTACAAAGTGAGCCCCGTTATCTGATCTCATTACTTCGCACACCCCCCATCTAGGGAATACATCCCTCACCAGGAACTTGGCAGCACAGGTAGCGTTGGGGTGTGTGCAGGGACCTGCTTCTATCCATCTAGAGAATGGACACACCACCACAATTAAATACCTGTACCCGTTGCACACTTGAATCATGTTGACGTAGTCGATATGCAAGTGCTGGAATGTTCCATTTGGTCTGGGGATGATCCCTCTCACTACTTTGAATGTGTGCTCAGCTGTGAATTGCTGGCAGATTATGCAGTTCACCATGAAAAATGCAACAAGCTCTGCTAAATTCGGTGTGAACCAGTCTTCTGCGAGCGTTGCAGCAAGATTTTCTTTTGTCATATGGATGGGGTAGTGTAGTTGTTCTAATGCTACTTTTAGAAGGGCGACAGGCATTACTGCTTTACCAGAGCTGTCTTGCCTCCACAACCCATCAGAGGGGTTTAAAGAACACCCTCGACGCTTCCACATTTTTTTTTTCCTCCTGAGGTGCCTCGCCCTGGAGCTCCATTAGCTGAGTCTGCCCCATATTGCTATAGGCTTCTGATGTGGCTTGCGCTACCATCATCCGCTCATGGGTACGTGCCACCTCCACGTCCATGATTGTTTCAGATTTGGATGGCATGCGCTTGGATTCCATGTCCGCTTCATGATTTCCACGTGACACGAAATCTGTCCCCTTGTTGTGGGCGGCACATTTCACGACCGCTATGCCCACTGGGAGCTGTAGTGATTTTATCAGCCTATCCAATAAGGCTGCATGTTGCACTGCCGTGCCGTCTGCTCGGAGGTAGTCCCTCCTTTTCCAGCGCGCTAGACCTGCATGTACTGTGGACGCCACATAGGCTGAGTCACTGTACACAGTTACTTCCTGGTCTGCATGATTCCCAATGGCGAGTATCAGTGCCAGCAGTTCTGCAGCTTGCGCAGAATAGTGAGAGGGTATTCGTGCACTGACGAGTGCTCGAAACTCTCCATTCGCTAGGTGTTTTACCACAGCCACGCCTGTATACCTTTGTCCATCTTCTTGGTCGATTCTCGAAGACCCATCAATAAAGACGATCTCTCCACTTGCCAGGGTGTTTTCTTTTACCCTGGGGATCTCCTCATAGAATTCCTCATAGTTCGCACAGTCGTGTATAGGTTCTCCCTCTGTGACTGGCTCAGCTATGAACGTAGCAGGGTTTACATTTTTACATTGCACTATTTTGATCGATGGGATAGAGATAATCACCTCATAGGTGGATGCTCTCTGAGATGTCAGTGTGCCCTTTGGCTTTTCTAGTATGGCGAACAATGAGTGTTCAACATACAATGTCATGGAGCACCCCATCACAATGGATGATGCCTTATCGATAGCGAATGCGGCAGCAGCTAGATTTTGTTCGCATGGGAAGTGGCCCTTCATAACTGGGTCCAGACTCCCGCCATAATATGCTAGGGGCCTGTACCCCAGCGAGGTTCGCTGCGCGAGCACCGCCGTCATAAAATTACCATCAGAGTGTGAGAACAGGTAGAATTCCTCTGCATAATTAGGAATCCCGAGAACTGGGGCCTTACAAATTGCAACCTTGAGTTCTGCAAACCCTTTCTCCATTGCCTCAGTCCATTCAATTTCTCCTTTTGTTGCCTGGGCTTTCTTTAACGCCTGAAGCAAGGGCTTGGTATACAAGCTGTAGTCAAAGACCCATGCTCTGGCATAATTGCACAGGCCTAAGAAGCTCTGCATTTGTTTTATCGTGCGCGGCTTGGCCGTGTTCATGATGGCTTCAGCCCTTTCTGGGGTTACCTTTTTCCACTCATGAGAGATTAGTTGCCCTATGTACAACACCTCCTGTTGACAGTACTGCAACTTTCCTTATCAACTTTGTATACCTTTTCAGCCAGAATAGTCAATAGCTGGACAGAGTCGCGCCTGCATTGCTCTTCAGTGGTGCTGCAGATCAGAATGTCATCTACGTACTGCAAAACAACACTATCCACTGCAATATTGCTTAGGTCCATTTGCAGGACTCTGTTGAAAATAGACGTGGACTCGCAATACCCCTGTGGCAACCTCATACTTTTCAGACACGTCTGTCTGAAAGTGAATGGCGTCAGGTCCTGAGAGTCACGGTGCAGTGGAATTGAGAAAAATGTGTTTTTCAAATCGATCACCGTGAAATATTTTGCCTCGGTGGGTATGTTACACAGTATTGTGGATGGATTGGGGACTAGAGGGAACTCGGCTTCAACTATATCGTTTAATGCTCGTACATCTTGGATTAAACGCCAGGACCCTCCCTTTGATTTTTTGACAGGGTAAATCACTGTGTTGCAAGGTGATTCTGATGTCACTAAGATGCCCTGCTCCATCATGGCGGAAATTGTCTTCGCGATCCCTTCATCCGCTTCTCTGGACATGGGATATTGTCGCACTTGTGGTAAAATTACTCCTGGTTTCAGTTTAATTTTCACTTCACCTAGCCCGTTTAGGAGACCTACGTCATAGGGCACTTGAGTCCATACTGCGGCAGGCACTTGGGCCATATCATCATCAAAGTATTCTGGACGTACCAGCGCCAACATCATCCTCTGTGGCACCTCCCGTCTGATCATTTTGACCCAAAATGTGAGACTTACTTCCACTCTTGTCTCCTCCAGGTCAGGGTGCTCTTCGAACAGATCGTCATCGGTGACGTCAGTCACTTGATACCCTTCTTCGATGGCGATGATCGCACATCATTGTCTGCCTTCGTCATCATATCCTTCGACCAATACCACTTTCCCTCGCACTGCGGCAGATTGTATCATTAAGGGAAATACTTGTCCCTCCTCTTCGTGCATGGGTATTCTTGTCCTGAACAGAAACTCATCAGGTGTTCTAATAGTTCTATCTGCAAGGCCTGGCAATCCCGCCATAAGCACCCGCACGCCATATGCAAAGACTTCTGGCTCTAACGGTACAGCTCTCATGGCTATATGTCCTGAGTATGTTGTGATCATTTCGCACACGTTTGAATAATGCATTCCTGGAGTGGAGCACACTATACCATTCTCGGTAAATGAGATGGTCATGTTTAATTTAGTCATCAGGTCCCGGCCCAGGATATTTACTGGGGTCTGATGTGAATATAATAGGGGTACATTCATTTCGCGTTCTCCCACTGAGACTGGGAGTGCGTCTGTAAAGGGAACTCTACTATGAGCTCCAGTGAAACTTTGAGTATCTATAGCCTCAGCGGACAAGGAAAAGTTGCCCACTCGTGTCAACTAAGAAGGAATATGCTTTCCCCCTTATGGTGACATTCACCCTTGGTTCCCTGTTAGGGTCTGGTGTCACTGATAGGATAGAGCACATCAGAGTCCCCCGTGAGCTGTCCTATTTCATATATAAGTTCGGCCCACTGTATACTTGTTGATTTCCCTCAGCCCCAGGGTTGACTCCTCCTCCAGAGCTAGCGCCCTGTGACATTTGCGCTGGTGCCTGCTGGGAAAGTTCCCCATGTTTGGTGGAACCACTTGCTGTGCACCTTGCTGCATGCCTAACGCCTGCGGCTGCACTGTGTAATTTTGTGCACCACCCTGTTGCGGGACGGCAGGCTGATTCACCATGCCTGCCCCCATCCCTTGGCTGTTTTGCCACATGCCCTGGCTTCTGCACATACGCACCACATGTCCTGACATTCCACATAGCCAACACACTGGCGGCCACCTGTCCATCTGGCATAGCTGGACCGCCCATCTGCGTGTTCTGAAAGCCATTTTGATTATTCTGAAATCCTCCCTGGTTACCTCAAAACCCTCCTTGATTACTCTGCCATCCTCTTCCTCCAAAACCCCTTCCTTTTGGGTAAAAATCCTGCGTTACCCTGATTATTCTGCGATGGGTTGGTCGCTTGTTGTGCGCTTGGTTCGGCTGGGCTGGTGAGCATGGCTCGCTCAAGAGCATACTTCGAAAGCTTCTTTTGCACGAGCTTCGCCTCCTCGCCCTTACGAGTTGCCTCCTTTTTCCGATTCTTTTCTTGCAACAATCTACAGTAATGTGCAATTGTAAACTGTATTTCGGCCCATGGTTTTGCTTCTACTCCTACCAATTTTTTGAGCTGCTTCTGCATCGGTTCAGGCAACCCTTGGCATAATATGTGGTAGAATACTGGGATAGATTTCGTCCAAGGCTCATGCGTTTCGAGCACCCACCCGTCTTGAAAATTCTGGATATAAATCAACGGTTCCTCTGACTCTTTCATTTTCCGAGTCATTACAGCCCCCATATCAGAAGTGTCTGGATATTACGTTTGCAGCGCTTTCCACACTGCTGCCCTACAGTTATTAAATGGCGCTCCGTCATGGGAGGTGTTGGTTAGGGATACCCTAGGATAGCTTGCCCGTTTCCATACATCATCTGCTCTTTCACCAACTATGGCAATTAGGAGGCCCTTAATGTCCCCTATAGCTAAGGTGACACCCCCGTAATTTTCTCTAACTCATGTATCCACTTTCCGCTCCTGATGTCAGCATTGGAAGCTTATTTTTAAGGTTCTCTCGGTCCATGTGTGGCCATGGAATATATTGTGGTCTTGCTCCCCCCTTTTCTAGCAACGGGAATTGGAATGCACAGTCCTCCTTCTCTTTCCCCAAAGCTCTTCGGTCTATCGCCGGGGTGGCATTCCGACCTTGCCGTCTACCTGGCAATGCCCTTAACCTGTCTGCATAGGCAGGTGCTGACGCCCCCCTCTGACCGTGGGGTGTTCCTTCATGTCGGCCGGACTGCACGGCAGGTGTCCTTGTTACGGACTCGCTAGCGTCTGACCATCGTACCTCTCGGTCCCCTGGGAGCCGTTTTTTGCACCTTCTCCCTTCTTCAAGTGCCACATCCTCCGTTTCCCCACCGGAGTTAGATTCTGAATACTCACAGTTTACACAACTCCTTGCATCTTCTTCGTTCTGCCCAATCTCCAGCCTGTCTAGGGACAGTCCCCTGCTCCCACTACTTTGGGTGACATCCTCAGTGTCATATAGCTGAGTGATCTCTAAGCGATCATCTTCCCTTCCCCCATCTGATATCTGCTCTAGCCCCATCTCATCGTATATTTTATCAATCATTTCCCCGATGCTTCTGGTGTCGAATTCATCTTCAATATTCATCCCGCTTGTACCTGGTACTGCATCGCTTGCAGGAAAGAATTCTTCTATGTCTTCCCATTCTACTATAGGATTGGGATTAATCACTTCCCCCTCCAAATATTAAAGATCCTGTGCCCTCTGTCTGCGCTTTCGTTCTACTTCCTCGTCTATTTCTTTTTGCTTTTTTGCTTCTTCTCTAGCCTTATCTACTTCCCTCATCTGTTCATTTCTACGTTCATTTGCCCTTCTTCTTTCCTCATCTTCCCACTTTTTTACTTTCCTTTCGTGCACTCTCCTTTCTTCCTCTAACCTTAACATGTTCTGCCTGTACTTTTTATAGGCTGCATATTGTGTGTGACTGAGCGGTATTCCTTGCTCTTCGCGATATAGTTGTTCACACCTTAACCTATCTTTCTTTCTTGTCCTTTCATCCCTTTCTTCCATCCCATTCCATCCCATTCTTTCTCTCTCTCCTTTGCATCTCATCAGACTTCTCCCTTGGCCTCACATCATCACTTCCTTTTCCATCCAACTTCAATAATATTTGACCTCCCATCCATTCGTCTTTCGCGAATGCTATCTCATCACCTCTACCTTCCAACTCTGTGCCCAATCTTTCCCTTCATCTTTGCATCTCTCTTTGTCCCTTGAGACCGCGGAGGCGATATTGTTTTCTTGTTCTTTTCCCTTATTATCATCACTACTGTACGCAGGCGACTCATATGCGGGGTTGCTGTACCCCGTGGCTGCCTTAAGTTCTCTTAGTGGGTATAGACCCTCTGACTTACTTCCTTCAATGACTGGCTCAGGCGGGGCTGGTGGTGCGGTAGGTGTCTCACCCCCCTCTGTGCATACATTTAGTATCCAGTCTGTGGGTGGTTCTTCCACCTTCGTTTCTTCAAACATTTTCCACAATTCTAGAACAGCAAGACGTTTCTCTAGCTTCTTGCCTGTATATATGGCATGTAGGAAGGTAGTCATATGCTGTAAAACAGCCTTTGAGAGTGACCCGTTCTGGGGCCAAGGCATAAACATCTTATTGGCGGTACCCTTAACCCACTCCATGCTGTATTTCTTTAGTTTTGGTGCATGCTTGGGCAGTTGCATGCACAAATGCGCAAGCTGGGTAACTTCCTCCATTTTTAATTTCGTCACTAACAGTATTTATACAGTTCTTTAACCTTCCAATAGTATGAGCGAGCACCACATACGCAAGCTCCAATCCAATCTTTACCCGCCAAAATGTATACCAACAATTTACTCAAAACCCATCAATTCAATGGCGATTCCCTCTTAGTTACAGAATCGCGTAAAGCCAAAATGCATTTCAACCAATCATTAATACAATTATTTTACATTTGACATACAACAAGACACATATGACAGACACTCGACAGACTAGACGAACACCAGCTGGACACACGTATACCTGCCTTCTAATCAATACCCCGACATGGGGTGTAAACAAACCCCTTTGATGCCGTCTTTAATCATCACCGTAGCCTAAATCGTCGCCCATCTGTGGGCTATGAGTTCACATTTCTTCTGACCGTTCTTTAAAGCACAGGAATAAGGCGAATCCTTACGTTTTTATCTCAGGTGCCCCCCTAGTAATCCTTATGTTTTATCTCAGGTGCCCCCTGGTAATCCTTACGTTTTATCTCGGGTGTCCCCCCGGTATCCACTCTTTATTTCTTATGCTCGAGTCATTACCCCCTATATATATACAGTCTTCTCTACTTTTAACTACTTTATTTTGTCTCCGCCGCCCTCCGTTACCTTTCCCTTACTGGCTCTAGTGCCCAGACATTTGCCAAAGTAACGAGTTTGCTGTTTCACTCACCAATTGCATCTTTTCCTCTCTGGAACTTCGGGATCACCGCCCCTTCCTCTTCCCGCCTTTAAGGTTTTCGTCAGATTGGCTGCCCGTGGGAATGAGAAGGGTTATGCTTGGAAAGACGGGTTCCTTCAGACCCACTGCAGATTTTTGAAATTTTACTCTATCTTTGTCCACGGGGAGCTTCTCAGTCTACTCAGCCGGAATGGCAAAAGGACTCCTGATCTTACCGAAGGCCTAGAGTTACTTCGTGCCGTCGGTCTAAGGTGTCTTATTATTATATAATCAATACTTAATAGCCGAAACTGTCCTCAGTCTACCAAGTGTTCCAGAAGGGAGGAAATCACTGACGGGCCCATAGGTCAGCGCTCACCCTCTAGAACTTGTAAGACAAGATAGCTGCACCATGTGAGGATGGGGGGTGCAGGATTCACTTACTCCAACACGACTCAATAATGAGGACTCAGTAAATTGGCAAAGAGAAGCCCATTTAATGACAAGTACATCAAACAGAGAAACAAATGGAAATCAGCAGCATTGCGATCACCTGCCTCACTCTGACTTCGTCGAACTTCAGTTGAACAGTCTTTGTTATAGGCTAAGCTCGTCATCACTGACGTCTAATTCTATTAAAAATCATCATGCAATATAATTGGTTAGGAAAGGTGACTTAAGTATAGGTGTCATATCTGTATATGATAATAGGGCATGCGGATTGGATAATTCTTATCGGGTGGGCGTCTATGCCCATCCCTCTACATCACGTATGATAGACGTCACTACAACTACGACGTCCTACTCGTTACAGTATGTATAGGACTCCAGATAACTTATTCCATTGTGATTGGGCAGGTTACACCCCTAGACATAAATTTCCACTTTTAATTAGCAGCATGCAGAATGGACACCCCTGTGCCTGGTGTCCCAAGTTTCACCCTGCCTCCCTTCCATCAATTAGTGTTTTAGGGCAATGTGTCAATTAGTTGGCTAAGGATGGCCTCAAAACTGTAGTCTCTTATCGGGAAAAGTTATGGCATCCTCGGGTCCTAGATGGCATCAGCCGGTGGTACCTCTTCGCGCCTGGCTGCTCACGTGTTAGTTCACCATGAATCTTTTTCAGTTTCCAGCTTTTAGTGCATTTAATTCTGTTTCAGCCTCAACACTTGCATGGGCCCCTCTTACCTTGACCTTCATGAGGCAGGCTGGTATGCTCTGAAGTTTGAGTCTTGTTAGCTGACGCTCTCATCCCCTTCTCTGAGTGACCTCGATTTCCAAGGCATGAGCCGCTCTTTGTTGAGTTTCGATTCCGCTCCTTCTCTTGCCTTTGGCTGGATTACAAAACTTGGCCTGTCAGGCCTCTTGCTGCCTGGGTACAGTTCTGCTTTTACAAAATGGAATCGCACTTGTATAATGTACCTTATTGAGGTAGATATATGGTTGGTGCTTGCCGCTCTATCTTCTACTAAGCATTGCAAGCAGTATCGATTTCTTTAGCATCTTGCGTTTCAAGCCTATTTACACACGTTTAACAGGTCGGTTGCTTCCATCTTGTCACATAGCACCGTTTCCTCACGTTTTAACGTTGTCTCTTCTCTGTGTCCATTACATTTATTTTCGTAGTTACTCGCACTGGCGTGCTTGTCTTTGTTCATTCACAAATCTGTTCAGGCCCTTGTGTCATTTCCACTGGCCTTCCATTAAGGCTTTCGGGGTCTCTCCGTGGACCGTATGTAGGTACTCTTCATTTCGTATCAGCGGCTGGTATGGCTGTCTGATAGGGTACCGTGCTGCCCAGGGTTGTCTGGTTATGGGTGCTTCAACCGGTATGGATCTTCTGATGTATACTGGGCAGAGTCCCAGTGCAGCTCTTTGTAGGTTCATTTTCTCCTCATACGTCACATACCTTGGTGAGTATGCTCCTGGTACCTCGAAATGAGGGGAAGGGGTGCAGGCCATGTCTGGGACCTCCTCTACATCAGCCCATATTGCAACCAGGGCCATAGTGGAGTGCACATTCGGAGTGCTCAAGTCACTCTTCCGCTCCCTTGACCTCTCTGGCGGACAGCTACTATATGCACCCCCAGTAGTGTGGAGGATCATTGTGGCAGCATGTGCCCTGCACAATGTTGCAACACAGTGGAGCGTACCAGTGGACATGGTGGTGCCCCCACATCCCCAACCACACGCTCAGCGCTGCGCATGGGAGGGGAAAGGGCATGTGGCGAGGCAGCCCATACCCAGCTTGTGGCCACATTTTTCACCTAAACGCCTACCCCTGCGGAGTGCACACAGGCCTGGCACATACCAGGTGACAATCGATGATGAGAAAGGGACAGTTAACTGTCACAACCTTACCACCCTGAGAATGTGTCCATGGAAGTGCCACATTGTGTGCATCCCTACCTACTTAAACACAACCAATCCCGTGTACCAAAAGGAACACATGCAAGGTGCATATCCCACCCACCCCCTGCAAACCAGGGCATGAAAGTACTGGTATGCCACCCAAAACCCTGCCATCCCCCATGACTCCTGTCTGCCACACCATGCCATGGTATGCAACGGCAAAACATCAAACCAAATGCACAACACATGACACAATCGCCATGAAGTGCCACGTGACAAATGCAAATAGGCACCAGAAAATCACACCTGACATGGAATATGAAGAAATGACTGACCATAACCTCACACCCTGAAAACTGTGGCACAAATGCATGCCGCCAGTGGTACAAGCACCCTAAGTCTGAATACTTGTTGCCATGCACATTGGACAATATTAAATTGGCATTACAAACACTGTGCTGCGTGTGTGTCCCCTGCAACACACCGCTCACCGGACAGCACAGTGAGTGTGCATTGCATTGGGGAAACCCCTTGAGCATCATGAAAAATAAGTACAATCAACCAAAAGTACCCTGTGATGCATGTACACGATCAATAAATTGGAAGTGAACATGGATTGTAGGAACACAGCATGGCTGAGAAGGCAATCTGGGTGCACGTGTGTTCATGGTGTCATCGTAGTTGGTATAGGGGTGCATTTGCTAAGTGTTTGTGTCAGAAGGGACATGCATTTAATACATGTATGTGAAATGAAGTGAGTCTCACTGTCCTGTACACAGCACATGTGAACATTGCCCTCAAGGACCCCCCTGTGTGTTAAACCACCCCAATCCCCTGACACCTCAAAATCAAACCCAACATAGGATCAGCCATTGACCAGCAGAACATATCATGTACAGAGTACCCCACATCGACAATGGCAGACAGTGAGCAATCACTGATTGATTGATTGTAAATCCGTATACGGCCTACACACAAAGTGCATCAAAACGCCTCAAGGAGGGAGGGAACAAGGGAGAATAACAGTACATTCCTACACGACCTTCAAACAGTCCAGAATGTGAAAAATAACAATCAAATCAAAGTAGATAGTACAAGTGTTTGTAACAACAAGGGAGAGTCTAGGGAGGGAATGTCGGAAAACAAAACTAGCATCAACATTGCTATTCCTGACGGCAATAATTGCAGTGCAAGAGTCACATAAGGAGGGGGTGAGGGAAGAGGAGGGAAGAGGTGAGGAGAGGAACAAAACAAGTGACAAACAATGGAAGGTCGATGAATAATCAAGATAGTGCTGGGGAGGGCGAGAAGAAAGACAGAAGGAAAAGGGGGAACAGACGATAATTTGGAGGGAAAAAAAACAAAAATAAAAATCAAAAATGGCCACATACGACCCAGGGGGTGGGGAGGCACGCAGAAGGGGGGAGGTACAGGGTGCACATCAACACCCACATGTGTAGATGTTGAGATTAAAAAAAAAACACCTCAATGGGCTCAGCGCCTGCACGGCCCAACCTATGTGGGAGATAGGTTTTCGTTGTCACCCTCTTGAAGGAAATCAGAAGCTGGACGCGGCACAGTTGCCTGACCACGCCTATCCGCGGCTTGCCCCTCAGCAGCAGCAAGCATGCAGGTCTGGTAATCCAGGTCCTACGAGGCAATGACACGTAGGTCTGCATGCATTACCTCACGTGTCACACGTGCTTCCTCCTGCAAAGACTCACGTGTAAGATGGAGTTCTGCCTGCATGGCCACACATGACAAATGAAGCACCTCCCAGCTTGCATGGAGTTCAGCTGAGATGGCTCTTTAAAGCCGCTCCATCCTGTCTTCTGCCTCAGGGCCTCACGGTGTGCCTCTGCCTTAGCAGCAAGTGCTTGATGCAGAGCCACCATTTCAGCTCAGCACGCCCTGTCAGAGGCCGCCATGCCCAGCCTGAGTGAGTGGCACGTGGACTGCGTAGCCTACTGCTGGAGCTCCACCTGCCTATCAAGGGGAGGATGGAACGGGCCACACATCCATACCTTGAGCCATCATCTCAACTGCCCCCCCTGTTGCTGTGCTACATGGCATGCTCCCACTCACTTGACTCCGGTTGCGCACGGCCACTGCGTTGCCGGACACTACACCTGCCGGGCCCTAGGAGCAGTGGTCCTTGCTGGGTTGGTGCCACCCGCGGCTGCAGGACTGATGCCCCTGGAACATGGCCAACTGGTGTGGAGTGTGACCCTGCACCTGTAACCACCACAGGCGGACATTCCAACCCCACCTGGCCCCCTACTGCAGGTGTCATGGACAGAAGATCATCCAACGCAGGATCACATACCTGTGACAACACGTCATGATGCAGGTCCGGCACAACATAGTGGTCAGAGGATCCATCAGAGCCTGACTCAGAGTCAGCTCTGGACACGATGTCCGATGGCCTGGAGCACCAGTGGGTTGTCGTGGGATACCACCCCACGACCATCACTGGTGCCTGGTTAGTGATATGAACTGACCACAGTGTCTGGGATGACATCTTCATCCTCTGCCTCAAGTGCGTCATCACCTGCAACATAAACAAAAGAAACATGAACCCGCATGTCAGTAGCACATACCACACACATACAGATCACAGCATTGACAGCCAACACATGAAGCAGACATGTCACATGCAACTCAAACCCCAACATGCATCCAGTGGCATTGCAATGCAAGGGTATCCCGAAAGCAGAAAAGGATGTGTGCAAAATGTGAAGCCAACACATGTATTGCATGTTGCACATCACCTGCATCACACACAACCTCTAGCAGGCACATATCCAAGGCCGAAATGAGAGATAGCAACAAAGAGATGGCACGTAGCATAAGCATTAGGGAACACGCAAATAGCTGCAGCTGGCAATCAAACCAAACACACCATGATACATGCAACATGCATGTTCACATGCAGCGCCCAACAACCATCGAATATGCAGAGTACATGTGTCACAGGAGGCACCTATGCTAGTGTGTTACTATACAGTGAAAGGAGGGACATGGGTACATACATGGCAGGTCACTATCACACAGTAGCATTGTGTTGGCATGTTGAAGGTCTGAACTTGGCAAAGGAGTGGATGTGTGCGGTGCAGTGCATGTGTACCCCCTCAACTTCTAACATCAACATGTACGCAGTGATGTCAATTTCCAAACATGACAGCAGTGTAAGGGGAATTGCAGCCATCATGTGCAAATGGCATGCACTATGTAGCATGGATACTGTGAAACCACCACCCTCTGGGGAATAGCAGGGAGGCACTGCATGGCAATGAAAGGTTCACCACAGAACTGTGCATCGGCAGACAGTGTTGGCATGTATCTATTGCATCTCGTCAGTCAAATATCACTACAGCCAATGAGAAGTGGACATGATGCAGGAAAGATGAGGAACCATCAGTAGTACACCCATGCATGCAGAAGACACAACACCAGTTGAACAGAGACAGGGAGCCTGTAACAGGGAGAGCCATGTACACGACACAGATGTGGACACCCTAAAGTCGTGCGTGATGACACACAGACCCACAGTGAGCATGAAATGGCTGTCCAAATAACATGACACTTGGATCATCCTGGAGACGTACTACAATGAGCTGGTGGTCAAGGACAACTAGGGGCATACATGGAATGCACATGGAGCATGATTGTGCACACATGTGCACGGGGAGCCACTGCCATCAGCACAGTCAGAGTGAGACACACTGCATCAAGGGCAAAGCATGTATATTACATGATATGACATCTCATCAAGATTGCCCTCGTACACAAGTGCCTCAGAGCGCAACCAAGCAAAGGGAGGGGAACAAGGGAGAAAAGAAAATGAAAACAACAATCTTACTGGGCCCAGTGACATTGAGAACATGCAAGTGCATGGAGAAGGGAAAAATGGGGGAAGTCCCTGGAAGGGGGAGAAGTGGAAAGTGCCGAACAGAGAAGACTAAGGAATGAAAATTAAGTCTTATGATAGAATAGGCATTCAAAAGGTGGTAGTGCAGCCAGCAAGTGCAAGATCATTTGGATAGGACACATCTGATGAGTGCAGAAGAAGAGTGAGTGACTGTATGGGTACACGTACAGGACCCATTGCAATGGGAGGCCTGGAGGCAGCGCAGCACGGAGGCAGGGTGAGCAGGTACCTGGGCCCGAAGGACAGAGGGATCCAGGTGCACAGTGCCAAGAGAGAAAACAGTTCAGCTATGGAGAAGAGGGGCTAATGCAGGAGAAAATAGGAAGGTCTTGAGGTGCTTCCGGAAGCAGAGATGTTTCTCCTCAAGTTTCAACATGGCAGGTAGGCTGTTCCAAAGGTAGGTCTAAGCCATAGACACAGATCTGCCCCCAGCTTGTTTCTTCGATAAACGACTGACCCGGAGGGAGTGTGAGGTAGAGGAGCAAAGGACTCGAGAGGGGAGGAATTGGTAGAGGAATAGTTGAAAGTATTTTGGAGCCAGGCCCCAGAAATCCTTGTGCACAATGCAGAGGGTCTAAAATGTAATCCTTGCATCCACTGGTAGCCATTGAAGGGATTTCAGAGCTGCAAAGATAGGATCCCAGGGCTTGAGGCCAAGGACAAATCTCGCAGTCCTGTACTGGATTAGCGGTAGAGGGTGGAGAGTGGAAGCAGGTAGAATTTTGAAAGAGGATGTCACACTAGTCCAACCTTGAAATAGCCATAGCTTGAGAGACAGTGAGCTTGTAGGTGAACGAGAGGAAAGGCAGAGTACCCCTTAGGAGGTGAAGCAAGAAGTTAAAATCAAAAGAGACGTCAGAAATGTGTGCGGAGAAGGAATGCGTGGAGTCAAAGATGACCCCGAGGTTGTTGGCCTTGCAGGTGGAGGTAGGAGGAGGGCCAAGGGAGACCAGCCAGAGAGTGAGGGGAAAGGATGGTGAAAGTGTACCGATGAGGAGGAAGTCAGTCTTGCTGGCATTTAGACAGAGATTGTTGACAGTACACCAATTCCAAATGGAAATTAGGCAATCAGAAATGAGGGAGGGAGAGGAGGTGGCCGAGGGCAGCTTGAAAATGAGTTGAGTGTCATCAGCATAGCACAGGAAGTTGTAGCAGAAAATGGAAATGCAATAGGCGAGAGCTGCCAGGTAATGTTTGAAAAGCCAGGCCGAGAGGTCAGACCCCTGGTGAACGCCACAGGTAGAAAGGGAGATTGATGAAAGGAAGGACCCAAGTTGTAGCTGGGAGGGTCACACACGCCAAACACACATGTCATTGAGTAACATGCATCAATACTCACCGGACGATGAATCATAATCCATCCTCTTTCCCACTCCATGGATTAGTCCTGCCAGGATGAACTCTGTAGCGATCTCCTCGTGCTGAGTGAGTTCATCCTCCTCTGGTGCTGGCCCACCACCAGTCACCTGAGACATGGCATAATTGGAGGCACACTTTTGTTTTGCACAATGTCGTGTAGCAGTCCTGAGCCGTGCGCACCTGGAATCCCATGGCTGTCACACCATCCGCAATATGCTGCCAGTGGACCCAACGCTGGGCAGGCGTTGTATGGCACTGTGGGCCCACAAGCATATCACATTTGTGTGCCGACACGTAGTCCACAAGGAAGTCCAGTTCCTGCTTACCAAAAGGCTTCTTCCTCGATGTGCCAGAGGCCGGAGCCATGTCTGCGGTCCCAGCCTCTTGCGCACGAGCACGCTTTCTCCTTTTGGGCGGTGGTACTGACCCTGAGTTCCCATAGTGGCCCTGATCAGTGGGGGGAGTGGTGCTGGCAGACTGGACCAAGGGAGTGGGTGTTGGAATGAGGACGGGATGTCTGGCGTGGGTCTGACTCACTGCTGGGGTGGTGTTGGCTGCATCGGCCCATGCAGTTACTGTAAAGACCGGAGGGGAGTGTCAGTAATTCTGCTCTCTATATGGTAGAGGGTGTCCAGTCAATTGGTCGAAAAAAAACTGGTGGACTGCAATTTGGTCGATGCAATTTGGTCGAAAACCGATGGTCGAATTTTTATTTTTTATTTATATATTTATTTTTCGGGTTTTCGTTTAGTAAAAAAAAGGGGTTTTTAGAGAAAAAAAGGGGGTTGGGAGGGGACCCCCCCAAAAAAATAAAAAAAAGGGTTAAAATAAAAAAAAAAAAATTCGACCATTTGGTTTTCGACCAAATTGGTTCGACCATTTGTCTGGTCGACCAATTTTTTTCGACCAAATGTCTGGCAACCATGGTAGAGGTGAGGCACAGAGGAGCCCAGCCAAGATTCTCTATTGTGGTAGCAATGGAGGAGCAATCACGGCCTAGCTTCTCAGGAGGTGATGCAGGCTGGTTCCTAAGTACAATGTAGTCCCCAAGAACCCACAAAGGAATGTCTGCACACTGTATTAGTTAAAACACAGTATTTATATAATTAATATTCAAGGTTATGTACAATATCACGATAACTCACTTTGTACTTGGTTATCTGTAATGGCAAATATACAGTTCTACGTCGTACCACAATTAGTATTAGATCTCATTAAAGTGCATCAACTGTACGGTTAAATGTCACACAAATCAGTTTGTAAAGGAAACCAACAAAAGATATGAGAGGAAAGCAGTGGGTTAGAACAATAGGAAGAATACTGGCCCCATTTACCTAGAGATCCCCCCACCTGGGCAACCTGTAAAGTAAAGATATATCACAAGCCCAGTCCATATATTGTTCACAAGAATCTTTCCAATAGTTCAACAACCCAAAGTACCTGGTGTTGCAGAGTTCCTCATCGCGAAATCGACAGCCCTTCTTGAGTGCACTCCCTTTAAGGCAGGCGCCACGGGATGTCGAATGTCCAGCGATGAACACGTTGAACTACACCGGTGAAGTGGCAGCTTCATTCCTAGTGGTGCTCCTTGACGGGAAAGCGTAAACGTCCTGCAAGGAAGAGGCGTGCGGGGCACCTCGATATCGATAGTTCTGGACCGCAAAGAGTTCGAAGAAATGTGGCCCAGCAAGGGCGTCGAGTCATCGACGTCTCTGTGGTCTTTGGATGTCGGGAAACCCACCGGTGGATGCTCCTCAGCGTGTCGACGGCCTGGCCTTCTCCGGTGGGATAAGGTGGGCGGCAGTGCAGACAAGCGTGTCCGTGAATCGAAAGTTCTTAGGCAACGGGAGCACAGCGGCTCCGGTCGGTGACGGCGGTCGTTGACGGTGGCGGACAACAGTCCGGGCGCTTCTCTTTGGGATTCTGCGGCAGTCCCGGTCTCCGGTCGGCAGCCTGTCATAGGTCTGTCTACCAGGAAGCTTTGGCAAAGATCAGCTGGTGCACGATGGTACGCTCGGGAAGAGGGCGCCTTACCAGGTCCTCTCTGGGTCAGTCCTTGGAGACACAGCAGCTTTCAGATTGATGAAGAAGGGCACCAGCAATTCTTCTCTTCCAGCAGGGCTTCAAGGTCAAGCTTCAGTTTCACTCAAGTTATTCTTCTTAGTTTGGACTTCAGCTTCTGAACACGAATTCTAGCAGTGAGAGGCTCCCAGATATACTAGTTGGTCTCCCATACATTCTGCTGGGTCACACTCAGGTAACCAATCGGTCGGAAGGGCATTCATGCAGGCAGGCAGCCAATCAGGTGCATAGTGCATTCAGGCCATTCACTTCTCTCCAGACACAAACACAAAGTTATGTGTAATGGGACAAGTACACAGCCATTCAACACTCAACACTGCATTCATACCAGTTTCGGGCAGGGCTGTCTCAGTCATTGTGTCAAACACCAGAAACCAGACATCCACAACAAGAAGTGCATATTGGTCACACACTCCATTCACCCAGGTCCCACCCACAGGGTGTACCTACAACATAAGTCACTGGGAAGGCTCCAGCCAGTCTGGACTGGACTTCACAACAACACCACATATGGAACTCCCACCCAACAGCTAATCAGGGGGAAGGGACAGTGTCAGGGCTTCCCAGGACTTTGTAAAAACAAGGTAACAGGCAATAGAAAGCAGGAGGCGACAGGGGCCATCTTGTTTCCTATCAGGAATCAACTGATTCCAATGGCAGGGCCTGGGTACCCCAAAATGCAGGATACTCAGGGCACCTGTCAAATTCAGCATGGTGCCCTATTCTGTGGGCCACACACAGGTGCCTAAAAACATACACTAGGGGCACAGGGTTGTACCCCCACCCATGGGTGCCATAAGGTTATCCCAGGGGTCTGTACACCAAACCAAAAGAGAGAGCTGCACCGCCAGGAGTCCCACATGAACACCTGTGCGGAAAACACGACAGAACACACAATAAAAAGCAGTAAAGGACAAGGATACAGAGGCCCTGTCCCTCAGATGCATTTCCAGCATCACAGTTACCACCACCCGGGTGCTTGGGGCAGCAGATGTCATAACTGCCCCAGATATGTGTGCCCCAATCCCAACAATACTGGAAACACGTGACCCGCAGCTCCTGACAAGATGGAAATCGTCCTGGGAGTCCTCATCACGCAACATGCGCTGCCCGACCCTGAGCCTTGGTGGTGGTCCCCACAGCTGTACCTGCACCTACCACCACTGGTGGGCCCGTGACAGCAGATGAAAGTTGATGTTGGGTCATATGGGTGCCAGGTTGTGATGCAACAGTTGCATCTCCAGGTGCCACAGGGGGTGGTGGCATGGCTGCACCAGCACGTGGCTTGGCATCCTGCGCCAGTGGTGGGGCAACCCTGCCTCTTTCCCCTCTGTAGCCACCCAGACCACCCTGGACTCCCTGTCCCCCCTGGTCTCTGCATCCACGGCGCCAACCATGCACACCCCCGGGAGGCCTCACAATTTTGCTGCCCTTACCCTTTGATGGCCTCCCAACCATGGCACAGATGGTAAATAGCCGATGGGAGGTGCTCTCAACAATTGTCCTAGGCAATTGGGTTGAAGGGGGCAGGTTACTGGATGGATTAGGTACCCCTCTGTTCCCGCAAGGCTGTCTATAACCCCTGGGTAAAAATGATGGGTCAGGCAACGCTCAGGCACCCCTAAAAAAAAAGATAGCAAAAAATAATAATAAAGAAAAACATGCATGCAACCCCGGTAGCCCATGTGCGTGGAATAAACCTCCCGCAGTATGTTGTTGCACCCAGGGACACAAAAAACACATACGCGTGGCACCATGGGCTACTATGACCTTGAAAACGGTACGCGATGCACAGGGGGAACCACAGTGGGAAAAATAGCGTGCGCTACTCACCGTCTGCCATGCATGAAAAAGAAAAAGAAAAACACACACGCTTGTGCGCGTAGGCAACACCCCGCCAAAAGAAGAGGTACAAACTTCAAATGCTGTGAAGTAATCGCGTGTGAATCCAGAAGAGTAAACAGATGCATTGATCTCCACAAAAATCATGTACAATGAACTGCTTCCCCGCTGGATCTTTAACCCATGCTGAAGACAACGCCAGCTCGTGTTATGTCACTGGCGCGCTTACGCGCTAAGGGCCTTTGGTCAAATTACATGCATTCACACACAGACATGCTGTTTTTGCACGTGTGGATTCCTATGCACACGTGCCGAGGGAAACGCCCGTGCGCATCATGTCACTTACGGGCTTAAGCGCAAAGCCCCTTTCCTCGAAATACATGCTGACGTGTTGTTTTTTCACGTGCAGATTCACTCTGCATAAAGCAGGCCACGCGACAACACACGGAAGACCATGGTCCTGCCCAGAAGGCCATTCTCCTGCCCCCCAGATCTCCGAGCCGCCTCCCACGAGCCATCTGCTGCTGCTTGCCTACCAGCTGGCCATGTGCCCTGCTATTGGGTGCCTGCACATCAGCCATCTGCAGGGGTCCAGTTGCTGTGACCACCCCTCCTGGAACAGAAGACTCTCGACTGGTGTTCCATCCCTCCACAGCCCAGCCCCAGGACCCAGTTGCTCACCCACACCTGCCTCAGGGGTTGCCATGTCGGGGCAAATACCATCGTAGACCAATGGCAACCCCCAGCCAGAGAGGCAGAGGGCTGTCAGCTTCTCAGACAGAGAAGTTGGCATCCTGGTGGAGCAAGTCCTGGGGTATTATGATGCCCTCTTCAGACGACCGTGCACTGACAAGGAAGACCAGAAGAGGACCTGGTTGGACATCGTGGTTGCCATCAACGCGGAGAGGGTGGCAACCCGCGACTTGAAACACATACAGAAGCTCTGGGAGGACTTCAGATCCAGGACCCTCATGAAGGACCGGCGCCTCTTGCGTGCAGCGAATGCAGGGGGCGCCAGGTCCAACTTTCCATCGAGCAGATGAGGGTCCTGGAACGCATCGACCCAGTGCTTCACCACCAGGTCCTGGAGAGGCAGACCCGTCTGGAGTCGAGCGGTGAGTGTCTGGGCTATCACATTCCACGCAGTGGAATGTTGAGGTGTGGCAGGAGTGTGCAGCTTGGACATATGTCTGACAAGGCACATGTATGGATGTGTGTGTGTGCAGGGACATGTCCGTGCTGCATGTGAGTGCAGTCATGCGTGATCCACATCAATGATGTATGTGTTCCAATGCATGAACCCCAACTGCATGTGGAGATGCACACATGTTTGCATTTCTTTGTATGTGCTATGCCATCGTTGGGGTGTGACACATGGATGCTGGTTCCACCTTCATGTATGTGCACGGTGTACTTGTGCATGTGTGTGTTTGACATGTGTGCGACTGTGATACGCCATGGATGCATGTGACCCGGACATGTGGGTACCTGATTGGCAGATGTGACTTAGTTGCCGATGCTTGCACCGTGAGAGGTTGTGGAGATGTACAGATGCATGTCTGTCTGGTGGCATGTGTGCATGTGATCAGCACTCCCTATGTTGCTTGTGACGTTATGCCAACCTTTGGTTGTTCATGCAGTTACGTGTGTATGGATGCTGATGCCTGTTGCATGATACCAGTTTATTTGTGCATGTGGGTGGGTTCAAATGATATGAGTGTTGGGGAGTGTGATGCCATCTGTGAAGTTTGACACTGCCACTCATGTGAAACTGTCATGTGTGTATCAGACCATTGTACAGTGCCCTGATGCCTGTGTTCTATCTCTCCCTGTCTGCAGCATCGACTGATGAAGAGGGTGGAGCACAGCGGCAGGGATCCCACCACCCGGAGATGCAAAGCCCAGCTCCCCTCCCAGCTACTGATATTTTCCGGGAGTGAGGAGTCTGGTGCTGCGTCCATGGCCGTAGCTGCCGAGGAAAGGTCCAAGAGGCAGAGGTTGGAGGTGGACTTATCGGCAGCAGAAGGGACAGCTGAGCCCCCACAGGGGCCTACGGAGGAACATGGCACAGAGTTATCCAGGTTGGTGGGGGTTTGGTTGAGGAGGAGGCTGTGGAAGCCCCACGCACGAGGCCTGGAAGGGGGGATTCCACTCGTGCTGGTGGTGCAGTCCAGGGGCAGGATGCAGCACAGGCCACCGCAGATGTGCCTGTGTGAAATCCTGTCCCCGATCCTGTTACTGCATCATCCGGCACCAGCAGGAATGCCTCTGTCCAGACCTGTTTTCAGGGAGGGGATGCGCAAACAACAACTGGCCTTCCTCTCCATGTGGACATGGAAATCCGTGACAGGATTGAGCCTGTCCTAGCTGGTGTGGAGTTGCACCAACGTGGTATTCGGGATGACGTGCAGGGTTCTCATCAGGACAATGCACGTCATTTCGAATACCTTTTTGGCCGCGTCACACTACTAGGACAGGTCGTCGGCACTGGGTTCCTCCGTGTGCTGGATCTTCTTGCAATCCCCTCCTCAACTGAAACCCCTATGCGCCAGTCGTCCTCCGTGCCATCTTCCCACCCAGGTGTTACCTGGGCCCCCTGTGGAGCTCCCCTGCGCCAGCAGCCAGGCTGGTAGAGGACACATCCCTGCCACTGTTGGGAGTCGGGGTCCAGCAGGGGGGGCCACCCCACGGACTGGACCCCAGCAAATGGATGACGTGCAGGCATCAACAAGCAGTGCACGTGCACAGTGACACCAGAGGATTCCATTAGCCTGGATGCCGTTATGGTGCCAGAGGCAGTTGCATTGGAGCAGCAGCATGCTCAGCATGGGAGCCATCTTGGCTCGGGGCCATCAACATCCTGGGGGCAGGCATTGGCCGGCGGGCAGGAGGACCCAGGATTGGGACTGTCTTCCATGTGGCAGCGGTTGGACCAGCAAATAGATGTGGAGCAGCGGCGGGCGGAGAGAGCATGGCTCACAATGGTCAGGGCGGAGAACTCCATGCACCGGACTTTGAGTCGGGCTGAGTGCCTCTAGGCAACTCGCAGGGAGTTGGAGGAGGCCATGGCAGCATCCCAGCATGACCTCAAGGCCAGGGAAGAGGCCCGCCTCCGGAACATCGACATGGAGTTTGATGATCCCTGGCCAGGGATATCAAAAAGTGAGCCGTCGTACTAGCCCGCCGCCTTTGTATATAGTTATTTAGGTTTAGGTTTCATTTGGTTTTTATTATGAATTGGAGTCCATGGACTTTGCTCCACTTTTGTATATAGTTGTTTTATAGGGTTTTTTGTAGGTTTCCTTTTGTTTTGGGATAATGGACCCTTCAGACTTTCATTTACAATATTTCCGGACATGTACAAACTTTCTTTTTTGGATCTTCACATGGAGTAATGTTTTTTTTATGCTTTTCAACTTAGAATTTCTTTCTATGGACTTTGGGGATGGACCACTTTTCTTTTTCATGTTTTGGATTTTATTTTTTCTTGGATTTTACTTTCTTTTTCATATTGCAATAATTATTTCTTCATTTGTATGTGTGATTTTCATTTTGTCATGTTGTTTTCTTTTTAATACATTTCATTATTCTTCATTATTGGTGTGGTCTACTACGATTCTTTCGTGCATGTCTCCATGAGCATTGGCTCAGTCATGTGTTGCCACTGTGTGGCTCTGTAGGACATTTATTAATGGGCATGCTAGTTCTTTTCTGACTCTCATGGCATGGGTAATTTACTAGGGAGTGGGTGCAGTGGATCGTTGGGTGTTTGTACTGGGGGCTGGAGGGGTGGGATTTGGGTTGGCATTAGGGAAAATGGGTCTGTATTATTATGACGTGGTGTTTGGGGGGACATGAGTCGGGGCCTGCTGGCAGGTTGCCGTCAATGGGGGTGGGGTGGGGTGGGGGGACATGTGTTGGGGCCTGCTGGCAGGTGCCCATCAATGGGGGTGGGGTGGATGGACACGAGTCGGCGCCTGCTGGCAGGTTGCCGTCAATGGGGGTGGGGTGGGGGTAATGAGTCGGGGCCTGCTGGCAGGTTGCTGTCAATGGGGGTGGGGTGGGGGGACATGAGTCAGGGCCTGCTGGCAGGTGCCCTTCAATGGGGTGGGGTGGAGGTACCTGAGTTGAGGCCTGCTGGCAGGTTGCCGTCAATGGGGGTGGGGTGGGGGTACATGAGTCGGGGCCTGCTGGCAGGTTGCTGTCAATAACGGTGGGGTGGAGGGACATGAGTCGGGGCCTGCTGGCAGGTTGCCGTCAATGGGGAGGGGGACATAAGTCGGGGCCTGATGGCAGGTTGCCATCAAATGGGGTGGATGGACACTTGTTGGGGCTCCCAAGTGCATGGTGCCAAGTGGCCTGCCTGCGGGGCATGGTCAGGGTGGATGGCCTGTCTGCGGAGCATGGGGATGGTGGATGGGCTGCCTGCAGGGCATAGGGAGGGGAAGGGCACACCTGGGAGGGCCCACACTACCAAATTGAGTGTGAAACTCCTTGCGCACCCCCATAATACGCGTACCCACTCGCCAGCATGTAAAACTCCCTGTGCACCCCTCGGAATATGCGTACCCCGATCGCGCCAGCACAATCACGTGTAAAACTCCCTGCGCACCCCTCGGAATACGCATACCCTGCTCCTGTCAGTGGAATCGCTTGTAAAGCGCGCTCACGTACCCCCATATTCGCACACCCATGTGGTGAGGAGCCACATGCACCCCCTGCAGGCAGACCACACCACAGGGGAGACCCCTACAACCCTGGACAGGCCCTACAGACAGCCCATCCATCCTGACCATGCCCAGCAGGCAGACCATCCATCCTCCCCATGCCTGGAAGGCAGCCCATCACCCCTGACCATGCCCCGCAGGAAGCCCATCCATCCTGACCATGCCCCGCAGGCAGACCATCCACCCTCCCCATGCCCCGCAGACAGCCCATCACCCCTGACCATAGCCCGCAGACAGCCCATCCACTCTCCCCATGCCCCACAGGCAACCCATCCCCCCTTCCCATGCCCCACAGGCAGACCATCCACCCTCCCCATGCCCCACAGACAACCCATCCACCCTCCTAATGCCCCGCAGACAACCCATCCACCCTCCCCATGCCTAGCAGACAGCCCATCCACCCTCCCCATGCACCACAGGCAGCCCATCACCCCTGGCCAATGCACTACAGCCATCCCACACCCCATGGGGGACTTATTCCATGCAATTTGCCTGGCGCGAGTGGGGTACACGTATTCCGAGGGGTGCGCGGGGAGTTTTACACGTGATTGGGCTGGCACGAGTGAGGTACGCATATTCCGAGGGGTGCGCAGGGAGTTTTACAGGCAATTGGGCTGGCACGAGCATTGTGCGTGTATTTCGATGGGTGCACAGGGAGTTTTCCACTCGATTGGCCTGGCGCGAGCGGGGTACGCGTATTCCAAGGGGTGTGCGGGGAGTTTTACAGGCAATTGGGCTGGCGCGAGTGGGGTACGTGTATTCCGAGGTGTGTGCGGGAGTTTTACACGCGATTGGCCTGGAGCGAGTGGGTTACGTGTATTCTGAGGGGTGCACAGGGAGTTTTACACACGATTGGGCTGGGGCGAGTGGGGTATGTGTATTTCGAGGGGTGCATGGGGAGTTTTACATGCGATTGGGCTGGCACGAGCGGGGTACGTGTATTCCGAGGGTTGCGCAGGAAGTTTTACACGCGATTGGCCTGGCGCGAGTTACACATATTCCGAGGGGTGCGCAGGGAGTTTTACATGCTATTGGGCTGGCACGAGCGGGGTACGTGTATTCTGAGGGGTGCGCAAGGAGTTTTACACATATTTGGGTTGTCACGTGAGGGCTAGTGGAGTTTTCAGTGCGTTTTCGTTGTTGAGGGGCTGAATGCTGGTCCACTGGCCTTTGCACCATCTAGGGGATTTTGTGCAGATGTTTTTGGCATACGGGGTGGGGTTAGGGGCGTAACTGGTGCTGCTGCAGGGTCGCTGCGCCACGCTGCTCCACGGTTGGTTATGGATGTTTGAATCCATGAATACGCTCTGCACCAAAATTACCCCGCAAAGATCTTAAACGTTTTACCATTTTGTCTCATAAACACCAGTCAACTGAAACCTTCTGCACAAACAATCTCATGCATGCCAACATTCGGTGACCAAAAATCTGTTGAAATCATAAGTAATTAGCATAATGATGGCATCAAAGGAAATGATGTCACATCAATTTGACGCAATGAAATGACATGGCATGATATTACAGAACATGATGTCATGTGAACTTTGACCAGATGATAAGTAACACATGGGCTTAAAGAGATCACTGGAAAGTTATGCCTGGTGTGGCCTATCACAGATCTTCTGGTGGATTGAGTGCAAGGCTTTGTAGGGACACAGGTCTGTGTGCCCCTTGAGGGCAAATGGACTTTAAAGTCTCTTCATGGCTTATTTAGAAATCTCTGGTCCCATGGTCTAAAATATGTTGACTTTATCCCTCGACCTCAGGTATTGTAACAAACTCTGTATCACTTTTCGCTCAGTTCCAGTGCCACATCCACTTTCACATCCATACGATGGCACCCCTGATGTCAAGATATTAACTGTTCAAATTTCAAAATAATGTGTTCTTCTACAGTTAATGCTCAGGCTGTTAACCGAGCAGAATTAAAATTTCTCACAAAAACCAAACGCACGGGCAACTTTCAGTTTGCCACAGAGACTTGCTGCCCTTGCGCAGACATGGCTGTAGATGTGTGAGCACCCACTTGGAATAATGGTTGGGTACCCCCCTTGTGTAGAGCAGAAAACAGTCAGAGGCACCTGTGAGGTGCATACATTGCAAGGGACAGAATGAAATTCAACTGGGGGCTAGTAACCACCGATTTACACGAGATGGTCAGCCAGCATGGAGCTGAAACACGAAATACCCACTGAAAGCTAAAAATCCTTCTATGTCAGCAAGTGCTTGCTGTGGAGGAACTGGTGTGAAAAGGCAACAAGGTGCTAACACTTCTGTATACCCAAGGGAAGTGACAGGCTGCAAGGGCTCCTGCAAATGCAGCTTGTAAGGCAAGACCAAGAACAAAAGTAACATAGAGAGAAATGTATTGCTGTGTTATATGACTACTGACTGGGGCAGTTGCTGGGGACCTCCCTGAGGCTCACGGCCCCTTTCAATTGAAAAGGTTGAAAGGCCCAGATGCTGTCTCTGCCCATGACACATCAAATATTTTAAAAAGTTACTAATTTACCTGCCTCAGAGAATAGACATTAGCAGCTGTGTGTATTTCTTCAACACATACACTGGGAAGTTCACTATTCTGCAGTGAGACAGAGCACCAGCTCGGAGCTCTGAACAAACACAGTAAATTATCCCACGATGGGCTCAGGCAGGCAGCTCTGGGAGTCACGGATGTGTTTGTTGTCCCTCTGATGCTCTGACACTTCCCTAGTCCTCACAGTGCCCAGGGCAGAGAGTGTGTCTGTTTCACTTAAGTCATCTGTGGCCAGGCAGCATCCATCCATCAAGCCAATGGTCCATTTAACATGCCCACCTTCCAATACACCTGAATGTCGGATGCTGCTCTCGTTGCTCATGCTGAGCTGGCTGGGCCTCAAGCAGCCAAGCCTGGAGGAGCCATAAATTGGTAGGTTTTGACAACAAAATCTGTATGCACTAGGGCTGCATAAAAAAACAGTAGCCTACCACCCAAATAGGTAGGGTTGGCAAGTATACAATTTCAAAATGATGAACAAAGCATAAGCCACCAAATACCCCATCAAACACAAACAAGCACCACCCATAAATCGAGACATGCCTCGAGGAAGAGTCCATAAAAAATGCTTGCCTCACCCAGACCCGCTAGGACAAACCTCACACACATGGGCCCCCTAACTGCATACCATCTGACACAGCAAGCCAAAACCACTCCAGATTCCCACAGCTAACGATACCAACATCTCTTTTATCTTGTCATCAAAGTTTTATTTGTTCGAGCATCAAGTAATTCCAAAACTGTGAAACATCTGAAAACCTATTTACACAAGTTAACATATACAGAGGAAAAAGAGATAAAGCATAAATAGACAATAACATTGTAAACTTTAAGAATCATGTCCCTCACAATTAAGAGCACATTTTCTCAACCAAACTGTGATTAATCTTGTAGCTTCTTCTCATGTGGCCAGGGGACGGCACCCGCTACCTGATCCTGACCATGGTTGTGGCTATATGAGGGAGGACCACATGGGGAGAGGCAACCCTCAGGGGAATGACATGGCATCGTCAGAGGAAGTCGCATATGCCCCATTCCCATGTAGGGATGTTCCCATCCTTCCTCTTGCCTTGATGGCATATTGTAACTGTCTCCCTCAAACACTTGCCAAATCTAAAGCAAATATTCCTCAATGCCACATGGAAAATAGCATGACAGAAACTGAGACAAGAAAGAGGCAAGGAATAGTGCTGATTATTCCCAAAAAGAATCAATACCACCGTCTCAATTTCACATGATAAACAAACTGACAGAACCTGAGACAAGGAAGAGACAAGGAGTAGCAATGATTATGCCCAAAGAGAACCAACACCAGCTGTCTAGTATCTGGGTCAATCTGATTGTCCTGGCACCATTCAAAACCATGCTGGGAAGGGAAACATGGAGTTCTCCAGCGCTGGGCAGAGCCAGGTACTGGCAGAATCGTAGAAGACCAAACAGCAGAACAAAGTGAGGAGGAAGCTCAGTGAGCGACATACTCCAGACAGCTCCACGGAGGCCATGGCACAGCATGAGGAAGCAAGTCGTGCTCCCTGAGTGCTGAGGGAGCGTATATGCCGACCGAAGACCGGACCCCTGTCAGGGGTGCTTGCAGTGCCCGTGAGAGCCAGAAAAACACCTGTTGTGTAAGCGGGAAAGCCGCAGATGCACATGAAGCAAATCGGTGAACCCAAGGAAAGTGTTGGGACACTGACACACTGTTGGGCCAGAGCACAAAGGCCTTAGACAGTGGAACTGGGGTGTAGGACACACAGTATGGACTTGGGGAAGACCAAAACAGAGAAACAAAATGGACATTATGCATTAAGATCTGGCAGGGGAGTATACCAGATCTTTTGTAGAGAAAACTGAATGAACTTATTAAAATACTGAACGTACGATGTATAAAGAAATGGGGCCTCATTACGAGTCACCCGGTATGGAAATAACGGTGGCGGTAAACCCATCGCCACCGTTGTTTCCATACCGGGTGATCTCGAGTACTGCAGGCGGAGGTGTCATTCCCGCCAGGTCTGACCTGGCGGGTTGAACACCACCCACCTGCAGACAGACGTGGAAACACCGGCACCATCACAAGATGGTGCCGGTGTTTCGACTTCCCCATTTCCATTGCGTCCTACGGGACTCAATGGGAATGGGGATTTACCGAATTCCGCCTCTGGAATTCACAGGTCACTGGGGTCGTAAAACCCCGGTAATTCCAGCAATCACGGAGGCGGAATGGTAATACGAGTCCGGCGGTAACCTGCTGGAATTTCAGGCACGGTTACCGCCGGACTCGTAATGAGGCCCATTGAGTGAAAGTCCTGGCAGGAGAGTATACCAGGCAAAGCCAAGCAAAGTGAAGTGTGCAGAACAAGTCAAATCAAAGTCCTGGCAGGACAGTATACCAGGCAAAGATAAGTGTGTGGAACAAGCTGCATGAAAGTCCTGGCAGTAGAGTATAGCAGGTAAAGTTAAGTACATGGAACAAATTGTATAAATGTGCCAGCAAGAGAGAATACCAGGCTAAGTCAAGTGTATATAAAGAGCTGTAAAGAGAATCCCAAGGATTTTGCTCTTGAGATTTTGAATTGCATTTTGCAGGAAAATAATACCAGGCAGGAGAGTATACAGGTGTTCTGTGAATCTGGGACCCACACCCAATTTGCAGTACAGTTAAAGCGAATCCCAAGGAAGAGCCATGCCCTTAGGATTTTGAGTTTTTTTGAATGTGGGGAGAAACCTGGGTAAGGGAGCCATTTCCCCGGCAGTAGACTACCACAACAAGAGGAAGGAGTTTCCCTCTTAGGTTACAAGGAACTTGGATTGTTCTTTGTTTTGAGCTTTGCAATTTCTGAAGAGAAGCCTGGGGAAGAGAATCATTCCCTAGAGCTGTGAACATTGACCACTTGGAACTTGTGTGTTGGAGTTATACTTTTGTGTTGGATTTGAACATTTGTGCACTTCAAGAATCAGAGACATTTCCCTTAGCATCTTAGAGTTCGTTTTAGAGTGCGAAGGTGAGGATAGGAGTTTTGGCACAGGACGCACATTTGCATTGGACATCTTAACACTGGACAGGCCCTTAGTTTTGTTTTGGTTGAGGTAGGGAAATACCTCCTAGATTGGGGACAGACATGCATTTTCCAGCCCCTTTTTCATTTAATTAAAAGTCTTTAACCAAAACTCCTCTGTATCCACGTCTCATTCCTGGCTCTTCACACTTTCCAACATACCATGCCCCCAAACAGGGAGCGTATCTTCAGATAAAACTATGCAGCTTCTTTAACCATTGTATCATTTGATCCAAATAAAACAGAAATGAGTGCTACCACTTCTCAGGCATGTAAACCTAGGACAGACATAATAAATGCTCTACAGTGTCTACAGGGTAGCCAATGAGAGGTTAATAGTAAGATGCGTGTGTGTGTGTGTGTGTGTTATGGAATGTAGGGTTATGCATAATGTTCCTACCTCTGGCGTTCCACCAGTGACTGTTGGGAACACCTATCTGGTTAAAGGGCATAGGACCTACATGTATAGTCCTATTAATTAAAGATGTAACATAATAAAGGTGTGTAACTGTGACTCCAGTGAGCCTTTATTGCTACATTGGTGATGAGTTGGTTCTCTGGAGGCCTGCAGAGATAGCCACTCATGCCAAAGTGAAGTTGTGGTGTGTTGGGAAGCGGAGCAGGTCCCACATCCCAAAGGTGAACATCACATATGAGGTAGGCTATGAGGGGCAGCGCTTGTTATGGGGCCGTCCTGTCCAGCCTCGTCGTGGTGATGGTGCCCTGGGAGGCAGGGTGGCCTCTCTAGGTCATTGCATGGCCGGCATTCCAGGGATACAATGACCACACTCAGACAGATAGTTTGGCTGCAACTGTCAAGTGGGAAGCCGTTCAGCCCATTTATTACCTTGGTCACATGGACCTCCAACACGTGACACTGCACGAGCACTGTGGCTCAGTGCTGACATCACAACACCCCATGCCAAGGGTAAAAACAAATGAATAACACAATAAGGACAACATCAAATGGCAGGCATTATTGTAACCAATAAGAAACTCACATTGGGCTTGTGGGTTATTATCATATACACAATTTACCAGGGGTCCACTATCAATATTTATCGGTTCAACCTATTAGCGTGTGAATGATGGTGGTAACTACTTTGCACACCCGTGGTTCTAGCAAACAATGGGCCTCATTACACGGATGGCGGTAAGGGTTTATCGGTACCGGTATTTTACCGGTACCGGTAAATCCTTACCGCCTTACTACGAGGTCCCTTTGCGGGTTGGGGAATTTAACGCCTACTTTTTGCAGGCGGTAAAAACCAACCCGCAAAGGGACCAGGGAGCTAATTACGGTACCGCAATTTGCGGTACCGTAATTAGCGCCTTCCCCATTCCCATAGAGCCCTATGGGGCAAAAATGGGAATGGGGAAGGGCAATGGTGGAAGGGGGAATTACCGCCCCACCAACCTTGGAATAGGGCGGTAATTCCCCTTTCCACCAAGGCGGTGCCGGTATTTTACCGGCATGAACCATGGCGCTAATAGCGACATGGTTCACCGCCATCCGTGTAGTGAGGCCCAATGTTAGCATGCTATCTTACTGGGCCTATTTTAAGCAGGTGAGTTATACACGGGATCACAGCTTCAAATATACATTACTACTGAGTCACTGAGTACACTTTAAACAAAGCACATTTGCGGGTCCAAAGCTTCTTAAGCACGTCTCTTTGCTCACTGTCATGGAAGGATCTTATGAACGTATATAAATAGGCTTATACTGCACACTTCGATCAATTTTTTAGTACAGGAGGGAGAAGGGATCACCCCACTAGCAGGCAAAGCCAGACCGGGAACACCGGGGCCATATCAGCAGTTTGGTAGTTCAGAAAAGGTGGAGAGTGCTCCCCTGGCCAGCAAAGCCGCACCTAGGTATACTGGGGTCCACATTGGCTGTGTTAACCAAAAGTTCATTCACGCTCCTTCTCAGGTAACACTTCCGTGTGCTTGTTTGGCTTTTCACCAAGCCGGGTTGCACAGCAGCAAGAGTCGCAGCGTGGATAATACAGGATGGTTGCCACAGGCTGGCATGGCAGTCTTTGGACTGCCGAGGACCTGGGGGAAATTGGTGGGGTGATGGAGAGTGCTCTGCTCCGCCTGCTGGTAAAGAAGCACCCGGGTACACCGGGGGCCACATCGGCTGCCCTCTCACAAGCAAGTCAATGCTCAGTTTGGGCTGAGCTCACAGGTCATCCACCGTTCCTATGGTTCCCGATGCAGTGGGATAAAGCTTCCAGAGGGGTCTGGAATGGTTCTTGCTACTTGCGACAGTCAGTCATCTTGTGTGCCCCCATCACGTGTGGAATGGCTGACGGCAGCAGTCGTGCCACATCGTCATATTGGTGGCAGGGTGGGCATAGAAACACTACACAAGCTCCGGGCCCAGTGGTGATTTTGGGCTTCTGGAGTAGTCCAGGCCGCACCACGTGCATACTCCCCTCTATGGAGCGGCAGTGAAAACCATGTGATAACCATGCCATGAACAGGCTCCCCCAAGCAGGAGTTGAAGGCAACTTGTATGGGCTGTGCCTTCTTTCGATGCTCACCTTTTCCCTGACCGCACAAGCAATCTCTCTTGGAAGAGCCATGGTCAGGTGAACATTGTTGCACCTTCGACAGAGCGTGTACCATCGCCTGAGGTGCTGGTGTCAAGATGCTGTTCTGCCCTACCTGTTGGTAGGATTGTGGTGGTACTGTCCCCAGGTGAGGTCCTCACACCAATGTGGCCGCATGTCTGGGCTGCACTGTCATCGGGGTTCCCATGCAGGAGCTTCAGCCGGCGGTGGCTCACGGGACGTGCAGTCCATTCTACTCCTCCCCATGCAGGAGCTTGCTTCATTTAAGTGCTGCGGGAGCTTGCTTCATTTAAGTGTAGTGGGGGCTGTGCCTTGTCTGTCCCAGTCGGAAGTAATCTATGGTGATGGGCGGGGAGCAGGAGATGCAGTGAAGCGTCGCGCCAATTCCAGCCCTAGTGGTCAGCTCAATGTTCCCGTCCTCTCTCCCAGACTGGAGCAATTCGCTGTGGCAGCGATCCAGGTCGCACCAATTGCAGGCTCCCCAGGTGGGAGCGATTTGTGGTCAAGGGTGGGTGCACAAGAGGCAGCTGTCCAGGTCATGCCATCTCCGGCCTCCAGGGTTAACCTAAGATATCCAACGCAGCAGCTGGGACAGCAACCTAACATCCTCTCTCCCCCAAACAGGAGAAGGTCACACTGCTGCAGCAGCAGCAAAGGCTGCGCCTTGTTATCACCCCCAGGCTGGAGTTCACTGTGGCTGTAGTCCAGGACATGCCATAAGTGGGGTCCCCGAGGCGAGAGTCATTTGTGGTGCTGGGGGGTGCAGGATCGGCAGTGGTTCAGGTCCACCAACCCCTTGCTCTTCTCCCTGCACCCTGCGACAGGTGTATCTTTAATGAAGAGGGGTAGGCCGTTCCTCTGTCTTCTCCCCCAGGCAGGAGTGCCTTCAGTTCATGCAGAGGGGCAGGCCGCTCCTCTGTCTTCTCCCCCAGGCAGGAGGTTTTTGGTTTATTTCTGGCCACACACGCCCCAGGCTCTCCGGCAGTGTGCGAATTCCTCGTTGGCAAACTAGCGGTTGTCAGGACTTCTGTTGACATAATGTGGATGTCGCTGCTGCCTTCTTCTGGGCCACACTGGGGACTCCAGTGGCGGGTACCTGTTCGCAATGTGACGTCGTTGATGGTGTGCCAATGGCATTCTGCGACGTTCCGACAGAGAATGTGTGCTCCGGCCTGATGGATGCTCCCACTAGCCTGCTCCAACACGGTAGGACTGCACACGGGTTATCCTGGCACAGGACTGACATCAAAACAGCGCAGTACCCAAATCACTTGGTTGTGTCGCAGCAGGAGACTCCAAGCAAAGTAGAGATGTTGGAAGCCAAACGAGTGAATGCACATGACCAAAGTGTGTTGGTATGGCTAACACAGGCAGGATCATAATAGAAGGGTAGACCCCTCCCATACCACTGCTAAGAGGAGGTTCTGCACAGTGCGTTGTAGCGCTAAAAATCTAGTCAGAGGGACATCTACCAGTGGCAAGGCGGCTGTTCCAGCAGCACAAAACAGCACTCCGGACAATAGGGGGAAGAGGGAAGATGTGGTGCTGCATCCCCCATGAGGTGAAAAGGCAGCAGCTCTAAGGGATAGGGTGTGTCTCCAGAATGGCTGTTGAGAGTGCTGGTACTCTGTGCGGGCCTGTGCCATGGGAGAGATTGTCTACAGCAGGAGCACTGCGGTTGTGCCCCATTGCGTATGTTTGTGTGTTCAGGTGCTCTGTGAGGGTGTGCAGTGTAGCAGGGCCATCGTAGCCACACAATCAGGAGAGATGGAAAGGTATGGTTTCTCAGACATTTGCTATTGATATGTGGGGCCCAGGCATGTGGTAGATTAGCAAGCCAAAAGGTAATCAAGCACTAGAACTCTCTGGATAAGAAGGTAAGACATTTCAGTTAACAGACTCTCTGCAGGTCAACAGTGATGTTTTTAGACACAATAAAAGACCTTGGGCTAAACTACATAATCTCAAGTGGAAAAGGTCACCTAAATGTGGCACACCCAAGCTTTCAAACATTGCTAACCTGGACCCTCAGCCTTACAGACCAACCAAATAATTAACATTGCAGTTAATTAACACCTTTAGGGACTTCCCAATCTCCTTGTTTTTTTGCCTCGCCCACTCCACTACTCATTCCTACTTAGCCCCCCTTCATGCCCTTCTCGATAAGAGCTCAGTCCACAATACATTTACTGCTGAACCGTCCTCCATAAGTACCACAATGCCCCTCTTTATCTGTGCCAACACTGGATCCTTAATTAGATAATTCTAGCCCGTGTGCATTATTATTGCCAAAGGAATCCCATGTCCCACTTTCATTCCACTACACATAAGAAGCAGCTGATCACATATCAATCGAGCCTGTCCAGACCACCTCACCAGCACATATTCGTAAACTGCACCCCATCTGAGATCCGAACATGGTCCTCCCCACTTGCTTACCACTTCAGGATCCCACTTCAGGATCGAATGGCCACAGATTGACATTTCCGGCACTCCGCCCATGTGATTCCTTGTATATAAAAAAGGAACATAAGTCAATTCCTCCCTTATGACCTGCCTTCCACCTCTCCCAACCCCATCTTACACACATCTCCGCCCAGGTCTCCAATGTGCCCCTTAAATCTGTCAAATGTTCAGCGTCCAAATCTCTTCATCTCCGTTCCCCCCAAACCCAGTCTCTTTCCTTCCAATGTCAGCCCTACCCCTGAGTACCAAAACTAGACCACCTCCTCCACAACCTCCACCAATGTATTGGGCAAACACCCCCAATACCTGCCCGGTGTCCCTCAACCTGATGTTTAAATACCGTCCAGATGCTGCTCTACAGACTTCCCTCCCGCCTTGCCCTGCCATAACTGGACATAACCAGGCTACCACGGCTCCCAGCCGCACCCCTTTTGATCTCCTCATCAATATATCCAATCCTCTGTCAGATAACCTTACATCCTCCCAAAGAAGGCCATCCTTAGCTTTCACTGGTACTAGCTATGATACTCTGAAATCCCCAAAGAACATCCATGTAAAGCAAGCTCCAAACATCACCTCCTCTCATCTCGACTAACACACTTTCCTTAACGCCCCCAAGATCCTGACCAGTAGCTCTGCCACCATCAGGCCTCTTTACCACCACCCATAATCTCTTCTCTCTGTCCAAATCCTCCAACATCCTTCTACCCATCTTCCCACAATTGGTTCATATCCCAAAATCACTTCCCATAAAAGGCAACCCCTGCCAACTTACCCACTATTGTCATCCTGGACAAACCCTTGTCCATCAACCTCAGCATGTATGCAATGATATCATCCCTCCTTCGTCGCCCCGCTTCCTGACAACCTGCCAAACTTGTTGCTTCTCCCTCTGTAAATTACAACCAAGCCCTTACAACGGCGAACTTGCCACCAACAACTTCTCCACTAAATTCAGAGCCCACATGAGCCCAGCCACCAAAGGTCCTCTAGGGTCCAACAGTCCTCTGGTTCCACTCATTCTGGTGCCAACTAATCGAACCAGTGTCACTGAAAACGAGACAAGGCATCAGCGATACTGTTATCCCTTCGAGGTATGTTCTTCGCTCTGAAAGCAATGTTGTTTTCCAAACACTTCAGGATAAAAACCCTCAAAATCCTCGATACCCTCTTATCCATTGCAGACTGCCTTTTTGTCACCTCCACGACTCCCTGGTTATCGACATTAAAATTGACTCTCCTGTCCACCAACTCTGGCACCCATAAGGTCAGTGCTACCACCAGATTAAGAACTCCAGAAATGCAATGCTACTCACTTCACTCTTCCAAGAGTATGGCCAATTCTCTGCACACCAATGTCCCTTCTGAAATAGACAGAAACCAACTCCTCCAGACACATCAGTACATATTTGAACCTCACAAAACTCCAGGTCGCCTTGGGGCCCACAACAACACCCTGTTGAACCCATAATAACTGCAATCACACCACAACGTCCTCCCCCACCACTCCCGATAGTCGCACCCTATGATGTGGCCACCTGAGATCTGACATTGAAAGGCCAATAGGCCTGCAAAAAGTGTTGCCTATGGCAGTCACTTTGCATGCAAAGTTCAAATGCCGCAACAACGTCTGCAGCTCACTCAAGGCAAGGAAGATTTCATCTTTCATGCCATTGCTGGCACTTCCTGCATACCCACTAATTTATGCACCTTCTTCTCCGGGAACCTTTATGGCATTGGCACCGAATCCAGTTCAATTCCCAGGAAGGTAAGGAACATTGCTAGACCTTCCAATTTCTCCACCGCTAAGGACACCCCAACGCATCCATCAAAATGTCAATACTATTATGTTGCCACATATTCTGCCCAGTTTTGTACCTCCCACTATGGGATGGGTGGGTAGCAGGATCCTGAAATGCATACATGGAAAACAATAGGTCAAGTTAATTACTTGGTTACTTTCAAATGCTGTAATAGGACTATGTTGCTGCACTTGCTACCATGCTTGCGAACTCAAAAATGGACTCCTGCGACAGTCTTCTTGTTGGCACTTCCAAAAACAACGTGGAGATGCTGCAGGTTGCTCAAAATGGTGCCGTTAGAGCTGAACATGTCCCTCGGGCTTGCAGATCTCTGCATTGGCTTCCAGTTAAACACCATATTAATCATAAAATACTATCCTTGACCTATAAATGCCTGTCAAATCAAGCTCCTGTGTATCTGATGAGGAGAATACAGGAGGCCTCGGCTATTTGCTCTGATAATATGATATGATAGGGCATTTATAACGCGCCTATACACAAGTGTTTCAAGGCGCGATACACAAGTCTTTCAAGGCGCAAGGACTTAACAAGTTACTGCAGCCTCGTTTTGAGTTACAGAGCGTTGGTGGCACTAGCTTTGATGGTTGTGCCGCTTTTACCTGAAACTTTACCCCACTGGACTTGAGAAACATCCCAGATCTTCTTCATTTTAAGACGGCTATTAAAACCTTCCTTTTAATTCCAAAGATTAAATGCCCTAAGGTCTCTATCCTGAGTGTTCTTTGGGTTTTGACTTCTGATTATTTTTTTATGATTCTTCTTGATATGATAGGTTATTCATAACGCGCTTAATACCCAGAGGTTTCTAAGTGCGGACCCGGACGTGAGGCACCTTGTAAAAATATTAATAATAACAATGCAGAACATCAAGGTTCGGCTCCCTACTGTTCATTTTGGTATCATTTCGGCATTTGTTAGATTTCACAGGTGGAGTTCTGGTAGCATAAGTTGATTGGAACACATTTTACAGAAGTTTCTTCCACAGATTACCTCATCCGATTTTAACAGGCATGTCATTTCAACTGTAACACTTGGATTTATTCTGTTCCTGTTTAGCTGCTGGTGTACTTTGGAACATGTTATTACTGCCAGCAGAGTGTTGTTTGTCTTAAGGTGGAACTTTAATAATGAAATGGTGTTGGTTTAATTATGAATTATCCAATAACTCATAATGCAGGAGATGTTCGTGGCAGGAAACCTTCACTTTATTGACGATCAGGGAGTGCTGCTCAAAAGAAAAGGAAAAGAAAGTAGAAAAAAGGTTGGGTGTTGAGTCTGCTGGTTGCAAATCTGCACAAAGTTGAGCACTAAGGTGTTCTGCAACAAGGAGTGGTGCATGTGGCTCTTGACGAATCTGAATACACATTGTATTATAAAAGTGAGTTCCTGAAACCACAAGTGTTGTATGTTGTGATTTTAGGGGTTGTCCTGAAAGAGTAATGGAAAATGGGTGCAGCTTGAAATAGGGCAACCAGGAGGCCACATCTGGGTCAGGTTTGCTTTTTCTTGTAAAGGTGCACTCCGAGCCGCAATGGGGTCTGAGTGGAATTTTGTAGGGCTGTTTTATCAGTCTTCATCTGATAATTGTGAACGTTGTGGTGAAAGGGGTCTGCCGTGGTCACGGCAGACACCGGTGCAGAGCAGTATTTTTTCATTTCCATTGGATTAGAGACTGAGCTGGAAGGAGAACCCTGAACACTTTCCCTACAAAACACCAGTCCGGGCGCGAAGTGCAGCGGCAAAAGCGGTCTGCAGTGGTCACGGCAAACACAGGTGCAGAGCAGTATTTCTTTCATTTCCATTGGAGTATAGGCAGAGCTGGAAAGAGAACCCTGAACACTTTCCCTACATGACACCAGTCCGGGCGCGGAGCATGGCACAGAAGTGTTTGTGCCGAAAGTGGTCTGCTGGGGGTCAGTGGGCCTGTGACAAACACCAGTGTTTTCTGGGCAGCATCACAAGTACGTTCTCTGAAGTTTGCTTGAACATTTACTCACTACTGCTGGGTGTTTGGAAGGGGCAGATATGGCTCTGACACCCGTCAACACGCCCCCTCCCTCCGACTTCGACATGGTCCTCATTGACCGATACAACGCTATTAAACTTATCCTGCCTAAATGCAGGCGCTCCAGAGGCTGCTCAAGATGAGGACATCTCAAAGGTGACGGTGTATCATCCAAACTAACAGCAACGACATCTGAAGTTCATCAAATTGCTTTTTCCCCAGGGCCTCAATCAATAACTTATGCTAATCTCTCGTATTCACCATCTTTATTTACATCTGAGCCTTTAGGACGCAAGAAACAACATCACCATTAGCCCTTTCCTGGCAGGATTTGGCGCAGGAAGAGGATGGTTTACGCTACCTGCATGCAACAATACATGAGGCCCGTAATACACCTGGGTCTGCCCTCCATGCTCTGAATTTTACCCTCACACAAATGACCAACTCCTATGATCTAATTGCAGAGGACTTCTGCGACCAGCGCTCCCTCTTTATCGCAAAAACTTGCATTCTTGGAACGGTTTCTCTATGGGAGGGTACAGAGTACAGGAGAGCTTACCCAAGCCATTGGAACAGTCCAGTCTGGCTTTGTGAGGGACTCATCAGCAAGCACTCCTCTTGGCTCACTTGGTTGAGGGTTTAAAAATCGAAATGAGAACACAATTAGCAGTGTTACGAAATGCCCGATGGCCGATATGGCAACCAACATGGCTGCTCAAACAATGTGTTGAGAAACTAAAAAATGTAAAAAAAAATCTAGGTCTAGGCAGAGCATTCAGCAATGTAAAACCAAAAAAAATAACTCTTCTAAAAAAGGTGGAATGGGTCTCATAGCTTTATGAGGAACATGTGGATGAGGCAGAGTCTATCCCCTACAATTGAGGAAGACGTGTTGAGTGAGTGTTTGGTAAATCAAAATGGGAAGAAGCTGTCCTGCAAAGAAGTATTAACTACACCAAGGAAGGCAAAGAAGAAACTAAATAACTTAGAAAAGAGAGTATTTGAAAGCCAAAAGGGCCCCATAGACAAATTTGTAAAGTTATCATCAAAACCACCTGAAGTCCTGGACCAAAGCATCCTGTTGGTGTACTCTGAGATGGAGAGTATAGGAGAATGGACCGACTAAAGCCTGGCCATTGTGGAGGGTTGTTCACCTACTTCCACATTGCTGAATGCTCTGACTAGATCTCCTGTGAGCTTTTGTGAAAGTTAGTAACCTTGTGGAGGATCAGAGCCAATTGCAAAAGAGGGTGCAAACACTGGCACCTATTTTTTACCACTGGGTTCTAGGCCCAAGTTGCCTTCAATACCATGTATAGGTAAATTAGACTGTCCCTCATACAAAGGCCTATTAGCCAAAAGTAAGGCTGCATATGTGAACAATTTGGAAAATGGGTATCTTGATGCTCCATTGTTTGTTTCAGAACAGTCGGAACAATGGCCTAAAAGCCAGAAAGACTTATTGCAGCCATCTTTTCTCACATTAGAGTAAAGAAGACAAAGGCTGTGTTTAGCAACCAAGGTTGACTCAACCCCCGGAGAAACCAGCTCGGGCCTGCATGTTAGACCCCCGTAGCTCTCTGGTGCCAACTGACAGGCGGTCTATTACGCAGAGGTCAGTTCTAAGTGGGCTGGGAGTTTTAGCAGAATCAATAGAACATGTAAACCAGATCTCTGGCTTGGGTAATTCATGTTACAATGGTCGTAAAGAAAGAGGGGGGATTTGTGCCCTCAGCCCCGCCATGAGCCAGGGAGCCAAACCAACTTGAAATGAAAAATCAAGGAGCCAAATGTAAAACCACTTTATCAGAGGAACACACTTTGATCTTCAGCAAGGTATTTTCCAAAAGGGATTCACTCCCTTAAAATCAGAGCCAAATGTTGCCATTGTTTTTAGAAATACCCAGCCTAAGACTGATTTCCTCTAGTGATATTGTACTGGTCCAGTTTCCAGTGCAGGGCAGACTCAATTTGGCAAAGTTATACTTTTCATCACGAATGGTAAGGGCTCTGGTCCTGTCTGAGTTGGAGTCTCTCATAATATTGGGCTATGTTGAACCAAAGACTCTGTTGAACGAGGGCTCTCTTGCAGAGCCTACCTGCCCCCCTATGTCTATTCATGACTTGGTATCTTGTATCCCATTCTTACTCAACATTAATATGCAAGATCCAGGTCATCAAAGACTTATTGACTCTGTGTGTTTTCCATTGTATGTCTTGTGAGCGCCCTGAGGTCTATGGGCAAGTGGAGCAATATAAAACGTCTTTAGACAGACAGACAGACAGACAAACAGACAAACAGACAGACAGACAGACAGACAGACAGACAGACAGACAGACAGACAGACAGACAGACAGACAGACAGACAGACAGACAGACAGATAGATAGATAGATAGATAGATAGATAGATAGATAGATAGATAGATAGATAGATAGATAGATAGATAGATAGATAGATAGATAGATAGAAAATCCAATACAATTGTTGGTAGTCTATGATTGGGACGCTGTTTTGCATGGAGGGGGTAATTCACAAAACACCAGTAGATGAATGTACCACCTTTTTTTGGCCTCTTGGAAATGTCGAGGACATACGTTCTTAGAAACAGATTTTCTTACTCTGCTACAATACTCTTTGTTATGTTTGCAGGAGTGATGGTTAACGGCATGTTCTATAATAAATGGATATGCAGTCCTAACAGTGGGAGTTATGCAGGGAGCACAGGGTCGTCCTATGAAGTGTCCTTCTATGTGCATTGAAAAATGGTATTGGTCTAAAGATGGCCAGTATTGAAACATACTGGAAGGATATTCAAATGGTAAAGGTGGCTAGTGATTGTGGGAACTTGACCAGCTTTTGCTGTTATGTCTGCAATGTGTATTTCAATCCAAAATCATTGGAGATTGAAACATTCTTGAAAGCCCTCTCTGCTCTTGTGTCAAATGTGTTAGAAAAAGAGGACGCTGCGATTATCATACTGGGTGACTAATAGTGAATCTTTTTATCCCAAATGGTACTACGAAAATAATAAAATTGGGGCATCTCCAATGGCAAAAAAAGAGGGAGGTTAATAAGATCAGAATTAAAAAGCTGGGATCTAATACTAGTCAACAGAAACCTAATGGAAATAACCCCCCTGCCTTCACTTGGTAAATGACCTCTCCAAATCAACTTTGGACTATGTATTTTTATCGAAATCTTTATTCTGGAAATGTCATAATTTCAGAGTGACACACCTAAAATCTAGTGACATCTTATGCTAGTTTTGTCCAGGAAGCAAAGTTGCAATGACAATCAAAGCACAAATTGCCCGGCGGTGGAGGTAAATTCGAGGAACCATGCATTAGTCTGGAAGCCAGAGTTATCACACCGTGTTAATGATTGTATGTTTTATATGGGCTCTAAAGAAGATGGCAATTATTTTAATTCAGCCACCTACGACAAGGCAATTCAAAGGGCCCTGGCAGTCTATCCTTCCCTAATTGGGGGAACAGCAAGAAGGTAATTAAGAACCAAGTCTTTAGGCATAAGTATGATACCCTTCTTGCGGGGAAAAAGAGGGAGTTTAACAAATCAATGAGACAACTGAGAAAACTTCCATTAGATTATGAAGGTAACACAAACACTTTGAGACTTCAATACAAAAATGGGGTCATGGGCCATCGGTTTCTGCTTTATATTAATGATACGCAAGCAATGCTTTGTTCTATCATCCGCAAAAATCTGTCTTCTTTCTGGAGATTGATCAAAAAACCGTTAAAGCAATGCTCACTCCAAAGTCAGCCTGTTCCCTCGAGTGTGTGGGATACACATCTCTCCTCCCTTTATCAGGAAAACGAGGGGGCGGTGGGATCTCCCCTGCTCAATAGTAATTGGTTAGAACAGCTTAAGATTGATTTATGGGTGATCAAGGAAGCTATTAACGGAAGAAAAGCCTCAAATGCTCCGGGTCCAGATGGCTTGGCGAATGCCACACTAAAATCGAACTCGAACCTTTGGCCAGCAATTTTGCATGTTTTATTTTGCAAAATTGTGAAGACCAAAAACTTGCCATCCTCCTGGAAGAAAACAAATATTGTAGTGATTCACAGGAAGGGAGACAAGGCTATTCCATCTAACTATCACCCTATCTCCCTTCTTGACGCTTCCAGTAAAATCTTTGCGGCTATTATTTGGGATCAACTATGGGCGTGGGCAGATAAGAACAGTGTTATTTATAGATTCCAATCTGGTTTTCAACCAGGACTGAATACCACTAATAATTGCTCTGTAATTAATCTCCTGCAAACGCAGGCTAAACAGGAGAAAAGGTTACTTTATTGTGCATATTTGGATATCTCTCAGGCATTTGATCGAGTCAACCAGCGACGCCTGTGGGAAAAGCCAATGGATATTGAATGTCCCATGGCCTTGGTAGATATTCTGATTACTTTGCACACCGACACTAAGGTAAGAGTGCATTTAGATCAAAAAGGGAATTACACAAGGTGGTTAGAGAGTTGTTGTGGGCTGCGCCAAGGTTGTGCGCTAGCTCCATTTCAATTTAGTCTATATATTTGTGATTTGGGTAACATTTTTAAAAGAATCAGAAACTTTCCTCCAAAGCTAGGGAATCTGCCAATAACTTACCTGACATATGCAGATGACATATTCTAAGTTGACTTGACCCCTTAACAGCAGCCAAAGCTTATTTTGCAGCGTTCAATTTGCAATTGAACATAAAAAATTAAAAATTCAACCGCTAAATTACAGCAAAAAGAATAAACAAAAGTTCAATTGGTCTACAGCAAAGGAACCATTGGAAGTTGTTCAAACTTAAATATCTGGGGATTGAGATCAGTTCAAAGAGAACCATGCAAATTGGCTGTGATCGTATAATTAAGAAAACTAGATCGAACACCTCTGAAATCTCAGCGTTTGACAGGAGGTTTGGCAGATTCTCAGCAATTCCTATGGTCAAGTACTATCACCAAAAAATGGTTCTGAGTCTGCTGTATGGTGTGGAATCAGGTCTATTGCCCAACATCTCGGGTAGAGTGGAGTCACTGGTGTAGAAACGGTTATTCTCCCTTCAGACAGGGACTCCGATGTCTATCATTAGACATGAGGTAGGCCTGATTTCGCTACAAGTGCGGACAGACTGGAAGTGGCTGCAACTTGTGAGATCCTTTTGGCTACCTCTATCTAATTGTTTATTGTCAGAGCTGCGCAGTGTTGTTTTGCAACTCCTATAGAGTCCTGATTGAATGGTTTCAAGGATGTACAAAGCTTTTGGCTGAGTACAATTTAGTTCTTGAGAAACTGCTAGCTGTGTACATCGATAAAAAGAAAATCGTTTTTGAACATTACTGGATCAGGAACAGAGTGTCAGCATTAGGGTACCAGTTATTCAATAATTTAGAATATGAAACAAGAGCATTCAATGATTTGCCTTTCTATTTGAAAAAGCATCCATCAAGGAAACATTGATGAGAAATTACATGTTTCAAATTGAATGTACTTCCCACCAGGGAAGTCATGGGTCCAAGACAGGGTATTCAGCGCTCTTTGCGGTTGTGTAGGTACTGCCTTCTGCAAATTGAAACAAGTCGTCATCTTTTAACAGAATGCCCGGCTCTGGTTGAAACTCGTTTTAACTGTTTTTGTCATGTTCTTTTAGATGTTGATTTGATTAATACCGAGTGGTTTTGGGCAAGGATTGTAAAAAGTTGTGAGCCCTCATTGAATTTATCAGTTTTAAAAAAAAAATTAATTTGTATTTTTGTGTTTTGTGAAATGAAATAAAATGTTTTTATATCTTTGTTATGTAATGATGGTAATGTATACTGAGTTGTGTGTTTTAATGATCTGATATGAATTGAACTGTAATGTAATCAAATTAAAGTTTCGTAATGTTTTATACTTTGCAAAGGTTTTTTTATATTAACCAAATGCAAATAAATAAATAAAGATAATTGCTGGGTTAACTTTTTTAGCCTTAATGATAATCCGTCTGTAATTTCTTTGTGGTTACTTTCCAAATATGCCTGTCAATGTTTCCTTGTATTCGTTTTCCAGATCACATGGAAACCCCAGCTTTGCCTTATTGCCCTCGCAGATCCTGAGTTTTCTTCCTCTTTTGTTGAGGTTTTGAAATGTCCGTCTAGTGGTGTGTAGAAATATATATTGTACTCAGCTTGCAATTTCTCTTTCTTTATGATTCTCATGGCTTATTCTCTGTAGAGGACTTTAATCACGTGTGGGGGTGATGATTGCATGATATCTTATTAACTCCACTTCACTGAAATGATTCATGGATGGGCAAACAACAGGCCATATTCTGCAGCCCCAGCGTTTTAATTTATAATTTGGGTACCTCAAAGTTAAATGTGGAAGGCTTTCTAGTTCATTCATCCCATAATCGCTTTCCATTTCTCCTTCCTTTTTGCCTCCTCCTTCTCTCTCCCTCTACCCGACTAACCCCTTCTCCCCCAGAAGGTGGTCATGTCATGTCATGTTATGTTATGTTATGTTATTTGATGTTTGTATAGCGCCTACTGCCATTATTATGGCTTCGAAACGCTGTGGGGTGGAAAGCCCTTTGGAAGACCGTAGCCTGTGTAAACATGGGGGGAAAAAACAAGCATTACATTGCATGCAAATAGTAATTAGAATTAGGTGACTATTCAATTACTAGTGAAGATGACTAGTTTAATACATTATTAAAATAAATCATGCAGGGTATTGCGTTCATGTGCAGCGGTGACTGCTATGTCAGTGATTATGTTACAGCTCGACCACATTTTGTATGCTATGCGTTGCAGTGCAAGTGGTATTGAATGTGCAGGAAAACAAGCATCTGTGAGTTGGAAGATGAGGGGGAAGGGCTAGAAAGTCTGTAAACTCCAGTCAGTTACTATAAGCAACAGGCAATGGTTATGGGTGTGAAAAACATTTGCTTCAGAAAAAGGGCTACTTGTAATTTGGGGCCACAGTCACCCATTTTGCCTTGTGGATTTCCAACTTGTGGATTCCTTTTGCAGGGAGGTCTTGGCCAAGGTGGAAACAAGATGGTTTCATTGTTTTTCCCAATATTCATCTATGAGGTTCCTGCTGTTTAATGGCCTCAGACTGCCTTACTGTATTGTATGCTTGCCGCTCTATGACCAAGGTCTGCTTTGAGGCAAACTGATGGATAGGATTAAGAAAGGTTTAGGATCCATGTCCACATTTGTTGCTGGGAACTTTCATTTTCCCTGGAGTCCCTATGGAGCCTTGGTCCTAAGCACTAAGCCTTATTATGGAGTCGACTATTGCCTCCATAATTCTAGAAGCCTATCCTAAGGGTGTTTCCATGGCTTAGGAATGCTGTACGCTTTGCTTAGTGATGTACAAGCTATTCGTCCTTTTGTTCATGGTGGAGAAAAGCATCCCTAAATTGGTACAGTAAGGGACCTTTTGCATTGCTTTTTTTTCTGGCACTAACTCGACAATATTTCTTTAATTAATTGCTTGCCCCCTGCCACCAACTTTGATTTTGATTTGCTTATTTTAATTTTGTTTGCTTAACAGATTGATTTTGGTGGATATTAGAAGTTGCTTCAATGATCCTGATGTTTGGGAGAGTAATACTGACTCATCAGATCTGGTAGAATGTGGTCCAGCTGAGTATTGATTTGGGGATGGCATTGTGTGTTCTTCAAGAGTCTTTCCAACAGGACATTTATGTAAAGATTGAATAGTAGAGGTAAGGGTTGACAAATTGTTTCCTAAATCTCTCCCACAAATATTTCGTATCGATTAGATAAAATGCAGAGAAGTAATTCAGGAATACTGCAACAAGCTACACATTTCAGTGTGAGTGTACGAGTTCACAAGATAGTTGAGAATGTACTCCTGGTTGGGGATTAAGAGCCAATGTCTGAAGCTGCATTGGATCCTTGAGGTGATGGTTTCATCTTCTTCCCAATCTTAAAGATTCCCCAAGACTAGTTCTTGGTATCTCTGAGCCAATTGGCTGCTTAGGTACAGAATAAAGTCAAGAAGGTCAAGAAAACACCAGGCCTGGAAGTGTGGTGTGCTCTTCTGTGAAAAAACACAGAGTTACAGGAATCTATAGGCAGAAAATAATTCACATGAATATAAAGAAATTGATGAGTGTCTAAGAGATGCTGAACTTCTGATGTTATAAGGAGAGGAGGCTTGAGAATTGGAACCCCCGCTGTAGAAAGATGAGATGATATGAGTGAAAACACCTGGGCTGGATGAAGATCATGCAGATTTCTGAAGCACTTTGAAAGCATACATGGTGACCTTCTACTAAGGGCGTTGCAGGAGAACAAACACCTTTCTCCGAGAATGAGGACGGGGATGAAAACATCCCTTCTGAAAGAGGGCAAAACAAGAGAGAGTTGTGCTAGCTTTGGGACCATCTCAATGATTAACACTGATGCCAAAGTTTAGAGGAATGTGATGGCTAACAATCCGAGCTCATGTCAAAGAATGTGCACAACCAGTCGTTGGGGCAAATATAATATTCACATCTTGTTGAGCGTTCAGAAGCTAAACAAACCAGGATGGGTCCATTGTCGGCAGTTAGTGTAGACATGGAGAACACTTGACAGAGTCAGCAGGAGGTTCTTGTTCAAGGCTTTTAATGCATTCAGCTTGGGAGAAGAGTCCATCGCTTCAGTACATCTGTCATGCCCTCTCCCCTTTGGGGAACTGGGACTGATGAAGGATACGACACCATTAGAATGTTCCGTTCTTCTATTAGGCTTTCTCCTTTGACGGTCAAGTCTTTTGCAACATGGCCGCCGCCGGGAGCATTTAGCCGTCCCACTCCCAGGGGCCGCTGCGTTGCAACTGTGTTTACTTTCCCTTCATTGCTGAACGCTCGCATCATTTCCCTTTCTGGCATTTTGCTGCCTATCCTTGTTTTCTGCCCTCTTTCGGCTCTCCAGCCAGTACTGCCTCTCGTGTCCCTTGCGTTGCCTCTCTCTCCTCGCTTTGCTCTCTCTCTTTTTCCTCTTTTCTCCTTAGTCTGCTCTGGCTCCTGTCTCTGTGCCTCCAGATCTCCTGTTTCTATTCCCAATTTACTCTTTAGCTGGTTGAGCTTGCTCGGCGTCTCCTTCTGGTTTCCTTTCCCCCCGCTTACCTTTGGTGTTCTCTTCCTTCGGCACGCTTCACGGACGGCAGTCTCTAGTTCTACCCTTGGGTACCACTACTTCCTGCCACTATCTTCTAGAGGGCTCCATCTCTCCTCTTACACTTGGATCTCTACACCCACCAGACCATCCAGAGTTACATCTTCCAATGGAATATTGGCTTTTATTCGACTCTGGATTCCTCATTTGGCTGCATTCTACCCAGACCATTGTCAAGGGATTTTTTGTGCCTGAACAGTTTTTTTCCCCTTCTTGGCTGCTGCGGGACTGGGGCCATCGGTCGTCTGGCTAACCTCAGAGCACCGTGGCGTCATTCCGCAGCAGACTTTATCACTACAAAAAGAAAACTGACTCAAAGGGCAAAGGAAGAAAGAAACTGCAAGTACAGCTCTCTGACACCTCAGGTCAGGATGCAGACGTGAGCCCTGTGTCTGAGTGTGAGTTTGACAACACCCATTATATCAAGCACCTGAGTTATGTGTATCTGTAAATGTCCTGAAATTGGCGTGATTCAGAATGGAAAGGGGCACAAGTTAGGGATGCTGACTCTCCCTACTTCTATTCACCCTTACATTAGATCCCGAGGCTGAAATTAAACGCAAGAAAGAGAAAATAATGTGCATTATTGTTGGAGAAAAGGAGAACAAGATAGGGTTCTATCCAGATGACACGTGGACCTGGTGTCTCAAGTAGAGGAGACAATGGCCACCCTACTAGAAACTCTGACAGTGTATGGTCAGCTGTCAGGGTTCAAAGTGAACCCAAGAAAAACAGAAGTGCTTCCATTGTCAACTGACTGGGTTCCAGGTACTTATTGCGTACTCAGATATTATATGGTCACTGCCGACGTTCAAACATCTGGGTATTGTGTTTCCAAAGTGCAACCCAAAATAATTTTGGACAAGTAAAGGCTTTCTAGTGGCTATTGAAATGGAAATGTCGAAATTGTACAAATTGAACGTCTCAGTTTGAGGGAAGTCAACTGTGTGAATATGAACATGTTATCCTGAATCCGCTAAGTACTGATATCGTTGCCAATATTTATATCAGGCCATTACTGGAGAAGACTGAAGAAGCTGCAAAATCGTCTTATGTCTTGGCAACGAAGGCAACAGCCAGAAGAGTAAGAAGGATTTAAACTGCCCAATTTAAGGCTATGTTACTGCTCTGCAATGATCTAACAAGCAGGGAACTGGGAAATGACTGAACATGATGTGCTGTCGTGGGCTGCTGTGGACAGAAATATAATAAACAAGTGGACATACTTCATTCAAAGCAGATTGCAAAGTGCTGCCCCATGCTAGAGATTGTACACAAGACACATAAGCAATTGCTGGCACAGATTGGGCTACGTGTTTGAACCTATTCACAGGAAGCTGACTCCACTGCTGGGGAATCCATGCTTCAAACTAATGAGGAAAGCAAAGTGAAGGATTGCTATGCAAAGAGCAGGTAGATGTGTTACTTGCTACCTTGATGGAAGAAGTATGTTGTAATGGAGCCCTGGCGTGTTTACTTCAAGACAGCGTCCCAAGTTCTTTACTGTTTGAAGTGGCTTGGCGGCTGGGGTGATCGTGTTCCGCTTTCATGAAATAAACTACGGTCTCCTACTTTCACTGTGCGTGAGCCTCCTCACATCACTGGATGATGAGTTGAAGGCGGATCCTGGGAACCCACACGTGTGCATTTTCTGCCATGGCAAAGGGCCATCACGCCCCCAGCCGCACACGAGACAGGAGTGCATCTTCCCCATCATCCCAAAGCCGTACCTGCACCTCTAAGTGTCCGTGGCATGGACAAAGTGAGATCCCACTCCCCATCTACAATTTGTGGGCACAGAAGGGTCTCGGCTCTTCTACAAGGGTGCGACCGTGGCCCAGCTGCGCGCGCTCAGAGTTAACCGATCCTGGTCCAGGAAAGGACCCACCTGCATAGCGGCCATATTAGGTTGCCTAGCAACCCAGTGTTTACTGAGCAGTGATACCAGGAATCATTCCGAAACACTGCACCGGCCATGTGTTTCTAGCTGAATATTTGCTTAGCGCTCCCAGTGCACCTGAGTGCTGCCACATGATTCAGGTACAGGGGAATAGGGTGTTCTTCCTGCACAAAGTGCTCCCACAGCATTTAAGTAGCTAGCAGACCTCCTAGCAGACCACCTTGGGAGCCACTTGCAGGTGCTACCATGCAACAAAGCAACACAGCGCCCCACCTGCATTTTTGGCAACACCAGGCAAATCCCCAGTATTATGGGACCGATGAATTGATGTCTACAAAAGCATATTTGAGGACAGCTGGTGGCGCCAAATACTCTGATGAGGAAAAGGAGGCAGAACCTTTGAACAACTTGGGAACCAAAGGCCTGACAGTATTTAGACATTTGCCTGGTGAGGATGTACGTATCCCCAGTGGAGGGCAAGGCAAGACTATACTGAGCATGTACGATAGCAGATTGAATAAGTTAGAAGGGCATTTCAGCAAAAGTTTGAATGTGGTATTGGAGAGGTATCACTTATTTTCAAGGGCACCCCCATTAACTCGTATGTCACAGCATTACACACTCTCATCTCGACCTACAAAATCACTAGTCTACAGGACGAATACATAAGAGACCCAGTGATGATGAAAACGAATAATGCCAAGGAGAGGGAGAGAGTATGGATGGAGACAAAGTGATCGAAATAGCGAGAGCCATTGAAGAGTCTTGGGTTTGTGTGCAGGCAGTCCCAGAGAAGGTCGACAGGACGTGCCTAGGGGAGCTGGTAAAGGCCGTCCTAACACTTCAAAAAAACATTTGAGAGACAAAAAGCAGAATCAATAGAGGAGACAGTCACTCGAACAAGAGAAAAGAAGGACCATTTGGTCCTTTTGGCAGACAAGCTTGCAGAAGATGTGGATGGGCGCGTCACTCCACTGGAGCCAGGGAGTGTCCCGCCTGGGGAGTGGAGTGCGGAAGATGTAACACTGGAGTACATTATGCCATGATGTGTAGAATGAGTGGTGAGGGAAGACAGGCGGTTAGGATGGTGGAAGCAGACGGAGGGGTGGATGGAGTGCTGGGGTATGTGAGCGAAGTGGCACATGATGGTGTGTTATTGCATGTGGGAGGTGTGCCAAAGAAAGGGCTGTCGGACGTGTTGACCATAAATGGAGTAGAAATGTTAGTAGATTCCAGATCATCGTACACAATGATATCTCTGGAATTATGCATAGAAGACTGCATGCATGCGTTGCTGAAGAAGAATGACAGGTTAGAGTGGACAGAGCTTTGCCAAGAGGAGTTTGTCAAGTTGAAGGAGGATGTGGATAACCCATCACTGGGTTTGTTTAACCTAAGGAGCAAAACTGTGCTTACTGTGGGCGCTAGCGATGTAGGATTGGGAGCAGTGTTGGAGCAGTGGCAAAAGAGGACGGCAGGTTCATACCTATTGCTTTTGCTTCCAGAGTGCTCAGGGGCACTGAGAGATGTTATGCAGTGATTGAGAGAGTGATTGAGAGAGAGGCTTTGGTGGCCTCTTGGGCATCGAAACATTTCAGGACTGTGGGATGTTTTTACCCATGCATCCAAGCCCTACCATAAAACTGTGCATTACTGGCATTGAAAACATCATGATGGCCAGAACTCCCCAGAGAGTGCACAGGGAAAACATGAAGAATAGGCTGCCACCCATTTTTGCCTATGTTGTGAGTACAGGAGGGCACTGCCTAAAACCACCATTGGGCTACACACACAGTAGCCTGAAACCATTGGGAATGGCAATGCTGATTGCCAAAAGCAACCCAGAACTGTGGGGAATTCATTTTCTTAATGTCAAAAATGGATGCAATACTGGTGCTCACCACTATCAGAAAGTCAGCGTTTTAAAACCACCAGACTTTTGTGTAAAACTGAACAAATGAACGCCAAGGAAAGACTTGCTAAGAGGTGGATAGAATGTAAAACTATATTCTGAAATGACTTGAAGGAAGTAATTATTTAATGTATATATAAAAAATAGCTGGGGATGTCAGCAGCTTAAGTGAATTTGGGTTTAAAGCCACTAAAATCGAAATGTTTAGAATAAATGAGTGACCTACTTGTGAGTGTCACATAGGTTGCAATTGTTTAAATGTCATAGTTTTGAACTTAGAATCAGCATTCTAGCTGCATGTGCAAAAATTGTAAGTTATATTTGAATGTAGAAAACTGGGAACTAAAGTGACATTTAGCTGAATTCTGCCTGACAACTACCCCCAACAGGAGTTGAACTGGCTCAACAACTCTTCCCAGGCCTGGCTGCATCCTGCTGCCCCCACCAAAAGGAGGTGACACCTCTCTGATTGAATTAGGGGAGTGGTACCTGCAGACTGCAGGAAGTTGAACAAAGCCCTGTCTGGACTCAGGCAAATGTTATATTGGGGGGGTCGTAAAATGGCTTCCTCTTGGGAGAAACTGGGAGGGGGAGTGCCTGTGAGAGCCAGCTAAGCTTGGGGGAAGTGGATAAACCAGAAATTCCACCATGTGCTTTGGAAAACCACACACCTTTGGGGCCAGAGCATGATTTTAAAAAGATGGATAATTCACAGTGCGGACTTGTCAAAATTATATAAATAACATCATCATTTTTGTGATTTTTCTGTGCACATTTTAAGAGGTGTTAGGACCCTGTGGTTTGTTCTTGGGGATAGTAGCGGAAAAAAAGGTTGTTACTCCAAATGTATGCATGTTAAAAATCTGACACTTTATCATCTGAAACCCATATCCCTGGTGCACATTTGTGTAAAATCTTGAAAGCTTTAGAGGTCGTTATCTGGATGAAAAGGGGAGAATTCTGTCATAAGTGGACACGACATCATACAAAGACAGGTATCGGATGGTTTGGTGCTACAGAAAATATGTTAACTGGACCTATAATATTAGAAAAATGGTACATAGATTAATATGTGTTTGGGTCAGAAATAGATTTGTGTGCAATTTGACAAGGGGAGGTTCCTCTGACCATAAAACCTACAGCATCACTCTGACACCCCATTTCTTTCCCCCAATCACGGGAGAGAGGAAAGCTTGGCCAATGATAAGTGAGAGGGGCAGGTTTAGCTAGGCCCAGGCACACACCCATTTTCAAAACACATAAAAGGAACATTGAAACCCGGGTAGAGACATTCACTTTTCACTTTCTTGCGGGAGGCTTTGCCGGGAGACTTCAGACTTCACACGCAGAGATCCAGACTTCAAATCCATCAATCTCCAAAGACCAGAAATTAACTCCAGAATTTGTAGCAGAGAGGCCTAAATCCACAAGCTGAATCCCCTTCAGCAGGCCTCAAAACCAACCAAACTATTCAACAGCCGGGCGAGCTGTTTGAATTCTTTGCCAAGAACTTTTGCAAGAACCTGTAGCAGTATCCAGAAAGCAGTGCTGTATCCGGAACCGCTAGCAGAACCGATAACAGAACCAGAGACCCAGAGACCAGATCGCTGTGAAGAACCGCTACCAGAAGTCCAGCCAATCCTGACCCGATCGGTGACAAAGTCGCATTCCTGTCCAAAATCTAGTGTGAGTACCCAGCTAGCACCGTGCCAAAACCAATCTCTTAGTTTAAAATAATCTTATCCAAACTATTTTAGCCTATTAGAACTGCCTCCTAAAATCGTGTCATTCTGTCATTTTTAAAACTGAAAACTGTCATCTGTCATTCTGAGCTTTAAAATTTCAAATCCGAAAAACTACCTTTACTAAATCTGCCTTATCTCCATTTATGCTAGGAGCGAGTTTTAACTGTCATCTTAAAGCTAAGATTCTAAGCTTTCCAACAAGCCTAGAACCGACTTCCAACTCCTTATAGTGCATCCGTAATCGTGTGTAAAAAGATTTGTCCTTGCTTTCCTTGCTGAAATTCGTGTGCAACCTGACAATCATTCATAGAGCATTGCTAAAGTGATCCTGAATTAATTTAAGTATCTCTCACTCACCCTGAACCTCCTATAGGGAATTAAAAGCATGTTTAGCATATTTTTCATTTAATTGCAACCACATCAAAGTATATTGCCTGTGTTTAAGACTCCTACCTGTTTTCCTCTAAGCTTGCTAGGGGGGAACTGAATTATATTTGATTGCATTCCTGAGAACTGTGTGCTTTCCTCCCATCTCTTCACCTTGCATAAAGGGGGTGGGGGGGTGAACCATCAAAGAAAAGTGATTACATTGTCTTTTGTTGAAGTGATATCAAGTTTATTTTCTATACTGAATTTTCATTCATCATTGCATTGTTCTTGAAGCCATAAAAGCATTCTCAGCTACTTTATCCTCTCTATATCACTTCTAAGCCATCAAAAAGAGTGTACCACTGTAACATTATCCATTGTTGATCACTATCATCTTCACAAGTGTGCTATTAAACATGAATTCATTATAAAAGTGTGATATATATATATTGTTTAATTTTCAAATAAACCTTTTAATTTGCAAAACAAACCTACTGCTTGGCTCAGTGGGATCAGGGGGATTCTAAGAGAGGGGTGTTATATAAGGGTTGTCATCCAGAGTAAACGAACTGGACATAAAAATATATCAATAAGGGTTTCCCTCAGCATCCCAGACTAGGCATTGATTTAGCTGTAGTGTTGAATTGAATCCGCTTACAAAGTGGGGGCTCGTAGCCGGGATATTCTGGATTAGATTTATCACTTGTGCAGCTTAATACAGTGTGTCAACTGACCGGATACACATATCCGGTTAGATCACCACGCTGTTTTACACTGTGAAAGCACCCCTCAAAGGAACGCTCTAAGGAAACGGTCTGTTTTGCAAAATAAAATACAAACTTCTGTAAGTCAGGAAGGAACTCAAATTCCAGAATGACGACACTGGTAGACATCAAAATAGCAAGAGAGCACTTCTTACATAAGCTATTTGTGAGAGGTGAATGGACTGAGCAGGGCCAGGATGCGTGGTTGCAGGCAATCACACGACAGGTCACTGCAACTGGGTTAGATATCTGGAGAGATCAGGGTCCCTTACATGTGGCCCTGAGTGAACTATACATTGCTCCTAAAGCTAAAGATGAACATGACAAGATGGTTAGGATAGCGGCATATTTGTATCTATATATGGGAGCCATGCAGGACAAATGTGCTGAAGGCCAAGATCTGGCAAATAGGCAACAGATCGCGTTAGAGAAGGCCCAATCTGACCTGGTCTCTTCTGAGCAGAGGATGCACAGAAACCAGGAGTCCGAAAATGAGAGCAGACAGTATCTCATTAAAATCAAAGAGGACATGTGTATCCTGCAACAGGAAAAGTCTGACCAGGATACCAGATTTCTGGCCTTGCAGGACGAGCACCAAGACAGTTTGGACTCCTTACTGCAGAGCCAGAAAAAGCTGGAGCAACAGATCAATTTCAACAGGGCATGCACAGAGCAGGTAGCCACCCTGCAAATCCAACTAGACAGAGAGAAAGAGGAAAGCAATACATTGATTTTGAAAGACCTGGATACCCAGGCAGAGTTTGATGAAGAACGCCAGAAAGCTGGTGCCTTTCAAAGGCAGAGGGACGATCTGGCGTCACAAATGCAGGCTCTTGGTCAGGAAAGGGATACCTTAGTCTAGGAAGTGTGCCATTTAAAAAGAAAAATTGAAGAAAATCACTTGGCCCTCCAGGGGCTGGGTGACCTCCAAAAAGAGCATCAGGGCTTGCCAGGTCACACCAGGAGGGTGGAGGAGGCTCTGGCAAGAAAGGAGCAGGCCAGTAGGGATGGGACTCAGGAGGTAACCCTCCTGCAGCAGAGACTGGCCCAGTACTCCAGGACCAATCAGGAGGCATAGAGAGAAAATGAGGCTCTCTGTCAGCACAATGATAGGCTCCAGCAACAGGTAGCCATGCAGGAGAGACTGATAAGGCCTTAGAGTCTAGTAAGGCCTTAACTGAGGAACTGAAAGCGCAGGCTCTTGCATTGCAACAGGGAGCAGGGGCTGACAGAGATGAAGTTCGCTGGGAAAGGGAAACACCTGAGCATAACCTCAGAAGCCCTAGTACAAGAGGCCTTCATCTCTCTCAGTCCCTGGACTCTGCCACCCCATGTCCCCTGGCGCGCATGAGCACAGGGCCACAGGAATGGCAGATTACTATCCAGCCAAAAGTATTGGGCTCATAGGCCAGTACCACCCAGGAATGGCTGGGCGGGCTCTGGGGTATGGGCACCTAAGTACAGTGCAATTTAGTGGGGAACCCCAGGAAATTAGGCCCCCTAAGGGCATCCTAAAAACCTCTGCCCAGTTAGGTCACTGGGGGGGTACCCATCAAATCCTGGTAGCAAGGAGGGATCTGAAGACTCCTCTGAGCGTCAAAGGACACAGAAGACCAGGTCCCCACATTCTGCCAGCTATTCCCAGGCTTGCAGAATCTGGGAAAACCTGGAAGATCAGACGGGCACCTCTGGGAGCAGTGCTTCTGAATGAGAGGATGAATGGACCAGGGTTACCCGAACCAAAAAGGCCAATAAGGTGAAAAGGGCCTTGCTTAAGGACCCCTTAAGACAGATTAAGGCAATCAGGAGTGTCATCACGCCTTATCATAAGAACGGCAAGTATTCTGTTTGGGAACACTTGGAGCTCTATGAGCAAATGATGGAGACTTTCCATTGAAGGACAGCAGTAGCTGCATCCAGTACATCAAATGGACATTCTCCCCTGAATACTCCAGTTTCTTTGCGGGGCTGGAGGACCAAAACCATTCAAGATGGTCCACATATAGGGCGGCCATCTTGAAACATTTTTCTGTACATAGAAATCCCCAAGAGGCTCGCAAGGTAGCCTACAATTTGCAATGTGGGGAGGATCAGGCCCCACAAGAATTCGTGCAAGAATTGAAGCGTGCCTTTGCGCAGACCACCAGAAGGGTGCGCATGGGCAGCAGAGAATTCATCAACACATTTTTCCATGCTCTTCCCAAGTACATAATGACCCAGCTCGTGAGAGATTTTCATGAGAAAAGATCTTTAGACTGGGTCATTGAGCAAGCCACCCGGATCTATGAGGTGCAGAAGCCCATAGAAAATAAAAGTAATGTGCAGAAAAACCCCAAAACCAACAGCACCCCTGCTGCTGCCAAGGTGGCAGAGGTAAAGGTTGCCCCCGTTTTAGATTTGGAGATGGGGGGGCCTAAAAACCTGCCTGCGCCAAATAATTCACAGCCCAGAAGGTCCTCCGGCCAGTCACAGACAGGGAGTCGAGGAGGTAGTCCCACAAATGGGGTCCCTCGCTCCCCTGATTATGTAAGTCCCCGCTACAAGGGAAACCGACCAATCCTGGGTTATGTGTGGACTCCTCCAGCGCAAGGAGGGGGATCCAGCCAAGCACCTGACCCAGGGAACTTCCCTCCTAACTTCCCACAGGACGGCAGAAATTCCCCAAACACTGGGCAGAACCTTTTTCCCAGTTATGCACAAGGTTTCCAGCCCCAAAACCATCCATCCTTCTTTCCCCAATTCCCTGAGCCCAGACAATCTAATCCGGGAGAGGGGAGGCCAAGGGTGGAGGGGTACCTAAATCTTCCCAACCCGGGGTATTACCAGAGAAGGGATATCTACCCTTCCCGGGATCAGCCCAGGGGAGAAAACAGAACCCTGTATCAACCTGAGCGGGTTTCCCAACTTGAGCGCCAGGTCCAAAATATGGCACGGGATCTGGGTCACATACTGAGGGCCCAACGGAACCCTCAAATGAGCATGCCAGCGCAGAATGCCCCAAACTCTGGGCCTGGTGCTCCAGAACAATGACAGGGCAGCACCCCGATAACCCACCGGTTCCCAGGGAGGAGGCACAAAGGGGGAGGGGGGTGTAAAGCCTTGAAGGAAGCTTCCTTCCCAACTTGTAAACAGCCCCTGGAAAACCAGTCTGCCACCCAAGGAGCAGAGAGGAGGTAGGAGAAACAAAGTACCCAAACAGACCCATTTTGTGGAAGAGGCACAGGTCTTCCAATTTGAGGGAGAGGGATCCTCAGAGGATCCTGGGAAAAGGATCTTCTCCTTCAGAGATGGGGGACCTCCTCAAAAGGAAAAATGGGTCCCAAGAGATTCTAATCCAGACTGGGTAGATGTGGGGATTGAGCTGTCGCCGCCCATCATCCTATCCCAGAACCAACAATGCCAAAAACCCCTGGTTCAAACCCATCCTGGTGACTGCCTCCAAAAAGGCAGGGGCGGCCCAGAACCGTAACCAGGGGAACCTAAAACCGAATCAACGGACTGGGTAGATGTGGGGATTGAGCTGTCGCCGCCCATCATTCTATCCCAGAACCAACAATACCAAAATCCCATGGGTCAAACCCATCGTGATGACTGTCTCCAAAAAGGGGGGGGGGGTGCCCAGAACCCGAAACCATTTCCAGTTGCCAAATTTTTCTTTCAGATTCCCCAGGCTCTTCACAGAATTCTGCCCAAATCTCTTCTCTCTCAATGTCCAAAACCAGAAAGTTAGCCCACCAGTTGTCCAAAAATGTGCATTATCTGTGCCCCCTTGAGGAGAAGGAGGGAAGATATTATGCCCCGGTACAAGTACAGGGGCAGGGTACAATTTTGGCATTGGTGGACACTGGATCCCAAGCTACCCTTCTGTCCAAAAGGGCCTTTGATGAACTAAATGCAGGAAGGGGGTAGAATTACCATATTCCTCTCACCTCTCTTCCTGGACAACTCCAGAGCTTTGACGGGAAGGAAATTCCCGTCGAGGGGACTGCAGATTTGGACATCAAAATTGGGCAACACAAGGTGAAACACCCGGTCATAGTAGTGACTCCACAGGGCACCCCTTGTTTACTAGGGAATGACCTCCTGACAAGGTTGTCACTCCTAATAGATTGTGTAAACAAGGTCCTCTGGACCCAGACTAGCCGACCAATAAAATTAAAACAGAGTGTCAACCATGTTAGTTTAAACGGCACCTGCCACATGGTTGAACAAAAATCAGACCAAGTAGAATTTCACTTCCAGAACAACCAAATTCCAGACGTGACTGTAATAGCAGTAGGACAACAGACGGGTGGTGGGGGGTCCTCTCTATTTCTGAAAATCAACCTTCCTTCCAGTTTAAGGTGGTATTCCACACTGGAAGGAAACACTCTGAAATTCTTTACCAATCCACAATCAGACACTCCCACTCCCATAGTCCAGAAAGATGTGAAATCAGCTCAGAGCCTGGCTGATATTCAGCAAATTGGAGAGCAGTTGTTCATCCCTGTTCAGTTAAATGATGGGAAGGATTCTGTTCTCGCCCGAGTGTGTGTGAACAACGGTAAGAGCTTCATCAGCGAAGCCATGTTCAGCCAACTCCCAAAAGATCCAGCCATTCCCACATTCAAACTGATAGACAAATTGGAAATGGACCTGAAAGCACCTAATTCCAAACATCTCCTGCCAAGCAGGTGTATGCTCAAAATCTCCATTGGCAACAAGAGCATAGTCCATAATTGTTGGGTCGTGCAAGACGTCACTGCCGCCTTTTACTTAAGCAGTGACATTCTCAATCGCTTTGCCATTAGTTTGGACCTAATAAACTTCAAAGCTTGGTCCCGATTAGCGGATAATCCCATGGGCTTTGATGATCAAGAAAAAGCATTTAGGTCAGCTCAATTGCTACCTTATGCAGTTGAAATTCAGCTTAAAGAGGAAGTCACCATCCCAGAAAGGACCCGACAATTCTCCCTGGAAGTGAAAGTTAAAAGAGGACAAAAATTGAAAAACCCTGATGCTTATATTCATCTAAATGCTTCTCTCCAACAGCAAGGGTTAGGGGTAATCCCAACACCATCAGTCAACATAGAACATGACACCATTCCAATAGAGGTGGATAACAGCGACTTACAGAGTATTACTCTAGCCGCAGGCACCATCATTGGAATGGCGGTTGATGACCGACATTTCTCCATTGATTTAGGAAATTAACTGTTAGGACAAATCCCCAAGGACTGTTTTGACAGTGACAGTGATGACAATACAACGCCAGACAGGATTTTCACCCGGCATGTGGGGAACTTCCTGGTGTACACTTGTTGCCCTTATGGTAAGGAAGATGTGACTTGTGACTTCAGGAGGGATGAGGTGATTTTCCAGGTCCATGAGGGCTGCCTTTCCCACCTGAAGCCTCCAGTCCAAATCAGCACTCTGACCAGGGACTTCTCCACCCAGCTAGAGGAGGCCGCTGAGATAGACAAACCAGAAGTCTTTCCAGGTTTCAGGCAGATGGTGGAAGAGAGAATCAACCTAGCTGATGCCTGCGTGACTCTGGAACAGAAGCAAAAGTTGAAACAAGTTTTCTTGGATTTCCAAGATCTCTTTGCGGTAGACTCATATGACTGTGGTCGCACCGACATCCACACAACAACAATTCCCACGTACCCTGGCATGACTCCAGTGTTTGTGAAGCAATATCGCTTGCCTCTCGCATCCATGGAGTCCCTTACTGAAATAATTAAGAACCTTGAGTCACGGGGAATAATCCGTCCAGTCCACAGCACTTCCAGTGCTGGGAATATTGAAGCCAAACGGCCAGTGGAGACTCTGCGCCGACCTTAGGGAGCTCAACAAACGGGTCCATACTTCTCGATGGCCTCTGCCCTACATTGACCAAGGGCTGGCCCAGATTCAGGGGTCACAGGTATTCACAGCAATAGACCTAACCAATGGATACTGGACCGTGCTTGTCAGTAGGGAGGACCAATACAAACTGGCTTTTACCTTTGGGGGCCAGCAGTACACATGGACCCGGACTCCCTTCGGATACCTCAACTCCGGCAATGAATTCAACTTTTCCTACATAAGGCCATGCCAGACCTGGGTGCGAGGGGTAACCTGGCTTATATAGATGATGTCCTCATCAAAAGTTCATCTGTGGAGGAACACATAGCGGAGATCCGTTATGTTCTGATGCAGTTGAGGGCCGCCGGAGCAAAACTTTCCTTTCAGAAGGCACAGTGGTGTAGAACCTGTGTTAATTTCTTAGGGCATGAGATTACTCCTCAGGGTCTCTGTCCCCAAGAAAAGAAAGTGGAAGCACTTCAGAAACTGAAGGATCCCACAACTCTGCAGGAACTAAGGAGCCTCCTTGGACTGACTAATTACAGCAGAAAGTTAATTGAAGGCTACGCAGAGATCACTAGACCCCTGATTCATCTCTTGACGGAGGGGGGGTCAAGTGGGAATGGGGTCCAGAACAATCCGAGGCAGTAAGACAACTCAAGAGAAGCCTCTCACAAGCGCCTTGCCTAGCTTACCCTGTCAGAAACAAGGAGTTCTTCCTCGAGACAGGGTTTTCTAATACGTGCTTGACGGCAGTATTATACCAAAAGCATGACAAGGTCAATAAAGTAATCTCCTATGCGAGCAAAACTTTATCCTCTGTGGAGGAAAAATTCAACGATTGTGAGAAGGCACTCCTGGCAACTGTGTGGGCATTGAAGAATTACCGCCCGTTTATCCAGGGGGAACACATTATAGTGGAGACTCCACACCAGCCTCTGCAATATCTCCAAAGTGACAGAATCCGGGCCGGAAATGTGAGTCATTCCCGAATTACTTCCTGGATCCTGTCAATGCAAGGCTTTCCTGTAGAGGTCAGATATGGCAAAAACAAGAAGAGTCCCCTCGCGCAAGGTCTGGCTGACTTGCATGATTGTGCCAGAGAAAACTGTCTCGAGGACGAAAGTCTAAAAATCAAGGACAACATGGAGGCATACCTTAATTCCCCACACAAAGTCTTTGAAGAAGACAAGTGTGAGGGAATGCCCACTGTCTATGTGGATGGATGCTCTTACCATGTTGACAACAACGGGGAGAAAGAACTGGTGGCCGGCGTAGGGAATGCATGGGTGAAGGAGTCCCCAGAACCATCCGCTGGATACAAAATTGGTCCCCGAAGTAGTCAGGTGGCAGAATTGAAGGCTGTGCATCAAGCCATCCTCACTGCTGTCCAACATCAACTCCACGAACTGGTCATAATCACAGATTCGGATTATGTACGGAACGGGTTCGTGGAGCACCTGGTTAATTGGAAAACCAGAGGCATGTTATGTGCTAATAACAAACCCCTGAAACATGGGAAGTTAATCCAAAATATTGATGACCTGGTCACCTCGAATGGGATGACCATCTACTGGAAAAAGATCAAGGGTCATTCCAAAGTAGAGGGACCAGACAAAACTGGAAATGACTTAGCTGATCAGCTGGCCAAAACCGGGGCCATCCAAGGGGATCTAATAGAAATAGAGTCCCTGTTGGGGGAAATCCAGGTCACTGCTATCACTAGGTCCCAGACAAATGCTCACAATTATCTTTCAACTGCACAATGGAGTAAGGAGACCCCTGATGCTGATTTGATTACAGCTCAAAAGGGGGATCCAATAATTGGTAAGTTTTACCAACACATTGAGGACCCTGTTAACTTTCCCCTGACGGATACCGATTACATTGGGAAGGAGGACCTTAGAGTGTTGATGAAATGTCCAAAGATGTTCCGAATCCAAGACGGTTTGTTGGTAAGGGAATCCCAAGCTGGCAATGATCAGTGGGTGGTCCCTACCTCATTCCGAAGCCTGATGTTAAGTCACGCCCATGATGTGGCCACCTCCGGTCATAGGGGGTTTCACACAACACTGGAAATCTTAAGAGAGGTTGCATACTGGCCACACATGGGGCAGGACCTCGACCAATACTTGAAGGGGTGTCTTGTGTGTGCACAATTTCAGCCATCATCCCTCACACACTGGGCGCCTCTCCAAAAGAGGGGGATGACACTGCCATGGTCAGATTTCCAAATCGACTTCGTAGGCCCTGTAATTCGCTCGTCTAGAAGAAACAAGTACATGTTGACCGTTACATGCTTGTTTAACAAGTGGGTGGAATGTCTCCCGGCCCCAAATTGCAAGGCAGAAACAGCAGCTGCCCTGATGATTAACCACATCTTTTCCCATTTTGGTCTACCTCAAAGGATTGAGTCAGACAGAGATAGCTATTTCACCAGCGAGGTAATGACAAAGATGTGGGAGATACTGGGGGTCAAAAGGAAGCTACATTTTGCTTACCGGCCAGCTTCTTGTGGAGCAGTAGAGAGATACAACCGAACCATTGTGAGCATCTTAAAAATGTTTGTGGCAGACTCTGGGCCAAGTTGGGATATCCGATTACCTCTGGTCCTAATGGCCATCAGATCTACCCCTTCATCTGCAACTAAAATGTCACCATTTGAGTTGATGACCGGACGCAAGATGGTGCTTCCCCAGCATTTGCTCTACAGGACCCAAGAGCAGACACTGATAAATGCCTCCACAACTCATGATTATGTGGAGAATTTAAGGAAACACCTTCCGCATGCTTTTGCCTATGCTCAGCGGAATCTAGAAAGATCAGCGAATAGCATGAAAACCCACTACGACCTGAAGACAACCAGGAAGGAATATACTGTGGGAGACCGGGTTTATTTATACAATTTCCAAAGAAACCAGGCCAAACAGTGAACATTTTTGCCTACATGGAAGGGACCGTTTGAAATTATAGACAAGGTCTCCCCTGTAGCCTATAAGATCCGCATCCCCAAAGGTAGTCTGGCGGAAGGGGAAGACAAGTGGGTCCATATAAATCAGCTAAAGTGTTGCCATCCTAGGCACACTCTGCAACAACTGGAGGAATCCTCGGGAATCCCAGAGGGGGCCGCTCCAGATTAATCCAGTTCCAACCTAAATTAGCCCATGTATATAGTCTCTAAAATATTATGATTCTTGTAAAAATGCTTCCTGTTATGTCTTGTTTTTTAAAAAATATGACTGAAAAGTGTAACCAGATGTATAAAATGTATGTGTTCGCCACACCATTAATAGTGGTGGAGAAATGTCTACGAATAGGTATTGCCGCTTTTGCTTTATCATCCTAGGAGAGATGAAACCACGGAGACTGACCAAGGAGAACGACCCGGAGACCGGGAGCGAAGATCCGAGGGGCCCGGGGTACCGCCCAATCCTCCCATCAGGACAGGCGAGGAGAACCGATCGATCCAACCGGATGGAGGAAAAGATGCTGAACTGTGCCATCTACGGAATTGGAAGAAGATGAGGCGAACAACCCAGATCTTGCGAGTTCCATCAGTGAAAGATCAGAATGGCCATCGCAAGAGGGGGGGCTTGTGGGATGTTTTTACCCATGCATCCAAGCCCTACCATAAAACTGTGCATTACTGGCATTGAAAACATCATGATGGCCAGAACTCCCCAGAGAGTGCACAGGGAAAACATGAAGAATAGGCTGCCACCCATTTTTGCATATGTTGTGAGCACAGGAGGGCACTGCCTAAAACCACCATTGGGCTACACACACAGTAGCCTGAAACCATTGGGAATGGCAATGCTGGTTGCCAAAAGCAACCCAGAACTGTGGGGAATTAATTTTCTTAATGTCAAAAATGGATGCAATACTGGTGCTCACCACTATCAGAAAGCCGGCGTTTTAAAACCACCAGACTTTTGTGTAAAACTGAACAAATTAACCCAAACCAGGCCAAGGAAAGACTTGCTAAGATGTGGATACAATGTAAAACTATATCCTGAAATGACTTGAAGGAAGTAATTATTTAATGTATATATAACAAATAGCTGGGGATGTCAGCAGCTTAAGTGAATTTGGGTTTAAAGCCACTAAAATCGAAATGTTTAGAATAAATGAGTGACCTACTTGTGAGTGTCACATAGGTTGCAATTGTTTAAATGTCATAGTTTTGAACTTAGAATCAGCATTCTAGCTGCATGTGCAAAAATTGTAAGTTGTATTTGAATGTAGAAAACTGGGAACTAAAGTGACATTTAGCTGAATTCTGCCTGACAACTACCCCCGACAGGAGTTGAACTGGCTCAACAACTCTTCCCAGGCCTGGCTGCATCCTGCTGCCCCCACCAAAAGGAGGTGATACCTCTCTGATTGAGTTAGGGGAGTGGTACCTGCAGACTGCAGGAAGTTGAACAAAGCCCTGTCCTGGACTCAGGCAAATGTTATATTGGAGGGGTCATAAAATGGCTTCCTCTTGGGAGAAACTGGGAGGGGCAGTGCCTGTGAGAGCCAGTTGAGCTTGGGGGAAGTGGATAAACCAGGAATTCCACCATGTGCTTTGGAAAACCACACCCCTTTGGGGCCAGAGCATGATTTTAAAAAGATGGATAATTCACAGTGCGGACTTGTCAAAATTATATAAATAACATCATCATTTTTGTGATTTTTCTGTGCACATTTTAAGAGGTGTTAGGACCCTGTGGTTTGTTCTTGGGGATAGTAGCGGAAAAAAGGTTGTTACTCCAAATGTATGCATGTTAAAAATCTGACACTTTATCATCTGAAACCCATATCCCTGGTGCACATTTGTGTAAAATCTTGAAAGCTTTAGAGGTTGTTATCTGGATGAAAAGGGGAGAATTCGGTCATAAGTGGACACGACATCGTACAAAGACAGGGATCGGATGGTTTGGTGCTACAGAAAATGTGTTAACTGGACCTATAATATTAGAAAAATGGTACATAGATTGATATGTGTTTGGGTCAGAAATAGATTTGTGTGCAATTTGACAAGGGGAGGTTCCTCTGACCATAAAACCTACAGCATCACTCTGACACCCCATTTCTTTCCCCCAATCACAGGAGAGAGGAAAGCTTGGCCAATGATAAGTGAGAGGGGCAGGCTTAGCTAGGCCCAGGCACACACCCATTTTCAAAACACATAAAAGGAACATTGAAACCCAGGTAGAGACATTCACTTTCCACTTTCTTGCAGGACGCTTTGCCGGGAGACTTCAGACTTCACATCCAGAGATCCAGACTTCAAATCCATCAATCTCCAAAGACCAGAAATTAACTCCAGAATTTGTAGCAGAGAGGCCTGAATCCACAAGCTGAATCCCCTTCAGCAGGCCTCAAAACCAACCAAACTATTCAACAGCCGGGCGAGCTGTTTGAATTCTTTGCCAAGAACTTTTGCAAGAACCTGTAGCAGTATCCAGAAAGCAGTGCTGTATCCGGAACCACTAGCAGAACCGATAACAGAACCAGAGACCCAAAGACCAGATCGCTGTGAAGAACCGCTAGCAGAAGTCCAGCCAATCTTGACCCGATCGGTGACGAAGTCGCATTCCTGTCCAAAATCTAGTGAGTACCCGGCTAGCACTGTGCCAAAACCAATCTCCTAGTTTAAAATAACCTAATCCAAACTATTTTAGCCTATTAGAACTGCCTCCTAAAATCGTGTCATTCTGTCATTTTTAAAACTGAAAACTGTCATCTGTCATTCTGAGCTTTAAAATTTCAAATCCGAAAAACTACCTTTACTAAATCGGCCGTATCTCCGTTTATGCTAGGAGCGAGTTTTAACTGTCATCTTAAAGCTAAGATTCTAAGCTTTCCAACGAGCCTAGAACCGACTTCCTACTCCTTATAGAGCCTCCGTAATCGCGTTCGACGCACGCGACTAAATTTGCCGCGATTTGACGTTTTGCTTCATTTCAGCCACGTGTAAAAAGATTTGTCCTTGCTTTCCTTGCTGAAATTCGTGTGCAACCTGTCAATCATTCATAGAGCATTGCTAAAGTGATCCTGAATTAATTTAAGTATCTCTCACTCACCCTGAACCTCCTATAGGGAATTAAAAGCATTTTTAGCATATTTTTCACTTAATTGCAAGCACATCAAAGTATATTGCCTGTGTTTAAGACTCCTACCTGTTTTCCTCTAAGCTTGCTAGGGGGGAACTGAATTATATTTGATTGCATTCCTGAGAACTGTGTGCTTCCCTCCCATCTCTTCACCTTGCATAAAGAGGGGGGGGTGAACCGTCAAAGAAAAGTGATTACATTGTCTTTTGTTGAAGTCATATCAAGTTTATTTTCTGTACTGCATTTTCATTCATCATTGCATTGTTCTTGAAGCCATAAAAGCATTCTCAGCTACTTTATCCTCTCTATATCACTTCTAAGCCATCAAAAAGAGTGTACCACTGTAACATTATCCATTGTTGATCACTATCATCTTAACAAGTGTGCTATTAAACATTAATTTATTATAAAAGTGTGATATATATATATTGTTTAATTTTCAAATAAACCTTTTAATTTGCAAAACAAACCTACTTCTTGGCTCAGTGGGGTCCGGGGGATTCTAAGAGAGTCGTGTTATATAAGGGTTTTCATCCAGAGTAAACGAACTGGACATAAAAATATATCAATAAGGGTTTCCCTCAGCATCCCAGACTAGGCATTGACTTAGCTGTAGTGTTGAATTGAATCCGCTTACAGGACATTTTTATGGGGCATTCTGTACGTGATTCGAACAGACCACATTCCCCTCACATACATATTAACCACTAAAGGCATGCAGTCTGTGTCTTATAGGAAAGCGAGATGGATGGAAGATTTACAGGAATTTAATTCCAGAGTCGAACACATTGCCAGGTCAAGAAACATAGTGGCGGACTGTTTGCCCTGTTTGCCTGTGGACTGTCAAAAGGTAGAGGAGGAGTGTAAGAACAGCACCCAAGTAGCTTGTGTTCTTCCAGCTGTAGGCAGGTGTCAGTGGGAGAAATAGTGTGCGGACGATGGATTAAGGAAGGCTTGCGGGTCGGCTGAAAGAATGTAAATTTCAAGGAGGAAGGGAAAGGCTATGAACATATTTTGAGTGAGTTATCTGAGGGTCCGTGGGGCATTGTGAGAGCTGATAGATTGATTCATCCTCTCAGTTTAAGGCCCAAGATAATGGAGTTGGCGCATGAAGGACATTTGGGCAGGTCCTTGACAAAAAGAAGATTATCGGAATCGTACTGGTGGCTGTGAATGGAAGAGGAGGTGGAACAAGTTGTAAAGGAGTGTGTGGCATGTTCCGTGAGTGATAAGAGCACGGTGTTGCATCCGCAGCCGATCTACCCTGTAGAGGTTCCTGGTGAGGGGTGGTCGAAATTGGTCGTAGACATAATGGGCCTCATGGATGGTCTTGGTGGAGAGTTGAGGTTCGTAGTGGTTTTGGTGGGTTACACGTCGCAGTTGGTGGAGGCCGCTGCATTGGAGACAGAAACTACAGAGAAAATTGTAGGTTTTCTGCGCAGGGTATTTGATAGGGAAGGGAGTCCGGCCAGCATCATTACGCATAACGGAGTTCAACGGGTTTCTCTCTGCATGCAGGAGTTTCTGAAGAATTTGGGCATAAGGCATCACAGGACCTCCTTATACAACGCCTCTGCCAACGAATTGGTCGAGAGGATGAACTGATTTGTTAACGGGCTATTCAGTTGGCTGTTGCAAATGGGTTGGTTTGGACTGAGGTTTCGTTGGAAGCAGTGGCTCCCTATAGACGTACACTGTCATCTGTCACTGGACGCACACCCTTTCAACTAATGAGGGGAAGGAAAGCAAGTTCCAAATTGAGGACAGCTGCTCTTAGTGGCGGCGTTTGCACTGAGGTGAATATGTCAGAGGTGTTGGAGAGGTTGCGTGTCCATCAGGAGATTGCAGCAAAAAAAGAAGATGCCTATTGAAGTGCTGGCGGATTATTGCATATGTGTGAGGAACACAGGGTTTGTGCCCAAGGAAGGTAGTGTTTCCATGTCCCCTTGGACCTGTGGTGAAGGTGAGTGCAGGATATGTGGTCCTGGATGATGGTTCAAGGTGGAGCAAAAGGAGGTTAGTGGTGGAGCGAGGTTCACCTGTTGTGCCATTTCCGAACGAGGATGATGATTTTGTTTGGGAACTTGATGGAGATTCTAGTTCAAATGATTCCACGTGTGAGCAGGAATATTGGGCTGTACAGGGAGGAGGTGGTGTCAGTGAAAGTGTAACTGCCACTGCTGTTGATGAGGGTGTGGGCCATAGGACCTTTTCGGGGAGCAGGGCCCCATGGCCCGAGCAGCCCATGAGCAAGCCAGTGCTGGTCGGGCTCCGAAGACTAGGCTGCCCTCGATCACATTGAGAAACTATTTGGGGTAGGGTGTAGGAAGGCAAACGTGCAATGTGCCGTATGCAATTCATCATGTCAGGGCATGGCAATTCATGTCTTTTGTTCATTCAAATGAGTTGTATGTTTGCCCTCTTTCCCTTGTCATCAGTTCTTTCTTTCCATCATTTCCTTTCTCTCTTTGTTCAACTGTATGGGGGAGGGTGGGAAGTGTTATAATTGAACCCTGGTGTGTTTACTTCCAGCCGGGGTTCCACGTTCCTTACTGTTTCAAGTGGGAAAATGATGAAAAATGCAAATGAGGCTAATAAGAAGGTTGGCTGGGTGTACAATGGGCTCAGCTTGACTCAGGAGTGACTACTAGGGGATGAAGGCTGCATGGCTTATACCAAATAGAATGATCAGATAGTGAACATAAAAATATATTGGGGAATACAACCAGAGGGTCACAGGGCCAGAGAATATGTTAGATGCAGCAAAGGGCACAATTCAGTTTGTTTTTGATGGAAATGAAAAAAGGCGAAACATAATTGGCCTGTGCAAAGATCCCTGTGATCCTCTGCACATGCTTAGGACTTGTTAGCAGGTCTGCACTTGCTGCTGTAAAATTAGTGAGCACATGTCTAAAATGCTGGGAATTGGCTTTGAACTTAACATGCAACAGTTCTTCTGGAGTCCACATTTATGTTCAAGACTCGCATATTATGAGAAATGATGGCGCTTGTGAGAGTCATTTGTGCAAAGAAAGCGATACTACATAGATGAAAGATCAATAGGAACCAAAGGTCAGCGTTTGGATGGATGACTTCATGACTGTCTAAAATAGAAAAATGTTCCTTCTGTACGGAATACAGATGGGTCAGCATGATGAGATATGGCTGGGCCTCTAAACCTATTGGAAGTTTGTATAAATTGCATTTCATGAAAGGCTAATCCATTCTGCCCTGAACTCTCCTTTCTGGTCCATCCTTGCCTTTCTTACCATAGATTTATTTTCTTTCTTTCTTTCTTTCTTTCTTTCGTTCTTTCTTTCTTTCTTTCTTTCTTTCTTTCTTTCTTTCTTTCTTTCTTTCTTTCTTTTTCATGTTGAGCATTCTCTTTAGTTTTAGTGTTTTCTGTTGGATAAGTGGATCTTGAAGGATGAGATACTAACAGGAATAACAGTTTAATTATACGGCATGGTATAGAGACTTCCTATTATGCAATTTACTCTTTTCCCTTTTAATGTAGAAGAAAGAACATAAACAAATGAATACTTCTGGCAAAAGGAAGAACCCGAGTAATGGAACAGGGGCATACAGTGGTTTACCCTCATCCCGCTGACACCAGCATTTTAGTAAAGGACTACACTTCTGTTGAGGATGTGCTATAAGCAACTTTAGGACCACTTGGTCACAGGAGAGGCCCAGTTCACAAACACAAGAGACTGATGATATGCATATGTTGGGGGAAAATGATGATTTGACAGAAACTATGGTGAATCATGATATTGGTTACGGGAGGGAGTGGGCTTCAGAGTTAAAAGATACAGTGGATAGTATTTTGTTCAATTGCTATTCATTTAGCCAAATTTGAGAGAGAGGTATCCTTTGCCATGTGCAGTTGAATATGCAGAGAGTACATGGACTACAGGCTAGAGGCTTCAGCTTTAGGTCAAATTAAAGCTGAATGTCCAGCACTTCTCTTCCTAAACCTTCTGCATCTAATCGAGGTAAGCACTCTAAAATGACCACTTTCTTCCTGAAGTATGGAAATGGTCTGAAGTAGATAAGGGATGGTTTACTTGTCAAGACAGACTTGTTAAGGTATCTAGAAGCGTGATTCAGATATTCAATCTGGTTGAAGAGGCAGCAATGCAGGAATGATGTCCTGAGGTAGAAGAAATTAGCAATAGGGTGCACAGAGCTATTTGCTTTCTAGGCCATGGCAACAAATCCCTTATTCATGACACAGGTGATCTTGCTAAAAATCAACCATAAACATTTAGAGCCTGATTCATGGAAGTGTTTCATAATAGCGCAATCCCATAGGAGAACGTTCCATGAATCAGGCCCTTAGTGAGTAGGCTGACAGCAAATCTCCAGATTGCACTGACAGGCAGCTATTTGCTAAAAACTTTGGCAAGAGCTCGGGGAAGTTTGTTTGGACGTTTACCTCAATAGACAGAGCTCAGATGTCCTTGCACACAATCCTTTCCCCACATGTCCCTGGCAAGTCCAATCATGGTAGGAGTGGCCCAGTGGGCTGTTTCCCCACATCCACAGGCTCCACACTCTGACTACAGGGTACAGCAGGAATAGCATGCCCCGTTGCTGAACCTATTCCCTCAACAAAGAAAAGCATTTATGGAGCAGGTAATTCAAGGACTCGTTGGAAGAGGACCTATTTTGCAAGGTATGTGGCAGATAGAGCATTTCTGGAAGCAATCATGTGCTGTTTTAGATGATCCTGGGGTTCTTCAGAATGTGTTGGGTTTCAGGTTAGGCTTCACTCAAAGACCCCGCCCGTCCCGTCCTTGCAGAGAACCTGCCTGCTCCTTGAAGCACCAAGCTTTGAATCGTCGTGGAGAGTTCTTCTTTTTATGCCTGGGGCTGGCCATCAACCTTTTTGGGGTGAGGAAAAAGACCCAGGTTTTCATCCAGGTAGCGTATCTCAACAAGTACGTTATCCACCTTCATTTCAAAATGGAGATTATTGTGATGCTCAGGGAGATCAGCAGACTGGTTAATTTGTTTGGAATTTAAGCACAATTACCTAAGAAGTCGCATTGATCCAGGCAATAGGACATTTCTGCAATCCTCTTGGCAGGGACGTTCGTTACAGGTTCCTCTCCCTACCTGTTACACTAGCATCTGCCCCACGGTGTTTTACCAAGCTCTCTGTCCCGTGGATGCCTTTTTGTAGCAGAGGGGTGTCTGTATGCTTATTTATTCGGATGGTATTTTAATTACGGGATCCTCTCCATCAATAGTCCAGGACCATCTTCAGTTGATGGCTGAGCTTCATTATCATTGGGCTAAGTTGGACATCCACCCCTCTCAGTATGTGTCATTTCTGCAGCATGGCGACGGAGCTGTGTCTCCAAAAAGCTGGAGTGGGATGGAAGGCAGCCTTTTGGCCTTGTTTAGGCCAGTGCTCATTCCCCTGGGATGTGTGTGGGTCTGAGGGGTACCTGAGGAGCAGGTGGTGAGACCCTGACCTCGACTCAAACCCATTTGACTTGCTCGCTGGTGCTGCGCTACTGGTAATGAGTTTCATGAGACAGAGAGAAACTAAGCAGCCTGCGGGTGGCTGGAGCAGGAGCATTGTGGAAAGAAAAGCCTGGTAAGCGAAAGCGGCAAGAAGCCAATCAAAATCCGGAAAGCAGAGAAAGAAAGCAAAGGAGAATGACAGAAAAGGTGTGCTAGGGCATGGAAATAATAAAAGTCAGTAAAGTGTGCTGGTGGTGTGGAAACAGCCAAGAGTGGCTGCATGAGATCCAAAAGTAAGACACAGAGAGAGAAAACAAAAAGACAGTGAGAAGGAAAACGGACAGTCAAGCGTCGATCAAAGCAACCTGAAAGTAAGAAAAAGGGTATGAGCGACCCAGAAAAAATACAGAGAGTGCAAGAGGCACGTTAAAGGGAAAATTAAGGTGCAAGAGAGCATGGTGAAAAAATGAAGGTGCACGAGAGCACGATGAAAAACTGAAGGTGCAAGAGAGCATGGTAATAAGTAAAGAGAAGTGTGCAAAAGGCACAGAAAGGTGGGAAGAAGGTGCAATTGTGCATGGCAGGAAAATAAGGTGTGCAAGAAGCACAGTAAAGTTAAAAAGGACAGAGTGAAAGAAGAACAGAAGAGTTAGGGCCAGATAAGAATTACACCAACCCCACAAAGTTTGATAGTAAAGGTTTTCAAGCTGTTACTTTTGAGTCTGTGTCTCTCCTGATAGCATACCTGTCTCACATTAGTTAGAGGTAGTTCAAGGCATGCCTACCAGATAAGGGGCCATCCAATGATGATATTAACATTTATAAAAAATGATATCTATACGTTTCCCCTAGCCAATCCCTCCAAGGTTTTTATAGCATGTCATAGCTGGTTTATGTCGAGGTATAAAACGTTTTGTGTAACCGAAATGCATTGAGTGTGTGTAAACTGGCATCTGTTTGTTCTCCAGGTTTCCATACTTTATTGAAGTGATAATAAAGTAGTATTTTGCCATCTTCCTTGAGTCTGTCCAGTTATTTGGGCCTGAGATCATTTATTGTGATAATCATATTAGGCACTTGGAACACTCCAGGTGCAATTGCACAACCCGTTATCCTGAAGCCTTTCCTTTACGCAATATCATGACACAACAAATTCTCAAGCAATTAATTCGATTTTTTAGAGAGTTGGATTTCCAAAGAAGATCTTGACAGACCAAGGATCTACCTTTATGAGTAAACTCATGTCGGAAGTAAAGGAGATTCTTCATTTTAAAACCCTGCAAACTTCTATACATCACCCTCAAACTAATGAGTTAGTGGAATGGTTAAACACGACTTTACAACACATTTTAAAGTAACTGGCTGAAGCCAATGGCAAAACATGGGATGTTATGACACCATGGTCTCTTTTTTCCATTAGAAAGACCCCACACTCCTCAACTCCACATTTGAGCTTTAAAATGCAAATACCAGGTTAAAGACATTTCCCTTATCACTTTATTATTTTGCTTTAGTGTGAGGGTGAGGGTCAGGATAGAACGTTTGGACACAGGGACAGCTTTTGATTTATGACATCCTGACAAAGACAGATGCTTAGTTGTTAGTTCTTAGGCAGGTACATTCCTCTTTAGAATATGGTTAGAGAGTAATTTCCCCAACCCATTTTAGTTGAATAAAGTTCTTTAACAAAAAACATGGCAACTTTGTGTATGGCTTTCATTTTGGACCCCTCACAGTTATTATCTTTTATAGTCATCGTCAAAATTTGGCATTTCTCGAGTTTTCGTTTTTTTTAATTAAACTTAATCCATTTAGCGTATTTCCTTTTTTACCCCCTATTAATCGAGCTAGGTCCGGCGCCCTGTGGTTGTTAGCTACAATACTACATGGGTCATGTCTCAGACGCCTTCTAGCTTCTCGTATGTCTTTATTATATTTATGTTTATGAATGTTTATGAATGCCACTGTGGAAGCTCTTGTTAGAGCTAGATTTCTCAGAAGGGAAGGTAGCAAGGATGTTTGTGGTAGGATGTGCTTAGCGGGATAAGCCCAGTTCTTAACGAGGATTGCATAGTTCTGTTCCGCTAGGCGAGTAGAATGTATTCTAACGTTAGTAGTAATATTAGTAGTTATTAACCATGACTCAAAGCCATTTCAAATGTAGTTATTATGGCATATCGTCTCAGTTATAGTTAAGTAGTAATTTGCTGTGTGCAAGTTGGTGAAGTTCCATTGGATTCTATTATTGCCACTGTTTGTAGCCACACTGCGCATATAATCCTGAGATGATATGGGTAGCAGCATTGTAATCACTACCAATAGAGTGAAATGATCAATTTAAGTCCATGGTCAGGGCCATTTATCAAAATTGTTGGGCAGAAAGCTGGACAGCCAAGACCAGCTTGCGATGCTACTTGCTTCATGTGGCGGTGAATTATCTACAAAGGGAACCATTCTTGAGCCAGTAGGAATTGGAGACAATCCTAATGTCATCTCTTTGTTAATGGTTTTGATTACTTCCACCCTGCGCCCCTGTCACAGATTCAAGATGTCAGTGTCTAAGCAAGGACTGGTGTGGGTAAATGATTTAAAGAGATGGTCTAGAGTAGATGGAATGGTTCCCAATAGCGTCAGATACAGATATATGTTGCATGTTGCATTCGTAAGCAATCCTGTAAAAGTCCACCTCACATTGTTGTATAATGTCAAGAGTGGGTTCCCAATAGAATTAGAATAAGATAGTGGCAAAAGAAAAGTGCTCAAGGATTTCGACCACATCAATATCTCTAGAAGCGATAACCCACAGCTGAGGGATGTGATGGCAAAGGTTCAAAAAGGCAGATTGATTTAGTACATATTCAGTGTTACAGCGAAAAAGACTGAATATTGCTGACTATTTTGTAATATTCAGGCTTCATCCTTGATAAAATCAATAGCTTTTTGAATCACACACTTTCAAACCCTTTAAAGCAGAGGCAGTAGAGCACAAACCTTTTAAATCAACCAAAGAATTTAGTACCGTCTGCAGTGTCAAGGTGTCTGAGAAAGGGGGCATTTCATTGTGATTAACTATTATGGGGAGCCGACTGGGTGTTTTAAGAGTAGTGATTTGAGGATTAAAGATGGGCTCATCAGAGTGGAATAACTGATGAATATCTTCCAAAATAACAGAGTCATCTATGGCGTTATGTTTAGGTACTTTGCACTTATGGGGCTTGTATAAGGCTTTAGGACCATAAATCCAAGAAACCCCTAAGAGTGTACGAATATCTTTCTGGCCTTTATTTTTTGTAGTTCTGGTTTGCTTATTCTCATGATTGTATGAAACTGTAGTCCCATTTAAAATGTTCTTTCTTCATCCCCACCATTTTGGGAACAAGAGCGGGAGCATCAGTAGCCTTAATTGGTGCCAAAGTCAGTATAGACAGTGGAGAGGAGGAATCAGATTTGTTACTTTAGCTAACATTGCTCTTGTCTAAGCATGTCCGATTAGACTTATTCTTAGTCTGTTTTTTGCATTTCGTAGGTTTCTTCTTATTTTGATACCTGCTCGTAGTGACACTAATGTGAACCATAAATAAAGACCCAGGACAGGCAATACTAGTGTCAGTGAGCTCAAGAATGATTGTCCAACCGTGCTGTGATGGTCTTGGTAGAACTAACAATACCAAATTGAGGTAGTACCTTTGAGGTAAACACAGTAGAACCAGGCAAGGTGAGATGGATAACTTAAATTGTCATATCATTGTTACAAGCCACGTTAGTAACAGGTCTGGGGCCCATTACCAGGTCAAGACTTGTTCTGAGTATGGTTGAATGAGCAATCGTCGTTTCATGTAGAGTTTCACGTTTCTTCATCAGCAAGGTGTAGGATGGGACTTAGGGACAAGATGAGTTATTGTGCTTGTTCTCCCAACCTGGAGGAGGCTGGCCAACACCTGCAGGTGTTCTTCATCTCCAGTGAAGACAGGGTACCAGTATAGCTGGCAAAGAGACAGGTCTTTATAAAGCAGCAGTTCACCCCCGATGTGACCTGGGGATGGGTAGGGAGCAGTCCCTGCATAGGAACACCCTTTTTTCATCTCAGTGGTGGAGGACTTTGTAAAGGTCTTCTCTCCCAAAGGAGGAACACATGAATTCTTCTTGAAGTCTTGAAGGTCCAATATGAATCTAAACAAGAAGAAGAGACCATCTCTTATAAAGGCAACAAGCCACAGGGGATTGGTTAAAATCAAACCTGCTTTAAGTGGTCCAAATAGACAGGAATGAAAGAGATGCCTATAGATAATCAAGGTGTAGGAATCCTTTCTCCCTTGTGCTCTGCACCGACTGTCTGCCTCAACCCATCCCCTTTTCTAGCCCTGAACCTAAAACGCCCTATGGTGTGACACACCCTATTGTGAGGCAGGCCCTTGCTATGGAATTGCCTCTAGGTCCAGGCTCCCAGGAGATGTGTTGTGGGTCACTGGGCCTGGCTGATGCAGTTACCCAACCTACGTAAGAGTCAACAAAGCCAGGCATCCTGTGCTTTGTCCCATTAACTGGAATGTAGACAGGCAGGTGCCTGTAATCCACATTGCCTCGCACAGCTGGTCTGAGTTCACAGGGTTGACATTGGTATGATACAAATTAGATGTGGCATTCAATATTAAGTCAACCATCAGCCACCATACCACAGACCTAGATATGGCTTATATTTCCAGATGATCCTGCCACCAGTCTGATAGTTTATCATAATTATGTGAGTTCAGGACAGAGGTGCAGAGTTAATTGCAGCATCTGCACTGCGACGTTGCTGTTATGGCATCTGTAAAACAGGGGACATGTGACTTTTGACCCTGCTCTGTGCCATGGCACATCGGGGCTGCAACTCAGGATACTGATGCGGCTGTGCACAGGTATAGCCTACACTTTTGGCATGGAGTTGGATGAAAGGGGGGTGCTTAGTAGAGCAGATGGATTATCTGCTTCATAAAAATCAAAAAAGAGTTTTGCTTATTCATATGCTTGTTCTTAATATTACAGATTACAGTTTACAATCGTTTTGTACATGAACAAATTATAATTTAGAGAATATTTTTTACAAATTCATTTCACAGGTTTTGGCTGTTTATAAATCTATCTAATTGCGGGTTTAACTATGGGAAAAAGGAGTAATGGTCAATCCACAAACCAGCATCAGCATATTGGTAACATTATTTTGCCAAAATGATAGCGATATAAAATCTTAATTTGGATTATTTTATTAGCAGCACATACCTACCAAGGAGTGGTCACCTTCATCAGGGAAACCATAGACAGTCAAATCATTAGAAAGAAGGTAACAATGCGCAGACTTGGAATAACAGCATTGTGCTGATTAAATACCTAAAATATCAAAGAAAAATTCAAAATATGATATATACTTGTTTTATTAGGATTGCGAATCGAATGAGCTTCAAAGTCAAACCATTTAAGATCAAGCCCAAGGTCTAACCATACCAAGGTCAAGCCTACACTTTAGCAAGTTAGAACATGGAAATGAGGCAAAACCGCTTGTGAATCTTAAGCTAGCACAACAAAAAACGTATTCACATAAAATCCATTTGAGAGTTAAAAATATGAAAAAAGTAAGAATAGATAGTGAAGGAGGGGGTGAAATAGGGGGTTGAAAAAAGGAGAGGAAATAAAGTGAAGAGTAAAACAATAATGTTAGTGACATGACATCAATTGAACAAATCAAGTGTGGATAAGCCAGCAATCCTAAGGTTTGGGGATGAAGTGCTAAGGGTATGGGCAACTGGTTGCATGACCTGTAGTGGGTGAACTGTGCAGTCTGTCAACTGCGCATAGACCAGGAAGCCTCAACAAAAGGAGAATTAAATGTGCAAGCAACATCGAAAAGTAAGGAACTGAAAATTGGTTTTGAAGCAGTACAACCAGCTTGGTAAAAAGAAATGTAAGCTCTTATTGAAAATTCTGAGATTATTGGTGAAGCAAGATACTAAGCTTGGGGAGTGAAACCTAAGCTTTTTGAGAACATTATCTTTTGGAACTTTTGTTTCAGTTGTGATCCAGCACCTGCGGCTTGGGGGAAGATATGTGTGCCTTTGTTGGAACATTGTGTTATAAACCAGGCTTGAAGCTTGGGGAAAGGAATCCTGAGCTTATTGGAAACATTATCCTGGGAACATTGTTTTGTGAATCCAGGCTCAAAACTCTTTTGGAACTTTGTTTTGGTGAGTCAGTGCCTGCAGTTTTGGCAAAAGAGCCCCGAGCTCCGTTTGAGAACATTGTTTTTGTTGAACTGTATCCTCAACTTGGGGAAGGGAGCTAAAGATTGCTCCAGAATTTAATGTGGACACTATTTTGAGTTAGAATATCTCTGCACTACATTTATATATTATAAGTGAGGACAAGCATAGGTTTTGACACAGACTTTTGTTTGGGACTTTTGGACATAGACATTCCTTAGTTTTGTTAGGTAGAGCAATCCCCACCATAGTAGATCTCTCTCTTCGGCTGGGGCCTCCCTCTGGAACAGCCTCCCTGCCTCCCAGAAACTTCAGGAGAATCATCTCCGGTTCCAGAAGCACCTCAAAACCTTTCTATTTGCTTCTGCTTTTTCTCCTCCTCTCCCCTGCTGAATTCCTGGGTGAAACTGAAACTGCACTGGTTACCTGGTCACCCTCTGATCTCGGGCCCAGGTCCCCAACCCAGCCAGTAACACTCCTGCACTGCCTTCTGGGCAAACCCCGCACTTGTATCCCTTCAGTCCCACTTGCAGCACTTGACACCCGATGTCTGCACTTACCCTTGCACTTGCCACCAGCTGGCTGCACTTTTACCTATTGTTATTTATTCTTTATCCCATGAACTGCACAGTCCCTTCCCCTGCACTTTTCCCTTCCATCTTCCCATGCACTTGCGGGATTTAAAGTACACTTGGCCTAGTAGGATTGTTGTCTTTGTCTTCCCTCTGTTCTCCCTCCCTTGCCTCGTCACACCTTGAAACACTTGTGTATAGGCGCATTATAGATGCCATATCATATCATAGCTATCGGACAAGTTAGGCATTTCAACCATCCTGATATTTTAATAAAGGTTTTCAAAACTGTTACATCTGTTGTCTATGTCATCTCTTGATTGCATGCCTGTCTCACATATGCCACTACCAGTTCCCTTACATCTGTTGCCAATCATTGAAATCTCATTCTCAAGAATTGGTACATATATTGTAGTGCCCTTAGAAACATCAAAATTAGGGAACAAGTACATTTTGGAAATCCTGGACTATGCAACACGATATCCAGAGGCCTTTCCCCTGAGAGCAAATACCACCCAGCAAATCCTGAAACACCTGCTCGCTTTCTTTTCACTAGTAGGGTTTCCAAAGGAAATACTGACAGATCAAGGCACAACCTTCATGAGCAAACTCATGGGGGAAGTAAAACAATGATTGCACATTACCACTTCAGTATACCACCCACAGACAGATGGCCTTGTAGAAAGATTAAACAAAACATTGAAGACCATACTGATCCCATGTGCTTTATTTGCAGTTAGGAAAACATCACAGGCTTCCACAGGATTCTCCCAACTCGAGTTACTTTATGGACGGGAACCCTGGGATGTCCTAGGCATGCTGAGCGAAACCTGGGAGGAAAGAGAGGAGACCCCAATACCACTCTCCCAGACTGCCACTAGACTTAAAGAACACATGACGGCAGATAGATATTTGCTACAAACCCGTATGGCTAAAACCCAATAACAACAGAAAGCCTCCTATGACAAAAAGGTTTCAATTAGATCTTTTTCCATGGGTCAAAATGTATCAGTGTTGTTACCGACTTCTGAGAACAAACTGATATCCAAGTGGCATGGACCATATGAGGTGTTAGAACAAATGGGAGGTTGTAACTATAAAATGTCCCAACCTGATCGCTGCCTTAAAACACAATTCTATCACATTCATCTTCTAAAGGAGTGGAAGAAATATCCTTCAGAATCTAATGCAATGATTTTTTAGTGTCTGTTACCCGAGGATTCAGATAACACCACCCTAATACCACCCAACCTTAATAACAACCAAAAGCAAGATTTATATGATCTCATAAGAAAATGTACTGATGTATTGAGAGAAGAGTTAGGAAGAGTGAAAAATATGTATCATCACATCCGCACTCCAGAAGGCAAAGTGGTACATTTGAAACATTACTGGCTACCTGAATCCTGAAAAGAAACCATTATACAGGAAGTAAAGTAGATGCATGAGGCTACTATTTCTGAACCATCTACTAGCCCCTGGTCCTTCCCTATCATTTTGGTGGCAAAGTCTGATGGGAGTTGGTGGTTTTACATAAACTTTAGAAAGGTAAATGCCATATCCGCCTTTGACGCTTACTCAATGCCACATATTGACAATCTTATTGACCGGCTGGGTAATGCTGTCTACCTCTCTACTATAGACCTCATGAAAGGTTGTTGGCAGGTCTCACTTTATGGACCTGACAAAGAGAAAACTGTCTTCGCCCCTCCCATAGGTCTGTTTCAATTCGAATTGTTAACATTGGGTCTGCATGGAGCTCCTGCAACATTCCATGGATTAATGGATAAGATTCTACGTCCTTATTCGAACTTTGGCAGAGCCTATATAGATGATATTGTGATACACAGTAAAACATGGGAAGATCATTTGTACCACCTTTATACTTTCATGCGAGTACTGAGAAAAGCAGGCCCAATCACAAACCTCTAAAAGTGCAAACTGGCTCAATTTGCAGTTCAATACCTAGGGTTTTCCATCTGTAATGGTACTGTTCAATCCCAACAAGAAAGGGTTGCAGCAGTTCATGATCTTGGGATTCCTGCACTTCTTGCTGCTGTTCACGGACTCCACCTTTTATATAACAGGTTGCAGGTGTAAAATCTCAGGCTCAATTGCCTGACCACAATTAGTCCAAATAACAGGAAATACTGACCTTCAGCTCTATAGTCTTCAGGCTTCCACTTCTTAATCTCCGTACAATAGTGGTGTTTCTCGTAGGTAATCTTCATTACTCTTGGGGTTCGTTTCTTCTTCTCAGTACTTAGTCTGGCTTCAGGGGGAGAAGTAGCATATGTGTAACAATATCCTACAAAGACTGAGGGAGGGTAAGATAAATCAGGAGGGTAAGATAAATCACGGTTAGGAAATGGGGGATACCATGTCTCACCCTCTGGCACCCTCTCCCAATCCACAAGGACCCTCCAACCAGGTGATCCTCCCTTGCTAGTCCACCCCCACGGTTGGAATCCAAAAGCAATGGCCCTTCCCTGGCCACCAGGACAGAAGATCGCTGGGGAGTGGAAGTGAGAGTACCTTCAGGTTTCTCACATACTCTTCCCCAATGCGGGTTGTATGGAGGTGCTGCACAAAGAAACCGAGAGAAAAAAGCTACTTTAGTTTGCCATTGTTCCTCTCGAGGTTCTCTTGTGGAATCACAAGGTTGACAGTCCAAGAAACCCTGAAATCTGTTAAGGATATGTATTAAAGGGACTTTCGTCCTAGTCTCTGATTCGGAGGTTTTGTCTCTGAAGGGGTCTGCGATCCCATTACAAGATTTTAGAATTTATTTGGGCTATTTGTGAAACCCATTGATCAAAGTCAGGACCGTCTCTCCCTAGGATTAATTGAGTTGACAAGTTGGAAACCACAATTACATCGAAAACTATTTTCTTCCCAGAAGAGATACAGGGATTTAGGTTAATAGGTATTCCTGAGACAAGCCATGTACACAAATTACCCTTTCTTGTTTCCTTTCTCCCCTTTACCCCCAGTAGAATAATTTCTGTTCTTATGGCACGTTATTTACTTCTGGTGTCTAATTCAACCCAAATTAATGTTCCCTCTAAAACCACAGGGATTTTATATGTGGTCTTTCCCTTTTATATGTGGTCTTCCCGAGAAGGTATTGCTGTTTTGAAATTTGACCATTAGAACCTTCAACTGTGTTCACAGGCAATGTTTCACTATATTACCAAATCTCTTGCATGAATAACATCTTCGATATCGATGAAGAAATTGATTTATTACTACAGGATAGCTTTCTTTTTCTGTTTATTCCCTACGAGATTCAAGTTATTCAACCCCTGCTTCAAAAGAAGGGATTATCTGTGGAAGATGAATATCCAATAACTGCTTTGTTGAACCCTTAGCGTGTTTTAAGTTTTCTTCAAAAGGTTTTGTTTAAGTCAAGCTCTCCTTCTCTTCTTTTTTTACTTCGGATATCTCCATACATGTTAAGGTGCTAACTGTATTGAATAATATAGTACCTTTGTTGGATTCTTGTGATTCTATTTCATAAGGTTTTAAACCTAGTTCTTCATATCGTTCCCTTACGGAAATGGGTTTTAAACCCTTTTCTTCCGAATCTAAATATGAAAAGGGTTCCCCCTTGATATTTTGTACCTTAGAATTCATAATGGTTGACCCCTTGTTATTTCAATATAGTTATGAGAAAAATTCAAAAGAACATTTTTTTGTTCATTCTCCCAGGGAAGTTTGGGCTGTATTTTCAAACCTGATTCTTTTGATGGTAACAAATATATGCCTAAACCATGGAGAAAATCAATTTGTAAACCCAGAGAGATTATTTTATCTCTCCTTAATATTCGACAATCGAAAGGGCAAGAAAGATAATAATCCTTTCCTTCTACATAATTTCTGATGGGAAGTATGGCCTCAGTGTTTAACGCAGGAAAGATCCTACCTGATGAGTTTTCTGATGGAAAAGGTTACTTTTTTCTTCATTATCTAGTGCTTGTGTTATTGTTCCCTTGAAAGAATTCTGATTTATATCTATCTTTTCATTGCAGGAGCAGGTAGGACAGATGTATGAACTCTCTTCCAAATCATAAAGGTCCCCATTAAGGTTTTAATATCGGTGTCCATCTGAAACCCAAAAACATTTATCTTAAATCATTTAAAATTTTCTATGGTTTGTATGTTCTTTTGTCAGACGGCATTGTACTTTTTCCAAGACCATTGTTTTATGACTTTCTGGAATCACCAATTGTAATTTTATTTTGTTCCCTGAGAGGGTTTTTCCCTATAAAGAAATCCTTGTTTCACTACAAAAAATGTTGTCCTTTCTTTCATACCCCTCCTTCTCTGAGATCACTTGTGGAAAAAACGTTGATTAGGAGGGGATGTTTTTCTTTGGACTGCTAGGCCTGGAGGCACAGTTGAATTCCTTTCAGATTCAGAGAAGGAGAAGTCCTCGAAAGTTTCCTTCTCTTCCTGGAAGCTTTGGATCCCCCCCTTCCAATCACCCTCTCTAATATTCTGGGAAACATCGCCTTCTCAATCACTCCCTGAGCTATCCTATGTCCTTGGTAAACACATAATGACTTCTTCCCTTGATTTTGTATTAGTACTTTAACTTCGCCTCGGAAATGTGGGTCTATCACCCTGCCAAGACTTTAATCCCAGCCTACATGGCAGTCCCAATCTGGATATAGGTTTCAGGTTGTGCTATCAAGATTAGATTGGTAGGTATCAACTTCCTCTCCTCTGGAGGAATAGTCTCCACTATATTACAAGAGATGTCGAATCCAATGGAGCCTTTTGTGGCTACCATTGGGTCCGATGCTCTGTCACATTGTTCTTCATATTTCCGGGTCCCTCAACCTGTTTAGGTTGAGCTGCACCCAGCCCCTGGCACCATATGTGAGACAGGCATGGTATCAAGAGATGACACAGACAACAGAGGTAACGGTTTTGAAAACCTTTATTAAAATATCAGGATGGTTGTAACACCTATCTTGTCGTACAGCTATGGTGGGGATTGCCCTACCTAACAGCACTGAGCGTCTATGTCCACAAGTACACAGCAAAAGTCTGTTTGTGTCAAAACCTATGCTTGTCCTCACTTCTAATATATAAATGTAGTGCAGAGATATTCTAACTCAAAACAGTGTCCAAATTAAATTCTGGAGCAATATCTAACTCCCTTCCGCAAGTTCAGGATACAGTTCAGAATTCCCTTCCCTAAGCTTCAAGCCCTGGTTTACAACACAATTTGGCCTCATTAAGAGGTTGGAGGTAGCCTTGCCGGTAAGAGGGGCAAGGCTACCGCCATACCGGCATGAAATTTCAAAACCCGCGAATGGGCAATTACCGGGGTATTCCGACACAGACGGACGCAGTTATTGCCCTTTTGCAGGTGCCGGTAGATCCCCATTCCAATTCAGCCCCATAGTGCTGAATGGGAATGGGGATACCTGTAGCACCGGCATCGTTCATAACGGTGCCGGTGCTACAGACATGCTCTGCTCGCGGATGCCTTTCATTCCACCAGGGCAGACCTGGCAGAAATGAAAGGCACCCGCGGCACAACTCGGAGTTAGCCGGTCCGGTAACAACGGTACCGGCAAGCATACCGGTACCATTGTTAACGGACCTGCAAACTCGTAATGAGGCCCAATGTTCCAGCAAAGGCACAGAGTTCTTCCCCCAAGTCCTAGGTGCTGGTTCACAACCAAAACAAAGTTTCTAAAAGATAATGTTCCCAAAAAGCTTAGCTCTTCTTTCCCCAAGCTTAGTATCTTGCTTCTCAGAATGTTCAATAAGAGATTAAATTCCTCTTTTCCCAAGCTGGTTGTACTGCTTCAAAACCAATTTTCAGTTCTTTCTGGTTTCAGTGTCGACAGACCGCACAGTCCACACATTACAGGGAGCGCAACCAGTTGCCCTTACCCAAGCACTTTATCTCCATAATGTAGGATTGCTGGGTTAGCCACACTTGGAGGATTCAAATACAGCTCTTTTAAATTCAATTCAGTGTTTTGCTCACACTTCGTTGCTCCCCTCAGATGCTCACTTGCAGAAAACTTTTATCTCGCCATTCAGGTTTCATCTGAGACTTTCGAGAATGTGATGCCTGCACACGACCAGTCTGATACAATGATGCTTCACTAATTTACAAACGAGCACCTGGTTCCTCTCATTCATTGGAACTCACTGGTCGCTTAATTGTCCTTTCTCCGTCTCTAGGTTTGCACAGACAGGATCTTACAGCTTGCCCGCAGACATCCCTAGACTGTGGCTTCCAGTCAGGGAACAAGCACCTTTCAGCCACAGCACAGGGACCACCTACTTCCACGGCTCCCTGCTCTCCTTGGAGACACGGCTCCCTTGCCATGCAATGCCAGCCTGCCACACTGTATCCTTCTCCAGTGTCCTGCTGCTCCATTCCTCTCTGGGCTTCTCATTGGCTGGACTGGCCTTTCTGCTCCTCTTCCCCACAGGCTTCACTCTTATTTATTTATTTATTTATTTTTAATTCATACTAAGACGCTGGCCTTAGAGTGCACCAAAGCAACAGAATAACAGGGAAACAAAGGGAAGGGAAAATCAGAAACCGAGTGGGAAGAGAACAGTTAATCAGCTGAATTAAAGAGTAGAGTTTTTATACTTCTCTTAAACATTGTCAAGGATTGAGATGATTTGATAGCTCGGGAAAAGGCATTCCAGTGCTACGGAGCATGGAATTCAAAACTAGAGTCACCAAATCTTTTTAGACGAAAAAAGGGTTGGTTAAGCTGAAGATTGTAGGTGGAGCACAGCAACCGACTGGATTGATTCAGTGATAGCTTCTTAGTGAGATATTGAGGAGCACCCATATTCTGAAATGTATATGTAAGGGGCAAGATCTTGTGTCTGATTCTCTGCTTGACTGGTAGCCAATGCAGTTCCTTCCCAAAAGCAGTGATGTGATCACGCCTAGATTGTCCAAACACAGCTCTCACGGCCCCATTTTGAGTAATCTGGAGACGATGTAAATTTCCCTGTGAGGTACCAATCAGTAGACTATTGCAATAGTCTAGTTGAGAGTTCACAAGTGAGGATGCCAGGAGAGATCTATTCTTTATAGAAATGTAAGGCCTAATCTGGTGGAGCAATTTGATTATGTGTCCACACGATGATCGAATCTGTGATACCTGTTGCTTCATTGATAGGTCGGCATCCAGTGACCCCTAGTGTTTTTACTGATTTGATCACAGCAATTGGACTACCAGCAACCTCAAACCAAGCGTATTTAGCTTCTTCAATAGTGGACCAGAGGCCATGATGAGAAGCTCAGTCTTAGAGTCATTGAGTGACAGGGAGTTATTTGCCATCCAGGCCTGGATTTCATTATAGACTTGGTTCACTGTGGCAGCATCCTTGGAGTAGTTTCCAGATAGTTCAAACATCTTCTGGGTGTCATCCGCATAGTTTGCAAACTGGATAGCCAGACAGTCAAGAAGATCAAGAAATAGCCTGATATAGACGTTAAACAACAAGGGAGATAAACATGACCCCTGCGGTATGCGACATGTCAGAGAAATGGGGTTAGCGTGAGCCCTTTCTGCGGCCACTCTAGATGTTCTAGGACCAAGAACGGATGCAATCCACTGGGCATCATTTTCTTCCCAGGCTTCCCGGGCTGCTCCGACTTCTTGGGCTTCACGCTGCTGTTCGTGGACTTCAAATTGTATACCCCTGTGAGTCTATAACAAGCTGCAGGTGTAAAGTCTCAGGGCATGCCTGACCTTCAGCTCTATAGTCTTCAGGCTCCCTCTTCTTCGACTCAGTACTATAGTGGTTTTTCCTATAGGTAATCTTAATTACTCTTGGGGTTAGTTTCTTCTTCTCAGTACTTAGACTTCAAAGGGAGAAGTAGTGCATGTGCAACAATATCCTACAAAGGCTGAAGTAGGGTAAGATTAATCACTGTTAGAAAATGGGGGACACCATGTCTCACCCTCTGGCCCCCTCTTCACCAATCCACAAGGAACCTCCATCCATGTGATCCCTGATCACTAGTCCACCCCCAGGGTTGGGATCCAAAAGCAATGGCCCTTCCCTGGCCACCTGAACAGACGATCCCTGGGGAATGGAAGTGAGAGTACATTCAGGTTTCTCACTTCCATTTCCAAAAGACTAGTGAGTACTAGTCTTTTGGAAAACATATGAGTACTAGTCTTTTGGAAAACCTCACAGACCAGGATAACGTTTTTAATGTCAGCATGTATCCCTGGCTAGTAGAACTTGTTAGTAATTTCTCTTCGTCTGTCCTAAATGGCCTCCGGTCAAATGTAAGTGAGTTATTTCTAGTACCACTTGCCTAGGATACTTAGGGACAACCATTTGATTTCTTTCTAAGCCTTCTGGAGTGGTGTCTCCCTGGCACATAAGCCCATGTTTTAAAAAAGAAAAAGGTCCTCCTCTCTCCTCTCTCACAGCCCTCTTGTTCAGATGTCAAAAACGAGTCATTCCTTTGGGCAAGGGCTAGGTCGAGAAGGGTTTCAGTTTCTTCCTCTCTGGCTTTTCTAGGCTCTGGTTCTGGAGGGGTGTCAGGTGTTTCATCCACCTCCATGAAACCGCAAGCACCTCTACTGGTTCCCTCCTTCCTGACCTCTTCCTTGATCCTAGGGAACATTGCCCTCTCAAGCACCCCTTGATGAGTTTGGAAGGTATATTTTCCATGGTTCTCTAACGTCTGGGTCTATAACCCCAGCCAGCACATCAGTTCCAAACCTCAATGCTAGTCTTTATTTGGGAGCCAGTCTAATATAAGTTTCAGGGGGTAGAATTAGGATAACATCAGTGCCTATCAGTCTTCTTTAACCTGGGGGAATAATCTCGTCCCTACTACTACAAATATCAAACCCAATAGAGCCCTTAGTGACTACTCAGGGTGTCTGTTGCTTTGGTACTTAACTTTTTGAATCTGAAGGTTCGGATGAGCCACATCCCACACCTGACACTATTTGTGAAGGCATCATGAAGTGAGACACAGACAACAAATTAACTTTTCTAAAATAAAATGGTTTATTTCTTAAATGTCAGGATGGAGTATGGCCCAACTTGCCATATGGTAAGGTGGGAGTTCCTTATCTAAAGAAACTAAGGCTAGTCTGTGTCATTACGTTCAACTCAAAAGTCTGTCTGAGTCCAAACCCTATACTTGCCCTCACAAATAAAGATATCAAATGGGTATGGATGTCAGCAACCAAAGAAACAGTGCTCAAAATAAAGTTCTGAGCTTTTTCCATCTCCTGGCTTGCATTTCAGCTTCCCCTTCTCCAAGTTCAAAACAGTTCCACACAAAGTCCTTGGGGTTCCCTTTCCCAAGTTCAACACAGTTCAGAAAGTCTTGGGGTTCCCTTCCCCACGAAGGCAGCTCTTCTAGCTTCAAAATCACACTCAGTTGAATTATCTTAGCTTTCCATAAGTATTACAAACCAACTTTTCAACCTTTCATGCTTTTCAACAGTTCACATAGGCTGCACCTTTTTTAAATCACTTGATCACTAGCTAGGCACAACAACTTCAATATCTTGACTTTCCTGGGTTCACTCCAAGAAGGGGTTACCCCGTCTAGGGGCAGTTGTTGGACCACACAGTCCACCCATTACAGGTCATGCAACCGATAACGCTTGGCACTTTATTATGTTCACTTGTTCTCATTGGACTTCCTTGCCAACAAAGGCTTCCTCTCTGAACCTGTGTCCTTAGTCCACTTCCAGTTCTGTTTCGTCTTGGCAGTCTTTTGACTCGGTCACAACATTACTTTCACAAAATTCACCTATTGGTGTGTGTTCCTTTTCTCCACCTTGCTTTCACACTATCCAATAGTGCTCATCATTTGCTGTTCAAATTCTTCACAAGCTCTCGTTGCTGTCTTTTACTTCCACATTGTCTATCAATGATTTTTACTTGCTTTCACTGGGTTCGAAAAAAACACATTACTTTCTTTTAAATCGTGCAGTATTTGCATATCTTTTCCTTAGTTAGGTTTTCAATAATTCATAAAGTAGTTTGCAGCTTGTTCGGCATTCAATACTCTTTCCTTCAGTCTCCAGACCCATTCATCACAAAGTTCCATTCAATCAGCATCTTCCTTTGCCTAGACCCAGCCCATGGAGTGCCACGGGATGAGTGTTCCCTCTTTGTCACTCACCAGTACATGGACGATGTTCCAGGGGATTTCGGGTTCTTCTGCGGTTTCTCGCTCCCCCTTCACTTGCCGGGAGCTTCGACGAGCAGCGCTTCTCTCTTCCAAACCTTGTTGCTGCTGTTGACGGCTTCTTGGAGTATTCTGTGTCCCCCAACTCTGGCAGGGGACACACGGCACAGGGATCTGCAGGGCTCTCAATCCTCTCGCAGCCCATTTGGGTTTCGGCATCTTTCTCACTCTCCTGCAGCATTCAGCGTCCTTTTCACCTGCCCCTCTCTAGCCTGCTCCATATCGGGTTGCTGCATCTTTCTCCCCAGGCGAGTCTCTCTTTTCATCTCGCTTGTTTCTCCTTATATGTACCTGTAACCCTTCAACTGGCTGCAGGTGCAAGTCCTTTGACTAGCGGCGGCGGCAGTGGCGGTGGTGGCGAGTGTCTTCCCTTGCATATCGACCCCCAGGGTCCAAAAGCGATGGCCCTTCCCTGGTAAGTAGGTATGGTACAATGGATAAGGCACTAGTCCTGTTAACAGTTAGTATTTAGCAACTCAACAATACTTCTTGGAGAAAAACAGTATTTCTGTGTGGTTTTAGAAAAGTACCTTTATTTCCTATTTGTAAAGGGTGCCCTTTAGGTTGACACGTATCTCGACCGTGTATCAGGTCTTTTTCAAAACTGGGCACAAGCACTGAAAGTATCTATGGGGTCTAAAAAGTTCCCATTCAATGCAGATGGCATGCAAGTTATTATATTTGGGGCCAAATCCCCTGATTCCAATGCAATAGTACGATCTCTGGGTAATTTAAGGATCTTCAAAACCAAACGGCGTGCCGTGATCTGCTTTTGATAATATTAGTTAGGGATTGGATTTATCAGAATATCAGAATAGTATGAATATTCATGCTGTTGAAGGTGTCCTGTTAACCTTGTTGAGTATACAGGTTGGACTTTCACAAAATAACATGAGTTAGGGCATGGACTTTTAAGTGCACAGCATCAAATTCATTTGTTTTAAGAAAGTAAGAAATGTTTATTCTCGTTTGGTTAGAGAACTATCTAAAACATTAGGTTTTGCCCAAGTCTGATGTGAGTGAATGGATTTGGTGTGAGTTGTGCCTGGTCCACTAGTATAGGTGTGTGATGGCTTTTGAGGGGTGTTGGACACTAAGAGTGCTTGGAATACTCTCTCTTGTGGGGTGTTGGATACCCGGAGCGCATTGTGTGCTCTGTTTATGATGTGTGTGTTGGGAGATCAGTTATCCTTGCCCTCTGGGGTACACCTGGCATGTTTGTAGTGGAGGTGCGTGGTGGGTGATCGGTTCTCCATGCCCTCTGGGGTACACCTGGCATGTTTGTACGGCATGGTTTTGCCTGAGTCATGGGGCTTGGGGCTGGAAGCTTGAAGTTGCTTGAGAGCTTGGATGTGGTATACTGTGTTCAGTTGCTTGGTGTCTATCCCTTAGAGGTAAGTAAAGGGAGAGGCAGTGTATGGTGAACGCAGAATACTGTTTACCAGTTTCCGCGCTGTACGCATTATATTCTATAAAGCGGACACGCCTCTGCGGCCCTGCGCGTGTCAATGCTACCGCTTGCCGTGGCTAGACGTGTGCTGCCGTAGTTCGCTTGTGGTTTTCCTTTGATTCCCGGTTCCCCTAAATTCCTCCTCCTTCATTCCCTCTCCTTTTGTCCTCCTTGCATCCTGGATCTTTGTGCACTCGTCTTCTGTGTTCACTCTTTACTGTTTTCCTGGATTTCCTCAGACTTCCCGGACATCTGAACGTTCCCAGGACTCGGAACGCTGAACACACGCTGGAACCCGAGGACCTGCACTCAGGGTTATACAAGACCCGAACTCTACGAAAGAAAACTCCATCGAAGAACTCCCACAAACAACAAACACAGGTGAGAAGGGGGGAAACCTGTGACAGATTGAGACGCCGACAAACTGATACAGATACGGACATGGAGGCTGCAGTTCAAGACCTCATGCGCGGTATGCAAGAGTTAACCACAGAAGTTCAGAATCTCAAAGCTGAGAATGCCGCATTAAAGCAGCTAGTCCTGTCACGTGATTCCGCGACCAAGGAAAGTGTATTGCTGGGGGGAGTAGTGGATAAATATGATGGCTCCTCAAAGAACCTTCGTGGCTTCCTTGATTCGTGTTTAGTGCACTTTACCTTTAGGCCCTACTACTTTTCCACCCCCAGGGCAAAGGTGGGCTTTATGATTTCGCATCTCTCCTGGAATGCATTAACCTGGGCTACGCCCTTAGTTAATTCTGGAGATGCCCTCCTGGATGATTATGATGGGTTCGTACGGGCTCTAAAGACCATGTTTGACTGCCCAGAACAGGTTTACAGTGCCCAAGAACGTCTATTGGATTTCCAACAAGGGTCCCAGAATATGCTTACCTATGTAACAAGCTTTAAGCAACTGGCCAAGGAAGCAGATTGGTCCCCAGAGGCCTGTTTCATCCTATTCCACAGGGGACTAAACGAAGAAATAAAGGACGAGCTAGCCAGGGTAGCTCGCCCAAGTTCCTTCCAGGCTCTTATGGACCTCTCTTTACAAAAAGACTTTCGAATCCAGGAAAGGAAGGCGGAAAAGAAGAAAACAAAGATGCCTTACCAAAAGACCTCTATAGAATCTCCCTCTAAACCCGAGCCCACTCCTGCCCTGACCACAGACCCTGAACCCATGCAACTGGAGACCTTCCGCGGACCCATATCCCCGCAAGAAAGATTGTGACGGATTCACACCGGGCTGTGTATGTACTGTGCCTGAGATAAACATCTTGTGAGAGAATGTCCTTTGGACCCTCCACGGCGTTCAGGAAATGACAGCTCCCGATCCTAGACGGAGCACAGCTTCGGGAGAGAGATGTTTGCTCCACATCTATTCCATCCTTGAACTCTCCCGGACAAAACAACCTTGTGATCTTTCAGATCTTTCTATCGCCGTCCAAGAAAGAAACTTACCCCATTCTGGCATTAGTGGATTGTGGAGCCATGGGGATTTTTATAGATCAGGATTGGGTCACTACCCACCACATTCCATATGAAACTCGAGACATCATGCAACCAGTAGAGGCCATCGATAGACGACCTCTCTCTTCAGGACCAATCACCCTGCAAACCAAAGAGATCCAGCTCTCGATAAACCATCATCAAGAGATGATCAAGTTTGACATCATAAAGTCTGCCCATTATCCCATGGTACTGTGTATGCCTTTGTTACAGAACCACAACGCATACATCAACTGGGCAGCAGGATCCTTGTTTCTTGGCTCCGAACATTGCATGTCTCACTGCCTATCCCTGGATTCCTCGTCAAGATCCTCTGAAAGTACGCTGACAGACCAGCAAGGCCCACTCACAGTATCAAATATTATCCAGGTCCCCTGAGCCTATCAGGACTACACTGATGTGTTTTCAACTGCCATAGATCAAGCCCTACCCCCTCACAGACCTGAAGACTGCGCTATCGATACGGAACCCTCGGCAGTGATTCCCTTTGGAAGGATGTTCATCCTATCAGAACCAGAGAAAAGGGCCCTCTGAGAATACTTGGATACCAACCTAGAAAATGGCACCATACGACCATCCAAATCCCCAGCGGGAGCTTTGTTGTTTTTCGTTCCCAAGAAAGATACTAAGGAGCTTAGGCCTTGCCTTGATTATCGTGGTCTTAATCAATGCACCCTCAAGGAGCGCTACCCATTTCCCTTAATCTCGGATATCCTGGAAGCGGTGAGAGGAGCCGTAATCTTCACGAAATTGGATCTCAGAGGTGCCTACCATCTGATCCATATAAAGGAAGGTGACGAATGGAAAACAGCCTTTACAACACCCTTTGGTCACTTTGAATACCTGGTCATGCCTTTTGGACTCGCCAATGCCCCAGCGGTCTTCCAACATTTTATGGACCGGGTGTTCTCCGATATGCTGTTCCTCTTCGTCATAGTTTACCTAGACGACTGTCACGACCTTGGTCTTGCGCGGAGGTAGCACGTACACCTAACTCCCCGTTGGGTCTTGGGGCCTGGAGTGTTAACAACACAGGCTTCCTTGACCCTCTGGCGAAAGAGGGTTAGGGTTCGCTGGTTGGATAGGAAGGGGTGGTTAGGGAAACCGGGTAAAAGGGTAGGAAAGGGAAATGGGAGGGTTAGGAAAGGTTTGAGAGGATTCAATGTGATGCCCCTCCTGGGGTTTCATGAGACTGCTGAAACTCCGTCCATTCACTCCTTCACAAGTATACATATGCTTTGGTTGTGAACCTGGATAAGGATACTTCAACTTGATTCTTACAGTAGTGTACAATTGAACCTCATTGACTCTACTATTGCCTTTGCCTTTCCTTAGTGATTGGGCTTAAAAAGTATTACTAACACACCCACTAGTCATCCTTCATCAAGCATGGACATTAGGAACACAAACATATGTAAAACAACACTGGTTTAAACAAAATGAAAGCACTTATCTTCGGTCGTGCAGCAGGTGACTCGGGGTTAATTGACCAACGTTCTAGTCATGCTGTGCGAACAACGGAACTCCGCTACAAGGGATCAAAAACAGGAATGAGCGTGCATCAAGGAATATTGCCTTAAATATCTCAACCTATGCCGCCGGAACCCAGCTTTAACATAAGTTACTCTGAAGTGTTAGAATCAGCAAGGGTTAACAATGCCAAGGTTCCGGCTCGTAAGATTAGCAAGATTAACAGTGCCGGGGCTCCGGCTCGTAGGATTAGCAAGGGTTAACAATGCTGGTGCCCCGACTCGATTCGTTTCACTGTAGGCTGCGGAGCTGCGCGGCTTCAAAAGTAAACAATGCCGGTGCTCCGAACCACGGTATCATGGATCCGTGAATCCAAATTCCCCCAAGCGCGCTCGGCACACTACGAGTGTTCGAGAGCTGCCAGTGAGTAAACAAATGAAAGTTGCACTTATCTGGAGTGGTGAGCGGGGCCTGCAGAAGTCGCAAGCGGGGTGTGGCCCCGTTGATGGCTGCGTGCAGGAGCCCGCCGAGACACGTCTTCTCTCCTCAAGATCCTGTAGTGCAAGCAGCGTTCCACGTGTTCGCGTTGCGCATGTGTGCTCAGCCGGGCGTTGTCCTGCAGCTTTCCAGAGGCTCTTGGGCACGCGAGGTTGCTGGGAATTGAAGTCCCGTTGCTTCTTCCATTGGTTTTAAGGGCTAGAAGGCTTGTTCGCCACAGCCCAGCTTTCTGCCTACATAGGACACAAAGCAAAGTCCTGAAGTAAAGAGCTTTTAATCTCTGTTTAACATTATTCATATGTTTTCCAGTACCTGCAGCCATTTGGCACTGCATGCTTCCCCCTACCACCTGTGAAATCCTGACAACGACATACTGATGTACTCCAAGGACCATCTCAAGCATGAAGAATTTGTCAAGGCAGTCTTACAACGGCTACGTGAACATAAACTCCTGGCTAAACCCGAGAAATGCCTTTTTCATGTCTCTACTGTTCACTATCTCGGATTTGTCCTTAGTCCAGAAGGAATTGGAATGGACCACTCAAAAGTAAATTCCATACTATCCTGGCATGTTCCAACTACTGTGAAACAGATTCAATCCTTCCTGGGGCTTGCCAACTTCTACCAGAAATGTATACTTTCCTTTTCAGAGATAGTTCAGCCGATCATTACATTGTTGAAGAAGGATACTCCCTTCCTCTGGACGGCAGCCCAAGACGAAGCATTCCAATGTTTGAAGTCGGAATTTACACAAGCCCCCATCTTGGCTCAACCTGACATTGATCGACCTTTCCTAGTGGAGACTGATGCCTCTAACTACGCCATCAGAGCAGTCTTAAAGCAGTAATTCGAGGACAAGTTGGAACACCCCATCGCTTATCTCTCACGAACCATAACTCCTAGCGAGAGCCATTATTCTGTTCTGGAAAAGGAATTGTTGGCCATCCGTCAAGCCTTCACAGGGTGGCGCCATCTACTCCTGATAGCTAAACATCCTGTTCAGGTCTGTACGGATCATCAGAATCTCCAAGTCCTACAATCCATGGAATGTAGCAATAGTCGTCAAGCCTGTTGGGCCTTCTTCTTTGCCCAGTACCAGTTCCAGATCCATCATGTACCTGGAACACACAACATAATTGCTGACGCCTTATCCCGACGTCCCGACTATGAAACTCTGGAAGATCGATCCTTCCCAAAGATGTTTCCCCACACAATTTTCGAAGCTCAAGCAATCCCTCTCCTGAAAGACATTCGGATTCAAACCCAGTCCTCTGAGATCTGGAAGGAATTTACTGGGAAGAATCGATGGAATCTTAAAACCAAGGACGGGTATTTGTTCAAGGACAATGGCCTGGTCATTCCCACACATAGACTGCGACAAAGGATTACAAGCCTCTGTCATGATACTCTTCATTCAGGACATCGTGGCATTACCAACACTCTCCATTTAATACAAAGACAATTTTGGTGGCCAAAAATGAAAGTTGACGTCCAGCAGTACATCCAAGCCTGTGCAGTCTGCATTCAAAACAAGCATGATAACAAAAGGCCGGCGGGTCTTCTACTCCAACCAACGCTACCAACAAGGCCCTGGGAATTTATTGCTACAGACTTTATTGTTGAACTACCGGATACACAACTATCATGGTTACCATTGATTTATTCACTCACATGGCTCATTTTACACCTTGTATAAATTACCATCTTCCTCAGAGCTCGCTGGAATCTTCCTGGAACACATATTCCGACTTCATGGACTCCCTTCCAAGATCATATCAGACAGAGGTCCTCAATACGTATCTCAATTCTGTAAACACTTATGCCGTATACTAGGAATCCAACGTGCCCTCGCCTCAGGTTATCATCCACAGACCAACGGAGCTATAGAACGTGTGAACCAAACCCTGAAGCAGTATCTTCATTGTTTCACCACCAAGGTTCAGGACGATTGGTCTCTTTTAATACCTGTGGCTGAATTTGCCTACAACAATTCGGATCACTCGGCTGTCAAGACCAGCCCCTTCTTCTGCAGCCAAGGATTCCACCCTTCGGTTCTACCATCCCTTCTCCCACATCCTACACCAGTTCCTACAGTCGACTCCTGGATTGAAACCCTCATCAATGTACACAAGGAAGCCAAAGAACACCTCGAAAGGGCCCGAGCTAACACCAAGCACTATGCGGACTCCAAAAGAAGACCAGGACCTTCCTATGCAGTGGGTGATAAGGTCTGGCTATCCTCGAAACTACTGCCTCGACACTTATGACCTAATACATTGGCTCCTCGGTACTATGGCCCTTTTTCCATAAAGGAAATCATCAACCCAGTGACCTTCCGACTCAAATTACCAGACTCCTGAAAGAGGATCCACCCAGTATTTCACACATCTCTAATGAAACCATACGTCCAGATCTCCCGGTCGGCTCCAAGATCTACCCCTGTGGTGGTCGACGACCAGCTAGAATACGAAGTGTCCCGAATATGTGACTCCAGGTACAGACGTGGTCAGCCACAGTATCTGGTGGAGTGGAAAGGATATCCACCCAGTGAACGCACCTGGGAAATGGTCTCAAACCTAAACGCCCCCAAGCTACTTCAAAGGTACCAGCTTATACACCCGGGCAAACCCGGAGGAACAGGCCTTTGGAGGAGGCATGCTGTCATGAACCATCGGACATGTCCTTTCTGGACTTCCTGGTCCCTGACCCATAGGGGCTTGCACTCAGCAGTACTCCCAACATGACCGCCGAACGCGGAATACTGTTTACCAGTTTCTGCGCCGCGCGCATTACGTTCTCTGCGCGTCTCAATGCTACCGCTTGCCGTGGCTAGACGCGTGCTGCCGTAGTTCGCTTGTGTTTTTCCTTTGATTCCTGGTTCCCGGTTCCCCTAAATTCCTCCTCCTTCATTCCCCCTCCTTTTGTCCTCCTGGCATCCTGGATCTCCGTGCACTCGTCTTCCGTGTGCACTCTTTACTGTTTTCCTGGATTTCCTCGGACTTCCCGGACATCTGAACGTTCGCAGGACTCAGAACGCTGAACGCACGCTGGAACCCGAGGACCTGCACTCAGGGTCATACAAGACCCGAACTCTACGAAAGAAAACTCCATCGAAGAACTCCCACAAACAACAAAGACAGGTGAGAAGGGGGGAAACCTGTGACAAAGACTGGAAGATGAGTAAAGATGTTTGCTGCGTCTACACCAGTCTCAGTGTCATCCCTGGCCAGGACATCAACTTTACACATATCTTAAAGAAACTGGTTAAGGTTGATGGAAAGAAGTGGGATCTTATGTCCCCATGGGCCATTTTAGCCATTAGGAAAACATCACAATCCTCCAAAGGATTTTCTCAATTCAAACCTTATATATGAGAGAGAACCGCAAGATGTCTTAGAAATGTTGCATGAAACCTGGGAGGAACGAGAGAAAGCTACTTTACCACTATCCCAAACTGCCCAGAGACTGAAAGGGCACATGGCTGCAGTTAGATACATAGTGCAGACTAACTTGACTAAGACCCAGGACCAACAGAAGGACTACCATGATGTAGAAGCTGTATTAAGGTCCTTTTCTATTGGATAAAGAGTCCTAGTACTCCTCCCCCTTCTGAAAACAGAAATCTCACTAGGTGGCATGGTCCCTACGATATAATAGATAAGACTGGGCCTTACAATTATCGAGTCTCATGAAAAATAAAGACTCACATTTATCATTTGAATCTTCTCAAGGAATAGAAAGAAAATCTAATTGAAGACACTACCATGGTATTAACAAGTGTATCTGATGAAACCAGCACGTATACTTCGATTCCCTCCGATTTGGCTCAGAATCAAAAGGAGGACCTAATGGACCTCTTAGAACAGTTCCCTGATGTTTTCAGATTAGTACCTTGGGATATTCAAGGGGATATACATTACATCCGTACCCCTCCAGGTAAAAAGGTACATCTGAAGCCATATTGGATACCTGAGTGTAGAAAGAGCATAATTGAAGAGGAATTGGAAACTATGTTAAAGGCTGATATTATCAAGCCCTCTCAAAGCCACTGGTCCTCCCCAATTGTATTAGTCGCTAAGCCTGATCAATAGTGGAGTTTCTGCATTGATTTCAGGAAGGTAAATGTGGTCTCCCAATTTGATAGTTAGCCCATCCCCAGAATTGATCGATTGGGGTCTGCCGTTTACCTCTCCGTGATTGATCTGAGAAAGGGGTACTGGCAAATCTCTGTTAATCCAGCAGATAAACAGAAAACAGCGTTCCTTCTCCCATGGGGATTTTCCAATTCAAAGTATTGCCTTTTGCCTTGCATGAGCCACCAGCTACCTTTCAAAGGTTAATGGATCAAATCCTCTGACCATATGTCTCTTTCTGTGGTGAATACATCAATGATATCATCATCCACAGTAAATCTTGGTTTACCACCTGTATTTGGTCATCATGGCCATAAGAAAAGCAGGGTTTACGGCAAACCCAAAGAAATCCCATTTAGCTAAATCAGCAGTAAATAATCTAGGGGATTTCGCAGGAAACAGGCTGGTTGAGCCCCAGACAGAAAAAGTCAGAATGGTTAAAGAAACCCCCACTCCAAAAACAAAGAGAGATCTGAGAACCTTTTTGAATATAGAAGGATTTTATACATGTTTTATAACCCTAATTTTCCATCTTCTCTTAGAGATAAATTCAAAAAAGCTGAGCCACAGAAAGTTAAATGGTATCCTGAAGATCAATCGTGTTTCGACAAACTCAAAAACATTTTGTGTCGCAAGCCTGCGTTGAAGGCAGCAGATTTCAACCGGGAATTTGTTACAGACTTGATGGTCGTGCAGAGTATGAACAACCCCTCCGTCCTCAAGTACCACACAGACAATGCCAGAAATACTGTCTGTATGGTCTTTCAGTCCGTCTAGCCCGGATTGAGGGACAGCCGGAAGAACCCCTGGAGCGCTGAAAAGCAAGTTGTAATGCAGTTATAATCAGGGCAGGACAGTGAAGCAGAAAGGGTAAGGTTTACCTGTGAGCGTGAGGTAGACCCAGACAGGAACAGGACCCCAAGCCGAAAAGCCAAAGCAGGAGGCAGGAATAGGTGAACACCTAGCGTGGGACCAAAGATTCAGAGTGACACGTGGTCCGTAGAATGAGAGCGTAGGCAATCCGTGAAACAAAGCGTGGTCGAGTAACAGGTGATCCGAAGTCCGTAGCAGTTTATGGGAGCAGGCAAAGACAATCCGTGAAACAAAGCGTGGTCAGGCAACAGGTGATCCGAAGTCCGTGGCAGTTTATGGGAGCAGGCAAAGACAATCCGTGAAACAAAGCGTGGTCATAAGCAGTTCCAGTAATCCTTAAACCATAGAACGAGCGACACGTAACCCTGATGAGACAGCTGTGAAGCAACGCTTTCTGTTTCCGGGCATCCTTTATCCAACCGGCAGAAGTCACGTGATGCGTGTGGAACAGAAGCGTTGCGTCGTTGCTAGGAGACAGGGGAATCACGGGATCCGTGGCGCGCAGTGAGGAGTGGTTCTCCGCAAACGGCGCAAGCCGATGCGATGTGGAGACAACCTCCAGTTTAGTTGCCACAGACGTGAAGGGCGGTAAACGCCGGTCCTACCATGCTGTGACCTGCTGTGACGGAAGTGAGGGGTACGTGTGCCAGTGTGTTTATGTCGGGTAACAGGACGGATGGAAGTTGTGTGCGGGGAGGGGCGTGACCTAGCAGGGAAAACACTAGATCGTGTGGCCGGCGTGACAGAGTCCCCCCTCAAAGGCCCACAACCCCGTGGGCAAGCAGGGCAATCCCTATGAAAACGTGCAACGAGCTGCGGAGCCCGGACATCCCGGGAAGAAACCCAAGAGCGGTCTTCGGGACCATACCCCAGCCAGTCCATCAGATATTGGAGGCGACCCCTGTGGAAACGGGAACCCAGTATCGCACTGACCTCATACACGTCCGGAGAGGACACAGAGACAGAAGCGGGTGGAGCAAGGACACGAGTAGGAGCAAGGTAGGGCTTGAGGAGGGAAGTGTGGAATACCGGGTGGATCCGCCAAGCAGGAGGAACAGAAAGGCGGAAAGCCACAGGATTCAGGACCCTGGCGACCCTGTAGGGACCTACAAAACGAGGCAACAGCTTCCGACAACCAGGTATCCGTAAGTGCCGAGTCGACAGCCATACCCGGTGCCGCGGTTCTCCTCCGATCCGCCTTAGCCTTCATCACCGTCTGGGACTCACGGAGGTGAACCAGAGTTTGCGCATGGACCCCGGCCAGATCGCGCACACAGGCATTGGCAGCTGGAGTGGCAGAGGAGAAATCAGGGAGCGGCAGGGTACGCGGATGCTGACCATACATAGAGTAGAAAGGGGAGAAACCAGTGGCTGAATGTCGGGAGTTGTTGTAAGCGAATTCAGCGAGGTGGAGCAGATTGAACCAGGAGTCTTGGTACTGGAGGGTCAGACAGCGCAGGTATTGTTCCAGGGCTTGATTCACCCTCTCGGTCTGCCCATCGCTTTCTGGGTGATAGGCCGAGGAGAAGTGAGCATCAATACCCAGGAGCTTGGTAAGGGCACGCCAAAAACAGGACGTGAATTGAGTCCCACGATCCGATATGATGACATGTGGCAGACCGAAAAGGCAGAAGATCGACCTAAAGAACAGACGGGCCAGGGTTGGAGCAGAGGGGATGCCCGTACAGGGAACAAAACGGGCCATCTTGGTGTAGGTATCAACGATCACCCATATGGTGTTGTAGCCCTGTCTACGGGGTAGGTCCGTGATGAGATCCATGGAGATGGTGTGCCAAGGCCTGGGGGGAATGGGCAACGGCAGGAGCAACCCCAGAGGTCGTCCTCTGCGTGTCTTGCACTGGGCACAGATCGAACAGGTGTTTACGTAGTGTTCAACGTCTTTTCTCATTGATGGCCACCAGCACCAACGTTGTAGTAGTTCTAGGGTGCGTTGTTGCCCAGGATGGCCATTTATAGCAGCATCATGAGACCAGACAAGCGCCTGGTTACGTACATCGCATGTAGGAAGAAACAGCTTGCCCTGGACAAACGGCAATCCCTCCTGGAGGGTGATTTCCCATTCAGTGAGTGCATGTGGGTGTTGGGAGACCCATTGTCTAATTGCATTAAGCATGGGTGGAGATGGCGTACACAAACATATGACATGACCCTTTCCTAACAGAGTATCAGGAAACGAGGATAGTGGTTCCCCACCAGGAGAACGAGATAGGGCGTCCGCCTTGCCGTGGATGAGACCGGGCCTGTGCTTGACCACAAAGTCGAAAGCAGCAAAGAACAGGTGCCAACGCACTTGTCTGCTGTTCACACATTTCATGGAGGCCAGGTCTTGGAGGTTTTTGTGGTCGGTATAAACCACCGTTTGATACCTATCCCCCATGAGATGGTGCCGCCACATCTGGAGGGCATCTTTGATGGCCAATAACTCTTTCTCGGTCACTGTGTAATGGGATTCAGCTACGGAGAACTTCCGCGAGTGGTAGGCTACTGGATGTAAACTACCCGTGGTTGGACAAGGCTGCGACAACACAGCACCCAATGCGAAAGAGGAGGCGTCTGCTTCCAGAACGAAGGGAAGGTCGGGGTCAGGGTGTTGCAAGACAGGAGCAGTAGTGAACCTGGATTTAAGTGCCTCGAAGGCCTCTTGATGTACAGAGGTCCAGGTGAAAGGGACAAGAGGGCTGGTCAGGGCGGTCAATGGTGATACAATAGAAGAGAAACCGGCGATGAAGCGCCGGTAGAAATTTGCAAAACCGAGAAAGGACTGGAGTTGTTTGATGTTGCCGGGAACCGGCCATTCTGTGACAGCACGGAGCTTTGACTGGTTCATGGATAACCCACCGGGGGAAATATGGAAGCCCAGGAAATCAACTTCGTTTGAATGGAACAAGCACTTCTCGGGCTTGGCGAACAAGGCGTTCTTCTTGAGGCGAGAGAGGACCTCTCTGACATGACCGACATGTTCCTTCAAAGAGGAAGAATATATCAATATATCGTCCAAATAGACCACCACGAATGTATCCAGGATGTCAGAGAATACATCGTTGATGAACCGTTGGAACGTAGCGGGGGCATTGCAGAGCCCGAAGGGCATCACGGTGTATTCGAATAGCCCCTGTGGAGAACAGAACGCCGTCTTCCACTCGTCTCCACGCCTCATGCGGATCAAGTTATATGCCCCCCTTAGATCCAACTTGGTGAAAACGGTTGCCTTTGTTAACCTGTCAAGGAGCGTGGAGATGAGCGGAATGGGGTATCTGTTTTTTATGGTAACGGAGTTTAACCGTCTTTAATCCACACATGGGCGCAGATCGCCTTCTTTTTTCGGCACAAAGAAAATAGGACTGGCCGCCGGAGAGCAGGAGGGACGGATGTGACCTAGACGTAAGGCCTGGAGGATATATTCCTTCAAGGCCCTTTCCTCTGACTGTGACAATGAGTAGATTCTACCCCTAGGAATGGGTGCATCCGGGAGCAGGTCAATGGAGCAATCGTAGGGTCTATGTGGGGGTAGCCCCTCCGCAGTGACCCTATCGAAAACCATATGGAAATCATGATAATCAGCAGGGATGCCTGCCATAACAGCTCCCACGATATGTGAGGGCACAGTGTCGGGCACTTTATCACTGATACGGGAGGAAGCCATAGCACCAAGGATCGCGGCGGGAGATGAGAGTGACTCAGATTCCGAAAGGCAAAAATGTTGGCATACCTCCGATTCGAACGTCACTTGCCCTGTACCCCAATTAATCAAAGGGTTGTGATGTCTTAACCAGGGTATCCCCAGAATTATACCGAACTGTGGTGTGGTGATAAGATCAAACGATATGGTCTCCTTATGGGTGCTCTGTATCACCACTTCCAACGGTGCAGTCTGGAACTTGATCGGACCGGAAGAGAAGGACGTGCCGTCAACCGCATGTACGGGTTCTGGGTGTTCTTTTCTAACCAGAGGCAGATTGAGACGGTGGGCCAATGCCATGTCGATGAAACAGCCAGTGGCCCCTGAATCAATCACGATCTGAACAGTGTGGATGATTTCCCTGGTGGGTTTCAAAAGGGCTTGGACCACCACCGGTCTGATGAGACCGAAGGCGGGTTCAGTGGGGGTCGTAGACGGGCTCGCCGATGCCCCCTGGATCAAGGGCGAGCCTTCTGAAAACCCGGTGTCTTGTTCCTGGGCCGCCGTGGGCATTCCCTTACGTAGTGCCCATTGAGCCCACAATAAAAACAGGCGTTGTTGGTTCTCCGACGTTCTCGTTCGGATAGTGTTACCGGGCTTCGGATTCCACCGATTTGCATAGGTTCGGAAGCCGCAGTGGAAGGAGGCGGGGTTGATTGGTTGCTAAATGCTGTTTCCGCCCTCCGTTCGGATCTCCTAGCATCCACCTGTAGTGCAAGGTCCACGAGATCCGTGAAAACCGAGGGGAGGGCAGGAACCACAGAAAGGGCGTCCTTCATGGCGTTGCACAGACCGTGATAGAACACAATCGCCTTCTTCTCCTCTGGCCAGGAAGTCTCAGCAGCGAGTTGGTTATAGCGGGTGATATACTCAATCAATGTCTGCCTACCCTGTGTGAGGTCTAGCAGCTCCAGATCTCTTGATTGGGCCTTATAGCGGGTATCAAAGACTTTGGCCATTTCGGTTATGAGGAGGTCAAAGTCGTACAATGCTGGATGGTCGTTTTCCAAAACCGGGTTTGCCCAGGTGGCTGCCATCCCAGACAGGTGGGACAACAGAAAAGCGGCCTTTGTGACAGAATCAGGGAATGCAAGGGGTCTGCACAAAAAATGGAGCTTACATTGATTTACGAAAGTACGGTACTTCCGGGGGTCACCCTGATAGCGTTCTGGAGCAGCTAAGGGAACAGGTGTCGGAAGCAACATAGGAGTCGGTGCAGAGACCGGAACAGGGGCAGGCTGATCTGGGGGGGCAGGGTACCCAAACTCAGTGTCTGAGGGTAGTGGATGACGTGCACTCTGCAAGGCGTCAAGACGGTGGTGTATGGCGGCCGTGGCGGTGGCCATGTCGGTCCTAAGGGCCGCCACTGCCTGCATCAAAGCGGTCACTGGGTCCCCGGCAGAGGGATCCGTGTCCATACTCCGGACGGCCAAGTGGCTTCACAGTCTGTTACAGACTTGATGGTCGTGCAGAGTATGAACAACCCCTCCGTCCTCAAGTACCACACAGACAATGCCAGAAATACTGTCTGTATGGTCTTTCAGTCCGTCTAGCCCGGATTGAGGGACAGCCGGAAGAACCCCTGGAGCGCTGAAAAGCAAGTTGTAATGCAGTTATAATCAGGGCAGGACAGTGAAGCAGAAAGGGTAAGGTTTACCTGTGAGCGTGAGGTAGACCCAGACAGGAACAGGACCCCAAGCCGAAAAGCCAAAGCAGGAGGCAGGAATAGGTGAACACCTAGCGTGGGACCAAAGATTCAGAGTGACACGTGGTCCGTAGAATGAGAGCGTAGGCAATCCGTGAAACAAAGCGTGGTCGAGTAACAGGTGATCCGAAGTCCGTAGCAGTTTATGGGAGCAGGCAAAGACAATCCGTGAAACAAAGCGTGGTCAGGCAACAGGTGATCTGAAGTCCGTGGCAGTTTATGGGAGCAGGCAAAGACAATCCGTGAAACAAAGCGTGGTCGTAAGCAGTTCCAGTAATCCTTAAACCATAGAACGAGCGACACGTAACCCTGATGAGACAGCTGTGAAGCAACGCTTTCTGTTTCCGGGCATCCTTTATCCAACCGGCAGAAGTCACGTGATGCGTGTGGAACAGAAGCGTTGCGTCGTTGCTAGGAGACAGGGGAATCACGGGATCCGTGGCGCGCAGTGAGGAGTGGTTCTCCGCAAACGGCGCAAGCCGATGCGATGTGGAGACAACCTCCAGTTCAGTTGCCACAGACGTGAAGGGCGGTAAACGCCGGTCCTACCATGCTGTGACCTGCTGTGACGGAAGTGAGGGGTACGTGTGCCAGTGTGTTTATGTCGGGTAACAGGACGGATGGAAGTTGTGTGCGGGGAGGGGCGTGACCTAGCAGGGAAAACACTAGATCGTGTGGCCGGCGTGACAGAATTCCTCTTACAAACAGACACTTCACATATAGGCTTAGGTGTAGTTTTTTCACACAATCATGACGGTATAGAACCTCCCCATCTCTATATAAGTAGGATGTTATTCCCAAGAGAGAATCATTATGCGACTCTTGAATTGGAAGCATTGGCCATTAAGTGGGCTATAACCTCAAATACTATCTGACAGGTAAGAAATTCAGACATGTCACAGACCATACCTCATTGACATCGATGAGCTTCCACAAAGACACTAATGCAAGAGTCATGCACTGTTTTTCTGTGGAGCACAGGAAAGGAAAGGAACAGGGTGATGTGGACTTCCTTTCCTGTTTTCCAATAGGTGCTGAGAGAAGCAGTGACATTAGGGGAAGGGTATGTGATAAATCCAATGGAGCCAGCATGAATTTCCCAGCGATGACCTCCTCTCATATGACCAGGGATGGCAGGCGCTACCTGATCCTGCCCCTGGGGGCAGTTATTTGAGGGAGGATCGCATGGGAGGAGACAACTACCGCGAAGATGTCATGACTTCATTGGAGGAGTCACAGTGTTACCCCCTTCCCTATGAGGAAGACCCTCTGATACCAGAGTTCTTAATGGTTTATTGTCATTCTAGATAGGCCCCGACCTTTCACACACACCACTCACACATAATATCTTTTGTGCTTGATGTGCTGTGTTGTGAAATCCTTGAGAAAAAACATCCAGGAGTTTAAAGCCCAAAGAAGGTCTGGACTTCAACTCCCATGACCACTCAGATACTGAGATGAGGACAAGGGAGTTTGTGCAAAGTGACAAGAGCTAGATGTACAACATGCAGACTAGTAGTTTTTCCAAACCTGCAATGAGCGGGACATTCAAAAATGGCAACCGCACTATGGAAAAGGGGGGTGCAGCAAGCAGGTCAGAAGAAGATGTTGCTATCCACGCTAGAGCTCCTGAAAGTGAGGCACACCAAGAGAGCTGGCGAAGCAGAGAAGGCCACCGGGACAGGGAGATAGACTCCACGTGCAAGCAAGGAGGGCCAAAGAGACACTGGAAGCAATGCAGAAGCTCCTGGAACTCAGGCTTCTTGACGGGACAGCCGTCTTCACCCTAAGCCGTGAGAAAAAGATGTTGTATGACTGCTGAGCCACGCTGGATGCTGGAGAAGTGTCTGCACACTCCAAACTGGAAGACGGTTGGAGAAACCATGCCACAGATGTGCAAACAACATCGGAAATGCTGGAAGAAACCTGCGAGTGTGCCCAAAACAGCTAGGGACCCTTGGCCATTTCGACAAGCGTGCCAACAAGTGATTGAATGGTACAAGATTGCTAATGCAGAAAATATATAAAAGCAACTTTTGTTTAAATGCAGTCATGGCAAAGTATAAATTCGACACCCAATAAGAAGAATGTTCGAATGCAGACAATGCAAAATTCAAAGGCAAAGTTTGTTTGAATGTAGCCAAGACAAAGTATAAAGGCAAGATTCAGTAAGAAGAATGCTTGAATGCAGACAAGAAAAAGTATAAAGGCAAACCCCCATCAAATACAGATGCATGCATTGCCAATGTGGGGGAGATGTTTGAGGAAGTACATCTGAGCAAAGACCATAGACAGATATACCAAGCACCACATGGTATATGCTGAAGTGGTAATAAGGAACTGTGAAACACATAAGAAGTCATTGCAGGCGAGTATACCGGATTGCCATGAATTCATCGATTCCGAAATGACAGAGGGAGAAAAAACCTAAAGTAACTTTTGGTTTTTCATCCCGTGGTCATTTCAGACAACCCGCTGATACCCATCCCCTTACTTACCCTTCGACGGCACACTTCGCTGCGTGCCGCTGACTGTCTCCCTGCAACACCTGTTTCTTCACCTCCATGATCAGGAACCGGCGCTGGAGGGTCCTCTTTTTTTCAACTTTATTTTTTCGGGAAGCGGGATACCTCTGTAAACTCCTGAAGCCATTAATGTGAACAAGGGTGTGGGGACAACCCCTGTTCCCTTGTTCACTTTAATGGCTCTGAATGGGAGGCTTGATCGGAATATTCATACGACCAAAATTTGATCACATTTCCCATTTGTTTTTTTATATTCGATCAAATATACAGATTCCGAGTATACCAGGCAGTTGAAATTGTATAAAGATTCCTGGCAGAAGTGTACACTGGGTGATCTGAAAACCCTTGAAGTCCTGTCAGACGAGTACACCGGGCAGTTGAAAATTGTAGAAAGATTCCTGGCAGGGGAGTATACCAGGATATTCTACAAAGAAAACGATGCACACACGTTTACAGAAAGACTGTTAGAGAACTTATTGCTTGAACAGACATTTTTGTTTGAACAATAACTTTTTGAGTTCAGTGAAGACACCAAGGAACTGTTAGCTAAAGACATTTTTTGCCATCCTGTTGAAGAATCCAGGGGAAGGGGTCCACCTTCTTCATACATGGGTCTTTACCTTGGAGAACATTTTTATTGGCGTATTTCTTACACTTTTAGTTTTGAACACGTTTTCTAACCTCAAGACATTTCCTTGCACTTTTTTGTTTCTTTATATGTGTGTGGGTCAGGATAGGTTATTTTGGACACAAGGACGACTTTTCATTTACTGACATCCTGGCACAGACAGGTGCTTAGTTTTAGTTTCTAGTTAAGGAAATTCCTCTTTAGAGTAGAGCTAGAGAGGCGTTGTTCGAACCCATTTCTATATAATAAAAATGTATTTAACCAAGAATACAACAACCTTGTGTCCTTCTCTCCTTTCTGACCCCTCACACTTTTTACATGTCCCCTATGACAATTCTTCTGTTCTGCATTATGAGATGTCTTCTTATTCGTATGCTTCTGATTGTTCATACTGTCACACACTGCCATTGCTGTGCTTATTCAAATGCTCGTAACATTACACAATTACACTTATGTATATGCTTGTAATATGACGCATAATACTTTACACAAATCCACCATGAGAGTTCTTCTGTTTTGCATTAAGAGTGGCCTCCATATTTATTTATTTGTTATATTACAGATTGCGATTGTCCTGCTTATTCCTATGCTTCTGCTTGTGACATCGCATGAGTTTTGCATGTTCGCCTTCTTCCTACTAGGAGAGCTCTTTTCTTCTGCATTATAATCACTCTGCTTATGTGTGCGCTTCTGCTGGTTTGTGATCTTAAACCTTAGAAGCAGTCGGCGCGTGTCAAAAATATGCATCAAACCTCTGTTTCGCCGACTGAATATCTTGAGTTCGACTCGTGAGATTTTCAAAATGTTTAAAGCATAACCAACTTCACACTGAAGTATAAATGTGTACCAAACATATCGAAAATCAAAGTGGCCAATTTCGAGAAATCGGGATCTTCAATTTCCATTTACCTTCGAAGATCTCTATTATGAAACTGTGGAAAAAATGCCTATTTTTCACTTTTTATGAGTGTGATGCACAAGCGCAGTAGTGCCGGCACCGATAGATTGTTATTGTTTGCAGTGGGGATCATGGGATTGCACCCGCACAATCAGTGGCTGCTCTTTGTGCGATATGTCCGCACCTTTGCCTGCTCAAATGCAGATTATGCATGCGCAAACTGCTGCAGTAGCGCAGACTCGGGCAAATAGAAGATTTGGATGGCCCTCTTTCAGCCCGCCTCCCCTCTAGGTAAAAGTGTACCCCGCCTGCAAAGATTCAAGGAGTGCACACAGCAATGGCGGTCAGAGATAGAATTCATGAAAGTCACAGACTTGCACTTTCCCCTGATTGGAGACATTTAACCGAATGGAAGAATACAAATTAGTTAACAAAAAAGAAATGCTGAGAAGAATCTAAAGCGTGGCCCTCTTTTGATTTTATGGCAGCCAACATGGCAGTAGTGTCGGAGTCTTCAGGAAAGCAGGATTTGAGTGCCCACCGGGGAGCTGTTTAGATGAGGTGGCCAGGCCAGCCGGACCTGCCCTGTCCACAGCTCTCCATGGCCTTGTGAAACATCAAAGCTCATCCAGAGACAGGTGCCTTAGAACCGTGGAACAGCTTTGGGCCATGGTACAGAAGAACACTGTGGGGCGGTACAAGAGCGCTACTGGCACTTGCCTCCCACTTGTTACAGTTCCCGCCTTTACTAGAAATAATACCCTCTGTGGCGGCTCACCTGCAAGTCAGCACAAGTGAGCCGCCACCTCTGAGTTTCAGCCTTTCGTGGTAGATGTTGGTGGTAGGGTCAGGATGTCAGGCCAGTCCTAGCCCTGAACGTTTAGTTTCCCTAGGTGAACATTCCCAAGTGTGCCACACAATTCTCCACTCACCTCAACACACAGGGGAAGAGGAGGAGAAGCAACGTCTGAACAGTGACCCTACACAGCACCTGCATCAGCCACGGTCTCTCTCCTTTATTCTCTTCGTTGTGTAGTGCTTTCTTTCCAATTACATTAGTACCCTTCCTTTTTTTCTTCATTACGTCCATCCTTCATCCTATCTATGTCTTTACCCTGTTATGTCCTTCATTTCTTGTTTCTGTCTTTCACTCTATCCCTTTTTCTAGACTCTTTTCTGTTCCTCTCCTCTCTTTTCGCCCTCTTTTAGCTCTTTTTGCTTTCTTTTTAATTTTATAGCATGCATTATTTCTCCCTCTCTCTTTCCTTTGCCACTCAAATTCTTTTAATTAATGTGGGTTATTTTCATTTCTTCTTTTATCTCTTTGTCTCTGTGTCTCTGTCACTCTGGCTTAGTTGCCCCGCCCACCACACCCTTTATGTATTCAAGGCCTTATAACTGGAGGTCACAAACAATGTTGCTATAAAAATCCCTTACTCCCTCATTAGAGGTTTTGCAGCATAAGAGGCACGCCGCACTAACACCACCAAACTCAATAACCAATGCACTCGATGGGGAAAACACGTGACCTCCTGACTCACAGTTAGGTGTACTCCCCTTTCTGAAGTCACATATGACTTTATTGGGGATTGGTGGTATTATCTCATGTTGGAATAACCCCAACACTATTATTACCAACATTACCACCTTTGTGTGGAGGTAGCACCTCCGTTCGAAGGCAGGTGCAGCTGTAATACAGGTGGCATTCAGAAAAACTACCCATTTTACCATTACCGCATGATATGTAACGAGGCCAAACTTGGGTTCTTATAGAAACATTCTGAGTATCTTACACTTTATCACTCAAGGGTAATGTCTGGGGGTTACTACTCTATCTGGGTGGGTCATGCCACCTCCAGGTTTTCTGGAAAACCATTTATGACTCTGCAGGCAGATCTTCTGGGGGCCAGTATCTTGCAATGAACTAACCAGTACCTCAAGATGAAGTGACTTGGGGGCTTTGATAGAGCTGGGAAAGCCCTAGTCTGTGTAAAGCCTGGCTTCCTTTCAGTGTGGTTGGCAATAGAGGTGGGCGGGTAAGCTCCGTTTCACTTGCCCGCAGAGAAGAGCATTATTATGATGATCATGGTAGCACCCCAGAAGGATGCCCTCATGTTTACATCCCATTGCTGGGTCAGAGGTGATTCTTTCAGGGTGGGAATGCGGGCATGTACTTAGCATCAGGGAAGCAGCGCCTGAGATGCGCAAAGCTTTATAGACAAGCCAGGATCTGCGCACACAATGCCTAGACACTTGTACCATTCAATCCCTCATAAGGGGGTGCCCCCAAACTGCCATACTGTGGAATCAATATCTATCCTTACTACCATCAATCAGGGGCGCCAAGTACACAGGTGCTCTGGGGCCGGGCACCCCCGAAAAGCCATCTGTGCTAAAAGTCCTGATACTTTCAATGGGACTGCCTAAGAATCTGTCCACCTGCACACCCCGGGGAAATCAAATGTTAGCTCCCCTGTAATCAATGATGTTGATCTTTCTTCTTGATTCTTTTGGCCGCATGGTGTAAAATTAGAAAACAATGTTTGTTTGTTGATTTTATATTTGCCCAATGGGCCTCGTTATGAGAATGGCGGTGTGGTAAAGTAAATTGTGGTAACAGATTTACTGCCATTTGTTACTTTATGGCCATATGACTATCTTGGATGTAAGTTGGAGGAAAGGGGGTTTGTCCCCCAGAAAAATGGAGGAATTACTTCTGGCAGAATTACCGCATGTGCTAGGTCCACCAAACTGCAAAGAACTTTAATGTGACCAACCCCGCCTCTCCGCCAAACATGCAATCTGGCAGATGTATCATCAAAATGAGTGTTGGTAACAATAACTGAGTTTGCCGCTTTTCCTCTGGAAATACTAGCATACTCATTTGCTTTGCAATTATCTGGCCACCAACATCGCCCTTGTGCACCTGGTATGTGTGCATATTGTACTTTCAGTACTGCACAGTGCACTCAATAAGTATGAGGCCCGCTGCTGGCAAAACATTGCAGGGGCAATGGAGATTGTGGCTATGGATAGAGAGGAGAGCAATCCAGGAGTCATGCTTGCACGCCTCCATTTCCAGCTCCAGGCCATTTTGAAGCACTGATAGAGTGGAGGAGGTGCCTGTCCTGCAGAACTCCTGCATCTTTATCAGTGCACTTCATGTCACGTTTGCATGAGATTTTCATGCAGGTGTAAAACAAATAGATACTTATGGAATCCGCCTCCATTTACCACCTGCTAAGGAGCAGGCAGATTCCAAAGGAATCCATTAGTAGATGCTGCCTGCAAAGCGTAATTTTCAGGTGTTATTGATTTGTTCGCAAGACAGGACCTCACAGCACATAAGTGCTAACGTTGGTGGTTCCAATTTGCACTTATTAAAAAATGACCTACTGTAAGTGAAATTATTTAGGGCGTGCTCTAAGGGATATACAGTGGTGTGAGCATGTCACTCTGTCATAGTTTTCTCACGCCTCCATTCTAACATTTCGGAGTGTATATGTTGGCAAAGACGCTATGTGCAAAGTAGAGTCCATGTCACATGACGCAGGCCTGCTCCAGCGCCCCATCCCTGCTGCTGCTGCTGGGTGAGCAGGTGATGAGCGCGTAACTCAAGTTGACATATTATTGCATCTGTGTTGCTTATGACAGGCGTTCAAGCTCTGTTGACTTATGGCTGCAATATTTGCCACCGTTTGACGTTGTGGAACTTGATAACCGACAGTGTGCTCACCTAATTCTGTCTCTGAACAGTTTTATGCGAGCATTGGGACAGAAATAAAGCTCGCAATTTATGTACACATTTATAAAATAAAGGGCTTGTAACATTTTATTTCACTTTGTTATGTAATATTGTTTGGTAGCTTTCTCGCACAACCTTTCTGTACATCCACATGTTTGTGTATTTGTGCCTGTTTCTGTCATGCTGTCTGCTTTCTGTCTGCCTGTCTACCTGTCTATCTATCTGTCTGTCTGTTTCCACCTATCTGTCTATTTCTCTGTCCGTTTATCTGTGTCTGTCTATCTGTTTATCTGTTTATCTGTCTGTCTGTTTCTGTCTATCTGTCTGTATCTATTTCTGTCTATATGCCTATTTGTCTGTCAATCTACCAATCTATCTCTCTGTCTATCTGTATGTTTCTGCCTATCTGTCTCTTTCTACATATCTGTCTACCTGTCTACCTGTCTGTCTGTTTCTACCTATCTATTTCTCTGTCTGTTTATCTGTTTCTGCCTATCTGTCTGTTTCTGTTTACCTGTCTATCTGTCTGTCAATCTACCTATCTATCTCTCTATCTGTATGTTTCTGCCTATCTGTCTGTCTCTTTGTCTGTTTCTGCCTATCTATCGATCTGTTTAGCTTATTTGCTAAACTGCGCTGCCTGTCTGTCTTCCTGTTTGACCGGCATCTTCCTGCTCTATTGTTTCAAGGAAAAAACTCCCAGAGGATAAAGTTTAATTGATTGTGACTCTATTACTCCGATTGCATAGATCTTCCATATTGACTGGAGCAGTGCCATCGAGAAGTGTGGTCCAGAAGACACTTCTTAAAGCTTTTTACCCATTGGCGGTATAGACGTGGTTATGCAGCCGCATCCAATTCCCCATACTCTAGCCACTTGCCTTGGAATGAGTATTTCAGTGATGTATGTAGCCTAGGTAATGGTGGGAACGTTTTGGGATTAGGTAACAGCTATGGAATAGGAATAAGAGCTTTCCCATACTTTTGAAGGACTTCCTGATCAAAATGATTTACATTAGAGACGGTGCCTGCAATGATATCCCTACTAAATATCCCCACCAAAAATATCGCCGTACATATGGCCGTTTGTCTCACCATAGGTGATATTTTTGGGGGGATAATTTGTGGGAGAGGGGATTGCGGGAGTGTCCCCTGCACATTTTAAAATAATGCAGGGGTGTCCTCTGCAGGGCATGGGTCAATATCGCCGCAAAAATATGGCGATATCTTTCTATCGCAATATTTTTACGTTACGGGGATATTATCACATGGAACCCCTGCACATGCATGTGGAGTAGGATCAATATGAGGCACGCAATATATCCCAGGTCAGGCACATGTCTGAAAAAGGGCATTGACAATACCTCTGTGCTAAAGATAACAGTGTTGTATACACCAGATAACCAGGGATGGACTGGCCTACAGGGAATTCTGAAGATTTCCCAGTAGGCCTCTGTACCCGGGGCCGCTTATCTGTGGTAACCTATTTTATTTTCACATTTTCTCATAGGAAAAGCGTAGGGCTTGCCAGGAATGTGTAATATGGGACCATCTCTCAAATGGAGGCTGCAAGGTAGAATTTCAAGGGGATACTTTGCCTCCAAGTTAGAGGATTCTTTCAGCAAAGGTTGTTTGAGGTCCAGGAAAGAAGTTGGGGGGACATACATTCTCTCAGCAACCTCAGAACAAATGTGGGGGTTTTATAATTATAATTATAATTGCTCATTTATAACACAGAATACCACGAGTGGTATCTAAACGCAGGATCAGGGTGCAAACCAGTGTTGCCCTGCATTGTATTGCTTCCAAGACAAATGCGTTGCCCCCGAGCTTTCCTTCCTCCGCCACTTTGCCCTGATGGGAGATTTTGGGATGTCCGGAGATGTATGGGGCTTGAAGCATGCTTGTCCACCTCCAAACGTGATTGTAATCGAAAGTAGGTTTCACAGCAAAGTATTTTCATCTCACCGGAGCTTGGTGCGTCAGAGGAGTCAGTCAGGCCCAAATCAAGGGACATTGGATTGTGTGCCAATGTCTGGTAGAAAGTGCTGGAGTTTCGATATACAGACCTCATTATATGTGGAAACCCTGCATGCAGGCCTATTTGTACAGGCACATAAAGCTTGCAAGTCTATAATTACGCATTAGTAACGTGTTCCGTGGACTATACCGGGGGTAAACTCCCCGGCAGCCACTGTTAATGGCCCGAGCAAAGCAATGGTGGTGAACAAGGGCACCAGGAAATGTTCCCTCTTTATAGCCCATGAAACGCATTACTAACGCTATTAGCACCCCGGGTTACCAAAGCGGTAACCCGGGGTGCTAAAAGAAACGGTATGTTCATTCATTGAACGGGTGACGCCATGCGCGTCCTGTTCAATGAATGAAACTACTTTTTCGAGATGCCCACCATGGTTGTAGACGCGGGGCTCCATTTCCTTGGTGGCCGGAAAAGCAAAATGAAGGGAAGCTGTTGCGGCAGCAGCAAGTGCCGTTGCAGCAACAATCAGGTAAGTCGGGCTGGGGGAGGGGGGTTGAGAAAAAAAAAAAGGGAATTGGAGGATGGGGACAAGATGGAGGTCCGTGGCAGGGGAGCAGTCTGCGGGTTGCATGGAATACGGCCGGAGATCAGCGGTTTCAGCACGTGATCCACAGAACCTGATTAGACGCTCCCTCCAAACCCCATCCCGGTGGTAATAGGTTTTGCAAGTCTCCATTTGCACATTTGATTAAATAGATGTTTCTAAAATGGCAATACATTGCTAACAAGCCAATCCACTGGGTTGATTTCTCTCTCAAGAGTCCAATAGCAAAAGTTAAACAATGGGCCTCATTACACGGATGGCAGTAAGGGATTACCGGTACCGGTGAGGGTACCGGTACCGGTAATCCCTTACCGCCTTACTACGAGGTCCCTTTGTGGGTCCCTACCTTAACGGCTGGTTTTACCAGCCGTTAAGTACGGGACCCGCAAAAGGACTCTGAAGGTAATTACGGTACCGCAATTTGTGGTACCGTAATTACTGCCTTCCCCATTCCCATTGAGCCCTATGGGGGCAAAAATGGGAATAGGGAAGTGCCATGGTGAATGGGGAATTACCGCCCCCGCACTCCTTGGAATGGGGCAGTAATTCCGCCAATCACCATGGCGGAGTCGGTAAAATACCGGCGGCAACCATGGTGCTAATAGCCTCTCAAGGACATGGACGTGGAGCGCTGGGCATATGTATTCCAGGACCCTCATCTGGTGGTCGGACAGGTGGCCCCGGCGCCCCTTGGCATCCGCTGCCTTCAAGAGGCGCTGGGCCTTGTTGAGGGTCCTGGACCTAAAGTCCTCCCAGCGCTTCTTGACATGGTGTAAGTCGCGGACTGCCACCCCCTCCGTGTTGATGGCAGTCACGATGTCCATCCAGATCCTGGTCCGTCCTTCATTGTCGACGTGCAAACTTCCAAAGAGGGCATCATACTGCCCCAGGACTTGCTCCACCAGGACACCAACTTCCCTGGCACTGAAGCTGGTGGCCCTCTGCCTCTCTGGCTGAGGGTTGCCAGTGGTGCCAGATGGTGTTGTCCCCAGAGGCAGGAGTGGGTGGGCAACTGGGTCCTGGGGCTGGGCTGTGGAGCGATCGTATCCCAGTCGGGAGTCTTCGGTTCCAGCAGGGGTGGTCACAGCAACTGCACCCCTGGCTGACGTGCAGGCAGCAAATAACAGGGCACGTGGGCAGCAGGCAGTCAGGCAGCAGCAGATGGCAGGTGGGAGCGTGCTCGGGGCTCTGGGGGGCAGTAATTTGGCCTTCTGGGCAGGAGCGTGGTCTTCCGTGTGTTGTTGCGTGGCCAGCTTGATACGGAGTGATTTGGCACGTGAAAATCTTGCACGTCAGCGTGTAATTTGAGGAAAGGCCCTTCACGCATAAGCTCGTCAGCACACGTACGCGGTTTCATTGGACCAAAGGCCCTTAGCGCGTAAGCGCTTCTGTGACGTGACTCGCGCGGGCTTTTCCCTCGTAACGTGGGCATAGAGGTTCAGCGCGCGTGGAAAAATTGCATGTCTGCGTGTGGATGCGTGTAATCCGAGGAAAGGGCCTACGCGTGTAAGTGACGTGACGTGCGCGGGCGTTTCCATCAACACGAGTGCATGTTCATCGTACACGTCCAAAAACTGCACGTCCGAGTGTCAGTTCGTGTAATTGGAGGAAAGGGCCTTAGTGCGTGTAAGTGACGCTGTACGTGTGGGCCCCATTCCCTTGTACGTGCTTTTCGTGGAGAGCGAGTGGGTGAATTCTGTACTTCTTGTCGGTTCACACGCGATTACTTCATAGCGTTTCAAGTTCGTACTCCCTGTTACCTCTGACAGCGTTCTTTATTTTTTTTGGGCCTGTTTCCTCAGACAGTGTACAGTTCTTCTTTTGGCAGGGGTGTTGCCTACGCGCACACGCACGTTTTTTTCACGTTATTTTTCCAGGCAGACGGTGAGTCGCTCACGCATTTACCAACTGTGCTTGCCCCGTGTGTCGCGTACCCCTTCAGAGGTCATTGTAGGCTGCGTGTAACACGCGTACGCTTGGTTTTGTGCTTCTGGGTGCCACAGCGTAGTGCGGGTTAATTTTTCCACGCACGTGGTCTACGAGGGGTTGCGTGCACGTTACTTTTTGTTTTTGGGGTGCATGTGCGTTGCGTGACCCGTCATCTTCCCCCAGGGGTCACAGACAGCCTTGCTAGAGCACTAGGGTACGAATTCCATCTAGTACCCTACCCCTTTCACCCCCAATTGCCCAGGACAATTGTTTACTGCAACTCCCATACGCACAACAACATCAGTGCCATGGTTGGGAGGCGACCTAGCGGTAAGGGAGGCAAAGGTGGCCGACCTCCAAAAGGTGGGCGCGGTGGGTGCGGTAGGGGACGTGGCCAGGATTTGCAGGGTGCCCCTAGACCCCCATGTGTGGAGGACCAATCAGGGACACCCATTCCCCCCCCCTGGTTGAGGGAAACGTGGCTGACACCATCCCAGCTCAGCCCTTGTTGGACCAGCCCATTGTGGCACCTTAGCCGGCACAGGATGACTCCCAGGCTGACTTCCAGGTCAGCAAGTCCAAGCCACGTGTGTCGGTGCAAGTTGGTGTCACCAGGCCACGTGGATCTGGGGCAGTGATGTCATCTGCTGCCCCAAGTAGGCAGGGTGGGGAGGCTGCAGGGGCAGCTGCAGCTCTATCCACCCCAGCTCTGAGTCTCCCAGCCGGGACAGTGTTGGTCCTGGTCCATCAAACTGACGTTGCCCCTGCCAACATCACACTTCAGCCAATGCCTGCACCAAGACCTATGGTCATTGTGCCTTCGCACACTCCCAGTACCCAGTCCACCTGCGCTTCTGCCCCTACTGACCAGAGCGGCGCAAGCCACTCAGGCTCAGCTCCACCTTTGAAGAAGAGGAAGAAGGGTGCTCTGGCACTACAGGCTGAGACCCCAGACACGGCTACACAGACAGGCACATCAAGGAAGCCTAGCTTTAATGACCCCGAACTTGATGCACTTGTGAGCTATGTGTCGGCACATAGCCGCGAAATGTTGGTGACTGCAGGGTGCAAGACCACACCTGGTCAACGTAGGGCACACTGGCAGACCATCGCGGACCGCATAAGTGTCCTTGGATTTGTAATGCGCACAGCTGATGATTGCTACAAGCGGTGGAATGACCTGAAACACAGAGCAAAGAACAAGCTGGCCTCAAATCATGCCGCTACTCTGGTGACTGGCGGTAGGACTCCACAAGAGGACAACAAACTCACTGAACATGAGTCTGTTGCTGGGACCTTCGTCACAGAGGAACAGATCCAAGGTGTGGGAGAACTACCTGATTACGACGCATTGTCCGGTGAGTGCCCATGCGTGTGTGTGTAATCCATGTGTATGTTGTTTGGGTGACAGGTTCTGATTGAGTTCCAGTTGAGGGTGTGTACTCCTGAGTGTTATGGGTCACCCATTTGCTTCCTCCCATACATTCACGTGCCTTGGATTTGGGTATGACTGTATCCCTTCTGCCCACAGTTGCCAATTACGCCCACATTAGTGCACTTTACCTTGAACTGTCATCTTGCAACTACATTGTTCAGATTTTGTAAGTGTTCATTCAGGCTGATTCTTTCCACTCTCCCATTTTTATTATGCATTATTCTGCCCTATTGCAACATATGTGATATGCTTCGGTCATTGTTTACAGCCCACACTGGGCCACTACTTTTACCTGGTTATGTTAATGATTACACCATTCAGGCCGATGGAGTATTGGGCTGCAGACATTTTTTATTAGGGCCTGTTTGCATGTGGAAGATGACAGATGTTTCCTGTAATGTTAAAGTGACCAACCATTGATCAGCCCACAATGACTGTGTTATTGTACACTGGATGTGTTTCAGTGTGTGGCACATGCATATTTCGCAACACCATTTAGCATAAATCTTCGCATCATGTCGATGTGACATGGATGTGTGACAGTACTCATTCACTGACATATTGCTGTAGTTTTGTAATTTACCGTGGCAATGCTACATGACATCTGTGTGGTGGCATGTGTCATGTATGAGTATTGGACATGCCACTCACAGCCTGATGTGTGATGCCAGTGCTACCCAGCATGCTGCAAATGAGTTGCATATCCATCTTGCTCTCCCCAGTGTCTTCCTTTTTGACTCCACTTCCAACTCTTTGACAGTGCATGCATGGCAGGGTTATAGTCATGTGGGACATGTGTAATTCATGTACTGGATCTCTGGCTTGTCACGGCCTATGTGTGTGCTATGGTGCTCATGCCTGTTCCCATTTGTTGTCTTTTATGTTTTTGCAGGTGATGACGCACTTGGTGCTGTTGAGGTTGAGGAGATGGTGCAGACCCAGGAGGAATCTTAGGCACGCCTGGGCACCAGTGGGGGACGTGGTGTGGTGGTGGGTGAAAACCCAATGTTACTGCTGACCATACTGTCCAGGGGTGCCTCTGGGTGCACCTCCCCAGACCTCTATTCAGGTGCTGAGTCGGATGATGAGACTTATGTGCAGTCGCAGGTAAGTGTTTCTGACAGGGATTCTGTTCTGTTCAACCCACCTGGACCAGGAGTAGAACCCTCTATGGGCATGTCAGTGTTGGTAGGTCCGCCTTTGGCGGTTACGGATGCAGGGTCACACTCCACAGCATCTGATCCTGTTCCTGGGCCAGCAGATCAGAGGGGGAATGCAGTCCTGCAGTCTCAGGCAGTGCCAGCACAGCAAGGTGCAGATTGCCTTGCCCCAAACAGGCGTGGTGCCCGTCAACGCGGTGGCCGTGCCCCACTAGGCAATACTGTATGGGAAAACTCCATGTACAGTATGGCAACCCAACAGGCAGCATCAGTAGAAATGATGGCTCAGGCAATGAAGAGGGTGGCCACTTCCATTATCCCCCCTGAAAGGCAGATGGAGCAACAACAGCAGGCAACAGACTCCATTTGCCAATCACACAGGGAAGACATGTTGGCGTCCAACAGGGACAGACGGGCAGCACTGGAGACTCTGCGCAAATCCATATCAATAGAGTCCCAGATCCACAGGGAAGCCCTGAGGGTAGAACTACATAACCTCAGGCAGACTCTGGTTGCGCTTGAGGCTTCCAGTAATTTAAGGGCAGAACAGCAGCTGGAGCAGCTCACACGTTCGCTCTCAGCTGAGCTGCATGCAACACGTGAGGAGATCCGGGCATCACGCGAGGCCATGCGTGCAGAAATGCAGGCAACCCATGATGTGCTGCATGGGGATCTCTGCACTTTAATCCTCCAGAATCAGACCTTTCGACCCGCATGCTTGCTGCCATGGAGGGCCATACCAGGGCTTTGTGTGGGCAGCCTCCCATAGTGCCACCGCCTCCTGATGCAGCAGCAGAGGATGAGCAGAGCGACAGTAGTTCTCCCACAATGGCATAGCCGTGCAGGCCATGAGCCCAAGGAGGTATTTTTTTTCGCAACATCCACGCAGGTGGGTGTTGGTGTGCACCGTGTCCTTGAACCTCCTGGGTGGCCTCCCCCACCCCCCCTGGCTCCCACATGGCCATTTTTGATTTTTGATTTTTTTACACAGTGTGTTGCCTTGTGTGACTCCCGTGGGCATCCACTGTATTCCGGCTGGGCACATGCAGGCTTGTCCTGAGTTTGGGTTAGATGCTTGGGTTCGTGAGACACACACCCCTCCTGCTTCCCGTTTCCATGGGCTTGCAAAGGGTGTGACCAAGTGACAGTGAATTACACAGTGACGTTGGGCTCCCATGAGCTGTGTGGGCAGTCTGTAGTCAATACTGTGGAGACATCCCTAGTGGATATTGTTGTTGTATTGTACACTGCATGGTGTATTGATATGTGCTTGTGCATCCATGTCTTCCTCCTAATCTGCAGGTTCCTTCCTTATGTCTTCACAAGGCCGTCTACTTTGCAGATGCAGTTCATGTTGTATGCAGTACACTGAGACATTTGCGTGGCAGCAACACTCTACAGTTGTAAGGGGTCGATGTGCTGGCGTATTCAGGTTGTAAGACTACCACTACTTGAACTTAGTACTGTCATGTTTTTGCATTTTTCCATGGTGTGTTGCAGCATTATGTTGGTGGTAAGTATTTGGTAATGTGTGCTGTTAATTATACATTACTGGGAGCATATTGTGTGTGGGCAGTTTCCATTAGGGACAGTGTACTTTGTGACACTTGTGTCAGGTCTTGTGCATTGCTTTTTTTGCTTTTACATTGCATGACATGCCATGGTGTGTTTGGTGGTGGAGCTGGGGAGGGGTTGGGTGACATGGCGCTGTTCTCATGTTGTATTTAGCAAGGGGGTAATGAACTTAGCAGCATAGATGTATGTCTTTTGATGTCACAGCATTGGTGGTGTTTGGGTAGGTAGGGATGCACACAATGTAACACTTCCAGGTGACCAATCTCAGGCTGGTATGGTTGTGACAGATGAGTGTCCCTTATGTCATCATCAATGATTGTCAGCTGGTATGTGCCGGGGCTGTGTGCACTCCACAGGGGTGTGATTTTATGTGAAGTAATTAGCCACCAGCTGCGTACGGGCTGCCTCACCACGTGCCCTTTCCCCTCCCATGCGCAGCGGGTGTGCAGGTGGTTGGGGATATGGGGGCACCACCATGTCCACCGGCAGGCCCCGGCGTGTTGCAACGTTGTGCAGGACACATGCTGCCACTATGATCCTGCACACTACTGGGGGAGCATATAACAGCTGCCCACCAGAGCAGTCAAGGGAGCGAAAGCGTGACTTGAGCACTCCGAATGTGCGCTCCACTATGCCCCGGGTTGCAATATGGGCTGTGTTGTATCTTACCTCGGGTGGCGTGGTGGGGTTCCGAATTGGCGTCATCATGTGGGTGCTCAGAGGGTAGGCACTGTCCCCTGGGGAGGTGGTGATGGGTATCATTAGTGGGGTTGTGACATTACTCAGTATCTGACATGCATGCATGTGCAGTGGCATTTATACTCACCAAGCAGCCATGTATCGCCATGCCGCCCAGCTTCTAGGTCCCGGTTTAGGGTTGACATTCTGTAAATGAAGCTGTTGTGGGTAGACCCGGGATAGTTGGCATATACTGAGGTGATGATTCCCTTGGCATCACATACTACCTGCACGTTGATGGAATGCCAGTGCTTGCGGTTTCTATAGATGTGCTCAGATGCCCTGGGGGGACGTAGAGCCACATGGGTGCAATCAATGGCACCTAGCACTTTGGGGAATTGTACCCCATAGAAATCCAGGACGGCAGCCTGCCTTTCTGCAGGTGTTCTGGGCAGGTATATGTGCCTGTGGACTGATGGGCATGCAGTCATGATGGCCAACACCTGGTGTAGGCAGCGTGACTGCATGGCCTGTGACACCCCCCCCCCCACTATAGCACTTGTCCGCTGAAATGATCCAGTGGCCAAGAAGGGCAGTACATTGAGGACCTTCTCCAGGGGGCTGAGGGTGGGTGATGTGAGGTCATCCTCTCACTCACCAGGTCGAGTATTATGTGAGGTGGAAACCTGTACCTCCCATACACCTGGTCATCAGGCATCCCAAAAAGGCTGGTTCTGGGTGTAAAAATTCTGGGCCTGACTATCCTCCTCCTCCTCCTGCGGTATCCCACGACCACTGCTGCTAGGAATGGTATATTCATCTTGGCGTCTGAGCTTGTTTGTTGTTTGCGCGCACTTTTATGCTGCACGGGTTCATGTACGTCTGCTTCCTGCTGGCGTACGTGTTTCGGGATTAGCGCGTCTTTTTTGGCGCCCGCATTAGCCCCGTTCGATTCCATGAATACGTGTTGTAGACGTGCGTGTGGGCGTTCCGTGCATTTGCCTCCTGTACTTCCCCCGTGACGCCCACATTTTCACGCATTGTTCCCCATTCCGCGTGTTACGCCCCCTGTTGCGCCTACTTTTGTTGTGTGTGCGGCGCTATGTGCGCTTTCGCTGTGCGCTTAGCGCACGCTGTTTGGAGACATGTGCGCCAGCGTGCGCCACGCAGAATTTTAGCGCACATCCAGGGATTTACATGCGCACGGACTTCCATGAATCGCTGTGCTGGGGTTTTGCTGCGATTTTCGCACTTGCACTGCGATTCGCACCCTTTCGCCGAAAATTTCAGTGCACATTAATTCCATGAATCGGCCTCTCTAGCTTTACTGAATCCAATGCAAACTTGATTGTTACACGGTCTTAGCTATATGCCATTAAAGTGTGGTCTTCAGACATCCTAAATAAATGTAACCTTGTCCAAAAAATCTGTTGTATCTGATGCTTCTTCCTATACACTTTGACCTTTAATGGATAAGAAGTGTTGGGGGACATATATGGGTGGTAACAGACTGCCAGCCTAGGCAGGCCTGAGCAAATCTCAAGGATAGGAGGATGCAAAAAAGTACAAATATACTGTTACCGCCCATGTATGTCCCCCGACAAGAGTGGGAGGTGATTGCTATTTGCACCCCGGGGTTTGCCCAGGTGCAAACAGTTTTTATTATTTTTATATTTGTTTACAGAGACAGGCTCATCACATATTACAATAAAAAACAAGATGGCCACCGCCATAGTAAAAAGAAAAGAAAAGGAACTTCATCCCTTTCCTATTTCTATGGTGGCCACGGTCAAGAAGAAGCGCCAGGACCAGAGCACAACACCCCAGTCTGGAAGGTAAGTGGGGAGTGAGGGGGTGTGTGGGAAGGGTGCAGGATGTCTTTGAGGGAGGGCCGAAGGGAGGGGCGTGAGGAGGCAACAGGATGAGGCTCCCTGTTGCCTCCTCAGGCCCCTCCCACAATCAAGATGGCACCAACCAGGCAAGGGCCTCAGGTGGCTGGAAAAAGTGGGCGGTACACAGTGTGCACTTGCCCGCTTTTCCAGTCACCTGATTGGTTTAGAGCCTTTCCCTAGGTGTGAATGGCTTATACCCGATTTTCTTATTGGCAGTGTTGGCCTCTTGATGTTTCTGCATGTGCCCTTGCGACAAGTTAGCTGTACACATTGCTGCAGCAACAGATGCTATTTTTAAGTACAATAGATACAGAAGACTATAATTACATTTTCCCCTAATACTGTAAAGGTTTGTTTCAGTATCTTTTTTAAGCTGCTGAATTAGGTGAAAAAGTGTAATGTACAAATATTCCGTGCCTCAATATTGTGTAACAGAAACAAGTACATATATGGGCGATGCAAAAGTGGCATATGATAAGTACATCTTGCACTTTCTGTCACTATTACACAACATACAAATAACCTAGTGATTGATCCGCTCAAATGAACTATTCAATCTGCTCCTCTGGTCATTTTTTTTAAATAATCGAATACCGCTGGTTCCATAGTGTTTTAATTAATTAGATCATAGAACAGAATTGACTGGCTACCAAAGGACTTTTCGTTTTTCCAACAGCAAATTAGTATACAAGTCGCCACCGAATTGCAGCCTGCCCCAAATTAATCCTAACCGGGAGTGTTTGTCTCTAGCATCTTGACTAGTGCATTTTCCTGCATACATCCTACATTAGATGGAAAAGAAAAGTTGAACTAAGGATAAACGTTGAGTGAATTGCAGAAAGTGGACACATACTCTGTGTGGTCCTGACCCTGAGTCGAGTACTTCCCAGCGTTTGGATCTACCAATGTCAAAATCTAATTATCACGATTGGTTCAAGAGCCACACGATAGTTTGAATTTCTCAGCTAAATAAGTATGCTAAGCCTACATTTGGAAATTTTGGGTCAGACAATTAAATTGGGAGGCACAACTTGTCCCAAACGGGAGCCAGTGCAATGACGTCAGAAGTCGGCACATAAGAACACATTTTCTCCCACGCAGTTACCATTCATGCAGCTGTATGCCGTATTGATTTATAATTATAATTCCTCTTTGCCAGCGAGTGGTTTCTAAGCGCGAGATCGGGATTCGAACCTGTGTTTAATGTGATAATGGGGGTAATTCATAGAATTTAGCGCACAAGTGGCGCACGCGGCTGGCGCACAGTGTGCGCGTGCGAATCCCTGCGGCAGCCGCGTGCGCTAATATCCATTTCCGCGCACAGCGTATTCATGGATTCCAGCTACCAAAACCAGCCGTGGCGCACAGTGGCGCAGCGACCCTGCAGCAGCGCCAGTTACGCCCCCAAGAACGCCTCTCGGGCAGGGAAAAGCCATCAAAATCCCCAATCCAGCGCAAAGGGCTGCGCCAACCCTGTACCAGCACGGCAAGCGGGCTACGTGTATCACTGGGGTGCGCGGGAAGTACCTCACGTCATTTCAGCTGGGTACGTGTATTTCAGGGGTGCGCTGGAAGTTCCACACGCGATTCCATCAGGGTACGTGTACATCAGGGGTGCGCGGGAAGTTTCACACGTGAATTCAGCAGGGTACGTGTATATCAGGGGTGCGCGGGAAGTTCTACATGCGAATGTCCTGGGTACGTGTATTTCGGGGTGCGTGGGAATTTTCACACACGATATCAGCAGGGTACGTGTATTCCAGGGGTGTGCTGGAAGTTCCACACGCGAATGTCCTGGCTACGTGTGTCTTGGGGTGTGCGGGAAGTTTCACACGCGATATCAGCAGGGTACGTGTATATCAGGGGTGTGCGGGAAGTTCCACACGCGAATGTCCTGGGTACGTGTATTTCGGGGTGCGCGGGAAGTTTCACACGTGATATCAGCAGGGTACGTGTATATCAGGGGTGCGCGGGAAGTTCCACACGCGAATGTCCTGGGTACGTGTATTTCGGGGTGCGCGGGAAGTTTCACACGCGATATCAGCAGGGTACGTGTATTCCAGGGGTGCGCTGGAAGTTCCACACGCGAATGTCCTGGCTACGTGTATCTTGGGGTGCGCGGGAAGTTTCACACGCGATATCAGCAGGGTACATGTATTACTGGGGTGCGCTGGAAGTTCCACACGCGAATGTCCTGGCTACGTGTATCTTGGGGTGCGCGGGAAGTTTCACACGCGATATCAGCAGGGTACGTGTATTCCAGGGGTGCGCTGGAAGTTCCACACGCGAATGTCCTGGGTACGTGTATCTTGGGGTGCGCGGGAAGTTTCACACGCGACATCAGCAGGGTACGTGTATTTCAGGGGTGCACTGGAAGTTCCACACGCGAATGTCCTGGCTACGTGTATCTTGGGGTGCGCGGAAGGTTTCACTCGCGATATCATCAGGGTACGTGTATTTCAGGGGTGCGCTGGAAGTTCCACACGCGAATGTCCTGGGTACGTGTATCTTGGGGTGCGCGGGAAGTTTCACACGCGACATCAGCAGGGTACGTGTATTTCAGGGGTGCGCTGGAAGTTCCACACGCGAATGTCCTGGGTACATGTATCTTCGGGTGCGCGGGAAGTTTCACACGCGACATAAGCAGGGTATGTGTATTTCAGGGGTTCCGTGGAGTACTACACGTGAATTGGCCGTGTGGGTCCTCCCAGGTGTTCGCTCCACAACCTCCACGGCCCCTGCAGGCAGCCCACACCACGGGGGACTAGCCGGCACCCCCACTCGTCCCCCTGCACCCCCACCCCCCAGCACTGTGTGGCACCTGCCAGCAGGTCCCCATTCATGTCCAACTCATGTTCCCCTGCACCCCCACCCCCCAGCACTGTGGGGCACCTGCCAGCAGGCCCCCACTCATGTTCAACTCATGTCTCCCATCACCCCCACCCCCCAGCACTGTGGTGCACCCTCCACCAGGCCCCAACTCATGTTCCCCTGCACCCCCAGCACTGTGGTGCACCCTCCACCAGACCCCAACTCATGTTCTCCTGCACCCCCACCCCCCAGCACTGTGGGGCACCCTCAACCAGGCCCCAACTCATGTTCCCCTGCACCCCCACCCCCCAGCACTGTGGGGCACCCTCCACCAGGCCCCAACTCATGTTCCCCTGCACCCCCACCCCCCAGCACTGTGGGGCACCCTCCACCAGGCCCCAACTCATGTTCCCCTGCACCCCCACCCCCCAGCACTGTGGGGCACCTGCCAGCAGGACCCCACTCATGTCCAACTCATGTCTCCCATCACCCCCACCCCCCAGCACTGTGGTGCACCCTCCACCAGTCCCGAACTCATGTTCCCCTGCACCCTCACCCCCCAGCACTGTGGTGCACCCTCCACCAGGCCCCAACTCATGTTCCCCAGCCAACATGTCATCACAATCTAGATCCCTGGTCCCTATGGTCAGCCTCCAAATGCAAAAAACCCACCCGAGTATTGCATCCACCCACTTAGAAATGGCAATAACATAATAGAACACCAATTGCAAGTTTGGAAACGAACACATGTCCCTCACATACACCCAATGGGTGTCAGTGAATCTCAAAACCCATATCATGATATGCATGAAACCAATGAGATGATACTACACATTGAAGTTTGATCAAAAAATATGTATTAAAGGAAACATAAATTGAATCAAAAATAAACAAACAGAAATGGGAATGTAAACAAATAAAAAGAAGCATGTCCGTGAAAAAATGCAAAACCAAAAATCATAATCCAAAGGAATGGTGTCCAAAGTCACAGTCCACAAAAGAAAATCCAATGGAAAATTATAATTGAAAGCCAATGCTCCATGGGTAAATTGTAAAATAAAAAGAAAATCCAACAGTGAACTATGTACAGATGAACAAGCCAGGGTCCATGATCCCAACAAAAGAAATGAAACCTATCTAACAACACTACCTAATAAAAAAAAACTATATACAAAAATGTGGCCCATTGTCCAAAAGGTCCAAAAAAAATGCAAAAACAAAGGAAACCTAACACTAACTACAGAACTATGTACAAGGGCAGCAGGCTAGTCCGACGGCTCACTTTTGGATGTTCCGGGCCAGGGCATCATTGAACTCCTGCTCAATGTCCCGGAGGCGGTCCTCCTCCATGGCCCTGAGGGTCCGCAGGGCCGTCGACGTGTCCATCTCCAATCCCCTGCGGATTGCCTCGAGGCACTCGGCCCGCCTCAGGGCCCTCCGCATGGAGTTCTCCGCCCTGACCATCGTGAGCCGTGCCTCTTCCGCCCGCTGCAGCTCCGCATCTATGGCGTGGCCCAACCGCTGCCACACGGAAGACACTTTCTGTCCTGGGTCCTCCTGCCCTCCGGCCGATGCCTGCCCCTCCGATGTCGAAGGCCCCGAGCCTTCATGGCTCCCACCACGTTGCTGCTGCTGCTGTGCCTCTGCCCGTGCACTGCCTCCTGCTGCCTGCACATCCTCCGCTGGCTGGGGTGCAGTCGTTGATGTGGCCACCCCTGCTGGACGTCCGACTCCCGACTGTGGCAGGGATGCCTCCTCCACCAGCCTGGCCGCACCGTCAGAGGCAGCTCCACAGGGCACCCAGGTGACTGATGGGTGGGAAGATGGCACGGGGGACGACTGGCGCATAGGGTGTTCAGTTGAGGAGGGGGTCGCAGCAAGCCCCATCAAACGGAGGAATCCGGCCTGGGTGACCTGTCCCAGTAGGCCGACCCGGTCAACGAGCCATTCGAGATGAGGTGCAGTCTCCTCATGAAAAGACTGCAGGTCACCTCGGATGGCCCGTTGACGCAACGCCACACCAGTCAGGACAGGCTCAACCCGGACCCGGATAGCCACGTCCGCAGGCAGAGGAAGGCTAGTTGTCGTGAGCTCATCCCCTGCCTGAAAACGGGTCTGGACGTAGGCATCCCTGCTGGTGCAAGATGATTCAGGGACAGGACCAGGGACAGGATTGCACACAGGCACCTCCGCGGCGGCCTGTGCTGCCTCCTGTCCCTGTTCCTGCACTGCACTACTAGCACCAGTGGAATCCCCACCTCCAGACCCCGTCTCTGTTGCTTGCACGGCCTCCTCCTCCACCAAACCCCCCACCAACCTGGATGACTCTGTGCCATCTTCCCCCGTTGGGCCCTGTGGGGTCCCAGCTGCACCTTCTGCTGCCGAGGAGTCCAACTCCAACCTCCGCCTCTTGGACCTCCCCCCGGCAGCTGCGGCCTGGGACGCGGCACCGGACTCCTCACTCCCCGACGAGATCACAACCTGGGAGGGGAGCCGGGCCTTGCGTCTCCGGCTGGCGGTGGGATCCCCGCCGCTGTGCTCCACAGCACCTTCTCCGCCCTCTTCATCAGTTGACGCTGCAGACAGAGAGAAATAAAACACAGGCATCAGGGCACTGTACAATGGACACATACACACATGACAGTTGTACATGAGTGGCATTGGCAAACCTCAGACATGCCATCACAATCCCCAACACACATGTCATTTCAACTTGCACACATGAGCCATACCACAGCCATATCGCAACTGCCAGCACCATCCATACACATACAACAGCATGAGCAGGCAAAGCTGAGCCAGACATCACATGCAACACAGGAAGTGCACTACACATGTACACACACCACCACACTTGCATGCATGTGTACACCTCTGCCAAGTGTCGCAGTGTTCAAATGGGCACCCATGTCACATCTGCCAATCAGGCTTCCACATCCCGCTGTCACATGCATCCATGTTGCATCACTGTTGCACCCTTGTCAAATACACACAAATGCACATGTACACAGTGCTGATACATGCAGCTGAAAACAACATACATGCGTGACACCACGAACATGTCTACTTACATACACATTCATCCAAACATGTGTGCCCACACAACTGCATTTGGCATGCAAGCCTACACACACAAGCACCATCCATGTCTCACACATTACAGCCCTCGCATGTGTTAGCCTCACGGCCCTGTACACCCCCACCCATACTCGACCCCATACAAACAGATGTGCAACCTGCACACTACTGAAACATCACCACACGCACAGCTCACAATCAGGATGCATGTACACTTACCGCTCGACTCCAGACGGGTCTGCCTCTCAAGGACCTGAACGTGGAGCGCTGGGGATATGCGTTCCAGGACCCTCATCTGATCTTCCGACAAGTGGCCCCGGCGCCCCTTAGCATCCGCTGCCTTCAAGAGGCGCCGGGCCTTGTTCAGGGTCCTGGACCTGAAGTCCTCCCAGCGCTTCTTGACATGTTGGAAGTCGCGGACTGCCACCCCCTCCGCGTTGATGGCAGTCACGATGTCCGTCCAGATCCGAGTCCGTCCTTCCTTGTCGGCAAGGGAACTTCCGAAGAGGGCATCATACTGCCCCAGGACTTGCTCCACCAGAACACCAACTTCCCGGGCACTGAAGCTGGTGGCCCTCTGCCTCTCTGGCCGGGGGTTGTCAGTGGTGCCAGATGTTGCAGTGCCCGACATGACAACCCCAGAGGCAGGAGTGGGTGGGCAACTGGGTCCTGGGGCTGGGCTGTGGAGCGATGGAATCCCAGTCGGGAGTCTTCGGTTCCAGGAGGGGTGGTCACAGCAACAGCACCCCTGGCTGATGTGCAGGCAGCAAATGGCAGGGCACGTGGGCAGCAGGCAGTCAGGCAGCAGCAGATGGCAGGTGGGAGCGTGCTCGGGGGGGCAGTAATTCGGCCTTCTGGGCAGGAGCGTGGTCTTCCGTGTGCTTACGCGTGGCCAGCTTGATACGGAGTGATTTGGCACGTGAAAATTCTGCACGTCAGCGTGTAATTCGAGGAAAGGCCCTTAGCGCGTAATCGCGTCTGCACGCATACGCAATTTCATTGGACAGAAGGCCCCTCAAGCGCAAGCGCCCCTGTGACGTGACGCGCGCAGGCCTGCACGGGCATTTCAGCGCGCGTGAAAAACTGCACGTCCGCGTGTAATCTGAGGAAAGGGCCCATGCGCGTAAGTGACGTGATGCGCGCGGGCGTTTCCCTCAGCACGGGTTAAAGGTGAGCGGGCCCAGCAGTTCGCTGTACGTGCCTTTCGTGGAGATCGACGTGTGTTGCTGCCTCCTGTTGTTTCGCGCGCCATCACAACTTCACAGCTATCAAGGACGTATCTCTTCTTTTGGCGAGGGTATTGGCTACACGTGTTTTTCTGCATCGCGCTAGTCAGACGGTGAGTCGCACACGCTCTTTTTCCCACTGCGGGTGCCCCTGTGAATCGCACCCATTTTCGATGTCATAATAGCCTGCGTGTCCCACGCGTACGCGTTATTCGTGTTACTGGGTGCCACCGCGTACTGCGGGAGGTTGAATCCACGCACGTAGGCTGCAGGGTTGCGTGCACGGTTTTACTGCAGTTTTGGGGTGCCTGAGCGTTGCGTGACCCGTCACTACATCAACGGGGTCACATACAGCCTTGCAGGTGCAGGGGGGCTGTTAACATCTTGCTTCCCACCCCATTCACCCCAATTGCCCAGGTCAATTGTGGTGTACACCTCCCATTGGCACCACTCCATCTGTGCCGGCACTACTACATCTGTGCCATGGTTGGGAGGCCACCAAAGGTGAGGGGTGCCTCAGCTGGGCGTCCTCCTCGTGGCGGGCGTGGTCGGGGACGTGGCCGTGGTGACCAGGGAGTAGGGGGACTCCAGGGTGTCCAGGGCAGCCACAGAGGGGGAAGAGGCAGGGGTGCGCCACTTGAGCACAATGTTGTGCCATGTGTCGGTGCAGTCATGCCACCACCCCCTGTGGTTCCGGGGGATGCAGCTTCTGCATCTGGAACTGGCGCCCGTGTGACCCGGCAGTCTGTTCCATCGACTGCCACGGGCCCAAGGATAGTGGTAGCTGCAGGTGCAGCTGTGGACACCGCCACCCAGGCTCAGGGTCTGCCAGCGCAGGCTGCGTTGGCACTTGAGGAGCCCTTGGTAGATCTCCAACAGGCCAGGAGGGAAACCATAGGGGCAGGCCAGGCTGCTCAGACCAAGACACGTGTCCCTGGGGCAGTCATGTCATCTGCTGCCCCGAACAGCCGGGTGTTGGCAAGTGCAGGGGCAGATGCACCCAACAACACCCCGGTTGTGAGTCTGCCAACCAGGACTGTTGCGGTCAATGACCCTGCCACAGCTGATGTTGCTGCGCAGGGTCCATTAGAGGGCACCCAGCTGCCACTGACACAAGTCAGGCCTTTGGTCATCCCTCCACCTGCCACTCCCTTGGCTCAATCCACCGAACCCACTGGCCATACTGGTCAGGGCGGCATTAGCCAGCCAGGGTCTGCGCCACAGTCCAAGAGGAGGAAGGTTGCACCTGCAGCACAGGCTGGGACCCCACACACAGCCACAACCTCCTGCACGTCGAGGAAGAAGCCTTTCTGCAAGCAGGAACTGGACTTCCTCGTGGACTATGTGCGGGGCCACAGCCGTGACATGCTAGTGGGTGCCAATAGTCAGACTACGGCTGCCCAACGTGACACCCACTGGAAGCATGTTGCGGAACATGTCAGTTCATTCGGCCATGAGGTGCGCACGGCGCAAGAGTGCAAAAAGTGTTGGAATGACATCAAACGCAGCACTAAGGCTAAGCGTGCCTCTAATTACAACTTGACTCTGGTGACTGGCGGTGGGCCTGCACCAGAGGAGGAAGTGCTCACTCCGCATGAGGCACTCGTTGCAGAGTTCATACCACCTGAATTGGTCGAAGGAGTGGGAGAGATGCTGGACTTTGATGCCCAGTCCAGTGAGTGTTGATGCGTGTTTGTTGAGGACGTGTGTGTTTCACTTGTGGGATGTGTTGTGCATGATTGCCACTACATGTGACGTGTACATGGTTCTGATGTGTAAGTAATGCAATGCTTCCGTGATGCATGTCTCCTCTGCCTGCATGCGGGGACTCCATGTAGGCATGCTCCCTTGCACCTCCTCCGCCACTCTACACCCCAGTTCCACCTTTGCACTGGTCTGCTTCAATCTTGCCAATGTGTACTTTCTTGTTCATGCATCCTGTGTAGATGCTAACTTCCAGCGTAGAATCTGCCAGACATATGCCGTGTGGTACAGCCTTAGTACTTGATGCAGGGTATCTCACTTGTACTGTGCATAGGTCAGATGTCCCGCAGGGACATGAGTGCCCATTCATGCTCCATGTGCATTGCACGCATGCCCCTATGTGTCCTTGACTGGATGATCACTGTAATACAAGTCCTTGGTTACATACATTGCCTGCCATCTCATCAGCCTTCCCATGTCAACTGTGTCTCAGTCCTGCGTTGCACACATGTTTAGGGTCTGACAATCTGTGTGGCTCACAGGCCTCAGCCTGTTCAATGGCCAATGACTCTGTCCAACTGTTGTTGTGTCTTCTTCACACATGGGCGGCATCCAGAGTTTTCATCATGTGTCCTGTTTACTGTCCCAGCATCATTTGCAGTGTTGTCACTTGAATCACATTAAGCTGTTGATGCCAGTCAACACTGCCTGTCAATACACAGGTGTATGGTCAGCCTTTTGATACCATGCTAGGCATCCCTGCTTTGGTACTGGGGTGGAGGGGTGCTTGGCTTCTAGATATGGTACACATTGAATGCAAAATGCACGTGATGTCTGAATTTGACATTGCACTGCCTTCACATTTCCTGGCACACACCATGGAGTCCTTGTACATGTAGGTAGTGAGTGGCGTACACATTTTCTGCACTGCATAGACCCACTTCCATGGAAACTGCCACCTTTCAACAGGTCTGATCACAGAAGCAATTCAAAGTTGACCCAGCATGCATGCCAGGTTATATGTTGTGTGTCACATGTCTGCCTGATGCGTTTGCTGTCGGTGTGTGTGCGTGTTGTGTGCTTCTGACATGTGTAGTGACCTTTTTTCTCTCTATTTTTCAGGTGATGACGCAATGGAGGCGGAGGATGGTGTTGTCATGCCAGGCACAGGGTTGTAACCACTACATCAACCCGGCACTAGTGGGGGTCGTGGGGTGGTAGGCCACGAAAACCCCCAAGTGCTACAGTCCATCTTGTCTCTGGCTGCCTATGAGTCCAGCCTTGATGACGACTCTGATGTCCATGTTGAGTTGGATGAGCATCAAGTCCATGTGTCAGGGGTGAGTGATTCTGATGTGGACACTCCTCTGTCTGCGACACCTGCACTGAGGGATCAGACAGTCTTGGTTCCTCCCCCCGTGGTGGATCGGGACGCAGGGTCACCCTCCACACCAGTCACTGATGTGCCTGGGACATCACGTCGACGGGGGCATGTAGTCGTGCAGCCGCGGGCGGTGCCAACACAGCGAGGACACCCGGTCCTTGGGTCCCACAGGGATCAAGCCCAGCAACGCGGTCGCCGCGCGCAACTGCAGTATACTGAGTGGGAGCAAGACATGACTGCCAATTCAGAACGGCAGGGGGCAGCAATGGAGAACATCGCTGAGAGCATGGAGCGTGTGGCCCGATCTGTGCTCCCCCCTGCTAGGCAGGTGCTTCTCCAACAGCAGGCGGCACGGTCCACGGCCCGCTCGCTCAGGCTGGGTATGGTGGCCTCCGACAGGGCATGCCAGGCTGAAATGTCGTCTCTGCGTCAAGCAATTGCTGCTCACGCAGAGGCGCACATGGATGCCCTGAGGGAGGAGTATGCTTCCCTCAAATCCACTCTGGGTGTCCTTATGATGTCCCAGAGGCAGCGGGCAGAGGAGAGGTTTGCACAGCTTGAGCGTACCATCTCAGCTGAGGTACAGGCTTGCCGGGAGGTGCAGCGGTTGTCCAGCCAGGCCTTGCAGGAGGAACTAGGTGTTACACGTGCTACCTTGCAAGAGGAAGCGCGTGTATCACGTGAGGTTCTGCATGCAGACCTACATCACATCGCCACACAGAACCAGGCTCACCCGTCCGGCAGACTTGCTGCCGACGAGGGGCAAGCTGCGGCTAGGCGTGTCCAGGCTACTGTGCCACATCCTCCTTTCCAGGATGAGCCAGACTCGGACGACCATCTATCTCCCACATAGGTCGGGCTGTGCAGGCGTTGAGCCCATGGAGGGTTTTTTTTTGGCTCAGCATCATCGCATGTGGATGTTGAGCAGCACCCTGTACCTCCCCCCTCCTGGGTGCCTCCCCTCCCCTCCGGGTCGTATGTGGCCATTTTTGATTTTTCTTTTAGTTTAGTTAGTTAAATTTCTGTTTGATAGTTAGTTTAATTAGGTAATGTAGGTTTTCCATAGTTAGTGTAATTAGTTAATATAGTTTAAAATTGCTTGTCTATTGTGCTTTCATGTGACGGTGCGGTGCTTTGTGGCTTTTGAAGGCATCCACTGTCTGTTCCAGCTGGGCCCTTCAGGCTTGTCTTGTTTGCTGCTTGGGGTCCTTGACTCACATATGCCACACCTGCCTCCCTTATCCATGGGCTCGCAAGGATGGTTCGGTGTCACAACCTTTTACACAAGGGCTTTGAACTGTCATATCTGTGGCATGTCTGGTGCTGTGTGACTTGTGTTTACACCCCTAGTGGGGATGATTTTGGTGTTATTGTCCACTGTTCAGCTTTTGCTAGATGGGGTGTTTCATGATTAATGTGTACATTCATTGCTATGCATTGTGTAGTATGTTTCTTATCTTTACCGTAGACGTGCTTGTTGCAATTCATGCTGTAGATAGTGTTCCACACTTTGGATGTGAAAGACGGACTGATGGTGTGATTTATGATGTGACTCTCTGACATGGTCAAGTAATGAGATGCCTGAAGAGACACACACAGATGACTTTGAAGCATTAATCATGTGTTTCATGCCCTTTCTGCAGGGGGATGAGCCTCCACAGCACCTTTGCCAGCAGACATGGCCCATTGGACGACGGAATTCTGGACACGTTTGTTGGTGCCCACATGCACATGTGTACACAAGCAGAGGCACAGGGATTGCAGACCTACATCCTAGAACTGCTGACGTGTTCCAAGGAACTCCAGGCAAGGTGAGCAGCACAGGGGGGCCACAACACAGCAAAGCTTACACCAGGCGAGTTGCACATGCAGGCTTAGTCACAGCACTGAGGGTGAGCTTGGACGAATATTGGTGTTGAAGCACACAATGCAGCTCAGATGTGTTGGTGGACTGATGGCTGTTGATTGTACGGTTGTCTGGGACACCTGCAGGGGCAGTGGCACATACCCTCCGGTACACCAAGGTCCATCGAGGCACTTGTATCAACCATGTAGCCTTCCGAGACATGGAAAGGGGCAGCTCACAGGGACATACAGCAAGGGACATACTCGGGTGCAGTGCATTTTATTTCCATGTACATTATGATAAATGCACTGCCAACTTAGTTTCGGTCATGGTGGTACACAACTTGCTCTGAAATCATGGCTTGCTATATGGGTATGTCTGCTTACCCAGGGAACATTGCATGTTGTGTGAATTGTGACACATTGGTGTTCCATTTGCCACGCACCCACCGGCGGCTGACTTACTGCATTGACTGTGTATGACCCATCACAGGGGTAATGTTTTATATGGGTACGAAGCATCTACACCAGATTGTCTGTTTGTAGAGTAGTTTGTTGCTATGGGGCATGTTTGGTGGTGTGTTTTTGTGTAATTGGCACGTACAGGTTGTTGACTGTGGCTCTCTTTGCAGCATTGCAGTGCTCCTGTAACCGGACCTGAGAGTGCGCAGGCAGGAGGCCAGCACTCAAAACCAGAGCTAAGTGTCTTGTTGTTTTTCTTTCAAACTGCTCTGCATAGGCTTGCTGGGGGGTGCACTAATGCATGGATGAATGTGTAATTCAATTTGGTATGTTTTTTTCCCCCTAATCACCCGGAATCCTATGCAATTTTGAACCCTGTACCCTCTACCCGGTGTTCCTGCTTCCCGTACCTATCCAAGCAACGTTCCCTAACCCTCTTTCCCCGCTGGGGTTGCGGATGCCTGTGTAAGCCCCAAACTTGCAGGCGCCAAAACCCTAGAGGGGGTGGTTGGTTCGTGCCACTCCTAAGCCTGGACTACAGAAGGCCATGACAATGATGTCCAAGTTTGTTTGGATTGTGTATGTGTTAATGCAGGTAGTACATTTTCGTGCATTCCCTACTTTCATGTGTCATTCCTCCTCCCCTCTCCTGCCACTCATTCCAGTTATCCAGTGTGCCAACACCTGTCCCGACTGCATATCCCTGACCCTCCTTCCCCACCAGGGTCTCAGGGGCCTGTGTGAGTTTGACCTTGCAGGCACCCGGGACACGGTGGGGGTGGTTGTTTCGTGACACTCCCGCGCCTGTACACGGGACCTGTGACAGTACACAACCGTTCATGGTGCATCATTCTATGTTATGTACCACACATGGTTCACAACCTGTTGTGACATTGTTTTACTGTGCTACCTTGGTTGTTGCATCATTGTGGTAGTATTTGGCCTTTGTGAGGTACTGCTACGTCAAGTCATCTACTGGAGGGTGTTCTGGTTCGTTTTTATACCTTGGATTTTGTGATTTTGGAAATGAGTGTGGATTCTGAGGGTGCAGGAACCTTTTTACACACAAGGTGGGAGATGGTGACGAAGGGGAAAGGTGATCCTGTGGCCAGGTGGAATTGAGGGTTGAAGGCTCCATGACCCAGGTGCAGTTGTTCAGTGGGTCATGGTCATTTGTGAGGGAGGGGGGGGTTGTTGTTGATAGTTGCCTTGCCCTGCAGTGTGATGGGAACCCTGACATTGTAATGGTGGTATCCTATGTACATGTTGTGTTCTGCTGATCAATGCCCGTTCATGTGTTGTGTTTACCTTTCAGGTGCGAGGGGATAGTTGTGGTTTGACATGCTGGGGTGTACACATGGTGAATGTTCACATGTGATATGTAGAGAACACTGATGGTCACTTGATTGCACATGCATATGTTGAGTGCATGTCCTTGCTGACCCACACACTTGCATTCTGATGCACTACATGTACTACCACCCTTGCATATCCACGTGTACACTGTTTGCCTTCTGGTGCCCACTGTGTCCCTGCAGCACATGTTCTGTGACCAATTATGGATCCTGTACATGCCTAATTTGCTTTTTGATGTGGTCTGTCGCATAGATGTGATGCTCAGGGTGTGCATCACACACAATGGCTGTTCACTGTGCTGTGCGCTGAGCAGTGTGTTGCAGGAGTAGGACACAGCACACAGAAGCTGCAGTGTTGATTTTGCAATGCACAATGTGCATGTAGACAGGCATGCATTGTTATGTTACGTCTACAACTCTTGTAATGCATTTGGAAATTACTTATTTTGGGTGGGAGGTTGTTGGTCAGTCATTTCATCTGATTCCAGGTCAGGCATCATTGTCTGATGCCACTGTACATTTTGGACATGGCAATGTGTGCCTTATTGTTACTGTGTTGGTGTATGGGTATTGCTTGCCATGTCATGTTGTGGTTTGGGAGGGTTTGAGTGACATAACAGTGATGGCCATGGCCTGTTTTGCAGGTGTGTGTGATTCACACCTTGCATGTCAGGGTCATCCGCTTCTCAAAGCAACTAGCTGGGGGTAGATCTCTCTCCGCTGCAGAGCCCTCCCTCTGGAACAGCCTTCCTGCCTCACTGGAACTTGAGGAGAACCATCTCCGGTTCGGGAAGCACCTCAAGAACTTCCTCTTTGCTTCTGCTTTCTCTCTGCCTCTCCCTTGCTAAATTATTCACTGGAACTGCACTGGTTCTGCAACTGGGCCACTCTCACCGACCTCGGTCCCTGGCCCAGCCACTCTCCACTTGCACTGCCTCCCTGGCATCCCCTGCACTGCGGTACTGTCTCTCTATCACTACAGCCCCCCCTTCCCAGCACTTGTCTGCACTTACCTTTGCAGTTGCCACCAGCTGGCCTATGTATTTGTTTTTTGGGCTACTTACTCTGTACTGCACTCCCCCCTCCCCTTGCACGTTTCCCTTCCCCCTACCCCTGCACTTGCACAATCTAAATGACACCTGGCCTAGTAGTACCATTGTCTGTCTTCCCTTGTTCCCCCCTCCCTGCCTCATCGCACCTTGAAATACTTGTGTATAGGCCATATCATGTCATGTCATATGTGTGCCTTTTGGTCACACAGGATAGCTTGTGTTTAAGTAGCTAAGGATGCAGACAATGTGGCACTTCCATGGCAACTATCTCAGGGTTGTAGGATTGTGACAGTTGACTGTCTCTTTGTCATCATCGATTGTCACCTGGTATGTGCCAGGCCTGTGTGCACTCCGCAGGGGTGGGAGTTTAGGTGAAAAATGTGGCCACAAGCTGGGTCCGGGCTTCCTCGCCACGTGCCCTATCCCCTCCCATGGGCAGCGCCTGTGCCTGTGGTTGGGGATGTGGGGGCACCACCATGTCTACCGGGACGCCCTGCCGTGTTGCAACATTGTGCAGGACACATGCTGCCACAATGATCCTGCACACTACTGGTGGTGCATAGAGTAGCTGGCCGCCAGAGCGGTCAAGGGAGCAGAAACGTGACTTGAGCACTCCGAATGTGCGCTCCACTATGGCCCTGGTTGCAATATGGGCGGCGTTGTATCTTACCTGGGGTGGTGGGTGGGGTTCCGGATTGGCGTCATCATGTGGTTGCTCAGAGGGTAGGCACTGTCCCCTGGGGAGGTGTAAATGGTTGTGATTATTGGGGTTTGTTTATTTGTGTGTGTGTGTGTGACATGCATGCATGTGCAAGGGCATTTGTACTCACCTAGGAGCCATGTGTCGCCATGCTGCCCAGCTTCCAGGGCCCGGCTCCGGGCGGACATTCTGTATATGAAACTGTCATGGGTGGAGCCAGGGTAGTTTGCATAGACAGAGGTGATGATTCCCTTTGCATCGCATACCACCTGTACATTGATGGAATGCCAGTGCTTGTGGTTTCGGTAGATGTGCTCAGTGGCCCTAGGTGGACGTAGGGCCACATGGGTGCAATCTATGGCACCGAGCACTTTGGGGAAGTGTGCCACCCTGAAAAAATCCAGGACAACGGCCTGCCTTTCTGTGGGTGTTCTGGGCATGCATATGTGCCTGCGGACTGAGGGGCGCGCTGTCATGATTGCCAGTACCTGGTGTAGGCAGCGTGACTGCGTGGCCTGTGAGACCCCCCCCACTATGGCAGTAGTCCGCTGAAATGACCCAGTGGCCAAAAAATACAGGACATTGAGCAGCTTCTCCAAGGGGCTCAATGCTTGGGAGCAAAGGGTGGGGGATGTAAGGTCATCTTCCCACTCCCTGACCAGGTCTAGGATGATGTGGGGTGGAAACCTATACCTGCCATAGACCTGGTCGTCAGGCATCCCAAAAAGGCTTTTCCGTGGTGCGAAAATGCGTGCCCTGGCTATTCTCCTCCACGTGCGGTGTCCCACGATCAGTGCTGCGACAAATGGGGCATTCATCGTAGCTGTATATACGTGTTTGTTGTTTGCGCGCACTTTTATACTGTGCGCGGGGACGCTTCCGCCTGCCTTCGTGTGGCGGACGCGTTGACGCCTGTGTGCGTCTTTTGCCGTGCGCGGGTTTCCCGTATTCGAATCCATGAATACGGGTTGTTCGCGTGCGTGTGGGCGTTCCGTGTAGTTCCCTGCAGTACTTCCCCAGTTATGCCTTCTTTTTCACGCGTTATTCCCCATTCCGCGTGTTACGCCCACTGTTTCGCCCACTTTGGTTGTGTGCGCCGCGCTATGTGTGCTTTTGCTGTGCGCGTAGCGCACGCCGTGTATGCCTGCGTGCGCCATGGCTGGATTGGGCGCACGGACAGCGGGAAACACGCGCAGCGTCTTCCTTGAATCGCACATGTGCGTGTGCGCTGCGTTTCTCGCGCTTGCGCTACCTTGCGCCTGCTTGCGCTGGGATTTTCGGCGCACGTTTGCTTCATGAATCGACCCCTTAATGCGATGTCATCTAATGAAATGGAAATTGGTCTTATATCGCGCACCTCTGCCGTTGTTGTGCAGTTGTTGAGCTTGGTTCTGCAAGAGAAGACGTGGCAGTGTTGTGTGGGGGGCGGGGACAATTTGGGGTATGTATTTATCCAGAGAAGATCTGTTGAGATGGATGTGCTCGGACACCAGAAGAGCTTCTGGCCATAAGCAGGAACAGGGGCTGTAATGGAAGGAAGGTGTGGTGGAGTATGCCCTGAGTATTGTTTTTAAACGTCAAAGGGTGACTTTCGATATTCCTTAGCGCCACAATTCATCGAACACAGGCACCACCTTTCGCCTGTTACTCTTCTTCGGTGTTGGAAGCATTTTCAAATGTATAATACACATTTCTTGACGGACGATGGGAGCGGGAATCCACAGTGTAAACGTAGCTGGAGATGCTAGCTAAGGTTTTATGCAACCACAACAGAGAAACCAAATTGCCTTGCAAACGCGGTACTGAACAACCCAAGTTCATTGGTCAAAAGAGTCTTCCAACAAAGTAAACGTCTGATGGGGTGAAAGATGGCGGCGCATTTCAGGACTTTGTTTCTTACTCCGATACCTTCCCACTAAAAGCTCAAGTTTACGCGTCCCTCTGGCTGAAAAGCACAACATTCACGCTTTTAACTAAAAGCGATCCCTGCAGAAAAGCCAGCTCCTGTTTTGTGCAATGGTTGACTTGATAATGCAGAATTCAAGTGGAATGTTCTTCTCATAAAACGCATCCCAAGGTCTCTCTTCGAATTCCTTATAGTCCAATACAAATCCCAGCTGCAAAAGCAAACAGCCCTATTAAAGAAAAGTAACACCTTCTATTAAATTAGCACCTTCGCTGGCTGCTTCTCAAACAGGGGAAAGGGCGCAACTGAAGTGTTTGTTGGCTTCACCTTCACATGTGGAATATGCCATGCGAAAGTCCAAAGTTCATAGGAACTCCCCGTTGCATCATGCCACCTCAAACGCAACATTCTCTCCCGATGCTAGGGACAAAGCTTATGGCACCACAAAATGGCGGCACAATCTGGGGAATAGAAAAACACAACCATAAAGGACAAAAAAACGCTTGCTGCAAAAAACTCTAGGCCCCTCTTAAGGCTCCTCATACAAGTAATCACGCGTAAATTACAGTAGTTGCAATCGTTAGCTCTGTTCTGTTTAATAATTTGTTGTCATTACATGTAGTGCTGTATATATTTTCATTAAAAAAACAGTAAGCCTCATTGTACACATGCCGACAATAAAGATGTAACCGAAGATGGTGCTTGCTAGGGCTGGGTGAATTTGTATTCTGAAATGGAAACAGGTTAGTGGGGTGGCAAAACATACTCTGTCGTAAACAGAAACTAGAAACCACATTGACCAGACACTCTCCGCTGTCGAATATGGCCTTAATCCCCAGTGACCAATATAAGGTCATTCCCATTCTTTTCAGTTTTATCTCATACAGTTGTGTTTATCAATGATATGACAGGATGGCATTTGTTGAGGATTAATGTTAATGGGGCTTATACTGTGCACTGTCGCCACTTGCGTGGTCTCTCTGTTAAATATATATATTGAAAGCTAATTGGCAGCCGAAGTGGGAGAGGTTATCGTTAGTGAGTCATCTAACCACTGTGAAGAAAATAATACATGCATTTTATTGCTTCTCTAAAGCTGAAAAATGCCTGTGAGAACACTTGATAGAAGCATTGTAATATCTTTGGGTGCGTAACTTAATAGCCTTAAGACAATCCCATAGTTTTAAGGATGTGACCATGTGGCCTCTTTTGCATTTAATGGAAAGAACTAGGGATATCAAGATGTGTTTGTATGAGCAAAAGATAGTTTGTGATGGTGCATAAAAGGGTACTTATTTATTTTAAGGATTTTGTATCAGTTACCCGATTGTCACAAGAAAAGCTGTCTGTCAGGAACGCTTCCAAATAATTGCTCCTGGAACCAGTTGCTGACATCTGAGATTTTGTACATCTACTGAGTTCCTATGAATTAGGTTCCAGCAATGATTTTATTGTTCAGGAGGTTTTGCTGGAAACGGGACGGTATTACCCAAAAAGATAGAGGGCAAAAAGACAGAATTCTAAAAGACTGAATATGGGATGCCAAATTTGACTGCATATTTATATATGAGGTGGGGTAAAGTTAATAGAAAATGTGAAGGAGTAAGGGAACTGGGGGGTCTCCCCCTCATATACATATATGCGGTCAAATAGAGTGAAAGAAAAAAAATGTGGTCTTTTGGGTTTAGTTTTCTCAAACAAATCACCCAAATTCAACGGGAGTGCAGAATTTCAGGGGTTTTGTTGTGTTAAATCTGATCACCTTAACGCTCCGTTTAACTAATGTTTTTTCACTACATTTCAAGAGTTTTATTGTGCTATGGATTCTTCAGGGCCCACTAGTCAGGCCCTCCGGCAGTGCCAATGAAGGCTGTGGCCACTGTACATGTTGTACCAATAGATTTCTTTGGGGCCCACTAGCCATGGCCTTGGGCAGAAAGACCCCACACCACCCTCAACTCCTGAACTTCACACATGGTGTCCTCTTTCCCCTTGCACATCTTTACCTTGATGCTATATTGTGTGCTCTTTCCACCTCCAAATCACTTTTTGAGCACTTTTTGTTTTTCGGCTTCCTCAGCAATCGCTCGAAACGAGGCAAAAACAATTGTAGCATTTCATTGCTGAAAGGCCGTTCTGCTGCAAAGCACCATGCGAGATATATACATGTTTTTGGGAACTGGGAAACCCCTTTCTCTATCGAATATTTAAAAAAACCATTAGATGGATTTACCACCCCAAATGAGTAAAGGAAATTAAGTCAATACTTTGTGCCAAATTTGTTTCTTGTTTGGACCAAATTCATCCAGCCATTTCCGCACTATGGCTGTTCACAAATTGCACTTTTTTTCTATGTGAAAATGAATGGGAGTAGGTAGCAAACAGTGTTTTTTGTTTCCTTAATAACTTTTAAATTTTTAAATTAATCTTTCCCGAATTTCCGGTCAGTTAAAAGGTATTAGCAATAACATTTTTGGAAACGTCTAGGTACAAAGGTTTCACCTTAACTATATGGCGGTGCTTGATGCCCTATGTTATATATGTATATATATATATATATATATATATTAAAGGAAAAAACTTTAGTTGCAGGGATGGTAAGGTGAGCAATACATCGTAAAAAGAAAAGGTGAGTACTTGACGCAACAAACATCTGAAAATCAGCTAAAGCGACATTAACTCCGAGCCCCCTGTTGCGCAAGCTAAGAAGAGTATTGACGTTTCTTTTCTCAAAATGGTCTTATGTGAATGCTGAATGTATTCCTAGTACTCACACAATTAAGGCTGTATGCATTACTGATTTTATAGAGGAAAAACCTCTAATTTGAGAGAAAAAGAAACTCTACTCATGTATCTTAAATATTTAAAAATAACTATTTACACCCAAATGATATTCTATTTCACTTTCTAGAAGCATCCCTATATGACAGACTTACTGAGGATCTTATCATTACAATAAATGTACATTACATTAAAAGAAAGATTAAAAGAATAGCACTTGAAAAGGGAAGGAGTATCTACAAAGTACATTAGATAGAAGAAACACTACATGGTTACAAAAACTACACTGAGCATTTAGGTAACTATGAACATGATTTGGCATTAGCAAATTCAAAATGGATTTCCCCGCAATAGTTTGTGTACCTCCATAAGCATTTATTTAAGTACATTATTTAAATATTTAAAAAAAAATGTAATGATATAAAAAGAAATAACTATATATAAAATAAGCTATGTTTCATTTCTGTACAAACATTGTTTTATGTTAAATGATGTGAAATTTGCAGACTAGTTTATGCAACCTTAACCAAGAAACAAAGATATATAACCTACCTATATCTTCAGTTTTGCAAATAAAAGTATAAAGACATGCCAACATCATAGCATTATTTTGAGTCTAAACCTTTTTGAACGCTAATCGTATCATTATTTCAAATACTAGGTACACAATACAAACGTCCCTTTGTGTAAGTACATCAACACTTACTAGCTACACTAACGATCTTTCAAATGTAATTTCAGTACTTTGTCTAAAATCTGTGTGCGTCCTTATTATGGCCACCTACACACATGAGAAGTGAATAACGACATTTCATAATCTACACATCTTTGAATTTAAAAAAAAATAGGTTTTGTTATTTATTACTTCTATTTACACAGAAAGTTAGAAGAAATATAGTAATAATCCCTAAATTGTCATTAAAATACATCTAATGGCATTTTTGTAAACTCCTGCAAACAGAAAAATGTCCACAGTGTAAGGACAGAACACATTGCAGTAATTTTGTAAAATTGAAGTACTTTTCAAATTGTACCAATGAATGATTAAAGTAGGCTGTTTTCCTTTCTAATTGAATTACAATATTTCTTGAAAACTTAGTCTACTTATTTTGGCCACATGCACACATAAGAAGTAAGATACAATACTTATTAGTAGTCAGATCTAATTCATTTTAGAAACCCTGTACCTTTCTTTGTTTGCATCTACATCCTACTGTTTACTTGTTTCAGATGTTATGAACATCTACACTCTCTAACACTCAAATCAATGTACATGGAACCACCTACTTAACCTAGTACTTATAGGCAAAATATACAGTGTTTTACACAATAAAACATAAGTAGAAGATTGCAGAATGCTGTTTTTTTCTAATGTAAGTAATCTTGAGAATGTTATTAATAGATTTATTTCATTGTGATTTTATATTGAACCCTAGTAACTATCTTCTAGGTTACATAAAACACTTATTAACCTATTCTCCCATTTTAATCAATTATTTTGCGTGTTTATATTCACTAAGAATATAAAACACAGGTTAAAAGTTTGATTCTACCAACATTAAGTTAGCATTCTTTAAACCCTGTGTCAGTCTAGCTTGGTGTGTGACTATAAACTCATTGCAGACAAGCCAATCTACTTCTGTATGAACCCATGTTTTGAAATGTGCACAGTGAATGGATTCTCCCTCATGAAAGAAATCGTGAATGTTTTCTTACAAATACAAATGTTACTATTTACAAAATGTGTTAATTTTCCTGTCAACTATACAGTATCTTTGAAACATAATTAAGAGGTACTTATTAAAAACGAGATTTTGCAGTGTAGACTGTAGATAGCAACCACAGTCACTGCATTGCATGTCATGAAAAGCTTTTGTTACGAGATCAGAACAATGCACACTTTTCTGATAAGGGATAGGAACATAGAAAAATCTTTCTGAAATATCCCAAGAAGTATGGTCTTTGTTACATTGTGGACACTTACAGTTTGACTTGTAAGAAATTCCTGCATGTCTATCTACACTAACAGTTTCCTACAGTGGTACATTGAAGATAGTCATTCAAAATAAAAAAAACATGACCATCTTCCTGTGTGTTTTGGGAAAAATACTGACTTCCACTTGCAACAGCTACCACATTTCGGATTGACATTGACGAATGTGTGCTGTGTGGTCTATCATTGACAGATATTTTAATTTTAAGAAATTCTGCACATAGCTGCCGTCTACTGTTGAAGCTATTTCTTGAATCAGTGGTGTCATTTGAAACAACATACACAAAGCTGCATTGGAATAGCATTCAACTCCTGTTTGGTTACTAAATTTACAATGGGAGTATGGCATAATTGTATGACTTTCCAACACCGCTAGATTCTCTTGTTTTTTAGTCTTAAGAGGAATCACTTTATTTGAATATAGTTTCACTGGTTCCTTATTTTACATGTAATCGATTATATTCATCAATGCAAGACATGTCAGCTGTCACTTTTATTTCATCAATGTTTATTAAAAATATATTTCAATATTTTTCACACGTGACAGGGCTAGATATGACAATCCTTCTTTGAACACTATCACCAAAGTCAATAAGTGTTGCTTCTTAAGTCAACCGTTGTCATTTAAGACTAGTAATTGCATATGCAGATAAGGATACCTTTTCACAAAGGTACCCTTAAAAATCATGAAATGTGCAGAGGTCAGTGAAATCAAATCCATTTTATCTACATGATCAAACTTTACTTCAATATGTTCAATATTTGTACTGTGTACTGTGATGAAAAGTGTGAAATGCAACCACTCTTCCAATTCCTCCATTGTCTAGACCAATTTCTAAATTCAAGTTCTTCTTTAACATTACTCGTGCATTGATGCAGTTTTAGAAACGATTCTAGGCCTGATGTTTTAGAAATTGAATTGTCTAATTGAATTAATTGAGCCTTTGCTCTTTTATCTAACTCGAATGCAGAGGTCTTCAAACTGTGGGGTGCCCCCCCAGGAGGGAGCCAGAGCTCAGCATGAAATGTTAAAAAAAAAGTTTTTTTTTTTTTAGATTGGAGGAAATTGGCTCACATGGTCGGATTGGAGCATAAAACTGTCTCAAGAACCAATGAAAAAGTGGCCCGCAGTTGCAAATGGATATTAATTCCTTTAGTCACAGACTGTTTGAATAGTACCCAATGGAGTGTTTTTTGTTAAAATGTAAGCACATTGTAGATATTTAAAGACTATTTATTCAGCAACAATGGTCAAAACTACCAGCTGCATAGTGAAGTAACTCCTCAAATTGGCCTACATTGGCCAAAAAAGTGTCCCATTTTGACTGGCCGACACTAGCATTTTGCATTCTTTGTACAGGCATTGCCCTATTGCTCTATAGGCCAGACCGAGCCTGGCGGCTTATCCATAATGGCCGAGGAGGCGTCCACCCAGTGGCCCCCTCACCCATTATGGAGAAGCCGAGGAGCCAGCCCAGAGAAACACCGAGCACTCCCTCAGCTGCTTTTTCCAGCTGAGGCAGTGCTCCTGGGCTGGCTAAACTGGCAAAGGCAAACACTGTTTCCCTTTGACAGTTCAGTTCAGTTCCCCAGCTGCACATGCTCACTGAGCCTTGCAAGACTGGGGGTGTTTTGCTTCGCCAACCTTGCATAGCTCATTGGAAATGCTGGATGGGGCACTGCATGTCTGTATGTGTGAGGGGGAACTGCTGCGCCTCCTCGCACTTACAGATAGAGCAGCCTGGAGCAGGGTGTTTCAGAACCGACGCACAAGTCCGTGCAGAAAGTACATTTATGTTCATTTATTTTTTATTCAAATATGTGTTTGGGTGCGTGTATGCTTGTGTTATGAGCGAGGGTATGGTGATTGGTGCTCGTGTGAATGATAGAGTGATTGCTGGGTGAATGTGTGTGTGTGTTTTGGTCCATTGAGCTGATTTTGGCGAGTGGGTGGAAGAGGAGGGGAAAAGAGGGTTGTAAAACAAAGGAATTTTTAAAATGCCCTTTTTGCACAATCCCCCTACCCACCTGCCAAAATCAGCTCTCCTTCTGAGGCGCTGTGGAGCACAGGGGACAGGGATGGTATTTTTTTTTACTGGATATCGATAATAGATGTCCAGTCAAAAATACCATGCTTTCCCCTTTGGCCCCCCAGCGCCTTGCATACATACATAATCATGTTGACTGTGTTAGGCACTGTGGGGCCCAGGGGACAGGGATGGTATCTTTTTACTGGAATCTATTGTAGATGTCCAGTAAAAAATATCATGCCTGCACCCTGGGCCCCCCAGAGCCAATTGCACACTGTTGGGCTTTTTACATTTTTTTTTAAAGTATGCTCTAAAATGCATCATTTTAACCCATTATTTAAAGATAATTCACGGGGGGGAACCCCCCAAACCACCCTTGGTTGGTTCGGGTTCCCTCACTGCGCTCGGTCGCTATGGCATATCTGGTGAAAATATGCCCCTCCACTTTAAAAATTCTTCAGCCACCACTTGGCCTGGGACTGTGCTGGAAGCAGGGTGGGGGAGCCCAGGGACTGTGGTGAGAGCAGGATTGGCGGGAGCCATGGGATAGTGGTGGAGCAGGGTTTGGAGAGCTCAGGGTCTGTGATGGGGTGGGAAGAGCACATGGACTGGTCTTGGAGTGGGATGAGGCAGTCCAGAGACTGTGATGGGAGCAGGTGGGATCCCAGGGACTATACTAGGAGTAGGGTGCGGTGACAGCGTGCAATAGTTCATAGCCATTTGGATTTACTGTCTATTTGGCATTTTTGGGGGGGCCTGGCCTGCCCACATTTTGCACGGGGGTCGGGAGGCCGGGCCTAAAAAGTTTGAAGACCTTTGCTCTAAGGGCATGAGATGGCCATCGAAAACATCACACGATTTTATCCCCACAATATTTTTCTTCTCAGAGAGCAGCATTGTAGAGGGGAAATTGTTATACTCTTCAAGTGAACACATCAAAGCAACAGATTTTTTTTCTTGACGTGTCAACATCACATCAGACGCAGAATCTCTGTGCCATGAAGAACACTTTGGACAGCTGGAGATTCTTTCTTGTAAAGGAGCACCATTCGCTGAAGGAGGTAGAGGAGGTGCAGTATACCTTTTGCAAAAAACGTCTGCAACGAGGACCATCAACGGTCGCTTCAAGGAGCTTGGGCACCTCTGTATTAATCTGCGTACATTGGAATGACGACTATAGAAAAGCCCATGATCACAAGGTGAAAATGCATGGGGCTCATTCACTACATTGGCATGCTTCATCTCCTTCTTCGGAACCACCTTGTCATCACCTCCAACTACCTCTTCTTTTACAACTCCTTCAACTTCAGCTCCAGCCACCACCACTAAATGCACCACTTTTTCAAGTATAGCACAGCCCTCACCTGCTCTTATTTCATTGGCACCCAATTTTGCAGAGTTTAAACTTTGCACTATATGCCACAGTGGGTTGTCCCAGAAGGTGCCACACTAGCCCATTGGCAAATTAGTCTCTCCCAACATCAGGTGCATTGCCATCGCTAGTTTTATTTTGAAAGTGGCAATTTCTGCCGCCTTTATTTAAAAAAAAATAATAGACACAAAATGTATCTATATGTTCCCTTATGTGGTCTTATGTGATGTATTTTATAGCGTTTGTGTTACTGAAATGTATTTTTTGGAATCTTTTATTCTAGCCGTGGGTAACGAGTTCATTGACTTTTTGTAGTCGCTGTTACAAGATGCTGGTTAAAAAAGGTAGGTTTTTATATGTTTTTACACATATATACATATTTTTGTCATAGATAGTCCTTCAAAGAACTGTACACTGAGCGCAGTATTTCAGCGCATTCGGAGAAATGCTTTGATGTTATACTTTTTTTTATTATGACAATGTATCAAACTCTGCAATTCCCTTACAAGGTCGCTTTGAAGGTTTCAAAAACAAATTCAAAATGTCTCTGTGCACTTTCTTCACATACCATATTAAATCCCTTTTCCCAAAAATAAAATATGTTCTACTACCTACCAAAAATAACCCTCCACAAATCATACATCCTTCTATTCTTCCCACATCACCATCCTCAAAGCAAAAAAGTGAACTTAGCCAATGCTTCTCAAATATACCCCAATTTCATCTTCATTCAACCAATCACCCATTGGTTTACATCACCTTAATAGCCACGGCTACACAATGCCCATCAAACTGAGCATAGTCACAACTGGGTGTGCCGCGCTGCAATCAGCCCTATCGTAGCCGCAGATACGACCTCCAGTTATTGCTGAGATGAACTGTGCCGCCAAAGCTCGGCAACTCGTTGGATGCTGCGGTAGCCGTGGTTATGAATCAATGTTTCTGAGTACAAAATATATATCTTTACATAATTGCATATACATATATGCATGCATTCAGTACTCCTTGTAACTTCATTTTTAAAATATATACACTGCAATATCAAAAAAGTACAATTTCCACTCTTCTGTCAAGAATAAAATGCTTACTGAATCAATAACAGTCAGAAATGCTACCATGTACTCACACTTAAATAAAATGAGATAAATTCATATTAAATATGAACACTTCATACATGTCATAAGAAAGCATAATTTCCAGTCTTCTGTCTAAAATAAAACACATTTTCAAAATAGATGAGTCCCAAATGCCTATCAGTGATTTTTCACCCCTGACGTCACCATACCTGTAAAAATATCTTTAAAAATTCACGGCTACAGCAGAGGCTACCAAAAGCTTTGTGTTCCACACTCACTCCCTAGACCTCTCCCCAACTCCCGAATTTCACTTGGTGTCTTCTAGCCACCCCCCCCCCCACCTCTTCCCTAATGACAATTGGAAGTATTTTGACCTGCAAATAGCTTTTCCCCCTTCTCATTTTTGGATATCCTCGGCTATAGCTTCCATTGAGAAAAAAAAGATGGTGGCTGTTTAATTAAAATAAAAACCCGGTTTTGGCAATTTATCCGAAATATAGCTCTCTATTTTTGAGAAGTGGGCACCCCCATCTTTGTCAAATATTTTTAAAAAACGACTTCTGGCATCTTGCTAGTGATTCGCTCACTCTCCACGCTACCGCTGTCTTCGCAGCGTAGCATAACTCTGCCACTCTAGGATGTCTTCCTGTCAGAGGCTTGCCTCTGCGTAGAATTCTCTCTCTTGCATTGTAGGTTCCTCAGCTTTTTATGTAAGTTGTCACAAACAAAAGGGGTGTATCTTTCCTCTTTGACTGTGTAGTTCAGGCGAGATTCAGCATTATCTGAAGCCAACGAGATTGAAGAAATGGCACTATTTGGTGGATTCAAAACAGGAGTAACAACAGTCTTTCCAATTCCCATGTAAACAAACAATGTACTCTGGACCAGGAGTTCCTTACCGGAATCGGAGTCCTTGTCCCCAAGAGCAGAGTCACTCCCAGGGAGGTCCCACCTGCCCAGACCCCTAGGGAGGGTCTTGCTGAGTGGCCTCACCTACCTAGCCTCAAAAGGGGTGGCTCCCCTCTGTGAAGTAAAGGGCAAACAGTCCAGATTCGTCAAACAGCCGTCAGCTCTCAAAGACGTCCATCAATTACAGACTGATTTTGCCTTGTTTTGGTAGCAATATTATTATGTATAAAGTTGGCAGGTGTGGTGAATCAGACATAAGAGATGGACAAGAAGATCTGGTTCAAACATAGAAGTTGTATTAAAGGAAAGAATGCCTCACCTCAGGCCAAGTACAATAGTTAATTTCACATCCATACTGTTCATGGCCTGTAAGAATGTCATTGTATTTTCCCTTGTTCCCTCCCTTGCCTTGAAGCGCTTTGAAACACATTGTGTATAGGTGCTATATAAATAAACTATCACATCACCTATCCCTACAACTATGATGGGGGTTTTCTCAAAGCATCAATGAAAATAAACTGGTGCTCATCAGGATGTCTCATAACTCAATACTCTGTCCAAACCTAATCTGCTCATATATCTAACCATACCACTGATAACAAAGGAAACAAACTTATCACAGGAAATGACTTCCCCCCTTTCCTGGCTTGTGGTGGCTGATTCCTGACCTCCACCCAATTGTGTCTTTTGGTTCTCTCATTCTCTTTCAGGCCACTGCCTGCTAATACAGTTCAAATTAAGTCTTTTTGTCCCACATAAATGTCTTCATCAGTTCAAAGAGTTTGTTCCACAATTAGAGTAACTGGTCCTGTAAACCGGCTGCTTGATTAGAACAACATGCTCTGGATTTATATTTAGAATTTGTTTCTTGATCCCCCCTTCAGGGTGTTTCAGTCTCTCCAGATTATTGTATCTCATAGCTTGGCATGGACCTTCTGGCTCATCAGCCTTTCGTAGCTCTGTCTAAGCTATCCAGACTCTCAGAACGTCTGTGTTGTTGCTGCCACTCCCTCATGGGTTAGCATGTGGCTTAGCCCAGTATTGACGAACCAACCTCTTAGGCTGTCTTCGTTTCATACCACTTTCCCCCCCTTGTGGGGTATTTTGTGGCTCAGCCTGGCATGGACTATTCAGCCTCTCAGGCCGTCTGGGTTTCATATCACTTTCGCTGCTCGTGGGGTATTGCAGTGCCTCACCGCCCTCCTCCCACTCCTTTCTGTCAGCTGCGTACCTGTTCACAGTGACAGTGCTCTTCGGGGGAGGAGGCTTCTCCATTTGCTGCAGAACCGTGATGCTGACGTCTTTGTGATCCAGACTTTCGCTTCGGTGCCTCCTGTCTGCGAATGACAAGACTTTGGCGTTGGAGCTGCTGAACGCTGGTATGTTGCATCTGTGGTGGCTCAGTCTCTCACTTGCTCAGAGATCCTGAGCTCCTGGGGCCAACAGCATTCCATGGGCTCCATATTTCCTTCACCCACCACACCATCTGCATAGTCCTACCTACAGACTCAGTCGTCTCCTCTGTGCTCCAGTGCAGGCTTCCGTTTTGTACCCTCTGGCTGGCTTGCTCCCTTTCTGTATGGGCCTCAGCGCTTCTATGTTCTTCCCAGGAACGAGAGTGAAGACACCATAATCTCTGCTCGTCAGGTATGGATGTTAACAAACTGCCATCAGAAACCAAGCTATTCATTCTTAAAGGGCCCTGCACATTATTATGTTGTCTAATCCCCATGTAACCAACAAACACAATTCTGCCTTCAAGACAGGTGTAGTAAAATCTTTACCCAGGTATTTCTTGTCCCCTAAGGGGGGGAGGGTAGGTCACCCCCAGTGAGATCCCTCTTGTCCTGTCCACTAGAGGGTGTTCAGTGTCACAGGCTCACCTCCCTAGTCCCAAAGGGGGTGGGTCCCTTTGATGAAAAGGGCAAATTCCTTGGCCTTGGTGAAAAGGAGGGTCAGAAAGACAACTAATACATTACGAATAACTATGTAAACTACAGTGCTTACATTGAAAGGTCACTGATAACCTCTCACAATCCCCATTGAAACCTGGGTGGTTGCATAAAAGAAGCAATGAGCAGATGGGTGTACAACCTAGCTTCGAACAGACTTTTAGATGTGTAACTTGATTTCAAACTCCATCTTCTAAAAGTAGATCTGCAGATTTTACTTAGGGAAACATGCCACTGGCGATTTGAAACACAATTCTGTTGTATCAAGAGCCTTACAAATGCTGACTAAAATAAATTTAAAAAATACAATCCCTTGGAGTGACAAATGAGGTAAACAAAGATGTGTAGATCTTGTACACGTGTTTTTTTACTCTTCATTTACAGTTCTAAGATTGGAAAATGATCCCCATATATCAGACCCAATGTTAGGGGGGATTTATGTCCCGCAGGACTCCCAATTGTTGCAGATAAGTTACGGTGAGAATAAATGTGATTTTCCCAGGATCACACACTTTAGTGGCAAAACCAGGATTTGAGCACAGTTGTGAATTAAGCAGTTGCTTAACCCCATCTATATTTAATATCAGTGAAAAAACTTTGTTAAAGGGACGTTATGGCTAAGTTGCGCTACTAAAAACCTGTGAAATTCAGTGAAAAAAACTTTGTTAAAGGGACGTTATGGTTAAGTTGCGCTACTAAAAACCTATGAAATTCAGTGAAAAAACTTTGTTAAAGGGACGTTATGGTTCCAAGTAAAACCGAAAAACCCTTGAAATTCGCCAGTTATGGTAAGCTAAGCAACCATAACTCGCGCCACCACCGTGCACTGCTAAGACTAACACCCAGAACATCAAAGATGACCTCACAAATGTCATTGATGACCTCACTGATGACATCACATGTGTATGTACTTCTCATAAAATATGTGTAGAAGGGATTCTTATTATGTTGCGAAAAAAGTGTCAAGAATCATTGCAAGAAATATACCCTAATAAGTGCATTGAACGATGCATTGATATAAATAGCATCCTATTATGGGGTTCTATCTAGTAAACTAAGCTACTCATACAGAAACATAACATTGTGTGCAGCGTACAAGATGAAGGTATGATATTGGTAATGTTAATATGTTGAATAATGAAATGATAATTGTTTTCTTAATAGATTTTTGTGTACTGTGAAATATGTATTAATTAGCTAATAAAACCCATGTATTACATAATTGCATTACTATAGACAAAATACAAAGACACAAGAACACATACCAATATGGGTATATACAGGGAAAGTGAAGTTAGCAAAAAAGCACAAGTAGTAGCAGAAACAACTCATAACTTAACTGATTAGTTTCATGCAAATAAATGATTGGTCTGTTTCAAAGCTGCTATTTACCCTATGTATATGTATCACTTGATGTGATTGGACCCACAGGGAAAGTACAGCCATAAAAAAAAACAACAGAACTATCAGAAAGTGCTCATAAGTCTAGTGATTATCTTTATGCACAAAAAGGATTGCTGTCTTTCAAGCTTGTGTTTTCCCATATGTATATGTTTCATATGATGTGACTGTACTCTAAGGGAATTACTGTAAGAACCTACTAGAAGGATATGTCTACAAATAAAATAAAATTCTTAGTTTCTGACTGTTACTGAAGAAAACCATGTGGCCTAGATATGTCAGCAAAAGAAAAAATAGTGAGCCAGACATGTGATGTCATCAGTGATGTCATCAATGACATTTGTGATGTCATCTTTGATGTCCTGGGTGTTAGTCTTAGCAGTGCACGGTGGTGGCGTGAGTTATGGTTGCTTAGCTTACCATAACTGGCGAATTTCAAGGGTTTTTCGGTTTTACTTGGAACCATAACGTCCCTTTAACAAAGTTTTTTCACTGAATTTAATAGGTTTTTAGTAGCGCAACTTAACCATAACGTCCCTTTAACAAAGTTTTTTTCACTGAATTTCATAGGTTTTTAGTAGCGCAACTTAACCATAACGTCCCTTTAACAAAGTTTTTTCACTGAATATCATAGTTTTTTAGTAGCACAACTTAACAATAATGACTTTGACTTTATATACATGTCATATGGAACCGACTAGATCTCTTCTTATGAACGTGATGTCCGCGAACTTATTTAATGTTCGCGGACATGTTCGGAGAACTGTACCACTACCTAAAAACTGTGGGGGGGGTATGTTTGATTGTTATATCATAATATAGGAACATTTAACAAATTCAAAAAGCAGCACACAAACACATTATATATAGTAATACATAAGAAATGTAACCCATATATGTAACACACTAACCATTCATTTAAATACAATATGTTCTGAAATGGAATATACCACAAGAAGATAAATTGGCTTCCAACGTAATTACCTCACAGACACAACAGAACTGAGAACAAGACCAGACCCACTGAATACATAGGACTTCTCTTACCAGAAATAGTAAGTGTACTTCATTTTACTCATATATTTATAAACTTTCTGTATTAGATTAAAAAATATATTATCTTTTTTTTTTTCTCACAGAAATGTCTAGTACTCTGGAATGGCTAGAGGACAATTTCCCACATGAAGAAATGTCACAAGATAGTGAAACTAATGGTAAACACTTTATAATATAAACCATTTAAATATTATTATTTTGTATACATTTAACATATATATATTTTTTCTGTAGAGAGCATAACAAAATAGAAACTACCTCTGAAGAAGCTGTTATGGAAAACACGCTTGACAACATAAAAGAAAAAATTGATTTACTGTTGACCAATTTTAATAATTTGAAAACGTTTGTTGAAGATCATTTTAAAACAAAAACGTCATACCATTGCCCCACATGTACTTGTCCCTCCTCACCATATCCCAGTCAATTATCCCCAAACCCTCTCCATAATCCAAAACGTTTTGATGAGATTTCCATCCCTTCTTCACCTAATACCAATCATGTTGAAACCCCAAATTCTCCTGTTTTTGTTTCTGTTTCTGCCTCACCTTCTCTGTCATAAATTATTAATATATGTTAAATAAAGTTTAATTTTTATATTGTATTGTGAATAGTTTCCGTTTTTTTTTTTAAAAAAAACAATAAAAGTGTCCAAGGACAGTGCGAGTGTTCTGAAATGTTCGTACATAAACGAAAATGGAGGTGTCCTGAAGAACGCCACACCTGTTCGTACTGTTCGCTAGCAAGTTGAAACTGTTCTAAGAACACACGTGGTGTCCTGAAATGTTCGTAAAGAAACAAAAATTAAAGTGTTCTAAAGAACACTATATCTGTCCGTAATGTTCGCTATCAACTTAAAACTGTACTAAGAACACACGCGGTGTCCTGAATTGTTCGTAAACAAACAAAAAGTGTCCTAAAGAACACTATACCTGTCCGGTACTGTTCGCTAGCAAGTTCAAACTGTTCTAAGAACGCTATTGGTGTCCTGAAATGTTCGTACGTAAACGAAAATGGAGGTGTCCTGAAGAACACTATACCTGTTCGTAGTGTTCGCTACCCAATTGAAACTGTTCTAAGAACACAATTGGTGTCCTGAAATGTTCGTACATAAACTAAATTACACGTGTCCTGAAGAACACTATATCTGTCCTTACTGTTCGCTACCAAGTTTAAACTGTTCTAAGAACACACGCGGTGTCCTGAAATGTTCGTTTCACGTGTGACGCACTTTTAATTACTTCAGAACCCGAACAGTGTCCGTAGGACATCAATGCGCATGCGCTAACCAATCTCCGTGCACTTGGTGTCCTGCGGACAGGCGCTTCCTTCGCGGACTAGTTCGCAAACGGATCATATGACCGCGCCCACGCTCATCGTGTGTCCTGAAATGCGGACACTGTTCGTGTCCCCGAACAATTTAAAAGTACATTTTCAGTTAATCCATAATATTTCTCAATAAAATCTCACCATGCCACAAGTCCCACATAGCAATCTTGAGTTTCTATATACCTTTTGAAACTTTCCGATCCTTTTTTGTGTTCGATCTGTCCGCGCACAGTGCGCATGTCCGCGGACCTCGCACAAGCACCCCTATAAAAGACCACGCCCAAGAGCTTATTCCCATTGTGTTTCTGGCTATTCTTCAGAACACAGTGATTTTTGCTGCCACCTGCAGACTACACCATCATCGAGATGGCATCCTTGGCTGCTGAACTGCCACTTGGTGCTGCACCTGCTTCAGCACCACCACCACCCCCTCCACCACCACCACCTCCCCAAGGGCCTGAAGAGGGGAACAGGACTGAGGATGCGGACGAGGAAGAAGAGGATGATGAGAATGAGGCAGAGGAAATCCCTACTACCCGCACTAGGCGTGAGTCTTGGGTGTGGCGGTTATTTACCATTTATGGGAATGGTCCTAAGGCTCGTGCGAACCATGTTACCTGCAATGAGTGCAAAATGATACTCAGTCGCGGGAAGCACGGTAACTACAGCTTTGGGACCACTACTATGAAGCGACACCTGAGGTCATTTCACTCTGGGGCTATTCGCAGGGTTGTACCTTGCGAAGAACGTAGCAGGTTGATTTCCTCTACTTCATCCTCTGTTTCTGATCCTGTCACCACAAGGACCACCTCTGTGGGACAGCGTCTTTCTCAAGCTGCCTCACAGGCCATACAGAATGCTGATGACCCTTACCTTTCGAGGGTCACAGTTGTATGTATGTACTGTGACACAGTACTCTGCAGGGGGGAGCGACTTTGGAGTGCTTTTGAGACTATCGTCTCAGAGCACGAGAAGACCTGCTCACTACCCAAATAAAACCCACTCTACATCTTCCTCTCTCAGCTCGCCCTTTCTTATCCCTGTGGTTGGTGTCCCCCCTTTACCCTCCTTTACCCTCCTCTCCTAGTGTGTTGTGTCTGAAAAACCAAAAAAAATACAAAATTACAAAAATCAAAAAAAAATAAGGCTCTTTTCAGAGCCGCCTTTCCCAGTTAAAAAATAGAAGTGAAAATAAATGAAGCAGGGCTCTTGGTATTTTTTAGAAGTCCGCGGACAGTTCGCGAACATTAAAGAAATTGGGTTGCTACTCCATCACAAACATTGTAATTTTCTCTGGAAAGAAGTGGTGGCTCTGAAAAGAGCCTTTGGGTGGTGTTTGTAAATCAAAAATTGTAAATGCTTAACATCTACTTCAAAATCGTTGTTGTAATTCCAAAAAAGGTCGCAATGCATTTTGTACATTTCTCAGAAAAATCTGATTGCCAGCATAAGTAAGATGGACTCCATCTCTGCGAAAAATGTATGTACTACAAAACATAATATTTTCATTGTGAAAAGAAGACATGCCAAAATCTATTAGAAAGCCACAAACAGCCTTATTAACATTGCGCCTTGCTTTTTCAATTTGTGGACCAAATGAAGAAGAACGAAGCCACATTTGTCTGTGCGCAATCCGTGAAAATATCACTTGAGAATTAGGAAACATGTCCATAACCTTCCTAAGTCCTTCTTTCATAGCAAATTGCAAAAAAAAACAAGTCACATGTCCTAAACTGTTCCCTCCACAATGAATTACAATTATGTCTGGATGTTGCTCTGTCTCCAAAGTAGCACAGAGAGGTAGCAAGTCCAACCACTTCATTCCACGTACTCCATGCCAGTGTACTTCCACATGTGGGAATCCAAGATCTACAGCTACTCCACAGCTTTCTGCATGCACCTTCAACCAATGTATCCACGAATCTCCTAAAATCCAAACAATCTGTTTTCTGAAACACACAGCCATAGCTATCTTTTGTTCTCTCAGCAAAAAGAGTATCTGAGAAAATCTCTCCTGGCACAACACACCCACCAAACTTTCCTGACCAATCCCTTTCAGTGCTTATTCTCATTTGCATGACTTCTGAACCCAAAAATCCCCGGATGTAACTCCTGATGTCCGCGAACTACCGCCATGTCCGCGGACATTTCGTAACATGAACAGCCCTTCTACCATTTCCACTACACTCTCTCTGCCATTCCCTCATTGGATGTACCTCAAAAATCACATGACCATGCACCAATCACATTCAAGACCTCTACATCTAACTGCATTATCATAGATCAGCACTGCAAATGTACTCTGAATCTCTCTGAGTACAAGTGTCATATCATTGGCAAGCAGCATCTACCAGAAATACTGTACAAGTCTTCAAGATTTCTACTTGCAGCTCCATGCATATCCATATGCATGAACACAAACTTCAGGTATGCATATTTTCTGTATAGTAGATGAACACATTTTCAAACAGACTTTTACCTTGTAAAATCTGTAAAATGAATTTACTGTACTTTTTTCAATTTCCTAAAATCAACTATCACTTATAAACCTTTATAGTTTTTACTTTCTTTATACACACACACTCAAATCATGTTAAACTAACATTTTTTTAAATGAAATATATAGACTACATATATTCAAACAAAATTGCATGCAAACACAATCGATGTTTAAACCTTTATAAAAATACTTATACAATTTGATATTTTTAGTTTTTATTTATTTATTTACTTAATTACTTTAAATTAGACATGACATTGAGGCGCTATTACCTAGAACAGTTTACTTACAGAAATAGTGATATTCACTAATATATTATAAATTTCACAAGACATAGTAAAGATATTTTTTTTTTGCTACAGTTAGTCATTCAATACAATTTGTTCATTAAGAACATATCATATGTACTGAACTGATGCAATGTATCTTATGTAAATAAATTAGTTTAATGGTTTTACAGAAGGCACTGAGGATTTCAATTAAAAAAATCAATATCTAAATTAAAAACAGTGCTATATACAAACAAAGTTACTAATTTGAAGCTTTTACAATTACAGTGAAGACCAGTTTCCTGAAAAGAAGCAGCCGAATTCGAAGAAGAAAGAAAAACTAAGAAGTTACCTGTTAATTTTAAAAAAAAGTAAGTAAAATATCACCATAATATTTATATTATTAATCAAATATACTATAACATTAATACGAGCTATTTTGGTTTCTTAAAATAGAGATTTTGTACCATTTTGTCCAAATATTTCCATGTCTTAAACAACGATTTACAGCCAGAACGGCCCACAAATTTCTATTTTTGGACACACAAATTAGCCAACTGAACCACTACAATTTTCATATTATAGAACAAACAACTGTTTTAATTGTATACATTAGATTTACTATTTGTACTTTTCCACACCACTAGCTTACTTTTTTTTTGTCATCTGAACCCCAGTTTAGTAACACATAAATTCAAGAATACCTATCCCTACTAGTTTTAGTTCCCAATGCACAATCACACACCATTACATACATCTTTATCATCTTACTCAAACACTCATGCACACAGCACACATACATTCCAGAACACCCCAACCCATATCTTCTTTATTTTTTTCAACAGACCCTAAAGAATGCCTACCAAAAGACAACTCCGTAGAAAGCAACGCAAAATTAGAGCAAATGAAAATAAAGTTGTCCAACATAAGCATCCATCTCTAGCAGAATTTGTAAAAAAAAGTTGAAACAAAACAGCTAATACAATCATTTAGTGAAACACAAGACGTTTCAAGTACAACAACTTCGCTTCCTCTATCAAAATGTAAAACAAACCAAAAAACAATTAACAGAAAATCAGCTATCAGTACAGATAAAACTACTTCTTCAAATTTTAATATAATGCAAAGTAAGCATACCAAGAAAAGTATTTTAGCCAAAATATACCATCACAAAGTCCTTCAAAATCTTATAAAAACAGGAGAGAAATCAGGTTCAAAGCTTAAAACCTATCGTAGGAAATTAATCTTAGAAGCATTGATGGACAGTGCAATTCTTCTCAAAAGAAATTTATTTATTTTACTGTTAAACAAAATGAAACCACTAACAAAACTAATAACTAAATTACAAAACAGACTTCTCAATAAGCGAAATGTCAACAGAAAGAACTTCTTAAGTATCTGCGGAGGTGAATGGAATCACACTACGAGCACAGAACCATATTTTAATGAAGAAGCGTACAAACAAAAGCAAACGAATACAATTGCCATAAATAGCAGTGGTCGAGGTTATGAAAAAGTGAATAATACCATAATGGAACAAGAAGTACTCCTTACGAAAATATGCCCTGAAAACTTAGAATTACCCCTCCATTCAACTGAATCAGAACGTCTAGTGTACAAATGGCCATGCACGTCAATGTGTAACATTCCCAAACAATGTTTCAAATCTTTACACCAATTCCTCAATAAATATGTAAAAAGCAAAGACAAAATCAAAATTAAATTACTGCAAAATATAGATACCTGTCCAGTGCGCAAGTACACACGACTACAAGGACATTCATTGGCCTGCATTACAGGACCTACTTGTAAAACCACTTTCCATGATATCAAAAGGATATCAACACATCATTCAACTATAAGAAATCTAGTCTATAAACTGTACTATGCTAAAAGTCCTGCTTTAGCACTAGCAAAGTTAAATAACATCCTTCTACATGGTACAGCAAAAGACCTACTTGAAGAAATTCACTATATCCAGAAAAAATATTTTGGAAGTGAAAGCCATTTACAGAATGAAATAGCTTTAAACCAATTAAGCAACAATTCTACACATGGCAACCTTTTGCTAAACACATACAAAAAAGAAATACTAAAATTTAAAAGTACATCAGCTGAAGTACTAAACCATGTATGTGTATGTTGCCGTAGAATTTTTTATAAAAGTAACACAAAAACTGTGGACCTATCATACAAAATAGAAGACAATGAAGATTCTAAATGGTTTGAATTAGCTCTCTACCTTCTAGCAGAAAACAAATATTTAATTTATTAATAATGTGTTACAGTGTATTTTAAACCTTACACATAATGATAAATTTTATAAACGTAGTAAACAAAAAAAAACTAAAGATAGAATTTAAACATAACTAAGCTAAAACAAAAACTAAAAACTAGCCTAAAAAACAATCTCATAATACATGTATTGCTTATCTAACCAAAAAAAAAATAAAATAACAGTTAAGCACAACTCCGGCATGTTATACTTATTGTTCTAATCATTAATCGTTAATAAAATTGCTCCTACGAAAATATAAAATTGCTCCTACGAAAATATAAAGATCACCAAACCTCTAATATAGTCAGTATCATAGTATCAGACAAGTTCATATATATATGTTCAGAGTTCTTTCAATTACCAACCAGACTCTAAAGGTAGCAATCTGCAGCTGCCAACTTTGTGTATTCATAAGGCAAAGCCAAAATGCAGATTCCCCAATCGATGCCATATCATGGACAGTATTGCTATAACTTACTTTGTAAGTATCCATCATATTTACACATTTAGTTAGTACATGATTAGCGGTTTCTTTGCATCTGTTATCCTTACATAGTCGGCAATACCTCTCTGTGGAAGATAAACCATTATATTTACTTTTGTTAGACACCAGCAGTAAATTATCAACCCTCAATAGAAGTAAAAATCGCCTGAGTCTACTTGATGGACAGAGGGTTAGATACGGCTGCATTTGCTTAAAGGAATAGAGCATGTAGTGAATGAATTTGTATTTTGGAAGCTTATCCAGATGGGCGTAGTTTTCCAACCAGTCCCAGAGGGCAATTTTTTTGGACAGTGCATTTTTTTGGGGATCATCAAACTTCTCTCTACTCTTAGTCCAGTTTATTACCCTCAGGAAGGCTTCAGTCTCCTTTTTAAGATGGCATTTGGTAGCTTCCTTTGTAGCTTCAATGGCAAATTCTTTCAATAACCGATTCTCTGGTTGATTAGAAATCCTAAGATAAAGTTCGGCTCTCCTTTTCAGGACAATGGAACCTAAAGAGGAAACCCCCACTTCCAATCTTAACAATGCCATTGGAATAGATTGGGGGAGCCCTAGGATTCTTCTCCAAAACTTCCCCTCTATGACTTGCAGCCAGCTTAAGTCCATTTGCAGCAGGGCTTCCAGCCCATAAACAACCATAGGGGTTAACACCTGGGTATATAATTGACGGATTCCGTACAGTGTAAATCCACAGTTCTGTCTTGCAAATTGGCTAATCAGCAACGTTACTTGAGCTGCCCGATGTTGTCTCATTTGAATACAGGAGTTATAGCCCGGCTTGACATCCATTTCGACCCCAAGATATTTATATTGCTGGGTGTACTTAATTTCGATTTTGCACAGTAGAAGCCTAGGGCGTGCAATCTTCTTACTTGCGAAGATCATCACCTGAGTTTTCTCCTGATTAATGATTAGATCATTATTCGCAGCATACTCCCATAGCTTCAATGCAGATCTCCGTAGACCACTGAACGTGTGATCCATAATTATCAGATCGTCAGCATACGCTAGCACTGCACAGTGGATTGTACCGACAACAGGAGGACAATTATGCACACTTAAGATGGCATCTGGTAAATCATATGTATAAAGATTGTACAAAAACGGGGCCGTCACGCAGCCCTGCTTGACTCCATGATTCTGGGGGATCTCTACAGTCATATCCCCCTGATTATTGAGTCTGCAAGCCACTGTGTTGTCCTCATGCAATAATTTTAAATAATACAGAAGTATCTCAGGGCAGCCTAATAGCTCGAGTTTAGCCCACAGTTTTTCTCTGCGGACCGAGTCAAAAGCTGCCTTAAAATCGACAAACATGGCATATAGTGGCGGATTTCCTTTCCTCATGGCCTTTGAGCGTAAAGTGTCCAGGATAATTATATTATGAATCGTTGAGTAGCCTTTCCTGAAGCAGCACTGAAAAGTGTTGAGTATATCAGATTTAGCCACCCATTCCTCTAATTTATCAAGTAACAGTGAAGCAAAAAGTTTCCCTGTACAGTCAAGCATAGATAGTAACCTGAAGTTACAGGGATCTTTCCTATCACCTTTCTTGAAGATTGGTATTAAATAGGCATGCTGCCATGATTTAGGGATTTTTCCAACCGCAAGTACTTTCCCAAATAATATTCTTAAAAATTTAGCCCAGAATTCCGGTTGGCTTCTCAACACAGCATTTGAAAGTCTGTTAGGCCCAGGAGCCCTAGTTGATTTGAGCCTTCTAATTTTCCAGAGTAAATGCTCAGTTGTTATATTGAGAGGGATGGACCTTGGGGTCACTTTTTCTACTGACTTTCCCATCTCCTTAGTAGGGATGTTGCGACCCATAAGGAAGTCCGTCCATTGACTAGAACTTATAGGGTTAATCAGATCCTTTCTACCACTGCCTCTGGCTTGGCCAAGAAGGGACCATATGCTTCTTGAATTTTTGGAACATATGGTTTGAACCATATTTTGCCATCGCCTAAGTTTTAGCTCGAACCTTTTAGCTTTAACATACGCTCTGTACTTATTTTTTAGAGCTCTGCAAATACCATGATAGGCCCAATGACATGCACTAGTACGTTTGGCTTGTCTAATTTCTGCTCTTTGCCTACGTTTGGCATCTCTAATGCTTTTGTCATATGTAACTGATGTTTTGCCATCAATCGCTATCCGGTTAACTGCAGATGTCGCATGTGTAGCGGAGAATGATGTAGCCCAATGTTCCATTTCATTTATGGACATATTATGGAACTTGTACAGTGTGTCATCATCTATGCACTGCACCATGGTTACAGCTGCATTGATGTTTTTATCAGACCAGCATAGACGGGTGCCCGAATGGTTAGTTGTCATGTCCCCCAGGGGCTTAGTACATATGGCCGGCATACCAATGTTGCACTTCAGCACAAGCATTGAGTGGTCGCTCCAGTCGTTTGCAGAGATCTTCAGGTCGCTTACATTCATGGCCATCTGTGGACTCACAAATATATAGTCCAGGACGCTTTTTGCGGTCCCGCTGTGCCATGTATAATTTCCTGAATTATCGCTTGAAGTTCTGCCGTTAATCATCTCCATTTCCCAGCCGTTGAAGAAGCTCAGCCAAGAGATACCAAGTGGGTCTTCGAGATTATGTACCATATTGTTTGTTGAATTCAAAAGAGGATTAATAGATGTGCCGACTGTGCTTAGCATATGGCAATTAAAGTCCCCAACGATAATTACCAATGTGTTAGACGGATCCATCACCCAGGTGGCCAACAACTCGTGAATTGCTTCTTGAAGGGATTCAACCTCGTTACCACCCGGTGGACTATACAGATTAATAATGAGCATATTTTCTCTGCATCCCTCACTTATGCTCTCCAGTTCTACTGCAATCACTTTATCACTGGATGATGTCTCCAGCTGTCTTGATGTAACCGTATTCCTGATACCTGTGATCAGGCCACCATAAGGTCTCCCTCTCTTTCCCTTCATCGCCAGAGACTGGTAGATTGTATAACCGTTGAGTATTATAGGAGATCTCAACCATGTCTCTTGTAGGCATATGCATACATTTTCCGTTAGGAGCTGGAGAGGACCCACAGAGGAGAACAAATGCTTGAACCCTCTACAATTCTATGATACTAGTGAGGGGATTCAATTTGAGTTCACCACCTTCGGTAGCGCTGATGCTAACCAGGTTAGAACATTCTGGATGTCGGCCATCGCGACCCGGTCCTTTTTCAGATTTGGTGGAACTTCTGTTGTTTCTTTTACTGCTGAGGGAGCTTTACGTGGCCATTTTGGATCCTCCTGATCGGGATCGGGATCCACTTCAATGTCAACGACTCGGAGACTGTCTTTATAGTTACGTATCAATTGGGCAGAGGAGATAAACTTGCAATGAATGGCTGAAACGTTGGCGTTAGTAACTTGTAGAGGCTCAATAAATTCAAAATCATCCGATCTTAATACACGTAGTTGAGGAACAGTGTGGAATCTGGTCATTAGCTCAGTTCTGGTGAGCCAACTGCTCTCACTTTGCTGGTATAGATTTTTAATGAGGCATATCCTGTTCTCTTTCTGAGGAGCCTTATTATCCTTAGGATTGTTCACCGGTTCCATTCTACTTAACTCTCTATCAGCTACTGGGTTATCTTTGCCACCAGTTACATGATTCTCCTCAAGCTGCTCTAAGACAGGTATGTTAACGGATGCAGATGCAATTCCATCTTCTATTTCATCGTCCCCATCATCATCTGACAGTACCCAGCTTGTTAAGTAACCTACTTGCTTATCCTTACGTCTGCACCCGCCTGCCGTTGGTTTCCTTGGTTTTTTATTATTCTTCCCAGAAGGCTCAGTATCCGATATTGGCGGCGCCACCTCACAAGCCTTCTTCCTCATTGCCGCTCTTTTGGCTAGTCGCCGCTGTTTACGGGAGAGAAATACTTCAGGTGTATTGGCTGCGTTGGGGGACGTTACGAGATTCTCCACACTCTCAGTTGCTTCTGGGTTAGACGCCGTATTCTCCCCTGGGGCTCTCGCAATAGTTGTCACTGCGGCAGGATTTTGCAGAAGCAAATTTAGTGTAGTTTCCAATATGCGTCCACACATTTTAAGGAGGATCTTAAGGGCAAACTGTACAGAGGCAACCGATGATTGTAGTTCAGCCAAATCCGTAGGGCTGGAAGATGCTGTATTGCTGACCTCCACCTCTCTTGATTCCAGCTCGGAAACATTATGAATGTTCAGGTTAGGTGTGGTTGACAATCTCACAGAGCCCATTCTCGGAGATTTAGTAACTTCCTCCATTCGATTGCTCGGTGCCGGTTGCCCTACTTTAGCCACCGCAGATGTCATAGATCTTTGCATGGAAAGACAGAGCTCAAGTAGAGAGTTATTATCTATATCTCCATAGCTCTCGTGGTCCTGCATGTCCATATTGATCGCCTCCCCCTCATCCATGGTGGTAGAATTATTTTCCGGGTGCGGATTCACTGGGAAAAAATCCGTTATTGCTCTTTTAATAGCTGGTGCTGGCTTTGTTTGTTTATCTTTGCCCATCGCACACTCTTCGTCCACTGGACTACTCCTTATTTTCCGCTGTCGCAAGTTGTAGCGTGCTTGGGACTTCTTACGAGAAGGCATGTAGTTATTTTGCTCTAAAGTGTTAGCAATATAAAAAAAAGAAGGCATAAAAAATATCAGCTGCTTCGTAGTAAGTTGTGTTTGCCTTCAGAAGCTTGATTTATCGGAGTTCAGGTCCAGATTTAATCTATGTGCCCAAAAAATACCTCACTATATGGGCACAGAAAAATCTCGTTTTGTTTGGCTCAACTAGCTGTCATGCACTGGAAGAGCTCCCACTAGTGGTAATCACAGCCCCACTTACTCAAATGGGAGCCCCCGCTCTGCAGGCAATACCACTGTATCTGCTCACACCTTTAACCACGGAGTGGCACTGCAGCGGCTCCTCACAGCCAGCCCCCACAAGAGCCAAGAACGACCCACCGCACTGTCGCCTTTGGGCCAAGGGACCCCGGGACACCTGGCCCCCAGCCTACCGTGCCGCACAGTGAGGTGCCACCTCGGAGCCAACCAAAAAGCAAGCGAATTGGGACCACAAACCGGTACCTGCGTGCCTGATGACGGGGTCCAGGTCGCACGCCCCACCCGGCGCCCGATTCCAGGGGCGCTCCCTCGGTCGCTCACCCCAGGTGAGATCTCCTCAAGTGAGGGCGACAACTCTGGGCTCCGCTCCGCACTCCAAACGTCGCTCGATCACCAGCGGCCAGCGGCAGCACAAGCGGCACAAGCGATGCAGGCGACGCAAGGGCTGAGCCGCGCCGCACCAGCCGCGTCGCACACGTTCCAGACGTCAGGCCATCAAGCCGCACCTCCTCCAGCGCACCAACGCACCAACGCTAACGCCGGATCACGCAGAGGCCGCTTCCGACAGCTCCAGGTAATAGTTGCTATCTAAAACAAATATGAAATAACTGAGCCCTTAAAACTTTGCAGTTATTGCACTACAAATCTTGACAACAACCAAACTCCTTCACGTTCTATCACAAATAATTTGGAATTATACCCAGTACCAAAACCTCTACAACAACTTAATTTATATGAGAGCATCATAATTCAAACAGTACACCCATTTCAAGCAATAATACGCCTTCAACCAAAAACAGCAAAATTACCTCCCTCTGAATTGGTAAAAGGCATTCGTGGAAAAGTAGTTTATTTACCATTAAATCTAAAAGAAAATGTGCATACTCTAGGAGTGCAATGTCCAATGCAGCAATCTTTAATTATATTAGTTAATGGAGTACCTACAAAAGACAAAAAAATATGGCAACAGCTGGTAGATTTAAATAAAGTTAGACAAGCCTTCCAATATCTTAAAGAGAATAATGAATATTACAAAGAAATTAATATTAAAGAAAACTTGAAAGATACACCTGAAATAATTCAAGAAACACAAGAAGCTGGTCAATTTGAGCTACTAGATCCTGCTACAATATCAAATACTTTAGACCATTATACAATTCATCCTTTGCACTGTAATGACACCGTACAAGATGTACTGGAAACTTACCAAATGCGTCAAACAAAAGGATCGCCAATCAGTATATGGGAAAAAAGTATAGAAGCACGTGCTTTTCCTCTACTCTTTCCTACTGGCAAAGGAGGAAGGTATGATGATAGACCTATTCAAATATCAGCTTCAGAATACCGCTCATTACGGATGTATTCTGAAGATCCCAGATTTAGACAAAATGTGGAATACATATTCCACCTACTCTTTGAAAGTGAACTAGCAACTTTATGTTACGGAGTTGCACACATATTAAAATCAGGATCACACTTTCAAAATATGACAGCTACACAATTATTAGAGAAAGTGCAACAAAAGGATGAGGTTTTACAATCAAATATTACAAATCTATTAGCAAATATGCGTGGTACTAAAGAGTGCTGGTTTCGACATCATGGAGATGTACGTTGTATGATCAGAAACCTTGGCCCACCCACTTGGTTTGTTACATTAAGTTGTGCAGAATATGCATAGGAAGATTTACATGATTTCCTACGCATATCAAATAAAAACAAAACAAACATAGATATTCTAACACCTGGAGAACTTTGTTCTTTGGATCCTGTTAATGTTTCAAGATATTTTCACCATCGCTTCATTCCTATGCTACATTTTATTTGTAATAAAACTGTTCCTCCCCTTGGAGAAGTGCAACACTTCTTTTGGAGAAAAGAATACCAAGCCAGAGGAGCACCACATATCCACATGCTTTTATGGATTAAAGATGCTCCCAAATTTGGTCAAGACAGTGATGCCACTGTTTTACAGTTTATTGAAAAATATGTCACTTGTGAAATTCCATCAGAAGCCACAAATAGTGATCTTCGTGCACAAATTTTACAATTTCAAAGACACAAATGTGGAAAATATTGTCGTCGCAAATACAAAAACAAAGGCAAATACTACACCAAATGCCGATTTGGTTTCCCTAGACCAGTTACAAATACAGGTCAAGTAAACAACCTCACGTCTTCAGTTAGACATAGTGTTACAGGTAAGTCACCTAAAAATATATATTACATAAAAAGAAAAGAAGAAGAAAAATATATCAATGATTATAATGCAATCATTGCCCACTTATGGAATGCAAACATAGATGTGCAGTACATTGCAGACAATTCTACTGCAGTTGCACGATATGTCACAGCATACTTAACTAAAGCAGAAATGACAGAGCTCCAAGACCTCTGGAATGACCTGTCATCAGATAAAACAGTATCTCAGAAATTATACAGCTTGGGCATAAAAATGCTCACCCATATAGAATGTGGATCTTATGATGCAGCTGATCGTTTAACTGGTACTTCATTGTGTGGTAAATCTGAAAATATAGTATGGCTAAGTCTTGGTCCAGCTAAATCTAGAAAAAGAGTTCTAAAATCATATGAAGATATAGAAACAATAGCCAAACATGATCCCAACAGCCAAGACATTTTAAAAAACAATTTATTGGACACATACTACCCAAACAGAAGTAATACTTTGGAAAACATGTGTCTATACCAAATAGCCCAAAACTACACATACAAAAATAATATGAAACCTGATGAAAAAAAAGGTAAATATAGAGTGACAGACTGTGAAGGCAGCTTAGTTAAACTCACTAAACCAAATTTAATTAATCATATCAAATTGTCATTGAAGACTCCTCAACATAAAGAAGTATATTACATGTCCCTGCTATAACTCTTCAAACCATGGAGAAAAGAAGAACAATTACTAGATAACTATGACTCATATGAGGATGCTTTCAAAGCAAATGAAAGCACTATAACTGATGTAAACTTTACACAGTACAAAACAATGTTGCACAATGAACAGCAACATGAAGAAGAACTCCAAGCCCAACTAGATAAGGATACTCCTGACAGTAGTCAACCTTCTGTAACAGGAAGCCAAGAACCACTGGGAGAACCACTAGTAACAAATGAGGCAGAATTAGCTATGATAGAAGTAGAAAACACCATGTGTCAGTATGAAGATAAGGAAGACTTAACTATACTACAATCAAAACTAAACAATGAGCAAAGTAGCATTTTTCAAGAAGTAACAAAACAAATTGCACATAGTGTAAAACATGAAAATAAAGAATGTTCCTGCCATAATTATAAACCTATACTACTGTACGTCAGTGGTGAAGCTGGTTCTGGCAAAACATTCCTAATCAAAATCATTAGTAAGTTCCTTCAACAATTGACAAACAACAAACTGTCAGCTGTTGTCACTGCCCCCACAGGTTTAGCTGCCTACAACATAGGTGGTGTTACATTACATCGATTACTACTATTACCAGTAGAACACCAGAACAAATTAGACTATTACAAACTTTCTGCAGAAGCTGCAATGGAATTACGCAGAGTATTGAAACAAATGAAAATGCTACTAATAGATGAAGTGAGCATGGTCTCCAACCTGATGTTAGCTTTGATTCACCTCAGATTACAAGAAGTACTCAAAACAGACTATGAAGAGCTCTTTGCAGGAAAACACATTATTGTTTTTGGAGATCTGCTTCAATTAACACCAGTAAAAGGTGAACCTATTTTTAAAACATTAGGGCACAAACTCTGCCGTAAAACTGTTGGCAGCATTTGAAATATCAACCTTTGGCAACATTTCCAATACAGAGAATTAACAGAAAACATGCGCCAATCTGCAGATCTAATTTATGCAAACATTTTAAAAAATTTGAGCGTTGGTATACTTTCTAAAGAAGCAGAAGCAACATTGAAAACCCGGCACATTAATGCACTTTATGGCGATAATGCATGTGCTACAGATGTTATGGAACAATTAGCCCACAAAAATATCAATTGTATGGCCTTAATGCCAACTCTTGCAAGCTGTCTCAAATTCAATGAAATCATGCTAAGTAAAGAAATGCAACCAATAATGGAAATTAGCGCCACAGACAAACTAGATGTACATGGTATGACACTACCCATGTGTGACCAAGCCACAACAAGACTAAATAATTTAGAAAAATCAATCTCAAACACAGCAGGCTTAGAAAAGATGTTAAAATTATCCTTAAATTGCAGAGTAATGCTTAAACATAACCTTGACGTGGACCAAGGACTAGTTAATGGAGCACTGGGTACAGTTGTTGGCTTTCAAACATACCCACGTGACAACAAAATTCAGTTTGTCAATATACTCTTTGACAAACTTTCAGAAGTAAAACGGATAGGACGCTCAACAGCTAGATTCCTTCTCTTCAAAGATATGTATGTACGCAGAGAACAATTTTCTCTAACTCTTGCATAAGCAGTCACGATTCATAAATCACAAGGGCCCTCATTACGACCCTGGCGGAAAGTGACTGACCGGACCGCCACAGCGTAAATAGCGTTTCCGCCATTGCACGAAGGAGCAAAGTGCGGCCCATTCCGACCCATCGGGCACGAGCACCACGGCATGGCGGAAGTGCAAAGTCCGCGATGGCGGAAATGACCCCAAAACGGCCCACACCGCCGCCGTACGGCGCCCTAGGTGCAATACCGCCACCCATCACAGCGGACACCGCAGTGTGCGCCTACCGGAAAGTACGGTGACCGTAAATATACGGAAACGGAAGTAAAAACATGGGCCCGGAACGGGAAACATCCCGCCGTACACCTATAAAACCACTAAAACCACACAACCACCAAAAACACTACCCTGAGACACACCCCAACCCGTCATCCACCCTAGCGAAACCAAGAAAAATGGGAAAAGTAGCGAAGAAAGCGTGCGACCGCAAGCGGCAGGTCCACTTCTCCCGTGAGGAACTCACCGTGCTAACAGAGACCCTCCAGGAGAATGCTGCCGTCGTCTTCTCCACGCAAATGACCAGGACGGCACTTGCAAACAAGAAGGCCATATGGGCTCTGCCAACCGCAACATTGCCACAGCCACCGGGGGAGGTCCTGAATCACCCATCAAGTTGACCCCCTGGGAAGAAATCTGTGCCTCCACCATCGGAATGGAGAGCATAGAGGGAGTCGGAGGGATGGAGAAAGGAGTGCAGACATCCGAAGATTCAGGTAGGTGGGCCAGATAAAACAATGCCAAATCCACAAAGTCCATCCATGTGAAGTACCATGTGTCCACATAGTGCAACAGAAACACATGTCCAGGAGAACGTCCACACACATCGGCCTGATAGCGCACGTTAAAACCCACAATAAATACATAAATAAATAAAAACCCCTAAAACACGCACTACACGTGCAGCAGGCACACCCTAACTGCAGGCTGCCAAACAACTGCACCCTCACTCCACACACAAATGAAAGCACCTCCAAGGCCCCGACCCAAATCACCCTCAGGTACCACCCCAATGCATGTGATACAATGCCATTCCAATTCCCACAGACCCATCAATAACCCTCGCCCTCCTTTACTCCACCACAGGGTCCGATCCAAACGACGAGCATCAGGACACCCCTACCAGCACACCTGCAAAGAGGGCCAAGACCAACGGCCAAAGACCCTCCACCTCAGCTGCACGCATCAAGACACGGCAGCAGCACAAATCAGGTGGCAGCACAGAGGAGGGAACATCAACAGGCACCCCAGCAGCCAGCATGCCCACACCACCACCACCACAGGTCCCCCCAACGGATGCCACAGAAGGCACTGCCTCTGGTGGCAGCAGCACCATAGGTGACACCCCATTGATGGCAGCATGCTCCGACACAGAAGACGGGGATGTCGAAGTCAGATCCATCCATGACCTGTCCCAATCCCCCTGTCTGTCCCATCCCGTACAACATGAGGATACCACGCAGGGGCACCCACAAGACGACGACTGGCCATCCCCCACAAGCCCTGTGGCAAGGCAACATGAGGTCAACAGCCCCTCTGTGACACCCCCGCAAATGGCCATGGCCCAGCAGAGGCAACAGTCCCTCGACCAGTTAATCGTGCAACAGCAGCAACTGGCCACGCTCCTCAAGGACCATGCCGATGAATGTGGGGGCACTAAGGCAGACATAGAAACATCAACTGAGACACTTAGGGCAGAAATGGAGAGAGGTACAGAGACACTAATGGCACAAATGGAGAGTAGCACCGAGAGCCTGAGAGTCCAAATGGAGAGAAGCACCGAGAGCCTGAGGGGGGAACTGCATGCGACGTCCAAGGACGTATGTGCCGAACTTGCCGCAGTGCGCCGTGTGCTCACTGAGCTCTCGCAAACCCTTAGGGACATGCATGGACGTGAGCAGGCAGAGACATCATCCGTTGCAAGTTCCGTCCAGGGCAGCCCCCAACGTAGATCTGGGAGGAACCTGCGCTCCACAGGCAGGGGTGCCCCTGATACCCGCAGAGGGGGCTTGCAATAGCGACTGCCCACTGACAATGAGCATCTTTGGACACTGGTGTTCGGGGGGGAGGTAGGAGGGTGGAGGGGGTGTGTTGGGCTCACTTGGGTGGCGGGTCGATAGGGTGTACAACATGATATCACATATGCCATAAACAGTGCACGATCAACCAATGAGATGTGTGGACATTGATCTTTGTGTACTAGGCCATCATAGGCGTACAGTCCATATTGTGCATGTCCCAGACACACACAGTGCCACGAGTCCCGTGTCCATGTATCAGCCACCAGGTGTGAGTGCTAGAAGCATACATCAATGAGATGCTGACGAATGTCACGGCCCTCCGGTGCCTCGCAGACTCCTTGAGGTGCTGCCACATCCCCACCCTCATCATGACCATCATCAGGTGCTTGCAGTTCTGCGTCAGGGGGCATGGGCACATTTCTACGTACGCACATGTTGTGGAGCATGACACATGCCATCACCATCTTTGCAACCTTCTCATGGCGGTACAGGAGTGCCCCGCCAGACCTGCTGAGGCAGCGGAAACGACCCTTCAGTAGGCCGAATGCCTGTTCAATGACTACACGGGTACGTGAGTGGGCATGGTTGTAGTCCTCCTCATGCTGGTCCCGTGGGTTCCGGACTGGTGTGAGGAGCCATCTCTTCAGTGGATATCCAGCATCACCTGTATGTGGACGATAAACGTATGATGTGGAATGCCATTGCTACGTACGCACCCCCCCCCCCCTTCCTGCCAGGTCATTGCCGAATCACATACCCCACATTATCATGCATGTAATGAGACTCACCGAGTAGCCAGGATCTGTTCCCTGCGTGTCGCTCCATGTAGCGTGGTATTGTAGAGTTCCTCAAGACCATAGAATCATGGGTTGATCCAGGGAATCGGGCACAACAATGTGGAATGATCCTGTTGGAGTCACACACCATTTGTACATTCAGAGAATGAAATTGTTTCCGGTTGCGGTACTGGGCCTCCATGGCATGTGGGACGACCAATTCCACATGGGTGCAGTCGATGGCACCAATGCAACCCGGTATGCCGGCAAGTGCATGGAATCCCACTTTTGTGTTTGTAATTTCCTGCTCCGAGCGTGGTAGAGAGATGTAGTCGTCTGCGTGCTGCAGGAGGGCATCGAGCACTTGCAATAGTGTCCGTGAGAACAGTGGCTGAGAAATGCCATGCAACTGTCCGACTGTGTGCTGGTAGGTGCCTGTGGCCAGGAAGTGGAGTACAGACACCACCTTCAGTAGGGGTGGGATGGCGGTTGGGCTATCTATCATGCTGACAAGGTCAGCCTGTGTCATGTCCACAATGGCGGCTATGGTGTCCCGGTCCAGACGGTAGAGGGTGTGGATCTGCTCATCAGTGAGGTTGAACGGATGTGCTCGGAGGCGTGGGATTGCGGGCTGCCTGCGTGGTGGTAGTGGCTGTGCTGGCGGCCCTTGCTGGCCCTGCCTTGCCCTCCTCCTCCTCCTGCGTCTCCTCCGTGCGGCCGGTTGTAGTTGGTGTTCGTCTTCTTCTTGGAGGTGGAGTACTTGCAGTGCTATCAGGTCCCCCAGGGCCAACATCGCGAGTCCTGCCGGTAGCATTTTGGTGTGGTTGTGGGAGGAGACTGGGTGTGCAATTTATGTGTTTTCAGGCTGTATGGCCTCCACCTGTGGTGATTCATTCCACCTGTGCAAACTGCTCTCCCCTTTGGCCGAGCACGTCCCACACACAACGCTGCAATTCGAGGAATGGCATCTTGCTATTGCAATCATGTATTTGTACCCGATGGCCGTGTAACATTGGTTGATATGTTCATTCTGCTGTGGTCCCATTGTTTCACATACAATCTTTGCAGTCGCGAACAGACTTGTGATGGGTCAGTGGAACGTAGTACTCGAGTAACGGTGGGCCCTCATGCATCACTGTACCGAGTTGCAACGACGGGCGGGGCGTCCCATTTGTGGGTGAAGGCAGTTGCCATTTTCACACACAGCCGCACTAGATGGATTAATTAGTGATTTCAAACGGCCACAGATGCCTCTTCGACGTGATGTTGCAAATGAGGAATTCGAAGGGCGGCGCTTTCGGTTTTCAGCGAGCGGCGAGGAAATGCCCACAGGTCTGACTGCAAATATAACGTTCTATTGTTCAATGTCCTTGAGACAGGGGCCGTGGCGAGGATGCAATGATTGATATGAATGGTTTGGGATGCGCAATAGCGACGTGGGCGATGAGGCCGGACGTTCCCAAATACATGTTACTTCACTACACTGGAATTACGGGCTGGGGCACTGTGGATTTTGCAGGCTGCATAACGCACAGACTCAATGGATATTTCTAATGTTATGTGAGTAAATATTCAGGCGTTTTAATCCCGGGATGAGGGAATGATGAATGGATGCATGGGCAGGTGATTTGATACAGAGTTTGCCATGTACAGGGCTTCTTGGAATCTATCCGCCTCCCCTGCGCTATGTGATGCAGGGCTGCCATAGTGGGACCATCGTCTATCTGGCCTTGTTGAGCCCTCCCTGTCTCGACGCGCCCTCAGACACTTGTGTCCATGCACGTTACCAATCCCATCTGATGGATTCTGTTTTGACAGACGCATGCACAGGTACACTCGTTTGTGATGGTGTTTACACCTCGATATAGATAGTTATGAGTCGCAAGTGGTTTTTGGGTGGTGATGAACCTTTGGAGTGGGCTAGCATGCATATGGCTGTGGATTTAGTGTGATCATTGAAGTGAGTTGTTCGAATGTAGTTCTGATGGCCATTCTATTCTTTTTCTTTTCTTTTGGTTGACAGGTATCTCCTCCCCTTTTGCCACTGCCATCTGTATGCCACTCCTGCAGATGGCTTTTACTCCCGACACCTGCTGCTTCGTGTTAATCAGTGGAGCAGCATTACGATCTTATGGGACGATCGCCAATGGGCCACATGCCCTTACGCAGTACTGGTGGCTCGGAGCAACATTTCGGCCTTTCAGCTGGACTAGTGCCTCCCCATTGGGACGGCCCTGCGGTTCTGTGCGCTTCCATGTTGCCTTTTCGTACGTGAATGTGGCTCTGTGTACCATGATGGAACAGGGCGTCACACAAGTAGTGGCTGGTCATTTCTTGCGGATGCAGCCCACAATGGTGAAATGTGTTTTGGAGTTCATGGCCTAATGGCTGTATGGGCTTGGTGATTTTGTTGTGCATTAAATTTCTATTCTGATTTGGCCCGTGTAGCGTTCTTCTTTGCAAGTGATGTGGCATATTCCTATTTGGGGAGCGATGTATTGTGAGGAGATCTGCATTGGGTTCCAGCTTCGGAGTTTAGTTGCGTGGTACTGTACTGGGCGCGTTTGCCTACGAAGCCCAGTGAGGTCAGGGATGGGGGCTGCCAATATGACTGTTTGAATGTTGTCATGCTCAGGGGCGGGGGATTGCGTTTTGTGTAACAGATGCCGGTCAGCCAGGTGGACTGGTGGAATGATGTGATTTTCGGAATATTGCTGGTCACAGGTGCCTGTGTTTGCGTGCGTTTCTTGGTGGGGGACTGTGGTCATGTCCATTGGGATGGCTTCTGTATTCGTGCCATCTGTGCCCTGCAGCTCCCATTGGCCCCTCTTGTGTTTCTTTTGTTCGTTGGCATGCATGGGTGACTTGTACATTTCACTGGTTGCATTGTGACTTCATTGCACCTACGGGGAGTTGTACTTTGTGGGCAGGGAGCGGTGTACAGGCACTCAGTGGGGCCGTTTACGGTTGATTCGCGATGCCGTACTTCTCACCATGGCGGAATGGTACATTCCGCCATGCTTGATGGCGTTAGGTACATGTCCGCTAGGGTCGGAATTAGCGTACCCTTGCGCCATGGTGGTGTTTACGGTTTGGCATGGCGCGCGCGCGCGTGCTTGGTGCAGTTAGCGTCGGCGTTCACTACGTTGTCGCTAATGGCTTCGTACTTTGCGGTGACGGGTCATAGTCGCACCGAGCGCTATTCGATGGCGGTATTGCATTTCCGCCATCGTTTTCCGAATTCCGCCAGGGTCGTAATGAGGGCCAAGGTCTTACCCTAGACAAAGAAATGATAGATATTGGTAACACAGTCTTTAAAGAAGGCATGAGCTACGTAGCACTATCACGCTTACGTACACTTGACGGTCTATTTCTAATCAACTTTGATGCAAGTAAAGTAAACGCTGATATTCCTTGCATTTTAGAATATAATAGACTTCGCTCACTATACACTCCCCATCTAAACGCATATTCTGTTCCACAAAAACTAAAACGTTGTAAAAGAAAACTAAATCAAACAGAAATGCAACAGGACGTCACTGTAAATCCTCCAAAGAGAGTAAAAGAAACTAAAACTTCATCAAGTACCACAAACAAAAAAGAATCAATTAGAGAAAGTAAACCAGGTACTTCTTTAAAGAAGGAAGACAAACTCCAAAAAAAGCAGTTAGATACAGAACTACCTGGACCATTTAAATTCTCAAATATAGTTGGTGTAAATTGCTATGCAAATGTAGCAATGAATATTCTATTTCAATTACCACCAATTGTTGACAACATTTACTTACACAGTGCAGACCCATTGTGTTTGCAAATGTTAGTACTTCACAGAAATGCAGCAAACAATCCTGACAACACATATAAAGGCCGATTCATGGAACAAACGTGCGCCGAAAATCTTTGCGCAAGCAGGTGCAAGCAGGCGCAAGCGCAAAAAAACAGGCGCACGCGCACGCGTGCGATTCATGGAAGTCCCTGCGCGTGTTTACCTCGGGATGTGCGCCAAACCCGTGCATGGCGCACAAGTCACTGCAACATCCCGAAAGGCGTGCGCGACGCGCACAGTGAAAGCACACAACCTCGGCGCATACACCAGAAAGTGGGCGGGACACGGGGCGTAACGCGCGGAATGGGGAACAACGCGTGAAAATAAGGGCGTAACTGGGGATGTACTGCAGGGAAGCAGACGGAACGCCCACACGCACTCGAACCACATGTATTCATGGAAACGAATAGGGCAAAGCCACGCACAGCCAAAGACACGCACAAGCTGAAACACGTCGGCCACACGAAGGCAGGCGGTAGAGTCCCAGCGCATCACAAAAGTGGCAACATACAGCAATTGGGCCTGTGCGAGCGGGGCACGTGTATTGCGGGGGTGCGCGGGAAGTTACACACGCGATTGAGCGGGGTACGTGTACATCGGGGGTGCGCAGGAAGTTACACACGCGATTGAGCGGGGTACGTGTATTTCGGTGGCGCGCGGGAAGTTAAACACGCGATTGAGCGGGGTACGTGTATTTCGGGGGTGCGTGGGAAGTCACACACGCGATTGAGCGGGGTACGTGTATTTCGGGGGTGCGTGGGAAGTTACACAAGCGATTGAGTGGGGTACATGTATTTCGGGGGTGCGCAGGAAGTTACACACGCGCTTGAGCGGGGTACGTGTATTTCGGGGGTGCACGGGAAGTTACACACGCGATTGAGCGGGGTACGTGTATTTCGGGGGTGCGCGGGAAGTTACACACGCGATCACATCAGGGTACATGTATTTCGGGGGTGCGCGGGAAGTTACACACGCAATCTCATCAGGGTACGTGTATTTCGGGAGTTTGCGGGAAGTTACACACGCGATCTCATCAGGGTACTTGTATTTCGGGGTGCGGGGGAAGTATCACACGCAACATCAGCAGGGTACGTGTATTCCAGGGGTGCGCGGGAAGTTCCGCACGCGATCTCATCAGGGTACGTGTATTACAGGGGTGCGCGGGGAGCACCACATGTGAATTGCACGTGTGGGTCCTCCCAGGTGTTCCCTCTACACCCTCCACGGCCCCTGCAGGTGGCTCACACCACAGGGGCCTACCCTGCACATGTCCTGCAGGCACCCCATCCACCATGGCCATGCCCCCCAGCCAACCCACATGTCAACTTGCACAACTGCCCACCAACGCATGTCCCCCTGCACCCCCAGCCACCAGGGGCACCCTCCACCTGGCCCCCACCCATGTCCACCACCCCCCCCAGCAGTGCAGGGGCACCCTCCACCAGGCCCCCACCCATGTCTCCCAGCACCCCCACCCCCCAGCCACCAGGGCAGCCTCCACCAGGCCCCCACCCATGTCTCCCACCACCCCCACCCCCCAGCAGTGCAGGGGCACCCACCACCAGGCCCCCACCCATGACTCCCACCACCCCCACCCCCCAGCAGTGCAGGGGCACCAACCACCAGGCCCCCACCCATGTCTCCCAGCACCCCCACCCCCCAGCTACCAGGGGCAGCCTCCACCAGGCCCCCACCCATGTCTCCCACCACCCCCACCCCCCAGCCACCAAGGGCAGCCTCCACCAGGCCCCCACCCATGTCTCCCACCACCCCCACCCCCCAGCAGTGCAGGGGCACCCTCCACCAGGCCCCCACCCATGTCTCCCACCCCCCCCACCCCCCAGCAGTGCAGGGGCATCCTCCACCAGGCCCCCACCCATGACTCCCACCCCCCACCCCCCAGCAGTGCCAGGGCACCCTCACCAGGCCCCCACCCATGTCTCCCACCACCCCCAACCCCCAGCACTGTGGGGCACCTGCCAGCAGGCCCCCACCCATGTCCAACTCATGTCTCCCACCACCCCCACCCCCCAGCACTGTGGGGCACCTGCCAGCAGGCCCCCATCCATGTCTCCCAGCACCCCCACCCCCCAGCCACCAGGGGCAGCCTCCACCAGGCGCCCACCCATGTCTCCCAGCACCCCCACCCCCCAGCCACCAGGGGCAGCCTCCACCAGGCCCCCACCCATGTCTCCCACCACCCCCACCCCCCAGCAGTGCAGGGGCACCCATCACCAGGCCCCACCCATGACTCCCACCACCCCCACCCCCCAGCAGTGCAGGGGCACCCACCACCAGGCCCCCACCCATGTCTCCCAGCACCCCCACCCCCCAGGGGCAGCGTCCACCAGGCCCCCACCCATGTCTCCCAGCACCCCCACCCCCCAGCCACCAGGGGCAGCCTCCACCAGGCCCCCACCCATCTCTCCCACCACCCCCACCCCCCAGCAGTGCAGGGGCACCCTCCACCAGGCCCCCACCCATGTCTCCCACCCCCCCACCCCCCAGCAGTGCAGGGGCACCCTCCACCAGGCCCCCACCCATGTCTCCCACCCCACCACCCCCCAGCAGTGCAGGGGCACCCTCCACCAGGCCCCCACCCATGTCTCCCACCCCCCCCACCCCCCAGCACTGTGGGGCACCTGCCAGCAGGCCCCCACCCATGTCCAACTCATGTTCCCCTACCACCCCCACCCCCCCAGCCACCAGGGGCAGCCTCCACCAGGCCCCCACCCATGTCTCCCACCCCCCCACTCCCCAGCAGTGCAGGGGCACCCTCTACCAGGCCCCCACCCATGTCTCCCCCCTCACCCCCCAGCAGTGCAGGGGCACCCTCCACCAGGCCCCCACCCATGTCTCCCACCACCCCCACCCCCCAGCACTGTGGGGCACCTGCCAGCAGGCCCCCACCCATGACTCCCACCACCCCCACCCCCCAGCAGTGCAGGGGCACCCTCCACCAGGCCCCCACCCATGTCTCCCACCACCCCCACCCCCCAGCACTGTGGGGCACCTGCCAGCAGGCCCCCACCCATGTCCAACTCATGTCTCCCACCACCCCCACCCCCCAGCACTGTGGGGCACCTGCCAGCAGGCCCCCACCCATGACTCCCACCACCCCCACCCCCCAGTAGTGCAGGGGCACCCACCACCAGGCCCCCACCCATGTCTCCCAGCACCCCCACCCCCCAGCCACCAGGGGCAGCCTCCACCAGGCCCCCACCCATGTCTCCCACCCCCCACCCCCAGCAGTGTAGGGGCGCCCTCCACCATGCCCCCACCCATGTCTCCCACCCCCCACACCCCAGCAGTGCAGGGGCAGCCTCCACCAGGCCCCCACCCATGTCTCCCACCACCCCCACCCCCCAGCACTGTGGGGCACCTGCCAGCAGGCCCCCACCCATGTCCAACTCATGTCTCCCACCACCCCCACCCCGCAGCACTGTGGGGCACCTGCCAGCAGGCCCCCACCCATGTCTCCCAGCACCCCCACCCCCCAGCCACCAGGGGCAGCCTCCACCAGGCCCCCACCCATGTCTCCCACCACCCCCACCCCCAGCCACCAGGGGCAGCCTCCACCAGGGCCCCACCCATGTCTCCCACCACCCCCACCCCCCAGCAGTGCAGGGGCACCCTCCACCAGGCCCCCACCCATGTCTCCCACCCCCCCACCCCCCAGCAGTGCAGGGTCACCCTCCACCAGGCCCCCACCCATGTCTCCCACCGCCCCCACCCCCCAGCACTGTGGGGCACCTGCCAGCAGGCCCCCACCCATGTCCAACTCATGTCTCCCACCACCCCCACCCCCCAGCACTGTGGGGCACCTGCCAGCAGGCCCCCACCCATGTCTCCCAGCACCCCCACCCCCCAGCCACCAGGGGCAGCCTCCACCAGGCCCCCACCCATGTCTCCCACCACCCCCACCCCCCAGCAGTGCAGGGGCACCCACCACCAGGCCCGCACCCATGACTCCCACCACCCTCACCCCCCAGCAGTGCAGGGGCACCCACCACCAGGCCCCCACCCATGTCTCCCAGCACCCCCATCCCCCAGCCACCAGGGGCAGCCTCCACCAGGCCCCCACACATGTCTCCCACCATCCCCACCCCCCAGCCACCAGGGGCAGCCTCCACCAGGCCCCCACCCATGTCTCCCACCACCCCCACCCCCCAGCAGTGCAGGGGCACCCTCCACCAGGCCCCCACCCATGTATCCCACCCTCCCACCCCCCAGCAGTGCAGGGGCACCCTCCACCAGGCCCCCACCCATGTCTCCCACCACCCCCACCCCCCAGCACTGTGGGGCACCTGCCAGCAGGCCCCCACCCATGTGCAACTCATGTTCCCCAGCCAACATGTCATCACAATCTAGATCCCTGGTCCCTATGGTCAGCCTCCTAATGCAAAACACCCACCCGAGTATTGCATCCACCCACTCATAATTTGCAATTACATCACAGAACACCAATTGCAAGTTCCGACACAAACACATTTCCCTCACATACACCCAATGAGTGTCAGTGAATCTCAAAACCCATATCATGAAATGCATGAAACCAATGAGATACCACACATTGAAGTTCACCAAAAAAAATATGTATTAAAGGAAACATAAATAAAATCAAAAATAAAGAAACAGAAATGTGAATGTACAAAAATTAAAAGAAGCATGTCCGTGAAAAAAAGCAAAACCAAAAATAAAATTCCAAAGTAATGGTGTCCAAAGTCACTGTCCACAAAACAAAATCCAATGGGAAATAAAAAAGAAAGCCATTGCTCCATGGTTAAAATGTGAAAAAAAAATACAATCCAACAGTGAACTATGTACATGGGAACAAGCCAGGGTCCATTATCCCAACAAAAGAAAGGAAACCTATCTAACTACACTAACTAATAAAATAAACTATATACAAAAATGTGGCCAATGTCCGAAAGGTCCAAATAAAATCAAAACAAAAATGAAACCTAACACTACCTACATAACTATGTACAAGGGCAACGGGCTAGTTTGACGGCTCACTTGTGGATGTCCCGGGCCAGGGCCTCATCGAACTCCTGCTCAATGTCCCGGAGGCGGTCCTCCTCCATGGCCCCGAGGGTCCGCAGGGCTGTCGACCTGTCCACCTCCAAACCCCTGCGGATTGCCTCGAGGCACTCAGCCCGCCTCAGGGCCCTCCGCATGGAGTTCTCCGCCCTGACCATTTTGAGCCGTGCCCCTTCCGCCCGCTGCCGCTCCGCATCTATGGCGTGGCCCCACCGCTGCCACACGGAAGACACTCTCTGTCCTGGGTCCTCCTGCCCTCCGGCCGATGCCTGCCCCTCCGATGTTGAAGGCCCCGAGCCTTCATGGCTCCCACCACGTTGCTGCTGCTGCTGTGCCTATGCCCGTGCACTGCCTCCTGCTGCCTGCACATTCTCCACCGGCTGGGGTGCAGTCGTTGATGTGGCCACCCCTGCTGGACGTCCGACTCCCGACTGTGGCAGGGATGCCTCCTCCACCAGCCTGGCCGCACCGTCAGAGGCAGCTCCACAGGGCACCCAGGTGACTGATGGGTGGGAAGATGGCACGGAGGACGACTGGCGCGTAGGGAGTCCAGTTGAGGAGGGGGTCGTAGCAAGCCCCATCATACGGAGGAATCCGGCCTGGGTGACCTGTCCCAGCAGGCTGACGTGGTCAACGAGCCATTCGAGATGACGTGCAGTCTCCTCATGAAAAGACTGCAGGTCACCTCGCATGGCCCGTTGACGCAACGCCACACCAGTCAGGACAGGCTCAACCCGGACCCGGATAGCCACGTCCGCAGGCAGAGGAAGGCCAGTTGACATTAGCTCATCCCCTGACTGAAAACGGGTCTGGACGTAGGCATCCCTGCTGGTGCAAGATGATGCAGGGACAGGATCAGGGACAGGATTGCACACAGGCACCTCCGCGGCGGCCTGTGCTGCCTCCTGTCCCTGGTCCTGCACTGCACCACTAGCACCAGTGGGATCCCCACCTCCAGACCCCGCCTCTGGTGCTTTCACGGCCTCCTCCTCCACCAAACCCCCCACCAACCTGGATGACTCCATGCCATCTTCCCCTGTTGGGCCCTGTGGGGTCCCAGCTATCCCTTCTGCTGCCGAGGAGTCCAACTCCAACCTCCGCCTCTTGGACCTCCCCCCGGCAGCTGCGGCCTGGGACGCAGCACCGGACTCCTCACTCCCCGACGAGATCACAACATGGGAGGGGAGCCGGGCCTTACGTCTCCGGCTGGCGGTGGGATCCCCGCCGCTGTGCTCCACAGCACCTTCTCCGCCCTCTTCATCAGATGATGCTGCAGACAGGGAGAAACAAAACACAGGCATCAGGGCACTGTACAATGGACACATACACACATGACAGTTGTACATGAGTGGCATTGGCAAACCTCAGACATGTCATCACAATCCCCAACACACATGTCATTTCAACTCGCACACATGAGCCATACCACAGCCATATCGCAACTGCCAGCACCATCCATACACATACAACAGCATGAGCAGGCAAAGGTGAGCCAGACATCACATGCAACACAGGAAGTGCACCACACATGTACACACACCACCACACTTGCATGCATGTGTACACCTCTGCCAAGTGTTGCAGTGTTCAGACGGGCATCCATGTCACATCTGCCAATCAGGCTTCCACATACTGCTGTCACATGCATCCATGTTGCATCACTGTTGCACCCTTGTCAAATACACACACATGCACATGTACACAGTGCTGATACATGCAGCCAAAAACAACATACATGCGTGACATCACGGACATGTCTACTTACATACACATTCATCCAAACATGTGTGCCCACACAACTGCATTTGGCATGCAAGCCTACACACACAAGCACCATCCATGTCTCACACATTCCAGCCCTCGCATGTGTTCGCCCCACGGCCCTGTACACCCCCACCCATACTCGACCCCATACAAACAGATGTGCAACCTGCACACTACTGAAAAATCACCACACACACTGCTCACAATCAGGATGCATGTACACTTACCACTCGACTCCAGACGGGTCTGCCTCTCAAGAACCTGGACGTGGAGCGCTGGGGATATGCGTTCCAGGACCCTCATCTGTTCTTCCGACAAGTGGCCCCGACGCCCCTTGGCATCCGCTGCCTTCAAGAGGCGCCGGGCCTTGTTTAGGGTCCTGGACCTGAAGTCCTCCCAGCGCTTCTTGACATGTTGTAAGTCGCGGACTGCCACCCCCTCCGCGTTGATGGCAGTCACAATGTCAGTCCAGATCCGAGTCCATCCTTCCTTGTCGGCGCGGGAACTTCCGAAGAGGGCATCATACTGCCCCAGGACTTGCTCCACCAGGACACCAACTTCGGTGGCACTGAAGCTGGTGCCCCTCTGCCTCTCTGGCCGGGGGTTGTCAGTGGTCTCAGATGGTGTTTGCCCCGACATGACAACCCCAGAGGCAGGAGTGGGTGGGCAACTGGGTCCTGGGGCTGGGCTGTGGAGCGATGGAATCCCAGTCGGGAGTCTTCGGTTCCAGCAGGGGTGGTCACAGCAACAGCACCCCTGGCTGATGTGCAGGCAGCAAATGGCAGGGCATGTGGGCAGCAGGCAGTCAGGCAGCAGCAGATGGCAGGTGGGAGCGTGCTCGGGGCTCTGGGGGGCAGTAGTTTGGCCTTCTGGGCAGGAGCGTGGTCTTCCGTGTGCTTACGCGTTGCCAGCTTGATACGGAGTGATTTGGCACGTGAAAAATCTGCACGTCAGCGTGTAATTCGAGGAAAGGCCCTTAGCGCAGAAGCGCGTCTGCACGCATATGCGATTTCATTGGACCAAAGGCCCCTAGCGCGTGAGCACGTCTGTGACGTGACGCGCGCGGGTGTTTCCCTCATTGCACGTGATGACAGAACACACGTGGATTTCCACCAATCGCGTGTGAAAGTTCCCGCGCACCCCGGAACACACGTACCCAGGCTAATCGCGTGTGGAACTTCCTGCGCACCCCGAAACACACGTACCCAGGCCAATCGCGTGTACGCTCACTCCCCTCCGATCACACGCGATGACACTCGGACATACAGTCTTACCACGTATCCGAATACGGGAAACCCGCGCACGGCAAAAGACGTGCACAGGCGTCAACGCGTCCGCCCACACGAAGGCAGGCAGAGGCGTCCCCGCGCACAGCATAAAAGTGCGCGCAAACAACAAACGCGTATATACAGCTACGATGAATGCCCCATTTGTCGCTGCACTGATCGTGGGACACCGCAGGAGGAGGATAATAGCCAGGGCACGCATTTTCGCACCACGGACAAGCCTTTTTGGGATGCCTGATGACCAGGTCTACGGCAGGTATAGGTTTCCACCCCATATCATCCTAGACCTGGTCAGGGAGTGGGAAGATGACCTTACATCCCCCACCCTTTGCTCCCAAGCATTGAGCCCCTTGGAGAAGCTGCTCAATGTCCTGCATTTTTTGGTCACTGGGTCATTTCAGCGGACCACTGCCATAGTGGGGGGGTCTCACAGGCCACGCAGTCACGCTGCCTACACCAGGTACTGGCAATCATGACAGCGCGCCCCTCAGTCCGCAGGCACATATACATGCCCAGAACACCCGCAGAAAGGCAGGCCGTTGTCCTGGATTTTTTCAGGGTGGCACACTTCCCCAAAGTGCTTGGTGCCATAGATTGCACCCATGTGGCCCTACGTCCACCTAGGGCCACTAAGCACATCTACCGAAACCGCAAGCACTGGCATTCCATCAATGTACAGGTGGTATGTGATGCAAAGGGAATCATCACCTCTGTCTATGCAAACTACCCTGGCTCCACCCATGACAATTTCATATACAGAATGTCCGCCCTGAGCCGGGCCCTGGAAGCTGGGCAGCATGGTGACACATGGCTCCTAGGTCAGTACAAATGCCCTTGCACATGCATGCAAGTCACACACAGACAAATATCCAAAGCCTAATAATCTCAACTATTATCACCTCCCCAGGGGACAGTGCCTACCCTCTGAGCAACCACATGATGACGCCAATCCCGGAAACCCCACCACACCACCCCAGGTAAGATACAACGCCGCCCATATTGCAACCAGGGGCATAGTGGAGCGCACATTCGGAGTGCTCAAGTCACGTTTCCGCTCCCTTGACCGCTCTGGTGGGCAACTACTCTATGCACCACCAGTAGTGTGCAGGATCGTTGTGGCAGCATGTGTCCTGCACAATGTTGCAACACGGCAGGGCGTCCCGGTGGACATGGTGGTGCCCCCACATCCCCAACCACAGGCACAGGCGCTGCCCATGGGAGGGGACAGGGCACGTGGCGAGGAAGCCCGGACCCAGCTTGTGGCCACATTTTTCACCTAAACTCCCACCCCTGCGGAGTGCACACAGGCCTGGCACATACCAGGTGACAATCGATGATGACAAAGAGACAGTCAACTGTCACAACCCTACCACCCTGAGATAGTTGCCATGGAAGAGCCACATCGTCTGCATCCCTAGCTACTTAAACACAAGCTATCCTGTGTGACCAAAAGGCACACATATGACATATGACATGATATGGCCCATACACAAGTATTTCAAGGCGCAATGAGGCAGGGAGGGGGGAACAAGGGAAGACAGACAACGATACTACTAGGCCAGGTGTCATTGAGATCGTGCAAGTGCAGGGGTAGGGGGAAGGGAAAAGTGCAAGAGGAAGGGTGGGGGGGGGAGTCCAGTACAGGGGAAGTAGCCGATAAAAATAATACATAGGTCGGCTGGTGGCAACTGCAAAGGTAAGTGCAGACAAGTGCTGGGAAGGGAGGGCTGTAGGGATAGAGAGACAGTACTGCAGTGCAGGGGTTGCCAGGGAGGCAGTGCAAGTGGAGAGTGGCTGGGCCAGGGACCGAGGTCGGTGAGAGTGGCCCAGTTGCAGCTCCTGTGCAGTTCCAGTGAAGAATTCTGCAAGGGAGAGGCAGAGAGTAAGCAGAAGCAAAGAGGAAGGTCTTGAGGTGCTTCCAGAACTGGAGATGGTTCCCCTCAAGTTCAAGTCAGGCAGGAAGTCTGTTCCAGGGGGAGGGCCCTGCTGCGGAGAGAAATCTACCCCCAGCTAGTTGCTCTGAGAAGCGGATGACCCTGACATGCAAGGTGTGCATCACACACACCTGCAAAACAGGCCATGGCCATCACTGTCATGTCACTCAAACCCTCCCAAACATCAACATGACATGGCAAGCAATACCCATACACCAACACAGTAACGATAAGGTGCACATTGCCATGTCCTAAATGTACAGTGGCATCAGACAATGATGCCTGACCCGGAATCAGATGAAATGACAGACCAACAAAATCTCCCACCCAAAATAAGTCATTTCCAAATGCATTACAACAGTCGTAGACGTAACATAACAATGAATGCCTGTCTACATGCACATTATGCATTGCAAAATCAACACTGCAGCTCATGTGTGCAGTGTCCTACTCCTGCAACACACTGCTCAGCGCAGAGCACAGTGAACAGCCATTGTGTGTGATGCACACCCTGAGCATCACATCTAAGTGACAGACCACATCAAACATCAAATTAGCCATGTCCTTGATCCATAATCGGTCACAGAACATGTGCTGCAGGGACACAGTGGGCACCAGAAGGCAAACAGTGTACATGTGGATATGCAAGGGTGGGAGTACATGTAGTGCATCAGAGTGCAAGTGTGTGGTTCTGCAAGGACATGCACTCCACATATGCATGTGCACTCAAGTGACCATCAGTGTTCCCTACACATCACATGTGAACATTCACCATGTGTACACCACAGCATGTCAAACCACAACTATCCCCTCGCACCTGAAAGGAAAACACAACACATGAACAGGCATTGATCAGCAGAACACAGCATGTACATAGGATACCACCATTACAATGTCAGAGTTCCCATCACACTGCAGGGCAAGGCAACTATCAACAACAACGCCCCCCCTCCCTCACAAATGACCATGACCCACTGAACAACTGCACCTGGGTCATGGAGCCTCCAACCCTCAATTCCACCTGGCCACAGGATCACCTTTACCCTTCGTCACCATCTCCCACCTTGTGTGTATAAAGATGCCTGAACCCTCAGAATCCACACTCATTTCCAAAATCACAAAATCCAAGGCATAAAAACGAACCCGAACACCCTCCAGTAGATGACTTGACGTAGCAGTACCTCACAAAGGCCAAGTACTACCACAATGATGCAACAACCAAGGTAGCACAGTAAAACAATGTCACAACAGGATGTGAACCATGTGTGGTACATAACATAGGATGATGCATCATGAACGGATGTGTATTGTCACAGGTCCCGTGTACAGGCGCAGGAGTGTCATGAAACAACCACCCCCACCGTGTCCCGGGTGCCTGCAAGGTCAAACTCACACAGGCCCCTGAGACCCTGGTGGGGAAGGAGGTTCAGGGATATGCAGTCGGGACAGGTGTTGGCACACTGGATAACTGGAATGAGTGGCAGGAGAGGGGAGGAGGAATGACACATGAAAGTAGGGAATGAACGAGAATGTACTACCTGCATCAACACATACACAATCCAAACAAACTTGGACATCATTGTTATGGCCTTCTGTAGTCCAGGCTTAGGAGTGGTACGAACCAACCACCCCCTCTAGGGTTTTGGCGCCTGCAAGTTCGGGGCTTACACAGGCATCCTCAACCCCAGTGGGGAAAGAGGGTTAGGTAACGTTGCTTGGATAGGTACGGGAAGCAGGAACACCGGGTAGAGGGTACAGGGTTCAAAATTGCATAGGATTCTGGGTGATTAGGGGGAAAATAACATACCAAATTGAATCACACATACATCCATGCATTAGTGCACCCCCCAGCAAGCCTATGCAGAGCAGTTTGAAAGAAAAACAACAAGACACTTAGCTCTGGTTTTGAGTGCTGGCCTCCTGCCTGCGCACTCTCAGGTCCGGTTACAGGAGCACTGCAATGCTGTAAAGAGAGCCACAGTCAACAACCTGTACGTGCCAATTACACAAAAACACACCACCAAACATGCCCCATAGCAACAAACTACTCTACAAACAGACAATCTGGTGTAGATGCTTCGTACCCATATATATCAGTACCCCTGTGGCGGGTCATACACAGTCAATGCAGTAAGTCAGCCGCCGGTGGGTGCGTGGCAAATGGAACACCAATGTGTCACAATTCACACAACATGCAATGTTCCCTGGGTAAGCAGACAGACCCATATAGCAAGCCATGACTTCAGTGCAAGTTGCGTACCACCATGACCGAAACAAAGTTGGCAGTGCATTTATCATAAAGTACATGGAAATGAAATGCACTGCACTCGAGTATGTCCCTTGCTGTATGTCCCTGTGAGCTGCCCCTTTCCATGTCTCGGAAGGCTACATGGTTGATACAAGTGCCTCAATGGACCTTGGTGTACCGGAGGGTATGTGCCACTGCCCCTGCATGTGTCCCAGGCAACCCTACTATCAACAGCCATCAGTCCACAACACCAATATTCGTCTAAGCTCACCCTCAGTGCTGTGACTAAGCCTGCATGTGCAACTCGCCTGGTGCAAGCTTTGCTGTGTCGTGGCCCCCCTGTGATGCTCACCTTGCCTGGAGTTCCTTGGAACATGTCAGCAGTTCTAGGATGTGGGTCTGCAATCACTGTGCCTCTGCTTGTGCACACATGTGCATGTGGGCACCAACAAACGGGTCCAGATTTCCGTCGTCCAATGGGCCATGTCTGCTGGCAAAGGTGCTCTGGAGGCTCATCCCCCTGCAGAAAGGGCATGAAACACATGATTAATGCTTCAAAGTGATCTGTGTGTGTCTCATCAGGCATCTAATTACTTGACCATGTCAGAGAGTCACATCACAAATCACACCATCAGTCCGTCTTTCACATCCAAAGTGTGGTACACTATCTACAGCATGAATTGCAACAAGCACGTGTACAGGAAAGATATGAAACATACTACACAATGCATAGCAATCAATGTACACATTATTCATGACACACCCCATCTAGCAAAAGCCGAACAGTGGACAATGACACCAAAATCATCCCCACTAGGGGTGTCAATACAAGTCACACAGCACCAGACATGCCACAGATATGACAGTCCAAAGCCCTTGTGTAATATTCTGTAACACCGAACCATCCTTGCGAGCCCATGGATAAGGGAGGCAGGAGTGGCATATGTGAATCAAGGACACCAAGCAGCAAACACATACACAAGACAACCATGAAGGGCCCAGCTGGAACAGACAGTGGATGCCTTCAAAAGCCACAAAGCACCGCACACATGAAAGCACAATAGACTAGCAATTTTAAACTAAATCAACTATTAACTAATTGCACTAACAATGGAGAACCTACATTACCTATTTAAACTAACTATCAAACAGAAACTTAACTAACTAAACTAAAAGAAAAATCAAAAATGGCCACATACGACCCAGGGGGGAGGGGAGGCACCCAGGAGGGGGGAGGTACAGAGTGCTGCTCAACATCCACATGCGATGATGCTGAGCCAAAAAAAAAACCTCCATGGGCTCAACGCCTGCACAGCCCGACCTATGTGGGAGATAGATGGACGTCCGAGTCTGGCTCATCCTGTAAAGGAGGACGTGGCACAGTAGCCTGGCCACGCCTAGCCGCAGCTTGCCCCTCGTCGGCAGCAAGTCTGCCGGACGGGTGAGCCTGGTTCTGTGTGGCGATGTGACATAGGTCTGCATGCAGAACCTCACGGGATACACGTGCTTCCTCTTGCAAGGTAGCACGTGTAACACGGAGTTCCTCCTGCAAGGCATAGCTGGACAACCGCTGCACCTCCCGGCAAGCCTGTAGCTCAGCCGAGATGGTACGCTCAAGCTGTGCAAACCTCTCCTCTGCCTGCTGCCTCTGGGACATCATAAGGACACCCAGAGTGGATCTGAGGGAAGCATACTCCTCCCTCAGGGCATCCATGTGCGCCTCTGCGAGAGCAGCAATTACTTGACGCAGAGACGACATTTCAGCCTGGCGTGCCCTGTCTGAGGCCGCCATGCCCAGCCTGAGCGAGCAGGCCGTGGACCGTGCCGCCTGCTGCTGGAGAAGCCACACGCTCCATGCTCTCAGCGATGTTCTCCATTGCTGCCCCCTGCCGTTCGGAATTGGCAGTCATGTCTTGCTCCCACTCAGTATACAGCGGTTGCGCGCGGCGACCGCGTTGCCGGGCTTGACCCCTGCGGGACCCAAGGACCGGGGGTCCTCGCTGTGTTGGCACCGCCTGCGGCTGCACGACTACATGCCCCCGTCGACGTGATGTCCCAGGCACATCAGTGACTTGTGTGGAGGGTGACCCTGCGTCCCGATCCACCACGGGCGGAGGAACCAAGACTGTCTGATCCCTCAGTGCAGGTGTCGCAGACAGAGGAGTGTCCACATCAGAATCACTCACCCCTGACACATGGACTTGATGCTCATCCAACTCAACATGGACGTCAGAGTCGTCATCAAGGCTGGACTCATAGGCAGCAAGAGACAAGATGGACTGCAGCATTTGGGGGTTTTCGTGGCCTACCACCCACGACCCCCACTAGTGCCGGGTTGATGTGGTGTTACCAACACTGTGTCTGGCATGACAACACCATCCTCTGCCTCCATTGCATCATCACCTGAAAAATAGAGAGAAAAAAGGTCACTACACATGTCAGAAGCACACGACACACACACACACCAACAGCAAAGGCATCCGGCAGACATGTGACACACAACATATGACCTGGCATGCATGCTGGGTCTACTTTGAATAGCTTCTGTGATCAGACCTGTTGAAAGGTGGCAGTTTCCATGGAAGTGGGTCTATGCAGTGCAGAAAATGTGTACGCCACTCACTACCTACATGTACAAGCACTCCATGGTGTGTGCCAGGAAATGTGAAGGCAGTGCAATGTCAAATTCACACATCACGTGCATTGTGCATTCAATGTGTACCATGTCTAGAAGCCAAGCACCCCTCCACCCCAGTACCAAAGCAGGGATGCCTAGCATGGTATCAAAAGGCTGACCATACACCTGTGTATTGACAGGCAGTGTTGACTGGCATCAACAGCTTAATATGATTCAAATTACAACACTGCAAATGATGCTAGGACAGTAGGCAGGACACATGATGAAAACTCCGGAGGCTGCCCACGTGTGAAGAAGACACAACAACAGTTGGACAGAGTCATTGGCCATTGAACAGGCTGAGGCCTGTGAGCCACACAGATTGTCAGAGCCTAAACGTGTGCAACGCAGGACTGAGCCACAGTTGACATGGGGAGGCCGATGAGATGGCATTCAATGTATGTAACCAAGGACTCATATTACAGTGATCATCCAGTCAAGGACACATAGGGGCATGCGTGCAATGCACATGGAGCATGAATGGGCACTCATGTCCCTGTGGGACATCTGACCCATGCACAGTACAAGTGAGATACCCTGCATCGAGTACTAAGGCTGTACCACACGGCATATGTCTGGCAGTTTCTACGCTGGAAGTTAGCATCTACACAGGACACATGAACAAGAAACTACACATTGGCAAGATTGAAGCAGACCAGTGCAAAGGTGGAACTGGGGTGCAGAGTGGCAGAGGAGGGGCAAGGGAGCATGCCCACATGGAGTCCCGCATGCAGGCAGAGGAGACATGCATGACGGAAGCATTGTATTACTTACACATCAGAACTATGTACACGTCACATGTAGCAGCAATCATGCACAACACATCCCACAAGTGAAACACACACGTCCTCAACAAACACGCATCAACACTCACTGGACTGGGCATCAAAGGTCCAGCATCTCTCCCACTCCTTTGACCAATTCAGGTGGTATGAACTCCGCAACGAGAGCCTCATGCGGAGTGAGTTCTTCCTCCTCTGGTGCAGGCCCACCGCCAGTCACCAGAGTCAAGTTGTAATTAGAGGCACGCTTAGCCTTAGTGCTGCGCTTGATGTCATTCCAACGCTTTTTGCACTCCTGCGGCGTGCGCACCTCATGGCCGAATGAACTGACATGTTCTGCAACATGCTTCCAGTGGGTGTCACGTTGGGCAGCCATAGTCTGACTATTGGCACCCACTAGCATGTCACGGCTGGGGCCCCGCACGTAGTCCACGAGGAAGTCCAGTTCCTGCTTACAGAAAGGCTTCTTCCTCGACGTGCAGGAGGTTGTGGCTGTGTGTGGGGTCCCAGCCTGTGCTGCAGGTGCAACCTTCCTCCTCTTGGACTGTGGCGCAGACCCTGGCTGGCTAATGCCGCCCTGACCAGTATGGCCAGTGGGTTCGGTGGATTGAGCCAAGGGAGTGGCAGGTGGAGGGATGACCAAAGGCCTGACTTGTGTCAGTGGCAGCTGGGTGCCCACTAATGGACCCTGCGCAGCAACATCAGCTGTGGCAGGGTCATTGACCGCAACGGTCTTGGTTGGCAGACTCACAACCGGGGTTCTGTTGGGTGCATCTGCCCCTGCACTTGCCAACACCCGGCTGTTCGGGGCAGCAGATGACATGACTGCCCCAGGGACAAGTGTCTTGGTCTGAGCAGCCCGGCGTGCCCCTATGGTTTCCCCCCTGGCCTGTTGGAGATCTACCAAGGGCTCTTCAAGTGAAGCCTGCGCTGGCAGACCCTGAGCCTGGGTGGCGGTGTCCACAGCTGCACCTGCAGCTACCACTACCCTTGGGCCCGTGGCAGTCGATGGAACGGACTGCTGGGTCGTACGGGTGCCAGTGCCAGATGCAGGATCTGCATCCCCCGGAACCACAGGGGGTGGTGGCATGGCTGCACCGACACATGGCACAACATTGTGCTCAAGTGGCGCACCCCTGCCTCTTCCCCCTCTGTGGCTGCCCTGGACACCCTGGAGTCCCTCTACTCCCTGGTCACCACGGCCACGTCCCCGACCACGCCCGCCACGAGGAGGACGCAGAGCTGAGGCGCCCCTCACCTTTGGTGCCCTCCCAACCATGGCACAGATGTAGTAGTGCTGGCACAGATGGAGTGGTGCCAATGGGAGGTGTACACCACAGTTGACCTGGGCAATTTGGGTAAAGGGGGTGGGAAGCAAGATGTTAACAGCCCCCCTGCACCTGCAAGGCTGTATGTGACCCCGGTGATGTGGTGACAGGTCACGCAACGCTCAGGCACCCCAAAACTGCAGTAAAAAAACTGCAGTAAAACCGTGCACGCAACCCTGCAGCCTACGTGCGTGGATTCAACCTCCCGCAGTACGCGGTGGCACCCAGTAACACGAATAACGCGTACGCGTGGGACACGCAGGCTATTATGACATCGAAAATGGGTGCGATACACAGGGGCACCCGCAGTGGGAAAAAGAGCGTGTGCGACTCACCGCCTGGCTAGCGCGATGCAGAAAAACACGCGTAGCCAATACCCCCGCCAAAAGAAGAGATACGTCCTTGATAGCTGTGAAGTTGTGATGGCGCGCGAAACAACAGGAAGCAGCAACACACGTCGGTCTCCACGAAAGGCACGTACAGCGAACTGCTGGGCCCGCTCACCTTTAACCCGTGCTGAGGGAAACGCACGCGCGCGTCACGTCACTTACGCGCATGGGCCCTTTCCTCGTATTACATGCGGACGTGCAGTTTTCCACGCGCGCTTACGCGCATGGGCCCTTTCCTCGTATTGCACGCGGACGTGCAGTTTTTCACGCGCGCTTACGCGCATGGGCCCTTTCCTCGTATTACACGCGGACGTGCAGTTTTTCACGCGCGCTGAAATGCCCATGCACGTCTGTACGCGTCACGTCACAGGGGCGCTTGCGCTTGAGGGGCCTTCTGTCCAATGAAAATGCGTATGCGTGCAGACGCGCTTACGCGCTAAGGGCCTTTCCTCGAATTACACGCTGACGTGCAGATTTTTCACGTGCCAAATCACTCCGTATCAAGCTGGCCACGCGTAAGCACACGGAAGACCATGCTCCTGCCCAGAAGGCCGAACTACTGCCCCCCAGAGCCCCGAGCACGCTCCCACCTGCCATCTGCTGCTGCCTGACTGCCTGCTGCCCACGTGCCCTGCCATTTGCTGCCTGCACATCAGCAGGGGGGGCTGTTGCTGTGACCACCCCTGCTGGAACCGAAGACTCCCGACTAGGATTCCATCGCTCCACAGCCCAGCCCCAGGACCCAGTTGCCCACCCACTCCTGCCTCTGGGGTTGTCATGTCGGGGCAAACACCATCTGAGACCACTGACAACCCCCGGCCAGAGAGGCAGAGGGGCACCAGCTTCAGTGCCAGGGAAGTTGGTGTCCTGGTGGAGCAAGTCCTGGGGCAGTATGATGCCCTCTTCGGAAGCTCCCGCGCCGACAAGGAAGGACGGACTCGGATCTGGACTGACATCGTGACTGCCATAAACGCGGAGGGGGTGGCAGTCCGCGACTTACAACATGTCAAGAAGCGCTGGGAGGACTTCAGGTCCAGGACCCTGAACAAGGCCCAGCGCCTCTTGAAGGCAGCGGATGCCAAGGGGCGCTGGGGCCACTTGTCGGAAGAACAGATGAGGGTCCTGGAACGCATATCCCCAGCACTCCACATCCAGGTCCTTGAGAGGCAGACCCGTCTGGAGTCGAGCGGTAAGTGTACATGCATCCTGATTGTGAGCAGTGCGTGTGGTGATTTTTCAGTAGTGTGCAGGTTGCACATCTGTTTGTATGGGGTCGAGTATGGGTGGGGGTGTACAGGGCCGTGGGGCTAACACATGCGAGGGCTGGAATGTGTGAGACATGGATGGTGCTTGTGTGTGTAGGCTTGCATGCCAAATGCAGTTGTGTGGGCACACATGTTTGGATGAATGTGTATGTAAGTAGACATGTCCGTGATGTCACGCATGTATGTTGTTTTTGGCTGCATGTATCAGCACTGTGTACATGTGCATGTGTGTGTATTTGACAAGGGTGCAACAGTGATGCAACATGGATGCATGTGACAGCGGTATATGGAAGCCTGATTGGCAGATGTGACATGGATGCCCGTCTGAACACTGCGACACTTGGCAGAGGTGTACACATGCATGCAAGTGTGGTGCTGTGTGTACATGTGTGGTGCACTTCCTGTGTTGCATGTGATGTCTGGCTCACATTTGCCTGCTCATGCTGTTGTATGTGTATGGATGGTGCTGGCAGTTGCGATATGGCTGTGGTATGGCTCATGTGTGCGAGTTGAAATGACATGTGTGTTGGGAATTGTGATGACATGTCTGAGGTTTGCCAATGCCACTCATGTACAACTGTCATGTGTGTATGTGTCCATTGTACAGTGCCCTGATGCCTGTGTTTTGTTTCTCCCTGTCTGCAGCGTCAACTGATGAAGAGGGCGGAGAAGGTGCTGTGGAGCACAGCGGCGGGGATCCCACCGCCAGCCGGAGACGCAAGGCCCGGCTCCCCTCCCATGTTGTGATCTCGTCGGGGAGCGAGGAGTCCGGTGCCACGTCCAAGGCCGCAGCTGCCGGGGGGAGGTCCAAGAGGCGGAGGTTGGAGTTGGACTCCTCAGCAGCAGAAGGGGCAGCTGGGACCCCACAGGGCCCAACAGGGGAAGATGGCACAGAGTCATCCAGGTTGGTGGGGGTTTGGTGGAGGAGGAGGCCGTGCAAGCACCAGAGACGGGGTCTGGAGGTGGGGATCCCACTGGTGCTAGTGGTGCAGTGCAGGACCAGGGACAGGAGGCAGCACAGGCCGCCGCGGAGGTGCTTGTGTGCAATCCTGTCCCTGATCCTGTCCCTGCATCATCTTGCACCAGCAGGGATGCCTACGTCCAGACCCGTTTTCAGGCAGGGGATGAGCTCACGTCAACTGGCCTTCCTCTGCCTGCAGACGTGGCTATCCGGGTCCGAGTTGAGCCTGTCCTGACTGGTGTGGCGTTGCGTCAACTGGCCATGCGAGGTGACCTGCAGTCTTTTCATGAGGAGACTGCACCTCATCTCGAATGGCTCGTTGACCACGTCAGCCTGCTGGGACAGGTCACCCAGGCCCGATTCCTCCGTATGATGGGGCTTGCTACGACCCCCTCCTCAACAGGACCCCCTACGCGCCCGTCGTCCTCCGTGCCATCTTCCCACCCATCAGTCACCTGGGTGCCCTGTGGAGCTGCCTCTGACGGTGCGGCCAGGCTGGTGGAGGAGGCATCCCTGCCACAGTCGGGAGTCGGACGTCCAGCAGGGGTGGCCACATCAACGGCTGCACCCCAGCCGGCGGAGGATGTGCAGGCAGCAGGAGGCAGTGCACGGGCAGAGGCACAGGGGCAGCAGCAACGTGGTGGGAGCCATGAAGGCTCGGGGCCTTCAACATCGGAGGGGCAGGCATCGGCCTGAGGGCAGGAGGACCCAGGACAGAGAGTGTCTTCCGTGTGGCAGCAGTTGGGCCACGCCATAGATGTGGAGCGGCAGCGGGCGGAAGAGGCACGGCTCACAATGGTCAGGGCGGAGAACTCCATGCGGAGGGCCCTGAGGCGGGCCGAGTGCCTCGAGGCAATCCGCAGGGGTTTGGAGGTGGACACATCAACGGCCCTGCGGACCCTCAGGGCCATAGAGGAGGACCGCCTCCGGGACATTGAGCAGGAGTTCGATGATGCCCTGGCCCGGGACATCCACAAGTGAGCCGTCAAACTAGCCTGCTGCCCTTGTACATAGTTATGTAGGTAGTGTTAGGTTTCATTTTTGTTTTGATTTTATTTGGACCTTTCGGACATTGGCCACATTTTTGTATATAGTTTATTTTATTAGTTAGTGTAGTTAGATAGGTTTCCTTTCTTTTGTTGGGATAATGGACCCTGGCTTGTTCCCATGTACATAGTTCACTGTTGGATTGTATTTTTTTTTCACATTTTAACCATGGAGCAATGGCTTTCTTTTTTATTTCCCATTGGATTTTGTTTTGTGGACAGTGACTTTGGACACCATTACTTTGGAATTTTATTTTTGGTTTTGCTTTTTTTCACGGACATGCTTCTTTTAATTTTTGTACATTCACATTTCTGTTTCTTTATTTTTGATTCTATTTATGTTTCCTTTAATACATATTTTTTTTGGTGAACTTCAATGTGTGGTATCTCATTGGTTTCATGCATTTCATGGTATGGGTTTTGAGATTCACTGACACCCAATGGGTGTATGTGAGGGAAATGTGTTTGTTTCGGAACTTGCAATTGGTGTTCTGTGATGTAATTGCAAATTATGAGTGGGTGGATGCAATACTCGGGTGGGTGTTTTGCATTTGGAGGCTGACCATAGGGACCAGGGATCTAGATTGTGATGACATGTTGGCTGGGGAACATGAGTTGCACATGGGTGGGGGCCTGCTGATGGGTGGGGGCCTGGTGGAGGCTGCCCCTGGTGGCTGGGGGGTGGGGGTGGTGGGAGACATGGGTGGGGGCCTGCTGGCAGGTGCCCCACAGTGCTGGGGGGTGGGGGTGGTGGGGAACATGAGTTGGACATGGGTGGGGGCCTGCTGGCAGGTGCCCCACAGTGCTGGGGGGTGGGGTGGTGGCAGACATGGGTGGGGGCCTGGTGGAGGCTGCCCCTGGTGGCTGGGGGGTGGGGGTGGTGGGAGACATGGGTGGGGGCCTGCTGGCAGGTGCCCCACAGTGCTGGGGGGTGGGGGTGGTGGGGAACATGAGTTGGACATGGGTGGGGGCCTGCTGGCAGGTGCCCCTGCACTGCTGGGGGGTGGGGGTGGTGGGAGACATGGGTGGGAGCCTGGTGGAGGCTGCCCCTGGTGGCTGGGGGGTGGCGGTGGTGGGAGACATGGGTGGGGGCCTGCTGGCAGGTGCCCCACAGTCCTGCTGGGTGGGGGTGGAGGGAGACATGGGTGGGGGCCTGGTGGAGGCTGCCCCTGGTGGCTGGGGGGTGGGGGTGGTGGGAGACATGGGTGGGGGCCTGGTGGAGGCTGCCCCTGCACTGCTGGGGGGTGGGGGTGCTGGGAGACATGGGTGGGGGCCTGGTTGGAGGGTGCCCCTGGTGGCTGGGGGTGCAGGGGGACATGCGTTGGTGGGCAGTAGTGCAAGTTGACATGTGGGTTGGCTGGGGGTCATGGCCATGGTGGATGGGGTGCCTGCAGGACATGTGCAGGGTAGGCCCCTGTGGTGTGAGCCACCTTCAGGGGCCGTGGAGGGTGTAGAGGAAACACCTGGGAGGACCCACACATGCAATTCACGTGTGGTGCTCCCCGCGCACCCCTGTAATACATGTACCCTGATGGAATCGTGGGTGGAACTTCCCGCGCACCCCTGAAATGCGCGTACCCTGCTCGCACGGGCCCAATCGCGTGTGGAACTTCCCACGCACCCCTGAAATACACGTACCCTGATGGAATCGCGTGTGGAACTTCCCGCGCACCTCTGGAATACACGTACCCTGCTGATGTCGCGTGTGAAACTTCCCCCGCACCACGAAATACACGTACCCTGATGAATTCGCGTGTGGAACTTCCCGCGCACCCCTGAAATACACGTGCCCTGCTGATGTTGCGTGTGAAACTTCCCACGCACCCCGAAATACACGTACCATGATGAAATCGCGTGTGGAAATTCCCGCGCACCCCTGTAATACACGTACCCTGCTGCGATCGCGTGTGGCACTTCCTGCGCACCCCTGAGATATGCGTACCGTGCTCGCACGGGCCCAATCGCGTGTGGAACTTCCCACGCACCCCTGAAATACACGTACCCTGATGGAATCGCGCGTGTAACTTCCCACGCACCCCTGGAATACACGTACCCCGCTGATGTCGCGTGTGAAACTTCCCCCGCACCACAAAATACACGTACCCTGATGAATTCGCGTGTGGAACTTCCCGCGCACCCCTGAAATACACGTGCCCTGCTGATGTCGCGTGTGAAACTTCCCACGCACCCCGAAATACACATACCATGATGAAATCGCGTGTGGAAATTCCCGCGCACCCCTGAAATACACGTACCCTGCTGCAATCGCGTGTGGCACCTCCCGCGCACCCCTGAGATACGCGTACCGTGCTCGCACGGGCCCAATCGCGTCTGGAAATTCCCGCGCACCCCTGAAATACACGTACCATGATGAAATCGCGTGTGGCACTTCCCGCGCACCCCTGAGATACGCGTACCCTGCGGAAATCGCGTGTGGAACTTCCCAAGCACCCCTGAAATGCGCGTACCCTGCTCGCACGGGGCCAATCGCGTGAGGTACTTCCCGCGCACCCCAGTGATACACATAGCCCGCTTGCCGTGCTGGTACAGGGTTAGCGCAGCCCTTTGCGCTGGATTGGGTATATTGATGGCTTTTCCCTGCGCGAGAGGCGTTCTTGGGGGCGTAACTGGCGCTGCTGCAGGGTCGCTGCGCCACTGTGCGCCACGGCTGGTTTTGGTGGCTGGAATCCATGAATACGCTGTGCGCGGAAATGGATTTTAGCGCACGCGGCTGGCGCAGGGATTCGCACGCGCACACTGTGCGCCAGCCGCGTGCGCCTCTTGTGCGCTGAATTCTATGAATTACCCCCATAGTGTTTTTGGAATAAGACGACAATTGGACTACTGTGCCGGAATGGTGAAATTCACTATAAACTCACAGGAAGATCCACAAGAATTTCTAATGTACTTACTACAAGTACTGGAAAACAAAAACATACCTATAAATGAAATCTTTCAGATTTCATACATGTGGACACATACATGCACTCTCTGCAACAATGTGACACAAGAAGAAATCCCCAATGAACGCTTCATATATATATATCAATACCAAATTGTGAATCCATTCCATTTCAGCAACTTGTACAAAATGCAAACCATGGTAGATTATGCTCTACCTGCAATTCAGATAATCGCTCCACGTTAGTATTACAAACACATAGTAAATACGTAATTCTAATGCTTCTACGTTACAATGCAGATGGTACCAAAAACAACTGCAAGCTGACTGGATTCACACATGGTCAAATATCACTTGGTAAGAAAACCTTCACAACAATAGGTATAATCTACCACGCAGGAGCCACAACCAATTCAGGGCACTGCACTGCATACATAAAAAAGAAATGTGGATGGTTTGAATGTAATGATAGTACCATTACTCTAAAGCAGAGATTACCAGCAAATCTTACAAACGCTTATTTGATGTTCTTAAAACCAAAATTTGATAAATAAACTGTATTTAAACCTTTAAGTAAATTTGTGTTAAAAAAAATATAAACTGTTAGAATACTCCAAAAGCTATCTAACAGCTCAAAGATTCTACAACAACTAATCAGATAAATGAATACCACTAAATTAGGCCAAAAAATACACAGTTAGAATACGCCAATTGGTATCTAACTCTCCCAAAATTTAACAATATCCAAATAGATAAATCAAAACCACTAAAATATATTAAAAAAATAGACAGTTAGAATACGCCAATTGGTATCTAACTGCTCCAAAATTTTATAATATCAAAACAAATGAAGAATCTGTTACTGCTCCAAAAAAAATACAACAAAGCAAAGTATAAAGCATTAGCCAGAAACAACAAGTGAACACTGAAAACAAACAAACAAATAAACTGTAGCATAACAGAAAAAGGTTTGTTTTTAATCCAACATGGATTTTTTTTTCTCCCACAGACCCAATGATTTTAGCAACAAATACAGAAACTGAGCAAATTGCACAGTACTCTGATTTGTACTCTACTAAATATGAGGGTCGAAAAAAAATAAAAGTATATTGCTTATACAATGTAATAAGTCATTACAAAATACTAATACTAACATGCTATTTTCTTTTATCACAGAAATGAAGAAGAAAAACATGGACTCCCATTACTAGACCAAACAGTAAGTATACAATAATGACAACCATAGCAGCATATCACATCCATAGTATCTAATACCTTTGTTCCTTATACATTTGTTTTTCACCCAAAGTTATAAGCAAATATGAATGTGATATGCTGCGGTGGTTGTTGCCAGGGCATAGAGTCTTGGGTGCATGGCCATATCACATCCATAGAGTCAAACATTTCAACTATGATCTATGGGAAACTTTTAATGTCCGCGAACAATGTGAGTGTTCTTAGAACACTTTGAACTTGCCAGCGAACAATACGGACACCGTTTTCAGGACACCCCCTACGAACATTTCAGAACAACGCGATAGTTCTTAGAACACTTTCAACTTAACAACGAACAATACGGACAGCGTCCTAAGGACACTGCCTACGAACATTCCAGGACACCGGGAGTGTTCTTAGAAGCGTCTTCAGAACACCACCATCTTGTTTATTTGCAAACATTTCAGGACACCGCAAGTGTTCTTAGGACACATTCAACTTGACAAAGAACAATACGGACAGCGTCCTCAGGACACCCCCTACAAACACTCCCCAGACACCGCGAGTGTTCTTAGAAGCGTCTTCAGAACACCCCCATTTTGTTTATTTGCGAACATTTCAGCACACCGTGAGTGTTCTTAGGACACATTTAACTTGACAGAGAACAATACGGACAGCGTCCTCAGGACACCCCCTACGAACACTCCCTGGACATCGCAAGTGTTCTTAGAAGCGTCTTCAGAACACCACCATCTTGTTTATTTGCAAACATTTCAGGACACTGTGAGTGTTCTTAGGACACATTCAACTTGACAGAGAACAATACGGACAGCGTCCTCAGGACACCCCCTACGAACACTCCCCGGACACCGCGAGTGTTCTTAGAAGCGTCTTCAGAACACCCCCGTTTTGTTTATTTGCGAACATTTCAGGACACCGCGCGTGTTCTTAGAACACATTCAACTTGACAGAGAACAATACGGACAGTGTCCTCAGGACACCCCCTACGAACACTCCCCGGACACCGCGAGTGTTCTTAGAACAGTTTCACTTTGCTTGCGAACAAAACGGACACATATTGACTCCTTAGAACACCCCCTAGTCAGTTTATTTAGAACATTTCAGAACACCCGTGATGGCCGCAAACAAATCGAACACAAAAAGAACGTCTAACACATAAAAAACACAACTTTCATCCTATCTCATACACTCCCACCCTCCCCAAACACTCCTACACACCAACACACTCTACAAAATACACATTTTGAACAAAGTTTCACTGCACTGTCCGGGGACGTCCGCGAATCCAAGATGGCGGGCGCTACCGAAAAATCTGACGCGCTTCACGCTCCACGCCGTCCAATCAGCGAACACTTTGCATGTCCGCGAACATCACGCAAGACGATTGGCCAATCAGGACACTTTCCGCGGAGCGAACAGGGAAGTGTGTCCGCAAACCCAACACAGATATCACTAATTTTTTTTTACCTACTTTTTGGTCATTTAAAAAAAAACTACTGGACGGATTTTCACCAAATTTGCAAAAGCACGCTTTCGGGACCAAGCCGCTGCTCCTGGTCCAAATTTGGTGGAAATCCGTCCAGCGGTTTGGACTGTAGGCGCGAGCAAAGTTTTTTTCCCATTCACTCTATGGAGAGTGAGTATAATGTATACAAATATGAGCATATAGAGGGAAGGTAGAGTAATAAAAATAAAACTATGAGAAAGTGCTGATAACCATAATGATTATCTTCATGCACAGAAAGGATTGCTCTCTTTCAAGCCTGTATCTTCCGCTATGTATATGTTTCATATGATGTGACTGGACCCTAAGTCTACAAATATAGTACCTTTTCAATTTTTACTTCCTGACTGTTACTGAAGAAAACTATGTGGCTTTGATATGTCAGTAAAGGATAAAAAGGGAGAGCCAGCCATGTGATGTCATCAGTGATGTCCTCAAGGACATTTGTGATGTCATCTTTGATGTCCTGGGTGTTAGTGTTAGCAGTGCACGGTGGCGCGAGTTATGGTTGCTTATGTTACTATAACTGCCGAATTTCAGGGGTTTTTCGGTTTTACTTTGAGCCATAACGTCCCTTTAACAAAGTTTTTTCACTGAATTTCATAGGTTTTTAGTAGCGCAACTTAACCATAACGTCCCTTTAACAAAGGTTTTTCACTGAATTTCATAGGTTTTTAGTGCACAACTTAACCATAATATCCCTGACTTCATATACATGTAACATAGAACATACTAACCCCCTCGTAGTGATTTTCATGTCTGCGGACTACCGCCATGTCAGCGGACACATCGAAAATCTGAGCGTGGTCAATGTAAATTTAAATAGTGTGCCCCATTTCCCCTTTGAAGTTGGCTCTGAAAAGAGCCGTTTTTTTTTTCTTTTTTTTACAGATGCTTGACAGACACCTGTTATTTTGTATTTTTTTCTTGTTTTTTTTTCTTACTTTACTCCTAAAATCTTCACATAACCTTCTCCAAAGCAACCCTTACATTCCAAAATAGAAAGGCATTTCCTGTAAAAGATAAAGAAATGCCATCTTCTTTAAAATTAACAGCATTACTGGCATCAATATTCTCATTGTTACAGAAGAACATACCAGCTCTAAGCATGAAGGCACACATGCCTCGGTTGATGACACACCTAGCAATATTTTGCTGAGGACAAAGAACTGAACTATTGTCCCATATTGCCCTAGGTAGTAATCCAGAAAAAATTACTTTTGCATTTGGAAGGATCTTCATTACTGCTTGAACCAAGCGTTCCAAATCAGCCAACAAAGTAGGGGCACTGACGTTGCCCAAATGGAAAGCACCATAGTGCAAAACTACCACATGCGGACTGTTCATCGTGGCCATATCCTCACAAACTTGTACAATTCCCTGTACATTGCAATCAGGCACACTGCTCCACACCACCTCCACTCCTTTCACATCAAAGTTCTTTGCAACATGCCTGCATTCAGCGTACTGCTGTAAACCATGCACAAACATATCTCCGAGCACCAACACCCTGACTTTCTCCACTTCTGCCATCTTCACCACACACAGTCTCTTTCAACACAAATCCACAACCTCGACATCTGATTGGCTGATCCGTACAGTCTTCTTTCCATGTTGGATTTCCTGGAAAAACCCGGATGTAGCACGCCCTGTCCACGAACAGCCGCGGTGTCCGCGGACGGCGTCCACTTTACTCTCTGTGCCATTCCCTCATTGCATACAGCTAAGCAATCACACAATACGAATAACGTCCTCAGAACAACCCCATTTTGTGAATTTTCGAACATTTCAGGACAATTATTATTTTATTATTCAACATATTAACATTACACATATTATACTTTCATCTTGTACTCTGCACACAATGCTATGTTTCTCCATTAGTAGCACAGTATACTAGATAGAATCCCATAATAAAATGCTATTTATATCAATGCATCGTTCAAAGCACTAATAACGGTATGATATTTATTGCAATATCCTTGACACTTTTTTCGCAACATTATAATAAAAATCCCTAGTACACAAATTCCATGAAAAGAACATACACACGTGATGTCATCAGTGATTTCATCAATGACATTTGCGATGTCATCTTTAATGTCCTGGGTGTTAGTTTTAGCAGTGCACGGTGGTGGCGCCAGTTATTTTTCAAAGCTTACCATAACTTGCGATTTTCAGGGGTCTTTCGGCTGTACTTAGAACCATAACGTCCTTTAAACAAACTTTTTTTAATATCACGCAAACAATATACAAACATGGCGTGCAAAAACCAACTTCTACAGGTGGCTTTACACAGAATGTTCCAAAGTAAGATTTTATGCTCGTTCACAGTGAAGGTCAGCTGCTTCCACAACTTCTACAGATGGCTTTACACAGAATGTTGCAAAAGTAAGAATTTATGCTCGTTCACAGTGAAGGTCAGCTGCTTCCATTTTTTTCTCGGGCCCCAGAGAAGCACACGTAGCGGACTATAAGGTTGTATTGTGTTTTGACCTTGACAGACAGAGATTGTGATGAAAGACTTCTCTTGAAGGAGTGTTGCTAAAACGTAAGAGAAGATAAAGATGAAATTTCTGATACGAAACCACTTTTATATATTATATCACTATGCGAAAGATCGTTGGCACATGCGGAGTCGTATTTTGGGACTGCACCACTCGTAGACAATGGAAATTGCAATTGTACTGTAAATTACCCTTTAGATTAATTTATACCAAATATAATTACAATAGCATAGCATTAAAGACCGCTCAAGTTGAACTTGTTCGTTGAAAGTGGCATAATGTTTTCTACCGTGCACTTTCACCGCCAAATTGATCCCCTGTCGTTTAGAGGGCTCTGAAAAAGGCAGACGACACAGGGTGGGTTAATAGAAATAATTTAACCGGTCTATAGGCGGTCAAGCGCTCTACTCGCTTTGCCACTTCACTGTAGCCTGTCAAGTGGCACAGCGAGTACAGCGCTCGCTTTGACATCCGTGCACAGCTTGCTAACGCAAGTTTGAATCCCGGCAAGGCCAAACTCAGCCTTTCATCCTTCCGTTGTCGATAAATGAGCACCACACACCGTGGTTAATAATAAGCACCGCTTAGATACCTCACGGTTCTTAGCGCTATATGAATGGGAAAATATTATTATTTTATTATTAACATACTCTGTTGCACTATCTTCGACAGCAAATATTTTCACGCCCTAATAAATAAAATGATGATTTTTAATGAAGATCGGCTGGTGATACTAATTTATGTTTTTTAAAACAGGTATGTGGCTCCATTTTGCCTATGTCACGATTTACAGACTCCAGCGGATGGGGTCTTCAACTGCCAGGTGCAGGTCCAAATATGCAACTTCATGACCCTCACCATTTTATGGGACAATCGCCAAGGACCAATATGCCCTTACGCAGTACTAGCGGCTACAAACAACATACCAACCAATAGGGTGGTCTAATGGCTCGTTGTTGGAGCAACCTTCCGATTATCAGAGCGACCATTTACTGCTTTTATCATAAACCAACAGCCTATCTACCGCAAAGGAACAACGCGTGACTCCAAATAAACTTTTGCTGATCGACAGCAGAGACAATAGCAAATCGCTGAATATTCACTAAACATTTCATGTGAAATAAATGTACTTTACCAAATGTACAATCCTGCTGTTTACTTTTAAACCACAGTTTCATATTCCGAATTGTGGCGCACTGAGTTGTAAGCTGATCTAACACTCTCTGTACCGCAAAGGAACATCGCGTGTCTCAACATGAACTTTTGCGGATCGACAACAAAGACAAATGCAAATTGCTTAATATTCTCTAAACATTTGATGTCAAATAAATGTACTTTACAACATTTACAATCTTGCTGTTTGCTTTTAAATCACAGTTTCATATTCCGAATTGTGGCGCGCTGTGTTGTGACATAATGTGTGTTGTCTTCCGGGTTCTGTATAAAGTCGCGTAGTACTGGAGACGACTGGGCGCGTTTGATTACGCACCCTGTAACGTCACGGAGAGAGGCGGGGAATATGAATGCTTTGATAATATCAGGCTTAGGGGCGGGAGATATGATTTAGTGTCGCAAAAGCAAGTCAGCCAGGTCAATAGCGCAGTCATAGGATTATCACATAATGTCGGCGCACACCAGCCGGATTTATCGTTTCTTTAGTGGACAAAAAGTTGGTTGACGCCCCTAGGAAATTGTACTATTAGCGGACAAAAGGAGTGCTCTTAAAACACTTTCACCCTGACAACGAACAATACAAACAATGTTCTCAGAACACCCCCATTTTGTGTAATTGCAACCATTTCGGGACACTGCGAGTGTTCTTAGAACACATTCAACTAGACAGATTACAATACGGACAGCGTCCTGAGGACACCCCCAGTTTGCGTATTTACGAACAATTAAGTACACCGCGAGTGTTCATAGCTCATTTTTACCTTCCTTGCGAACAAAAATGACACATACTCCGTCCTCTAAACACCCCACCATTTAGTTTATTTACAAAATGTCAGAACAGCCGTGTTCTCCGCAGACAAATCGAACGCAACAAAAACGTCTAGCACATAAAAAAACAAAACATTGAACCTCATACTCCCCCACCCTCCCCAAACACTTTTACACACCAACACACGGCACTAAATACAATTTTTTATCGTTGTTTCACTGCGATGTACGCGGTCGACTGTGAATACAAGATGGCGGGCGCCACAGAAAATCTGACACGCTCAACGCCCCTCGCGGTCCAATCAGCGAACAGGTCGCATGTCCGCGGACATGACGCAAGGCCATGGGCCAATCGGGGTGCTGTCCGCGGAGCGAACAGGGAAGTCAGTCCGCGAAGCGAACACAGATATCACTAATTTTTTTGCCTTACATTTTGGTCATTTTTAAAAAAAACTACTGGACAGATTTACACCAAATTTACAAAAGCACACTTTTGGGACCAGGCCGCCGCTCCTGCCTCAAATTTGGTGTAAATCCATCCAGCGGTTCGGGCTGTAGCCGTGCGCAAAGTTTTTTCCCTTTCAGTCTATGGGGAAAAAAAAAGTTTTGGGACCCCCCCTATAACTTCCCCCCCCCCTGGACGAATCCTCACCAAAATTTGCAAAAAAATTCAGAGTGACCCAACTACTTTTTTTGCAAAGTTTGGTGAGGATCCGTCCAGGGAGAGCGAAGTTATAAGCCACCCAAAAAGTGCTCTTCCTATGGAAACAGCAACTTAACCATAACTACGTGGCCAATACCGTGTCCATGTAATAAGTATTTGTTAAGGTTTGGGTTTCAAAAGAAGAAATAATAGTTTTATAAAAATGCATTTAAAAGTACACAAATAACATAAAACACTAGCCTGAGATTATATTCATCATGTTAGAAACCGGTCAAGCAAAAATTGGAGTATAGCTTTATTTTTACCACCCTGACTAGACGATCAGAGTAAAAGCCTGCAAACGAGTATACATTTAAAAAAAAAAAGAATTCACAGTGAAAGAAAATGGGATTGAAAACTGTATTCACATTGAAAGAAAATGCTTCATAATGTAAAGTCATCTGCTGGGGTCTTTATTTCACACAGCATGCAACTTTAAGCTTCCATATAATTTATTATCACTCCACCCCCATTCACACCTCTTAATGGACAAAAGTCCATTAGGGATAACAACCTGTCAGGGCGAGCAGCTTTGATTTAATTTGCTTTGACGTTTCACAAGTAAAACGTGTGAACGCCGAGCTCGGAAGGTTTTAGACAACTGATGTGTGTGGAACGTTTTAGCAACGTTATTGAGTGCCAGTACTCTCTACAAGTATTAAGACGTCCCAGCCCTCCAGACGCCAAAAAGAAGTGGTGCAGGTAGCGAGAACCAGTTAGAGCTGGCCCATTTAAAGCACTGCTTAAGGGGAAATCTGTTTACACAGATCGTTTCTGCCATTGTTTTTTTTAATATCTTTTGACTTGATGGACAGATTTGGAAGACATTTTCAAAAAAGAAATTTGGCCCGGGACCCCCAACCGCCAAACTGGAACCTTTAGAGGGAAACCTGCTAAAAGGTGAAAACGTTCTAAAGAAAACAACAAAACACTGTTTTAGACTTGGTCCCATTCCTTTTCCCAGAGAGAAAATGTCCTTTTATTCAACACCCACAGTGCAAAAACCACTGGAGGGATTTGCAACAAGTAAGAAACATGTTTTGCACAAAGCACTGTAGGGGCCAGATTACAGAAACTTTCCACCGGTGCAAGTGCAAAGTTGCACAGTATTAGCACTAGGGCAAATTTTGCCCTATTTCTAAAAATACTGGGACATATTAGAAAACCATTGCACCATGACAAGTACAGTTTGGCAGGGTAAAAGCACCAGGGCACAAACTTCTTGCGGGGAAAAAAAGATACATTTTCACTGCATTATTGCTACAGGGCAAAGTTTGTCCTAGTGCTAATACGGAATGGTATTAGCACTAGGGCAAACTTTACCGTGGTGAAAAAACAAATCAAAAATGTATTGTTTTTGCACTCTGGCAAACGTTGCCCTAGTGCTAATACCGTGAAACTTTGGACTTGCACCATTGCAAAGTTTCTGTAATCTGACCCCAGATTTGCCTTTTGCTGGTTTGGAGTAAATCCATCCAGTAGTTTTCAAAATATTCAGTGGAGAAGGGAGTGCCCCCTGCTCCCAAAACAACGTTTGCATATCGCCCATGGTGCTTTGCAGCAGGGAGGTTGAGAGGCTTTTTAGAAATGAAAAACCTGAATTTTTCTTGTTTTTCTTGATGCAAGCAATTCACAAAAGAATAGCGAGGGATGCCCAAAAGAAAAATGCAAGTGCTCAAACTAATATATGGAAGAGGAAAAACGATGTTTGGGGGGCTGGCAAGCCCATTTTGGGGAGAAAGTTTTTAGCTTATGGGGGGAATCCTGCTGAAATCTCACAAGACTAGCACTGAAACACTATAAAACATGATCACACTGACTGGAGGGGGAAAGTGGGTAATGGCAGAAGGTCAGAGAGAAAATACACATGGACGGAAAGTTGGTGGGCCTAGGAAAGTGCAGGGGGACATAGGGTGAGTGCCAGTGAGGACAGGGAAGACATTTGAAGTTTCAAGAGTTTTCCTGTTACCACAGTAATTGGCAAACATTACCTGGCCACAGGAACCACATTTCATTATCACAGGAATGTTTTCCGCAGGATGAAGCAGATAGTTAATTGTTATCATGTGAATAAACAAGGGCGGGACGAAATAAATAATACCCTGTGGACCACTGGGCTTAGTCAGTCTATTGAACTTGCAGAGAGGTGGGATCTATGTCATTGGCAGTGGTCGAAGACTACTTGAGCCTCAGGTTGCTGGCCCATCATATCGGGCATGGCTGATGGGATGTGGTTAATTACTAGAAGGTGTATTGTAAGGAACACATGGTGGCAACAGTAAAGACAGACACAAATGATCACAATTCAAGGGTGTTTATTGAACTATAAATGCAGGGTGGAAAAATGCCTAACCTAAACCTAAATCTAAGATGGCAGCAAGCCTCTACCATCAAATGAAAAATAAAGCAGTCCTTGTGACGTTGTGTCAAAACAAAAAGGCATATACTAAAAAAAACTATAGCCAATTCCTTACAACTAATTACAGAAAGAGTGTGGGATAGGGTTAAAATAAAGAAAGAAATGTTTACAAATAATAAGTCGGGATGTGATTGCCAGGGTCTCCCTTCCCCCACGTTTTGAGCCCAGGACAAAGAGGATCTCCTGAGCACAGCACACACTCGAGCTGTCCCAGCACAAGCCGAACGTTCCCTATCAGCTATCAGGTTCTTCGATGGCCAAGTCTCTTTTCAATAAAAAAGTGTCTTGCCTTCGAGGCCTGATGTATCCAACAAACAAACACAAAGTTCTGCTTCAAGTATACATGAGTGATGGCTTCACCCCTGGGTCTGCCTCTTCCAGGCGCAGACCCCTCACAAATGTTATGCAACCTATTCAAATAAACAGTTCCTTTTCTTGATGAAATTCAGGTGTTCACCCTTCCTGACGCAGATCCTTAGAAAGTTCCTTAATGATATCAGGGCCTCAGATAACTATGTTCTGGTTCAAAGTACCAAAACAAAAGTACAACCAAACAGTCTTTCTCCTTATTCGGGTGATAGTTCTTTACCCCGGGGTTCCCCCTCTTCCGGGCTCAGAAGTCTCTTGGATGTCAGCCTCTCTCTGCTGGGTTCACTATGGCTTTATTTTATCGATTCACAAACCTTAATGTGTTTTTAAACCAATCTTCAGGCTTCGCCCCTTTCTGTTGACATCCCTCTACTGGGTTCAGTCTTGCCAACTTTTGCTAAACAGTTCACTGTGGACATCACTCGGTCAGGTTCACTTCTGTCAACACACTGTCATAGGGACCTCAGGTTTCCTCCCCTTTCATCAGCATCCCTTTGCCGGGTTCACTGTTGCCAACTTTATCAATCATGCCTTTCTCAATCACCTGTGAGTCAAAGTCTTTCGAACGTAATCATTCCTTTATGGCCTTCCCAAGGCCTTCTGGTATTTGAAGTTTCAACAAACATGGTATTGACAAGGGTCTCTCGAGTAGACACCCACGTGGTGCTGAATCCCTCTGCAGCTGGTTTCCCGTTTATTCTTAACAGTTCTTTGAACTTCCCTTAAATTGCTACTTTGTGGCTTTCGTTCAACACAGCTCGGCTTTGATGAACTGCTTGGATTTTCAGGATATCTGGAGTCAAGGGTAGTACCACAGAGACAAAGCGTTATCAGCGGAGGAGGGTCTCATATACCGTTGGCCTCTGCTGCAACACATGCTGGCTATTGTTTGCGGTTTTACGGTTCCTTCTGTGAAAGTTTCATGGGCTTTCATCAGAAAGGGCAAGGTTGTTTCTCTCCTTGTCACCCTCTCGGTCTGCGCCGTCTTTCTACTCCTCTTGAACTGCCATGCTGAGTTAGCTCACACGTCATGCCGTTTGCCTGGCTCGTCTTGTGCTCCACCTTTCATCCCTGTGGGGAAGGCAAAGGGCCATCAGGTGTGTGTGATTCTGGTCAATTGCCTGACTTTGCCTGATTCTGTGTATTGGGACATGTCAGGTAAACGACTCTGGTGTTAGTCTGTTGTCTTTCGTGTTGTGCGAAAGTGTTCATGTTGGAAAAGGGGGGGGCAATAATCTGGAATATCCTACATGATAGGATGAGGAAAAGGTGTTGAAATAAGGGGGATACCGCATCTCACCCGTCGGTGTCCCACTCCCACTCCCCAAGGACCCTGCATCCAGGTGATCCTCCCTCACTGGTACACCCCCAGGAACTGGATACAATAGCGATGGCTGTGTCCTGGCCGACCTTGATGATAGATACCCGGGGTCTAGCCCGGAAGACACCTTCAGGTTTCTCACATATCCTTCCCCTATGCAAGGTAGATTCCAGTTTTTTGGTTACATTTCCTGTTAAGACTGGCCAAAGAACAGGGGTGAGAGATGTCCAAGCACTGTCGCATATTCCATTGATCATTTTAATAGATAGAAGTGAGGGGATCTTATGTGACTCTCCACAATAACCTACGAATTGTGTTTCAAAGGCTGTCTTGGGTTTCATGGGTTTTGAGTTTTTCCAATTCTATACTAGAGAGTTTAGGGAGTCATGACTTTCCTGCGAGAACCTTTGGGGTAGACAGTCTCCAAAGGGGGGTGGAGATTCCTGTAAGAGAGTAGAGAAGTTGGGGAAGTCTTGCCTCAGAATAACTTCCTCAGGGAGTCCTGGAATTATGGCTGATATTTCACAGGCCTTGGTGCAGATTTCTATGTGTACTGGTATATTAGGATGGATTTCATTGCCTCCATGCACACTATAAATGCACGGTGGAAAAATGCCTAACCTAAACCTAAGTCTTAGATGGGAGCAAACGTCGACCATCAAATAAAAAATAAGGCAGTCCTTGTGGCGTTGTGTCAAAAATAAAAAGGCCTATACTAAAAACAACTGTTGCCAATTCCTTACAACTAATTACAGAAAGAGTGTGGGATAGGGTTTCAATAAAGAAGTGGATCTCCCTGAGCACAGCACACGCTCAAGCTTTCCCAGCACGAGCTGACAGTTCCACTCCAGCTATCAGGTTCTTCGATCGTCAAGTCTCTTCTCAATAAAAAGTCTCTTGCCTTCGAGGGATGATGTATCCAACAAACAAACACAAAGTTCTGATTCACATATACTTTGGGTGATGGCTTCATCCCTGGGTCCCCCTCTTTCGGGTGCAGAACCCTCACATGCTTTTTTCTTTAATTTTTCTACCCCTGGATGGATCACTAAATTTAGACGCCTATTGAACCTGACGGTTCTGGTTGTGCATGCCAAATTATCATTACCCAGCATATCTGCTCCCCATCAGAACACCTCATCACCCCGGAATCCCCCATCCGAGTCTGAGTCCCTTATTACCACTGCATTTCTCATCCTTGTCCTAGTTTCTCATTAACACTCACTGGCCCTCATTACGACCCTGGCGGAGGACCATGGTGCAATTTGCACCATGGTCCATGGCGCAGAGCTGCCAACTCCGCCATGGGGGTTGGCGGACTTACCGCCCCATTCCGACCTTGGCGGGGCGGTTAGTCCCCAATCCCCATTTACCCTTCCCCATTCCCATTTTTGCCCCATAGGGTATAATGGGAGTGGGGAAGGCGTTAATTATGCTACCGTAGATTACGGTGGCGTAATTAACAAGAGGTCCCGTAGCGCCATGGATTTTTCCGCCCGGAAAATCCGGGCGTAAAAATCACCATGGCGCTACGGAAAGTCGTAATCTGGCGGAGAGGTACGCCATGCATTACGCTGGCGTAAACCCCTCTCCGCCAGGGTCGTAATGAGGGCCACTGAATCCTATCACAGTCCTTCATTACCCTAACCCGGTTGTCCTCATCATTTTCACAGTTCCTTGTTACCACTGCATACGTCCTGCTCATCATAGTATCTCAATGGCCTTACTGTGGCAACCTTGGTTTTCCTCTTAGTCCCTCATTACCCAGTCACAACACTTGTAATGTGTAATATATATAACCATACACATCATATGTACGAATAGGATATTTGGTCTGTACAAAGAAAAGCACATAGTTCCCTATCACAGAGCAGACGAATTCTCATACTGAATGTGTGTAATATGAAATATTGAGAACTATCACAATCATACAAGTATACAGATCACTATTAATGTGTGATATCAACAAGCATAATAACAGAATTAAGGAGAACACTCATAATATTACGAGCATGCATTAGCATAAGAACATGCTGGCATGTTGTCATTTTTAAAATTACAAACGTAACTGAAAAATTTGTAATCAGAACACATGTAATGTGGAAAATTGCTAACAAGCAAATCAGTATTAAGAACATGTATTATTACAAACAAGCAAAGGTATATGAAAAACACTTGCCATGTGTGATATCATATACAAACATAGAGAGGTTACCAAAAAAGGCGAATTACAGCCTTACCCTGGCATCCCTCCGCCTTGTCACAGTCCCTCATTATCCTTATCCCAGCATATCTCCTGTTCCCCACAGTATCTCATTACAATTTCCCCGGCATACTGCATCCTGTCAAAGTTCCTCAATGCCAATGCACCCCGCAGCCTCATTGCAGTCTCTCACAGCCCCCCATGCCTAATCTCGTTACAGTCTTGCATTACTCCGCACCCCTCATTCTCATCACAATCCCTCACTACCGCTGGACCCCTCACCTTTATCAAAGTCCCTCATTAACCCCTCAACCCTCTGTTAGGCAAAGTTTGTATGCAGTACCCTCTGGGAACAATACACACAACTATGACTACAGGTGTAAGCAAAACAACCTTTGGTATAAGTCTGTACTGCACAGTTTTGGAAGCGTGTTGAGCAGCCAGGCTTATCTCAAGAGGGGAATGTGAGCAGTAATGATGTTACACAGAGGTCTACAATCACAGGTGTTCAAATAAACTCTTACACTCAAGGTTTCTTTGATAAATACTTATTCATGTATTTATCTGTCAGTAATAAAACATTCATAAGAAGGAGGCAATTATATAACACACAAATATACTTCAATACTATTTCAGAATACTTTTCAAGAGGAGTAAAAGGCAAAGATTACTAGAACATGAAAGGTTACAGTTATTCTTAGACTGTACAAATACTTGAGTTCACCAGAAGAGTCAATTCAATTCAATAGGCTAGGCAGAAGTCAATGGGTCTTGGATAGGATAAAGCGGTTCTGGTAAGTAAACGGTAAAGTCTCTGCACAAGTTCTCAGGAGTAGTTTGTAAAAAGAAGAATCATATGTGGGTCACAAGCTGATTAGGCCTGTGAGTTGCAAAAGATTCACGCACTTTCAATGCGAGAGGTAAGTAATCTCCGTCTTGTTTCACAGTATCTTACAATGAAGAAAAAGAGGCAGCTGATGACTTCTGTTCCTGGCAGTTCCTGCAGATCTCGCTGTTCCTGTGCCTCAGTCGTGGGGACAAGAGGGAGGACGTCGGGGTACTCCTGCATTGCACTTGAACTGGTTGAAAAATCTTGCAACTGGCAAACTTCAATTCCGGTGTCTGTAAGTAACGCGCACAAGTTTGTGTCCCTCTCCCTGGTCCTACGGTTTCCTGCGGCAACTCTGAGGAAATTCAACCAGCTCTGAGATGGGTATCCAGGAGGCTTATTTTGGAGTGGATTGGTCCCACCAATTCAAAGGGAGAGGTCATCCGTTGCAGGGCTTCTCTGTCGATGCAAACTTGACGATTCGGACCTGCAGCAGGGCTTCACCGGGAAACCAATGGTCCTGGAGTTGCAGTAGCCGTCCTCTTCCAGCTCGTCTTTGGTTCTTTGGTTCCAGTGGTCGACTCTGCCTTCCAAGCCAAGAGACTCGCCTTTTATTTAGTTCTCTCCCATTCATTCCAGCCTAGCTGTCACTCACCCACCAGGGTGGCTGTCCTTGCCGAACAGTCAGCCAGCCAATCCCACAGAGTGCATTTGGTTCTCCTAGGAGACTAACCACAGGGAGTTTTGTGCACCTCCCTTACTTCCTGCCCACCCCAGACACTCGGGCGACAAAGGCAGGTTTCATTCCTGAAGCCCGCCAAAGACGAATGAACAAAGAGACCAAACTGTAGAAGGACCTTTCCACAAAGAAATGGCGAAAAAAGAAGACCGGGACCTGTTTTAACAAAGGTGGCTCAGACTCCATCTTGAAAAACGTGGCTCCTGCGATTCAACATTACCGGAGCTACGAATAGTTCACAGTCAGGAAGAATCATGGTAGTTTGTTGTAAAACCACTGCCACCAGCTATTCTAAGAGGTAAGGGTAACATTTGACTGTTACATGAGTATCTAGACATAGGGGATACTAAGTAACCCATGCAGCACTCTATTGTAAAATAGGGTGTTCTGGGTCTAGGAATTTAAAAGACTAGAAAAGTCAATTTCACTTTACTTACTCTGGGAAACAGCAGTTTATCCCAGAGAAGGTAGTTAAACCTTGAGAAAGCCTGAAAGGCTTCCCTGTGTCACTGCACTGAGGGTACTGTGTGACACAAATGAAAAAGATGATGCCTATGGATTTGGTTAGACTCCATAACAAAAGAAACAAACACAGAAAACACACTGAATTGAAAAGTCCCAAAGTTTAGCAAAAGAGCTGGAGGGCTCTAAAGTGGGAGTAATTGGCACATCTATGAGAATTCTCCCTAATGCCCTCATCCCAGTCCCCCATTACCACGGAATCCTTCAGCTTTGCCATGGCCCCTGATTACCTCTACAACCCTAATCCTCTTCAGTCTCTCCTTACCCCTGCAGACCTCAATCTCATCACAGCCCCTTTTTTCCTTTACAAATCTCCTCTTGTTTTTTATCAGCACAGAGAAAACAGTGGTGCCAAGGAAACGGTCCCTTTATAAAACAAAGAAATATATTTGAAAGAAATTACACAGTGAAGGTTACTACCTACAAAGTTATAACATACACGTTTTGGAAATACCAATGTTAAGGTTATCTCACCCTACAAAAAAGTGCCACATAATACATGAAAGTAAAAAAACGTTCCTCATCTGTACAATACATTTGACAAATGATGCTATTATTCACATTAAAACATCTTCCATTAGAATCAAACATGTAAAATGAACGTACCATTTACATAAAAAACATACAGGAGTTGTACTACTATAACATCCTTTAGTCATCCATCCTGGCAATGGTAAGCATTGCAAACTCACTAATATAAAATAAAGCCCAAACGATCACACCATCCCAAAAAAGTTAAATATCAATACTTTTACAAAAATAAAACATTCAAGGACAAATAGTGCATTATAACAGCTCTTTATTAAACATAATCAGATAAAAACTTAATAGCCATACAAAATCAAAAAGTAAAAAGATACGCTAAAAAAGTAAAACACATGAATACAAAAAAAACCAAAAAAAAACAGTATTGTTCAAATAACGTTTAGTTGAGCTTACTGAGTTGAGCTTACATCAGTGGAAGTTTTAAAAGTGGCTTTTTATGCCTGAGTGGCCTGTTAGACTTATTTTGTTGTGAGAAACTTCTCTAAACCTTAACATTAGTTTCCAGTGTTGGTAGGTTTTGAATATTTTGTAGGCAGTAAGGTTTAGGATATTTCAGGGGCAATTGGCTCACATTGTGAACAGGACGATGTTGTGCAAAATGAGTCTGATGCCCAGTCAAGCACTTAGAAGCTGGAGAGGTGTGGGTAGAAGAGCTATATGACTAACCAATAATCATATGTATATGACTCTATTTCAGTGATGTTAAGGTGCTTGTTTAATACAACAGAACTCCTGAAATTCGGCAGCATTTTGAAGCTACACCGCATTAGTTGAGCTCCCTGTTGCACAGCCCATAAGCACACTTATGAAATCATGAATGACATTGCTGGCAGAGTGAATCACATCTGAAAATGAGAAAGCTGCATCATTTAAAATAAAATCACTACAGAACTTTACAGAATGGGAGTATATGGAGTTAAGTGCAATGTTTGTATACACTTCACGTCTAAACAGCGTCACTTTTCAACCATGATACTCTAATGGACATGACCCAGCCACTATTGAATGAGTATTTACAATGAAAAATACATTCTAGTCCCCTTATAGCCCTTTCCCCAAAAGAGTACTTTTTGCATGAAAATCCACTCTTGATGGTTGGGTACTGTGATGAATCTGATGATGTCATCACTCCTTTCCCAGAGGGAGCCTCTTCCCATGTGGCCAGGGGACGGCAGCCGCTACCTAATCCCGTCCCTGGGGGTGGCTATAGGAGGGAGGACCACATGTGGGGAGTTGACCTTCAGGGAGGGAGTCAGGTGACATCTGATGAGACATAGTATCCCCTTTTCCTTTTAGGGATACCCCCTCCATGCTCCAATGGCATTTTATAGTAATCCCCTACAACAACTTACAAGACTTGCTGACAGCATTTTACAAGATCCTGAAAATAAAATGACAAAAACAAAGTATGCATTCCATGTATATGAGTCCTTTGGAAATACAAGGACGAGAAATAGAGCTATGAAGATCACTAGAGCACGGAAGCTCACACTGCGCTCTAGTTGTTGGAAGGAAACATGCTATGTCCCAGGCTATTCCCCACAGCTGATGCAGGTCGGAGAGAAATACCTGAAACAAGCAGGTGGCTCACGTCGGAGGAAGCTTGAGTAGACTGTGGCGGCAGACGAATTCCGGTGAAGAAGGAGGAGCAGGTGAACTGCTACCCAACTCTGAGGGGTTACCGGCATGCCTGAGCAGAAGGAACTGAAGAGCCGCTGCTATGCTGTGGCAGTGCGGAGAGCAGGAGGCTTCCCTTCAGCCACAGTGACTCGACGGAGAGCAGAGAAGAAGTCAGTCGTTCTCCTGATCAGCCTGGGAACGGCAGCATTCACAGTGCGGCCCAAGAAAGAGTGAAGCCAGTGAGCCCAGCTGGGGAAGCTATGACAACGGGGTGCTTTAGGACCATTGTCATGCACCGGGGAAGAGCTGAAAGGCCTCTTGGGAAGGGCAAGAAGCCCTGGAAGAGAAAGACTGTTGAATGCATGGAAAAGCTGCAGCCTGAAAAACCGTGTGAGTCTGGGACCTGCAACCATATTGAGAGAGGATTGAGCTATATGAGAAAGTCAAGTATACCAGGCAAAGTCAAGTGTGTTAAGAGAATCCTGGGGAAGACCCATGCCCTTGGCATTGTGAATTGAATGGACTGTCTGAGAAAGCCCTGGCAGGAGAATATGCCAGGCAAAGTCAAGTGTGTAAAGAGAATCCTGGGGAAGACCCATACCCTTGGGATTGTGAATTGAGTGCACTGTCTGAGAAAGCCCAGGCAGAAGAGTATACCAGGCAGAGCCAAGTCTGTGAAGTAAATTGTAAATACAAAGAGAAGGAGCTGTCCTCTTGGCCTATAAAGAACTTGGTTATTTTTGTTGAACTATTGTTTGTAGTGGAGAGAAACCTGGGGAAGGGATCCATCCCCTGGAAGTGTGACCACTATCCAGTTGGAACCTTTTTGTTAGAGTTATCCTTTTTGTTGGGAACTTTGAACATTTGTGCATTTTCAAGGCCAGTCTGATACCCTTAGCACCTTAGAGTTTCTTTTAGAATGTGAGGACTAAAGTAGGATTTGGGACACGGGACATTTTTCTTTGGACATCTTGACACAGGATGGACCCTTCGTTTTTTGGTTGAGGTAAGTAAATACCTGCAAGAGCAGGGACTTTTCCAAACCCTTTCATTTTGATTAAAAGTTTTGTAGCAATCACTATGTGTCCTCTGTGTCTGCATCTCATTCCTGGTCCATCACAGTACTCTGAGTAGTAACTTTGACCTTGAGGATGTGATTGAATGTAGTCTGTGTGGAAGGAGCAACATTTTTAAAGTCAATATTATACTCTTTCAGATCATGGTGACAAATTAAATAAATGTTGGAGGCGGTGTAGCCATGATTTTTCAGCTGTCTAGAGAAATATAGTAACTTAAATGATAGGAATAAGTTTCTTTTTCACGTCACAACAAGCTATATGTTTGACCAAGGTCGAGGGCAGGCTCCAACCATGAGAAAAGGAAATGCATATATTGAATGGCCTCAAAATGTCAATTACAAGGCAATAATAATAACTCTGTTTTGGCTCCATTAATACAGAGACAGTTTTCAATCATCCAATGTTCAATGACACCATAGATGAAGTTCAGGTTCAGGGTTTCTGTGTCATGATCCCTGCTGATTTCTAGAATAAATTGGGTGTCATCTGGTAGTTTGGGAAAAAGATCCCTTGGGTCTCTAAAAGACTACAGAGGGGTCTAACATATAAGATAAAGAGTGTGGGCGAGATGGAACCCCCATGTGGGACACTGCAGAGAATGAGAGCATGTTTTGATGAGGCACTTTTCCAGCATACCGAGGCTTGTCTGTGAGATAGGCAAGATTTAATCCAGTTCATGGATTGGGAAGCCCAATTCCATAGGTCTGAGAGATTGAGAAGCAGGCAATCATGATACAACAGTTCAAAGGGGGCAGACAGATTGAGGTGGACCAGGAACCCAACTTTCCCCTGGCCCAATATCTCAAACATGTTAGTCTGTAGATCGAGTAAAGCAGTCTCTGTACAATGGTCAGCCCTAAAAACAGATTGTTTAGTGTGAAGTATGGATGCTGATTTGACATAGGCTTGTGCGCCATTTTTCAAATAATTTTTGATTCTATCGTGGTCTATCCTAAGTTTATGAAGGAAATTAAGGAAAGAGTGGAGAGTGTTGGAACACATATCTGTGCAGAAGAAGGTTGCTGGATGATGCATTGCAAAAATCATATGTAATCTCAACTTCAACGGGTGAAAGACATGCTCATGAATCTCTCTGCCCACCGTGTCTTACACCTCAAGTTGGTGGAATAAAGATTGGATGAAAAAGAGGCTTATTTGCACGAAACCCACAAGCTGCTCAAAAAGATATCAGCAGAATTAACACTCATGCAACAAGTTAGTGATCAGCGAGAGCAAGAAATGAAACAGTTAAATTAATCTCTAGGTGACAATCAGACATTATTACAAATGAAACAGAGTCTACCTGAGGCCATACAAGATGAAATGAAAGGATGCAGAGAAGCCAAACAATACTCAATGAAAGAACATTTAAAACACTAATGATATTCATGGACAGTGTTTATAAATACATGATAAATTAAAGAGTAAATAAGTAATCAAGGCACTTATATCAATGGTTTATTGGGTGTCATTGTCGCCCTAAAAATGCAGCCTAAAGAGGGTACGGAAACGGCTGCAAAGCTCATCATGAGGATTGAAGATTCACAGGCTGAACTTGATCAGTTAGGTGCTAGGGTGCAGAAGAAGGAGGCTGGCACAAAAAAAGCATGTTTGGGCTAAAGACTTTTAATGAATAGGAAAGAAAGATTACATTTATCTGTCCCTATTCCTAAGAGGGATTTCCCTGCCTCAAATAAAGAGATAAGGTGACTGTCAGGATGTCTGTCAACTCAAAAGTGAAAACCATACTTTTCTCCCTTACACTAGAAATTAAAGAATAAGGCAGTACTGTTCTGGTCCCAGGAGAATGACTCCCTTCTCCTGAGTTATGGTTTCTGGTTTATTGAAATAGTTCCCAAATCTTAAAACAGTCTTGTGTCTCACATGATGTCAGGGGGAAGAGCTCCCTTCCCCTGATGGTAACATTCCAAACAATACTTTCTTGGTGGGCCAGAAGAACTTCTCCCTTCTTCTGACTGTCATGACCCTTGCCCCTGGCCCTCACTTGCAAGTCAGCATTCCGGTTAGGGCCAAGTCAAAGGCCTTAAAACCTCATCCAAGACTCTCTTGGAGTCAGTCCTGGCCTTTGGCGCCAGGCTCATAACCATAATGAAGACCAACATTAGAATTGCACTGTTTACTTGGAACTATTTAACTTGGGGGGGTTCAGCCAACATGGAGGCACACACATAGCTCAGTTACAAGGAACCAGATCACAGTAAAAAAACGTTATCCACTGCCCCTTATTCCCGAATTATTGGATCAAGTCAAAGACACCCAAATCTATACCAAACTGGACCTTAGGGGGGCGTACCATCTTGTTCGAGTGAAGAAAGGAGACGAATGGAAAACCGCCTTCTGTGCCAAATATGGCTTGTATGAATACCAGGTCATGCCTTTTGGACTTTGCAACGCTCCCACTGCATTCCTGTACTTTATGAATGATGTTTTGCGGGATTTCATAGACGTTTGCGCCCTGGTTTACATTGATGAAATCTTAGTGTTTTCTGCTACAAAAGAAGACCATATGAGGCATGTCTGCTCCATCCTTACTAAACTCTGCCAACATAAACTGTATGCTAAACTCAAAAAATGCTCTTTTCATGTCACCGAAGTGGACTTCCTCGGTTTTATCCTCACACCAAAAGGTATCAGAATGGATAGGCACAAGGTAGATGCCATTCTTAACTGGCCGTCACCAACTTCATTTAAAGGAATCCAGAGTATGTTGGGCTTTGCAAACTTTTACCGCCGATTCATCCCAGATTTTTCCCAAATAGTGCCTCCAATTACATCACTATTGAGAAAAAAACAATAAAAAGTTCCATTGGGCGAAGAAGCAGAGAAGGCCTTTCAAGAACTTAAGAAAAAAATTCACTTCTGCTCCAGTTCTACGGCATCCTCGTCCAGACCTCCCTTATATAGTTGAAACAGATGCCTCTAGCATGGCTATGGGAGCTGTTCACTCGCAAAGGGACCCAGGAGCTGGGCAGTTACACCCTGTGGCCTTCTGGTCACGAAAATTCTCACCTCCTGAACTCAACTATGTTATCACAGACAAAGAACTCTTGGCTATAAAATCATCTTTCAAGGCATGGCGACACTATTTCCTTGGTGTTAGACATACTGTCACGGTCATAACTGATCATCGAAACCTGCAATACCTAAAAACAGCAAAGGCTCAATCATCCGGTCAACTGCGGTGGGCTATTTTCTTCACTCAATATGACTATGTGATCACCTACCGGCCAGGAGTCCGAAACGGAAAGGCTGACGCCTTGTCCCGCATGGGTGTTGATGAAAAGGTGTACATAACTCCAGATCCAGTAGCCATCATTCTAGAAGACAAACTCCTGGGTCTTATGACAACATTGACACAGGGTGAACTCCAAAACAAGATCCAACTCTTAATGGATCCCACTTTCTCACAAGAGTGGTGTACTCAAGGAGAACATTACACCATTAAAGACCAGTTCCCATATTTTAGGAACCGTCTATACTTGCCAAGTAAAGATTTACAGGAGCAGGTTATTTCGGGTTATCACGGCTCCCTGATTGAAGGTCATCCTGGAATTCCCAAAACTCTAGCTAAAGTAAAACGAAACTATTGGTGGCCCACATGGCATAAAGACATCATACAATTTATCCAATTTTGCGGCGTGTGTGCACAAAACAAGTCCCAAAAGCAGGAACCAGCTGGTCTTCTCCAACCATTGGAAATTCCTCCCGCACCATGGCACACACTGTCCCTTGATTTCATTGCAGATCTACCTCCCAGTCAAGGATTCAACACCATCTTAGTAGTTGTAGACTTGTTCTCTAAAATGACACACTTTATTCATTTTAAGGGTCTTCCAAATGCATCCAATTTAGCAAAAGTATTCCTGGAGGAAATCGTACGGCTACATGGCTTTCCATCGGTCGTGATCTCAGATCGAGGTAGTCAGTTCGTATCCAACTTCTGGAGGAAATGCTGTTCAATGGCCCAAATTGACATTCGACTATCCACAAGTCACCATCCTCAAACAGATGGCCAAATAGAAAGAACAAACCAAACCTTCGAGCAATACTTACGTTGCATGTTACATCAAGTGGAAAGAAATTGGAAGGACTTGTTATGGATAGCTGAATATGCCTATAATAATTCGTTACACTGGACAAACCCCTTTCTACACTATATATACAGAATTGGATCTCCCATCCCTTTTGGAAACGCCAGCGGTTAAAACCCTACATACGACTATTTCCCAGGCCTTCATAGAAGCAGCAGAACATTTACTCCAAGCCAAGAACAGACAAAAGAAATTCACTGACCAACATGGTAGTAAAGCCCCCGACTATCAAATTGGAGACAAGGTCTGGTTATGATATGATATGGTATTTATAACGCGCCTATACACAAGTGTTTCAAGGTGCGATGAGGCAAGGGAAGGGGAACAAAGGGAAGACAGACAACGATCCTACTAGGCCAGGTGACATTCAGATCATGCAAGTGCATGGGAAGGGGAAAGGGAAAAGTGCAGGGAGGAGTGAGACGGGGGAAGTGCAGTACAAGGGATAGTACAATAAAATAAGATAAATAAAACCACCAGCAGGTGGCAGTGTATGGTAAGTGTAGAACATAAGTGCTGGTGGGGGGGCTGTTAGAGTACAGAAAAACAGTCCCCAGGTGCAGGGGTTGCCAGGGAGGCAGTGCAGGTGGGCAACTGGTGGGCCTGGCCCAAGATCAGAAGGGAGGCCAGGTTTGCAGTGCAGTATCTGTCAGGAAAATCAGCAGGGGAGAGGGGGAGTGAAAGCAGAAGCAAAGAGGAAGGTTTTGAGGTGCTTCCGGAACCGGAGATGGTTCTCCTCAAGTTTCAGAGAGGCAGGAAGGCTGTTCCAGAGGGAGGCCCCTGCCAAAGAGAGAGATCTACCACCAACCTGTTGCTTGGAGAAGCGACTGATCCTGAGGGAGTTGGAGCAGGAAGAGCGGAGAGGTCGAGAAGGAAGGTATTTAGGAAGAGAGAGTTGAAGGTATTTCGGCCCCAGGCCCCAGAAGGCCTTGTGGACAATGCAGAGGGTTTTGAACTTAATCCTCGCAGTCACTGGGAGCCAGTGCAGAGATTTCAGTCCTGGAGAGATACGGTCCCTGGGCTTGAGGCCAAGGACAAGTCTTGTAGTCCTGTTCTGGATAAGTTGCAGAGGGCGGAGAGTAGAAGCAGGCAGATTTAGATAGAGGCTGTTACAATAGTCCAGCTTAGAGAGAACCAGGGCTCTGGAGACAGTGAGCTTCTGGGGAAGGAGAGGAAAGGAAGAATACCTCTGAGGAGGTGCAGCAGGTAATTAGACTTCTTAGAGACATCAGAGATGTGAGGGGAGAAGGAGAGTGTGGAAACGAAGATGACCCCGAGATTATTTGCCATGCAGGTGGGAGCGGGAAGAGGGCCAAGGGAGGCCGGCCAGAGAGCTGGAGGGAAGGAGGGAGTGGGTGTGCCGATGAGCAGAATCTCTGTCTTACTGGCATTAAGGCAGAGGTCATTGGCACCACACCACTCCTGGATGGCAGACAGACAGTCAGAGATGAGGGAAGGAGAGGCGGAGGCCGAGGGTAGCCTGAAAATAAGCTGAGTATCGTCCGCATAGCACTGAAAATTGGGGCAGAGAGTGGCAATGCGGTGGGCAAGGAGTGCCAGGTATTGGTTGACCAACCAAGGAGAGAGGTTAGATCCCTGGGGGACACCACAGGTAGAGACAAAGATATCAGAGAGGAAAGACCCCAGTTGAACCTGGGAGGGTCGGTCGGAGAGGAAGGAAGTCACCCACGCCAGAGCCTGACCAGTGATACCCAGGTTATCACCCAGGTTAGCATCAAAATATGTGCCCATAAAAGGGACTCTGACCTTTCGTCCCCGAAATCTGGGACCTTATTCTATTGAATCCATAATAAATCCAGTGGCAGTTAAATTAGCCCTACCACCCACTATGCAGATTCATCCTGTGTTTCACGTATCATTCCTGAAACGGTACAACCCGGTACTCGGGTTACAACACCACCAAAACCAGTATTAGTTGACGGAGAACCAGAGTTTGAAGTAAAGGATATCCTAGATTCAAAATACACCAGATCCAAACTATACTACTTAGTTGATTGAAAGGGATACGGCCCTCAAGACAGATCATGGGAACCTAGTGAATGCATCCATGCACCTCGCTTAATTAAAAAGTTAATTCAGAATTACCCAGCCAAACCAGGACCAGGCAGAAGTGCCACAGTGAGAGGGGCCTTGGGGGGGAGTGCAGTCATGACCCTTGCCCCTGGCCCTCACTGGCAAGTCAGCCTTCCAGTTAGGGCCAGGTCAAAGGCCTTAAAACTTCATCCAAGACTCTCTTGGAGTCAGTCCTGGTGCCTTTGGCGCCAGGCTCATAACCATCATGAAGACCAACATTAGAATGGGACTATTTACTTGGAATTATTTAACTTGGGGCGGTTCAGCCAACATGGAGGCACACACATAGCTCAGTTACAAGGAACTGAGCTATGCGGTCTAGTCTTTTGGGTGTGGCAGGCCTGGGACTACTTTACCTGGACTACTTTGGGTGCGGCAGGCCTGGGACTATTTAAACCACACCCAAACAGCAGAACATGCTTTGCGTTATTCTGCTGTGGGCAGCGTAACGCTCACCGTGTCCAGTTCTTTGATGCCAGCTTACCTGAAACCAAGAACCGACAGAGTGAGAAAGAACACTACGAAACTTACCTGAAACAGTATCCTGTCTTCAATCCATCGCCGACTTCAGTTCCACTCACCTGAAGGTACGAACTCCATCATCCGGCACCGCATGCATCCTGGAATACCATCACCTGGAAAGAGGAGAAAGAAAGACAGCATTAGTAAGCGTTTACTCACGTTTCCTTCCGAATGAAGAAAGCCACACAATTCTTACCTGGGTAGTCATCTCCTGGTCAGTATCATTGCTGGAACATTACGGCGCTCGGTGAGGAACATCGCAACCTGCAAGGAGAGAAAAGACACAGGTTAGCAATATAAAAGGAGAAAGAGCGCTGCACATCGCGCATTACTCACCGGACAGCATCGCGCACACCGCGCTTTCGCCTACTGGCTCATGTTCATCTTCGAACTGCATGACAAATCCAAAATACCTTTCCATACCTAAAAGGAAAGATGCAAGACATTATTATTCGAACTAAGAGGAACATAAGAACTGCATATAAAGACTGTAAAGCAGCAAACCTACAGAGTCGCAGCGCAGATTCCCACGGGGGGGGCTTGCACCGGTGAAGTAACTTGGTCGCTGCTCGCCCCCACATCTACGCGCCCCCACATCTACTCGCCCCTGCCATGAGAAGCAGGACGGAGAATCCACCTTCTACAATATTAAGGTGAGGAGAGGGCCCAGGGGGAGGAAGGAGTTGAGGCCAAGGGAGGTGGGAAAACATAAAGACAATCTGGTGTGAATCTAGCTCTCCTATATTGCAGACCCATCTTTAACCAGAGGCCTTACCAAGGGACCGGGAGAGGGTTCGAGAGTGCAAATCATCCAATCAGGGCTGGGTGGCGTCCCTGTGGATACCAGGTGAGCGTAACACCGATGCCTAGTTTCAGATAGCCTGGTGGAATTACTCCTTTCCCCAGGCCTTTTTGGACCTTACTTCCGTTCCTTGTTAACATGAGAATGACTCCCTTTTTCTGGTATCTTGTTATCAGTTCCTTACAACCAGGGGGAATGACTCCCTTCCCCATGACTTCTTTTCATTAGGCTTCACACCCACAACACCCATTTCGAAGTATTAGGAGGGCCCATTAACCTGGCTTCTCTTTTTCTTTAGTCTGGCTCACTTGGTTCACTTATCTACCAAGTACTGCCACGAGAAAGATGACTCATTTTGTTTAGGGTCCCTGGCCCTCCTTTAGCTGTCAGTGGGCTTTTCTCCACCACTGTCATGAGGACTCTCGCTCTCATGTTCTCTTTATGCTACTTGGGGTCCTTGTCCCTTCCCTGGTGGTCAACAGGCTTTGTTCCACCACTGTGATGAGGAGGAGAAGGTTTGTAGGCTTCCTGCCCCTGCTGTGCCACTGAAGCAAAGGGGCCTAGGGACAACTGTATGTGCCCTTTTAGTAAGACGCCCTGCGTCCCCTCTGGTTCTCCCATGCAACCATTTATCTTGTTGCGGTTTTCGACATATCGCTGGGGCTTTCTCGGATGGTGGGCATTTTCGGTTTGGTTTCTCCTATGTCTTGCTTTCCCTGCAGCTCTCCAACAGCGTTCCCAGCTGCCATCTGCGTTCCTTCCTCCTCTCCACACTGCTGTACACAGGTCTGTTCATGCAGACCTTCTGATCATCAGATGCAGTAGACTGCCTGTGCTCTTGCAGCGCTCTCCCACCGGATCAGCAACACAGGTTTGTATCTCCTGCGTTCGGTGCAGAGCACACCAGCAGTTTTCCACGGCTGCCTGCCACCAGGTGTTTAGACCATTGCCGATTTTTATACAACGTTGCCAGCAGTGTCTGTGCCCACTGTATAAGTCCTTTGTCTCTTTCACAAGTTTCATCTTCATTGCTCCGTGGGGTCAACTCGTCCCAGTACTTGGATTATCTAGGTTTCTGTCATTCTCCTTCGTCTCAATACTTTCAAGAATCTTGAGGTATTCTGCCTTAGAACAGTACATCGGTCTACTGTCTACAAAGAGGTTAGCAGATGAAGGAGAGGCTGTAGTATGCGGGGGGTGTGATGTTCTTATAAGGGCTGTACCCTAGATGGTCGTCCTTATCCCCAGAAGGGGAGTCCTTCCCAATGAGATCCTCCCGCATTATACCACCCCCACGGGGACTATCGGGTAGATGCCTCACTTGCCTGGCCTCATGGGAAAGGGCTCCAGAAGTGATGACCTCTAGTGAATCATTACAAAGCGCAGAACATAAAAATAATCATACAGCAAGAGACACAACCCAAGAAAAAGATACTGCTATTCAGGAAAAACACAAACTCACCTTATAATTGACCCAGGCACAGGGTGATCAGAAGAAGGTGACTTTATGAGAGCCAAAATCATTACAAATGGTCCTCTTACAAGGCGGCCATTTAAAAAATACTCAGAAAAGACCTAAAGAAGCCATGAAGGCAGCCAAAAATGTAATGTGTGCTGAGGATCAAACTCCTAAGTTTATATAAGAACTCAAGCGTGCATTTCCCACTTTTCTTGATGAGTCGAGACTTCATACGTCTATGCCCTTTCAAAATACGTACTGACACAGTTCATGATTTCAATGACTTGAGTTACATCGAGTGGATCATCATGTAAGCTATGAGAATCTATGAAGTACAGAACCTGTCTTTTATATCACATGCCAATACCCGTAGGGTTGCTAAAAAATGGTCAAGACCAATAGTGAAGACTCTTTATTAAAACACAAAAGTGAAGTTTAGAGGAGAAAAATGTCACAGCAACATTTTAGAAGGGAGAGAACTATGGAGGTAGCACTCAGGGGAGTCTCTTTCAAATGTGTACTACCACCTAAAAAAGAACAGTTAATAAGAATCAGAAGAAATGTAGCATAACCTAACAGAATAGAATGAAATGTAGGCATGAGACCTAGAAAATAGAAAACAAAGTAATTTTGACTGTGACAACAGAACTAAAGGATATTCCTTCCTCTCCGGAAATGTATATGCATCACAACCCAGGCAGTGGCAGTGAAGTGGAACCAAAGGAAATGCATCAGAATGTGTATTTCCAAATTTGTTTTAATTTCTACAGTCTCCTTCGACAATCCACATGAACTTGAGCTAGAAGACACTGAGGTGGTAACCCAAGGTCAAGCTCATGAAATCCCAAACATCAACAAAATGCAATCAGAATCATCCCCTAACACATACTTTCTCTGTAAATTGGAGATGATTTATCATGCCTATCAAGGGTCGGGGACAATGTGACATATTGGCTCTCCTCATAGATACAGGGTCTCAGGCGACCTTGATAGCTCGAGAAGTACTTGAAACTCTCAACGAATGAAGAGGGCAACATCACTTCACTACCCTCTAGGCCCTCCAAATAATTTTGATGAAAAGGAGATACCAGCAGACGGAGTTACTGAAGTAGAATCAAATTAGGGTGACAATAACTCACTGATCTGATGATAGTCATGGTTCTACAGAGCACAACTAGTTTACCAAAAACCATTTTACTTTAGAGACTTTAGCCTCTGATAGATTGCATGAATAAGGTCCTCTGCACCCAAACTCGCCTCCCACTCAAATAAAAGACAATTACATTTGTATGAACAGTACTTGTCACTTAATTGAAAAACATGCAGACAGAGAGGAAATTAATTTCCAAAATACATTAGTCCCAGACATCACTATCATATCTGCGAAGGAACAAAATGACAGTGAAGAGACTTCCACTGAACCTTTCAAAATAAATCTCTGCCTACCTCCAGAAATAGGATTTATCAATGATAGAGTTCTTAGGGAATTAGAGATGAATCAGAACATCCCTGTGCTTAGTCTAATAGATAGTTGGGAAGCTGGTCTTGATGCAAAGGATTCAAAGCAACTGATCACTAGCAGCTGTATCATATACATTGCCATTGGAACCAATTCAATCGGTCCTAATTGCTGGGTCATAAGAGATATTATTACTAATGTATATAATGGTAATGACATACTACATCAATTTGCAATTAATTTGGATTGTATTAAAAGCAAAGTTTGGTCCAGAATCAGGAGAAACCCATTGTATGTTAATGATCTTGAAAAGGCATTTAGGTCAGCTCAATTGCTGCATTATGCTGCTGGACTTTAAATTAAAGAAGCACTCACTATTCCTGAAAATACTCAACAAGATACATTGCACATAACGATCAGAAAATAAAAAATCCTGTGTAATGAAGAAGCTTTGATTAATTTAAATAATATTCTTCAGGCAACAAGGAGTGCCTTTACATCCAACTTCATTTGGAGAGTATAAAGATTAAAACATTTGAATATTGGTTGAAAAAAAGCATTTCCCAAAGTGTCATTTTATTCCAAGACATCTCTATTAGAATGGCTGTTGATTATAGACACTTTTCCACAGACTTAACCAATCGCATCATTTGCCCCATACTTGAAGAGTGCCCCAGATCAGAAACGCTTTATACTTCACAAGGGGCGGATTGTATGGTGCACTTCCTGTGCCCTTATAGAAGGGATGATGTTAACTGTGATATTTTGAAGGATTATTGCGAGTCACTAGTAACTACCTCAGAGCCTAGGAATCAACCATCCAGGTAATTGCCATAAACAAATACCTAACCACTCAACCACCACATACATCAGAAATTGCTACCCTAGAAATATTTCCGAGCTTCTGTCAGATGGTTGAAGAACAAATCAATATGGCGGATGTCTATGAGACAGATGAGCAAAACCCCAAACTATAACAAGTATTTCTAGATTTCCAGAAACCTTTCTCTGTAGGTTCTTATGATTGGGGACCCACATCCCTTTATTACACAACATGCCAGTGGACCTTAACATGGCTCTTTATTATACAACAATACCAAGGGGCCCTAACATGGCACCAGGCAATTACCACTAGAGTCCATGTAATCACTCACCGAGATTATCGCAGATTTGCAATCCAGTGGTATTATTTGTCCAATCCACAGTATCTTTTACAACCCAGTGCTAGGAACCCTAATACCCAATGGACAATGGAGAATATGTGCAAAATTAAGGGAACCAAATAGGAGCATACACATGTGAAGGTGGCTCTCAGTTAGATTGATGGACAGATCTAGGTTTATTAAAGTATATCCTGCCATTCATTTGACAAAACGATATTGGACTGTCTCAGAACATAGAGAACAGTAATATAAACTTGCCTTTACATTTCGGGGGCAACAGTACACATGGACTCATAGCCTGTTTAGGTATGCTAAAGCGGAAATTATTTCAATGTATTCCTGCATAAAGTCATACTGAACTTGTAGCTAGAGGGAATTTGGCCTGTATGGGAGATCTGTAAATCAAGAGTAAAACTGCGGAATAGCACCTGGTGGAGATTCGCCATGTGTTGACTGTGAAAAATGAAGGTGTGAAAAAATCGCTTCAGAAAGCAGAGTGGTGCAAAACTAATGTTCATTTTCGAGGCCATAAAATCACAGCCAATGGCCTTAATCCACAGAAAAAGAAGTTTGAGGCTCGTATTAAGTCTCTTAGGATTCACCAACTACAGTCAGAAACTCAGAGTATTACTAATAGATCCCAGATCGGTGGGTCCAGCTATTTAAGGCAGGGTGAAAAGGGAGTGGAGGGCACTCTCGAACAGAGGCTATGAAACAACTGAAAAAAGTCTCAAACAGAGGCTGTGAAACAACTAAAATAAAAGTCTATCCCAAGCTCGGTATTTGGCTTATCCGATAAAAAATTAAGACTTTTTCCTGGAAACAGAATTTTCCAACATCTGTTTAACTGCAGTCTTATATCAAAAGCATGGGCAGGAGGGAATGCTAACGCAAACAAAACGTTATCAACTGTTGAGATTAAGTTCAATGAATGCAATGATTCACTAATGACAATGGTATGCGCATTGAAAAATGATCATCCGTTGATCCATGAAGAGCATATCATAGTAGAGAATCCAACTATCCTCTAATATATTTGCATAGTAGCCACACATGGACAGGCAATGTTTATAATTTAAGGAATACTTCCTTGTTTATTTGAATGCAAAGCTACCCTAAGAAATCAAATACAGTGAGAATAAAAACAGTTAGGTGGCACAGTGCCTATCAGATCTACATGATAGTGTCTAAGATAATGGTTTAGAAGGATAAAGTATTAAAAACAACCAGCATTATGGAGACATATCTAGCTTCTCCCCATGATAATGATGAAAGCACCTGTCCGAGAATGCCTATAGTTAATGCGGATCGATATTCCTACCATATCCAAGAAAATGATAAGAAGGTATTAGTAGCTGGTGTTGGAAATGCTTGCATGAATGATATCCCTGAACTCTTTGCAGGCTATAAAGTTGGCCTCTTGTGTAGTCACGTGTGGTGTGGAATTGATGGCCACATATAGAACTCGAATCTGCATGATTTTTCTGTCGCGGAAAGGTCAGCGATGGAAAAGTTTGCATGATAAATGTGCGAACCACAAAAGGTTCGCACATTTCCCATGCGAACACCCATTCATAACCCCTACATACCCACACCTCCAACCACCTCCACAACATACCCACAACACACCCCCACCCACAACACACCCCAACCACTCCCCCAACATAACCAAACCCTACTTACCTAACCTTCATGCTGTGTCCCTGCAGCGCCAGTACCCTTTCACTTCCGTGATTGGCGCAGCAGGGTCCTTTTCCTTTTTTTCGGAAGCAGAGGGGTTTCCCCTGCACCCCCTGCTCACTATACTGTATAGCATAGTGAGCAGAGGACACCCCCATAGCCCCTGGCTTCTTTTTCTGCATTTGCCTGGGGGCTGGGGGGTTGTCCCACACAACCCCCGCTCACTGTAGTGTGCGGGGAGTTGTGGGGAACAACCCCCAGCCCCAAGTCCAACCCCACCAAAAGACCTAAACACACACCACAAAAAGTTCAGACTTTTGGAAGTCCGAACTTTTCGTGGTGTTTGTTTTAGGTCTTTTGGTGTGGTCTGACTTTTATAGTCAGATAAAACGTACAATACCTAAAACTCCCCATACTGCCATAAATCATGAACTCCAGGAACTAGTTTTAATAGCTGATTAACACTAGGTCCGATATGGAGTTGTTGAAAGCTTAATAAACTCGAAAGCCAGGCGTATGCACTATGCCAACAACAAACCTCTGAAACACAGCAAGTTTATTTTAAACTATAGATGATTAGGTGATTGTCGAACAACATAACAATATAACTATTTATTGGGAAATGTTATCAATATCTTGAAAATGCAAGATCGATTCCCTTAACTGAACAAGAGTGTGTCAGGGGAAGTAAGATCTTCGAGTTTTAATGCATTTTCAGAAAATGTTCAAAATTCAATATGGACTTTTGCTTCAAAACCCCAATCTGGTTACGATCAGTGGGGTAGCGCCTATCTCATTCAAAGCATAAAGAGAAATTGCACCCATGACACAGCAACAGCTAGTCATCAAAGATTTAAAAAACACTGGAAATCTTATGCCAGGTTGCTTACTGCTCACGTATGGGTCATGATCAAAATATTAATTTAAAAGTGTGTCTGATGTGTACTTAGTTGTAAGTTCTGCGACTCGTTGGGCTCCTTTCCAAAAGGGAGGAATGACATTGGCATGTTCTGATCATCAGATTGACTTTGTTGACATGGTCCAGTTTTGCATGCAGCAACAAATATATGTTGACCGTCCGGTGACGATTTAACAAATGGATTGAATGTATCCCTGCCCTGAATTGCAAGGTGAGTATTGCTGCCACTTAATTAAACAACAACATAATTTAAAATTGCATGTCACCTAACACCCAGCATCCAGCTGGAGACAAGGGGGCAAACAATAAAATAAAATAACTTTGTGAATTCTAAAGGAGTTTGTGATAGGTTCTGGACCCATTTGGGAATTGTGATTACGGCTAGTCGTACTGACTTTGAGGTCTACCCGTACGTCTGCAAGTAAGATTTCTTCTTTTGAACTCATGACTGGCTGAAAACTGGTATTGTCTTAAAAACTGTTACACCGCACACAGTAACAGAATTTGATCCACATCCTTACTACTCATGAATATGTAGAATATCTTAGCAAACACCTTCAATATGCATTTGTATATGCTTTACAGAATCTGGAAAAATCTGCAGTAAGTACTAATATTCTTTACGATTTTCATATGTCCAAAAAGGAATGCGAGGTAGGTAACTGAGTTTACGTCTATAATTTCCAGCAGAACCAAACTAAAGAGAAGATGTTTCTGCCTAGTCGGAGAGGTGCTTTTGAAATTATAGAAAGGATCTCCCTGGTTGCCTACCGGGTAAAGGTCCAAAAAGAGGAACAGACAGAGGGAAGCTGGCTCCATGTGACCAAACCTAAAGACCTGTCCTCCCCGAGCAGTTCTTAATCAGATTGATGAAATATCTCTTCCTACAAATGGGATGACCACTGAATAAGAAGAAATGTGCATTATAAAGGTAAGTAAAGATGTTTAGATGAAAAGATGACGGTTTGGATGTTATTAAAATATTACATTATTGATTTGTTGCTATTATTACATTTAAAAAGTTACAATTAGAAAACAGAGTGAAGGAGTAGGATAGAGAAAGGATTCAAAATCATCTGTATCAATATTTTATAGTAAACTAGCCCTTCTACCCCTCTCTCTTAGATAAACAACTTGACATTTTTTTCCAGCTACAAGTGAAGGAAGATGAAAATAGAAGTTTGAGATCGAACAATATTGAGAATCCAACATGCAAGCCAAGGTACTGTAAAAAGGAGATTTGAGAAAAGACATTTCACTTTTTCACTTTGATTTTTTTCCCCCTCTTTCAAAAAAGCAACCCCTTGAACATTAGTCCTGAGGGATGTATAGGGTTAAATTCAACAGAAACAGAGACCAGCTGAATGAGAGCACAGGGTGGTGGAATAGAAGCCAATATTTTAAGTATGGTGTACTTGTTCTGCAACTCATACTAAAAAGTGTGGTGCTTTATCACATTTGAATATAATGTACTTCACCAAACCCCACAAGCAAGAAATATGGAGCCTGTGAAATTCAGACTGGCCGTTTGTTAGATGGCCACCCTATTATTGATGGGGAAACCTTAAAGAACCTTTTAAGAGCAATCCTTGAATTTGCAAGTGTTAAAACACAAGGAAATGCAAACCAGAGCGCCGGTGTTGTGTTTCTGTACATCCGGGGGAAAATGCTGTCAAGTCCATAAAGGACACTGAGCTTGTGCCATTGAAATGCTATTTTAAAACCATGTAATCAAACAAGCAAAGTAATTTACCTTTAATCCTATAGGCCAACATGCTATGTGTCTTATTCTCTTCAGATGTGCAATTGTAGAATTGTGTGACACATCTGTCATTTGCATGTGGTGCAAATGTAAATGAAGGTCTGCACACTGCACATTACACCAGAAATAAATAAGTGTATGATACTGGAATTACACATAGGATTATCTCTATTACAGATAGCGTCATACCAAAATTGGTGTTGCTAAAACTTGTTCTTCAAGTAAATACCATGACAAGGGGTTACTTCAGTTCATACTGTAATTAAAAGAAAAGTTGGCTAGATCCATTAATCCATGAGGCAGCCATCTGGCAGATCAAGACCTCTGATTAATGAGCTGCGTCTATGACCATGTACTTATTTTAAGCAAAATAAATACCTAACAAATACATTGAAATACATGCAGAAATGCCCAAATGTATGGTCCCCTTTCACTTTATCAGAGAGGATGCATTCTTAGCACTAGCACTCAGAGGGACCAGATCCACTTAAATTTCAACCTTTGACTTGCAGCTCAGCCATAAATCTATCATCTATTAAGACTAACAGAAGATTTCAAAAAGGGACCCTGTCAACTGGTCACAAGTCATTATTCTGACCTGATGCATCCAAGTGAAACATTGACAAGAAATTAAAAGTGGTAATTTTGAAATTCATTTAACAAGTACAATATGATTTTTCATGTAACTCTGCAATGGTCCGACATAGAACAAAAAACTCATGACAGTGTGTCCATGAAAATAGGCCAAACACGGCACATTAATATGAATAAATTATGAAACATTATATACATATTAATAACTGTCAGTTGTTGAGCTTTCCTCTTACCTCTCCTCCCGCTCTTTTACTGTTTCCTGGGGCGGCCGCTCCTCTCCTTCCCACCCCCTTGAATACGGAGTTCCCCAAGGCTCTGTGCTTGGTCCCTTCCTATTCTCACTCTACACCTCCCCCCTTGCCCCTGTGATCTCCTCTTTTGGCATCTCTCACCATTTCTATGCTGATGACACACAGCTCTTTCTTTCCTTCTCTTCCTTCTCTCCTGACCTCCACCTTAAACTTTCCTCCTGTCTCACTGCTATTAAAAACTGGATGGCTTCCCGCTTTCTTTCCCTTAACTCTGACAAAACTGAAGTAGTTTTCTTCCCCTCCAACTCCCTTCTCCCTCCCTCTCCTCCCCCTTTCATTCATTTTCCTCCCTCTAACCTCACTTTTTCCCCCCAAGCTCGTAACCTCGGCTTTCACTTTGACTTTTCTCTCACTTTTTCCTACCACATCTCGCTCACTTCTCGTGCTTGTCGCTACCACCTCTACAATATTCGCAAAGTTCACCCCTCTATAACCTTTTATGTTACTAAACTCCTACTCTCCTCCCTTATCTTTATCGCCTCTTCTACTGCTCCTCCTTACTATTTTGGCCTTCCTACTTCACATCTTGCCCCCCTTAAATCTATTTATCACTCTACCATACATACTCTCTGTCTCCTCTCCCCCTGTGACTCCATCTCTGCTTCCCTTTCTTCCATTGGCTGGCTTCCCTTTCATTCTCAACTTAAATTTCACTTCCTCTGTCTAGTGTTCAAATCTCTCCACGATCTTGCCCCCCCTTATCTCTCTTCCCTTCTCTCATTTTACACGCCCTCTCGTTCCCTTCGTTCTGCTGAACACTTTGTCCTCACTGTTCCTCCCTCCCCCTGTGCCTCCTCCCGTTTCCGCTCCTTCCAACTCCTGGCCCCCCTCCACTGGAACTCCTTGCCTCTCTCTGTCCGCTCTTCTCCTACCCTTTCCTCCTTCCGCACCTCCCTCAAATCTGTCCTTCTACATTCCCCGCCATGACACCCTACTCTCACACCCCTCTCTTACCCCCTTTCCCCACCTTCCCCCCTTATCCTCTCCCACCCCCTCCTTCCAACCTCCTCCCACCTTCCCTCCTCATTCTTCCTAGCCCTCCCCCGCCTCTCCCCTTCCCTTTCCGAATAATTGCTCTACATTCTGTTTTTGGTGACTGATTCATGTTTGTAATTTGCTTCTGTTGTTACAATTTTTTGTTATGTTAATTGTACCCAGTTGTTGTAACTGTACAGCGCTTTGGTATAAAGTGCTTGATAAGAATAAATACAATACAATACAATATGTCACAAATATAGGTATCCTGACGGATAGTGTGAATTGGAAAATCCATGTCATTAATGGAAACAATGTCTATCAAGAGTCATGAGAGAAAATATGAAATTGAGTCTAAATTATCCAGAAATTGTCACATCTCTAAAATATGATGAACCTATTAAATCAGAAGTTGTATTCTCTGGGAGTGTCAACCTGCTAAGCAAGTCAATGGGAAGATTCAGCCAATCACAAATGATGGTGTCGTATGACACTCTTTGAGAAAATGTAGAGACTATGCAAGTAGACACCCACAGGAAGCAGAAAGAGAGCACTGATATTCTGGGAAGACTTGAGATGGGGGAACCTATCCCAGTGGATGAGGGCTGAAGCGTGATAATGGCTTGATGAGGGGAGTGTACAGGAGGGCGAAGAGTCCTCTGATGGGCCCATAGGTTAAAGCACACCCTCTAGTACCTGTAAAATAAGACAGCTGCACCTTGAGGAGGTTGGGGTGCAGGATTCACATACTCCAACACAATTCAAAAAGGACAACTCAATGGATCAGCACAGAGACTGTTCAGGTCATAGAGGTTTATTTCATGTTACTGCTGCCACAGAGCAGCCCCTGTGCTGTGGTTGAGCTCCCAGCCTCAACCCCCGCTCAGCATCACCAAGAGCTCATTTTTATAGCCAGATGTGAGGAGAACTCTGCCCCCACCGCTCCTGCACAGTCTTAGACAACTTCATTGTTAGCATTAGCGCACTGGGCAATTAATTGTAATTGAACTAAACCTTCAAAATGAAATACGCTCTAGCATGCATTTCTAACTCTTCATCGGTGCTCTGTTCAATTACAATCTGTGCAGCTGGATTCTTCAGATAAGGGTTTCGACCAGGCCCAATTTAATGTCTGGTTACTGCCTATTCGTCAACATTCTGACAGTTTACTACTCTTGAATGTTTCAACTTAAAAATGATTTCATCCTACACTCTCTGCTCATTTTAGCCACATTTTCAGTACATGCATTTTCATTAAAGACATTTAGCCAAGGCGATTTTCTGTCTATGTACAGAAAATGGTATTGTCCATTCTGTGCCTTGCCACCTTACTACATCATGGTAATGACATGTTTCTACCTTATAAATACGATGTTTGAATACTTGTATATACTAACATTATGAATACCAATTTTGCATAATTACAACACCACATTAGTCCATTCGAATTTCTCTGCTTAGGTGGGGGGCCCTCCACTTCATTCAGCTGTTGATTCAATATATATTTAATTTCGGTCCTCCAGTACACTCCCCCATATTTAAAGTTTTTTGTTTGTAAAACAACAACTTTGAACCATATTCGATGTCCATTCTCCTTAATATTTATCTAAACATCTCTTAACACAATCTTATACTTCGGCACATACTAACGTACATGTGTGTGTCATCTCCTTCCATGTAAGCCCTACTTCCTGTAATCGTGTGCCTTTAATCTAACTGTATGCGTTGGAGGATTCACAGCCATTGTGAGACTCGAGAGGTTTGGTCAAGCTTTGAGGTAACCCATTAGCCCATTGTCTCTTCGTATGTCACACCTTGTCTGCAACTCCCACCCCAACAAAGTACAGTCTCTCCTTGATCACCTTCTCCTGCCCATAGATATTGTTTTCACTATGTCCTTCCCTCTTTTCCACACTCTTTCCTTTTCCGTATTTTCCATTTTATTTGTCTTTTGTTTGGCGTTAGTGGACCGTCTGTGTCCTGTTGCCTTTTCCTTTCCATTGTGCTGTTTTCACAGTCGGTCTCCCAGGTTCTTTTGATGCTTAGACCAGAAGTCCATTGGTTTTTCCTTTTCACAAGAAGTTCACTTTTTTTCAGAGTTTCTCTTTCAAAAGGGTTCATTGTTTAATGGGTCCACAAGAGGGGACGGTTCAGCATGGGGATGCAGGGTTGGGGAAGTCTTTTTTGTAGACACAATTCAGCGTCAGGATTTCACTGTGTTTCTCTACGACCTCCCTCTCTCCTCACGCGGTTCAACGTTAATTTCCCAAGGCATACAGGACCCTCAACGTGTACCTGTAATATAAAACGGAATGAGTTTCTTTTGTAAAATAAACAGGTCTCTACTATTTAACACATTTCCTACCAATCCATTTCCTTAAAACATCTTTTCGCATTTGCTCTTATACCTTATTCCCTAAAAATTGCACGACATTCCCTCTTATTTGACACCCCTGCCTCCTAGACAAACTACAAAACATTTTCTTTTAAACATTTCCCTTTTGTGGATCGTTTTCACACCATAACTAAAATACCCCCCATTCCTAGCTCTGTGTCAGCTGGCTTAGAAAATGATTTTTGTTTTCAATAACACACATTACATCATGTCCTTCATGGGACACATTTTCCGCTTCCGGGTGCCACATGCAACCCTAAGGAGACAAAACAATTGAAGAAAGATGTCTTCTTCTTTCCTAGTGTTCTAGGCACGTCCGTAGTAGATGACATAAACGTCCTTGGTGATCCCTGTTGTCTGTAGAAAGTCAAAAATAGAGACAAAAAGTCATTTGGGCACTGCTAAGGGGTCAGGTTTTCTTCCCAACTTCAACCCCTTTCATCCTTTTCTGCTATCAAAAAATACTCTCTGGGTCATTCTCCCCTATTCGTTGGTGCACATAAACAACTAGTTTCTAGCTACCCCGCTGGATACTTAGTTTTGGCTTGGTTCTTTGCTCAGCTCAGCTGCACATAATTCCAGGTTAGCAGTAAATACTTGCTGGTTAGCTGCACATACTTCCTCATCTTAGCAGCCATTCTTCCTATTATTTTCTTGTCATAGGTCAGACCATGGTCTATGCTTGTGCTTTGTGTTCATCATAGGGAGATAAAACAGAGGTGTTTCACTGCACACCGTCCCTGTCTAACTTGATCTAGCCTACCCCTGTCTTCTAAGACTATGGCACCAATTCTTACTATGTGCCTCCATTTTTTACCGTTCCCATCAATGTTTGCCTCTTCTAAAGATTACATACCCCTAATATAACAACCTTTTGACATTATGAACACGAAAAATGATTACTCACCTTCAATTTTACTTCTGTTTTCTGTGGTTGTCTGAAATGGCCATATTGTCATCTATTTCTCTACTCTTTCCACACCTGATTATACCTATCTTGGGAAAAACAGCTAACTTTTGAAGACCTTGGGTCTCTTACTACCTTTTTCCTGTTACCTCGATCCTCTTACCTTTCGTGTTGATCAATTGCTTGTCCACACCCTTTTGGCGCGAACTAGTACTTACCTTTTTCTTTTTCTCCCTAGTTTAAGGCCATTCAGACAATTTCTTGTGCTTTCACGCAAGAGGTCCATAGCTTGTATGTAAAATAAATCAAAATTGCTACAGGCATTCACAAGTTGTTTTGCTTATTTTACCATATTTCCTTAAAATGGCTTGTGCGAGTTTCCTTTGTTTAATTGACCCAATTTTATCAGCCATACTCCTTTTCTTGGTCTTCATGGTCTCTTGATGTTTTTTATTGCCCAACGCTCCTTTTTTCTGTTGGCCAGGAAACCTCATAAGTGGTATTTGTTTTCCACTTTTTGCTTTTTTTTCTTTCTCTATGCTTTGAGTGTACGCCTTATCCTTTTAGTCATTTGCCCAATTGTCCCCATTTCTCAATTTTCCCTTTTATTAATTTTTTATTCAAGATAACCACTAATTTTCAGTATTTCCTGATTTATTTATTTATTTATTTTCTGTGATCAATCCTTTTGCGCTTCCTTGCCTCTTCTCTGACCCTTCCTTTTCTCTTGTTCATCTTTCCTTTGAACTTCCTCATCCCTTCTTTCACATACCTTTTGCTTTTCTTCTAACCTCTGCTGTTTCTGTCTATCTTGTTCATAGGCTGTTCTCTGGTTTGTGATCGAGCTGCTTTTCTTGCTCTTCACGATAAAGCTGTTCTCGCCTTAGCCTGACTTTCCTTCTTATCCTTCCATCCCTTAACTCCTTCTCTTTCTTCTTCCTCTGTGCCTCATCTAACCTCTCTTTAGGCCTCCAATCATCAATGAGATTTGTTCTCATATCCATTTGTCCTTTGTAAATTCTATCTCATTAGTTTTATCCTCACTTTCTTTCCTCTTCTTTCCTTCTCTTCCCTTATCGAGAGATGCACTTGTCTGTGCCTGATCCCCTCCTTCATTAACGCATCATCGGGTCTCCCCTTGTCCCTGGGGGCTAGGGATGTGAGATTCTTGTCCTCATTCTTCCCTTGACTTTTGTTACTACTGTATGTAGGTGACTCATAAGCGGGGTTGCTATACCCTGTGGCTGCTTTTAGCTCTCTTTAATCGGTAGAGTCCCTCGGCTTACTTCCCTCGGTTCCTGTTTCAGGCGGGGCAGGCGTTGCTGCAGGTGTCTCACCCCCCTCAGTGCATATATATATATATATATATATATATATATATATATATATATATATATATATATATATATATATATATATATATTTTCCAACCAAGCTACGGGAGGTTCTTCCTCCTTTCCTTGTTCTTATATTTTTACAATTTGAGAACAGCATAGCATTTTCTAACTTTTGCTTGTATATGCGGCAAGAAAGTAAGTTGCCATGCGTTGTAAGATGGCTTTAGATGAAGACTCAATTTGTGGCCGCGGCATAAACATCTTGTGGGCGGTACCTTTAACCCACTCCTCCACTTGGAGTAATGTTTTCCAGGCTTAACTCTGTTTCTAACGATATACCTATGTGAGTCCAACACTCCCATTACTATGAGCGAGCAACAAATACTGCAAGCTCCAATCCAGTCTCTTCCCGCCAAATTATTTATACTGCCAATTTACTCAAAGAACATCAATCTGTGTGCGATTCCCTCTCAACTATAGAATCACATAAAACCCTGACTTGATTTCAACCAACAAGGAGACAAAATTCCTTACATGTGACATACAACAGGACATGTATAACAGACACTTGACAGACTAGACGAACACCAGCTGGACACACATATACCTGCCTTCTAATCAATACCCCGACATTGGGTGTAAACGAACCGCTTTGATGCCATCTTTAATCGTCACCGTAGCCTATCGTCCCCTATTATGTGGGCTCTGGGTTCACGTTTCTTCTGACCGCTGTATTAAAGCGCAGGAACAAGGCGAATCCTTACGTTTTTATCTCAGGTGCCCCCCTGGCAATCCTTCGTTTTTCTCTCGGGTGTCCCCCCGGTAACCTTTACGTTTTTCTCTCGGGTGCCCACCCGGTAACCTTTATGTTTTTCTCTTGGGTGCCCCCCCGGTAACCTTTCACTTGAACCACTACTGTCCTTCATGATTCTAATTTCATTCTGCTTGCTCTTTATTCATTTGTCATATTTCCCTATTTTAGGCTGCCTTTAATTTCCTGGAGGTCATCTGTTTCTACCTCGTGTCTGCAAATGTTCATAATTCGCAGCCTGCGCCTGAATTTCTAAAATCCTTCATCTCTTTTTTTTCATTATTTCTTCACCAGGTTAAACAGCTGGCTAAATTCCTCACGCTGCACACATACTACATTCTTTTTACTTTTCACTCACCCAATCTCATTGGCCTTCTGCCGCTTTCATGCCTTCAAAATTGCTTGTGTTTAACTAAGGCATGCCCTAAATACTCATGTTTTCCTTGGTAACCTCAACACTGTCATCATGCTTTCACGCTTCGTCATTCAAGCCTTTCTTCATTCATCTAATTCATACAATACCAGAATCTCAACCACTCACCTCAAACCAAAAATTTTTCCCTATTTAATAAAAATGTTCTCCACTCCGGCTGACAAGGCCTCAAAATTGTAAACTACCACCCCTGGTATGACCCCATGCAAACTGTCCTACCACTCACAGTGGAGCTCCTAGAAGAAGCCTTTAGGAGCACCCCAAAAACCCCCTTCACTACATGTGTGCTATCCCCAAAATTCCCCAAAAGCAGGTCACAGACGATCCAGTAACCACCTTCAGTTTCATGGGGTATTCGAAGTCAAAAATGAGATAGAACACATGAATGGCAATGGAGCATTCAGCTACAGGGCAGTGCCTGCTCCTGCCTGCACGTTGATTTAAAACCCCATGTAAAATCACTTGCTTCTCATCTCATGAAGTTTATCACTACCTCCTTTAATTCTAACACTAATTCTGTAGCTGTAAAATAACCCTTGCTCATGTCATACCAGGTTACATGCTACACTCTGTTGCACTTTATCGTTAGAGTGCCATTGCAGGGATGCCATTTGGGGGTCACCAGGGGTCACAGCTGCAGCCCCTGAGGCATCCCTTGTTGCCCCCCGGTCTCCCTTGCTGCCCTAAAAAGTGTAAAACTTTTCCTACAGTGATATCATCAGAGGTCAAGAGTCATCAGATGTCACTTCCGCTACCTCTATCATTTTGATGGAGTGACGTGCCTGTGTCAGTACTTCCCTTTCACTATCACATTTGCTAATGCCTCCGGCCCTTTCCTTTCCCTGCCATACTTAAAAAAAAACCTGCTCATTCATTTCTCGTGCCCTTAACAGTGTTGAATTTTATTACTACACTGCCATGCTTGCTGGCATCTCACAAAAATCCTCACAGGCTCTAAAAGTGCAGAGTGCTGAAGTATGCAACTCTGAGTATTCTCTGAAAGAATACACATGACTTTGTGCCAGATGAGCTGCTCACTGGCTATCCATGGAGGAAAGGCTACTTTTTTTAAATCACAAATGTAAGTCTTACACAGCGCTGGTATATTTAACTGGTGCTGCTGCTAGGGTCAGTTCAGCCCAGTGGCGGCTGGTGACTTTGGAAGTTGGTGAGGTGTACGTATCTTGGTGGGAATTTGGGAGCGAGCTACGCCACCTTACACCAACCAGTGTATTTTGGAAAAATGGCTTCCAAGATGTGTGATTTACTGTCCAAGCCCACAGAAATATGACATAACAAATACTGGCCTAATTATGAGTCCAAACAGCCTGGAAACCACTGAAATGTCGGCAATGGTTTTTTTCCCAGCTCACGGACATCTGGACTGGACTAATGTGAAGGCATTAACAAATAATGCATACCAATACAATTTTCTAAAATGAAGCACCTATCAACACCCCCAAAGGCAGTTCACAAAAAATGGGAACACTGTGCCTCTGCCATACAACGCACATACACAATAGACTTGACTAAAAGTCCACATATGAGGAATACAAAGCAATATCTGAGCCAAGGTGTCTGCAAACAAAGGGTATGAAAGCCACGTGTCCAAACAGCACACCATTAAGTGACATGTATGAGGCTGGTGGCAGACACAGATTCTGCCCTTTGAAGGATCTCTACTAGCCCAGAAAGGGGTTGAGAGTGAGGAGACAGCTAAATTAGAGGATGACCTCCATTCTCTAGCTCCTTCAGAGCCACGCATGCTATAGAAAGCAACATTCATACACTGACTGCCATATTCCATTTGCCTAAGTTGCTGACAGTCCTGCATGTATGTGTCGCTGGGCCGGCTGGCGCACTGACCCAGCCAATATCTTCTGTGATGCTCAGCCAGGGTCAGGTTGCCTACCTGCACCAGGCTGCTTGCCACCCCACAATATAAAGAAATAGAAATGGATCAAAGACCTGTTTCATTGTCATCACTGGTTCCCCCATTGGGTGCGCAGGATGGTCATACATAGCCTTGAATTCCCTTCCCCATGCAAGGATTAAAATCCCAATTTAACAAGCCAATTAGGCGCGCTCACCCTGCAAACTCAGTGTTAAAATTCACCACTACTGCTAGCATTCTGTTTCCATACAGCACTTAACAATACATAGACACATACACACGCGTGGCTGCAGGGCCTACCTAGCTGAGAAGCTTTTCCGACATGCAATGTGAGAGACAAGCATTTCTTAAATCCTGAGCTACCCCCCAGTGCTCTTGCTCATGGACTCCTTGTTATCCACTGCTGTCCCCATTAACCAAAGGGGCTAATTCCACAGGGCTAAGCTCCCCCGTAGTGTCCCTAAATCATGCAATGCTTTCTCTAGCGAACTTAGGGCGGAGCCATCCCTCCTCATTTCCCGCAAAACTCTCAACCCTACTTTGGTTACCTACCTCTATCAGTTCCCCCAGCTGTGTCTGTACTCATCCCCCTTTTGCTAAATTAACCACTATGCTATGTTTTACTTAATATACTCTATCCAGTGTGAACTTAACGTGCAGCTCATTCATAGTAATTACAATATATATCTATTTGTCCTATAACTACAGGCGATGCTTCGTCACGCAGCCCCTAGTCTATGCCCTTTTATTGTAGTCTGCAAGCCCCTTCCTTGTAATAGCACCACAATGCCTACGGGCTTCTGTGTGCTCCATGCCACTAGGAATCGCTCATTCCTTGCCAGACATCAGTGGACCCCAAAGATGTTTTTATTGGAGGGCTGATGGGGTGGCTGCCCAGGGCCCCCCACAATGCTGCCTGGTCTAAAGCAAGATTCCAGTTTACATTAGGCTTAAATAGCACATGCCAGGAAAATTTGATTGCATGCTGCTGAGGCTCCAAACCCATTGCCTTTCGGTTTTGACAAGTACATTCTGCCTTGATCAATTGAAACATGCAATGCCTTTCGTTTTCATTGTGGAATACATAATTTGGGTAACACGACATTTGTAGCGTTACTTTCTCCCTGTGGGAATGTTGCTGATCGTGTGCAATAGCCAAAGTTGAAATCCATATTTATCCACAGAGGTTCAGAAGTTGTCTCAGTGTGTTAAGCACTTATTGTAGGGATATGTGTTCATGTGAAACATCAGAAGGGCACATCCAAGTAAGGTTGGCGGAACTATCTTTAAATCTGAAGTTCACAAACATACCTGCACATTTACTTGGGGTTGCAGCACAAGCGGCGCGATTAACGGCACTGTTCGTGCACCAGATAGGGGTTAAAATTAGGTTGCTCAACTGGGCATTCTTAAAACCTAAGCAATTCCTTAAAAGATGTGCATAGAATATCTGTCCAAGCGTCAAGCAAGTATGCAAATTCGAGACTGAGCAGCACAAGTGTTCATGCTTGTATCCTGGCTATGCCAGCAGACGGCACAGTGATCCTGGTCCAATCATATAGGATCCCTTGCATTACTGTGCTGTCTTCTGCGAGGTTTTACCTACTTGCATGCTGGAACCCCCCTTGATAATGGAGAAACTGACGCTAAAATCATTCCCATGTTGTGTAGTCCCCGTCTGTAATATTTTGGGTTTTAAAATTGTCAGGTTTGGAAATACGGGTTGCATACTCTTGCAAGTCAGTTTTATAACATTAGATTGTTTTAGTTCATGTTGAGCGCTGGAAGAGAAAGTGCTCAACTGCTTGGAATTGCAATATTGGCACAACTCCCAGCTTCACCCCTTAAACGCTGTGTGATCCTGGGCATCTCATTTAATCTTTTATACATTTTAAATGCTTGTCTTAAATTCTGCACGGCCGCATAGTATGTCTCACAGAGAGTAAGGCCTCTAGGCAATACTGAATGTTCCCACACAGATGCCTCTCATAAGCCGGGTGAGACGCGCACAGGCTATCAGAAAACTAATGCATTTCTTTGCCAAAACTCATTGGCACCACGCAAACATGTCTTTTTGCCCATGCCTGTTCATACTTATCAGAATGCATCACTCTTGTTGGCCCTTCGGACCCTTCTTGTCAGTCCCCTATATATATATATATATATATATAGGGGACTGACAAGAAGGCATATATATATATATATATATATATGCCTTTAACATTCACAACTGGGCTGTTTTACCATGGAACTCACTCATTTTTTATGTAAAGCCCCTTATTTTCAAAAAATACATGCAATGTATAAGACGCATTCACTCGAGCATTTTCTAGATCACTGAAATAGCCTTACAATTACATCGGCTGTTAGCCTGTCTCTTTTTCCATACAGCTTTGCAAGGCAGGGTCATTTGCCGGGCAGTGTTTATCTCAAATTGTCTCTGCACATTCCTTTCTTGACAAATCACTGCTCACTTTCGTGGGCCATAAAGCAAGCATGTTTCATTTCTCTTGTACTGGCTGCTTCTGATGCTAAAAATAAAACCCCACAATCTTTTAAATCACTACCTGCAAACTCATACACATATTTTAACAAAACCAGTGCTCTGTTTTTGCTTTAAGAATTTTTCAATAATTTCTTATATTTGTACACACTCCACAGGCTCACATTTCCTAGTTCTAACCGGACCTCCCCTGTACTTCAAAGTTAAACCATTTACCATACATTGCATTCCTGTTCGCTCAGCGCGCTTAATGCACGAGAACAGTACTTCCATAAATCAAATATAACTCAGCCATTTTAATGCGAAAATCTATCGTTCTTAGCACGATTTATCAGTTACCTTGCCTGCTACGAGGAAATTACAAATTTAACTCCATAGATGCAGGTTCGAATTTTTGGTGTTTGCTTAAAGTGCACCAGCTTTTTGCATTTTTGACAGGCTGTCTAACTCTTTTTGGGCTGCAATCACCATGAATTTGTGTGCTTTAAACTATAATATCTGATCACCTGTTTTAATGCAATTTTTTCGCAATTTCAAAACCTTGGCTTGATGCAAATTTTTTTATTTAGCTTAAAATATAATTTTTATACTAGCTCCAATATTTTTTCAGTGCACATTCAGTTATGCCATAAGATAAATCACATGAACAGCCGTAACATACAACAATTAGACACGCAACATAACTTGACATGTCAAAATCAGACACGATCTGGTCGGCTGCATGCAAGCCCCTCATGAGTATTTTACTCTTGTTATTGATTTTTAAATGCAGTTAATGTTTCTGGTTTGTTTCCAAATCTTGACTGCCATTATTCTTTTTCTCCGTGTCCCTGTCTCTATCGGCTAGGACAGTTCTCACTCACCTTTTTTGTTCTTCCGACCCTCGCGATCACTGCTTTCTTCAGGTTTTCGTCTGGTCCGCTGCCCGTAGGAATGGAAATGGAAATTGTTCATAAACTGGGCTCCTTCAGGTCCCGTCTGCAGTCTCAATTACACTACCATTGTCTACGGGGAGCTTCACAGTCTACTCAGCCCAAAATGGCGAAGGACTCGTAATTTTGCCAAAGACCTAGAGTTACTTTGTGTCAACGGCCACCATGTGTCTTATTTTAATCAATAGTTGATAGTCAACAACCATCCTCTGCTACCAAATGTACAGGAGGGCGCAGAGTCCTCTGACAAGCCCATATGTCAGAGCAGACCCTCTAGTACCTGTAAAACAAGATAGCTGCACCTTGAGGAGGTTGGGGTGCATACTCCAACACAATTCAATAAGGACAACTCAATGGATCAGCACAGAGACTGTTAAGTTCATAAAGGTTTATTTCATGTCACTGCTGACACAGAGCAGCCCCTGTGCCATGGTTGAGCTCCCAGCCTCAACCACCGCTCAGCATCACCAAGAGCTCATTTTAATTGAACTAAACCTTCAAAATGAAATACACTGTAGCATGCATTCCTGACTCTTCTTCGGTGCTTTGTTCAATTATAATTTGTGCAGCTGGATTCTTCAGATAAGGGTTTCGACCAGGCCCAATTTAATGTCTGGTTACTGCCTATTCGTCAACATTCTGACAGCTTACTACTCTTGAATGTTTCAACTTAAAAATGATCTCATCCTACATTCTCTGCTCATCTTAGCCACATTTTCAGTACATGCATTTTCATTGAAGGCATTTAGCCAAGGTGATGTTCTGTCTATGTACAGAAAATGCTATTGTCCATTCTGTGTCTTGCCACCTTACTACATCATAGTAATGACATGTTTCTACCTTATAAATATGATGCTTTTTTAAATACTTGTATATACTAACATTATGAATACCAATTTCGCATAATTACAACACCACAATAGTCCATTCGAATTTCTATGCTTAGGTTGTAGTCGAAAACATCTATAGAGCCTCAGCTTGCAGACATCTTTCCCAGGATGACCTTACCGAGGAAACTTGATGCAGGATTTTGCCTAAAGCAAACCACATTCCATGACAACGAAGCAGAGACTGGTGGGCCTAGCTGACTGGATATTGCTGCATTGAGTGGTAAGGGGCTATGCTGGTTCTGCACCTTTAACAAATAAACACAGAAGTGAGTCTGAAGAAACCCAATGTAATTAAGAATCTTTTATCCATAAATCCTCAATAACGAGTGGGGCAACTGGAAGGGAAGTAAAACTGGAAGGAAATTCAATGGGGAGACTGATTTAAGACTGATTTCAAATAGCATTATCTGCACAGAGCGTGCAGTGTTTTCAACATTAGTTGATTTCAAATAGAAAACAGCAGCAACGCTAAAGCAAAATGTACTTTGCTTTCTCACCAAGTGAGATATAAGTTAATGTAGAATAGAGCTTTTTCTGTGCAGGCCACAGTGTCTTTTAAACCCTAGCTAAGTAAATTCAACCCCTGTGCTTTCACAGATGTAGTCAGAGACTTAGGCTATAAACCCATGTGCACTGACCCATAGCCAGACAGTAGATTAAAAAATTGAGACCTGTGAAGGCAATAGTCACATAAAAAAACAACATATTGGGAAATCCCTTATCATTCCAGTGGGGTGAAAGAGAGCTTAGCGGAGTCACTTCCATTCCCCAGAACTTAATACAATTTTAAAAAGAACATTCAAGCCTTGCTCATGACATTGCACAGAAGGGGTGGACCCTGCATTAGACAGGCCCAATCTCTGAAGTAAAGTTGGGGGATTGATATTATTCTTTCAGAAAATGATCATCAAATGATGTCCCTATGTTGTGTAGATGAATCAATACTCTGTGCATTCTAAAATGGAAATACTGCTTCTCTAAAAACCCACACCTGTAGATTATTGACGGAACCCACCATGGGTTGTATTTTATTTGGCTACATGATACTTGGTCAACTTAATCTGGTCGAATCCCATTTTGCTGAAGTGTTTTTTTACCAATATTGAGTGAAATTACTGCAAAATTCAGGAGGCTACTCCATGCACATCCCTCATCTACACCCTCCACTCTCCTTTCTATACACCTCGCTCCAAACCATCATTTATCCTTTTGCAGTAAAAAAAGTTTGAAATCTTGTGGTAAAATGAGATTTGACCAGATCTGTGTATGCATTTTATTTTACATGCATATACTAGGACCCAACTACACTACATAGACATAGATACTCTCAAAGACAAAGGACAAATTGGAATTCTACTTCTCCTCGACCGATTGGCAGCCTTTGATTTGGTCGACCATAGAGTACTTTGTGATCACCTCGCCTCTGCAACCCACTTTTCTCAGTCAGTAATCACTTGGATTCAATCATTCCTAAACAATAGGACCATGCAAGTCTTCTCCCTGTCTGCATCAGCTGACCCCATACCTATCACATGCGGACTGCCTCAGGGCTCGTGTGTGTCACTGACCTTATATAATATCTTTACAAAGCCACTGTTGGATGAACCAGACCATCTAGGTGTCACCTACACTAATTACGCAGATAACACCCAGATCCTTCTTCAATACTTGTCTCTCTACGGCCACCTTCCCTTCTGCCTTCAAGCATGCCACTATTATCCCTATCCTTAAGAAGCCTTCTGCTAATCCTCTTCTCGCTTCCAACTTTCGCCCAATCTGACTTCTACCTTTTCTCTCTAAAATGCTCGAACGCTTAGCCTATTCTCAGCTCTCACCTTTTGTCGCAGATGACACCCAGCTGTTCCTCTCCTTTTCGTCCTTCACCTCTGACTTACATCTCCATCTCTCTTCCTGTCTTACTGCCATTAAAAACTGGATGTCATCTCACTATCTCTCTATTAACACTGATAAGACTGAAGTTGTTTTCTTTCCTTCTAACACACTTCCTCCTCCTTCTCCCCCTCCTTCTATTCAATGTCCCCCTTCTAATCTTCCTATTTCCAACCATGCTCCTAATCTTGGCATTTACTTTGACTCTTCCCTCTCCTTTACTCATCATATCTCCCTCACCTCTCGGCATGTCGCTACCATCTCTTTAACATCCATAAAGTCCGTCCCTCTCTCACCTTTCATGCTACCAAATTTTTAATCTCCTTCCTCATCTTTTCTTGACTTTTCTATTGTTCTTCTCTCTTCCCCGCTTCCCATCTTGCCCCCCTCAAAACCCTTTACCACTCCGCCATCCGCACCCTCTGTCTTCTCTCCCCTCACGACTCCATTTCCAACTCACTTTCTCACTTAGGATGGCTTCCTTTCCACTCCCAACTTAAATTTCACTTCCTTTGTCTTGTCTTTAAATCTCTTCACGACCTTGCTCCTCCTTACCTCTCCTCTCTTCTCTCATTCTACAACCCCTCTCGCTCTCTTAGTTCTGCTGATCTCTGTTCCCCACCCCCTTGTGCTCCCTCTCATTTCCGCTCTTTTCAGCTCTTTGCCCCCTTACACTGGAACTCCTTACCTTTTTCTATCCGTTCCTCCCTCACCTATTCCTCCTTCTGCTCCTCATTGAATTCCCTCCTTCTTCATTCCCCTCCCTGACACCTTTTCCCTCTCACCCTTTTCTCACTCCCTTCTCTTTGTTCTCTTTAGCTTTCCCCTTCTCTCCTAAATTCTCCTTCCTCCTACTACTCACTTTACTCACCATTCTCTCTCCCTCTTCCCTCCTTCCCCATCCCCTTCCTCTCCTTACCCTTCTCATATGCAAATTTTTCTATATACCGATTTTCTCGTTTGATTCATGTATACGGTTATTGCTTATACCGTTCCATGTTTAATGTGTTCTTGTTGTTAACTTTAAAGCGTCTTGGATTAAGGTGCTATATAAAACAATAAATACAAATACAAATCTTCCTTCCTCTAACAGGCACCTATGGCACGGATATACGGCTTGTGAACGAAATTTACCAAATCATTCGGGCATGGATGGCCACTCCTGGCCTTTGCCTGAATGACGACAAAACGGAACTCCTGTTGGTGGGTTCTCCAGCCAATTTAAACAAAATGAGCACGAACTATGCCTCCTTTAACATAGATGGGAATAGCATCCGAGTGGCCAAATATGTAAAAACACTAGGTTTTTATCTGGACGCCACATCTAACTTAAACAAACAAGTTAACATGACTGCCTCAGCTACCACTTGCACAGGAAAACTAATAAGGGCATGTAGAACATTGCTCTCTACAGAAAGCTGCCTCACTCTGGCTAGAGCACTCATATTGTCCAAATTGGACTTTTGTAACAGCCTCGATTTGGGAGCCAGCAAATTTGTGCCCAACAAATTACAAATAATGCAGAATAATGCACTTAGAGCTGCATTAAATATGCCAAGAAGAGAGCATATCTCTGCAACAAGAAAACAGTGCAAATGGCTCTCTATAAAGGAAAAGATTGAGTTGAAAACACTGTTTCTTACCTTTAAAGCTCTGAATCATACAGTCCGACCCTACCTTACCAAAAAGTACACCATCAGATCATCAACACAGGTCACCAAGTCGACCAACACCTCATGCCTGGGGGTCCCGAGGTATAAATCTAAAAGAGCAGGAGGGAGCAGCTTCCCAGTCATGGGGGCCCAACTGTGAAATACCCTCCCACCTGCCCTCAAGACGACCTGACTGTTCTCCAACTTCCGTAGAAATGTCATTTCCTGGATACTTAGCAAGTAATAACATAGATCCAGTGATCAAGAGTCTGAATTCATTACCCCAACTACTGTAAACCCTTCCTATTACTTGCACTTATTGACTCCATCGGCAGCCCCTGTCTGCCTCCTCTGCATGCTCACCGTTATGCAGGGTCGGACTGGCCCTTTCGGTCTTTCGGCCCGTGGCCGATCAACTTTGGGGTCCCCTGGGGCCGGTTTTCCGCCAGCCACCTCTGGGCCGGTTTTCTTTTTAAAAGAATTTTTTTTTTTTTGTTTTTTTTTGTTATTGGAATGCCGGCCTAGTGTGAGTGCGCCGCCGAGCCGCGATGTGCGGAGCTCGCGTCGCGAGTATTCTGGGGGGGGGGTTCAGCCGCCTGGGATCAGGGCGCAGGGCATGGCAGAGAGCCAGCCCAGGAGGGTGAGGCGCCGCGCCGGCGGCACTGTCTGTGTCTGTAGCACAAGGTAACACTAGATGTTACCTTGCTTTGATGATTGCATCATGCATGCATCATAATTTATGATGCATGCAGATGTATGTGCTAGATTCATTTACGTCACGGCGTCGGTGGGCCTGGGCCACCAGGCCGGCGGGGGGCGGCCGTGCAGCCACTGCAGGGGCCGGTGCGCCTGCCGTGCCGTGTGTGTGCTCGCCGGCTCACGAGCCTCTGGCCTGCGGCGGCCAGAGAGAACGTTACTTGTTTGATCTGTGGGGGAGGCAGGCTGAAGCAATTGCAAAGCAATTGTAACACCTGCCTCCCTCTGAGTCCTGACCCCGTGCAGCCTGCAGGGCTGAGGGCTCCGCGGCGCTGAGCTGGGGCCGGGCCCGGCACTGTCAGAACACAACACAGTGACACATTTCACACTTGCTTTCAACTTTGCAGGAAGTAAGTAACACTTCTTTGCAAAGTTGAAAGCAACTGTCTTCAACTTGTGCCTGGGGGCTGGGCTGGGCCCTGGGGCCGCCGGCGCCGTGGACAAAGGAATAACCCAATGAAAATTCGGCTGGTGGGCAGGCTGCCCCTGCCCACCCAATACTCCCGCCATTATGCTGCTAGCCCCAGTGCAAGCACACAGCACTGGACCACTTGGAGGCCGACAGTGCCAGTGCCCACACAGGAGGACCCACCAGGCAGCACTGAGGCGGCCAGCAGTGCAGACAGTGCCCAGTGCCAGTGCCGGCCACAGACAGCAGCCAGCCAACAGCCAGCCAGTCAGTCAGTCACTGAGCCTGAGGTAAGGAGTGTGACTTGTGTACTATTCCCGTAGCCAACAGAGCCAGAACAACTTCGGATTGTTTTCTTGGACCTATTAAGGCGGAGGGTGGGAGGCAGAAGTTGTTAGGAAGGGTCTGGCGCTTAAAACACATATGGGAGCCACTTCCACCAGCCCCTGGCCCGTGTCTGCCCCACTGTCGAGTCCCATTCTTCACAGTCGTGCAGGTGGTCGGTAGTAGCCACTCTAGAATTATAAAGCTGCTGCCTTTTTATATAGCAGTTCACGCCAGATTCATCCTACTTCTAAGCACTGGAATTATGTGTGTTGTTGTTGTCCTAGGTAATGGTAATCATCATGTTATCATCCTGAAAGGATGATTGGCTCCCGGGTTTCAAACTTCTGGCATGGAAGCGAAAGCAGTGATATGGGAGTTACATACCAATATCAAATAATGTTTATTTCCTGGTGCCAAAAAGCACTCCAACTTAAATAGGGAGGAAGCCCGGTATACGGTTGACTGAAATAGGTTAGCAACGTATACTCTGTCTAAGTCCGGGAGGACAAAGATCCGTGTTTAAAGAGGAGACAGAGCTATAATGTAGATGCCACACATATAAAGGGCTCCCATAGTAGGGGAACCACAAAGGGACCAGTCGTGGTTAAAATGATAAACATCAGATTTAATAGAATTACGACCTAAAAAGTGATTAAATAGTGCGGTCCACAGTACATACAATTCATAAACATTTTAACACAAAACAAACAGTCGTTACGTGATAAGCTAGGATTAGCTGATTGAAAGTGTATCAAAACAGGGATACACTCAACATCAGGAGGTACGCTTTACAAATAGTGCAACGTACCCTACAGTAATTAGAATTAGTATGTCAACAAATTGGTGACTCTGGTGACAGTACAGAGTATTAACTCGACATGTTTCAGTTCCTACAGATATTATGGAACATTCATCAGGAGGTATACAGGTGACCACGTAACCAAGACAACATTCAAAAGAAAAATAATGACATTTGAGGTATTCGTAGCATCTGCAAAGTGAAAGACAAAAAAAGCGCAAAACATAAGCTTAAAATTAGCCATTATTGTTGCATGTTCAAAATACATGAACCAAGGCATCTAAATAGAGGGGAGTAAATACCTCCACTGATGCCTGTGGGTGCTCTCTACTCGAAAGGTAGTAGGCGGTGTAGGACCGAAGGTCGTCCCTACCTAGGATATAGAAAAAACATCCAAATGAGCGCTGAGTAGTAGCTCACTACAAAAGCAGGATCTGTGCTTGGGCTTAGTAACTAGTGAGACTAGTGCAGCATGAAAAACCATATGAAGAGGAGTCTGGGTGAAGGAAGCCCAGTGCTGAGAGACGAAACGAAATATCCACTATGGCTCCGAGTGTTGCTAACTTGTACGTAGAGACCTTTGAGAAAAGTAACATCTATAGCAACCTCAATCCCTACAGTAATAACATCGTTAAGTGGAGTCGTTACATTGACGACATCTTGGTCATATGGAGAGGCCCTTTGACTGAAGCTAACAATTTTTTTAACTGGCTTAACAATGCTGTGTAGTTCGTACGGAGAGCGTCGTCTGCTACGGAGGCAGCAATGCAGCAGGACTGGACGACCGATGCACGAATGGTAGTCAAGGAAATCCAGTAGTCCTACAACTATGTCGGGTGAGAAAAGAGATGTAGAACAATGTGGTTCGACACGGCAGCCATCATGGAATGGCTCAAACCGAACAAGGAATTAATAATAAACCACTGAGAAAAGATAAGTACTGAAACAAGCTAACAGAGGAGACACAAAAGCTGTGACAGTAGGATCGGTACTCCTCGTGTAGATCAGGAACCATATAAAACGTAAAACGTAAAAAAGATATCTTTAATCGCTAGAGACAGTAAAGGAAAGCAATTAAATCGTCCTGCCGGCCTGTAGGGAGATAAAGGTGGACAGTATGCCTTACAGGTGTAAAAGACATAGTAGGGAGGACACGAACACAAGTTCCACTCTACTAGACTATAAACTAAGTAGCACACAGAATACATAAAACGATGGTAAAGAATCAGGTGAGTGTGAGCGATTAGATGTTGTACCATTCAATAGAATCATTAAGGCCCCTGATGTCACTCTGCAGAGTATATATCATCTTTTGTTCCATATAAAGCAATTTTTTCTCCCGGATGGCATAATTAGATCCTTTAAGTGATAACAGTATTGTCCATTAGAAATCCTCGTGATGATGCTTCTGAAGATTGAAATGTTTCACCATGGGGGCATTTTCAGTTCTGTTCTTGAGACAGCTCCGGTGTTCCATGATACGAGTTTTGGCTTTGCGGGTTGTTTTCCCTACATAGTGCAGTCCACATTTACAAGTGATCAGGTACACCACAAATTCGGTGTTACAATTAGTCAGATTTTTCTGTGTCCAGAGCTTTGACAGGCCAACATCTACATTTTTAGTTATAGAGGTCAGTTTACAGACCCTGCACGAGCCACAAGGATAGTGACCGGTAGGTTCAGGTAGACCCCATAGGGTGGTTAATCTGGGTTCCTTGGTAGAAATAGGTTTAAGTTTGCTGTTGCAAACCCTGTTACCTATCGTCTTGCACCTTTTATAAGCAAAAATCGGCACATTCATAGTAGGAGAGGTAGTTTGAAAGATTTTCCAATCTTCTTGATGATGTTGGTGATATCAAAGCTCTGGTTAGAAAAGGTATTCACACACACAATACGATCATCTTTAGGTTTAACTGGTTTTGGTTCCAATAGTGCTTCTCGATTGTTGTTGAAAGCCCTTTTGGCTGATTTTTTCACCAATTTTTTAGGGTAACCTCTCTGTCTCAGTTTTTTCACAAGAATGTTAGCCTCAGCCTCGTATATTTCTTTAGTAGAACTATTCCTTTTAAGGCGTAGAAACTGGCCAAAGGGAAGGTTATCACGAAGATGTTTAATGTGATGGCTGGAGTAATCCAGAAGGGAATTTTTATCGGTGGGTTTATGATAAGGCTTAATTTTCAGGACTCCATTGGTTGCAAAAATGGTTAGGTCAAGAAAATTAATGAACTCATTGCTAGACGTCATTGTAAACTGAAGGTGAGGATTAAGATTGTTAAGCCAGTTAAAAAAATTGTTAGCTTCAGTCAAAGGGCCTCTCCATATGACCAAGATGTCGTCAATGTAACGACTCCACTTAACGATGTTATTACTGTAGGGATTGAGGTTGCTATAGATGTTACTTTTCTCAAAGGTCTCTACGTACAAGTTAGCAACACTCGGAGCCATAGTGGATATTTCGTTTCGTCTCTCAGCACTGGGCTTCCTTCACCCAGACTCCTCTTCATATGGTTTTTCATGCTGCACTAGTCTCACTAGTTACTAAGCCCAAGCACAGATCCTGCTTTTGTAGTGAGCTACTACTCAGCGCTCATTTGGATGTTTTTTCTATATCCTAGGTAGGGACGACCTTCGGTCCTACACCGCCTACTACCTTTCGAGTAGAGAGCACCCACAGGCATCAGTGGAGGTATTTACTCCCCTCTATTTAGATACCTTGGTTCATGTATTTTGAACATGCAACAATAATGGCTAATTTTAAGCTTATGTTTTGCGCTTTTTTTGTCTTTTACTTTGCAGATGCTACGAATTCCTCAAATGTCATTATTTTTCTTTTGAATGTTGTCTTGGTTACGTGGTCACCTGTATACCTCCTGATGAATGTTCCATAATAACTGTAGGAACTGAAACATGTCGAGTTAATACTCTGTACTGTCACCAGAGTCACCAATTTGTTGACATACTAATTCTAATTACTGTAGGGTACGTTGCACTATTTGTAAAGCGTACCTCCTGATGTTGAGTGTATCCCTGTTTTGATACACTTTCAATCAGCTAATCCTAGCTTATCACGTAACGACTGTTTGTTTTGTGTTAAAATGTTTATGAATTGTATGTACTGTGGACCGCACTATTTAATCACTTTTTAGGTCGTAATTCTATTAAATCTGATGTTTATCATTTTAACCACGACTGGTCCCTTTGTGGTTCCCCTACTATGGGAGCGCTTTATATGTGTGGCATCTACATTATAGCTCTGTCTCCTCTTTAAACACGGCCAAAAAGCACTCCCCACATATTGGAAGACTGGGTTCCTTTACTAATCTAAACTCCGTTGCTAGACTATTTGGGCAAATTGCTAGATAATGGGAAGGCATTAGGAATACATGTGTTTGCTTAATGAGCCGGATTCACATTGTTTGTAATGTAAGCAATTCCCAGGGCGGTCTCCCGTTGTTTCGAGGAAGTAATTTACTTTGTTGCAAACAATTCGAATTACTTCAAAAGTGGTACATGTATTTGAGGGTTAAGGGGTAAAATGGGTGGTGGGGGCGAGGGGTAATGGGGGTTGAGGGCTTGGTGTAGGGGTGGTAGTGAAGGGGGATGGGAGACCCCCCCAAATAAAAATTAAATAACACAATTAAATAAAACAAAAACAAAGTGATTGCAACTAAGTCAATTACCGCTAAGTAATGTACTTCCTTCTAATAACGTAGAAACGAGAAAACAGGCGCACATTAAAATGAATATGCTATACCCTGGAATATGTAGTAAATGTTGAAATAGATGCATTACACGTTGAGAATCTTTATAAAGTGTGTACTGAGAAGCCTGCTTGCTGCATGGTGAAGCTGCTTAAACCTGAACAAGGATTCTCATACACACACTTCTGACAATGCCACATGACTGGCACTCCTGCCCACTGCAGCGGGTGGCGTGTCCCTTTCTTGCTAGTTTCATTTTGCAGGAATTGTTCAAAAAACAGTTCTGGGTTTTCGGACAGAAGCGACTTTCGGAAAGACATGCTCTGCCTGCAAGCTTCTTGAAGGCTTTACTCTTGGCTATCATTGGTTGCCTGTGGTGAGCCCTTAGGCATCAGAATTGTGGCATTTGAGGTTCTCAAGTAGGGGTGGACTGGCCCATATGGAACTCTGGAAATTTCCCGGTAGGCCTCTGCACCCTGGGCCTCTTTTGTGGTATTTTCAAATTTTCCCATAGGAAAGGGATGGGCTTGCTGAAAATCTGTAACATGGGGCCACTTTGAAAATTATTTCCAGGGCCTCTTTTGCTTTCTAGTCCACCCCTGGTCACAAGAAATGTGTGTTGGTCAGCACAGCACCAGGTCGATGCGTAAACATTGAGTGATGGTTCTAGGTCTGTTGGCCCGGATCCAGAAGAGCTTGGAGAGCTGTTTATGCTGGTTTGAAGGGCCCTGTGCTAGAGTCAGAGGCAGGATCTGATCGCTACAGATGACTTTCTCATGAGCACACCCTGGCGGTCGCAGATTCGTGGAGCTGCAATGGGGCATTACCTGCTAGGCAGGAAGGTACAGCACAGGCACACTGAGGACCAGGTTCAGCAGTCAGCAGAGGATAACTGCCTGACATGCCAGCATCTCGCTCAGCAATGCCCAATGACATCCGTGAGGGAGAGGTTGGAGAGAAGGAAAAGGGAGAAATTGGGACACAGGCGGGAATCGCCTGCATTATGGTAACGTTGGTTTGTTCTTAATGTAGGTGGCTGCATTGCCTACTTTTATTTTAATTTTAAAAGTAGTACTTGCACTTTAAACTAGAATATTTTCTGTCATTTCTGATTGGAGAACTTCTAAACTGCTGATGTCCTTTTGCTCGCTTTGACGGCGCCCGAAGACTGAACTGGCAGGTATAACACACGCAGGACTCTCCTGTCTGGGGGGCAAAGTTGGTTTGTTCATAATATAGGAATTGATACATAGATGTACTTCTGCATTTTGCTAATTGAAAATAGCACTTGCAGTTTAAATTAGGCACATAGCAATCAGGAGCCTTTTCAACCATTTCCGGCTTATGGACAGTTTTACTGCCTATGCCGTGTCCACGACCACCGAGCGAGCACACCTCTGACCGCAGGCCTGTATGCTCCCAGCTAGCACATGACGTTTCATCACTTGTACCAAAAAGGTTTTGAAAATCTGCCCCTATAACTTTAAATTTGATTTTTGTTACTGAGCCTGTCAACCTTGTATAGCTGGTGGCGAACGCACATTTCACTAGCCACACTGTGTTGTGGTTTCAATATGATTCCCACGTCCTTTGGTACCTTTTATTTGCATGAGGTAGTTGTGGGCAACGTTATGCCTGCATACGAGCCTCCATTTTATGTCACCAAATTAAATATGGAAATGCAACTAATAGTGAACAATGCTCCAATTAGTCTTTTAATTTGGTTATATCAATGATATCTGGAACATGTATGCGTACATGGCATTTAAAGAGGGCCTACTCGCTAAAACAAATCTCAGGAGGGGTGTGATGTCCTTTCCATCCCACAAAGCAGTCATCCTTCCTTCATCAAAGCTAATTTTGTTTTCTCTTTTGACATTTTGTTGTTAGAATCTTACTTTTGCTTTGTCGGTGCTAAATCTATCCTGCTTAACAGGGATCTTTGCATTACAATTTCGACCTCCTTTGGTCTGTCGATTTCCCAGAATTCCTGTGGGCGTGTGGCCAGGAAGCGCCTTGAGGCGATTCAGTTAACAGTGCTGCGCTATGCATGTCCCTTCTTTCATTCACATGCTTCTCGGGCCCCCCACGTCCTAATAAGCAGAGGAAACGGCCGGGACTGCCTGAAGCACCATGCCTTGGTGGTGGTGTTCCAGAAACAGGGCCTTTACTGACAGTGTTTTACTGATGTGACTTTGTTGTTTTCAAGCTGGCTTTGACATCCAGCTGACATCAGCCTACCATCAGGTGCTAGTGGCCCTGGGGGATTGGCTGGCAGCTTGTCATGGACGTGATTTACTAGAGACTGCACGTTGGGATCTTAGAAACTACCCTCAACAGTCAGGCGCCATTGCCTTGTGTCATGCACTTGTATTTGCGGAGGCCCTCATCACACAAGCACTACCGTGGGCAGAGCCTGAAAAGTAGATGCATTGCACACAGGCTTGAAATGCGGCCACATTTGCACCAGGCCTGCAGATGCTCATTTTACTATAGCCGATATGATAGCTTAGTGGGTTGAGCGCTCGCTGCTGTGATGTGTGTGTGATCTGCAGGTTCGAATCCCAGCAAGGCCATCTCAGCCTTTCATTCTTCTGAGGTCGATAAATGAGTACCAAGACAGGTTGGGTGATATTGTATGCATATTTGTTCTATAAAAAATGGCTTAAGCGTAGTGCTTTACAATAACATATTATCATTTGGCCTTGGACAAATGTCTGCTTGCATTCACAGTAATTTGACAATATGGATCTAAACACACAGATATTAATGATACATATGGGGATCCATTCTTGTATGAAATGCATATCACATTAGTGAAATCATAACCATATTAGTCTGCTTTTGATGCCACTTCCTGTTTTGTGAAGCGGTGAAAGGTTGTGTTTCATTAATGGCACTGATACTGTAGAAACGTCCGTGTTTGCGCAGTGAGAAGTGTGGTAGGCGATTCACGGATGATGGTTTGAGGGCCACTTTTTTTGAGGCGCGGGCTGGTCCACTTTTTTTGAGGCGCGGGGTGGGCCACTTTTTTTGGGGCGCAGGGTGGGCCACTTTTTTGAAGCGAGGGGTGGGCCACTTTTTTTTGGGTGTCCGGGCCTATTTCTTGTCCCAGTCCGACCCTGCCGTTATGTAACTGCATATATGCAATTTTTACTGTGACTACATTGTAACTGCAATTTAACTGCACATTTTGACTATACCACCTATGTCTAACTATTCAAAATACTATATTTTGACCACACTGCCTTTAACAACCTATTTGTAACCACATGTGCCCAGATACCTCAGGGTCAGGTGCGCTATAGAAATAAAATAAATAAACAAACAAACAAACAAACAAACATAGGCAAAGGAGAATATAATAGCAGTGGGGTACACATATCAACTGTAATGACTGTGCTATGTACATTTTTCTGTGTAATATTTCTCTGATACCAATACTTGTCATTGATATTGGAGAAAAATAAAGCTTTTTAATAATTTGTCATTCAATCAAAGGAAAGTGATTTTAAAGGTCCTTAGATTACAAAAATCTAATAATTATACTGGCTGATAAACGGCAATGTTAAAATTAAACTGTATAGTGAGGCCTAGAAAAAAAGTTACATAGATATGCATATGTATATGATTTTGGATGTAAGTGCAAAAGTAGCAAGATTTTACAGGCAGGTTGAAATATTTTCTTTTGTAGACAAGCTGTCTGTAATAAGTCATTGTTGCATAAAGTTGGGGGGCCACCTTTGTTTTGAGTTTTCATTCCAAATACAGTCTGTTCCTTTTCCAAGAAGTGTGAGTAGGAATTCTGCAATAGGGGTCATTAAGTCAGCGGGTGCACCTTAGCAGAATTTAAAGTGTATTTACTTGATATCCAACAATCCCTTTAGCCCTCATTCCCTTTAACCCCTTCCCCACTTTCGGGCCATTTACATTCTTTCATCCTTTTTTCCATCCCTGTCTTTCCTCCTTTGCTTTCATCCCACCATTTTATTCCTCCATTTCTTTCATCTCTCCCTCCCTCTCTCTCTCACACGCACCCTATTCCATTTGTCGCCCACTCAATTTCACCTCTCCCATTCATCTCTTTCATCCATCCCTACATTTCATCCCACCCTTTCATGCCTGATTCCCATCCTTTCATCCTCCCGCCATCCTTCCGCCTCTCGTTTTCATTTCCTTCCTTCTTTTACAGTGACGACTGCTGAACGTTTTCATTGGAGGGCAGTAAATGGGGATCTCCCACCAGGAATATTTTTTTGAATAATGGGTTAAACATCTGAATTTTACAGGACACTTTCTGTGAAAAATTGAGAAACAAGCCAGACAGCTTGCAATCAGTGTTGTAGGTTAACTCATTAAATATACCAATAGGTGCAAGTCACCACAGTACACGAGAATATTTCCCAATTCATTTGCATGGTGCCTTCCCCCACAATATATTTCAGTTTAAAAACATTTTCTTGCTGGATGTGCCCATACATTTCCATTCAGGCTGCACCAGTTTATGCCACTATTCCCATAAAAGAGCATGCTCATGTTTGCTTTGTGCACAATGCCAGTATCCCCTTGCAAGAACAAACTCCTGTTGGTTTTGCCATATAAAATGACATGTCAAAATAAACAATGGCCAAAATGGCTGCACCAATATAGGCCAGTCTAAACACATAACAACACTTACCATGCCTGCTTAAATAAAGATGCCAAGTCACAAATGCCATGCCACAGTAAGAAATAAAAGCCAACAGGAGTATGTTGTTGTGGGGGGATACTGGCACTGTGTGTAAAGCAAACATGAGCATGCTCTTTTATGGCAATAGTGGCATGCATTGTTGCAGCCTGAATGGAAATGTATGGGCAGAGCCAGCAAGAAAATCTTTTTAAACTGAAATATAGTGTGGGATAAGGCAACATGAAAATGAATTAGCACTTAATTTGCTTTTTCAAATATGTCCAGAACTAAATGCCATGGCAAAGTAAAAAATATAGCATGACTGGCTGCAGAAAATATCCAAAATAATACATTTGCAGAAAATATCACAAATAACACATTTGCATTTGTATGGAGTGAGTTAAAATCACTTGCTCCATAAAGCAAATTCATTTTTCGTTTTTTGTTTTGTGTTCTGTGTGAGATATTTTCAGGGCACCTGGAGGCTCCCAGAAATTAAGGGGGGAAGACTGCCCGCCATAGCACCTGCTTTTGGCAGGCTCTCACTGTGTATTTATCCCATTGTCCCTATCTTTTGCTTCTTCATCTCTCCCTTTCATCCCTATTAACACTTTTTCATCACTTTAATCGGTCCCTTTTATATCGTGTAATGAAAGAAAATAAATTCTACTTCAACAGATGTTTCCAATATAAATATTGTGCTGTAAAAATGTTACCCACAATAAATGTAATCAAACACAAAATATCAAAACACATCAGAGCTCCATACAAGCCCACAGTTCTTTTGAAATAATTCCTTGATTCTTATGTATTAAGTAAAAATAATTGTAACAAAAATACTTCAAAACAATATTTTTCATCGAAATGCCCTTAACTGGTGTTGTGTTTCTAAACATGGTTGATAGTGGCATCTACTGGCAAAGAGCAGTATTCTCGATCATATTTTATTAACGTTACACTGTGGAAAAAATCGTTTTGAGAAAGAAACTCAGTCTGGGAGCACCTGCAAAGCCCTGACTTAAGTTGAATGCCTGCTCCTTCCTCCCCCCTTTGTTCTGTCCTCCCTTCCGCCCTTCGTCCATAATTTCGTCCTCCTTCCTCTCCTTCGTCATTTCTTCTTTCTTTCCATTCTCATCCAGCCTTCCTTCTTTATCCTTCATTCTACCTTCCTTCATTTTTGCCCAATCTGCACTTCTTTCATTCATTCCTCCCTTCCTCATTGTATCCTTCCATCCTTACTTTATTCATCTTCCTCGCTTACTCCTTCAATCCCTCCTTCTTTCCTTAGTTCATTCATGCATTCCTTCATTCTTCAATTATCCTGCATCCCCTCTTACTTCATCCTTACATTATTGTTCCACCTTTATTCGACATTTTAACAGTCCTTCATTCTGCTGCCCTTTCATCCTTCATTCCTTCCTTCATCCTTCCTTAATATTGTCTTCCTTCCGTCCCTCTCCCGCCCTTCCTCCGTCCCTCCATTCCTCCATCCCTCCTCTTGCCTTCCTTCCTTATTTCCTTCCTTCCTTCGTTCTTCCTTAATATTGCCTTATTTCCATGCTCCCTCCTTCCCTCCCGACCCCTCCCTCTTCCCCCTTCCTCGCTCTCTGCCCTCCCTCCCTTTCTTCCCCCTTGTACACCCTCATATGCTACTTGCACCTGCATGATCCTCTCCATTCAGTTTTAACGTGCCTGCGCGTCTTCTGCTGCACACATGCCCTCCTTGTGGGGTGCCCCATACTCTCGCCACCCTGGGGTGCAGGCACATATGCTGGTCCTCCAACACAGAGTGACCTAAAGATCAGCAGCTGGTGCATGGAAACTATTTTTCTGTCCTATTCGTGGATTTGCGTCTTTTGTTTCTATTGGAGTTTATTTATTTATTTACTTATTTATTTATTACAATTGTTAACAGCGCCCAGACCCAGAGGTATCACGGCACTGGTGCATCTTGGTTAAAAGCATAATCAGAAAGAAAGGTAAAAGAAAAGGGGGCTACACAGGCGGGGCAGTTGAACAGTAGGGCTTTCAGCTGTTTCCTGAAGGTGAGGTATGAGGGTTCATCTTGGGGGCAGGGTGGTAGGGCAGTCCATCCATAGAGTGGCTGCTGTTACTGTAAAGCGGGATCCTCCAGCTCTCTTTATGGTGAACCGTGGGGGTGGCTTAGGGTCAGCGTGGAAGAGGAGTGTAAGCAAAGCGGATTCCGTTTCTTGGAGATACGCTGACTGAGGAGGATGGGTGCAGCATTATGGATGCACCTGCGTAATTGCTAAGATTTTAAACTCAACGGGGCTTTGATATTTACAGGGCCCTTTGCAGCTCTCTGTGACCAATACAGTGTTCATTGAGGCTAGTGTTAATGTGTTGCCATTTTGCATTAATATTCATTTTAGAGAAACAGATACCTTTCTACAATACTTACAAATAAAAAACGCCCCGCTTAATCGTTCTGTCCATGCAACGAACGAGCTCCTTACATGTGAATTAACTAAATATGAGAGGAGCGTATGGAAGTGTTTGTTTTCTTCAATGTGGCAGTTTTACATGAATATTCAGCCCCTTCACTGGAGTCCTACCACAGAGCAATACGTATCCGCTTTAACACTGCTCACATGTGAGAGTGGCAGCTCATGACTCGCACAGCAGCAGCCACGCGCGTTTTGACTTTGACAGTGGCCTCCATTCTGGTGCATGCTTAAAGGGATGGTCTAGTAAAAAATTTTATTTAAAAAATAGATAGGCCACATAAAAAAAAATATACTAGCATCCTCTGTTTTAAAACTTCCTATGTAAAATTTTGAGCTATTCAAGCTCAAAATTCGAAAAAGCAAGCACAGGGACGCCGCCATTTTGCGAAATGGAGGCCCTCCTGTGCTGGCTTTTGCTTTTGCGGCACTAATGAAGGAAAAGCCAGCCAGCTGTAGTAAACAAAGTCTACCGCTGGGTGGCTTTCCCTTCATTAGTGCTGGGACTCGGAGGACGCGGACCGGAGACCAGAGCAGGAAAGCTGCAGCTGAATCTCGGTAAGTGCTATTTATTTTTTTTACAAAAAATAAGCAAAGCACTAGCTGCGTTTTTTTTTCTAAGTTTTCCGGGCTGGAGGAGCCCGGAAAACTTAGAAATAAAACCGCAGCTTTAAAAACGTATTTATGTTTGCGGTCGCTTTTGAACCAATCAAACGGGGTGATAATGACACCCGTTATTACAGTTCTTAGTGTTTCGTTTTTATCAACTACAGAACATGCCAAGGCGTTAGGTGCTGGCATTGGGGGGTCTGGCACGTGTATCCGTGCTGGCAGTTAGATTCCGAGCTACATAAGGGCAGGCTCGGGGGAACAGCACTGTGGCAATGATCCCCTCTCATGGGCGCTGCTATTTGGCGCCAACCGTGCAGGAGCAAATAGCACGGCCTGCGGATCCCACATGTGCTGCGTAGTATGCTCTCCACGTCAACTGGCAGGCACTGAAAAAGAGCTACAGGCTCATTCGGTGCATTCAGAGCATTCTCTGTGGTGGCTCCATGTCTCAATACTCAATGTTTACACTCCCACCTGTTTCTATTTGGTACCTTCTGCTCCAATCTACCGCCCTAGTGAGTTCCTCTTTTAGGCTGCTGTCATTGTCTGCTAGTCCTAGTCTGATTTTCTAATCTCCTATGTTCGAGGCCCTCCTTATTTTTGCTTGCCATCCTGTGCCTGCCCCCGAACCTCCCTTTCTGGTCCGCCTTCCTCCTGCTTCTGCTCACGCTCTTGTCAGGTCATTGCAGGGTGTCACGATTCTCCTGCTCTGCCCATTCTACTGCCATGGTACTGATCTTCCTACTACCCCGGCCATCATGTGCTCCTGCAGAACAAAGCACCCCACGCAGGGCCTTGCCACTGTCCCTGCACAACATAAATCTGGAGTCATGTCACCTGGTGTGGGCAGCCGGTAACGGGTTCTCTCAGCATATTTCCACCCACTGAGATGGGTCGGGCTCAGATCATCTACACAGGCCAACACTAGGGCAGCCACCATGGAGATCAGCCAAAGACCCGCAGCTAAGACTACACGTACCCAGTGCCAGTGTAAAGCACAGCTGAGTGGTTAGAAACTGGAGGAATCGGGCATGAAGCGCTGTATAAAAACACAAACTATTATTGTATTGTTTTGTTTGGTGTTGCCATTAGAGTCTTGCCTTGGTCTTGCTTCTGTTCTTAATTGTATATTACCAGTCTATGAACTGTTTTAGGAGACATATTCTAAGTGCATTGCTAAAGGTAGTCCTAGGATGGGTATCTTTATGTGAAGCCTTGATGAGGTGCCATGTTAAAGCCATGCACATAGTGTTCTTATTACATGTGTGTTGTGGGGGTCTGAGGGGTAAGCAGTATATTAGTACCCGGCGAGAGACAATCAGACTCTTACAAACGATCTGATTGACCCTCGTCAGGTCCTTACCAGCCCGACAAGGTCCCTCCCGTGAGTGGCCACCATGGAAAGGGAGAAGGGACTACTTGTAGTCCCTTCTCCCTTTCCATGGTGGCCATTTTCTTTGTTGTCTTTTCCCCCCATTTTATTAATGGCCACCATGGAAAGGGAGAAGGGACTAAACATAGTCCCTTCTCCCTTTCCATGGTGGCCACTCACAGGAGGGACCTTGAGTTTTTTTTTTTTTTAAAAAGTAAACAAATAAGATGGCTCCATGGAAAGGGAAAAGGGATTACATGTAGTCCCTTCTCCCTTTGGTGGCCATTTTCTTTGTTCTCTTTTTTCCCCCATTTTATTAATGGCCACCATGGAAAGGGAGAAGGGACTACATGTAATCCCTTCTCCCTTTCCATGGAGCCATCTTATTTGTTTACTTTTCAATGGCCTCCATGGAAGGGAGAACAGACTTCATATCCGGTTCCAAGGTGACCATTTATTTTTAGTTTGCACAAACGCCAGATGGTCTCGCAACTAATAACGATGCTGTTAGTACTCTGGTCCCAAGGGGCAGAGTACCAATAGCAATAAGCCTCTTGATGGGGTGGCATTACCGCTTCAGGTAATGCTCAGGGGAAGGAAATATGGGCCCAAGGGGAAATACCTGAAGCAGTAATGGCTCCCCCACCCCGCTCCTGGCTTGCTGCTTAAATACATTTGAGTCATCATTGGATAATGTTGCCAAAACATAAACGGCATTAAAATGATGCATAAGGGGCAGGGTGGTAGAAGCTGACTGCTGGATCATCAACATGTACTGGGAGTTGGTGTGGTAGCAAGGGTGAACATCAGTCTAACTGTATTTGCATTGGTTCATTTGGAGACCTTGGCTGTTACCTTCGTACTAGAGGGAGGTTAGCATAGATCACATGGTGTCCCCTGTATGGGTCAGCCCGTTATGGCATTTTGACTTTCATCTGTTTGCATCATGGCACTTGTCTTATCTGTATTCATACAGTAACAAACAACAGCAAAGAAATGTAAAATGATGAGTTAAAATAACAGGGCTTCACAAACCTGAAAACAAGCAACTTGAAAGCTGCAGTTTTTAGCTGCTCTTTTGTATTTCCTTACTCAGCAGTAAGTTCATAATGAGGTTAGCGCCCACTCCTCGGCCAGTTCATCAATTGAGGGCTGTAAAGGTAACTTCCATTTCTTTCACTCGCCCTTCAAGCATTTCCATTTCTTTTTTCTGTTCTAATGGAGGCTTCAAATTAGACTCCGATTACATATCTTTTGAAAACATATTTTGGAATACTTGTAAAAAGTGAACATGTGCACAGTAGGATAAGAGATGAGTAAAAACAAAGGGTTGCACCCTGCCCATGGGTTAGATGAAGAAAGTGATGCTAATCATTTATACAGTGAGGAGCCAGGAATGAGACATGGACACAGAGGACTTGTGATTTTTGGTTATTAACTTTATTGAACCAAATGGCGCTGGAACAAATGGCTCACTATCCCTATTCTAGGAGGTATTTCCCTCCCTAAAGCAAAACGACTGGGTCTGTCCTTTGTCAAGATGTCCAAGCAATATATGTCCTGTGTTGGTAATCCCAGTCTGGCCTTCACATTCTAAAAACGAACCCTAATTTGCAAAGGGTATTTTCTCTGATTGGCAAAAAGTGCACAATGTTCCAATCCGATACAAAAGTTCCACTCCAGCAGAAAGGTTTCAAATGGACAATGTTGACAGTTCCAGGGAATGGCTCCCTTCCCCCAGATCCCTTGTACTATTAGGTCAAGTTCAAATAAAGAATATTCAAGTTCCTCAGAAGCCAAGAGGATTACTCCCTGAGAGAAAGGGGCAACCAAGAAGGCACAAAAGGAAAAGATCTGGAGATGGGAGACATTTCTTTGGCCGACTTTAGTTGTTGTGCTGTTGTGTCAGGTTCAGGTAGAGTTAGGTTTAGGACTGAGAACATTTACTTTGAACTTCCGCGACTACAGACAACCACATTTAGTTACTTGCAGGGATCCCCCTCTGGCAATAGGGAGTGTAAGTGTTTTCTTCATAATTTCATTAAAAGAAAGCCAACATGTCCAGAGTGTGTCCGACTCCTTCTTCCGACCTGCCACAGAAGGCTAGTATGGAGTTCTTTCTCCCTCAAATCATTTTTGTTAAACTAGTGTAGGGGCAGATTTGTAATTTGGGAGCAGGAGCATGCTCGCAGTTATTGTATGCTGACTACCTACCATTTCTTTTTTAAACTTTCTTTATTGATTTTCAAGTAACAAATAACCAACAGTTCCCATACTTGTTCCCTCTGTAGTCACCCCGCCTCAAATACCCTCCCACCCGACTCGCAGTATTTCAAGTCAAGGATAGGCATTCATCCGTCGCTGTTGGTATCACACCAAGTGGGCGCTTGGATGTCACGTTTTAGTGCTTCGTAACACCAATCCAGTCGTCTTTGGGCATCCTCATGCCCGGCCCATTTACAGCATCATGGGGTAGCTTCAGGGGACTGTGCTACCTGGGCGGCGTCCAATTGATATTGGCGAAAGGGAGGCCAAATGGGCAACTGGTGGTTGGAAGCGTTGAGGCATACCTGGTTTCCCTACGTTCACACAGTCATATTCTCCAACCATCTCTCTCACGGTGGAGGGGTTGCTCTTCCCCCATGTTCTTGCCACCAGATACATGGCTATCCCTGAGGCCATTCCCAACAGTTACTTTTCGGTGCAGGATACTCCTTCAATCAAGACCAAGGTGCCAAAGTTCCACTGATAGACATAGTGGAGGGTACATAGATACCTGAAGAGTGGGAAACATCAATATACTTATTGTCACCAAATACGGCCACTGGGCAACCCAGGCTCCCATTAGACCATTCGCCTATTGGTTCTAGCTCATGTAGTTGGCAGAGTACCTGAAAGGTAGTACAGGACAGGAGAATGGGCCTGCAGTACTACATAAGTGAGGTGGGTCATGGCATTCTGATTAGGAAAGTGAGGAAACCTGTACTGGCCTGAACACACAACAATCAGACACTCCAGAATCAGAACATCTGCAGCCCGTCAGCCATGGCTTGCGTTGCACTTGTGATGGAATGTCATCAGGGCAGATTATCCTGACCTTTTATGATTTTTACTACACATTATGCTGGTAATTCTATGTCAGGAAGCGAGTACCGCTAATCATAATGCTGTTTGCTGAAAAGTATGGCGTGAGCGTGTAGCTCTGTTGGGGTCATCTGCTGACGCCCACAGCAACCGTTTTGTAGTTTGGCAAACATGACAGTTACTGAGTAACATGTGCAGTCCTGCAAACCGCTTGCTGAAACCTACAGTTCCAACAGCCATGGGCTGCTTTTTTAGGCACGGGCACCCTAATTAAATTCTATATAATTATGTACCCTCCGGGTCTGGTGACAGATTGATTGATAAAAATATATAAGCCATATCTAGCTTGACATTGTAGCTGCTGTGTATAAACAATTATACTGGCCAAAGCCTTTGGATGTCCTTTTATTGTAAGCTTAATTTATAGTGACTCATTCCACCGACAGAACCTTTGTGTATCACTCAATTGGGACTGAGTTTTGTCACATTGATGTTTCCATGGTTATGGGGGTAGGTCGAGGGAAAGGAAGTGACGTTGGGGAGAGGGGATATGACGGGTGGTGAGAGGAGGGATTAGTTAGTTAACCTGAAATTGAATAAAGGAAAGCGTGTTCTGCAATCCTCCCTGTCTGTCCTTCCTCGCACGTACGCCGCACGCAGCAACCGAGGCCCACCCACGCCACAACAACTTTCATCTAAAACCAGCCATTTAGGTCGGCCTTCGAAGTCCCCTTTGTTGTCTCTGGAAAAAGCTTCTTGTTGTCCACTGAGGACAGAAACTACCCAAGAGATAAGGAGGGTACACATGCTTCCAGCGGCAGACTGTGCTCGGGGACAGAAATTCGACTGCCCCCCTGGCCGGGCTGTCTGCTTTGAAATGGGCTGCTGCTATGCTATTGGCAAGCATTTGCTGCCATCTTCTTATTTCATTTCCCCAGTGCGTTGGAGGCAGACAGGCTGGGCCCCTCACTGTGCGAGTTGACTGACTCAGGCAGAAGAAAGTGTAGTGCGTGGTGCAGCATTGTAGCGCAACATTGTTGCAAGCTGAGCCGGCCAGGGCCTGCCTTTCCTGTTGCAGACGGTGTGGTGCTTTCAAATCCTACGCCTGCAGCTGGCTGGGCTCTGCTTCATTCATCAATAACAAGGGGACAGGCAACACCGCTGAGATATCACTGCTGGCCTCGGACTGATGACCAGGAGTTTGATTAAAGTGTATTACCAGCCTGTGCTGCTGTGCACTAAGACAAAGCAGCAAGGTCAACTGCACCATTCAAGAAGAGAAATACAGAGTGAGAGAGAAGGTGCACGCTGCAGTGTTTATTCTCTTTAAATCAGAGCCAGAAACATCCACTGAAATCTGATCAGACATATGCTATGCTGCCTAAGGAATCGTCATTCTTCTGAGCAGGGGTCAGTGCTATCCTAATGTAATGATTCTGACAGCTCTTCAAGGGGATGCCCTTTAGGCACCGTTTTGGAGAAAATAAGATTTATTTTACATTTCTTTGATTTTACATTTTTAAAGCGCTCACGCAGCCAGCGGGCATCGAGGCGCTGTTACAGACATTTTTGTTTTTAAAGTTGCGTAATTGTTTTTTTTGTCTTAGTTGCGTATTTATAATGCGCTGAAATACCCAGAGGTTTCTAAGCATGGACCCCGGGATCTTGCCGCTGAGCTATCCTCCCGGGATGCAGCAGTCTATTTGCTGCAGAGGCCCTCAATAGTGTAGGCTTCCACCCAGCTTTTGTTTTACTGTATGTTTGTAGATATTGAACAGGAATGTATGAGCCATCATCAATCCGAAACCCTGTGCACAGTGACAAAAGAAGAAAGCATTCCATTCCATAGGAAGGGAAATGGTTTACAAGGGGTAGTAACAGTGAAGATGCTCATGTGATAAAAATAGACTATGTGGCTCTTGCATTTTAAACTGATACCGGAGTGGCTGTAGTCTGTGCTGTCATAAGGTTTGGTGAGGGCACCTTGCTATGTTTTGCGGTACGCCAGAGGAACAGCAAAAATAAGATGCATATATTCTCCCTTTGAGTTTATGTGTGGAGGGCACTGACATTTTGATCAGGCCCGCTGGATGCAGCTGGGCTGAGCTAAAGTCCTGCTGTTGGTCCATTGCACTTACCATCAAAAAGGTTTGAAGGGTGAATCTGGAGAATGAACACAACGAGAATCTCACAAATATCATGTCATGGTTTCCCAACATATGGCATCTTCAGCTGGTGCCTAGGGTCATGAAACATGAGCCTACCTTGTACGCTTTAGCCAGATGAACTCTGTGCACATTGCTGCTAATGTGAGCTGCAGTATGACATGTCCATTGCAATATATAAGGAGAAGCCTTTTTAGCTTCCTCTAATGTGCTATATTTGCAAATGTACAGTTGCAGAGTAGTGTATGTCTATATAGGCCAGACAGGCTGGATGCCTGTAATGAATCCTGCAGAGTCATCACTGATCCCCAGCCTAAAATCTCCTCCCACGTGGCCAGGGGAAGGCAGCTGCTACCTGATCCTGGGGGTGGTATTCTGAGGGTGGATCACTTGGGAGGAGATGGCTGTCAAGGGAAAGTGATTGCTCCAGCAGGAGAGAAACGATATTTGTCCCTTAATTCTGAAAACACAGTTTTACAAACAAAATTCTAATCATTCTTCAGGTGTACATCATAAGTCTAGGACACATCCAACATCTAATGTTTATGCTGATTGTTATTTAAATAAAACTGTCCAACAATGTGATTTAAAATTATTTGAAACTTCCTTGGACTCCAAGTCCCAGAAAGCCTCAAGTACTGAGACGAGGAAGAGCAGCAAGGAGTCAATGTGGAGGGAATGTGACACCAAGTACAACGTGCAGTCTAGTTGTCAAGATCCGAGTCAGCTTTGCAGGATATTTAAATTTTGAAATCCTGCAAGTATCAGAACGGAGAAGGAGTGGAGAAAGGCTGCAAGGTGCGTGGAGCAGGAAGCAAGTGCAGAGGAAGAGGCAGACTCACAGAGAAGAGCCATGGGGAGAGCAGGAAACGTTTGCCAGTAACAGACTGGAGGAGTTCAGGACCAGAGAAGAGAAGCTCCAGTGAAGGTGCAGCGGATGCCCTGGTGGGACCGCCGAAGGTGATTGGTGCGCAGCAGGACCAGGGTGGACGCGGTTCTGTAAAGCGGCAATGGTTCCATCAGCAAAGGAATAAAAAGCCAACACAGGAGCCAAAAGAGAGACTGCCAAGAAGGTGAAGCTTGCCCAACGAAAACTCCTCGCAGCAGTTGCACCTTAAACCAGTGAGTCAACCCAAAAGAGAAGGGGGCCCGGGACATGCCAATATGATAATGAAGATTTCTTAAGCATTTTTTGAATACTGACAAAATAGAATTGAAAAGCAAAGGCAAATATGGTCCAATTCTCCTGATATCAGATGTCAATTGGGTGAAACCTGGAACCAGCATTACCATAAACCAAAAGATATTACAGAAGGATCAAAATATGAGATGTCAATTTGGGGGAACCTGGGACAAGCATTGCCAAGAGCCAAGAGATATTAAGAGAAAGGGTGACAGACAGAGCATGAAAAAAACATTATATATGATATGGCAGTATGGGGCAACTTGAAACAAGTAATAACCAAAGTCAACACAGTTTAACTATTGAAGAAGTGCAATTGTGTTATACTAAGAGGAATGTGAATATTACAGGACGACTTGATGAGAGATACATATTAGGTAGTGAATCATTTGGGAAGGGATACCTGGAAAGAGAATACACCAAAGGATCTGCATGAGCCAAAAGGCAGATATTCCTGCCAAGGGAGTAAACCAGGATATCTAGAGATTCAGGTGAGAAGTTTCCTGGCAGGAGAATATACCAGGAAATCCACTTTGAACTAATGTTGTTAAAGGGAAACTTTGTCATATTAAGTTGTGGTTCAAATTGAGCATGTTGATGAACCTTAAAACTGGAAAAGACTTCCTTTTGCCATAAGTCAACCAATATTGGTGGGGAGAGATGTATTTAAACAATCCTGAAAAAATAGAAAAGACTTTCCTTTGCTATATTTCAACCAATTTTGTGAAATGTTAAGGATTCTAATTGGGCGTCAAACACCAGACCAGTACTCTTGCCACTAGCCTAGGATGCAGCGCACAATTAAAACACTCTTACTTTATTTTACTAATGATTCAGATTGAGATGGCACCCAACCCGTCTCACACCCCCTTTTACAAATACCCCGGGCCACAATGGACCATGAAGCAGGCCGGTGGATAGTAATACAATATTTATTTATTTTAAATTCAAAGATAATCACACAAATTTAATTTTGGGCAGCAATCACCAATGGGGTGATAATTACAAGGTAAATCGATTAAATACACTTAGTTTGACCTTCTACTATAACATATCCAAAACACAAATGAATGTGAGCAGTTTTACTGTTCGGTTAGATAGCACTCGAGTTAAGATTTCCCCCTGCAAAGCTCCCTCAACCCCCTATTAATCGAATTTTGAGTGGATAAAAGGAGCAGCAAGGTGTCAGGTATACTAAGCAGCAAACAGAATTAAAATCCCCCACGAAATGGGAGGTAAAAAAATAGGATTTTAAAACCTTTGCAATTGCATAAAATAGCACTCGGAATTACTAAATATTTAATTTAAATGTGCAGTTAAATGAATGAGGTAAATATGAGTTATAAAAGTATCAGGGATATAAGAACGCTAGCAACTACAAGGCAAGGTACCAACAACGGGCATCCAGTTCAAAATTCAACTTTGAAGTGACAACACATTGCAGCCAAATCACACGCATAGAAATTGCATTTGCTAATTTACACAGGTTTAAATGTCCAAACGGTTTGAAAAATCGGTGAAACAGACAGAATCGGAATGCAGTTTTTATGCTGAATGACGGATGCACATCACAGGGATAATATGCAAGTGAAAGAGTGACTCTAAATGAATGACAGAATGAGATTCTCAAGGGCAAAGGAAATTCGGTTTTAAAAATAAAAGCAGTTGTCAAAGAAAATCTGTTTAAAAAGGAAAGAACAAGTCTTACAGAAAATATATTTTAGTGGCTAGAAAAGAGAGACGCCGCCCGTGACGCAGGTTACTTTGCAAGTGTAACGCCTTCGCGCCGTTTGGCTCTTTATGTGGGAATTAATTAGTTTAATCAAAATACAACTAAGGATTTACACAAGACAGAAATGAGTGGAAGAATGGCACAAACACTTGGAGATCCAGGACAGGATGCACAGAGAACTCTGACAGTTTTAAGGATTGCGGCTAAGACAGTCATGAGATTTCTATGGGGTGGAACCTAATACAAGGTACAGACCAAGGGAAGCAGTTTGTGGTTGTCGATGAAGGAAAATACTCACAACAAGCACTTGAATAGGGTATTTTGGACAGCGAACTGGGTTTCTGGACAGCAAGGCAATATCTGGTCACTGGTCACAGCGGCAAGCTCTGCCAGAAGAAAACAGCTGGGCAAAGGTCTGGTCAAGGCACAGCAGCATCTCAGCTGGATAGAGCGGGTGGCAGGGCAAGCAGGCAGCGCTGAATATCCCAATGAGAATTCAGCCCCCTCTCCCCTTTCTCCCTGAGTTATTGGGATTTTTTAGTGGGGTTTTTTCTGGATCAATGGTCCTGCCTGGACAGGGTCAGCTATGCTCTGGCCTGGCAGTGTAATTTGGAAACTTTCAGAGTGAAGCTGGAATCTCTGGATGACATCACAGTATTATACTATGGGGATCGGCCTTTGGCTTGACATGCCTCTAACAACTGGATTGGTCAGGGTTTACTGTTACCGCCTTCCTGTCAACCAGTTGGACTTCAAGAACATGACATCAGTTTTATGGTGTGAGCTTAAATTGCCCATGCCCTCCCACAGTCACCTTTGCCAAAAATCATTTATGACATAAATTGCACATTTTTACAGTTGTGGCACTTTTGAAAATCATGTAGGCAAATGACACATTTCATACAGAGCATGTCATTCTGACTCCCAATAATCTTTCACACTTTTCAGTGGGAAATATTTCACCTAAAATTCTACAATTTTATATATGTGTACCTATTATCACAGAGCATGTTTGCATTAAATTTTAAAGTTGCAACAAGTATACTTTTACCACGATTTACATGTTTCTGCCAGTTGCATCTCCCAATATCTTGTTTTAATGCCACAAAAATTACATTTAAACTGTTAAACTTTTGCATTCCTGCGTTTCCCGGTTGCAGAAATAAAAGTCTTAAAGTTTATTAATTCAGAACAGTCTTTTGCCCCAAATGGCAGCATTGTCTTCCAAATAAGGGCATTTTTTCAACCCACAGCCAACTCTCAGGCACTAGCCCTGTGTGCCATGGATTTGTCTTTGAAGCTCCTTAGTTTGAGTGGAGGGGAGGTGCGGCTAAAAAAGTCACACCTATGTGTCCCCGAAATACATTGTACCTGGCTAGAGCACTGCCACAGAGTCTGATGAGGGTGTGAGACATATCACCCTTGGATATTCATATGCCCCAGATGCAGGTAGATACTGTAGTCAGTCCTTTGAAGCCACGGACCACAACCCTGTCCTGCTGGTTTCACAGTAACTTTATGTATTTATTTATTTTCTTTCCTGAACCATAAAGCAAGACTGTTGGTATTAAACATCCTATATATGTTTTAAAACAAACGCCCATCACATTTCTATGCAAGGTCAGGGCCTTAATTCAACATTTGAATTTTAAACAGATATTTCACAGATCTTGCCTGACACAGCCTGTCATTCAATGAGAAATGCACCCTTTTTGCTGGATCTCAACCTGAATATGGCGGGACCTAGCTGGGTCCCACTGGACCAGAACCGTGTACTGTTAACAGATATAAAAGAGCATCAGGGCGCAGTCATTTTAAAAGGCAGAATATTTTCTTTCTCAGTGAAAAAGGTTTGAGCTGGCAGCATAGCCTTTGAATTCTTTTCTTTGGTGCAATTGAAGAAAATAATGACAGCAATTCTCAGGGTGTTCTGTGTTTCATCTTGCCCCATATGTGGCTGGTAAGACGGCGCATCCATCATTTTGGAGACTGCAAAGCGCAGTTTTAATGCAAGGCAATAGTGCTCAACAGAGCCAGTGCAGCCATTCTGCTGGTGACTGCTGAGATGTAGTTTGGTGAGTTAGGGGATTTCTGCTGGGCTGGCCAATGTACCCCACAGGAAGAAACATTTATTTTGCTGTCCTGAAAATTAGGAATGACTTTCCTTTACTATATTTCAACCAGTGTTGTGGGAATGACATTTGTTTTGACACCTATCTTCCCTGTATTGGCCGTGACCCACTGGAACTCCCTACCACCCCACATCAGAAATATTGATTTGCAGATAGCCTTCCGGAAAGCCATGAAAACATTGTTGTTCATGTAAACTAGTCTAGACTGGCCCCGTAGTATGGCCCAGACTGTCTGCTACTACTCTCTATTTGATGTAACTTCCACTGTGACTGCATGATAATCCAAACCTGTAACCACCTATGTATCCTAAGGAGTTTGCATTGTACGGCTACTCGCTCACTGTAACCAAGAGCAAAGTACCCTTCCTGCAACTAAGACATTTTCTTGCAACAGCACCTCGATGCCCTTGGGCTGCTAGTGCGCTTTACAAATATAAAAAATAAAAAAATTAATCCTGAGGAAAGTGCTAACAGAAAGAGACATTCTCATTGCCTTTAATAGGCTACTGCTGAAGCAGAACATTTTAAACAATTGTCCTTAAACAATTCAGGGGAAGGCAACCAACTCCTGGACACAAGCATTGTTTTGTTGAAGTTATATGTTTAGGTTTTTGCACATTTTCATTGAATTGAAATCAGAAACATTTGCATTGTAACTTTTGATTGTGTATGTTAGTTTGAGGGTCAGAGATAGGTTGGACCCAAGGTCATCCTGCTTTAGTTTTAGTTTCATAGGAAGGGATATTTTCTTTAGGATAGCTAAAGATAGGCCTTTATCCACACCCTTTCTGTTTATAAAAATGGCTGATGTTGAGAGCATAATAACTTTGTGTCCAACTCTCATTTCTGACCCCTCACAAGCCCCAGAATCAGAGCTTACTATTTAGTGAACTGGATTGTTTTATGTTTCAGAGGCAAATTATTTTGTGCATAAATACTTCACGTTTTAATGGCACTGTGGCCTAGAATTGGTATTATATCATAAATTAATGTATAGCACTTCATAGCTGACTCCGAGTTATAAGCACTGCAAAAAATATGTTGTAGTCCTACCAAATATCATACTACTTAATTTAAATAGGCGCTGAGACTTAAGAAGATGGTTACAGGTATACAATACTTCATGGAAATGTCTTTTGATAGTATGATTACATATTCGTTACACATTTACACAGTTACACATTTACATGCTGACTTGGTAGCAGACCGTAGCTACCAAGTCACTATTTACAATACTTCAATGAAATGTCTTTTCATAGTACGATTACATATTTGTTACACATTTACATGCTGACTTGGTAGCAGACATTATCTATGGTTACAGTGACTATAACTTCTTAGTATTTGTCCTAGAGGCAACGGAAGAGTCAACATGGATGCTGAGATCTGAGAGGCTCGGTGTTGATTGTGGGGTGTCAGACCTAAAAAGTAGGGTTTTTAGGTTTTTCCTGAACAACCAAAAGGATGTGTCATTTCTGAGTAGGGAGGGCGTTCCACAATTTGGGTGCTATCACTGGAAAGCTTGAACCTCCTGCTTTCTGTCTTCTATACCTAGGGGCGATAAGCAAGTTGGTGTAAAAAGATCGGGAAGGTGTGTTGGATTGAGTTTTGCTGATAAGGTTACTAAGGTATATTGGTGTATATATATCGATATACATTTGTGTGTTAGGGTAAGGATTTTAAATTTGATCATGTAATGGACTGTGAGCCAGTTGATGTTCCTCCTGATGGTTTAGATGTGCTCATTGATAGGAATATTAAGGCCGCTCTGATGGCATTGTTTTGAACTATTAGTAATTTTTTGATATTTCTTATGCTGGTTCCTGAAAATAGTGAGTTGCAGTAATCAATCCTGGAGAGTATCAGGGCTCTAGCCAAGGTGAAGGCATTGTCTGAGGAGAGGAAAGGTCTGCTGGCTCTTTTTGACCATATAGGCAGCAGAGGAGACTATGGCATTGACCTCTCTAAGTAATTAAGGTGAGGGAGGAGTCAATGTAGACCCCAAGAGTTTTTATTTTGTTGGCAACTGTGATGGTGTTGCCGTCGGTGTTAAATGATTTGTACACTTGGGGGAGGATGCTTAGTTTAGTTTTATTTCCGATAAGAATCAGCTTGGTCTTGTCGTCATGAAGACACAATTCATTGAGAGCCATCCAAGCCTGTATTGCAAGGTAGATTTTGTTTAGATTTTTGGAGTCTGTGTCATAGCATCCAGCAATAGGTATGAGTATTTGTGTATTATGTGTAGCATAATTTGTATACGTGATACATATTTTGTCAAGCTTAGTAAATTCTTTGTATAAAAAACCCTCATAGTCCGATTAGTAAGAAAGGATTTGATCCATTTGATGGATTCAGGAGAAAAATGGGCAACAGTTTCAAGGTGTTGGCACAGAATGTCGTGATTTACCAGATCAAAAGCTGCAGAGAGATCTAGCAGAAGGATGATACACAGCTCGCCTTTATCTTTTTGTTGGTCCATTTGTGTTTTCAAGTCTAGTAGGGCTGTCTCCGTACCATGGCCTGGTCTGAAGCCTGATTGTTTTAGGACCAGGAGGTTATTGCATTCCAAGTATTTTTGGATCTGCAGATAGGCTGCACGGTCAAGGATTTTTAGTAGAAAAGGTACCGTAGTGATGGGGCAGAGATTTGTAGGGATATTGGGGTCTAATGTAGGTTTTTTATGTAAAGGTATACCCCAAGCTGTTTTGAGATCTTTCAGTACTGTGTTGGTGGTAAATGAGCTATTAATAAAACGAGTAACAAAGGGTGCAAATTCAACCGCATATTCTTTTACTAAGGTTGAGGGCAGGTGTCGCCTTTGAATCTAGAAGGTTTTAGGCTTTTAATAATATTAGTGGTGTCTGAGATGGACAGTGGTGTGAAGACAAATTTGTTGTCCTTGAGGAGATCCATAGTGGGAGGTATCGTTAGGGGAGTTGGGTTGAGGTTGAGTTTAGATTTCCTTAGTTCTATTTTTCATTGTAGTAGTGAGATTTTGTCTGCTGAGCCATTTTGAATGTTGGAACACCATTGCTCGTCTTTGACGGTATGGTCTGGGGTGGGTGCTGGTGATTCCTGCTCACGGAGAATGGTAAATAGTTTTCTGGTATTGGACTGGGCGTTCGAAATTCTTTGGTTATAGACTTCGCTCTTTGCTTTAATAATTTCCTTTTCATAGTTATTGGCTAGTGTCTGGAAGAGGCTTTTGTTTGCCAGTGTTGGTGACTTTAGCCAGGTAGTTTCTGCAGACCTTTTGGTTGCACGCATGGTTCGGAGTTCAGGGGTGAACCAAGGGTTAATATGTGAAGTGGGTTTGGCTTTTTACTTTTTAGAGGAGCAACATTTTCAATAGCTTCAGGCATAACTTTGTTGTATTGACTGACCAATATAGTACTGATTGTCCAGGTGCATCAGGACGAGTAAAGGAGTGAGGAGTGGTAAAATGTTATCTCGGTTGATATTTTTGGAGCTTCTAGAAAGAAGGAGCCATGGGTGCTAATGGGGGATGTTTCCTGATTTTAGTGATAATGGTAGTGGTGAAGGTTATAGTGTTATGATCAGACCAGGGCGTGGGGGTGTTAGAGTGGATGTTAGTGGTGCAATTAGTGTCAGCTAACCAGTCTAAAGTACGTCCTTTTTCATGGGTGGGGGATCAGATTCTTTTTGTAAAACCTTGGGCTTTCATGGAGTTGGCCAGGAGGCCTGCATGAGTGTCCAGTGGGTTGTTCAAGCCTGAATTGAAGTCGCCCATGATGAAAGATTTGAAGTGAGGTTTCATGTTGTGTGCCAAGAGAGAGGTGATGTCGTCTTTGAAAGTGGTGATAGCGCCTGGGGGCCTTATAAACGATATGAAGTGTGAGAGTACAAGTTTGTGTAAGGGAGATTTTTAGAGTGATGACCTCACCTGCAGTGAAATGCAGTTCAGTAGAGATTCTTATATTCAAGGCATCCTTACCTAGTAAGGCTACTCCGTCTCCTCTTGTTGTTGATCTATCCTTTCTAAAGCTAGAGTACCCCTCTGGGATGACTAGGGAGAGATGAGGGCCTGAGGCTGTGTGGAGCCATGTTTCCGTAACTGCTAAGAAGTCTAGGTCATTGTTTTTGATGATGTCTGCAATATCCAGGGCATGCGCAGTGATGGATTTGGCGTTGATGAGCGCGCCTTTTAGTAGGGTCGTATTAGCTTTGGCAGGGTGCTTACTAGAAGGGTAAGCATCTGTGAGGTGTTTCACCTGTGTGCCATGGGTTGGATAGGAATGGGGGAGGTATGTTCTTTTATAATACCAGGATTGTTGTTGAGGGGAGGGACTAGCGCTGCAATTGAGGAGTTGTAGGTCTGAGGCTTTTGTTGGTTAAGGAAGACTGGCATTTGTGACTTATTAGGCCGTTGGTAGGAACATGCGGATAGTCTAAGTCTTCTAATGAATCCCACAATAGGACGTGAGAGCAGTAAAGGGGTGGTGGTTTGCGTGTCAAATGACAAAGTTTTCTGTATGGAGCGGGCAGGTGGTGAGTGGGCTACGGAAGCACAGGAGTGTCTCTGCGCTATATGCGCAGATAAGCGGTATGATCTTGTCAGCCCGTATGGTGTCAGAGTGGTTAAAGGGTGGTCATTCGTGTGACGATATGATCTTGCCACATCCTTGATGGGGGAGGAGTTGTTGGTTAAAGGGAGGGTAGTTGGGAAGGATGCAATTGTGTTAGGGAAGGGAGTAGGGCATGGGCTGGGGTGGTGACAGGCACATCGTAAACGGGCTAGGCCCTTTCCTAGCTGGATGTAGGTACCTGTAGCGCAGGGCATCTCCATGGCGGGACTGGAGTGCGGATGTTTCTCCAGATGGTGGTTGGCTAATAGTAACAGTATTGGGAGCATCGGCATCAATGTTGGAACTGACATAGCACTGCTTCTGGAGGTCACAACGTTCAGAGACTACTGCTATGTAACGTGAGCACATAGAGGCAATATATCAGGAGCGCCTAAGTGCAAAATCACAACATGAGCAGTTAGAAGCAATATATCAGGATCATCTAGATTTAAGTCACAACGTGAGCAGCTAGAAAGAGTATATGGGGATCGCCTAGATGCAATTCACAATATAAGCAGCTAGACACAGTATATAGGGATCACCTATATTCGGATCACACCGTGTCCAGCTATAAACAATAAATCAGGAGTGCATAAATGCAGCGCCAGGGAGTGCATCAGCGTTCACTGTCAACTGCAGTTTAACATGGGTGGCTAGATGTAACATCGGTAGTTAGATCATTGGATTTGCTGCAGCAAACTATGTAGGCAGTTTAATTATGACCTATGCGAGAGAGTGGCAAGCTAGAGGCTACTGCCGGAGGAGAATAAGTGCATGCGGATTCAGGATTGAAAGGGAATGCCCGCTGCATCGATCAGCTGAATGCGGCAATCGTGAGTGAATTGCAAGATGGGATATAGCTAGATGCAGAAATTATAAGACATGCCTGGTAGGAAAGGGTAGTTATCTTGTAGGTAAGATGTAACGTACATGCTATGAGTAGAGGCCCCGTGGGGTATGCAGTATCGTGCTAAGATGGCTAACAGTGCAATAAGCAGCTCACCATTACAAGCGTCGACTGAAAGTAAGATGCGTTAACAAATTGTGTCAATATTGCATTTGGGTACAATAGTGAGCATAGTGCAGAAGAAAACACAAGCATACTGGCACTTAGGTACATTCAGAATGGGAGTTCCGGGAAAGGGGGCTCTGAAGGCTGAGTCCAAGCTCTGTATCACCGACGTGTGTCTTAGATTACAGTGGTACATGAAGCTATGCTTTAGGAGATTACGGCCGTTTCTTTACTTACAGTGCAGATTGCCGACTGTGTCAGGTAGTTGAAATGCGTGTACAATAGTCAGCGAAGTTGGGTGTAGAGTGGGTGGGCTCACGGCCCTTAGGCCCGGACAGGCACAGACAGGCAGTGGCCTTTTGTATCGGGCCTTCTGTTTGAGGTTGCTAAGCAACTGAATAACAAAAGGCACTCAGCCATTTTAGGAAGCGGCGCACGTGTAATTACACAGCTTTTCTGAACAAATACAGCAAAAAACTGCTGATTGAGGGTTGCAGGCACACGAAATGCAGATGGGGTCTCTGGATCTCAGGGAGCAGTGTAGAGTTTCAGATTCCGATTAAGGAAGCAGTGCTACGGCTTACACGCTTAACCTTACCCTGATTTTCACGTGAGGCAGCAGGGCATGATAATGCGCTTTTCCCAGGTCATCGGTGAGGTCAGGGAAGGGCTCGAGCCCTCCCTCCCAAGATGATGATACAAGGCAGAATAGAGGCATAAAGATGAAGGGCTGATACAGCTCTGCTGAAATATGAACATGGAAATTGTAGGCTGGCACATGTCAGAGCTAAGCTTTTAACTCACTAAGCTATGTAATTGAGACAGAAGTTTGCTGTTTAATGCACAATTAAATATAAATGTAGATTAGGATACCTACCCACTACCCTCTCCTGTCCCGTTCAGTTCTTTAAAAATAAAACGCACTACTACTATCACCTTTACTAGTGGACCGTGACATATTCCTCCTGCTCTCAAGTACTGTAATAATAAGTGTTATATCAATAAGAATTATAACCCCCAGAGCCAATGCATTACCTCAAGCTATGGCCTGCACATTTGAAGGAAAAATAGCTGGTAAGATAGGTCAGTGAGTTAACTGTTCACTATTGGAATGTATGTATGATCTGCAAATCACAGGTTTGAATCATAGCAAGGTCTACTCAGTGCGTTATCCTTATGAGGTTGACAAATGAGTACGCATTTCATTTGCCAGGTAATCATTTTCTATGAGTGTTTTATGTGTGTAGTGATCGCACGATATGAGTAATGGACTACTCTAACTGTCTAAATGTAAGCATTAATCAATCCAAGCATAGGCTCAGAATATTTTCATAATCCTAAATGAGTGCTGCTTTAAGTGAGACTTCTGTGATTCTAATTTATCTTCATACATGCCTGCATAGAAACCCTATCCTATTGTTTCTTTGCTTCCTTGAGATATGTGTGATTCTTATTTTGTACTGGCATGTTTGAAGCTAAATAAGGCAAGGTTATAAATGCATTGGCAGTGAGATGATGGTGGCAAGGGTGTACATTATTATATATACATATATATATATATATATATATTATTGGATGGCGATAGCCTCCCTATAGTTAAGGTGGGTCGGACCACCATAGGAACCCCTCAAAATTCTATTGTTATTAACCTTTGATTCGAGTAACAGATTTGACTGAAATTTCAAAAGTGATTGAGGACTCGTCCCTAGTGGGGGAGAGGTGGGTGGAGGGGAGGGGGGGAGTTTGGGGTTACGAGTCCTCAATCACTTTTGAAATTTCAATCACCCAGAGTGCAAAGTTTTGTAAAGATTTTCTAAAAAATAAAAAATGTATTAAGCGTCCAAAACATTTTGTTTTCTCCAAAAGTGTGTCCTATTTTCTATTCATTTTCCCATAGACAAACAAGGTAAATGTTGCCAAAACGCACAGCCCAAACCGCTGGATGGATTTGGACCAGGTGTAAAACAACTTGGGCATGATATGATATATGATATGATAAGGCATTTGTAACGCGCCTATACACAAGTGTTTCAAGGCACGACGAGGCAGGGAGGGGGGAACAAGGGGAAGACAGACAATGATCCTACTAGGCCAGGTGTCATTCAGATCGCACAAGTGCAGGGGCAGGGGGAAGGGAACAATTGCATGGGGAAGGGAGATGGGGGAAGTGCAGTACAAGTAAGTAGAATAAAATAAATAAATAGGGCCAGCAGGTGGTAAGTGCAAGGTAAGTGCAGACAAGTGCTGGGAAGGGGGGCTGTAGGGATACAGAGACAGTCCCACAGTGCAGGGGTTGTCAGGGAGGCAGTGCAAGTGGAGAGTGGCTGGGCCCGGGACCGAGGTCGGTGAGAGTGGCCCAGTTGCAGATTCAGTGCAGTTTCAGTGAAGAATTTAGCAGGGGAGAGGGAGAGAAAGCAGAAGCAAAGAGGAAGGTTTTGAGGTGCTTCCGGAACCGGAGATGGTTCTCCTCAAGTTTCAGGGAGGCAGGAAGGCTGTTCCAGAGGGAGGCCCCTGCCGCAGAGAGAGATCTACCCCCAGCTCGTTGCTTCGAGAAGCGGCTGACCCTGAGGGAGTTGGTGACGGATGAGCGAAGGGCTCGGGAAGGAAGATATTTAGGAAGAGAGAGTTGAAGGTATTTAGGCCCCAGGCCCCAGAAGGCCTTGTGGACAATGCAGAGGGTTTTGAACTTTATCCTCGCAGCCACTGGGAGCCAGTGTAGAGATTTCAGTCCAGGAGAGATACGGTCCCTGGGCTTGAGGCCAAGGACAAGTCTCGCAGTTCTGTTCTGGATGAGTTGCAGAGGGCGGAGAGTGGAGGCAGGCAGATTAAGATAGAGGCTGTTACAGTAGTCCAGCTTCAAGAGAACCAGGGCTTGGGAGACAGTGAGCTTCTGGGGGAAGGAGAGGAAGGGAAGAATACCTCTGAGGAGGTGCAGCTGGTAGTGTGATTTCTTAGAGACGTCAGATATATGAGAAGAGAAGGAGAGTGTGGAGTCAAAGATGACCCCGAGGTTTTTTGCCTTGCAGGTAGGAGCAGGAAGAGGGCCAAGAGAGGCCGGCCAGAGAGCTGCAGGGAAGGAGGGAGTGGGTGTGCCAATGAGTAGAATCTCAGTCTTACTAGCATTAAGGCAGAGGTCATTGGCGGCACACCATTCCTGGATAGCAGACAGACAGTCAGAGATGAGGGAAGGAGAGGAGGAGGCCGAGGGTAGCCTGAAAATGAGCTGGGTATCGTCCGCATAGCACTGAAAGTTGGGTCAGAGAGCGGCGATGCGGTGGGCAAGGAGTACCAGATACTGGTTGAACAGCCAGGGATTTGATCCCTGGGGGACACCACAGGTGGAGAAAAAGATGTCAGAGAGGAAAGACCCCAGTTGGACCTGGGAGGGTCGATTGGAAAGGAAAGAGGTCAGCCACGCCAGAGCCTGACCAGTGATACCCAGGTTATGACGGAGACGGTTGAGCAGGATGGCATGGTTGACAGTGTCAAAGGCAGAAGAGAGATCGAGCAGAATGAGAACACATGGAGTGTTGGAGTCGAGGTTCAAGAGCAGGTCCTCACGGATGTTCAGGAGAGGAGTTTCCGTGCTTCTGGCAGCTCTGAAGCCAGATTGATGGTCATGAAGACTACCAACAGATTCAGCATGGAGGTTAAGCTGGGAGATGGCCAGTTTCTCCAGGAGCTTGCCCAGGAAGGGAGTGATGGAGATTGGGCGATAGTTAGCCGGCAGGAGGGGTCGGAAGAGGGTTTCTTAAGAAGAAGGGAGTGCTTAAGGGTGGATGGGAAGACTCCAGAGGCGAAGGAGTGGTTGCAAAAGTCAGCCAGGGCAGGAGCCAGGGAGTCGATGTGGTCCTTGATAGTTTTGGAGGAACAGGGGTGAACCTGTTTAGACGAGACTTTCATAGATCGGATTTGTCTGGAAACCTCGTTAGCAGAAAGAAGGGGAAAGGCAGAGAAGGAGGGAGGAGGGGTGGCTGCAGAAGGGCCGGAGGAAGAGCCGGGAAGAGAGGGAGGGAGGTGATAGGAGGAGAGTGAGGACAGGATGTCCTGAGTTTTAGAGATGAAGTGAGAGGCCAGTGCAGTGCAGAGGGCCTGGGAGGGGACAGGAGAGGTAGAGACTGCAGCAGGGTTGGCAAGCTCCTTGCAGATTTTAAAGAGTTCGGCCGAGTTGTTAGATGCGGCAGAGATGCGGGCTTGGATAAGGGTTCTCTTCTTGCTGAGAACGGAGAGACAGTATTGCCTTTGGAGTAGGCGGCAGGCCAGTTTGTCAGAGGATGAACATGAAGCATGCCATTTCCTCTCTGCCACCCTGCACTTGCGTTTTAGGGTGACGAGATCCGAGTCATACCAGGAGTTACATTTGGCTTTGGGCTTCAGGCGGATTCTCATGACGGGGGCAAGGATATCAAGAGTATCAGATATAGCAGAGTGGAGCATGGAGAGGGCTGTGTCAGGGTGGGAGTCAGCCGAAGGGGGAGGGGGAGCGAGAAGGTGGCAGCGAAAGCCTGAACTGACACGCGCTTCATGGGTCAGATGACCGAGAAGATGGGTGGCAGTGATGAGGGTGGCTTTGCCTGTGGGGTAGGGAGGATAGGAGAAAGTGATCACTCCAGGAGAGAGGATTGGAGAAAGGGACGGAGAGGGGAAGGTCAGAAGAGATCAGAGCATCAAGAGTGTGCCCTGCAGAATGAGTAGGCCCAGAAGGGAAACTAGAGAGTGAGAGAGAATCACAGAGGTTACGAAAGAGTCCAGTGGGGGGACAGGAGGCATCCAAGTGGATGTTGAAGTCACCAAGAAGGAGGAGTTGAGTGGTTGAGGACAGGAGTGAGGAGGAGAGGTCAGCCCACTCAGAGAGGAAGGAGGAGATTTGACCAGGTGGCCGATAGATAGTAGCCACGGTAAGGGAATGGCTAGGAGAGAGAGAGAGTCGGCAGACAAGACATTCAAAGGAGGAGTAGGTCTGCGTAGGAGTGACAGTGGCAGGAATCCACTCAGGGAAGATAAGGGCTACACCCCCCTGCACGGTTGGGCCTGGGCACGGAGAGGATCTTGTAACCGTCATGTAGGAGTGTGTCAAAGCTGGTGACAGAGCTGGCCGTGAACCATGTCTTGGTGAGACCGAGGACGTCAAGGTCCAGTTCCTCAAGAAGGCGACCAATATCAGAGGAATGCTTGATGGCAGAGCGAGAGTTAAGAGTGGCAATGTGGACAAGGTTGCCATCCTTGAAGGACTTCCGGGGAGCGGTACAGATTAGAGGTAAGCCCTGCGCAGGTGTAGAAGAAGGAGGTGAAGAAGGAGCACGAGAGGGGGCAGGGAGAGAGGGTAGAGGCAAGGTAGCCGAGGACAGAGGAGGGGGGACAGCAGGAGAGGAAAGGAAGTTGATGAGGCGTGGGAAGCGTCTATCAAAGAGGTGAAGGTTGGCCTGAGGGCCTTGGACCAAGACGGTCCCATTAGCGTAGACAGGCAGGAAGTGAGCGGCAAGCCCAAGTTTACCACAATTCAGAACAGTAAATGCATAATTAGGTACAGAGGCCACCTAAGTTTGAGAATCCTGCGAGGGGAGAAACAACCCTAGTTTACCACATTTCAGAACAGTAAATGAGTATTAGGTACAGAGGCCACCTAGGTTTGAGAATCCTGCGAGGGGCGTATCAGGTACAGAGGCCACCTAAGTTTGAGAATCCTGCGAGGGGGGAAACAACCCTAGTTTACCACATTTCAGAACAGTAAATGCGTATTAGGTACAGAGGCCACCTAAGTTTGAGAATCCTGCGAGGGGAGAAACAACCCTAGTTCACCACATTTCAGAACAGTAAATGCGTATTAGGTACAGAGGCCACCTAAGTTTGAGAATCCTGCGAGGGCAGAAACAACCCTAGTTTACCACAACTGTGGAACACAGTGAGGTGAAGACACCATGCGAATGAAGTGACCAGGTGTAGGTGGGGTGGGCCGGGAGAAGGTGGAGATAGCAAGTGGAACTGGCGCCTGGCGTCCCCTGCGGACACCTGCAGACACAGAGGGAGCCGCAGCTGTAGGAGCCGCCCTTTGCATGAGGGGCCCTTAGCCGTGGGGGCTGCCCAGGAGGGTCAGTAGATAAGGGGGGGTGGGCGGGCAGGGAGGCGGGCTTGAGGAGGGCACCTGGAAGAGGCTGCATGGGGAGGGGGTAGGGAGAAAACACACAAACCACGCGCTCGGAGCGCGAACAAAGTAAAACACAATTGCAATAAGATAATCTCACTTCTGGCCCAGATGGAACGGGCAGGATTTCAATCCTGAATCTGGGCTGCCCGGTGAGCTGCTCTCACCCCTGGAGCTGCGCAAAGAGGCCTTGACTCACGAGTGTGGCTTGAGGCTATTCCGTGCAGTAGGTATTTAAATATTTGATGGAGAATGGGGTGCCCCCTTCTCAAAAATGGATAGTTATTTCTCCCAAGGTGCATAAAGGATCATGTTTTTTAGAAATGAAAGGACCGCCATCTTGTTTTTCTCTCAAAGCGAGAGAGGTCCACGGCTATAGCCGACGATATGGGAAAATTAAAGGCAGAAAAAAGCAATTTTCAGGTTACAAAAAAACATCCACATGCCATCAGGCTACAGGTGGGGGGTGTCTAGAGGGCACCAAGTGAAATGTGGGAGTTGGAGGGGGACCAGGGACTAAGTTTGCAACACCAAGCTTTCTGTGGCCTCGGCTATAGCCTCGAATAGCTGACATGTGAAAGCAAACTGCGTCACGGAAACAGCGTGTGTTGTGGGGGAAAGGGAGAGTGCAGGGGAGGTGATGAGTCTATCTGTGGAGTGGGGGAGCTGGCACAGATGAGGGGGGCAATAGGTGTGGGCCTGGGGCAGGAATGCATTTTTTATGTGTGGCCATTTTGCCTATACTTGCAGCTACATATAGGGCTAGAAAGGACTACCGATTACCTCAGATAAGAGTAGTGCTGTGCCAGCGGGTATACATTTTGGGTGTCATTGTTTTATTTCTTTTTAAAAGTTATTTTTATAGGTTTAGTGATGTTCTGGTGAAAAATCATTGGCCATGGCCAAAGGCCATGAACATTGACAAAGTAAGTATTTGGGAGTCTTATCTATGTTGGCTGTGTTTTTTTCAGACTTTCTTACATGTGAGACTGTGGAGAAAAACAGCAGAAATTTTTAGGGAAAAATCGATAGAAAAAGGAGCCATCCTACTGTAGTTTTAGATGTCCATACACTGTATTTTAGCCTGTCTGTTGTCACCCATGCTATTGTGTGTGTGTAACTGTGCTTTAAATCTGCATATGTGGAACATTTTATTCAGAGGACAGTACAGTGCTCTCTTTATTATCATGTATCTTACATAACTCTTTTTCACTACCATTGTATCCCTAGTGTCTCTTTTTTTCATGTATATTCCATACTTAGATATATATATATTTTTTAATCTAATAATCATGGCTACCCAGTAACCACCATCCGCGCGGCGTTGTTACCCGTGGTTAAAGGTGGCACCCGGTGCAGCTGCAGCTATATACCAGTAAATGGTATGCCGTGTGTTTGTGGATGTGTTTTGGCCATGGATAACAGACACACCAGAGAGGCTGTTGTATAACCGCAGCTATAAGAAGCACATGCATGGCCGCGTCGATGCATTTTGGCTTTTTATTGGTTGTTCTGATGGACGCGGCTACTGTTATGCCTGCGTCTATTGGACCATAAATCCTCTGTGCAATAATCATATTTTTATGTGGATGATACTGGTCAGAGTTTTATCTGTGCATGTTATGTTTTGTTGTTAGGTGTTCCCTTGTCTTATTTGAAGTTTTGGTGAAGGGCTTAGTTTGGTTTTCAGTTTATAGAGAATGTATGTGTAGCCATGACTACAAGAAAGATTTGCAGCCGTGTTGAATAGTTGCTGCTATTAGAGATGCTGGGAAGGGTTTTGTATGTGTTTCGGGGTTTGCAATTGGTTAGGGTTAATGTTGTACATGTATACTTCTTTGTTATAGGTTTCAGTGAATATGTGTCAGCCATTTTATTAGTTGTATTACAATATAGTCCTCTTTTCCTGCTTTTGATTTTGGAAATTATGAAACCCAGTATTTTTTATACTTTTCTCATTTTGACTGCAGAACTCACACTGTGCAATTCATGTTACCTGTGACAAAATATGATAGGTATTAAACAAGTGATTTGCCATTGGTTGAAACTTTTATTTGATAATATAGTGATAATGGGGATTTATGATTTTTAGTTTATATCTTACTGTATTTTTTTAACAATGAAGTGGTGCTGCTGTATATGTAGAAAATAGGTGGGAACACGTTGTTTATTAGGAAGGAATTTGTATTTCAGTGAGGTGCATGATATAGAATCACTAAGTATAATTCCTGCATTCAAAATAGAAAAATGCACAGTGCTGTAGAGAAGTGATTTTATTTACAATGCTTTTATAATCACTTATGTTGTGTATTACAGTGCTTTTTGGAGTGATCTGAAAATGTGTGAGTTTTAAAAAATATGTTCTTTAAAAAGGTGATCTTTTAATCGGTCGTGGGAAGAATGTTTCATTTACAAAATATAGTACCTCCCAGCTATTGCCTACACCGCCTTGGCATTTCAGCATGAGTGCGTTACTCAAAATAAAGAGTACTCGGTCTGGTGTCATGTGCTTAAAAATATTTGATTTATTGTTCAAAATTCAGCTCACAATTGCAAATTTCTATTTAAAATAAGGCAGCATGGACAAACATGAAGAACTGTCCTTGGACGCTCAAACAAATGCCACGCGTTCAGTCCCTAACTCGGGGACTTCCTCAGGCGAACTTTGCAATGGAATCATCTGTCAAATGAAACATGTGAAATCTTGCTTGTCATTCATTCCAATAGGATGTAGTGAGTCCAACAAATCTGTCCATAAAATCTCTTTCTGTTTCAAAACATGTTCAGTGTCCTTATATGACCTCTTAGGGCTTGACTCACAGAAGTATTTTATAATGGTGCAATCCCTTTGGAAAACTCTGTGAATATGGCTCTTAGTGTCCACAACTTCTAGAATCTGGACTTTCATCTGTGTAACGTTGGGCCTGGCTTCTTTGAAATGGCTTGCAGCTAGTGAACGAGTGCTGTTGGTCCTCATGTTGGAGCCCTGTCCCTTCCATCGCGTCTTGCCTTTCCTGCATGTAGCCAACATAATAAGTACCAAATCGATATTTAATGCTGTACGCTACATTTTTAGAATTACATGTTGCATATGTTTCAAAAACAATTTCCTGCCTGTTCTGGGTTGAAACACTACATTGTCCTTGGATAAAAGTAGTATTACAATTAACTTAACAAAATTCAAACAAGGACAGGTTCCCGTTGGCTGTCTGTTATCATTGCTCTCACTTTTTCACATCTGTTTCTGCCAATAGGTCTCTTTAAGTTACCACTCTGTTTGTAAGCAAATACTGGGTAATCCTTGAAAAGGTTATTCCATTTTTTATCCTTCATATGATGTGATATGATTGGTTATTTATAACGTGCTTAATACCCAGAGGTTTGTAAGCGCTTCCTAGGAATGTCCCAATTCTTCAATATGGATGTTGTTATTCTGTTACTCTGTACCGAGAATTTGGACACATATACGAATGTGGGTGAGTCTTGGTTGGGAACATCAGTAAGTAACACATCTCATTTACTTGTGGCTGCTCTCAATTTGTCCCCTTCTAGCTCTTCTCTGTGGGTCTGTCATTTGGAAGGGAAGGCCTTGAGGGATACACGGTCCTCCAGTTTGTGGGCCTTGTTCCCGCATTTCTTGAGCAGTATAATGGACTGTTTGTTGCTAGAAAGCTCTGGATTATACCAGGTGCAGACAGTTTGATTCTGCCTAATCCAGTTTTTCTAGAGCAAAAGTATCTGCCAATTTATCTGAGGTTTAGCCAATGGTTTCTAACAGTGAAGTGACATTATCAGAGCTGGGAAAGTTGGATGAAGTGTTATCCAGTGCTTATATTGGAGTGTTTAGAAGAGGCGACATGTGAACAGCAGCTCCCTCCATCTAGTGGCACAACAAAAGTGACTGCATCCACAGACGGTGACTTACAAATCAGCTATAAAATAAAAAAAAATACCATGCACAAAACGTGGTCCCTGAAGCAGGTGATTCGTCTGCATGTTTATGCAAACAATGGTTCCAGCTATAGACACAAACAAATTGCAATTTCTGCCAATTGACAACACAGAATGTGCCCATATTAAAGTGAAAGAGTCCACACCAGAGGGCTCTCTTGTAGGGTAGGTGATGGCCAACAAAGTTAGTGGTTCTGAGATGCAGGCAAGCACCCTTAAATGTCAAAGAGTGACAATCTTGCAATCTCAGGCTCATCTAACCTCACCTGTGCAGTTACTTTTCAGTACATTTAAAGTGCAATCCATGCTTTCTTGTCCCTCTCCCTCCTCCATCCACCGGCTTCCACAGCATCTCCCTCCACCCTCCCTCCCCACTTCGGATTGGCCTTTTCTAGCGTCACAAGACACGGAACACAACTCTTAAAGAAGCTCCTTAGGGAAGAATTGCCCTGGCAGCCAGCAACAGTCAGAAGAAAAGGATGCCTTCCTATTTGCTATTCACCTGGCACGCAAATCCTCCTCTGCAATACCCTCTACACTGACCTTTTGGACCACACAACATTAAGGTAAGGGGCACTGTTGTGAATAATTTACCACTGTGATGCTTACCACTTTGATAATTAAACACTGTGATATTTTGCCACTTTGATAGCCTGCCACTCTGTTATTTTTCCACCTTGATAATGTATTGCTATGATACTTTGCCACTTTGACAGTCTTCCTTTTTTTAAATGTTGTCATTTTGATAAAGTGACCCTTCAATAGTTTGCCAACTTGATAATTTACAGCGGATATACTTTGCCAATGTCATAATTTTTCTGTGTGATAGCTTGCCACTTTGGTAGCCCGCCACTCTGAAATTTAAACACCTTCATAATTTACCACTATTGTATATTACCACTTTGATAGTCCGCCTTTTTTGTATATTTTAGCACTTTCATACTTGCCACTGTGATACTTGCTTCTTTGATGCTATGCCATTGTGATATTCTACCACTTTGATAGCCTGCCATTAAGAGGTATTATCCAATTTGAGCAAAAAAATCAATCGAATGGTACATTTTCACCGATTTCAGGCAGTACCATTCAATCAATTTTTAAAAATACTGAACATGTGGAGCGTCAGTTGCGTTGGTGTCCCCCTCTTGCCAAGTTCAGTATTTTTGGGCTTAGAGGGTTGCAGAGGTGTTCCCTGCTTCCTCAACATTGAAGGCGAGGAGCTGAACAAAAATAAGAAAAGAAAAAGGCTCCTTACGGTGTTGGATATGACACGCGTTAGAGGGATGGATCTGATGCCAGAGGGGTGCAGGAGAAGTGGTGGCACGCAAACAGTTAAGTACGGGAAGGGGGCGAGGGAGTTCGTGAAGGGCGACATTTGGTTGTTTGGCTGAAGTAAAAAGCGATTTGCATCGAAATTGACCATGGTCAATTCCACTGCAAATAGTTTTACTACGGTCAAACAACCCAAATCTCTATTTAAATACTTCACAACTTTAATAATTAACACTGTGATACTTGCCACTTTGATAATAAACTACTGGAATGAATCTACCAATCTTCCAACTCATATATTTTGCCACTGTGAAAATGTACCAGTTCGATATTTTGCAACTTTGATCTCTTGCCGCTTTTAAATTTTGCTGCTTTCATATTTTGTCATTTCGATATCTTGCCACAAGAAAAATCTTCCACTTTAGTAATTGGCCACTCAGAAAAATGTGATTGGTGTTCCACTGAAATACCCCTGACTACAATTCTCACCCCCTGGGGTCCCCTAATCCTCCATATTACCCTAAATCAACTATTTGGTAAAGGCCCCCTGATATTACCTCTGTGTTACTAACCCACTGTTGACAGGCGTCTGGGATATTTTACCACTTTGATATCATGCCACTTTGATATCATGCCACTTTGATAACTAGATACTCATATAATCTGCCCCTTTGATAATTGGCCACTCTCATAACTTGCTAGATGTTCCACTGAGATACCCCCAGACTGCAATACTCACACCCTGGTCTCCTCTAGTCTCCCTTATCATTCTAGAACACATCTTTGATGAAGGTTCCCTGACATTTTATCTGTCTCACTAGCCCACTGTTAACAAGCCAAAGCGCCGCACAGATTACAACTGGCAAACTAAATCACACTGCATCTACAGATGTGGTTTAACCAGTTTCCAATGACTAACTTAACCACAAGACACTCAGAACAAAAAACGACGGGCTCCCAACGGCCTACAACACATAGGCAGCCCACTCGGATCACAACTCTGCGTAGCTAATCACACAAAACATGCCAAAGACTGATGTACGAGAACCACACATAAAGGTGCAAGTACCAAATAAGAAAGCCAAACAACACAACTTACTATTCCAGGGAACCTCAATACTCCAGCAAACTAGACCAAAATCGATTTATATCTTGCAATCTATCCACCTACAAACCCGCACAAACTGACAACCTAAGAAGTCACACCCACACTGGGATATAAAAGCAACTTTCGCCATCAAACTAAAAATTGCTCAATGCACAAGAAGAGAAACGACCCACCTGAACACAACTTTTATCAACAGGGCTAGTGAAATAGCAGAATACTAACTAACAAATTGACATGCAACCACGAAACCTACATCGACCCTACATGCAGCCTACTCAATTTGCTCAATGCAGAACCCGAATTAACAATGGCCTGCCACTCAGTACCCAAACCAAAGTCATTCAATATATCAAATGACAGAAATAAACATGGGACAATTGCTACCAACGAAAGTCCCAATGGATAAACAAAACCCAAAACACAAGATGATTTACTGCAATCTCATCAACATCAGATTAATGTTGAAAGATAGCACAGAGATACACAAGCTCCTTAGTAAAGGGGGAACAGACATGCTTTTCCTCACAGAAGCTTGGCTTATGGATGACTATAAGTTAGTTGCACACAAATCCCTCCCTAGAAACTTCAAACTTAAGCGAGCTAACCAAGAATTAAAAAGGAGAGGTGGCCTGGCTGAAGAGTGCCTATGAATCACAGCAGAACCACCACTAAACATCCATGACTATGAGTCACCCTTCCTCCACCTACCACTGAGCCATCAAACTAATGTATCCTTCCTACTCATTTGCAGACCACCCACATAAAACACAACCATCACAGAGAAATGTGCAGACTACATAACCAGCATTGCAGTACAACATGAACTCCTGATCATACTTGGAGACGTCAGCATTTGTCTCAAAGAGGATAACAGCACCTACAAAAGAGTTGAAGGGGCAAACTCACACTGCTAGACACTTTGGATGAAATGTTCTTCAAATTAAGTCTAACTACAATGTCTCCACCAGTTCACACATGATCTGGAGCAAACTCCTTATTGTCCCTTTTGTGATTCATTCCTCAAGGTGAGTATGCCCTGCCCACAAAAATCTAGCTCCAATTGAGAGAAGAAACTGGAAATCCCACAATACAGCAGAACTGAACACCACACTGGCATCCACAAAACAATCCAACTCTCTCCTGAAAACACTTCCACCAGAAGAAATTATGGAGACACTCCAAAATCATCACGGATCACAAACGCTTGATTGCGTAGCACCAAAGAAATTTTTCACTGCCTTCCAAAAGAAATTGGCTGCAAGATGGTTTACCCCCCGCCTGGGAACTTTGAAGAAAAAAAAGCAGAAGCTAAAACAAGTATAGAGGAAAGATTATAACCAACAAGGCAAAGTCACCTACCAAAACAGATACAACCTTATAAAGTAGAAAATCTAAAAGCATAGACAAAGTCGAACAAATCGCAAAAGCAAGCAATACACAGAAAGAGATGTTCAACATTGTTAACAAGATAGGAAACCCGACATCATGCAATAACATGCCCACCCCCTTGCAGAACCTCACAAATCGACCTAAAAAACAAAGTCATAAACTTCCAGCAAGTTATTTGCGTTATGTCCAAGGATATAAGCCACACCTTCACCAACACATCTCCAGAAACAACTGCAATGCTGAAGTCCTTTGCAGCAATCTCCACAGAAGGTTTCATAAAACGGGTGAAGAACAGCAACAAAGAAGACTGCCCAGAGGACTGCTGCCCAGCAGACAATGACAGGAACATCCTCAGCAAAGGAACACCTTCAGAATACGGGCTCTTGAAACACTTACTGGAAACAGGAACTGTCCCTAGAGGTTTCAAATCTGCCTTATTAAACACCTCTCACAGATCCCACAGTAAGCACAGAGAACGCCACCAACTCCCAGCCTATATCAAACATCCCTTACGTTGTCAAAGTGCTAGAAAATTACATAAATGGACAAATCCTAATACATGTGGAAACCAATTATCTACTGGGCCAGGCACAAGTCAGTTTCAGAGCCATGAGGGGGACTGAATCAGCACTGCTCTGCATCTAGGGCAATCTAAAAAGTAATCCTGATCCCAACACCACTTCTGCACTAATACTATTCGAACTTTCAGCTGCTTTCGACACAGTCACCAATGCAAGCCTTTAAAAGAATACAAGAAACAGCACTAAGCAACATTGCATTACAATTGATGACATCCGTCCAGACAGAACGAATGGAAACCAGCTGGCTACCCACTTTCAGCTCAACCTCACTCATATTCACATGTGGTGTTCCAAAAAGCCCATCCGCCTCACCACAACTCTTCAAAATCTACAGGGCTCTCTTCATGAAACTGATGAGACAGGTTTACATGCTACAACTATATATTTATTTATGTATTGATCATTTGTAATGCACACTATACATCAATTTGTGTTTCAAGGCGCATCAAGACGGGAAGGTACAAAGCAAAAAACAACAGAAGAAGTGCTATAGCAGGAAGCAGAGATAGGGAACGAGGGGAAGTGCAGAGAGGGGGAAGACAAACAAATTGCTCTGACTAGGTCGTGAAATGATTTAGAATGTGCAAGTGCTGATACAGAAAGTGGGAGAAGGGGTTGAGGCGGTGCAAGAGGAGACAAGGTAAAGGGTAAAATAAGTACAAAAAAGATTAAAGTTAGCAAAAGAGGGTTAGAGGCAGGGAAGAAATGAAAAAGAGGGGGGAGTAGGGAGCAAAGAAGGCATCTGAATGAGGGTAGTTAAAGACAAACAGGAGGCTGGGTGGTAGAGACCAGAGGAAAGAGATAGCAGAAGCAAAAAGGCAGCAGTGACAAAGGGAGGTAAGAATAAGTAGAAACTACAGATTGCTAGATATCAGATTGCTAGATAATAGGGATGGAAGGGAAGGGAAGACCATCAGATACGGTGACTGGCGGCCCGTAACAGAAAGCAACATGGGAGAGGTGGAGGGGGGGGGGACAGGAAGGGAGAGGAACGGGGGTCCCAGGTCGTGAGGCGGCTACAACGGGAGTTGCACACCCTAAAGTATTGCTGACAAAAACAATACACAACAATACACAATGATTGAATGTTCAGGTCACAGGTAAAGAATTGCTCACATTGTAATGAAGGCAGAGGGTGATTGTTCAAGAATAGAGTCTCAGAGAAAAGAAGACGAGACCCAGTAGAGTTGCGGCAATGGCATCTGCTGACAGAGCACAAGGTGAGGAAAGAACATGGAGAAGGAGGCAGCTAGCAGGCCAATGACAGGGGGAAGGCCAAGTAGTTTGAAAGCAGGAGAGAAGGGAATAGTGGAAGGCCAATAGGTAAAGAGCCAGGCAGGATGAGGCGGCAAAAATGGGTGTAATAGAAGCAGAGGGCTGACTGGAGCAGTAACAGGGCACACAGCCAAGAACAATGGAAGGAGGCAACGCTTACCTTGGGTCATGGTAAGAGGGGATGAATGCTGCATGCTCCTTCCATGCTCAAAACAGAAGAGGTGGAGAACAAATCCACAACCTGATGTAGGTAGACAGGGGCATGGAGGAGCAAGGGGGTGGACAGGCATGGAACTCCAGTCAAAGCCGGACATGTCAGACACGGAACAGGCCTTAAATGAGGGCCTTAGTGGGGATAGGCCTGCTGGCTCCCAGGCCCCCAGTCATCATGTGCATAGCCCCAGCCATTCAGAAGAGCAGGGAAGTGGTTTTCGGACCTCCGTAGAGACGGCAAATGCACGACGATGCATCCCAGCGTCCATGATGGAAGGACCCAGCCAGGATGAAGAGAGAAGGAGCCCCTCACAGGCTCACAAGTAGAAGCTGCATCCTCCAGCACAGAAATGAAAAAAGAGCTGATGCTGATGACACTCAGCTTCAGAATAACGAACGTCAAGGAATTTGGTCAAACACAAGTCACAAGTCAACTGCCTCTAACAAATCAAAGCATTGATGAGCAACAGCAGCCTTAAGCTCAACACAGATAAAACTGAAATCATGATCATACCCAACAACTTTCTATCCAACCACACATGCAATGGCCTATATAAATAGGAACCAGACCAGAAGCCTTCAATGTGGTTAAATGTATCGGAATCCTCAGGGACAATGAGTTAACAATGGAACATCAAGTCAATGCAGTAGTAAATAATTGCTTCTTCGATCTATGATTGATGAGCCAGATACTAACCTTTCTCACTTTTCCACACAGAACACTCACTATTATCTGACTTGCCATGTCACGAATAGTCTAAGCTAACAGCACCTACCTTGGCATGCCTGACTACCTCACCAGAAAACTACAATTAATCCAGAACACAGCAGCAAGTCTTTTTCTACGATTTAACAGAAAAGTACACATCACACCAGGTCTAAGATCACCAATCAAGAAAATGACCTGTTTCAAAACACTCTGCATTGTTCACAATTGCAAGGAGCAAAATTCATGAAAGAAAAAACCTCCATCTACAGACCAAACAGAACCCTCTGGTCTAGCAATGACATACTATGACAAATTGACTTCTGCCCCTCAGGAGTACAAAGTCTAAAGCACCTACTCAGCCCTCACACCTCTACAGACCAATAGCCAACACAATCATAAAGGTAAAAACATGCATAGTTAAGAGAAATGCCGCCTTTGCCTTTTGTGGGAACTTGGGCAGACAGGCAGCTACACTCTCAAGAGGTGTGTGAATTTGATTCAGTAGCAAATCAAAAAGCAAAGTAGAACAGTTGAAAATAAAGGAATGTTCAATCAAGGTTCTATACAAATATATACTTTAATGAAAAACAACATATGCCATAATAGCTAAAAACGAAACACTACAGACATCCACCCACTGTAGAAGGAGCACACAATATGCAAAACGTCAAGATGCAACACTGTGAGTAATGGTACAGGAGGAGAAAAGGCAATACAAATGATAATGTTCAAAAAGGATATGTCCTTGAGTTTCAAAAGGGATTAAAATGGCCTAGCTAGACTCTAGAGCCCAAAATGGACAGGCAGCAGTTATTAGGCAGTATTACCTTTAGATTGTTCTGGCAGTTCGACAATGGCAAACCATGTTTCTCGGTGTTGTTCAGCAGCTCGATTTGGTTTGACACCTCCTAGTAGTCCTCCCTTTCAGGTTCTTCAGACTAGGAGATGCCTGTTTCTTCATTCTTGCACCCACCTTCTGTAACTCCCTCCCCCTCTAACTCCGTCTCATAGAGGATCACCTGGCCTTTAGGAAAGCCCTCAACACCTGGCTGTTCCTCCCACATCCCGATTCCCCTCCCTGTGCCCAATCCCCCTCCACTCACACACAAGCTTCTCCCAGCAATCACCCCTACCACCCCCAGCACACTCCCTCCCACATGTCCCTCTCAGCTACCTGCCTCATCTGTACTTCATCTTCTGTGCTCTGCCACCTCAAACTCTGCTTTGGGCGCCGTCAACCCTGTATGGGGGACTCAAAAAGGAATTCCATTAACTTGCACATGATAAGAATTCCTGACACTGGGTTGGGTATTGCACTCATATGGGCAATAGATCGCACTTAAAATGCATTTTAGGAAAACACTTGGATCATCCGGGAGGAGGACAATCAGGCACATTGCATCCCTCTTTTGTAGTCGGCACTGTATGCTACTCTAAAGCACATATTCATTTAGCCCTTAGTTCCTCTGCGAAACGTAGCACTGCTCTTTGTACATAGATGGAACCCAGGATGTAGACATTGTTTGTACAGTTAATCTATTTTCTCCCCTCGCACACTGCACCTCCATAACTTAGCGGAAGACACGGCCTCATTCCACTCACCCTGCACTCACATATAACACAAACATTAAGGGCAAAAATTCGAACTGTAGCTTCTCACATAATTCTCTATATCCTTAAACACAATCCACCTCGTTTAGTTCATAGTTTACCTCTGCTGCGCCCATCCACACAACATTCAGACGTGGGTGACAAGCAGAGTCTTGGCCACCCTCACATAACTTTAATGGCTGAAATGCACACACACATAATAGCACCTCCCATTTCTCCCAAATTTGGACTGCGATCCCTCTGAGGGCATTTAACCAACTGCTATACAAATGACAAAATGAATGAAGAAGTCACAGTATGGTGAAGAACACTCTCTATAAAAATGTAATAACATAACATTACAAGGTACTTGCTATTATGTTCCAGGAATTGCAGGAATATTTGGACCCAATGCAATTTATAGAACTGTCTCATGTAGCAATGTCTTGAAATGCTTCCTGCACCAAAAACAGACGAGTTAGGTTGTTGTGCTGCTTTTGGCATTCCTCCTACTCACTCAGAGTTAGTATTCATAGCATAAGATTACCATTTTTCATGTTCTTGTCTTTCTTTTTACAAATGTTCTAATAACCGGGCAAGAATATTCCAAGTTCTGCATTAAGACGCCTGCTGGAAGACATTCCATGGTTTAAAGGCCACAACCACATCACTGGGGGTTACACTGTAGATTGACGTTCATAAAACAGCAGAATACAGAACATGTACGCAGCCTGGAAAGAGGATCTACAAAGGAAGACATTATGACCCAAAAAAACAGAGACCGCAAAAGCATCCAAAGCGCAAGTACAAGTGATGAAGTCAGTATCTGCGGCGGCACAAATTCTCTGCCAATCATGGGACATTCCTAATGCTTTTATGTATGCATCAATATCAAAAGAATATTAGATTTTTTGCCATATCATGAGGCTGAGCATCAAACAGCTAGCGTGCATTACTTCAGCTGCACGTGAACAAAGATGTCCTTCTTTCAGTCCCAGGGATTGCCCATCTCGGGCCAATGCAAATGACCCACCAGGCTGGAATAACAGGGTTTGGTGCTCCAGAATGTCTGCACAGAAACGCATGACATGGGAATGATCCGCCTGCTTTGTTCCTCCAAGAACTGTAACATTGGCAAGAGGTTAGCCTCAAATACTTCACACTAGATGTTGTTGAAAACAATATAAGCAGTATTTAGCCCAAGTTAATGAAATTGTCCATACCTCATAGCAATTCAGATCAGTTTCCGTGCAAAGTTACTAGAATTTGTCAAAGCACAAATGACTAGGGCCACAAACAGTTACCCACACCCACTACCAAAATTGCCACAAACCAAATTTCTGGCCTGCCATGACTGTGTTCCACTGCCCTAAAGTCAGATTATTTAACATTCGCACCAGTGCTAAAATATGAGCAAATGCACCAAGCATCAATGTTGCTGCTTAAAGAACAGGTTGTATTCTAAGACGTAGTACCTAAAAACATTTGCTCTAGGGAAAAACTTACCAGGCTGCTCTTACTACTATGTTTGCTGCATAACATTAAAAAGAAAAGAGGCTTCCAAATGTGGTATGACGTTTGTGGTGCAGTGAGCTAAAACGTGGTTGGAGATCCTCCGGAGTAGAAGAAAGTCCATAGGGACGCATCTTTATTCTCGATAGAGGGGCTCGCACACTCCTTTCCAATTTTGGAAAACTTGGGGTTTCACCCTAAGCAACCGAGGACAATCCAGACGCAGACCCTTTGCTCACTGCGCCTTAGAGAGACTCAGCTTCACCTCACTGATGAGGCCCGACTAGGCCGAAACACATGGCTGAGGTTGCTGTTGGTGCTCTTGTTCAGAGGAGAATTGCCTAGCATTTCCGTGCTGGACTGCCCTTGTGGATGGGACAAAGCCTGATTCCATAGAACAGGGTATTTGACCCATGTTTGTTCTGAGTAGACGGGCTCCCACACTCATTTTGAAAATTTTATCGTAGTGCTACTGCTAACACCATTCCTTATCAGCGCTATGGTACACATTTGCCCTTATGCAAAAATGCATTGAAAGATTAGGTTTTTGTCCATTGACAAACTTTGCACTAGTGCTTATACAATGCACAATTGCCGTGCAAATTTTACCCCACTGCAAAAAAGCATTGTATATGTTTTTGCACTAGAGCTATGTTAAAGTCCTAGTGCTAAGACCTTTCAAAATGACATTTAGCATGCTACAAAGGTTTTTTAATATGGTCACAATGCATTTTGCTATATGGCAAACTGTGCCCTACTGCTAAAACCAGGCAAATTTGCACCGGTGTAAATTCTGTAATCTGAGCCCTGATGATCGTGTAAGTGCTGGCTGTTTGCCTGAACTGCACATTCTGATGCTTTCTGAGCCAATCAACTTGCTTTGGAGGCCTGGGAAAGTAGAAAAACAAGGCGAATAAATGATAGCCACTATGACCAAAAAATATTCAACTTCTGCGATAAAGCCTTTATCATTCATTCATTCATTAAAATATTTAACATGGTGCAGCATCTAAACTTTTAAGGAAACACTGCCTTTGAATCCCATGCTGCTGCCTCAGAAATATGGCAGTGCCTGTTCCTAAAGCTCCAGCTACATCATTACTCTGTTGGACTGGGAGCAATACGGGAGGCCAAGGGGCCAGAGAGGCATAGAGCCATCTGAAAAAACTGTAAGCCACAATCTCTAAAGACATGGTTCAGGAACAGGAAATACAGAGATGAAAACGTCAGTCTAACATCAAGTTGCTGATTTTAAAAAATAGAGGAGCTGAAATAAGCAGCTAAAAAGAGCCTCGCCTCCTGGGACTTGGCATTTCACTTCTCTCTTTAGGTTGCCTCAGTTTTGGTTATTTCTTCTGCTGAATCATTGATTTTGCACATTCCTGTTGGGCCTGTAGGAAGGTTCCGCTCTCATGACCATGTCTTGTGTCCAGGTCTTGGTTTCACTGTGTTGTTGTACTCTGTGGACTCCTGCATGTAGCCTGGCACCTCCTCATCCTTCTTGCACATTTCTAGTGTTTGTTCTGGGGTCACCTTGCCGGAACACTCCTTGTGCTGATGTACCCTGGCCTAATGCGCCTGTGGAATAATATGAGTCTGAAACATAGGACTGGGGATGTTCTCACCGAGTGCTATGTTTTCTCTTGCAAAACGGTTGCTGCTTAATTAAACATTCAATGATAGAAGAAAACTACTTTCAAAGCATTAATAAAAGTTAAAACTGGGTTGAAAATAGGAGACAAAACAAGGAAAGAAACTGTAGGACTATAACAAGTCCTTCTACAAGAACAAACTCTGAAATGATACACAATTCACAGAAATCAAAAAGACAATGAATTAATAAAACCCCTATTCAAGTCACACCAAAAATTGGAAAGCAATAGAACATTCTTTTTTACCCGTCTTCTTTCTAATTATTTGTGTAAACACCAGACTTCCAAGATCAATCTGTTTATGAACACAAAGTAAAACACACATAAACACAACCTATTCCTTCTATTAAAATGCAATATACCTACAAATTATTTAACTCCCCATTACAATGTAAACCAAAAGGTCAATTTCTGTTTATGAAATAAAGAAAAACAGGTTTACCAATTTACATAGTATTCCACTGATTATTTATTTCTGCATTTATAAATAGCACGCTAAACCCTGGGGCAACTAGGCGCCAGCTACATGTGAAATGTGTACATAGACTGAGGGTAGCAGGTTAGGGCTGGTAGAAGATAGCTCCGACAGAAACCAACCAATCGATGAGCGATACGTATAAGGTCATTATCATTATGCTCACAATATGCATAATCATCCTAATGACGTATGTCTCAGTTCTTAAAATCAATGTCAATAAAGCAAGTTGTCAAGTATATATACCATGGAGCACCTGATGGCATGTCAGAGTCCTGATATAAATTTGTTACTCTCTTAGATTGGCTGTGAAGAAATATAATACATTATCTCATATTGTGTTCATTTTGGAGTAAGCAACAATTGCTGCATATCCTAATGGTCTAAAGAAAAACCGCTAAAATAAAGGATGGAATCTCACTTACATCATTATTGGCGGCACCATCCGTACTGAGGAAAACTGATCTAACGAACAACATCACCTACGTTCTAACTGCAGTTGAAATAGAGCGTTACTTTTTCTCAGACAAAGACATCATGACGTCACGCTTGTTGAGCCCGATGACGTCATGCTATAAGGGTAAATCGCAGCACCCAATGCCTTCTGAAAAAACCATTATCATAGTTTTCATCATGACTAAATACCATCCGGATATTTATTAACATTGATGTTCATTATTAACCATTCATAAGGATGTTAACTATCACTCCACCTATAATGATGTAATCAAATCATAATTGCCTCTTACAGCACTAGTAATAGCCTTTGACGAATAACTCTTCCAATGTGTTACAAATACCCACTATAAACAGCATTTGAAAAGGATTCATAGAATAAGCAAACACTGCCAATTAAAAAGAATGAGTTTCTAATAAAGGTATTGCTTCACATGGAAAATCATCTGTCAAATGAAACATGTGAAATCCTGCTCTTCATTCATCCCATTAGGATGTAGTGAGTCCAACAAATGTATCCATAAAGTCTCTTTCTGTTTCTAAACATGTTCAGTGTCCATACATGACCTCTTAGCATCCACAACCTCTAGAATTGCATTTGTGTACCTTTGTGCCTGGCTTCTTTGGAATGCCGCAAAGCTGGTGAAAATGTGCTGTTGGTTCTCATGTTAGAGTGGTGTTTGTCAAAAAACACACACGTATTGGACTGTTTAGGGTCTCACACCTAGAGACTCCCCTATTCGTTAGGTCACACAAACTAGACTTAGGTAATTTATTAATCACAGTTTACATTTTTTATCGTTACCAAGCCCACCGGGACAAGTAGTTCTTCGTTTCCGGGTGAGAAAGCTGCAAACTCGCGTAGGTGCCGATCGCACATGCAAAATAAACAGGAGCGGTAAGCGTAACGCTGCTCTGTTAGGATGCAGACGAAACGCTAAACTCAGGGTATGGTCTGGGGCATGGTTTTATAGTCACAGGCTGCACCCTGTCAGCACTAGACCACCAAGGATGTCAGATCCATGTATCTATCTGGTGCCATCTTGGGTTCTACAGTGGGTTCCTCTTTGGCAGCAGTGTTGTGATGGGTTGCCGCCTTCTTCCATATACGCGTCTGCCAGCCAGCCACCCTACAAACCCATCGGCTCCATACACTGTCATGGGGGTAGATCCTCCTGGCCCTACCCATCTGTCTTGTACCCGCACTGGAATCATGATGACCAGCAGCAACCAAACGCATAAAGAAACAATCCTGCAAAAAAGAAGCAGGTAAACATTTACAAAACACCAACTGCTATACAACGCCACCCATCCTATGAACGTGTATATGCCAGCAATCGTAAACCATTACATTTCCTCCTACTTCAACAGCACACCTTAAAAATTGAGTAACCACTGCAAACGTTACTGTAAGTCATTGTGCACCATAGCAGCAAAGAAATTTGTAAGGGTTATTTTAAATCCAGCATGGATTTTGTTTCCCCACAGACCCAGTGATTATGCAAAGAAACACAGGGACTGCGCACATTGCACAGTACACTGGTTCAAAGCATAGTACTAATGAAGTACTAGTTATAAGGGTCCACAAAGTAAATAAATGTATGCAAAGATGTGGACTGCAAAGTAATGAAATACCTGCTCTAACATGTTCTGTTCTCTTTACCCACAGACAATGCAGCAACAAGTACTACAACATTTCATATTCCATAGACAGAAAACAGCACAGGCCCGCCCCAATCCAAACAGTAAGTATGAAAGAATTGCTATCATACTTCTCTACAATGTTCACAGTGCAATGCATGCTCTTATTTCTGCAATTCACATAGCAATGCCACAAATTGCAATGTACACCTATAAAACAGTACACAGCTTGTGCCTATGCCCTACACGCTTTACTACACCCAGTACAGTGTACGGGCTCCAGCCATGCACTCAATATTGTAGACCCGGCCCAAAACTAACTACAGTCCCAAACATGTTCATGCTGCAAGACACCAAACTGCGTACGATGGCCCAGCCACCCACGTACACTGATCCAGCGCACACACAGACTGCCATCGTCCACCATTGCCTCGTAACACACTACACATATAAATGTTCCTTATGGACAACAAATGCACATTTTATGCACATTTTATGTATTTTGCCATCTGTGCATTCAGTGCAGCATGTGTACGGCACCATAATTTCTCCTTATACGTCGTACTAGCTTCACCGTACTAACACTACCAACATTTGGAATATGGATGGTACAATCGAAACTCGTTAGCGTTAGATCCTTTTTTTTCCAGCATCATCTCCGGAAAGTGAAACCTAACATACCTCTCATTCAAGAGGACAAATGATCATTGTAAAACAGCCTTGAGTGGGAAGCATGGTTAGCGTCAAGGTCAGACATTGTATTGAATAGTAGAAAAAAAGGAAAGATAATTTACAGTGCAGTTGCTCTGCCCATGTGCCCCAGAGGTAGTCTGCAACGATTCAATACGGCGTACACTGCAATTTGCAGCGCACCAATACAATGGAATTTGCCGAAGTTATGTAAATACAAGTTTACATCACTTGTGTATTAGGATTAAAGTGTGTTAGGCTGCAGTTCTGTATGCATAATTATTAATTTACTTTACCGCACACTTTCTCTATGTGCATTGTACGGAGGTTTGTGATGGCAATATTCACTCGCTGTTACAGTGCCATGTCTCCACCATTCCCTACATTGCAACTGTGATTGTGCTTCGTTTTCATGCCATTCTTCCCCAGCCCCTGAAAATCCACACACAAAGGACAAGACGAAAAGGGAACGCAATTTGTGCTGTAAAACAGCACCCCTTATGCTCACTCGTGCAATTCTGCATTCCCTGTTTTGCCTTTACTATGCCCTTTCTCACAATTACCAGTTCTTACCACCCTCATTGTATTGAAAGTAATAACGGCCAGAGGTGCACGCAACAGTCAACCGACACACAAACTTGGACCGGTCACATTTCAATGTTGTAAGTTTTAGCAAAACAGCTGCTGCATTCTCATGTTTTTTTAAAAACTTTTTTCGTTTCAACACACACAGCGACATTGTGGCATGGGTCTCACAACACTCGCTAGCACTATCATTTTTTATAAAAAGGAAACACATGCAAGAAGCGTCTGTTGGGAACGTTTCAATGACATTTCGATTGTGTGGAGCCGTACACGGACAGTATCACCTACACAATAGAGAGCAAGGCATTGGATTAACATTTTACGCTACTCAGTAACACACAGTACATGGTCCATGAGACAGTCACCTGTAACGACATCCTTCCCGCAAACTCTTGTCCTGTACGCTGCCACTAATAACGCCTACTTACACCTATTCCTATTCCTGTTTCTTCTTAGATACCTGGCACCTTACTGAGCATGCCACACCTTCTACATTCCAACAGACGGGTGGTGAGCCAAGCAAATCAAGATTACCATAAGCGATGTGTTTTCCATCGTCGTTATCTGGGCCGACCGATATGGGCCTGTATGTCCATTTGCGGTTCCGGCCATACAAACCATCCTGCAAACGTCATTGATATAAGGCATCACAGAGGCAGCAACTGGTACCTTCTTTACCTTGCAAATAAAATGCCTTCTTCCACACGGTCCACCAAGGACCATACATTTTCCTTTTTCCACTTTGCCAGATGACAACAAAAGTACAGAAATGCACAGACGGCACTGCACACTGGATTTTGTTTGCAAAATAAAAGAGCAGTGATAGCAGCCACCCTACACGTTCTCATGATCATTTTGTAGCAAAATAAAGCTCTTGCAACAATTCACAGTGTTGGTCGTAAAGTATGGGAATGTTCTAGATCCTTATGCTCTGTGCGCGCACGTGTGCTTTTGTTTATGTTGCTCCTTTCCGGAGCGAGGTGCTCACATGACATAGGGCCTCATTACAACCCTGGCGCTAAGTGGTTAACGGCGCCGTAAAAGGCTGCGGCGCCGTTAACCACTTAGCGCCTTACTATGAGGTCCCTTTGCAGGACCTGACCTGAACGGCTGGTCTGGACCAGCCGTTAAAGTAGGGACCCGCAAAGGGACCTCGAAGGCAATTACGGTACTGCAATTTGCGGTACCATAATTGCCGCCTTCCCCATTCCCATTGACCCCTATGTGGCAAAAATGGGAATGGGGAAGGGCCATGGGGAAATGGGGAAATACCACCCCGCCAACCTTGGAATGGGGCGGTATTTCCCCAGTTCCGCATGGCGGACTCGTTACAACACCGGCACCAACCATGGTGCTAATAGCGCCATGGTTTAGCGCCGGTCTTGTAATGAGGGCCAAAGTGTGCTATGCTTGGCACGCACGTAACAAAAATACCTGGAGTGCACACCGTGAGCAACGATTCTCCACAACTGAAGTCAGCTATGCCAGTGCCTGTTGTAATGGTTTGCCAGATGACAACAAAAGTACAGAAGTGCACAGACGGCATTGCACACTGGATTTTGTTTGCAAAATAAAAGAGCAGTGAGCAGCCACCTTACACTTTCTTGTGATCATTCTGTAGAAAAATCAAGCTCTTGCAACAATTCACAGTGTTGGTCGTAAAATATGGGAATGTTCTGGACCTGTATGCTCTGTGTGCGCATGTATGCTTTTGCTTTTGTTTATGTTGCTCCTTTCCAGAGTGAGGTGCTCACATGACAGAGTGTGCTAAGCTTGGCACGCACGTAACGAAAATACCTGGAGTGCACACTGTGAGCAATGATTCTCCACCACTGAAGTCAGCTATGCCAGTGCATGTTGCGATGGTGCATCGTGCACACACGTATAGGTAATGGAAGCAATGCACACATTGGAATTGCACACAAAAGGAACGCCACCCGGGTTCGTTGGCCATCTCAAGAAGTACGCAAAAGAAAGCTAACAGTCAGATGGCCTGCCATCCTGTATGTAGCGGAACTTATTGGCGTTGATGGTTTTGTTCAGTACAAATGTATGTGGCTCGGTCTGTTCATTATCCATACTTTAAATGTGTGCTCCTTAGTAACGCGTGCCATGTCGCAATGTCTTTCTTCACTATCAAAGCACAGTGTATTATCAGGGGCCCACCACACCAAACAGAAATGGTGGCAAGTCAGTCTGTGAACACCAACAAGTCCAATGACATACACCATATGCAAGTGCAGGCACTGCACGCCACCTCTGGTGGTGTACCAACTGCAAAATGTCCTCCACACCCATTCTGTAATGGTGACCACCCACAGGAGAGATGCATACCTCCAAGAGTGTACGCTAGAGTTACATATCAGTATAGAAACGGACCCAAAGAAGGCAGCATTCTGAAACCTACTTCCAACCAGTGGCCAGACTGTTAATTCCAAGGGCCCTAGCCATGCACACAAGGTAGTAGGGGCTTGCCACTCCCAACACAACATAGTACACCAAATGGAAATATCCTGCTATCATATGCAATACTCTCCCCATCCCCAATGGAGGTACCCGACAATGATTTATGTGTGAGTAGCTGCGTAAATGGTCCATATCTCAAAAGTGTGATGGTAAAAAAATCCTTACAACTCCCAATGTCTTACTACACTCCCTGAAGCAAGGCTCTGTTTACGGCCACATCATTCCAAAGGGAAATACTGGCATGTCTCACCACTGCTGCTGTAGGAAGTCTAACATGCCCTCCACAATGATTCTACAAACGTGGACACTTAACATATTTAAAAGTGTGTGGTATGTAAGACTGTATGGTTATGATAACGTATCCAAATGAGTTAAGGCAAAAGTAATCCAATCTTTATACATATGTGGGCAATGCACATACCTATAGCACTGTGCTCCCATACATGGCGCATTGCGTTGCAGGGGTTGGGAGCCTATGGGAGCCTATGGCCTCCGCCCATGCTCCCAAGAGCCTAGTCCTTGGGCACACCCACTACAAGGCAATAGAGCCATGCATGGCAACATGTGGCCACGTAGCTTTCCTGACTACAGGTACACATGGGTATAGTAACAAACCCAAACAAGGGAACATTCTCAAACCTACTTCCAAACAGTGGCCAGACAGTAACCTCCAAGGGCCCTAGCCATGCACACAAGGCAGTAGGGGCTTTGCAAGCACAACACAACATAGTACAATGACTGCAAATATCCTCATAGTGCCTGCAAAGCACTCCCCATCCCCAAAGGAGTCTGCCTGCACTCCCCAAAGAATGATAGTCGCCTGTGCAGCTACCTGCCAATGAAGTATATCTGAGTAGCTGTGTGAATGATGCATATCGCAAAACTGTGATGGTAAAAAATCCTTCCATGTGGCAATGTCTTACTACCCTCCTTGAAGCAAGGCTGTGCCTAAGCCCTAGCCTCTTGGGTACATGCACCCAAAAGCCTAGCTCTTGCCCACAACCACTACATGCCAATGGAGGCATGCATGGGAACATTTGGCCACGTACCGTACTTGCCAAACCTACCACCGCCACCGACACCCCTACCCCCCGCCACAATACAATGGAAACCCACAAAGACAACATAAGCACCAACACCCCTAGCCAACAGCATAATACATTGTCAATTTCTTTGCATCATCTGCAATGCAGTCCCCGTTCCCAATGGAGCGTCCATGCAGTCGCCACAGAAGGTTGTCGCCAAATTGCTGCATTGCTCGCGTACACTCCTCGCACACCACCGTCTTCTTTGACCTCAACAAATTTGTCATATTTTCCACTTTTCACTCCCACAACCTTTTCATGCCTTCTTTCACCCACTCGATCCTGCAAACCATGTTTTGCAACCCCTTCCGGCACGGCGAAGTTGCTGCTGTGCTCGCATACATCCCTCGCACATCTCCGTCATCTTTGACCTAAAAAACAAATATATCATATTTTCTGCTTTTCAATCCCCCAAACTTTTCATCCCCTCTTTCACCCTCTGGATCCTGCAAACCATATTTTGTAACCCCTTACGGTGTGGCACTATCCTCCGATACACCATGGCGGCATTTCCCAAAAACTTTGATGCACAGCACGCTTCCCTCCAGCCAAACACCGGCCGCGTCCACAGTTTGCCGACAGCATGGCGTACTGCAAGCCAATGAGCCTTTTGTCCGTGGAGTGAACAGGGAAATGGGTCCGCAAAGTGGTCTTCCTATGGTTTTAGCAACTTAACCATAACTACACAGCTTTAATGCTCTTACTGTAACACTTCAAAGGAATGCACAATTTCATATGCAAAATCTTAATATTTTTCATGATTGAGTTAATGGCTTTAGGGCAAAATCAAATCTAGGTATTGACATAGTGTTATGTCAATTAATATCAAAATTGTGTCACAGTTAAATAAAACAATATAAGTTTAACTCTTCAATCAATTTTCAAATTTTGATTCAACAGCAGATAGGTTCTCACTCATGCTCTGCGTTCACAAGTAGCACCTGCCCTGGTACACATGTATACTCACCTGTGGATGCTTGACTGCCTGCACAGACTTCCGCTGATCCCACTCCCTTGATGCCTGCCATGCGTATGGTGCTAAACACCTTTTCCTCCCTGGGTGTGAGGCGCAGTAGCTGTACATAACGTGCTTCAGTGTCAGAAATCTCACAGTGAAGGTTTGCAAGGCAGCTGTGTACACACCCCTTTAAGGCTTTCCAACATGTTTTTCAATCCTCAGCATCATCCCGCCCAACCCACAAACTTAGCATGGATTTCAGCCAGATTTCCTGCGTGTGGTGAAAACTGATCTTTTGCTGATTGGTTCCACAATTTCTCTGCATCATTTCCACCACCTTCTCTGCTACTATCTTTAAGTTTGCCTCAGTGAATTTAGGCTTCTGCATGCTTACTTCAGGCACCTTTGCTTTTACCTTGTCTCCTAGCATCTTTTTCCTAAAGTTTGTGGAATGGATGGCACCGGGAACAGTTCATTTGTAAGTGGATTCCATTTTTAAAAATGGCTGCCAGCTGATTCCCATTTCGGCAGTGATGTTATTTCCGTATGGCAGTAATTGCACTATTTTCCAGTGAAATTACCATGTGGTAATCCCTCCACTTTTCTGGTGGCAACATGTATTCAGCATTGGCTTGGATGTAATCACTGGTTGGTAATGGATGTTGGTGCTATTTATAAAATGCAGAATTACCATTCCCAACCAGGCTAATTATGCACAGCTGTGATATGGTGCTTGTTCCATAGAACGAGCTGTCCATAACAGTAATTAAAATTGTTGGACAAAAGCTTTAATATGGTGAAATTACTGAGGATTTCTATTTGAGTTATCAATCACAAAGCACATATGCCTTGTGTTATATTCTCCCTTTCACTGACAGATTGTAAACAGATTCCCTTAACATGCTTTACATTGCTATCTGCAATATAATAAATTCCTGTAACATTTGTCTAAATGCACTAGGATCATTGTGCTCATTGTTGGTCATTGTTTACAATGGGCCAGGACAGGTACGGATAAACCAGCTTCAGGGAACCCCTTTTAGTCTGTCTACCCGTTCCCAAAATACCTCTTAGGAAATCTGGTTGTCTCTTGAAAAAGGTCTTTGAATTCAGTCTCATCTGGAAAAAGCCCTCTTAATAAGATTGTCCATCAGCAACATCCAGTTGGAGTCCCAATTCGCTTTTTCTCTTGTTGGGCCAGATTTCTTTTCTGCTTTCCAGAAAACTCTCCTCTCTTCCTGTGGTTTTGCAGTTAAATACCCAGCAAACTCCAGCCATGCAGCATCATTTGATTCAGCAATTGTGGATTGAAAAGAGCCTTCGATAGGTTCCCTCCACTTACTCACACCCACTATGGTCCACCTCCTTGTGTCTAATGGTCCATCGAATTATCTGTGTTAAAAGGGGATCCCTTAGCTATGAGGTAGCCCACCCTTCAGGAATGTGGAATCAAAATTTAAATGACATTTTAATGTTTCTTATAATTCTCGGTTTGGACCTGGGATGTTAATGAGAATTACATATTCGGATTTGCAAAATATGCTGGATCCAGAGATATCCTTTGTTTTTGTGACTGCATGTATAACAGTTCTTAAAATAGGAAAATTAATTTATAAAGCATACATTTTAAATATCATTTTTATATGCATGTGATCTATATTTAACAATAGACTAAGGGCCTGATTTATAAAAAAAAATGCAATGGATCTTTCCCATGTTAAACATGTGTATAGATCAGGCCCTAAATCTGTATCTGGTTTTGGAATTTGACCAATGGTTCCAAAGTTATAACAAAACATGTTACCCACTTGTCATTTTAAATAAATCATTTTTCATTTCAGGTGAGACAGTCTGTTCACTGTGTTTGTGGAGAGAGGAGGAGCCAGCCAGTAAAACCCCTGTCCAGACGTGGAGAGGACGCAGAGTTGACACTGAGTTGCAGTCTGTGCAGTCAGTGTCAGGCGGGAGTCAGCGAGGCAAGGTGGTATGGCCACAGTTATCCAGTGGACCCCTAAAGCTTTTACCGGTACCAGCCCAGGCAGATCCCATGAGAAGCCAGAGGAATCCCCGAAGTCCGGCTTGACAACGGTTGAAAATGGGAGAAGAAAGACAAATCAAGCACTGTCTACCTAAGAGGAGAGTCGAGTTTGGAAGCTGAGTGGGGGTGGCACGCTGATTGCAGCTTCGGGCAGCCGGCTTTGTGGGATGTTGGCTGCCTGTTTGACATTCATGACAAGATTGGGACCAGCACAGCCCTCTTTATGGATGAAATGATCACCCACTGCATCACGGGCGAGTCGGACCCCTGTGTACTCAGAGCAGTAATAATTGCGGCCAGCCAGACACCTCTACTTGCAACCTTGCTGAGAATGCCATGACTAATGAAATAATAAAGAAGCAACCTCCCCAAGCAGACGCACCCCCGCTCTATGAATGATTGCTGTGGATCTTACAAATGAATTGCGACATGAGGCGCAATAAAGACTCAGTGCTGAGACAGAGCCCCTTTTAACAGTGACATAGTCCAGTGGGGTTCTCACAGCACACACTCACAGCGCTTAGATCAGGCTCAGGGGGGAAAGAGTTCTAACATGCTTTTGAATGGAGAAGGGGAGCTCTGTAGGTCAACTGAATCTAAGACCCCGCCGTCCCTTAACTGTGTAGTCTATTGTTTCAATGCATCCAACCCGACACACTAACTTCCCGGTACCTGACGGAACAGAGGTGGACAGCCGGGATCCTACAGACCATTTGGAAAAGCCTGCAAGACTGAAATCCCTAATATATCAAGCTAAAACCGCTGTTGTCTTACGAGCTAAATATGCCAAAACATATCTGGGGCGCAGGTAGAGCGCTGCCTCGATAAAAGTCCTAAATCAGGCATCATTAAAAAACATATGGAAACCAATGTGCCCGACATCAACATCTTTACTATCAAGCCAACATTTCTTTTACAGGAAACCACCAATTAATAGCAACCAAGGAGTGTTGACTCTCTCCAAACATGTGGGTGAAGAACTGGGCCTTAGCCATTGACCCTTATCCCGCTTCTTTCACGGGCACAAGTTTCGTCGAGGACAGTTCAATGTCCAACGGCCAACTGGAGTCATCAGGAGCATGCCAACCCGTTGACTCCTCCAAGAGTATGGAGCTAATGGACTCCGCCAGTGTGCCCTCGATAAGACAGCAAAGCATTTTCAACAGGACAAAAGAATCCCTGGAGATATGGGCCACCGATTTAGCAGCTTTTGATTCAGGGTCCTCAATTTCTGACAGCTGCCCTGTTTCACTCTTCGATAACCACTTGTGGCAACAACATACCAAGCCTCCGGAAAGTGAGGGGATTAGGAGGAATCGTAATGGAGCTTCTAAAAGAGCACGTACCGCTTCATGTCTGGACGAAAATAATTCCCCCCTCCCCCAAAAAACATTTGACCAGGCAACCCTCACGTTGCCCTGGAGACGCCCTGAACCCACTTTGGAGGATACATCTGGCAGTCCTCCTGCTCAACAGGGTTTGGATACTAATACAATTGTGGCACTATCCATCACATTCGTGCCTTTCATGAAATTATATGAGAATATAAGTGAGCAATTGAACGACCAAACCACAATCATCACTATGATGCATACCAAGATGCTGTTAGTTAAGATGTTCATTACGGGCATCCAGAACCATCCGGATAATAGCGTGAATCTATTGCAAAGCATCCTGGAGCATTTCATCAAAAACAAACATAATAAAAGAACGCCATGTGTGAACCAGGACCAATCGCCTTTCCCAACTGGCAGATCTAACTGAAAGTAGCAACATTACCTTGTTGGGAAGTAGAAACAAGGGAGACACCATCACTATTATGGAGTTACGAATGAATCAGCCAGTAGAGATACTTCCTACAATCCCTGGTCTTATGACTACAGACGCTCTTGAGACCCAGGAAGGTGTAGAAGTGCAGCAGACTGCAGCAGTTAATTCGGCTGACTCTGGTCTAAAAGAAACTCAAATTGAGGATTCACAGGTGGAATTGACCAGCCAAAAGACTATCAAAAGGGCAGCAAAAATGAATGGAACTGCAAATGAAAACAACGAGAATAAAAAGAAAGAATTTGGTATTTTTAAAAAAACTCAATGATGCAACCATTTATATACCAAGGACCCTAACTACACCAGCCCATAAACAGAAGGAGCCTACGTCAAAACATCTAAGGACTGTACATCCCTAAGAGGTTGGCAGAAAAAGCAAAAAAGCAAATCTGAACTACCAAAGCAAAGATCCAACGGGAGCTGATCCTTTATTAGAAATATTACTCCCCCTAAACAGCCAGAATCATCACAACGGAGTAACCCACTGGCTTGGCCATTAACAAGCAAGTCTACAGAACCAAGCATCTACCACACACAGCAACTAGTAATAGAGATATTACCGGGATCAGAAAAAGTTGCGATGGTGGATTTGCTAGAACTCTCTACATATACTGTGATGGAAGGAGAGGTCACAACAGACATTGCCCCCTTGGAGAATGAGCAATCTCATTTGGACCTCGAGGCAACCATAGATGAGGAAAAGGGGGTTCAAGATGATGAGCCCACCGGAGGCGTGGCTAACCGACATGTAGAGAGGACGCGACTTCGGCGAGCTCCGCTAGATGTGCCACTTATAAGCTGTTTTCTATGGCTCTGAAACATTAAACAGACCCTGCGAAGCACCACGATTGTTGCGGACGCCTGCGTGAAACTCCACGACCCTCCACACACGAGGTTGTAAACCCGAAAGACTTGTTTTTGCCACCCGCGGATAACCGCTCGGAAAGGAGCCAAGATGGTGGCTCTCACACACTGAGCCCGGGAAGCCACAGCTGGCGAACGGGGCATCGGCGGTGTTGCATGGGCCACCGAGATACCTGAGGGACCGTGGATGATTGGCACGACACAGGCCTCCGCACCTCGAAGCCGCGAGCCTCACCCGAGGCCAAAAAAGTAAAAGGGCACATCGCCGAAACAGCCCTCAGCGCCCAAAGCCCACAAACATAGCCGGAACCAGGGGAATGTCACGCTCGAACAAATCGACGCCGAAGGGGGCTAGGTCCAAGCAGCACCAGACCACCATAGACGCTTTCACGGCCAACGGACTCCCCAACCCCAAGGCCTCAGACACGGCATCTGTTGAGATGGAAACCAGCCCCACTGCAGCGGTGGCCGAACCCAGCAATACCCAACTACTGGAGGCCATTAAGACATTCCAAGCAACAATGGTGAACAAAATCGACGCCGTGGCCACAGATCTGGGCATCCTACGTCAGGATGTCCGCTCATTGGCTGGCAGAACGGAAGCGCTGGAGACCCAGGTACGTGAAAATACGGAAGCAAAAACCCAACTCCTACACGACGTAGATGGCCTCCAGCAGAGAGTCAAGAACTTGGAGGACAGAGCGGAGGAGGCAGAAGGGAGGGCTCGCCGCAACAACATCCAGCTTCTCGGCCTGCCGGAGGGCATCGAAGGCCCGGATCCCACCAACTACGTGGAGAACCTCCTGCAGCAGGAGATTGGCGCGGAAAAGCTGTCGCAGAGCTTCTCCATAGAGAGGGCGCATAGATCACTTGCGAAATAAACCACCACCAGGCAGTCCACCTAGGCCTATGATGCGAAATACTGAATTGTAGGGACCGAGAGGTCATTTTGGCGTATTCGCGATCAGGTGGCCAGATCAAGAGGGACTCTGCCAAGATTGCGATTTATCCCGATTACACCTTCCAAGTACAGATGAGCAGAGCTCAGTTCATACATACGAAAGCCAGCAGGATTGCGATACATGCTTCTATACCCCTCAAGGCTAAAGGTGATACACAACAACAGGGCCCTCCTGTTAGACACCCCGGAACAGGCACGGGACTGGATGGACGGACAGCAACTACCCGACATTGAAGACAAAAGGCGGAAGCCGCATCGAACCGCCTCCCAAAAACCGCAGGAGAACTCTTCTTAATACAACTGCGTATCAGCAGATGGACCTAGCCTATTAAACGGCTGATATGATCCTACAATGCGGAAAGCCGAAGCAAGTGCTCCTCCAACCCCCAGGAGTTTCTTTTTCAGGGTACGTTTACCCGCCCGTAGGGCTCCCGAAGACCATGCCTGGTCCTAAGGAGCGGAAACCGGATAGTCAGAATGAGGGTCACCTCGCTGGACCAGTTCTATGTTTGGGAAGTTTATTAAATGGGAGGAAGAAACGGGAAGTTAGCACCCACGTTGGGCAATTTGAACAAAAAACACAGAGTCACATTATATAAAGGTAAGGAAACCTCCGACTTTTCTATAGTCCACAATACACTAACGCCATATCCGCATAGTGTATTTAGTATAGTGGCGTCACAGAAAGCAGATTCTTTAATTATACTGTCTATTTTCTATTGGAAAACCGCATGTCTGAGCGTCTTCCTATATAGACCGCTTATTAGAAAACGCTACTTTGAGAAGCAAGAAAGTTTCCTTTACAACTAATACAGGACGCTGTCGCTCAGCATTTTGATAAACAGTGAGTGTCTCTGTTTACTACATTCACCAATCACATCTATTAAGTGTGCATAGTCTCACAATTAATTAACTATTCAGAATTCGAAAACCTCAGCTAATGTTTGGTTTCTAAAACACAACAAGTATTGGTTTCATACACAAGTAATCCTATTAACTAGCATATTTACAATTGGAAAATGAAATGTGAATTTATTTTATGTGAAAAGAACCAACACTACTAAGAAACATTGGAAATGTAAAAATGTGGTTTTACAAACCAAATTTCTTTTTTTCCCTCCCCCCTTTCTTTTTCCCTCCTTTTTTGGTTTTTCCTATTTTTAGACATAGATTGATGCTCTAAGGAAATTCCCTCCTGAAGAACTGTCTGATATATATAAAAAAAGACAGCGAAACACGTGTCGAGGGTCCCAAATAATATGTGAAACTGTAATAAACAACATTGTGCAAAATAGAAAATCAGAGTTCTCTCTTCATTCTGAATCAAAACTAAGAAAAATAAGCAAAGGGCGCAAACAGAGGGTTCCAATTTTTCTTTATTCATAAAGAAAAACTACCAAGTGCTATATTATTGGCAGTGCAGGTGAGAATAAGGGGTCTGGAGTTGGCGCCATACCCTTAATTTAAGAAACATTGACATCCCATGTACTGCACTTTCCCCTCCCCCTTCCCCTACGCACTTTTCCCCTTCCCCCTTCCCATGAATGACACCTGGCCTAGTAAGATCATTGTCTGTCCTCCCTCTGTTCCCCTCCCTTGCCTCGTCACGCCTTGAAACACTTGTGTATAGGCGCGTTATAAATGCCATATCATATCATCATGAATGGCCACACTGAAGGAGACATTCCAGCACAAGTGACATGGCTAGGTAGAGGGAATGGTCAGATCCTAGATTACGTATTTATGTCCAGAAACATGTCTTTGTAGGTAAAGCGGCTTGAAGTGAATGTGATGACCTCAAGTGATCACAATCTGCTTGAACGTACCTGCTCATCCCTGATTAAACACCTAAGAGACTATCATCTGGGCAATTGGGAGTGACGCCCGGCAGAAATAGGTTATCCGTCAACCCGAAAAGAATCAACCTTCTGACAAATAAATTAAGAACCCTCATAGGACAGAAGAGCGGTGATGCAGTGGGACAGCCGATTATCTATTCCATCATACTGAAGGACTTTGAGGAACATAAGAGCTTTAGCAGTAAAAACATCATCTGCTATTGCCATAAATATGATAAGGAGTTGGCCACACAGAAGAAGATCTTGAAATCTAAAATACGTAATCTTTAAAAGGATGGCACAGTAGAAGCTCAGTTAGCTATCAAAAAACGAACTAAATACCACGAAACTGGGTGCACTCGCATAAGAAGACGCAGGTCCAAAATTACTCCAAAGCGATGCTAGCTACGATTGCGTCAAAAAAATCTGCAGAAATTTGGCAAATAATTAACTCCATGCATGCTCCCCAAGATGCCTTAATGACAAATGCTGTAGCACCTTGTGAATGGGTAGCCCCCTTTACCCGGCTTTTTGAGTGTATGTTATGATATGACATGATAGGTGTTTTATAATGCTCTTAATACCCAGAGGTTTCTATGCGCAGACCCAGGGGTCGAACCTGTGTTGCTCTGTGTCGTCTTGCTTCCAAAGCGAGCACGTTGCTGCTGAGCTATCCTCCTGAGACAAGGCTATCCTCCCGAGTGTAAGGAGGAGCCCTTCATCCAAGATGCTCCATTGCATAATATTCCTTGGAGCTTTGCTGCAAATTATGAGGACATTGTAGAACTCATTAAGAAAGCTAGCAACTCAAGGGCGGCTGGCCCAGATGGGATGTCAAATGCCATGCTTAAAAAAGATCTGTAGCTATAGGTAACATTTCTATACGAACTCTTAGACCATGTTAAAAAAACAAAAGTACAGCTGTCCTGGAAGTCCTCAGTGGTGATTCCCATTTACAAGATGGGGGATAGGTTGGATCCTAAAAACTACCGACCTATCGCCCTACTGGATGTGGCAGAAAAAATATTAGCATCACTGACCTTAAAAGCATTGTCAGCTTGTAGCAGCTCCTCTGGCCATCAGAATATCTGGCAAGCAGGTTTTGTTAAAGGCATCGGCACGCCTCTCAATGTGTTCCTGATTAATATCTTAAAGGCATGGGCAGAAAGAGAGAAAGAGGCAAAAACCTATATGGCGTTCATCAACCTGGCACAGGCGTTCAATTCTATAAGCAGGTCTCAACTGTGCAAGGAACAAGAGGGATGGGGTTGCCCGTGTGACATCAGAGCAGCCCTAAAAGACCTATACATTGGAACTACCCTAAGGGTCAGACTGGACAGGAGGGGCCTCTTTTCTGAACCGAATGTAAATGGTAAAGGGCTCAAGCAAGGTTGCCCCCTTGCGCCAGACTTATTCAATCTGTTTAATTCATATGCAAAAGAAGCCTTTGTAAATCTTAGATGCTTTCCACCCAAACTGGCTAATGAGGCCATTGGAAGAATGCTGTACGCAGATGACGTGGTTCTGATGGACCAAACGCTGATAGGTCTACAAAGACAGCTTGACTCCCTGCAAGAATATGTGGAGAAAAAAGGGCTGGAAATCAATCCCAAAAAATCGAGTATCTTAACATTCAGTGGGAAGAGTGTAGGTAGGCAAAAAAAAGCAAAAGAAATCGGTGGTATATCAATGGGGAAAAAGTAATTGAGGTCAACTCTATTACCTACTTGGGTGTGTGCTTGAATACAAGCAGTAGAGACGCCCTGAGAGAAATGATTTCAAGAAGTAAAGCCAAGAATTTAGCTGCACAAGGAAGGATCCTGCTGAATACATTTTGTGGCTCCTTGATTCTACCGTATGAAAGTGATACCTATACTTACAAACAGAGCTGAAGCTTCGTTTGTACTTCCGGCACAGACCTAACTGAATTGGGAGGGTTTATTTTCGAAGAGTGTGTTAGGCTTGCCTAAAGTACCCCCATCCAAGCTATCAGGATGGAACTTGGATTAACATCACTATATACGATAGTGGTGTGGCAGTCGCTTGCCCTATACCGCAAGAGTGTTTTGCACAATCCTCCAGGAGGTTTCTCTGTGTTGAGTAAAGCCCTGCATGAGAATACCGAAAGATCCTTCGTCGAATGGAGAACCATCTGTTAGGCAATTTCAGCAGATTTGGATGAAACAGAAAATTGTCTGATCAACAATCCTCTGGGAACCAAACGGAAATTGTACATGCAGGACTGATCCTCACTCAACAGGAGAGGCAAGCCTATAAAATCTATATGAAGCAAGGAAGCTTAACACCTTACCAAAGCATTTGATGACATTTCCAAATCTCCACTTTAGGGCACAAATCATGCACTCGTTTAAACCCGTTCCCTACAAATGAAATATTGTGACCAAGAATGCTGTATAGGAAGACGGATTCATCATGTAGACTATGCCCAAATAAAGACTTGAAGGAAACTCATTAAGGAATACGAGTCGAGGTCAGCTGACGACTGGTGGATTGCGTTCACGCAGGGTGAACAGATCTCGGTAACATTGGCACTGGTCAGACTTGTAAAAGAGATAAGTAAGCCCAACAATGGGGCTACAGCAACTGAATAAGTGATAATGATTACTGAATGATTAATGGTAATTGTAATGACATTTTTTTAAAGAGGTTGAAAACATTTATGTTTTGTAAGATTTCATAACTGTATGGTATAAGTTTTTTTTAAAACCATACACCAATAAAAAATGTTAAACAAAAATAAAATAAAAAATCCTTTAATGGACACTTTAGCTTGAATTACATGTGTTGCTCGCCCATGGTATCCACACAACTATGTGCTGCTTTTAAACAAAAGACCCTCTTAAAAGACCCTATTAATATGCTGCTTTAATGTGGCAATAAGACCCGAGGTGGCGGGCCAATACCGCCCCAGGTAATGCCCGGGGCCGTAGGTATTGGCCCGCCGCCGAGGGTCTTATTGTCATTAGTAACCCGGCCCGTTGGATCGGGGTGCTAATGGCATTTTTTTCTGTTCCAAAACACGTTTCGGAACAGAAAAAAAAAACAGAAAAAAAGAATGGCCGCCGTCGGGAGCGGACGCGCTGGGAACAGAAGTGTTCCCAGCGCGTTCGCTTCCAAGACCAGAATAAAAAGGAAGGTAAGTGAGGTCGGGAGGGCGGAAGGGAGGGGATGGGGAGGAAGAAAAAATAAATAAACGTACCGCGGGGGACTCAGGTAAGATTTGGAGCGGGGATGGCCCCGCTCCGAGTCTCCACATGGCTGGAGGTTTCCATCGTCCCCCGCCGGAGACCGCAGGATAGAAGGTAAGTGGGGTGGGGAGGGACGAGGGAGGAAAGGCTTGGGGAAAAAAAAAAATCTTACCTGAGTCCCCGTCGGGGGACGAAGGAAGCCTCCAGCCATGTGGAGGCTCGGAGCGGGGATTGCCCCGTTTCGAGCCTCCTCATTGGCTGAGGGGCTGCCACGCCCCTCGCCTGGAACAGAGTAGCCGGCACGCACTGCGTGGACGGGAATACCGTGTGGTATGGCTCGCAAATGAGCCAATCACCACACAGTATTCCTGTTCAGCCGCGCTTGCCGGGTACTAATGACTGAAAATACATTCATCAGTCTCTTGCCAGAGTTAGCTTTCTAATAAGCTTAAAAAAAAGAACATGAAAACACTAAATATGCAATGGGCCTCATTATGAGTCCGGCGGCAGCCGTGCCGGTTAGTACAGGCACGGATGCTGCCGGAGTTATTTTTTTGCGACGCCCAGCAATGGGGACCTACCGGGGTATTACAGCCCCGGCGGTCCCGGTAATTCCTCATTGCCGAGCGCCAGAAAATGTTACTCCCCATTCCCATTTGAGTCCCATTGTACTCAATGGGAATGGGGAGATTGGATGCATCGGCACCATTCATGAATGTTGCCAGTGCATCCGTCAAGGTCTGTGAGCGGGTGCCATTCCACCCGCCAGGTCAGACGTGTCAGCCGAAAAGGCACCCGCTCGCAGAACTCATAGTTTGCCGGTCCGGAAAAAACGGTACCGGCAAGCTTACCGGTACCGTTGTTTCTGGACTGGCAACCTTACAATGAGGCCCAATGTGTTTTGACTTATTTTTCATATTTTAAAAACAGGTCTGTGTCCTTGGTAATCAGAGAAATGCCCATTAGCTTTTCGATCATTTATCAAAGTGGATAATTCCTCTTTTGAAAAAAGCTGAAACTTGCACAAACATACAGTTCACAGCAAAGGCACACAGTATTGAAAAGCTACCAATGATTTATTTTTTCCATATAACAGCCAATCAAAACTTTTTTTCTAATAATGACAATATGTGTGTTTTGTTTAGAAATATAGTAGACCACTTCTGTGATTTGCAATTAGCATTCTATCCTTTACTTATAGAATACTAACATTTAAATTCTTTAATTCTGCATGTTCCTTTTCACATGCCAGCCTAAATACAAAGTTAATTTGCTTTAGCTAATTGTGTTTTCAGTAAAACATTTGGTCCTGTTATGTTTAACATTAATTACTTGATCTTTCCACGCAAGAGAACATTCTGAGTTTGCAGAATTTTATCCAGAACATTAGATTTCATCAAATAATGCATGACAGGGTATAAAGGCAAGAATGCACCAACTGATTAAATCTATCCTTTACTAGCAGCAAAGTGTCAAAACAGACCATAGTGTATGTTTTCCAAGGAACACTGAATGCGCATATGTCACAGGCAGAGCAGCACCAAAGGCATGATTAGGTAGCTTATGCCACAAGAGCCATGCAGTTACGTAATTGGCTGACAGAAACGAGCAAGCCCATAAGGCTGTGCAGCTGTGAAATGAATCTCTGCCCTAAGCCCTGGCAAGCCCAATGATGCATGTCATGTAAAAGATGAGGGAGAGATATTCCAGCCTGAAAACCAGAATAGGGGTCACACGGGGGGCTGGTCATCAGACTGTGGGCCAATGCGACTGATGGAGAGATTGACTCAACATTGAGATTGTGTCACGTGGGTAGGTCGAGCTGAATTGTACAGACCAAACATGGTTCAGGCATCCCTTTCTGGGCCGGGGAAATTCTGCTAGTTTCTCTCTCCGTTTATGCACAGCACTGTGTGGGGAAAAAAACACACTCTGCTGCCACTGCCTGGTTTCCCTTGTTGGATTTCTTGGCAGCATTCTACAAGCAATATCCTCTTTTCTTGGCTCTGATAACTTTGATAAGGTTCATGTGCATGAAGCCACAACCATCTTGACTCTGCAAAATTGAAATATTTAGAAGATTTCATTTTTTCAGGAATGTCTGTGTATGCCTGATTCAATGGTCTTTCACTCACCCAAAGAACGCAGGTGGGATATCTCTGTCCTAGGAAAGTACTTGTAGTGACTCTTGTAAAGCTGGATATGTTTGGCCACATTCAGATGTTATGCTGGATTGTTGGAATATTCAGGAAATATCAAATCATAATGCAGATTGACAAATTTCAAAAGGTATCTAGTACAAGAATCCGGATTATTAAATAAGCTTCCTATCTTTATTTTCAAATGTTTCATTGAGAAGTAGCATTTCAAAGGACTAGGAAAAGAAAGTGGTGAAATTGATACCAAAATTCTAACTCACGGACTGGAAAGTACTAGAAGCACAAGCAGTAAACTACTTAGGTTATTTATAAGGCGCTTAATACCCAGAGGTTTCTAAGCGCGGACCAGGGGATCGAGCCTGTGGTGCTCTGTGACGTCTTGCTTCCAAGGCGAGCATGTTGCCCCTGAGCTATCCTCCTGAGACCTGAAGTTGAGGGGGGAGCAAGTCAGGAAGCATGGAAAACCCCCTTGTATACCTTTCCCCAATACCCCAACCGTCTAACGGCCTATTGTAAAATAGGAACTGTTAGAAAAGCTAATTTTGACATTCTACATAAGTCACACATTCCAAAAGCACTGGGAGGAAAAGGAGGACTGCAGAGACTGGTGTGCTCTTTTCTGGCACGCGAACACACCAGAGCAGAGAACTTTTTAGTAGTAGGCCTAGCAGGTGAGTGGATCAGGTGGAAGCCATTGAGCCATTGACGCACTGTGGTGTGGTTAAAATTCTTGAAGAGGTTAAAGAACCACTAAAGTGTTTTTTGTGGATTAATGCAGAATCATCCTGACACATTAATATCACTGAAGCAAGTGTTTTGTGAACTGCTGCAGAATGATTAAACATTGTCAAACAAGTGGTTTTATGAACTGGTGCAGCAGTACCCTGACAAAGACATTTTTGTTGAAAATAATGTAGTACAGGAATATTCTTTGCTGATAAAAATATGCTGTTTCAAGATCTTTGTCAAAAATGAAAAAAGGAAACCTTTGTTGAACACTTGTAAACTGTTGGTTGAATTCAAGTTCGAACTTTGTGTTATCAAGAGAAGTGAAGTGGAACCTTTGTTATGAGACAGAATTTCCTTATGCTTTTGGACCTGTTGAACAAAATCCTGCTTGAATCTGGGGAAGGGGAATTCACCAAGATTATAAGGAGAAACAGTTATCATGATGTGAACTTAACTGTTATATTTGTTGTTTCTGAACTGCCATATATTATCTTGTTGACTTGGTGTATGTATAAGTACGAGGAACAGATATCCTTTGTTAGAGTGTTTCCATTCGTTTATTTTAGAAATGGAAATCTTCGTCAGGGTAGTATCCCTACGTTAATCCAACCTTTTGAGTTAATTAAATGGCATTTTTTGAAAAACATTCCCAAAGTTGCCTGCCTCACATTTCCGACCCCTTGCACCTCCCTTCCTGCGATTACTATGGAGCTGGATCTGTTTCGGCGGATCTCGGGCTATGCTATTAATTATAGTAAATTGGCAGCACTTAATATCTCTATGCCGAGGCGGATGTACAATATCTACAACTAATTCATCCATTTAGGTGGGAGGAGGACAGGCTTAAATATTTAGGGATTTACATTACCCGCTCCCATGATACTAAGTTTCACCATAACTACCTGCATCTTCTCTGCAAACTTTACCAAGACCTTAATCGGTGGAAACGCAGTGAGATATCTTGGTTCGGCAGGTGCATCGCAATTAAGATGTATGTACTTTCTCGGTTGCTCTAAGCCATCAAGGCCCTCCCAGTGTTTCTCCCTTCCCACACTCTTACAACGTTGCAATTTAAAATCTGTGATTTCATTTGGCAAGAGAAATCTCCCAAATATCTTGGAAGGTTTTAGTCCATCTGAACCTGCAGGAAGGGGTAGCAATGCCTAATGTTCATCAATATCTGCTTGCAGCTCAGGTGTCAATAATACTTGACTTTTTTTCAGACATACAGCTTAATAAGCACTGGATGGAATTCGAGCAGGCATCTCTGGGAGTTCCTCTGGCTTCTCTAGCTTGGCTGCCGTCATCCTGCCGGCCCCCAAGCCAAACCCTATTGTCCTCCACTCTGATAAGTCTAACCTATTGGGATAGGGTGAATCGCAGATAACGGCTTACCATTCACCCCTCACCGATGACACCAGCTTTTCATAACCTGACCTTTACCCCTGGATTGTCTAGTTGGGACTTTACTAGAGGGAGGGCGGGTGGGCATGCTGGATTTAGGTCAACTGTATGAGGGGACCCCCCCCTCACCTTTGAGCAATGTAAGGCAACATTAGGGTTGCCAGAATCAGAGAGATTTCACTGTATACAACTCAGACGCTGGGCATCTCATCCTGAGACCAGAAGGGGAGGGGAAAGGGGCCTGATGCCTTTTGAAAAGCTGGTATCATTTAACCTCTCCTGTCACAAGGTTACTAATGTGTACACATTTTTAACAGAAGGCACGGGTGGAGATGGAGGCATATATGAGGAGCTGGGAGAAAGACTATGGTCAGTCAATTCCGATTATGTTATGGGAGACTATATGGAGGAGGGCCTCTAGAGCATCTATATATACCCAATATTAGAGAACTCTTACAATATTCTTTATCATTGCTTTCTTACACATGCCCATTTACATACTATGTTTTCCCTGGTTTCGCCTCACTGTTGGAGGGTGTGTGCAGGGGCTCGATCCATGGTTCACACATGGTGGCATTGCCCTGTAAGTAAACCCTAAAGAGTGGCTGTAGTCAATTTAATCAAAGATATTGTGGGTATTCAGCTTCACTTAGATCTTTTGGTGGTCTTGCTGGGAGAAAAAGATGACCAGGATGTTTTTATCATTGGTGCCCCTCACGCAGTTTTATCCAGCCATATGCACACCGCAGCTACATTTTTCCATCCCTCAACATTAGAAAAAAGGTGGACGCTCCTTCGGTTCATATGTGGTGGGCCATAATTTGGTAGATTTGAGTAATGGAGAAAATCACTGTTACTCACTCCGAGTCTTTGAACAAATATAGGCGTATTTGGGATACCTTTACCACTTTTGTTACTTCCCATTACAGCCCTTTGATTCCCTAACAATGGAAGTCAGTTCCGCTATTGTAAATAAGAGATGTGGCGAGCATAGTAGATGGGCACTATGTTGTGGGTTTGCCCTGTAAACTTCATTGATGTATCCCAGGTTCTTGTGTTGAACTCTTCTCAACAACCACAGATGATCCCAGTGCTCCCTCTTTCTGTGTGTTTTCCCTTACCCCTTTAATTGCACTTATATAGGAAAGTGAATATGTATGCAATGTTTTTCTCCTGACATATATTTTCCTTGTTTGTTTGACCTCATTCGATGGTCTTGTTTTTCTTTTCTCTTTTGTAATGTATCTGAAAATCCAATCAACATACTTAAATAATAATCTCTAAAATTGTTATGTCTTCACAACAGTTCTTAAGGTGTGCTTTAATTAATTCCCCTGCAGCCATATCACGTGCAGAGTCTATCCAGGGTCCATCACTTGAAGCTAATGTGGACATATCTTTATTATGGACTCTTGGGTCCCTCTAAACATAATAGAACCCCCTGACTATTTACTTATTCACCTTGACATACTTGGAAAAAAAGGGTGACAAGCAAGTTTATTTATGTATTTATTTATTTATAGCAGCGCACCAAGCCCACAGGGATCAGGGCGCTAGTTACATTGGTGGGAAGGAGTAGTGAGTTACCTTCTTTAAAGAATATATAAAATGTAGCCAAGTGAGATTCGACTGCGTAGAGTAATTACTTCCACAACAAAACTATTTCTTTGCTTTTATCTATTGACCACCTCAACATTATAGAAAATGATGGACAGACCAATCCTCTGTTTGCTTCAATCTCTTCTAACGTAACACATCTAACTAGACAGGTTATGAAATATTTGGTCTTGTGTGATTTTAATATGTGGGTCAATGATTTAAGTGACTAATATGCATGTTAAAAGATTAGGTGAAGCCATTGGCTTCTCATTATTGAATACAGTTTCAACGCTCACAAAAGCGAACCAAATAGATTGGCTTCTAGCTACACATATTAATATTCACTACAAAAAAAACTTTGTTGAGGGGACGTTATGGTTAAGTTGCCCTACGAAAAACCTGTGCACTTCACTACAAAACAATGTTCGCCCTCCCCATTATGCTTCACATTAAAAATGAAAAACCCCTGCAATTCGCCAGTTATGGCAGACTGAGCCCCCTTACTTGCCATCACCACTGTGCACTGCTAACACTAACACCCAGAACATGAAGATGTCATCTCAAATGTCACTGATGACATCACATGTTTAAACCCTTTGTTTTTGTTCCCTGCCATATATGTATATTCAGTAAAAGAAAACTAGAACTTTGTTAAAGGGATGTTATACTTCACAGTGTCACCAAAAAACATTGCACATTCCCCCATTATGGTAAGCTTAGCAACCATAACTCGCACCATCTACATGCATTGCTAAGACTAACACCCAGGACATCAAAGATGACATCACAAATATCATTGAAGGGACCCTTATGGGTGTTGACAAATATGTGGCTGTACTGAGTTCGTATTGAAAACAGAAAACGCAGTGGCCTTCACTCCGAATGCAAACACATTCTCATTTTGCAACATATCAGCGGCTATTCATGAGAACCGCTACTCTCCTACACGTGCAGAAGGGCTGTGTGTACGAAATAGTGCAGGTGGCAGGCTCAGATTTTAAACAGTAGGACACCAGCCTGACTGCAGTAATGATGTGTATGTGTTGTAAAATGAACGCAGTAAGTTCATTTTGTACAATAAGTAGCAAGTCGCACCGTACTGTATGACAGTGCTAACAATAATATTTCAATGTTTGATTTTCTACTACCACATCTCATTAATGCTCACCTTTCAAAATGACAAGTGCATTGGTGTCTTCTTGGTTTAGGTATATTAGCAGCGATGTTTGCGTTCAACAGAAAACGAAGGAAACACGGCGGCCGTATGGAAAGATTACGACGTACTGCACGCTGTGCCACAACCAATCGGTGAAAGCGTAACATGGTCGCGGGCAGCATGACACGGAATAGCCAATTGCAATCTTGTCTACGGAGCGAACAGGGAAGTGTGACCGCGGAGCGGACACAGATATCACTAATTTTTAGAGACATACTTTTTGATCGGTTTTCAGGGAACTACTGAATGGATTGCCACAAAATTTACAAAAGCACGCTTTCGCGCCCAAGCCCCTGGCACTGTTTTCCCCCATTCAGTCTATGGGAAAAAAAGATGTTTTGGAACCCCCCCTATAACTTTCCCTCCCCTGGACCAAACATCACCAAAGTTTGCAACAAAAAATCGGAGTGGCCCATATACTTTATTTGCAAAGTTTGGTGAGGATTCATCCAGGGGGAGTGGAGTTATAAGCCGCCCAAAAAGTACTCTTCCTATGGAAACAGCAACTTAACCATAACTAATATATGCATCAAATTGCACCCAAAAGTATATCTAAGGCCAACACCTTCCCCCACTTCCAAGCAACACGCAGCCCCCTTGGCCGCCACAATTTGCTTCTGTACATCGAGGTGCAGAGATGTACTGCAGCAGCTGCCAAGGGTACTGGCTCGGCAGAGGAGACTTGCGATGAGGCGCCCTCCCCTGGAGGATGACTGACGAGTAAATAATCGCCCTCTATCGGCTGAACAGGAACACCACAGCGGAGCTGCTCATCCTCATACAAGCGCAACACATCCATTACGCCAAATAAAGAGTGCGCCCAATTCTCAAAGGGCATCTGAATGTGTTTCACAGATGCCCTTTCACACACCATATGCACATTTGCGCAAAGAAGATATTTGCGCAAAGAAGGGGCATTTATGCACATTTCAATGCACAGCCCAAATACACAAATGTATGCACTTGGAAATGCGCAGAAACGAAGGACCTATCGGGAATAGGCGTAGGGAGGTGCGCAAAGTAGGAGAGAGTTGTGTATTTTTCTTTACGTGTGATAGCAGTGGTTTAAATTGCTGCTGTCACACTTGAATTCCTGTCTCCCAACCAGGGACAGAAATGCTTTTTTTGTTTCTATTTCAGTGATAGCACCAACCTGAGTGATGGAAGCCTGTCATACATTAGTGTCAGGAGCGTGCTGCAAATACTAATGTATATAAAGGGCTGGCCATTGCAATTTTTGCCTCGCCACACAGCCCTCAAAAAATGCACAGGTCACCTTTGATGATAAGATGACATGAACATTGCTACAACTAACGCAAATGAAAAAAGTGCACCCTCTGGCACAATTGGTGTTCCGTATATACAATATTCTAAGCATTTATTAATTTATTTATGCCATTTCGGTTTACAATACAAACCCTTTGCAAATTATACAATATAAACAAAAGAATAAACATGTCACTGTGGTGATAAAGTTCCAATGTAAGAAAACATTATAAGGTTATAATAAAAGCACTGAAACCAGCCAAATTGGTTAATAAAGCATGGTCTGGCAATGGAATGCCCAGGACCAATTAAGGGTACTCCCGCAGTCAGCAGTCAAAGGTGCGGCAGAATGCCTTTCTATTTAGATGGCACTTGACCAGGAGCTCACAGCAGGACACAGTGTGAGACTAGCACAGTTCCTCTCTTGGACAGCGAGACTGGAGGTTAGGACACTTAGCAACATCACCTCTGCTGAACCTGAATGCAGTAGGAAAGAGGACCATGTGATGAGTGTTGCCTGCCCTGGGGATCTGTGGCATTGTTGTTAAAGACTGTTCCTGGTGCGGTGCTACAGTAGGTTCAGCCACTCCAGCACCCCAACTCTTCTCAGAGCGGGTGTCTGATGTTTGAGCCACTCAGGAGCTCAGCCTTGCAAAGATACTGGAAATGTTGGCCAACTGGACAGATGCTTGTGATTTGGTTGAGTGTGTTGGAACGATCTTTCGGAGCATGCTCATAGAATCTGCAATTTTTTTTTTTATTTTATTTTTTTTATTTGTGTACGTTCATAAGAACTTTACAAAAAAGGTAGGTGAGCAGAGAAAACAAGAAAATGCAGTGACTACACAAGGGTGGGACCCTCATCTCTCTATCCTCGTCAGAGTAGTTTGGAGTATTTTGATAGTTGCTAGAAGCCAGGAGGTTTGGTCTCCTCCGATCAGTCTTTGCCAGCAGGTATCTTCGTCCCACCCACATTCCTCTAGGCGGAAGTGCTTTATGTAGGCCAATCTCAAGTCCAGAGTTTTCGGGCATGTCAACAGTAAGTGCCTGATGGTTTCTGGCTTGGCTTTGCACAGACGACACGTGCTGGAGACTGATAGGCCTCTGATGTTTAAAATTTCGTTGGTTTCGAGCAGGTTCAACCTAGTCCTTAGCATGAAGTTGCGTGCCCCCCTGTTTGGGAATTTTTGGAGGTACTGCATCGGCTCGTTTAGTTTGGAGAACAAAGGAGGTAGGTGAAGAAGGAGTTTGTTTCTAGTTACTCGGTCTTGAGTTTCGATCCAGTCTGTTTCTTTGATCTTCTTGTAAACTCTCAACGGGTTTGTAATGAGATCAGCTTCCGAGCACGTAACTGAGTTGAGAAGGGACATGTTTTTATCCTTCCAGTTTGTTAGCATTTTGACTTTGCCCGTCTGTAGTTCTTTGTTCAACAGGCCAAAGATTTGCTCACTGTCATCCATGATGCATTTCCTGAATAGCCGATGTGAGTTTAGGTTGACTGTTGCTGTTAGTGACAGTAGGCTTAGCTCCCGGCGGATTGCAGCAATAGATGTAGAGTTTGGCAGACCCAGGACCGTTTTCCAAAACCTACTTTCCAGTTTTTGCCAGGTTCTTTCTGGGATCGTTGGCATCGCCTCGGCTCCGTAGGTGATCGAAGGGACAACTTTTTTCTTGTAGAATTCTATAACAGGAATGCAAGAAAATTTTCCGAATTTTGAGTCGATGGCCTTTCCTTGAGAGGCTTATTTCTTTAGCTTGATTTGGAGGGCGTTCTGCTTGGATGCCTCATTTTTCGAGGAGTCGATCTGGACGCCTAGGTATTTGTAATCAGTGACCCTCTCGATCACATTTTTCTCGAGGAACCAATTGAATTTTTCTGAGGATTTGTTCTTCTTCTGGCCCACTTCCAGTATCATGATTTTTGTTTTCTCTTGGTTTATTTTTAAGTTGTTTTCAGCAGTGTAACTCAAGAGGTTGGATAGCTGTCTCTGGAGGCCGTTCTGGGTCTGATCCAGTAGAATTAAATCGTCAGCGTATAGCAGATGGCTTATTTTCGAGGATGCGAGTGACGGTGGGAAAGTATGCTCCAAGTCTTCTGAGGCCCCGTAGCCGCCAATGTATGCAAGAAATAGTGCAGGAGCTAGAGGGCAGCCCTGTTTTACCCCCGTCCTATCTGGATTTCATCTGCTAGGGTACCTCTTTGGGAGAGGCGAACCCTGAGGGTGGTGTCGGTGTGGAGGGCTTTAATTGGTTGAAGTATTTCCTGTGGGCAGTTCCACCCCTCCAATTTTTTCCACAAGCGAGACCTGTCAACAAGGTCAAAAGCCTGGGAGAGATCGATGAAGGCAATAAAGAACCAAGATTTTCTTTCCCAAGCCTTGCTTTTCAGGGTACTGATCACTAAAATGTTTGCTGCCGTGCCCATGTTTTTCTTGAAGCCCGATTGGAACTTGTCGTTGCATGGGAATGAGTCGGCCCAAGATTGAAAACGGTTCAGCAGCAAACTCCCGAAGACTTTTCCAATGCAGTCTTACAGTGCTATGGGACGATAATTTAGAGGGTCAGTGATGTCCCCCTTTTTGTAGATGGGGACAATGATGGCTTTTGCCCATGATGGCGGCAAAGATTTCTGCTCAGAGCATTTCTGGAAGATACACGCTATCAGCGCGGCCCATTCCGGTCGGTTTGCTTTCAGATCGATGTTTGAGATCCCATCCGGGCCCGCTGCTCTGGAGATCAGTTTTTTGATGTGATTGTTGATTTCTTGTTGGTCGTCCAGTTTGAGCCAGGCTGTCGTCTGAGATGTATTGTTCAAGAGGACGGTTGGAACGGGGGCTTGGAAGACCGTGGTGAAGTGTGTGATCCATTTGTGTTCCGGCATAGCGTTGATTGTCGAATTGTTGTTTGAAGGCGCCACAGATTTCAGCAGGGACCAAAATTCTTTGACTTTGTTGCCACAGATGGCTTTTAACATGGTTTCCACGTCTTGTAGATATAGTCGGTATCGATGTTCTTTCACCCATGATTTGTAGGTTGAGATTGCTGATTTTAGTTTTTCTTTATTCAACGGAAGGTTTCCCAACTGTCTTTTAAGTTTGCGGAGTTCCTGTCGTTTTGCCACCAGGATGATGTTGTAAGTGTGATTTGGGGAGATGGAGGACGGGACTTTCTGTTTTGATTTCACCACGTGTTTTAGCAACAAGGGCACGTAGTCCAGACAGTTGGCGCCCTCGGGACTTCCTTCCCCGGTGTAATTTGCCAGCAAGGATGTCACCGCTCGGGTTGTCAAGTTTAGGCGGTTTCCACGGGCGTTTGGTTCCACTTCCATGACGTACAATGTAGGCTCCTTGAAGTGGTTTGCCAGAGACATCGTCAGCTGGTTGTGGTCGCTGGCTGTGGTCTTTCGAACTTCAAAGGTATTTACTTTGCTCAGGAGGGGTCTGGATACGTAGATGTAATCTATAGTTGTGTTTAGTGATCCTTGTTCCCAAGTCGGCAAACTCTGGTCGTTTGGGAAAGCGAAATTCAAGTTATCGAACTTTCTGGAGGACATCAGAGAGGACCATAGACATCCTCTTTTCGCTGCTGTTGTTTGAGAGGTTGCATACGGCATTCGCGACTCATTGGAGCATTTGGCGTTCAAGTCCCCACAGATTATGATTGAAGAGACCTGGTGTATTGCTTGAATTTCATCAACCAGGTTTTCCATCATTGATAGGTAGGTCTGGTGGTTGATGGCGGCTGGATTCCAGTAGGTGTTAATCAGCGCTATTTGTGATGTGTTGGAAAGAGGTTTTTCAGCCCAGTCGAGTAGAACTGCTAGTATTGAGAGGTTTGATTGAAGAATGGACTTGAGTGTCAGCCCGATGCCCTGTCGGCAGGCCAAAAGGAGACCTGATGTCGGGCGACCCGAGGCCCCTTTATTGGCTGGGGCCAAGATAGTGTCGTAGCCATCCATAGCCGGGGTTCGCCTAAGCCAGGTCTCTTGGAGACAGATGATGTTGAATGAGGCTAGGTTCGCGTCGCCCGTTGTTGTAAGGTGTAAGTGCCCTCTCGTGTTCCATGAGCAGAGGTGTAGTGAAGATGTGAAGTGGTCGACTTTCCGTGTTTCCATGGGCTCAGCAAGCCGACCTACGGATTGCTATTTTGTCGCTTGGGACAGAGCCTTTGGGAGCCAGGCCCACAGCCCCTGTAGTTTAGCAGCTGGTTTTGAGGACATATTGACACTCTCTTTTGGAGCTCTGGTGGTTGTCTTGTTTCTCTGCGCCGTGGGCACGGTCGTGGTCAAGATAGGTAGATCAGCGTGTTTGTGTTTGGGCTTCGGGGTCTCCGCGTCAATGGACTTTGTTGGCTTGTCGCGCCTGGGTTTTTCTTGTGTATTTCCACAGGAGCTTGCCTGTGGCTTAGAGTGTAAGTTTACCACAGTTCGAGTGAATTCCGAGGTTCTTCGATGGTCCGCTCTCTTCTCTTTGACTGGGGTTTTGTCCTTACGGGCCGCTTTACTTTCCAAGCGAGCCTTCTCCAGATGTTGGCTTTTATGAGGATCCCTTTGCACGATGTATCCTAGCGCAGCCAAGTCGTTTGTTGCTCCCGCAATTACCGTCTTGGTGCGCTTTGACGCTGCGTGGATATATGCTTTGGCTCTTTCGTTTGAGTGATATGGGTCGACTATTTTCAAGTCTGAGGACTTTATTTCCCTGAGGGCTGGGATCAGGCTGAATAGCGTGAGTATCCCTCTTCTATTCAGTATTATGTCATCGTCGTTTTCAGAGTGCTGTTCAAGCTTGATGGGAGATTCCCTGAAGGAGTCGTGGCTTTTTCGGTGTTGCTCAGTCCTTGAGGTAAAGTGGGGTCGCGAGTGTTGCCCCCTTTTGTCGGGTTTCTTTGAATCCGAAGAAGGACCTCCTTTAGGCTTTAAGTGGTGGTCCTGGGTTCGTCTCATGGACTGTTGAAGGTGATGGACGCCAGAGGCTGATTTTTTGCGAGTTGACCGCTCGTAGGCTGATGGAGATATGAACGACACCACACAAGAACTCATAGGGCTACTGGCGCTAGGAAGTTTCCGACGTTGGAAGATTTTCCTACGCTCTTCCAGAGTGGTGAATTCGTGTGCAAAGTCCTCTTCAGGCGAATCCTCAGAGGATTCTTTCTCAGCTCTTTGTTCGCATTCGAGTGAAGAGGCCTGCTGGTTAGATGGTTGGGGCTTTTTTCCGCTTTTGTCCGGTGATATATCTTGAGTGGCGTCTAAATGTTGAGAGAGGTTCATCAAAACCTCGTCTGCCAGGAACTCATCTGATGTTCTGGGGGAGGCTTTTGATGCCTTTGGTGGTTCTTGGCTTGCGGCCGGGCTCTGGGCCAAGTTTCGTACTTTCTCTTTTCTTTTGGATGTGCATGTACTTTGTTGCTTGGCTGAGATTGGTTTCTGTGGTTTGGATTTTCCCCCGGAAGCTGATTTTTCTGGTCTTGGACCTGTGAACAGGGGGTACGGGGGGTCTTCCATCCTCACTGGCGGATCCAGGGGAAGCAGGGCATTGGCAGTATCGTCTGTAATGTCAATCACCTCGTGCATTTCGGGATTTGACAGGCCGAAGTTCAAAGGCTGATGGGCGACGGCGTCGGAAGGGGGAGGTACAAATTGCACTGAAGGGTTTGAGCCTCCCAGTTTGATCCCCGAGATGGATGTAGTGAAAAGGTTTGCAAGATCTTTATGACCTTGTTCCACGTCCAACTTGAGGCCTTTGAATTTGTCGTCTAAGGCTGTGATGTATCCTTCCAGAAAAGTTAGTTTTGACAGCATTGTTGCTTGAATCGAGATATTGTCTTTCAAGTTTTCGTTAATACCTTCGTAAAGTTTGGTAAATGGATTCATTGAGATGGTAACTGCTGACATTATTGATAGAAGGTCTCTCTTGTGTTGCGCTGGAGAATCCATTTGCGCGCCCTGGGGGAGGGGGCGCTGATTGGGAGCTGGAGAAGAAGAGTAGGACTCATTTAGGAGCCGTCTTACTACCGGCGAAGATGGTAGGTCAGGTGGGCCACCACTGAGTCGCCCCGGCGGCTGTGGTTTGAGTAGAAGGACGGATTGCGAGCCTTCCTGCCGGGTGCCGACTGGTCGATCTTTGTTCGTCCGGGGTGAGCCTGCTTTGTGTGTGGGAGTTTCAGGTTTCTGTCCATTTGACGGTAGTGATGGGCTCTGGGTTTCTGAGCTTTGTTCCTGAGGCAACTGTGTCCCTGCCTGCCCTGAGGTTGCAGGGAAGGTTTTAGATTTCGGCAGGGTTGATTTTAGGGTACCTTCCATGTGAGTTTCAGTGGCTTTAAGTTTGACAAGCGCAGGGATTTCTAAAGGAGAGGCTATTGGCGTTGCGCTGGTGTGCATATCAGTGGGCAGGGTGTCTTGGACAGTTTCTGATATTTGTTTTGGTGGTTTCTCCTTTTCAGATACAATCTGAGGCCCCGAGTCAAGAGGAGGGGTCGAGTCAGTTTGCTTTAGTGATTTCTCCTGCGGAGGCCGTTTTGGGGATGGAGGAGGTTGTTTGTCGTTTGTAGAAATTTGGGGCTGAGTACGCAGGTCTCTCGATGAGCCTATTTTTCTCACTTTTTCTGCAGGTTGACAGATTTTAATTGCTTCCAGGATTTCCTCATCGGTAAGGTCTGTTTGCCTGGAGTGAGGATCAGGTGCAAATGCGTGGAAGAAGTCAGTTACGAGGCTGGCTACCGATGGCTTAATGGGTTCTGAGATCCCTGCTTTTTTTGGTGGTTGACCGTTTCTTTTATTTTTTTGCCATCTGTAGCCTGTTTGGACTTTTTTGTGTTTTGTTGACAGTTTTTGGGGGTACTTTCTTCCTGGAGGCTCTGGTGTTTCCTGTATCGGCAGACTCCGCCTCTTTCCTACTGCGTTTTTTTTTATTTATCAGGCCTACCAAAGGGTTAGGCAAGGGGGTCGTAGGCTTTCCCAGGCCAAAGACCTGGTCGTCATTTCTTGGGGACGCCGAGACCCTGCACTCGTCTGCCGAGTGGCCAGGATAAACTTTGGGTGGCATGCTAGAGTGCACTTGGGCAACTATTTGTAGCGACACATTGGTGGCTGGGTTTGCCATAGTGGCGGGGGGTGTGGCCTTCTGACCACCGTGCCCATCCGAGTACTGGTCACGTCCTGCAGGGGGAGGAGAGATGGAGCCAGGCTCCTCCCCCTGAAAGGCCTGCGGCTGCGAGGCCTCACTCGGGACCATTTGCGGGGCAGCCATTGCCGAGAGCGGAGGTGTCGAACTTCGCTCCTCCCCCAGGCAGGCTTGCGGCATCTGCTCCGCGCTCCCCACAGGCGCGTGCCCCCCCCGCTCACGGTCCTCGATCCTCCCTCCGGAGGCCATCGGGTCCCGGAGCTGTGAGGGTGGGGGTCGCGGGCGAGGGAGCGCTGGCTCGTTGCGGGCGAGAACCATATCCGAAGCGGAGTGCAGGGGCACAGGAACGTATTGACGAAGACGAGGGAGCGCTGGTGGGGCTCTGTGGAGGTCCGGATCCGGCGCTGGAGGCGAGGGACCAGGTACATGTTGATGCGGGTCCTCTGTTTCTGTTTGACTTGTTTTTGGCTCCGAAGCAGGCGGCGAGGGCCCAGGTACATGTTGATGCGGGTCCTCTGCTTCTGTAAAACTTGTTTTTGGCGAGTTTATTGAAGTTTTGGAAGTTTTTGCCGCGGCTTGTTCAAAAAAATCTCGTTTTGAGCGGGCGTTTACTGTTGTTGCTGCTGGGGGTTTTAGATGTTTTTGTGGCAGACTCCGCAGATGGTGTCGATGTGCGCTACGTTGTTGTAGTGTTTTCGCAGCGGGGCGTGGGCACGCGCTTCTCAGCTGACGGCCCTCCTCTATTTCCACGGGTTCGTGGTCCACAGCCATGGAGGGTGGGCGCGCTGGCGTTGGAGCCACTTCAGCCATGCACAGACTGCCACAGACTGCAACTCTGCAGCCAACTCTGCGGCCGCTCTGCGGCTGAGTGAGGTTTTTATGGGTCCACCCACAAAATGAAGACTGGAAACTGTAGAGAGACTCCGGTCTCTGAGAGGAATGGAGTGACTGCCACAGACTGCAACTCTGCAGCCAACTCCGCGGCTGCTCCGCGGCTGAGTGAGGTTTTTATGGGTCCACCCACAAAATGAAGACTGGAAACTGTAGAGAGACTCCGGTCTCGGAGAGGAATGGAGTGACTGCCACAGACTGCAACTCTGCAGCCAACTCCGCGCCCGCTCCGCGGCTGAGTGAAGTTTTTATGGGTCCAACCACAAAATGAAGACTGGAAACTGTAGAGAGACTCCGGTCTCTGAGAGGAATAGAGTGACTGCCACAGACTGCAACTCTGCAGCCAACTCCGCGGCCGCTCGGCGGCTGAGTGAGGTTTTTATGGGTCCACCCACAAAATGAAGACTGGAAACTGTAGAGAGACTCCGGTCTCTGAGAGGAATGGAGTGACTGCCACAGACTGCAACTCTGCAGCCAACTCCGCGGCCGCTCCGCGGCTGAGTGAGGTTTTTATGGGTCACCCACAAAATGAAGACTGGAAACTGTAGAGAGACTCCGGTCTCTGAGAGGAATGGAGTGACTGCCACAGACTGCAACTCAGCAGCCAACTCCGCGGCCGCTCCGCAGCTGAGTGAGGTTTTTATGGGTCCACCCACAAAATGAAGACTGGAAACTGTAGAGAGACTCCGGTCTCTGAGAGGAATGGAGTGACTGCCACAGACTGCAACTCTGCAGCCAACTCCGCAGCCGCTCCACGGCTGAGTGAGGTTTTTATGGGTCCACCCACAAAATGAAGACTGGAAACTGTCGAGAGACTCCGGTCTCTGAGAGGAATGGAGTGACTGCCACAGACTGCAACTCTGCAGCCAACTCGCGGCCGCTCCGCGGCTGAGTGAGGTTTTTATGGGTCCACCCACAAAATGAAGACTATAAACTGAAGAGAGACTCCGGTCTCTGAGAGGAATGGAGTGACTGCCACAGACTGCAACTCTGCAGCCAACTCTGCGGCACATATTGAGCATATTTGCAATGTGGAACACATCGATTGAGAAGTAATTCCTGGTCATGCAGTAAGAGCAAGCTCTAAACATGGTTTCACCTCCTTGCAGAGATGTTCCTGTTTGTCACCACAGTCACTTGGAGGGCCTTGCACATGCTGAAATGTGATGTTGCCCAGAAGATAATGAATTCAAGAAGAACACTACAGGGCAGCTTAACGCATTACATTCACTGATGCTTGCAAGCCAACAGGATTGCACAACTTCAGGAGTGCTATGTTCCATTCCACTCAGAGTCATAGGTTATCCCAGTTAATAACGGTCTTCCCTACTATTTCATAGATTGTCCTTGTGGGGTCCATCTTGCAGGTTTCTAATTTTACAGGGACGGTGTCACTGGTTGACAAGGGAAAATGGCGCGCAATTGTAGAATCTCTAAGGGCACCAAAAGCAGCAATTAATTTGTAAAAAAAATAAGTGCCAGGGCATAAATATTTTCTGTCGCACTTGGAATACATCGGGCAGGCAACTCCCGGACCACTTCTGCCAACACCCATAATTCGGCGCGGCTCTGTTGTGAGTTAGATGGATCCAGAAATTGTATGTGTATCCTTGTTGCAGTCGCCTAACTAAGACTGATATTCACTTAAGTCAGTCTGACTATAAGAGCAGTGTAGACATAGTTAGGTTAAGTACTGCGCCAGGATTATGGCTAGTCAAGACAAGATATATTTTTATATATATATATATATATATATATAGAAATAGATTGATTGAGTGTCTGTCAAGAGTGATTTGTTACTGTATTTCAATCTTAAGTGACATTCTAGGCCTTAATAGAAACGTGTTTGTGAGCCAACATTAACCGAATGGTGGCACGTGCAAATGTTTCACCCTTAATTGGGCTCTACACTATCACAAAGCTAATATGAACATGAAAACCTATTGTTCAGTTACGATTATAGGTAGAAGTGTTTGGGCACTAGGGGTTTGATTCAACTTGCGCTACACTAGGGTGCTTCTTAATGTATTTATTTGAAACTGTTAATTCTAGATTTATGCTGCGAAATCATGGGTAGTGGAGGTGTTGCCCACACCTCTGTATAGAATTGGACTTAGTTGTGTTCCCAGATATCTCGCACAAATATTTTTTATTAAAGACATTTTTCTTTGTATTCTGATTTTTCAAAAAAAGCAAAGTTAATAGTGCTGCATTAATCTCAAGTGTTCAGCTGACATGTGTTTTGACCAAATGGTTCTTTATCAAGGCTGGTGGCTTATTGTTAATTGACTGTTAGGTAGGTTGGCTCTTGGTGATGGGTTGGTGTAGGAAGGTACCACACCTTGAATATGCTGGATTGTCAGCCTGTTACTGCTGCGACATCCCTTAGTTACAATTAGTTTGCCATCAATGTGTGTCTTAATAAATTGTTACTTTATAATGTATAACCATTTCTCAATGCATATAACAAGATTATTACAGACGTTGTTCTTGTAAAGTTATATACATTTGTTATGCAATCCTAAAATCGCTTTACGATATTGGCAGTTGCCGAAATTATACTTGCATCTGTAAATATAAGGAAAAACCGGGCATGAGAGAAGGCATAAAAGAAAGAGTTAGGGAGGGCAGCCATATTGTAAAGGTCTAATCCATGGGTCCTGTTGCCAAAACACATCATAATCAGACTGAGTCTGAGAAAATAAGTGCCAGAACTCCGGAATAAGTCCTGGGACTGAGCGCTGGCAAACACCCTCACAAATTAAGCACTGAACAAATGGCAACCCGGTTTCATGTTTATGGCAGGTCAGCTTATTTTTTAAAATCCTTCTTTTAATGGTGCACACAATCGTCGCAATACAAACCCTTGGCAGGCGTGCATGGGGGTCTGGGCCACTGGCGTAACAGGGGCCCCTGCAGCCCCCGCGGTGCGGTGGGGGCCTGCAGTGTGGGGGCCCCAGTAAAAAAAAAAAAAAAATGAACATATTTTTTTCTAAAAAAAAAAAAAAGTTTCTTTTGAAATTCACTCTGCATTCATAAAGAACATTTCTGTAACAGAAACAATTTCTTTATGAAGGCAGAGTGACTACAAAAAGAAACTTTCTTTTTGAAGTCTGAGGGCCCCCGTACCCCATGACATGGAAGACCCTAGGCTGGAGGCCTCCATGTCATGGGGTGGGGGGGGGAACCCTATGCCTTCAAAAAGAAATTGTTTGTTTTTGAAGCCACTCAGCCATCATAAAGAAATTATTTTGATTATTGTTCGGTCCTTAACTGAAATAATTTCTTAATGAAGTTATAGTGACTTAAAAAAGAAACAATGGGGCTCGTTCTGACCATGCCGGTCCGGAAACAACGGTGCTGGTAAGCTTACAGGCACTGTTGTTTCCGGACCGGCATATTACAGGTCTGCCTGGTGGGGCTGCCGTGCCCGACAGGTCTGACCCTGCCAGGCACAGCAGCCACGGTAGGCAGACCTGTCACGGAAGCACCGGCACCGTTAACAATGGTGCAGGTGCTTCTGTGTCCCCATTCCCGTGGAGTCTGGGGTTTAACGAAATTACCGGCACCTGATTTCCCAGCCGCCGGACTTGAAATAGCACGGTGGCACCGGGAAGTCAGGCCATAGTAATTTTTTATGGGTCTGGCGGCAACCCGCCGGTAGCACCGGCACGGTTACCGCTGGACCCGTAATGAGCCCCAATTTCTTTTTTAAGTAATAGGGCTCCCCCTCAACTCCATGAGGTGTGCGTGTATGAGTCTATGGTGAAAGGGTGCACACTCAAATGTATAGCCGGCTGCCTGTGTGTATGGTGAAAGGGTGCACACTTAAATGTATGGGTGGCTGTGTGGGTGTGCCTGCATGGTGAAAGGGTGCACACTTAAATGTGTGGATGACTGGGTGTGTATAAGGTGAATGGTGTGTGTGCTTGTGTCAGGGGCACAAGAAAACCTTCATTTCGGGGGGGCTAACCCTTCAAATGTTGGGAGAGGCGCTAACTTCACATGCGGTGGGGAGGGGGAAACTTATTTGTGTGGGCGCATCCAAATTATTTACGCATTTTAATGAGACTATTCTAGTGCAGATTCAATGTTACAAGCAGTTAACTCTCTCCTATAAGTCTCCTGTTCCCTCTCTACCCTTCCAATCACTCCCCTGGCATGCAAGTACTAAACCCACATCACGATTTCAATTGCCTAAACAATGTGGCATTTGAATGCAGGTACTAACAGTGAAATGCTTTACGTTGGTAATTGCTGGGTTCTTGTTAACAGCAAAAACCAGGTGCCGTTTAAAATCTGTGTCCTGTTCGGTCTGGCAACTGCTCTAAAGGGTAGCCAATTTGAGTCAATATAGCTCAAAATGTCAGGGGGGGTAGTGCTGAAGCCCAGTCAACTCAATGGTGTTGCGCTACTACTTGTGTTTAATGCCTTGCTTACTCCTAGCCCTATTCTTCCTCGTCCCAGTACTTATATACGAGGCAGTACGTGTTTTTTAGGCACTCTGCCTCATACAAAAGTACTGGGAAGAGGTAGAGGTACATGAAGGTAGTGCCTGATTTAGCTACCTGTAATCTTCATCACTCCTAGTCCCACTGTTCCTCATCCCAGTACTTACCTATGAGGCAAGGAGCCTCATACGAAAGCTCTGGGACAAGGAAGAGGGACGCAGAGGTAATTCTGGGCCAAGGAGCTGATTGTGGAGGTTGGGGTAGTGGGTGGGAGGGAGAGTGGATGTGTGGGGGGGCAGGATTGTGTGATAAATCATAATGGTTGTCCATGTCCAGGCTAAGCAGGCATGATATGTGGTATTAGTGGCTAGAGAGGCATTTTGATTTAGCCAGTCTAGTCATTCCTCAGTTTGGTACGACTTTCTTTTAACTGGACATTTCTGATAAAGTAGTCCTGCTAACTTTAATTACCTGGCTAGATTGGCATTTGGGTGCTGCCAGTCTAGCCATTTCTTACTGCGGCATTGTATATTTTTCTGGGCATCTGTTATAAAATGATATGATGTGATTCAAGTCATTTATAACGCGCCTGTACACAAGTGTACACAAGGGAGGGATGATAGAGGGAGGACAAGACAAACTATCTCACTAGGCCTTGTGTCATTGTGAGAACGAGAAGTGCAAGGGAAAAGGGAGCAGGGAAGTGCAAGTGAGAGGGGAGGGAAAAACAGGGCAGCAATGCTCTCAGTAAGTGCAGCCAGGGCAGAGCAGCTATTGGTTGTGCAAGGAGAACAATGGACTGCAGGGTTACAGTTACAGCCCCTAAGTGCATGGTAGGCCCGGAGGCAGTGCAAGGGTGACCAATCAAGAAAGAGCCTGGACTCAGAGAGACTCTGAGGGTAGCCAAGCAGCCAGTCAGTACAGCAGACAGGTAGGTCAGGTAGGTCAGCAGGGGAGGAGAGAGAGCGAAAGCAGCAGAGAAGAGGAAAGCTTTTAGCTGCTTCCGAAACTTCAGGTTGTCCGCCTCAGGTTTGAGAGGGGCAGGGAGGCCATTCCAGTTGGAGGCACCAGCAGAGGAGAGAGGTCTACCCCCACTCTCTGCCTGGAGAAATGTCTAAGCCTTAGAGAGTTGGAGGTAGCTGAGTGAAGGGTTAGAGAAAGAAGGTATTTTGGAAGAGAGCATTGGATTTAGTGTTGGCACTGGCCCCAGAAAGCTTTGTGGGCAATGCAAAGGTTCTTGAACTTGATCCTTGCAGCCAGTGGAGAGATTTCAGGGCTGGAGAAATACAATCCCAGGGCTTGAGGCCAAGGCTAAGTCTTGCAGTCCTGTTCTGGATTATTTGCAGATGACGGAGACTAGAGGAAGACAGATTGAGAAAGTGGCTGTTGCAGTAGTCCAGCTTAGAGACAGTGAGCTTCTGGTGGAGAGTGAGAAAGGGAAGAGTCCCTTTGAGGAGGAGCAGCTGGTAGTGGGACTTCTTGGTGATGTCCGAGATGTTAGGAGAGAAAGAGAGTGTGGCGTTGAAGATGACACCAAGGTTTTTTGCCTCGCAGGAAGGCAAAGGAAGAGGGCCCAAGGTGGTCTGCTATAGTCAGAGAGGAAACACAGTGGCAAGGGTCCCAATGAGAAGGATCTCTGTTTCACTGGCATTAAGGCAGAGATTGTTGGAGGCGCACCAATCCTGAATCATGGATAGACAGTCAGGAATGAGCAAGTGAGGAGAGGAGGATGAGGGGAGCCTGAAGGAAAGCTGAGTCATCCGCACAACACTGAAAGATAGAGGATAAGGTAGAGATCAGGGAGGCCAAAGTGGCCAAGTAGAGGTTGAAAAACCAGCGTGAGAGGATAGAGCCCTAGGGAATGCCACAGGTAGAGAGAGGTGGCGGAGAGAATGGGACCACGATCGACCTGGGAGCGGAGTGGCGGTCCAAGTGGAAGTAGGTCAGTCACTCTTGGGTCTGATCTGTGATGCCCAGGTTCTCACAGAGTCGATTGATCAGGATGGCGATGTTGACCCTGTCGAAAGCAGAGGAAAGATGAAGGATGAGAATAGAAGGAATGCTGGAATCGAGGTTAGAGAGCAGCACAGGTGTTAAGGAGAGCAGTTTCCATACCTCTGGCAGCTCTGAAGCCAGACTGATGGTCATGGAGACAACCAACAGATTCAGTGTGGAGAGTAAGCTGGGAGATGGCAAGCTTTTCCAAGAGTTTGCTCAGGAAAGGTGGAGATTGAGCGATAGTTTTCCGGCAGGTAGGATCAGCAGACTGCTTCTTGAGGAGTGGGTGCACAAGGGAGTGCTCAAAGGGAGAGGGGAACATTACAGTGGCGAAAGAGTGATTACAGAAATCGGCCAAGGCTGGAGCGAGGGTGTCAATATGGGCTTTGATGGTTCTGGAGGAGCAGCGGAGCACCTGTTTGGACGACACTTTCATAGATCGGACTTGTCTAGAAACCTCGTCAGGTGTTGTCAGAGAGAAAGAGGAAAAAGGAGGAGGAGAGAAGAGATGGCCAAAATGGGCCGAGAGAGGAAGAGGACATAGAGGACAGGATGTTCTGAGATTTAGCAAAGAAATGAGAGGCCAGAGCTGTACAGAGGGCATGGGAGGGAACAGAAGAGGTATAGACCACAACAGGATTGACCAGTTCCTTGCAGATTTTAAAGAGTTTGGCCGTGTTGTTCGAGGCCATGGAGACACATGCTTTATTGTGTGCTCTCTTCTTGATGAGTGTTATTGCTTTGACTGGCATTTTGCTGAAAACAGTCTAGGTATGTCTAAATGTGGCCTGGCATTCTGTACTATAATGTTATTACGTGTTTACACTGGTCTACATTGTGCAGCCAGTTGGAAGCATTAATGTTCCTGTGCACTGTTGGTGACTTGCATGTATTGGATTGAGTTACCCTACAAAACAATTGCAAACACTCTGGCTTTATAGCCAATTTATCTCAGAAAGTGTGCTGTATATTGCATTAAAACACATATTTATATCTTTTTCCTAGTGCAGTGTGCGGCATACCCCTTCAGCAGCACGTTCATGCGTATTGTGCAAGCGTGACAGTCTAGGCCGGCCCAGAGTGTGGCGCAACCCGTGATTTGTTGCCGAGTTGGGGGGCCCCCTCAGCATGGCTCGCAGGGGGGCCCCCACATTTTGTGTTACGCCACTGGTCTGGGCGTGTCTCCAAAGCATCTTCTCATAGCAGTGATGTATAGCTGCACATGGTATCTGGTGCAGAGACCATAAAAAGCACCGTGGATGGCAAGCCTGTCATTGTTTTTTGACTAACCAAAGACCTATGAGGAAGCTAGTTTATGCGTGCTTCTTACTGCGACAAAGCCCATAGGACAAGGTTGATAATCTCGCAAATAAAAATAAATAAATAAATAACACAAGGTTGAATGTTTCCATGTTTGTGCATCATAGGTGAAGGCGTCTGCCACCCACACGAGCGGGCCTTCAAAAAGGTCACTCAGTTAAAGAAAGTGCAGCTACTGCCACCTGCAGGTCTTACATGTATTGCAAGCTGTGCCTTTTCGTGCCAGAGTTACAATGTTGTATGTGATGCTGCTCTGCGTGTTCAACAGATTTCCAATGTTAAGAGGGAAGCCGGAAATATGTGCCTGTGAAACATCACCCGTGGAGGGGAAACATGAAGAACATTAATATATTTTCTCTAATACGTGGTAATTATCAAGCAAGGAAAGTCAACGTGTGCTACCGCAGGTTGAAAAACACTAGCCTTCACAAATCTCAGGAAAAGAAGCACTCTCGAGACTCAGACACTACAAGAACCAGAAATAACAGGAAATGGGGACTTCATTATGGAACTCCCTTAAAACACCAGGCCCCAGCAGCAAGTTTTGTTGATTTGATAAGTCACTTTTTACCAAAAGAACATGAGGTTCCACTAAGGTGTTAAACATGATTGTAAAGGAAACACCAAGGGCCGGATTCATGGAAGTGTTGTATAATGGTGCAATGCCATAGGGAAACGTTATGTGACTCAGGCCCTAAATATCAAGGGCATTGCCACGCTCCTTGCATGCCCTTGACTCTACATGTATACAGTACTGGCTAAAGGAAGTTTACCCCTTTGCCCAGAAAGACCTTTGCACCACATTTGGAGTAAATGAGTGCATGACCTTTCCAATGCTTTCAAACATAGTTATGGGTGTATGTGTTCGTGAATGTCCAAGGCATCATCCTGAAACCTACAGATGCTCACAACACACCTGGGAGAACGTGCAGCATCCCGACTCTCCAGGGGGAACTAGTGGATATCCCTTCAGCTTAAACACATGCACTGCTCTCAGACACCGAAGCCCTGAACTCAAAGGATCCTGTGCTGGCACAGCTCCCATGTCAGGCCTTAGCACTTGATCTGGGGCCACCCGGAAAAATGTACAGAATGGCGCACAAAGATATGGCACGAGAACCCCTGCCATGCTGGAAACAGCTGACCCCATAACCCCCCCACCCCCTGACCCCACACCTCACCCCTCCAGGAGGCACAATGAACAGTTGAAGGTGTAAAAAAGTTGAAGGCCTCAAGAGGAAAAATACACAATAGAACAACATTCTGCATGGACTTAAATGAATATCAGGCACCTACAGAATGTGTGAATCTACAAGCATTACATAAAACGTTTCTATGGGGATTTAATTTTGATCAAAATTAAGTGAACCCTCTGTAAAATGTAGCAAGTTGGTGAGCTCAAGTAAGGAAGTGTCTGTAATTCCTGAACCTAAGGTTACAAAAGCAGAAACATTTTGAGACACTGAAGTAAGACAACACTGGAACAGTGCAGAACATCCTTGATCAAATGCCACATCCTAAAGGTATGACTTTCCTGGGTCAAGGATACCCAAAGGACTCATGTCCATGGCCAGTGGCATTGACCCTGAAGAAATCAGTGGCTGTACATGTCCACACTGCCAGCATAAGTGCCACCGTGCTAATGCCTATGGATTTGCAAACATCCAAGCCATGACAGCTGGAATATAAATCAATATGAAGGGCATCTTCCAAAATATATGAGTTTTCAACTGAAATGAACAACTTCACAATTAAGTTGAATGTAAGGACTTCTGTTCACAGAAAATATTCTACTTGAAAAACTAGGCTGCTCTCACATTCAACATAGAGGTATTACTCAGTATGTCGAGATCACATTTTTATAATTTTAGAAAATGTAAAGGTAAGTATGCAGAGCACATTCATTTGCCTCTCGTGACTTTTGAACCCTGTAACATTTGAACCCATTGATGGGCCCTCACCTAAATTGACAAGCAAGTGATCAGGATCAATCTGAACGCGCGTGTCACATTTGGTAAATATCCATCCATAGGTTCCAAGTGAACGAGAAGTTGAAAAAAGTGCATTTTTGCACTTCTTTAGTATGGGGAGCGCCATATGAATATGGACGCCTACTGGCCACTTGAATTTAGTGCAAACATTTTTAAAAATGCACCAGGCAAAATGAACTTAAAAAAACAGAAATGTATCTACAGTTTTGACATGCGCAATCCAAAAATGTATACAGTGAACACCTTACAATATATACGAATGCAAAATTCACTTCATAATATACCCTTTACTATGAAGTGTAATTACGAGAATTCACTTTTGTGAAAATGCATACAAATATATGAAATACATACAGCAACTTTGCCTTTACAATGTACCATTTACTATGAAGTGCAATTCCAATCCTAATTGCAATACGGAATCACTCTGGTACACATATGTCTGAAATATCAAGCATTGGCAGAGGCAATAGTTCTGTCATTTGCAGTTCTTTGCCAAAAACATGGTAGTACCTTCAGTTAGTATGAACAATCACAGATATAGAAATGTATGAAATAACAAGAATTGGCAAAGCCAACCGTTTTGATGTCTGTAGTCATTCAATGGCACAAAAATGGTTGTAGCTCCAACTATTATGAGTAATCACGTGTGGGATAATTTATGAAAGATCAAGCCTTGGCAACGACAATCGTTTTTCTGTTTGCAGTTCATTGGCAAACACATGTTCATAGCTTAATATGTTATGCTATGTTACTGTGATTTATGCCATGCACCGGGAGCAATCACTTTATGTAAAGATGTACAAAACACCAAGCATTGGCAAAACCAATCATTTTTGCATTTGTAGATGTTAACAGAAAAATGATTGTACGTTCAATTGAAAGAAATGTACAAAATAACAGGCAGTGACAAAGCAAATAGTTTGGGCATTTGTAATTGGTCATTAACAAATGGTCACATATTCAAATACTACTACCAATTACACTTGCAAAAATGTATGCAGTAACAAGTATTGGCAAGGCCAATAGATTTGCCATTTGTAGTTCATTTGACAAACAAATGACCGTACCTCCCCTTACTAGAGCTAACTACACATGTAAACTGTATGAAATAAAAAGCATTGGCAAAGCAAATAGTTCTGGTATTTGCATTTCATCATTAACAAATGATCACAGATTATCTTAATATGACTAATCACTGTAACCATGTACACGATAACAAGCATTGGCAAAGCCTTTAGTGTTGGCATTTGTATTTAATTGACAAACAACTGTTTGTATATTCAGTTACTATGACTAATCAGACTTGTAAAAATCTACCATGTAACAAATGCTTTGGAATTTGTAGTTAAATGACGAACACGTGGTTGTACCTTCAGTTTGTGGGACTAGTTACATATATACAAATGTATGCAGTAAAAGCAGGGGCAAAGGGACATTTTTTGCCATGTGCAGTTAATTGACAAACAATTGGTTGTAGCTTCGATTACTATGACTAATTAGACAAGTAATGTCGAGTAATCTTATGTAGTTCCCGTGTGTCATATTTGTTGGTCTCACTGTGCAATAAAATGCATAAAACGCCAAGCAATGACAAAGCCATTAGTTTTAAATGTGCCATGTTACAAACAGTGGCAAAGGTTACAGTCTATGGCCAATCACTTGTGTAAAAATCTATGAAATACCAAGCAATGACAAAGCCAAATGTTTTGGTGTTTGTAGTACTTCATTGACAAACAATTGCTCAACCCTTCAATTACTACACCCAGTTGTTTGGATAGAAATGCAGTAAATAACAGACATTTGTAAAGTCAGTTGTTCATTGGCAAACAAATGGCTTTAACTCCAATTACTACAACTAACTACATTTGTTTTTGTACTTATTACATTTTATAAAGTGCTTTAAGCCAAAGCGCTTTACATGAGCAACAGTGAATACATTACAAGCAATACAAAACAAGTCATGAATCAAATAACCGATAACAATATTCAGAACAATTTACATGAGAAAATGAGTGAGCTTGTGCAGGACATTTATGAGAGAGAATTAAGAGTTTAGGGGTGTGAAAAGTAAGGAAGGGTTGATTTTGCGAATGTTATAGAGGTGGAAGCGACAGGCCTGGGAGGTGAGAGAGATGTGGTGAGTGAAGGAGAGGTTAGAGTCAAAGTGCCGGCCAAGTTTGCAGCCATGGGGGAGATGGGTAGTTGGGAAGGAGTTAGGGGGATGGAGGGTGGTGGAGAGGGGGGAGGAAGGGTGTTGGCAGGAAAGAATAGGACTTCAGTTTTGTCAGTATTTAGGGTAAGAAAGTGGGAGGACATCCAGGATTTGATACCAGATAGGCAGGTGGAGAGCTTGAGGTGGATGTCAGGGGTAAATGAAGAGAAGGAGTATTGTATTGTATTGTATGTCTATTGTAATGTAATGTGTGTTATCAATAGCATCATGTTGCCATGTTTGTTGGCCTCAATGCATGTTAAAATGTATGCTACAACAAGCATTAGCAAAGATATTCATTTTGACATCAGAGTTTGGTCAACTGAATGCCAAGATACACACTGGAATGTACATGCTCCAATTATTAGTCATCTAAGAACTAAGGCCCTGATTCACAGAACGTTTCCCAGTGGGGTTTTGCCATTATAAAACACTTCTGTGAATTAGGTCATAAGCCTCACAATATTTACTTTAAATTAACTATCTGTTTTTTTGTTTCCTTCACTTCATTGTTAGCTTGTTTAGTTTACAATATAATGCCAGTGAGTAAATATCTCTCAGTCGGCCCACTGGTGTGGTGTCAGGGAGTAGAATAGTATGTACACCAAACTACCTGCATAAGCTGAGCCCAACTTAGGTGGAAGGCTCTGGCCTGTGCCAGAATGGGAAGGAAAGTCTGACCAGTACACATTCAACGAGACTGAAGAAAATAGGAATCTTTGCTTGTGCTCTTTATAGGTCAAACCATTTCTTGAAAACTCCCCACTTGGGGGATTGTATGGGCAGGATCCCCTGTTCACTTCACCTGGGTCCCCAATTACTTTGCAAAGACAGTCACTTTGAGGTACCTCAGACCAGTCTCGAGTGTGGATCTCCTCCACCACACCAGCCTAATAGGACAGAGCAACTCTGAAAATGGAGATCCAGCCCAACACACTTCTGAGATCCTGCTGGGAAAATATGTGTGTTACACAGCCCTTTTGAGAGAGACTTAAGCTCCCTGTAAGCAGACTCACAGGGTAATTCATCGAATTTTGCACAAAAGTGGCGCACGCGGCTGGCGCACAGTGTCCTCGTGCGATACACTGCGCCAGCCGCGTGTGATAAAATCCATTTCATCGCACAGCGTATTCATGGATTTCAGCCTCCAAAACCAGCCGTGATGCAGAGTGGCGCAGCGACCCTGCAGCAGCGCCAGTTACGCCCCCAAGAACGCCCTCGCGCAAGGAAAAGCCATCAAATTCCCAATTCATTGCAAAGGGCTGCGCTAACCCTGGACCAGTTCACAGGGCTGCCAAACAGCAAACCCCAAGCGGGGAACATGTATTTCAGTGGTTCGCGGGAAATTTCACACGCGATTGTCCTGGGTACGTGTACATCAAGGGTGCGCGTGAAGTAACACACGCGATTCCATGAGGACACGTGTATTCCAGGGGTGCGCGGGAAGTATCACACGCAAAATCAGCAGGGTAGGTGTATTTCAGGGGTGCGCGGGAAGTATCACACGCGATTCCTTCAGGGTACGTGTATTTCAGGGGTGCGTGGGAAGTATCACACGCGATTCCATCAGGGCACGTGTATTTCAGGAGGGCGCGGGGAGCACTACACGTGAATTGGCCGTGTGGGTCCTCCCATGTGTTCCCTCTACACCCTCCACGGCCCCTGCAGCCAGCCCACACCATCCACCATGGCCATGCCCCCGAGCCAAGCCACATGTCACCTTGCACTACTGATCAACAACGCATGTCTCCCAGCACCCTCACCCCCCAGCACTGTGGGGCACCTGCCAGCAGGCCCCCACATATGTCCAACTCATGTCCCCCTGCACCCCCACCCGCCAGCACTGTGGTGCACCCTCCACCAGGCCCACACTCATGTCTCCCAGCACCCCCACCCCCCAGCATCCAGGGGCCCCCTCCACCAGGCCCCCACTCCTTTCTACCACCCCCCACCCCCCAGCAGTGTGATTCGCCTGAGTACGTGTATATCAGGGTTGCGTGTGTAGTCTAACACGCAAATTCATCAGGGTATGTGTATTATGGGTCCGCGTGAACTTCCACACGCAATATCAGCAGGGTACGTGTAATACGGGGTTCGCGGGAAGTTCCACACGCGATTGCCCTGGGTACGTGTATTTCGGGTGCACGGGAAGTTCTACACGCGATTTTAGCAGGGTACGTGTATTCCAAGGTGCGCGGGAAGTACCACACGCGATTGCCCTGGGCACGTGTATTTCGGGGTGCGCGGGAAGTTCCACACGCGAATTCAGCAGGGTACGTGTATTCCAAGGTGTGCGGGAAGTTCCACACGCGATTGCCCTGCGTACGTGTATTTCGGGGTGCGCGGAAATTTGCACACACGATTTCAGTAGGGTACGTCTATTCCAAGGTGCGCAGGAAGTTCCACACGCGATTGTCCGTGGTGCGTGTATTTCGGGGTGCGTGGGAAGTTCCACACGCGATTTCAGCAAGGTAGGTGTATTCCAAGGTGCGTGGGAAGTACCACATGCGATTGCCCTGGGCACGTGTATTTCGGGGTGCGCGGGAAGTTCCACACGCAAATTCAGCAGGGTACGTGTATTCCAAGGTGCGCGGGAAGTTCCACACGCGATTGCCCTGGGGACGTGTATTTTGGGGTGCGCGGGAAGTTCCACACGCGATTGTCCGTGGTGCGTGTATTTCGGGTTGCACGTGAAGTTTGACACGCGATTTCAGCAGGGTACGTGTATTCCAAGGTGCAAGTGAAATTCCACACGCAAATCCAGCAGCCTACGTGTATTCTGGGGGTGCCGGGCAGTCCTACACGTGAATCGGCTGTGTGGGTCCTCCCAGCTGTTCACTCGACACCCTCCACGGCCCCTGCAGGCGGCCCACACCACAGGGGACTACCCTGCACATGTCCCGCAGGCAGCCCATCCACCATGCCCATGCCCCCCAGCCAACCCACATGTCACCTTGCACTACTGCCCACCAACACATATCCCCCTGCACCCCCACCCCCCAGCATCCAGGGGCACCCTCCACCAGGCCCCCACTCATGTCCCCCTGCACCCCCACCCCCCAGCACTGTGGTCCACCCTCCACCAGGCCCCTACTCATTTCCCCTGCACCCCCATCCCCCAGCACTGTGGGGCACCCTCCACCAGGCCCCCACTCATGTCCCTCTGCTCCCCCACCCCCCAGCACTGTGGGGCACCCTCCACCAGGCCCCCACTTATGTCCAACTCATGTCCCCCTGCAGCCCCACCCCCCAGCACTGTGGGGCACTCTCCACCAGGCTCCCACTCATGTCTCCCAGCACCCCCACCCCCCAGCACTGTGGGCCACCCTCCACCAGGCCCCTACTCATGTCCCCCTGCACCCCCACCCCCCAGCACTGTGGGCCACCCTCCACCAGGCCCCCACTCATGTCCCCCTGCACCCCCACCCCCAGCACTGTGGGGCACCCTCCACCAGGCACCCACTCATGTCCAACTCATGTCCCCCTGCACCCCCACCCCCCAGCACTGTGGGGTACCCTCCACCAGGCCACCACTCATGTCCAACTCATGTCCCCCTGCACCCCCACCCCCCAGCACTGTGGGGCACCCTCCACCAGGCACCCACTCATGTCCAACTCATGACCCCCTGAACCCCCACCCCCCAGCACTGTGGGGCACCCTCCACCAGGCCCCCACTCATGTCCAACTCATGTCCCCCTGCACCCCCACCCCCCAGCACTGTGGGCCACCCTCCACCAGGCCCCCAACCATGTCTCCCAGCACCCCCAACCCCAAGCACTGTGGGGCACCCTCCACCAGGCCCCCACTCATGTCTCCCAGCACCCCCACCCCCCAGCACTGTGGGGCACCCTCCACCAGGCCCCCACTCATGTCCCCCTGCACCCACACCCCCCAGCACTGTGGGGCACCCTCCACCAGGCCCCCACTCATGTCTCCCAGCACCCCCACCCCCCAGCATTGTGGGGCACCCTCCACCAGGCCCCCACTCATGTCTCCCAGCACAACCACCCCCCAGCACAGTGGGGCACCCTCCACCAGGCCCCCACTCATGTCCCACTCATGTCCCCCTGCACCCCCACCCCCCAGCACTGTGGTGCACCCTCCGTCAGGCCCCCACACATGTCCAACTCATGTCCCCCTGCACCACCACCCCCCAGCACTGTGGGGCGCCCTCCACCAGGCCCCCACTCATGTCCAACTCATGTCCCCCTGCACCCCCACCCCCCAGCACTATGGTGCACCCTCCACCAGGCCTCCACTCATGTCTCCCAGCACCTCCTCCCCCCAGCACTGTGGGGCACCCTCCACCAGGCCCCCACTCATGTCCAACTTATGTCCCCCTGCACCCCCACCCCCCAGCACTGTGGGGCACCCTCCACCAGGCCCCCACTCATGTCCAACTCATGTCCCCCTGCACCCCCACCCCCCAGCACTGTGGGGCACCCTTCACCAGGCACCCACTCATGTCCAACTCATGTCCCCCTGCACCCCCACCCCCCAGCACTGTGGGGCACCCTCCACCAGGCCCCCACTCATGTCCAACTCATGTCCCCCTGCACCCCCACCCCCCAGCACTGTGGGGCACCCTCCACCAGGCCCCCACTCATGTCCCCCTGCACCCCCACCCCCCAGCACTGTGGGGCACCCTCCACCAGGCCCCCACTCATGTCTCCCAGCACCCCCACCCCCCAGCACTGTGGGGCACCCTCCACCAGGCCCCCACTCATGTCTCCCAGCACCCCCACCCCCCAGCACAGTGGGGCACCCTCCACCAGGCCCCCACTCATGTCCCACTCATGTCCCCCTGCACCCCCACCCCCCAGCACTGTGGTGCACCCTCCGCCAGGCCCCCACACATGTCCAACTCATGTCCCCCTGCACCCCCACCCCCCAGCACTGTGGGGCGCCCTCCACCAGGCCCCCACTCATGTCCAACTCATGTCCCCCTGCACCCCCAGCCCCCAGCACTGTGGTGCACCCTCCACCAGGCCTCCACTCATGTCTCCCAGCACCTCCTCCCCCAGCACTGTGGGGCACCCTCCACCAGGCCCCCACTCATGTCCAGCTTATGTCCCCCTGCACCCCCACCCCCCAGCACTGTGGGGCACCCTCCACCAGGCCCCCACTCATGTCCAACTCATGTCCCCCTGCACCCCCACCCCCCAGCACTGTGGGGCACCCTTCACCAGGCACCCACTCATGTCCAACTCATGTCCCCCTGCACCCCCACCCCCCAGCACTGTGGGGCACCCTCCACCAGGCCCCCACTCATGTCCAACTTATGTCCCCCTGCACCCCCAACCCCCAGCACTGTGGGGCACCCTCCACCAGGCCCCCACTCATGTCCAACTCATGTCCCCCTGCACCCCCACCCCCCAGCACTGTGGGGCACCCTTCACCAGGCACCCACTCATGTCCAACTCATGTCCCCCTGCACCCCCACCCCCCAGCACTGTGGGGTGCCCTCCACCAGGCCCCCACTCATGTCCAACTCATGTCCCCCTGCACCACCACCCCCCAGCACTATGGTGCACCCTCCACCAGGCCTCCACTCATGTCCCCCTGCACCCCCACCCCCCAGCACTGTGGGGCACCCTCCACCAGGCCCCCACTCATGTCCAACTTATGTCCCCCTGCACCCCCACCCCCCAGCACTGTGGGGCACCCTCCACCAGGCCCCCACTCATGTCCAACTCATGTCCCCCTGCACCCCCACCCCCCAGCACTGTGGGGCACCCTTCACCAGGCACCCACTCATGTCCAACTCATGTCCCCCTGCACCCCCACCCCCCAGCACTGTGGGGCACCCTCCACCAGGCCCCCACTCATGTCCAACTCATGTCCCCCTGCACCCCCACCCCCCAGCACTGTGGGGCACCCTCCACCAGGCCCCCACTCATGTCCCCCTGCACCCCCACCCCCCAGCACTGTGGGGCACCCTCCACCAGGCCCCCACTCATGTCTCCCAGCACCCCCACCCCCCAGCACTGTGGGGCACCCTCCACCAGGCCCCCACTCATGTCTCCCAGCACCCCCACCCCCCAGCACAGTGGGGCACCCTCCACCAGGCCCCCACTCATGTCCCACTCATGTCCCCCTGCACCCCCACCCCCCAGCACTGTGGTGCACCCTCCGCTAGGCCCCCACACATGTCCAACTCATGTCCCCCTGCACCCCCAGCCCCCAGCACTGTGGTGCACCCTCCACCAGGCCTCCACTCATGTCTCCCAGCACCTCCTCCCCCAGCACTGTGGGGCACCCTCCACCAGGCCCCCACTCATGTCCAACTTATGTCCCCCTGCACCCCCACCCCCCAGCACTGTGGGGCACCCTCCACCAGGCCCCCACTCATGTCCAACTCATGTCCCCCTGCACCCCCACCCCCCAGCACTGTGGGGCACCCTTCACCAGGCACCCACTCATGTCCAACTCATGTCCCCCTGCACCCCCACCCCCCAGCACTGTGGGGCACCCTCCACCAGGCTCCCACTCATGTCCAACTCATGTCCCCCTGCACCCCCACCCCCCAGCACTGTGTGGCACCCTCCACCAGGCCCCCACTCATGTCCCCCTGCACCCCCACCCCCCACCAGTCAGGTGCACCTGCCAGCAGGCCCCCACACATGTCCCCCAGCCAACATGTCATCACAATCTAGAATCCTGGGCCTTATGGGCAGCCTCCAAATGCCAAACACCCACCCGAGTATTGCATCCACCCACTTAGAAATGGCAATTACATGGTACAACCCCAATAGCAAGTTTGTAAATGAACACATGTCCCTCACATACACACAATGGGTGTCAGTGAATGTCAAAACCCATATCATGATATGCATGAAACCAATGAGATGATACTACACATTGAAGTTTGAAGAAAAAATATGTATTAAAAGCAACATAAATTGAATCAAAAATAAACAAACGAAAATGGGAATTAAAAAAAAGAAAGCAGCATGTCCGTAAAATAATGTAAAACCACAAATCATAATCCAAAGGAAAGGTGTCCAAAGTCACAGGTCACAAAAGTAAATGCAATGGAAAATTAAAATCGAAAACCATTGCTCCATGGGTAAATCATTAAAAAAAATAGAAAATCCAACAGTCAACTATATACAGATAAACAATCCAGGGTCCATGATCCCAACAGAAGAAATGAAACCTATCTAATAACACTACCTAATAAAAAAAAACTATATACAAAAATGTGGCCCATTGTCCAAAAGGTCCAAAAAAAATGCTAAACCAAAGGAAAACTAACACTAACTACAGAACTATTTACAAGGGCAGCGGGCCAGTCCGACGGCTCACTTCGGGATGTTCCGGGCCAGGGCATCATCGAACTCCTGCTTAATGTCCCAGAGGCGGTCCTCCTCCATGGCCCCGAGGGTCCGCAGGGCCGTCGACATGTTCACCTCCAACTCCCTGCGGATTGCCTGGAGGCACTCGGCCCGCCTCAGGGCCCTCCGCATGGAGTTCTCCGCCCTGACCATCGTGAGCTGTGCCTCTTCCGCCCGCTGCCGCTCCGCATCTATGGCGTGGCCCAACCGCTGCCACACGAAGACACTTCCCATCCTGGCTCCTCCTGCCCGCTGGCCGATGCCTGCCCCTCCGATGTCGAAGGCCCCGAGCCATCATGGCTCCCACCTCGTTGCTGCTGCTGCTGTGCCTGTGCCCGTGCCCTGGCTCCTGCTGCCTGCACATCCTCCACCGCTGGGGTGCAGTCGTTGATGTGGCCACCCCTGCTGGACGTCCGACTCCCGACTGTGGCAGGGATGCCTCCTCCACCAGCCTGGCCGCACCGTCAGAGGCAGCTCCACAGGGCACCCAGGTGACTAATGGGTGGGAAGATGGCACGGAGGACGACTGGCGCATAGGGGGTTCAGTTGAGGAGGGGGTTTGAGCAAGCCCCATCAAATGGAGGAATCCGGCCTGGGTGACCTGTCCCAGTAGGCCGACGCGGTCAACGAGCCATTCGAGATGACGTGCAGTCTGCTCATGAAAAGACTGCAGGTCACCTCGCATGGCCCGTTGACGCAACGCCACACCAGTCAGGACAGGCTCAACCCGGACCTGGATAGCCACGTCCGCAGGCAGAGGAAGGCCAGTTGTTGTGACCTCATCCCCTGCCTGAAAACGGGTCTGGACATAGGCATCCCTGCTGGTGCAAGATGATGCAGTGACAGGATCAGGGACAGGATTGCACACAGGCACCTCTGCGGCGGCCTGTGCTGCCTCCTGTCCCTGGTCCTGCACTGCACCACTAGCACCAGTGGAATCCCCACCTCCAGACCCCGTCTCTGTTGTTTGCACGGCCTCCTCCTCCACCAAACCCCCCACCAACCTGGATGACTCCGTGCCATCTTCCCCCGTTGGGCCCTGTGGGGTCCCAGCTGCCCCTTCTGCTGCCGAGGAGTCCAACTCCGACCTCCGACTCTTGGACCTCCCCCTGGCAGCTGCGGCCTGGGACGGGGCACCGGACCCCTCACTCCCCGACGAGATCACAACCTGGGAGGGGAGCCGGGCCTTGCGTCTCCGGCTGGTGGTGCGATCCCCGCTGCTGTGCTCCACAGCACCTTCTCCGCCCTCTTCATCAGTCGACGCTGCAGACAGGGAGAAATAAAACAAGGCATCAGGGCACTGTACAACGGACACATACACACATGACAGTTGTACATGAGTGGCATTGGCAAACCTCAGACATGGCATCACAATCGCCAACACACGTCATTTCAACTTGCACACATGGGCCATAGCACAGCCATATCGCAACGGTCAGCACCATCCATACACATACAACAGCATGAGCAGGCAAAGGTGAGCCAGACATCACATGCAACACAGGGAGTGCACTACACATGTACACACACCACCACACTTGCATTCATGTGTACACCTCTGCCAACTGTCGTAGTGTTCAGATCGGCATCCATGTCACATCTGCCAATCAGGCTTCCACATCCCGCTGTCACATGCATCCATGTTGCATTACTGTTGCACCCTTGTCAAATACACACACATGCACATGTACACAGTGCTGATACATGCAGCTGAAAACAACATCCATGTGTGACATCACGAACATGTCTACTTACATACACATTCATCCAAACATGTGTGCCCACACAACTGCATTTGGCATGCAAACCTACACACACAAGCACCATCCATGTCTCACACATGACAGCCCTCGCATGTGTTAGCCTCACGGCCCTGTACACCCCCACCCATACTTGGCCCCATACAAACACATGTGCAACCTGCACACTACTGGCACATCACCACATGCACAGCTTACAATCATGATGCATGTACACTTACCGCTCGACTCCAGATGGGTCTGCCTCTCAAGGACCTGGACGTGGAGCGCTGGGGATATGCGTTCCAGGACCCTCATCTGATCGTCCGACAAGTGGCTCCGGCACCCCTTAGCATCTGCTGCCTTCAAGAGGCGCCGGGCCTTGTTGAGGGTCCTGGACCTGAAGTCCTCCCAGCGCTTCTTGACATGTTGGAAGTCGCAGACTGCCACCCCCTCCGCATTGATGGCAGTCACGATGTCCATCCAGATCCGAGTCCGTCCTTCCTTGTCGGCGCGCAAACTTCCGAAGAGGGCATCATACTGCCCCAGGACTTGCTCCACCAGGACACCAACTTCGGGGGCAGTGAAGCTGGTGCCTCTCTGCTTCTCTGGCCGGGGGCTGTCAGTGGTGCCAGATGTTGCAGTGCCCGACATGACAACCCCAGAGGCAGGAGTGGGTGGGCAACTGGGTCCTGGGGCTGGGCTGCGGAGCAATGGAATCCCAGTCGGGAGTCTTCGGTTCCAGCAGGGGTGGTCACAGCAACAGCACCCCTGGCTGATGTGCAGGCAGCAAATGGCAGGGCACGTGGGCAGCAGGGAATCAGGCAGCAGCAGATGGCAGGTTGGAGCGTGCTCAGGGGTCTGGGGGGCAGTAATTCGGCCTTCTGGGCAGGAGCGTGGTCTTCCGTGTGCTTACGCGTGGCCAGCTTGATACGGAGTGATTTGGCACGTGAAAATCCAGCACGTCTGCGTATAATTCGAGGAAAGGGCCTTGGCGCGTAAGCGCGTCAGCACACGTACGCAAATTCATTGGCCCAAAGGCCACCAGCGCCTATGCGCGTCTGTGACGTGCGTGCACGTGCGTTTCCCTGTACACGGGTGCATGTTACACGTTCAATGACTGCACGTCAGAGTGTCAGCTCGTGTAATTGGAGGATGGGGCCTTAGCGCGTACACGCGGAAGTGACGCTGGACGTGTGGGCATGTTTAAAAGGTACGTGTAGAACGCCATTCCCTTGTACGTGCTTTTCATGGAGAGCGAGTGGGTGAAATCTGTACTTCTTGTCGGTTCACACGCGATTTACTTCACGGCGTTCCAAGTTCGTACTCCCTGTTACCTCTGACAGCTTTTTGTCTTTTTCCAGGGCCTGTTTCCTCAAACAGTGTTCACTTCTCCTTTTGTCCTGTCTCCTCAGACGGTGCACAATTCCTCTTTTGGCGGGGGTGTTGCCAACGCGCACACGCGCGTATTTCTCGCGCGATTTTTCCTGGCAGACGGTGAGTCGCGCACGTATTTTTCGCGCTGAGTTTCAGTCATCGGCAGTCACCGGTGTGAGAGGAGCTGCAGCGACCCCCTGCTTTCATTGTTTTGCTTTCCGTGTGCGTTGGACAGCACCTGCACCTTTAAGGAAAGTAAGGCCAATCCACCTTAAAAAGGCCTGGTCAGCGCGGAGCGCGCGCGGAGTTTCGCGCTGAGTTTCAGTCATCGGCTGTCCGCGGCAGGCAGCCAGTTGCCAGGTAAGACTCTTGGTCATGGATACCCGCTCATTAACTCGCCTCAAAACAAAACAGATCTTGTGTGAAACCGGGTGTGACTCACCCTCGAACTTGATGCCTGTTGACTCAGACTTTATCCCCCCGACGGCCGTCCCTGGGGGCGCAAACAAGATCAGCAACCCAAGTGGAGAATCTGTGGGGAATGAGTCCAGCTTTGTGAGCTCTGACCAGGAAGTCCGATTGGCCTCAGCCCCCTTGACAAATGCTCCCCTCGAACCCCCCATTACTATCTTTCCACTAGTATCAGCTTTCTCCGCCTCAACACCGGCCCTAGATGCTGTACAAAATGGATTGTGCCCTGCGGAGAGACGCTCTTCGCCTGCTGTCCCCCTGGACGAGGCCGTCTCAGCCTCTGAGTTCCAGGTAAAGGCGAGAGATGCATTGGAACAGCCTCACGCCGAAGAGGCGGCAAGCCGTGAGCGAACCGCTTGTCCAGATTCCCAACGAGACCAATCGAAAGCGGGACTCCTTGAGAGTACCGCAAACTTTCTTGACCCCACGCACTTAAACAAAGAACTTGCACTTGTTTCAAACACCGATTGCGTGGAACATACATGCAAAACACATTTCGACGCTGCATGTAAGACATCACAACCATGCTGTCCATCAAAAGAGAGCAGTGAGGACGGAGAAGATTTGTTTTACTCTCCCTTTGAGGTGACGGATGCTGAGCTTTTAAACTCGGACCCTTCACGCACCCAAAATAACTTCAAAACGTTACGATTTCATTTTCGAAACAAGGATGTTGCCCAATCCGCTGTCATTACAACTTCCCGCGGAATGTCTCAGAACAGTCATCCCCTGATTAATCAACTGGCAAATGACATAATGTCTAATTTAAATACAGAAAACACTAATAAATCAGCGTACACTAACAAAGAGAACATGCCAGTAAACTCCATGCATTCCACTCCCTTTACAAGATCACCAAACATCGTAACTGATTCATCTGGACGGGAGGCCAGACTTACACAAAGGCTACAAGCCGACTTTGAGTTAATGAAAGCAAAACTGTCAGAAAGCTACCCTAAAGAAAAATATGAAAATGGGAGTAGCAATCGAACAAAGTTAGTTTTGGAGCCATCTCCCAAAGTTGAATCAGGAACTATAAACTACCAACAAAAATCCAGTCCTCAAGAAAAGGAAGAACGCACATCGATCATGTCACCGAGATGGGAGAGAGGTGTCCTTAGCTCACACCGGTCCCATGTGATGAGAGATGACCGAGCTGAGAAAGCAGGAGGGACTGCGCTCAGACCAAAGTTCGTGGCAAATAAAGGTGGTGACAACGCGCCAAAGTGCTCGACCCCCTTCAACGTCCATAAACTTGAATCTGCTGACGCAGGCCGAGAGAAACAACGTCTGCCACCCCAAGCGGACCCCTTCGAATATAATGGTCGCTGCAAGCCAAAACTGGCTAGCCCAATGGACTCAATCTCCGAAGCGAATCTTTCGGTCGCTGCAGCAATACAAATACATAACAACGTGCTAGCAGCGACATCTCAGGCTCTAATACCCTTCATAAAGTTATATGAAAGTATGAATGAAACACTTCACAATAACGGTGCAATCATAGGACATCTGACAGAAAAAGTATCCCTGCTAGAATATAACTTCAACCTGCAGTTGGAACAACGAACAAAAGAACAATTAGAGATAGAAGATGGCCTCAGAAAAATATTCCTGCTAATTGGAAAAAATTCAAACGAAGCAAAGACACAAATGGACGAGCTGTCGACATTTATGCAAAAATCTCTTTCGCACCTAAGTCCAGCCCCGACAAAACTGTTCAATTCGGAAAATGGAAGCTGTCAACATATAAATCCGGGTGATTCAGCTACACTGCCAATAACACTCCCTGGAAAAATGGTCCAGGTGAATGTTCAAGGTATTACTTATCCCCGAGCAAATGTTGAACCAAATGCACTAAAGTCAGTGATAAAAGTGAAAGAAACAGGCACTAAAACTGACATTCCTGCGAAATTTCAATCCTTCCTAGTGGAGGGCTCTCAACTGCCAAAAGAAAGAGAAGTACATCAAAGCCTAAAAGGAAAAGTCCCTCCTAGCATCTGGGACCTTCCCCCAGCAGCACCAAGCTTCTCAAACCTAAAGGCTTCTTTTGGAATCTTTCACGGGAGCGCAAAAAACCTCCAAAACGGAAAGATTCCAAGTTCCACACAAAATAGAAAACCAGGAGGACTTCAAAGCAGTGATTTACACAACAAAAAGAAAGAAAAGACAAGACATATAATAGTCTCAAAGCAACTTCCAATTTCGAAGAAATTCATCAGAAACTTAACAACGCCTTCCAAATCCAAAGTCTTTGTCCGTGACAACACGTCAGGAAAATCGTTAAAGAGTCAATCTCTATTCCAGGCCCCGGTCTCTAATAGAGAAAACAGCAATAAAAAAGAAGAGACAAAAGCATCTAATCCTTCATCTCTGAAGAAAAATGCGCCAAACCGTGCGATTAAGCCAACAAAACCAAATCCAAACAAGCGAAGGAGGGTCGTCTCGGATTCTGGCAGCGACTCGTCCGTAAATGATCTTGAGGAACTCTGCAACCTGTCCACTTACTCACATGAAGTGAGTGAGGATTGCAGCCGTGTTCTCGACGACAACATGTCTACCATCGATAAGACCCCCCTCGAGCTTCATATTCAACCATACAACAATCCTTGGAAAATAAAAGAAAACCAAATACGTTTGCCAACAAAACTGAGTGAGAAATGCATACCAGATATAAGAAAGTCCGACAGCAAAATGGCCGGCGGAAAACTTCTTAACTTAAATACTAGTGAGGAAAAGCTAGTCACTGTCCTAAATCCAAAGTGCACAACTGCTCAGAATCATAAATTCAGGGACACAAGAACGAAATGCACCACTGTTGGGCAACACTGTGCCATAACATCAAAGAAAATCAAATTGACCAATGTGTTGGCTGACGACTCTGATGTAAATCTGAACCGTAGTAATGTGATGTGCCTCCTACATTCAGTCCCTTCCTTAAGGACAATTTCATCTGACGACATTCAAATTGTCGAATACTACTCCGAAGAAAGAGTCAATTGCGTACTACTACACGTCAACTCCCAAGCAGTCAGAAGATCTATGATGGGAGCAAGAGAAGACATATTACGGCTTGGCTTTGAAATTCTTGAACACCTTGAACCAGCTAAACAGCAAAGAGATAATCTACCGGAGGAATATGAACAAAAAACCACCCTGAGTCATCGGTGTGAGCAGATTCGAAGGCATCTGAATTCAAATTTTATATCTGCTAAGACCAACAGGCCCTCATACTACGACACGAGAAAACAATAACTAGACAACGATGGATCAGAGGCCGTTAACACCCTGAATTCATGGAACACTAGAGGATTCGGCCACTTATATAACAACTTTCCTGTGGACCTTCAGGACAACTTTATAATATGCCTGCAAGAGACCTGGATGCGCCAGCTTCCCGTAAAAGACGGTTACCACATACTAATAAATCCTGCAAGCAAAAATGCGAGAGGTCGTCCGTCTTCAGGATTATTGACAATGATAAAAATAGGAACAGGTTGGGAAGTGGCGGATACATTAAATCCTAATGGTCATGTACAGTCAACTTTACTCGTAAGAAAAACCAGCGAATCCAGAAAAGATTCTAGCCCACCTCAACATCTTCTGCTAGTCAATGTATATTGGAACCCTGCAAAGATCTCGGCAGGGGTTTTTATCCAATCAATAACAACAATAATCGACACAAACCTAAGAAATCTTTACAACTTGTGGATAATTGTGTGCGGTGACTTAAATATATCTTGGTTCAATGGAAACCACTCGGACATCAATCATCGCTGTAATAAAGATCTCAAGGATTCTTCCAAAAGAGCAAGATGGCTCGAGGCTATGGAAGCCAGAGATTGCACCATGTTAAACGGCAATGTGCCGGGTGATACTCCTCCGCAAATTACCTGGATGAACATGGGACTAAAGAAAATACTGGACTACATTTGGGTTTCAAACAACCTGATGCCGACAATTACCAACCTGCAGATCACGCCTACGAAGAACAGCGACCACTTTCCGTTGAAAATGTACTGGCAACCTCACTGTAAGCGTCTAAGTGGCACGGCATGCACCCAACTAGAGGCGAATGCCAGTCGGTATAAACTTCGGATGTCATTAAAACAGATACAGTACCTCACTGCCGACTTTCAGTCAAGAAATGAAGCATCGATAGTCTTTATTGACTATCCCGCCATTCTCCTAACCTTGGGTAGTTCAAGAAAGAACACGTCAGTGCCCAAACATAAACACACATGGAGTGTATCTCAAAACAACGAGAAGAAGAAACTGAGGAAAGATCTGAAGGAACTACGAGCTGGGATTGGCGTCAATAGAGTCGCAAAAATTAAACATCATAAACAAATATATCGAAACTGGACAAAAGCTTTTGCCCTCCAACGCGACCAAGAACGCGGCGAGGAGATGCTGTCCTTGATAAGATCTCAGAACACCAGAGACATTTGGAGAATTCTAAATATGGACCACACAAACCAAGCTGTAATCCTGGCTAATGGTATACCCGAGGCGGCTTGGGTAGCACATTTTGGAAATGTTTTCTCATCCACTGGCAATACATCAGTGGATGAAAAAAAAACGCGAAAACGTGCGCTGGGACACTGTGGAGACCGTGGAGAACATAAGCAGCGCTATAACAAAGTTAAAAAACTCCCGAGCAGCTGGCCCAGATGGCATATCGAACATCATGCTCAAACAACATCCTCAAGTATGGGCCAAGTTCATAGCTGACCTATTCGTGACAATAGCCTCCTCCAGGAAAATTCCATCATCCTGGTTGGAGGCTATTATTGTCCCGATTTATAAAAAAGGCAATAGAGATGCACCCGCCAATTATCGCCCTATCGCGTTATTGGATACCATCAGGAAAATATTTGCCTCGTTCTTACAAGAAAAGATCTCAGCTTGGGCTCGCTGCTGCGGATTAAATGACGTACGACAAACTGGTTTTACAAAGGGAGTAGGTACTGAAAACAACCTTGCTATACTTAATCTGCTAAAGTTGGAAGCTCTGAGAAGAAAGGGAAAATTGTTTTTTGCATTCATAGACATGCAACAAGCTTTTGACGGAATTAACCGAGAAAAACTCTGGGGAAAACTGAAAAACTGGAACTGTCCACCTAACATACTGAATCCCATAAAAGCCTTACATGATTCTACATCAGTAAGAATAAGGTTAAACTAAAGTGGTGTTCTTTCTGAAGCCATTCCAACGAAAAAGGGAGTAAAGCAAGGCTGCCCTCTAGCAGCGGTACTCTTTAAATTATACATTGCAGACGTGTCAGATACACTAACAAATACTCACTGCTTTCCTCCCAAAGTTAACGGCAATCCTGTAAGCTATTTAATCTACGCCGACGACTTCGTTCTAGTTGACAAAACGCAAATAGGGCTACAGAGGCTACTAAATACATTGAACACCTATATGATGGACAACGACTTAAAAATCAATGTGGAAAAAACAAAAATTCTGAAATTAGGTCATGGCGAGGGTCACAGAAACAAGAACTTTAAATGGAAAATAAACAACGTCCCGATTGAGGAAGTGACCTCGATTCGATACTTGGGTATTCCATTCTCTATGTCAATAAGAGAATGGAGCTGGGTGTCCGAACTCGAAAAAAGAATAAAAACACTTTCCCTACAAGGTGCAAGAATACACTCGCAATACGGAAAATTCTCTCTGATTCCAGTACGAACATTCTACCAACAAAAGGTGATACCATCTTTAACGTTTGGAGCAGAGGCAGGCTGGAACATCGACTTTAAGATCTGGTCCAAATTTGAGGGTCTATTCTGGCGTCGGGTGCTAAGATTACCTAAATACCTGTCAGTATCAGCAATCCGCTATGAATTGGGACTTGAACCGATGTACGGAGCTGTCATCTGGAAATCAATGATTTTACTACGAAAGATGTCGTCAGAAAAGGTTGAGCCAGCATTCAAACTGTTCAGCTTACAAAAAAATTCAAATTCAAACACCTTACAAGAAGTATGGGCCGAAAAAGTCAAATCAATCATGCAAGCTGTAAACGTCACCATGGAGATGCTAATAGAACGACCCCAAAACGCAAAAAAAAAATTGAGACGTCAGCTCTGGATTGACAACACGGGAAAACTCAATGAACTAAAGTCTGCCATAGATCTGAGCATGATTCCGAATAAATTAGATTGCTTACCGAAGTACCTGAGTATATTTCCGTCTCGTCATCACAGAGATAGCTTTCTGCGATTAAGAACAAACATTTATAAGACCAGACAAATGTGCTTTCTCCGACACATCGACAATGTAAAAGACCCTTCATGTAGGTTCTGTGGAAATCACCCAGAATCGCTAAAACATATAATGACTGAATGTTATTCGCTGAAGGACACAAGGTCTCTCCACCTATTTAAGTTCGCCCCCCGAACCGATTGCATGGAAGACCTGTGGCTGAGAATTTTAAGCGGGACCTCAGTTCACTTGACTTGTGCAGCTATAAACTTTCTGGAGCAAATTATGAACTAACGAGTTGCCAATTCCCTGATGTCGACTCTTTTAAAAAACTGCAAAAGTGAAGTGACTGAGGAAGAAAGTTGAAAAAAAAAACAAAAAAAAACAAAGGAAAAAATTGTAATAAAAGTTTGTATGAAACTAGAAATTGCAATAAAAATTTTTTTAAAAAAAAAGTATTTGACATCTGTGCTTGCCCTGTGTGTTGCCTGCCCCTTCAGAGGTCAGTCTAGGCTGCGTGTGACACGCATACGTTCATTTTTGTGTTTCTGGGTGCCACAGCGTAGTTTTTTTTTCCATGCACGTGGTCTAGGAGGGGTTGCGTGCACATTATCTCCCTTTTTCGGGGTGCCTGTGCGTTGCGTGACCCATCATCTTCCTCCAGGGGTCACATACAGCCTTGCTAGAGCACTAGGGTACGAATTCCATCTAGTACCCTACCCCTTTGACCCCGAATTGTCCAGGACAATAGTTTACTACAACTCCCATACGCACAACAACATCAGTGCCATGGTTGGGAGGCGAGCACGTGGTAAGGGTGGCAAAGGTGGGCAAGCCACAAGAGGTGGCCGTGGTGGATACGGTAGGGGACATGGCCAGGACTTGCAGGGTGCCCCTAGCCCCCCATGTGTGGGTGACCAGTCAGGGACACCCATGACCCCCCCTGGTTGAGGGTAACGTGGCTGACACCATCCCTGCTCAGCCCTTGTTGGACCAGCCCATTGTGGTACCAAACCTGGCACTGGGTGACTCCATGGCTGACTTCCAGGTCAGCAGGTCTAGGCCATTGGTGTCACCAGCCCACGTGGATCAGGGGCAGCTATGTCATCTGCTGCCCCGAGTAGGCAGGGTGGGGAGGCTGCAGGGGCAGCTGCAACTCCATCCACCCCAGCTCTGAGTGTCCCAGCCAGGACAGTGTCAGTCCTAGTCCATCCTGCTGACGTTCCCCCTGACTACATCACACTTCAGCTAATGCCCTCACCAAGTCCCATGGTGAGTGTTCATTCCCACACTCTTAGTCCACAGTCCACCGGGGCTCCTGCCACTAGTGTCCAGAGCGGCGTAGGACACTCAGTATCACCGCCACCTTCCAAGTGGAAGAGGAAGAGTGCTCGTCCAGTACAGGCTGATGCCCCAGACACGGCTGCACAGTCCGGCCCACCAAGGAAGCCCAGCTTCAATCAGGTCGAACTTGATGCACTTGTGCAGTATGTGTCCGCACATGACAGTGAAATGGTGATTACTGCAGGATGCAAGACCACACCTGCACAATGTCAGGCACACTGGCAGACCATTGCGGAACTCATATGTGCCCTTGGATTCGTGAGGCGCACAGCTAATGATTGCTACAAGCGCTGGAATGACCTTAAGCACAGGGCAAAGAAAAAGCTGGCCTCAAGTCATGCCGCAACTCTAGTGACTGGAGGTGGGTCTCCGGCAGAGGACATAGAACTCACTCCACATGAGTATGTTTTTGGGACCTACGTCACGGAGGAACAGATCCAAGGCGTGGGAGACCTGACAGATTACGAGGCATTGTCCGGTGAGTGCACATGCATGTGTGTGTCATCCATGTGCATGGTGTGTGTGTGAGTGCTTCTGATTCAGTGCCAGGTGAGGGGGGGTGTGCCTGAGTGGTTTGGGTCACCCATGTGCTTCATCCAATACATCCTGCACACCAGGATTTGGGTGTTGCAGTATCCCTTCTGGCAACAGTAGACATTCAGCCCAACCTCACGCCAGTTGCCCTTGAATTGTCATCTTGCCACAACATAGTTGCATGTTATTCTGTGTTCATTCAGTCTGATTGTCTGCATTCCACCACTTTCACTAGGCATTTCTCAGTCCTATTGTCACATGTGTGACATGGCTAGGGTACATGCCATCTGTGTGATGGCATGTGTCATGTATGTGTATTGGACATGCCAATCACAGGCCAATGTGTGATGGCACTGTTAGGCAGCAAGCAGCAAATTTGTTGGTCTTCCATCTTGGTGTCATCAATGTGTGCCATTTGCCTCCCCTTCATACGCAGTGACAGTGCATGCATGGGAGGGTTATAGTCATGTGGTACATGTGTCAATGAAGTACTGTTTCTGTTGCTTCTCAGCCCTAATTGTGTTCCATGTTGCTAATGCCTGTTCCCATTTCTTTTCTTTTATGTCTTTGCAGGGGATGACGCACTTGATACTGCTGGGGTTTTGGAGATGGTGCAGACCCAGGAGGGGTCTCAGGCCAGACCGGGCACCAGTGAGGGATGTGATGTGGTGGGTGAGAACCCACACTTGCTGCAGGCCGTTATCTCAAGGGGTGTCTCTGGGTGCACCTCCCCCGAGCTCTATTCAGGTGTCGATTTGGATGATGAGACCTATGTGCCGTCGCAGGTAAGTGTTTCTGGGAGGGATTCTGTACTGTCCAACCCACCTGCACGAGGGGTAGAACCCTCAATGGGGATGTCAGTGTTGGTAGGTCCGCCTTTGGTGGTTACGGATGCAGGGTCACACTCCGCTACATCTGATCCTGTTCCTGGGCCAGCAGATCAGAGGGGGAATGCAGTCCTGCAGCCTCAGGCAGTGCCGGCACAGCAAGGCGCAGTTTGCCTTGCCCCAGACAGGTGTGGTGCCCGCCGACGCGGTGGCCGTACGCCACCTGGCAATACCGCATGGGAGCAATCCATATACGATATGGCAAACCAACAGGCAGCATCAACTGAGATGATGGCTCAGGTCATGGATAGGGTGGCCACTTCCATTGTCCCCCAAGAAAGGCTAATTGAACAACTACAGCAGGCAACAGACTCCATTAGCCAGTCACATAAGGAGGACATGTTGGCGTCCAACAGGGACAGGCGGGCGGCACTGGAGACTCTGCGGGAAGCCATTCCTATTGAGTCCCAGGGCCACAGGGAAGCCCTGAGGGTGGAACTCCGTCAGTTCAGGGCAACTCTGGTTGAGCTTGAGGCTTCAGCTAACACGAGGACAGAACAGCAGCTGGAGAGGCTCACACATACGCTCTCAGCTGAGATACAGGCAACTAGGGCGGAGGTCCGGGCATCCCGTGAGTTGTTGCATGGGGACCTACGCACAATTATCCTCCAGAACCAGACCTTCCACACCCACATGCTTGCTGCCATGGAGGACCAGACTAGGGCTTTGCGTGGGATGCCTCCCATAGTGCCACCACCTCCTGATGCAGCTGCAGAGGGTGAGGAGAGTGACAGCAGCGATTCTCCCACAATAGGGTAGCCGTGCAGGCCATGAGCCCATGGAAGTGTTTTTTTTCCGCAAGATCCACACAGGTGGGTTTTGGTTTGCGCCCTGTCCTCAGACCTCCTGGGTGGCCTCCCCCACCCCCCCGGCCCATTCATGGCCATTTTTGATATTTTTTTTATTTTTATTTATTTTTATTTTTTATTTTTTTATTTTTGAATCTTGATTTTTTTGACTGTGTGTTGCCTTGTGTGGCTCCCGTGGGCATACGCTGTATTGTGGCTGGGCACATGCAGGCTTGTCCTGAATTTGGGTCAGATGCTTGGGTTTGTGTGAAACACACCCCTCCTGCTTCCCGTTTCCATGGGCTTGCAACGGGTGTGCCCAAGTGACATTGACTTACACGGTGACGTTGGACTCCCATATGATGTGTGGCCAGTCTGTAGTCAATACTCTGTACACATTCCTAGTGCATATTGTGGTTGTATTGTACACTGCATGGTGTATTGATATGTGCCTCTGCATCCATCTCATCCTCCTAATTTGCAGGTCAATTTCTCATGTCTTCACAAGGCGGTCTACTTTGGAACTGGAGTCCATGTTGTAAGCAGTGCACCTACACTCTTGCGTGGCGCTAACACTGTATAGTTGGAAGTGTTCAAAGTGCTGGCATTATCAGGTAGTGAGGCTACCAATTATTTAAGTCCGTACTGTCATGTTTATGGTAGGTTGGAGGTTGTGTAGGTGATTGGTATTATTGGTAAGTATTTGGTAATGTGTGTTGTTGGTCCTGCATTACTGTGAGCATTTCATGTGTGGCCAGTTTCCATTAGGGACACTGTAGTTGGTGACACTTGGGGCATGTTGTGGGGATTAATTTGTTTGCTCTCACATTACATGACATTCCTTTGTGTGTTGTGTGGCCGTGCCGGGGAGGGGTTGGGTGACATGGCACTGTTCTCATGTTGTATTTTGCAAGTGGGTATTCATTTTTGCTGCATGGAAGTGTGTCTTTTGATGACACTGCATTGGTGGTGTTTGTGTAGGTAGGGATGCACATATTGTGACACTTCCAAGTGAACAATCTCAGGCTGCTATGGTTCTGACAGTTGACTGTCCCTTAATTCATCAGAATTGTCAGATTGAGTCATCATTGATTGTCAGATGGTATGTGCCAGGGCTGTGTGCACTCCACAGGGGTGTGCTTTCTATGTGAAGTAATTAGCCACCAGCTGCGTACGGGCTGCCTCACCCCGTGCCCTTTCCCCTCCCATGCGCAGAGGGCGTGCATGTGGTTGGGGATGTAGGGGCACCACCATGTCCACAGCCAGGCCCCGGCGTGTTGCAACATTGTGCAGGAGACATGCTGCCACTATGATCCTGCACACTACTGGGGGAGCGTATAACAGCTGACCACCAGAACGGTCAAGGGAGCGAAAGCGTGACTTGAGCACTCCGAATGTGCACTGCACTATGCCCCGTGTTGCAATATGGGCTGTGTTGTATCTTACCTCGGGAGGCGTGATGGGGTTCCGAATTGGCTTCATCATGTGTGTGCTCAGAGGGTAGGCACTGTCCCCTGGGGAGGTGGTAATGGGGATCGTTAGTGGGGTATTGGCATTACTCTGTATCTGTCATGCATGCGTGTGCTGTGGCATTTCTACTCACCAAGCAGCCATGCATCGCCATGCCGCCCAGCTTCCATGTCCCGGTTTAGGGTTGACATCCTGTAAATGAAGCTGTCGTGGGTGGACCCTCGATAGTTGGCATATACTGAGGTGATGATTCCCTTGGCATCACATACTACCTGGACGTTGATGGAATGCCAGTGCTTGCGGTTTCTATAGATGTGCTCAGATGCCCTGGGGGGACATAGAGCCACATGGGTGCAATCAATGGCACCTAGCACTTTGGGGAATTGTGTCACCCTGTAGAAATCCTGGCTGACAACCTGCCTTTCTGCAGGTGTTCTGGGCAGGTATATGTGCCTGCGGACTGATGGGCGTGCAGTGATGATGGCCAACACCTGGTGTAGGCACCGTGACGGCGTGGCCTGTGACACCCCCCCACTATGGCACTTGTCCGCTGAAATGATCCGGTAGCCAAGAAGTGCAGTACATTGAGGACCTTCTCCAGGGGGCTGAGTGCTTGGGAGCACAGGGTGGGTGATGTGAGGTCATCCTCCCACTCACTGACCAGGTCGAGTATTATGTGTGGTGGAAACCTGTACCTCCCATAGACCTGGTCATCAGGCATACCAAATAGGCTGGTTCTGGGTGTGAAGATTCTAGCCCTGACTATCCTTCTCCTCCTCCTGCGGTATCCCACGGCCACTGCTGCTAGGAACGGTATATTCATCCTGGCGTCTGAGCTTGTTTGTTGTTTCCGCACTCTTTTATGCTGCGCGGGACGTGCGCCTGCTTCATGCTGGCGTACGTGTTTCAGGATTGGACCTTTTATTTTTTGGCGCGTTGTAGGCGACCGTGTAAATCTTCCCGCCCACCCCAGGAATACACGTAACACGCTCTCCCAGGCCCAGTCGCGAGTAAATATTCCCGCCCACCCCTGGAATACATGTACCCCACTCTCACAGGCCCAGTCGCGTGTGGAACTTCACGCGCACACCGAAATACACGTACCCTGCGAATTCGCGTGTGGAACTTCCCGCGCACCCCGAAATACACGTACCCTGCTGGTATCGCGTGTGGAAGTTCACATGGACCCATAATACACGTACCCTGATAGAATCGCATGTGAGACTACCCGCACACCCCTGGAATACACGTACCCAGGCAAATCGCACAGCTGGGGGTGGGGGTGCAGGGAGACAGGAGTGGGGGCCTGGTGGAGGGTGCCCCTGGATGCAGGGGGGTGGAGGTGCAGGGGGACAGGAGTGGAGGCCTGGTGGAGGGTGCCCCTGGATGCAGGGGGGTGGGGGTGCAGGGGGACAGGAGTGTGGGCCTGGTGGAGGGTGCCCTACAGTGCTGAGGGGTGGGGGTGCAGGGGGACATGAGTGGGGGCCTGGTGGAGGGTGCCCTACAGTGCTGGGGGGTGGAGGTGCAGGGGGACATGAGTGGAGGCCTTGTGGAGGATGCCCCACAGTGCTGAGGGGTGGGGGTTAAGGGGGACAGGAGTGGGGCCGGGTGGAGGGTACCCCTGGATGCTGGGGGGGGGTGGGGTGCAGGGAGAAATGCATTGGTGGGCAGTAGTGCAAGGTGATATGTGGGTTGACTGGGGGGCATGGCCATGGTGGATGGGCTGCCTGCGGGACATGTGCAAGGGTGCAGGGTAGTCCCCTGTGGTGTGGGCCGCCTGCAGGGGCCCTGGAGGGTGTAGAGGGAACAGCTGGGAGGACTCACACGGCCAATTCACGTGTGGGACTCCTCGGCACCCCCGAAATACACATAGGCTGCTGGATTCGCGTGTGAGACTACCCGCGCACCCCTGGAATACACGTACCCTGCTGGTATCGTGTGTGGAAGTTCACGCTGACCCATAATATACGTACCCTGATGGAATCGCGTGTGAGACTACCCGCGCACCCCTGGAATACAAGTACCCAGGCAAATCGCACGGCTGCGGGGTGGGGGTGCAGGGAGACAGGAGTGGGGGCCTGGTTGAGGGTGCCCCTGGATGCAGAAGGGGTGGGGGGACAGGGGGACAGGAGTGGGGGCCTGGTGGAGGGTGCCCCTGGATGCTGGGGGGTGAGGGTGCAGGGAGACATGCGTTGGTGGGCAGTAGTGCAAGGTGACATGTGGGTTGGCTGGGGTGGCCGTACGCCACCTGGCAATACCGCATGGGAGCAATCCATACATGGTATGGCAAACCAACAGGCAGCATCAACTGAGATGATGGCTCAGGCCATGGATAGGGTGGCCACTTCCATTGTCCCCCAAGAAAGGCTAATTGAACAACTACAGCAGGCAACAGACTCCATTAGCCAGTTACACAGGGAGGACATGTTGGCGTCCAACAGGGACAGGCGGGCGGCACTGGAGACTCTGCAGGAAGCCATTTCTATTGAGTCCCAGGGCCACAGGGAAGCCCTGAGGGTGGAACTCCGTCAGCTCAGGGCAACTCTGGTTGAGCTTGAGGCTTCAGCTAACACGAGGACAGAACAGCAGCTGGAGCGGCTCACAAGTACGCTCTCAGCTGAGATGCAGGAAACTAGGGCCGAGGTCCGGGCATCCCGTGAGTTGTTGCATGGGGACCTACACACAATTATCCTCCAGAACCAGACCTTCCACACCCACATGCTTGCTGCCATGGAGGACCAGACTAGGGCTTTGCGTGGGCTGCCTCCCATAGTGCCACCACCTCCTGATGCAGCTGCAGAGGGTGAGGAGAGCGACAGCAGCGATTCTCCCACAATAGGGTAGCCGTGCAGGCCATGAGCCCATGCAGGTGTTTTTTTCCGCAAGATCTACACAGGTGGGTTTTGGTGTGCACCCTGTCCTCGAAACTCCTGGGTGGGCTCCCCCACCCCCCGGGCCCATTCATGGCCATTTTTGATTTTTGATATTATTATTATTTTTTTTTTGATTTTTGAATCTTGATTTTTTTGACAGTGTGTTGCCTTGTGTGGCTCCCGTGGGCATACGCTGTATTGTGGCTGGGCACATGCAGGTTTGTCCTGAATTTGGGTCAGATGCTTGGGTTTGTGTGACACACACCCCTCCTGCTTCCCGTTTCCATGAGCTTGCAACGGGTGTGCCCAAGTGACATTGACTTAAACTGTGACGTTGGACTCGCATATGATGTGTGGGCAGTCTGTAGTCAATATTGTGTATACATTCCTAGTGCATATTGTAGTTGTATTGTACACTGCATGGTGTATTGATATGTGCCTCTGCATCCATCTCATCCTCCTAATTTGCAGGTCCATTTCTCATGTCTTCACAAGGCGGTCTACTTTGGAACTGGAGTCCATGTTGTAAGCAGTGCACCTACACTCTTGCGTGGCGCTAACACTGTATAGTTGGAAGTGTTCAAAGTGCTGGCATTATCAGGTAGTGAGGCTACGCATTTTTTAAGTCCGTACTGTCATGTTTATGGTAGGTTGGAGGTTGTGTAGGTGATTGGTATTATTGGTAAATATTTGGTAATGTGTGTTGTTGGTCCTGCATTACTGTGAGCATTTCATGTGTGGCCAGTTTCCATTAGGGACACTGTAGTTGGTGACACTTGGGGCATGTTGTGGGGATTCATTTGTTTGCTCTCACAGTAGTGCAAGGTGACATGTGGGTTGGCTGGGGGGCATGGCCATGGTGGATGGGCTACCTGCGGGACATGTGCAAGGGTGCAGGGTAGTCCCCTGTGGTGTGGGCCGCATGCAGGGGCCGTGGAGGGTGTAGAGGGAACAGCTGGGAGGACCCACACGGCCAATTCACGTGTGGGACTCCCCGGCACCCCCGAAATACACGTAGGCTGCTGGATTCGGGTGTGGAATTTGCCGCACACCCGGAGTACACGTACCCTGCTGAAATTGCGTGTGGAACTTCCCGCGCACCCCGAAATACACGTACCCTGCTGGTATCGCGTGTGGAAGTTCACGCGGACCCATAATACACGTACCCTGATGGAATCGCGTGTGAGACTACCCGCGCACCCCTGGAATAAACGTACCCTGCTGGTATCGCGTGTGGAAGTTCACGCGGACCTATAATACACGTACCCTGATGGAATTGCGTGTGAGACTACCCGCGCACCCGTGTAATACACGTACCCAGGCAAATCGCACAGCTGGGGGGTGGGAGTGCAGGGGGACAGGAGTGGGGGCCTGGTGGAGGGTGCCACTGGATGCTGGGGGGTGGGGGTGCAGGGAGACATGCGTTGGTGGGCAGTAGTGCAAGGTGACATGGGTGGGTTGGCTGGGGGACATGTGCAAGGGTGCAGGGTAGTCCCCTGTGGTGTGGGCCGCTTGCAGGGGCCGTGGAGGGTGTAGAGGGAACAGCTGGGAGGACCCACATGGCCAATTCACGTGTGGGACTCCCCGGCACCCCCGAAATACAGGTAGGCTGCTGGATTCGCGTGTGGAATTTGCCGCGCACCCGGAGTACACGTACCCTGCTGAAATTGCGTGTGGAACTTCCCGCGCACCCCGGAATACACGTACCCTGCTGGTATCGCATGTGGAAGTTCACGTGGACCCATAATACATGTACCCTGATGGAAACGCGTGTGAGACTACCCGCGCACCCCTGGAATACACGTACCCAGGCAAATCGCACGGCTGGGGGGTGGGGGTGCAGGGAGACAGGAGTGGGGGCCTAGTGGAGGGTGCCCCTGGATGCAGGGGGGTGGGGTGCAGGGGGACAGGAGTGGGGGCCTGGTGGAGGGTGCCCCTGGATGCTGGGGGGTGGGTGTGCAGGGAGACATGCATTGGTGGGCAGTAGTGCAAGGTGACATGTGGATTGGCTGGGGGGCATGGCCATTGTGGATGGGCTGCCTGCGGGACATGTGCAAGGGTGCAGGGTAGTCCCCTGTGGTGTGGGCCGCCTGCAGGGGCCGTGGAGGGTGTAGAGGGAACAGCTGGGAGGACCCACATGGCCAATTAACGTGTAGGACTCCCCGGCACCCCCGAAATACACGTAGGCTGCTGGATTCACGTTGGAATTTGCCGTGCACTCGGAGTACATGTACCCTGCTGAAATTGCGTGTGGAACTTCCCGCGCACCCCAAAATACACGTACCCTGCTGGTATCGCGTGTGGAAGTTCACGCAGACCCATAATACACGTACCCTGATGGAATTGCGTGTGAGACTACCCGTGCACCCCTGGAATACACGTACCCTGCTGGTATCGCGTGTGGAAGTTCATGCGGACCCATAATACACGTACCCTGATGGAATCGCATGTGAGACTACCTGCGCACCCCTGGAATACACGCACCCAGGCAAATCGCACGACTGGGGGTTGGGGGTGCAGGGAGACAGGAGTGGGGGCCTGGTGGAGGGTGCCCCTGGATGCAGGGGGGGTGGGGGTGCAGGGGGACAGGAGTGGGGGGCCTGGTGGAGGGTGCCCCTGGATGCAGGGGGGTGGGAGTGCAGGGGGACAGGAGTGGGGGCCTGGTTGAGGGTGCCCCTGGATGCTGGGGGGTGGGGGTGCAGGGAGACATGCGTTGGTGGGCAGTAGTGCAAGGTGACATGTGGGTTGGCTGGGGGGCATGGCCATGGTGGATGGGCTGCCTTCGGGACATGTGCAAGGGTGCAGGGTAGTCCCCTGTGGTGTGGGCCGCCTGCAGGGGCCGTGGAGGGTGTAGAGGGAACAGCTGGGAGGACCCACATGGCCAATTCACGTGTGGGACTCCCCGGCACCCCCGAAATACACGTAGGCTGCTGGATTCACGTGTGGAATTTGCCGCGCACCCGGAGTACACGTACCCTGCTGAAATTGCGTGTGGAACTTCCCGCGCACCCCGAAATACACGTACCCTGCTGGTATCGCGTGTGGAGGTTTACGTGGACCCATAATACATGTACCCTGATGGAAACGCGTGTGAGACTACCCGCGCACCCCTGGAATACATGTACCCAGGCAAATCGCACAGCTGGGGGGTGGGGATGCAGGGAGACAGGAGTGGGGGGCCTGGTGGAGGGTGCCCCTGGATGCAGGGGGGTGGGAGTGCAGGGGGACAGGAGTGGGGGCCTGGTGGAGGGTGCCCCTGGATGCTGGGGGGTGGGGGTGCAGGGAGACATGCGTTGGTGGGCAGTAGTGCAAGGTGACATGTGGGTTGGCTGGGGGCATGGCCATGGTGGATGGGCTGCCTTCGGGACATGTGCAAGGGTGCAGGGTAGTCCCCTGTGGTGTGGGCCGCCTGCAGGGGCCGTGGAGGGTGTAGAGGGAACAGCTGGGAGGACCCACATGGCCAATTCACGTGTGGGACTCCACGGCACCCCCGAAATACATGTAGGCTGCTGGATTCACGTGTGGAATTTGCCGCGCACCCGGAGTACACGTACCCTGCTGAAATTGCGTGTGGAACTTCCCGCGCACCCCGAAATACACGTACCCTGCTGGTATCGCGTGTGGAGGTTTACGTGGACCCATAATACATGTACCCTGATGGAAACGCGTGTGAGACTACCCGCGCACCCCTGGAATACACGTACCCAGGCAAATCGCACAGCTGGGGGGTGGGGATGCAGGGAGACAGGAGTGGGGGCCTAGTGGAGGGTGCCCCTGGATGCAGGGGGGTGGGATGCAGGGGGACAGGAGTGGGGGTGTGTTGGAGGGTGCCCCTGGATGCTGGGGGGTGGGGGTGCAGGGAGACATGCATTGGTGGGCAGTAGTGCAAGGTGACATGTGGATTGGCTGGGGGGCATGGCCATGGTGGATGGGCTGCCTACGGCACATGTGCAAGGGTGCAGGGTAGTCCCCTGTGGTGTGGGCCGCCTGCAGGGGCCGTGGAGGGTGTAGAGGGAACAGCTGGGAGGACCCACACGGCCAATTCACGTGTAGGACTCCCCGGCACCCCCGAAATACACGTAGGCTGCTGGATTCACGTTGGAATTTGCCGTGCACGTACCCTGCTGAAATTGCGTGTGGAACTTCCCGCGCACCCCAAAATACACGTACCCTGCTGGTATCGCGTGTGGAAGTTCACGCGGACCCATAACACACGTACCCTGATGGAATCGCGTGTGAGACTACCCGCGCACCCCTGGAATACACGTACTCTGCTGGTATCGCGTGTGGAAGTTCACGCGGACCCATAATACACATACCCTGATGGAATCGCATGTGAGACTACCTGCGCACCCCTGGAACACACGTACCCAGGCAAATCGCACGGCTGGGGCGTGGGGGTGCAGGGAGACAGGAGTGGGGGCCTGGTAGAGGGTGCCCCTGGATGCAGGGGGATGGGGTGCAGGGGGACAGGAGTGGGGGCCTGGTGGAGGGTGCCTCTGATTGCTGGGGGGACAGGAGTGGGGGCCTGGTGGAGGGTGCCCCTGATTGCTGGGGGGTGGGGGTGCAGGGAGACATGCGTTGGTGGGCAGTAGTGCAAGGTGACATGTGGGTTGGCTGGGGGGCATGGCCATGGTGGATGGGCTGCCTGCGGGACATGTGCAAGGGTGCAGGGTAGTCCCCTGTGGTGTGGGCCGCCTGCAGGGGCCATGGAGGGTGTAGAGGGAACAGCTGGGAGGACCCACACGGCCAATTCACGTGTGGGACTCCCCGGCACCCCTGAAATACACGTAGGCTGCTGGATTCGCATGTGGAATTTGCCGCGCACCCAGAGTACACGTACCCTGCTGAAATTGCGTGTGGAACTTCCCGCGCACCCCGAAATACACGTACCCTGCAAATTTGCGTGTGAAACTTCCCGCGCACCCTGGAATACACGTGCCCAGGCCAATCGCGTGTGGAACTTCCCGCGAACCCTGTAATATACGCACACGCTATTTTTCACACAGCGGGTGTCCGTGTTTGTCGGTATCCCTTTGCACCTCATTTGTCCTAGCGGGCCACTGTATGGATCATTCATCATAGCTGTATATGAGTGCTTTTTGTTAGCGCACATTTTGGCGAACATTTATTTCAGGCGCAGGGACGATACTGCCTGCTTTCTTGTGGCGTACTTGTTTGGCCCTGTGCGCGTCTTTGCCTGTGCGCTGGTTTGCCCTATTCGATTCCATGAATACGAGTTGAAGCGAGCGTGTGGGCGTTCCGCGCACTTGCCTCCTGTACTTCCCCCGTGACGCCCATATTTTCACGTGTTGTTCCCCATTCCAAGTATTACGCCCCGTGTTCCGCCTACTTTTGTGATGTGCGCCGCGCTATGTGCGATTTCGCAGCAGCCGTGGCGCACGCCGTTGGATGACCTGTGCGCCGGCGTGCGCCGCGCACTTTTTCAGCGCACATCCAATATTTTTCTCGCGCACGGACTTCCATGAATCGATGTGCGCTGGTTTCCCTGCGATTTTCGCAGTTGCACTGCGATTTTCGCACTTTTACTGCAAATCCCACGTTTTGGCACCTCTGCGCGGGAATTTTCGGCACACATTAATTCCATGAATCTGCCTGTCAATCTCTGACAGTAAATTGGACAGCTTTCCCTTTAATGCTCAATGATAGTAGTGATTGTTTTGTTAACGTTGCAGCTTCATCCTGTCAATACACAAGGATTCCAGGACGCATTGTGAACTCTGCAGTCCTTCTGACACAATGTTTGTGACATCCATCCCAAATGCTAAAGCCTTAGCATTGGAAACAAGGTTACCAAAAACGTTCCCTGCAAGAGATTCTCACACCAGGGATACAATAATACAATTTCCCTGTGACTGTGTTCCCATGCTAGAAACACTGAAAGATCCAGTTTAGCACAGATGGCACAAGGTGGTGAGGCCTCTTATAGACTTGGTTTTGCCCCTTAAATGCAAAGCTGTGCCCTCATACACTCAGTATGCCCAGCCATTTCCAGCCTTAACCCAATTACCAGTCAAAGGTGCCAACCCTCCTCAGAAATCCCATCCAGGAAAGGAGGGAACACAGTATGAAAGCACTCACCATCAGTTGCTCAGTTTGGGTTGTTAGAGAAGGTGGAAAAGATGGGTCTGAATAGGCAGGCTACCTCTCATACCACTGGAGTGTGGACTGTTTGAATGGTCTTCATAACTTTTGATTTGGTCATTGGGTCATAAGCTATAAAGCTGGAGATCTGGTAGGCGGGTCAGATTGTTGCAGGATTGGTCTGATAGAGGAAGAATGTAAAGTAAGAAAAGAGAGCTCTCTCCGTTGTTTGTGACTGCTCTAAACTTCCTTGCATGATCTATGCTTCTCGGACAACCTCTTTGAAGAATGTGACTTTGCCAGTGAAATACATTGCAATGTCACACTACCAATGCAAAGTGAACGGCCGACTACGTCATTGTGTGCTCGAGTACCAGCCAGGGTCTCACGTGAATCCTAAATTGCCTATTTTATATGCTGAAATATTCATAATAATTATAAATGGGAAAATAAAACGTTTCCTGCGCCTGGCTTTTATTTCCTCCTCAAAACACTGATCTGTGAGCCACTGTCAAATTGCATCATCATTGCCCCCATATTAAAGACAATAGAGGGATAGAAAATGGGACTTTTGAAGTCACTAACGAGTCCTAAAACCTCCCAGAGATATTGAAATTGGTTCTGATTTCATATAACCAAGAAAAAAGCACATTTTACTTTTGTATCTGCAACTAAAGAGTGCTTCTTACGACAATGATCTTCTAAATGCAACAACCGCCTTTCCAGATTAAGCAACCCACCATTTGATGTCATCTAAGGAAGCAGGAAAATAAGTAGAAACCACAAATATCAAATTTGATGCACAGAGTCATTTCCTCAATTCATATTTGAGCATTTCCTTCGTTTTGGGACATGCTGGACAGGATTCTGCTGGCATATGACACACTGTGGCAGCGTTTTGACCCGTCCCCATCCACTTGTGCTAGGATGACTCCAAGTTCCACCAGGCACACATCCATGGTCAGTTCAGTGGCTCTTGTTGTCTGCTGTGGATATTCTCTGACAGATCCTTTAAAAGGCTTCCTGCCACTTTGTCAACCGCTGGTATGGAATTTGTTGCTTGGTAAATTCTCTCAGTGGTTTGCTGATGGTCGTGTAGTCTTGGATGTATCTCCTTCAGTAACTCACAAGTGCTAGAAATTACCTTAGCTCAGATATGTCAGTTGGAGGGGACATTTGGTTCAGCGCTTCGATGTTCTCTGGGTCCGGCAATGTAACCAAAAAAACACAACGGGCCTTTGCAGAAATCGCACTTGTCTTTGTTGAGGGTAAGGCTGGTGGCCTCCAGTGCCATGCAAACTCCGGTCAGTGTACCATAGTGTTGTTTGACGTCCCTGGCGAAGACCAGAATGTCATCACTATAATTGAAGTAGTTTGGAATGTGCTTGATGACATTGTTGATCGCCGCTTGAAATATTTCCGCCGACGATGACTCTCAGAAGATGAGCCTTTTGTAATGATATAGACCCAAGTGTGTCACGAACGTTGTGATATAGCTTGATGCTGGGCTTAATTCCAACTGATGGTAGCCCTTGTTTAGGTCTTACCTCAAGAATATATTTGCCCCTTTCAGTAGATGCATCATGTCTGGGATACGTGGGGCTTGATGACATTATCTCCTGATCACTTGGTTGGATCATCTCATGGTCACGCATAGGCAAATGGCTTCTGAGCCCTTCTTTGTTACAGGTTACATTGGTGGCACCCAAGACGTTGGGCCTGTCGCAGGCTCAATGATGTCCTGTTCTAGCAGCTTGTTCAGTTCTTTCTATACATGCCTCTCAATGTAACCCGGAAGGTCCCTGTATGTTGGGCCACTGGTGTGACTGGGGTATCAATGTGCAATTGTATTTGGCTGTGTTCTAGATTTCCTAGTCTTTAAAATAGCCTTGGGAAGAGCTGGTCCATCATGTCGATATATTTATGCAGAATCAGCTGATTAAGCATGTGGATAAGGGCCATGTCCAGTGCTGCTTTAAAGCTGAATATGCTTATTATAATGCTTATCTTATTTCCGCTGCCGTATCCAGCACGTGTATGTGCAGCTTGTTTTGTTGCGTCTTGCATGTGGCCTCAAAATAGTCCTTGCATGGTAAAGGTGTTGGTAGAGGTGTTTTTTGCCCGTATGGATAGATGTCTATCTCCGGCGGCCATAATCTCAGTGCCATTGGGATGGTCCAGTAAATTTCTTTGCTGATTGCGTTCACCGTTGCTCGACGTCAACTAGAAATTCTGCTTGCAAGTTGTTCATTTCTAATAGCAAGCTTGGGCTGTGTTCTTTTGTGTGTGGATTTCCCAGGGCATACAGGTAGCCCTTATGTCAATGATCATCTGCTCAAGAGCTTGATCCAATGTCTTTTGGCCACTGGTCAATTAGGTATCGTACGTGCCGTCTTGCCCTCATGTGGGTCCTTGATGGGGTGACTTGAGTCGTTCTTTCTAGCGTCCTTTCATCTGATGACTTTTCTCCCTTCATCCGCCTTCCCGCCATTCCAGTAGCTGTGGAGGCAGTCGTTTCTGTTGTGCCCGGTATTTACTTTATTGTGAATGCAGGGGTACGTCTCCCTTCCCCTCTCGGTGGATTCCTGGACATTCTACAAACAGACTAGAAGTGGTTTTCGCCTCTGCATGCTGAAAACATGTGTCCAATCAACGGGCATGACCCTTCATGTGGAAACTTGTACCCACACCGGAAGCAAAATTGTTGTGTCTGATGATGTGATGGTTGGCGTGGTAACCTAATTCACTGTCTCAAGTGTTGATTGACTGATCTTTGCTCTACTCATGGCTTCCGCTTTTCTCTCCAGAGAGAATTCTGCTTGTGCCAGCATTAGGATTTCTTCCAGCAAGCGTGGTTTCTGTAGTAATTTCTTTCTGAAGTTGGCGGATTCACATTGAGCGATTATTTGCAATCTTAGTGCTTCATTTTTGGAATAGTGATTGAACTTGCAGTGCTTCATCTGAACGTGAAGACGCATCACAAATGCATCCATACCCTCGTCTTTAAGTTGCGTTGTGGTGTAAAAGTCATGCCTCTTCTAACCTCCCCTGTCGCTTCCTTCCCTTCGCGCCACTTCCTCCCCCCAACCAATAGACCATGTCCTACGGCATTACAAGCATGTTTGTTCATTTTACTACTGATCTACTTAGAAGCACGGCCAGGTCATGCACTATTAGAAATGCATGTTTCAACGCGTGGCAGAGAAGTTCCTTTTTGTCCCCACAGATGGCAGTGAACATGCAGCACTTTGATGTTGTCCATAAGAAACCAGGGTTGTTTGGAGGTGTGCACCAAGTTAAAACAGGAAGTCCAAGTTAAAACAGGAAGTGACGTTGGAGAGCTGGCAGGGAGGAAAGGGAATTCAATGGGCGAGGCTCATTTCCCATTTATTGAATAAAGAGACAACTTGCCATGCATCGCGGCTCAGTGTATCATTTTATTTAAAGGCTGGTCGGTGAATTGAGACGAGCTTCCTCATAAAAGAGCGGTGGGACAAAAACACATCCTGCCTTCCCAAATTAAAGAATCTACAGGTTTTAGCAAAACTATTCTAGAGCGTTTTTATTATGATGAAAGTAAATCAACACCTCATAAAATCTGGCAACCTGGGGAATTCAAGTAAGGAATCGCGTCTGTCAAACACGAACCTAAATTGGCAAAGACACACATGTTTTGAGAAAACTGAATTCAAGACACCACTGGAACAATAAATAAACTTTCCCTCTACTTCACTCAAATGCCGCATACAAAAGGTATGAGTCTCCAATGTCAAGGACGCGCGAAGGGCCAGGGTGCGCGGCCAGTGCCGCTGACCGCTGAGAAATCATTGCCTGTAAATTTCAACGCTGTCAATGTAAGTGCTCCCGTGATAATAGCCATGCACTTCAAAAACAGCCACGAAATGACAGCTAGTATCCAAGGAATAGCAATCAATATCACTCGCATGCATCAAAAGATAGGAGCTTCCAACTAATAACAACAACTTCGAAATGTAGTTGAATGAAAATGTTCTTTGATTGTAAAATATTCCACTGTCTGAAAGACTGCACTTCTATGGTTTCAGATGATCCCCCACTTTCTACACATAAATATTATTCTAACTAAATGAATAATATGGTGTTGAGTGGACAATATTATTATTGTATAGGAAGATGTTAAGATACATATGGAAAAAGCACAAATCGTACCCAAATAGACATTGGGCCTCATTACGGGTTTGGTAGTAGGTACCGGTGCTACCGGCAGGTTGCCGCCGGCACCGGACTTCCCGGTGCCACCTGGAGACAACCACGGCAGCCTGGAAAGTCAGGCACCCGTAAAATGTTGTTCCCCATTCCCATAGAGTCCGATAGGACTCTATGGGAATGGGGACACGGAAGCAAGGGCACTGTTGTTAACGGTGCCGGTGCTTCAGTGATGGGTCTGCCTACCATGGCCACTGTGCCCAGCAGGGTCAGTCCTGTCGGGCACGGCGGCTCCGGCAGGCAGATCTGTAATATGCCGATCAGGAAACAACGGTGCCAGTAAGATTACCTGCATCCTTCTTTCCGGACCAGCAGGGTGGGAACGAGGCCCCTTATCCTTGCTTGCGATGTTTGCTATTGCATTTTAATGATCGCATCAGAAATCCTTCAAGATAATACTCATAATAATTCTTTGTTCTTAGACGGATTCCTCTCACTTTTTAGCTTTGTAATAAGAGGTGTTATTTTTACCCAAGTTAATTGTACTCAATTGCCTGGCATTTGTAAAGATGAAAGGCTGTCCTGCTGTGTAATTCAAACTTGCAAAATGCAGGCTGGTCTCACATCGGAGGTAGGCAGTTTTCTCATCCACCCAGAGAATAATTATATATTCATTTGGAGTTTCATTTTGAGCAAAAATGTTTATGTGGGTCAGTCCATGGCGGAGAGGGGGCCATTGAGAAGGATATGTGAGCTGCCTGCTGCACTGAGTGTGGTGCCCACCTCCTAATGCAGTATGGACCTAGGTGTTCTGAGGAGCCGGTGCAGATGGATCTTGGGTTCCTGGGTGGAGTTTGAAAAGGTTCAATTCTTTACTGTGGCAAATAGTGTGGTTCTGCCAGTCAGCTGGGTGAATTGTTTACAGTGGTTTAAAGGTTATTTTCTGCTCCATGGGAGCCAATGGAGGCTTTTTAGGCCTGATTTGATAGGTGTTTTTATTCCCCACGGACCCAAGCTCAATGAAGCAGCCTTGGATTGGACTTCTTGCTGATGTCACACAGTATATTTCAGCTCACCCATATTGACACTATAAGCATAATCCAATTCGGACATGAGCCTTGGAGTCTATGCACTGCCTGTCATGGGTGGCTCAACACCACTTTGGTGGCATTGCCTGGTGCCTTGAGTATTGTGCTACACAGGCAAATATATTGGTATATTGTGGTTTTGTTGCCAACATGATGGGGGTGCTGGAAGTTATTGGGTTAATCCAGGAGGTTCTTCCTTGGCCTTCTGTGAATATGCAGGTGTTCGGGATGAGGGCCATTCCATTCCTGCTGCGTTACTTGAATGTGGGGGCACAATAGCTCATTTGGTCATGTGACGCACTACTTTGCTGTATATGTTTGAAATCTGAGGGTGGGAAATATGCAGTTGTCGATTTTTGTGAAGGGCATGGGGTTTTCTGGGGGTATCGTTCAGATTGCGAAGTGTTCTGCAAATATGTGTACTTATGTTCGGTCTGTGGTTTATCAGACTATTATTGGACTGATGCTATACGTTTTTGTTGGATGTTGGTTCAGTATGTTGTGTGTTGTGTGGGGTGTGTGCATTTGTGTCTTGCTATTGCAATGTTGGATTTGCCACAGCTAATTATTTTCCATTATCTTCCACATTTCCTTATATAAGTATGTATGTGTTTGTTTATTTATTTATTTATTTATTTATTTATTTATTTATTTATTTATATAGCGCATCTAACCCTCAGGTATCTGGGCGCATTACACATTAGTTTCATGATAGACAGGTAAGATACAGTACAGGAGAAGGTTAATAATGCTTTACAGATATATACAAAATTAACAGGAAGAAAAAATACCTTTAATGTGCCTCCTGAAAGAGGGGCCAAGTTTTGACATTTCTCCTGAAACAGTAGAAAGAAGGTTCTGCTCTTAAGGCTACAGGCAAAGAGTGCCATGATTTTGCCGCTAGTAAGGGGAAGCTGCTGCCCCATGCTTTTTCTAGCTTAAATCTGGGAACCTTAAGGCAGTGTAATTGTGCAGAACTAGTAGGTCTGTTGGACAGGTTTCTTGTGAATTTGCAGACCTGATATTTGGGAGCTGAATTAGATAGGCATTTGTGAGTGAGTGCTAAGGTTTTGAATGTGATTCTATTTTCGACTGATAGCCAGTGGGCATTGAGTCACTGAGATACAATGGGTTCTTGGGATGTTAAGTGCAGTTCTTAGCCTGCTATTTTGAAGCATATGAAACGTTTTTAGGTTTCGTTTGTTAGTTCATAAGCATAGGGCATTGCAATAATCTAATTTAGATAGTATAAGCGCCCTTGCCAAGGACATGCAGCTTCCTGTTGACAGGCAGGGTCTGTAAGCGTTAATTTGTTTGCAAGTATAAGCTGTAGTAGATGCTGTCACATTGGCTTGTCTAGTCAGATTCAGTGAAGAGACAAGATATATGCCAAGTGTTTTCACTTCTTTGGAAACACATCTATTTTAAAGGCTTTGAACTGGCTGTCTAGTTTATTTAGTCTAGTCTGGGATCCAATGAGAAGTAGCTCTGTCTCATCATCATTAAGACAGAGGCCGTGTGTGGCCATCCATTCTTGAATGATTAGGTAAATCTTGTTAAGCATTTTTGTGTCAATGTCCTAGTGCCCAGGGATGAGGATTAGGGTGTCATTTGCATAGTGTAGGTGACACCCAAAAAGTCAGGTTTATCGAAGAGGGGCTTCATGAAGATATTGTAGAGCATTGGGGATACGCATGAGCCCTGTAGTGCTCCGCAAGTGACCGGAGGGGGCTGTGCCGATGCAGTTGGTGCGAATACCCTCATGGTAATGTTGTCCAAGAAGGATTGTATCGATGAGGTGGCTTTAGCTGAGAAATTGGCTGCTATTGAAAGGTGTTTGCACAAGACTTTATGATTGACTAAATAAAATGCGTCCGATAAGTCTAGTAAGGGAAGGAGGGCTAGATTGCCTTTATCATTTATGTCGTCGATCTGGGTTTTTAAGTCTAACAAGGCTTTCTCAGTGCCATGTCTCGGTCTGAAGCCTGATCGACACAGACCGAGAAGATTGTTTTCGAGATGTTCCTGTATATGTAAGTATGCTGCCTGGTCTAGAATTTTCAATAGGAAGGGTACTGTCATTATCAGTCTATAATTCGTGGGAATCTTAGGGTCAAGGCTGTTTTTTTTTAAAAGTGGGAGTACCCAAGTATCTTTTAAATTGGTTGGGACCGTGCTAGTTTCAAAGGATGCGTTTATTAGTGTAGTGATGAATGGCGTGAGGTCCCTCGCTGCCTCTTTGATAATAGTTGCAGGGCAGAGGTCCCCCTGGCATCTTGATGGCTTGAGGCTCGTTATTATGCCCTCTACCTCCTTAGTAGTCATAGGGGAGAACTTGAATAGGTTACAAGGTTTTGGGACAGGATTCTGGCTTTCAGGTGGGTGTGATTCAGAGGTAATACTCTGTTTTTTTAAAGCACTTTTTTCTTCTAGAAGCGCTATTTTGTCAAGTAGCACTTTTTGTATGTTAGTGCACCAGGTGATGTCTGTGGTGCAAGTTTCCAGTGGTGGTGTGGGATATTCGATTCTCTGAGTATAATAAATAGTTCTATAGTGGCTGAGTTGACTTTATTAATTCTATCATTATAGGTATCACGTTTGGTCTGGTGGATAGCAGTTTTGTAACTGTTGGAGACTTTTAGGAATCTCTCTTTGTTGGGCGTGGAAGGGTTGTTTTCCATCTAATTTCAGCACTTATTTTATTGTTGGGAAGAATTTTAAGGTTAGGGGTGAACCAGGAGTTTAAGTGCACATACGGTTTAACTTTGTGCATTTACAGTGGCGCTACTGTGTCAAAGGCATGGTGTAACGTTCGGTTGTATATCTCTACTTGTGCCGAAGGGTCAGTGTTAGTGTTGGGGTAGTTGATAATCGGTAGAAGTAGAGGTAGTAATTTGTCAACTGTAATATTATGGTTATTTCTAGTGAGTGCAGGTGGTACTAGTGTATTACATTGGTTAGGGTGGATACTACCCTCTAGGGTGAAAGAAATTATGTGTTAGTCCGACCAGGTGCAGGGTACGTCAGATAGTATATTTGTGTCACAATTAAGGTCGGCAAGCCAATCTAGGGTTCTCCCTTTGCTGTGTGTAGGCATGGTGAAATGGTGAGTGAAATCTAGTTGTGTAATTGAGTTGGCAAGGACTAGGGCATTGTCACCCTTTATATCGAAAAGTCCTAGATTGAGGTCTCCCAGCAGTATAATTTGGGAACCAGGTTTGGTGTTGGTGGTGAGGAGTAGTGTGATGTCTTCCTCGAAGGTAGATATTGGGTCTGGGGGTCTATACATGAGCTAAATTGTAACTGTTGGTGTACGTGGTAATGTAATGGTCAGACGTTCACCTGAAGGGAAAGGTTTATCTGTTAGAGCCCTTAGGCTGATCTGGTTCTTGGCAATAAAGGCGTCTACACCCTGCTCTGGAGGATTCTCTGTCAAGTCCAATGATAGTATAGTTGTCTGGTATGGCTAGTGAAAGCACTGCACCTGCAGCGCCATGCAGCCAAGTCTCAGTTATAGCTAGGAAGTCAAGGTCATTTTGGATTATGAGGTCAGCAATATCGAGAGCATGAACCTTCAAATTTCTTGCATTCATGAGTGCTCCCTTAATGAGTGGGGGCTGACTGCTAGGAAGGCTTGTTGGTAGGGTGGTATTAGCTGGTGAGGTGGGATCATTATTATCTATACCGATGTCTGGTTTGGGGATAATTCTCTTTGTAGCTAAGATCTTAGTATTACATTTATTTATACAATTAGTAGTCAGTAGGTAGGTGTTCTTAAGTCTGAAACCTAGTCTAGAATTTCTGATTTTTGTAGAGCAATGTTGGTAAAGTGTGGGTCGAGCGGCGTAATGTGCATACTGATGGGACTGCGTCCTGGCAATGTCTGTCACTGTTCTTATTTAATTATTATTTTTTCTTTGTCTTGTATATGTTTGTCCGGAAACAAAGCATTCCATGAGGCGGCATGAATGTTATGTGCACATGTCCAAAACAAGTGTTGGACAGTTGTTTTGTGGGGAATGCCCCACGGGTCCAGATTGTAACCTTTCTGTGGTGTTATAGTGATCAACGACAGGTTGAGGAAGGCTGTGGCATATTGGGAAGAAGGGGCAAATTACAAGTGGCAACGCTTGCTTATTTTTACTTCCATTGTTAAAGGTGTGCTAACGTTCTCCACTTGAAATGTTATGGGCTTGAATTTCCTGCAGGAAAGGGGAAAGGTCATGGCTATGATATGGAGGGTGAGGGCTGATGTGATCTTTTAAAAGAGACGCTTTTACTTTAAGGTTCTAGGGGCTTCTTGGTTAATCTTTATATATGAAGCTGAATGTATGTGTGTGTGTGTGTGTATGTTTGTCCAGCTATACAAATCCACACGGTTGAACCCATGTATACCAAATTTTGCATGGATTCCTTCTTTTGTCTGGGGCATGAAATTAGTCTATGTTTGGATGCAAAAAATTCACTCCGTAGGAACCTTCATTTACTGAAGCTCACCCCGATTCACTAGAGAAGGTACTAGAAGGAGGCAAAATTTGAAAAAGTGTCTGAAGCAAAATGTTTGAAGTATTGGTTATTCCTTTGGAATGTATTACTACTGTATACAGTTCGAAAGTGTTTATTAAAGCATTTTTAAAGGGAATTAAACAAAAATGTTTCATCTTTTTTATCACACCACTCCAAATATGGGAAATGGCAAGGTTACAGTTACTTAAGATCATTCACAAGAAGAGAGCACAATCAATAAATCTTTCTTGGACATTTTCTCAAATGTGCTGAAGCCATTGAGTGACTGCACAAAAACAAACATCACTTGGAAAAGCTCTATCTGATGCAAAGCGAAAAATCTATATAAAGAGCTTCTGAAACACAACAACAAACAGCATCACGACTTGCCGACCAGAGGACAAGAGCAACTTTCTCCAGTGAAAATGAGATGCCAGAGCAAACTGGATCAAGACTTGCCGACAAGAGAACAAGAGCAACATTCTCCAGGGCACATGAGACACCACTCGATCAGGACACAGACAACGCCGGGTACACCAACTATTTTGAGATATTCGAAGGAAATCTCGAATGATTTGAAGTCAAGAGGGGTGGGTGTTTTATTCCGTAGAGGTGCGAGTGTTGCGGAGGAAAAGGGTGGCTATGGATAATGAAGGGTGGATAATACCTGCTGATGTTCATGATGGCAAGGGGATCCCTATTGTGTCTATTTATGGCCCTTGTATGCCAAGGGGTTCCTTTTGTCTTACTCTGACCTCTTTACTGTGAAATATACGAGGTGATATTATCATTTTGGATGGTGACTTCATCTGCGTAATTGACCATAGGATGGATCAGTCTGCTGCATGTAGGTAAACGGGTGCAGGTGTGAGTAGGGATTTCAGACACTTTCTTCAGGGTTTGATTTAGTTGATATATGGAGAGTGTTGCATCCTGGAGTGAGGGAGTATACTTTCTACTCTTCTTGTATTCTGGGATTGATTATTTATTTATCTCGGATAGGCTCATTTACAAGACTCCTAGTATAAATATTAGGGAACGTGGCTTGGCAGACCATTCCTAGTTGGATTTGCGACTGCACTTAATACGGGGACTAATTTTGCTAGATGGCGGCTTAAGACCTTTTCCTTGACCGATCAGAAGGTTCTTGAAAATCGGAAGAACTTCATTTGGGGTATTTCTTTTAGAAGAATAGGGGCTCAGCAGATATTTTAATTGGCTGAGATACCTTCAAGGCACCCATACTGGGGGAGCTGATTAACTGGACGTCCTGTACGAGGAAGTCAGGTTTGGCAGAACTGAAATTATTGGAGGGTGAGCATAGGTGCTTAAAACAAAGGTTTGAGTTGACCAGGGATGCTACGGAAAAATTGAAAATGGATGGGGTTAAAGATACTTTGAAATGCAAGGTCAAAATACAGACTGAGAAGTTTTCTTTTTTTGCGAAACAAAAATATTGGAAACATGGCGACAGGAGTGGTAGTCTATTGGCTAATAAGTAGGTGTAATTGGCAAGAGTGAACCCGACAGAGGGATGCCGATAGAAAGGGGCAAACTCTAAGGTCCCGATGAACATTGTGTTGACACGAGTGAACCCGGCTGAGGGAAGTCCACAGTGAGCTGTTTAAAAAGACATTAAGACTTATGAATGTAAGGAAAGCCATAGTGAACCCGACCGAGGGAGGCTGGCATTCGAGAGGGGTCTGAGCCCGGAAGAGGAGGACCCAGGGGTGAAGAATCATCACCTCAAGTGCACTCCGAAAGGAACTTTTGTTTGCTATTTTGAATCTATCAGGCCCTCAAAAGCAAGCGAGTTGACTATCGAAGGTCCTGATATCGCTAGGAACTATTTTTAGATCAGATCCCGGAAGAAGGGGATCCAAGCGTGAAAAGTCATCACCCAACTTGTATACGAAAGGGAACTGGTGCTTATTATCTGGAACGCTTCAGGTCCTCAGAGGCCAGCGACTTTTTGTAGAAAAGAGAGTTATCTACCGAAGATCCTGAAAACTGAGAAAGGAACAGTCATCTCGTTCCCGGAAAGCTTGAGCATGTGCTACGCTTTGGAGTCCCGCCTTGTCCCGTGCCCAAAACGTGGGGAAGGAAGACCCCAGGTACCACATCCTGACATATTATTTGTGAACACTTCTTTCTTGTGAACATCATCACACACTTTGTATTTAGTTGTAAGGACAGCCAATAGGTTTCTTTAGTATAGGCTGTTTTATTTGACAAGACGCCACTAGAACTGCCTTATTTTTCATTTGATGGTCGTAGCTTGCTCTCATCTTAGCTTTAGGTTTAGATTAGGTGTTTTTCCAACCCGCATTTCCAATTTAATAAGAACCCTTGAACTGTGATCACTTGCGTTTGTCTTTACTGTTGCCAACATGAGTCCCTTACAGTGGGTGTTCGGTCAAAGTTGGACTTGAACTTGCGGCTCATTCATCAGTGTGTGTTAGGGTGGTTGTACAGTGCAGATGCACAGATTGGGTTTGTTGGACAATGATTGGACCCCTGTTGGGGTTGTGGTAGGAAGAGGGGTATATTTCTGCACATGTTGTGGACTTGTTCCAGAGTGAGTGACATTTGGGGGAAGTGTTGGACAGGTTGGATGTGATTTTTAATATGACATTTCCTAAATCCCCTCCTGAGGTAATTTTGCTGTCGACTAGTGGGAGATGTGAGATTGCCCAAATATTTGTGTGTTGGATCAACAAAGCCTTGGTGACGGTGGCTAAGAAGGTCTTGAGGGTGTGGAAGACTAGGAAAAAACAGAGTGGAGGACTGGTTGGCTGAGAAGTTTATGCACCTGAAACATCTGATTGTGAGTTACTTGGACATATGGGGGCCCTTTAATGATTTATATGGCTGGTGGGGGGATTTCTGGGTTGGGTTGTGTGTGGTGACTTTTTTTTTACTTGTTTGGAGTCATGTTTTTTGTGAATACTACCATGGCGCCTTTGCATGGTTTCATGTATTTTGTTCCTGTGAATGGAAGGAACTCTCATTTATAGGACTGGCCTAACACCCCCACAAAAACCAGAAACAAGCATACAGCAGCCTTTACCTCCCAATAGCCTATAAAACCATTGACATTGCAGTAAGTCATAACTAAGACTTCAACCAGCCAACAGAAGGGACATGATCCTACCACTACAATGTGCAATAATCATTGCTAGATCTATCCTTGCACATGCCCTCGATATATCCACAACCTCATCACCACCCTCAAGCTTGATATCTTAGCAACCACGGAAACTTGGCCACCTGCAGCTTCCGGACCTGCCATATCTATTGCCATTCCATTCAGATACACTATCTCCTGTGCTGATAGAGCGAACGAGAGCGGTGGGGGAGATATCACTCTCCCCATTAGAGAACTGAACACTTCCCTGTCCCACAACTACAACATCGTGTCAGCTAAATTGGTGCTCTCAGATTCTGCCACTATTACCCTTCACATAATTTACCGCCCCCCACATCCTGCCCTGTCTTTCGAGAGAACCTCCTACACACCCTGGGAACCCACATCAAGCCAACCTCTAAAACAATTCTCCTGGGAGACTTCAACCTAGGTCTTAATAGCCCTGATGATCCAGCTGCCTAAACGCTATCCAACTCACTCAGCACCCTTGGTTTCCAACATTGCATCAGTACTCCCACACACAACAAAGTTTGGATCCTTGATTGGATTGCTGACTTCAATTCTCAAGTATCTGTCCTTACCAACAGCCCTTACCCGTGCTCTGACCACAACATCGTACAGTGCTCCATCTCACCTGCCAACCACTCTGCTTCCATCCTCATCCCGCTGTCCCCTACCTTGGACTGCAGCTCCAAAAACCTCACAATAGACTTCTTAGCAGCACCTACCTAAACTCAGCTCACTCCTACCCAAGCCCCTATTTGCCAAAAACCCTAACATTTTCACGAACCAGTACACCAAAACCTTAACTGCTGAAATCGACACCCTAGCCCCGCTAAAGCCACGCAAACTCAAACCATCAGCACATAGAAACTCATGGTTCACCCCAGAACTTCAAACTATCCGCACCAAGAAATGGGTAGCTGAAGACAATTGGAAGAAATTTCCATCCAAGGCCAAAAAGCTACTGTACACGGTAGCTGCCAAATACTACAAAAAGGCCTTTATCTCTAGCAAATAAGTCAACTACAATGCCTGCTTTGCAAATGCCAAATCTAACACCCATGAGATGTTCACCATTCCCAGGGAATTAGAGAACCCTACCGTCCTTCCTATCACCATAACTAAAGATGTCACATGGTGCTCCAATATCCAAAACACCATGCTTACTAAAATTGACAACTTGCAAAAGAAAATCGATACTAAACAATGCCAAATCAAACCATCTGAAATACCTTGGACATTCCCCTCCCCCTCCACGACCAGCCTTCAGGACCCGCACCCCATGTTTCACTTCACTAATGTCTCGGAAGGAGAAGTCAAATCTATCCTAAAAAGCCTTAAACCATCTTGGTGTAATGAAGACATTTGTCATGCAAGCCTTATAAAAGACAGCTCAGACATTCTAGCCCCCTCATTACCTCCTTCATCAACACATCCTTCTCCACTGGCATAGTCCCTGCTAGCCTCAAAGAAGCTTGCATTCTCCAGCTTATTAAAAAAACAACCCTAGATGCCTCAATCCCTACCAACTATCGCCCAATTACAACTGTCCTGTTTTTACTTAAAATTCTTGACACAGCAGCCTATCTGCAAATCCAGTGATATCCAACCACATCATGGGCATGCGCCAATCAGGATTCCGCCCAAGCCATCGGACAGAATCGGCTCTACTCAACCCAGAGTTCCAGATCAACGAAATTAGGGATGAAGGCAAGCCTGCCCTGCTACTTCTCCTTGATCTCTCAGCGGCATTCAACATGGTTAACCACAAAATCCTAGGTCAGCACCTATCTACCTCTGACAACTTCTCCCCGGAGGCCATAGCCTGGATTACATCATTCCTAGGGGATAGATCCATTAGAGTATTTGTGGAGAAGGCCAGCCCCCCACCTTCACCCATCCCCTGTGGTGTTCCGCAAGGGTCTTGCGTGTCCCAAACTTTGTATAACATATTCACAAAACCACTATTCAGCCTCCTGGACTCTATCAGCATATATCATACAAATTATGCGAATGACACGCAAATCCTACTCCCCCTCTCTGGAAACTATGATGAGGACTCCACCTCTCTCAACTCTGTCTACATGACCATCCATGCCTGGATGGGCATGCAGCGTTTATGCCTAAATGACGAGAAGACAGAGCTTCTCATACTGGGCCCTCCCTCTGTAATCAAAAAACTGGGCCCCCCAAACTCATCCTTTATCATTGATAAGACCCCAATACCAGTCTCACCTTTTATGAAAACACTTGCCGTGTATCTGGATGCAACACTTTCAATATCATGACAAGTTAGTGCCATTGCCTCCTCTGCCGCCTACACTTCAAAACTAATCAATGCCTCCAGACCATTCCTCTCCCACGACAACTGCCTGACTACAGCCCGAGCCACCATAGGATCCAGTCTTGACTATTGTAATGCCCTTGTCGCAGGTACTACTGATATCAATATTCAGAAGATGAAGTGATCATTCAGAATAACGCACTCGGAGCTGCACTGAATATCCCTAAAGCTGACCATATCACTGCAGCAAGAAAGAATGACAACTGGCTCCCGATTCGTGAGCAGATTCTCTTCAAAACACTTTCGATCACGCATAGATTCCTATCCAAAGATGCCCCACTGTACTTATCCCAAAAAGTCACAAATACGTCCTCTTCCAGACCAACCAGAGCAGCCTATGCGTTCCGCATCAACCAGCCCGAATTTAAACGGGCTAAAGCTGGAGGATCCAGTTCCCAGCAATCGCTGCCAAACAGTGGAACCTACTCTCGCCTAACCCGTGGGCCAAACAGTCTTATTGGACCTTCAGCAAAGCAATAAAAACACTGCTGTTCACCTAACTTGGTCTACTATGTGTTCCTGCCCTATAGGGGTTTGTCTATTAGCCCATGATGGCTGACGAACACTATATGTAAATAATGCTTTGTTCTCTATAGTGCTCACATGAGTAACAGGTTTATGTAACAGCGCCTTGATGCCTCTGGACTTAGATTTATAAATGTAAATTTAAATAAATAAAGCTATACGTGAAAATGTATAAATAAAGAGGTTACAAACATAAAAAGGGCAGTGGGACGAATAAACATCCGACCTTCACAAATGAAAGAATCTACAGGTTTTAGCAAAACTATTCTAAGGCTTTTTTATTCTGAGTAAAGTTAATCAACAACTCGTAAAATCTAGCCACCTGGGGAGCTCAAAGAAGGAATCGCTTCTGTCAAACACGAGCCTAAATTGTCAAAAGACACACATGTTTTGACAAACTGAATTCAAGACACCACTGGAACAATAAATAAACTTTCCCTCTACTTCACTCAAATGCCGCATACAAAAGGTATGAGTCTCCAATGTCAAGGACGCGCGAAGGGCCAGGGTGCGCGGCCAGTGCCGCTGACCGCTGAGAAATCATTGCCTGTAAATTTCAACACTGTCAATGTAAGTGCTCCCGTGATAATAGCCATGCACTTCAAAAACAGCCACGAAATGACAGCTAGTACCCAAGGAATAGCAATCAATATCACTCGCATGCATCAAAAGATAGGAGCTTCCAACTAATAACAACTTCGAAATGTAGTTGAATGAAAAGGGTCTTTGAATGTAAAGACTGCACTTCCATGACATCAGCTGATCCCCCACTTTCTACACAGAAATATTATTCTAACTAAATGAAAAATATGGTGTTGAGGGGGCAATATTATTATTGTATAGGAAGATGTTAAGATACATATGGAAAATGCACACATCGTACCCAAATAGACATCATCTTTACTGCCAATGTTTGCTGTTGCATATTTATGATCGCATCAGAAATCCTCCAAGATAATACTCATAATAATTATTTGTTCTTTTTGGCGGATTCCTCTCATTTTTAAGAGTTGTAATAACCAGTTTTATTTTTACCCAAGTCAATTGTACTCAATTCCCTGGCATTTGTAAAGTGAAAAGATTAGTCTTGTCCTGCTGTGTAATTCAGACTTTCAAAATGCAGGCTGGCCTCATGTCCGAGGTAAGCAGTTTTCTCTTCCACCCAGAGAATAATGATATATTCATTTGGAGTTTCATAATGCTTAAAATACACGTTGCTTTGAGAAAGATTTTTTATGTGGGTCATATTTCCAATTTTCTTACATTTTTATATAATTTACTAATTCCTTAAATGCCACAAAAAAAGGTGACCTCGTGGCACCAAATAGTGTGTTTTGTGGTGCAAACTGCATCGTTCATGCATAACGTTTTGCTTGGTGGCATATTCCCCTGTGCTCAAGCTTATGTATGCTTCCACGGGCTTCATAAGCACAGTGTTAGGAACTAAGTGGTTTGGGAAGCTTACCTGCAAATGATAAACAGTTGTGGGAGCTGGGCTTGAACCCTACCACCTACATTTGAACAAAAACAGACACCACAGAGATGAAGATTATCTACTCTTGCAACAGCATTTAGCCCCACGAGTAGGTGGCCATTGGCATGTGCTGCAGCTATCGCAACAATATTTGAAGACTTAAGTATTTCCCACAAATATATGAGCACCACCAAGAGTAGAGAGGGATTCAGAACCAAGCAAGCAGGCTACGGGGTGTTCTCCCCCTAGAGAACCTTGTTTAATAATGGGTTCAAATGGTGCATTATACAGCACACTTTCTGTGAGAAATTTGAGAAAAAGCCAGACAGTTTACAATCAGTTTTGTAGGGTAATGCATGAAAAAATCAAGAGATGCAAGTCACCAATAATGTGCAGAAGCATTTCCCAATGCATTTTCATGATGCCTTTCGCCACAATATATGCCAGCATAAAAAACATTTTCATACTAGCTAGGCATATATATTTCCATGCTGGATGCACGAATATTTGCCAGTAGTCCCATATAAGAACATACTCATGTTTGCTTTGCACATAATGCTAGTAATGATACTATATGAAAACATGTCCAGGCTGGTTATGACATTATCCCCATCTAAGAAAATACTCCTGTCGGAGTTGCCATTAAAAATGCCATGCCAAAATAAGAAAACATGTCCAAACTGGCTGCAGCAATGTAGGCCAGTCTAGACATGTAACAATATTCATCATGGTTGCTTTACCATTGATGCCCGGTAAAAAGGCCATGCCAAATTACGCAATTATAGATAGACTAGCTGCACCAAAATATGCCAATCTAGCCATGTAATAACACTTATAATACGTGCCTAGCACATATGCACACACCCTCACAAATCCATTATTTGTTCATTCACAAACACATCCACACAGCATTTACTTGCTCATTCACGCAGTTCAGTTTATTTCAGCTCTATTTCAGAATAACCACCAAAGCAATACAACTCGAATATACAATTATATGCAAAAACAAATAAAAGCAAATTGCAACTTTTAGTTATCGATACACGGTAAAAACAATGTGTTAAAGGCAAATACCACATTTCATATAGTTACATCTTCTATACCAAGCCCTTATTAAAAAAAAAACAGCAAGGGCCACAGTTCCATATAGGTTTACTAGTAATTTGCAGTAAATCAAACCCTCCACTAAAGTCGTTATTTGTTGCTTCCTGAGTGGTGGAATAAGCCATGTGCGCTTAAGTTCCCTTAAAATAGGAATAAAGAATAGGAAGTTATCTTCGTCCTCATTTTTATGACTACACATTGGGCAAGATGGTAAATTCTGAGTATCCCAAAATTTAGTAAATTCTCCAAGAGTTATTTGTTGGCATATACTTAAGGACCCAAGATTATCTGCCCCTCCGTCTAACAGATCCAACAGAGCCCTTTCACCTAGAGTTTCTTCATTACTTTAAAGGTGGAGCAGTCAATTAAATCTCAAAGATGACTCGGTTTGACCTTTGCAAGGGTTTTTCTACTATGGGTAAACCAAACACACATTTGTGATGATTCCCACTTGCTACATGGGCCATAGCTTCTCTATAAATTCTTGAAATTGGGTTGTACCAGTTCCAACTTAATATATTTGGCGTGCCCTGGGGAAGGGCAAAACAATTCTTAGAGAATATATTCCCTCCAGTAATGAACAAATTGTATTGCCAAAACCCCACAATTCTTCTCCATATAAAACAGCTGGTTTCAACTGGGATGTAGGCTCAATTATCTGGCCAGCAAATTTTTAAGAGAATCTCACAGTAGCCCCAACTCTTCCTCTCATAATTAGATCACTTTCCAGTAATTGGGATTTCCCGATCCGCTTGCTAATAAAATAATTCCAGGGGTAATCAAAATGGTCAACATTTTCTATCTCGTAGCCATCTAAATCTAGAACAACCAGAGGCAAAGACTAACAATTGCAAGTCATTGTTTTAGTTTTACTAGCATTAATGACCAAATTATTACTCTTAAAAAGAGAAAATAACTTGTTCAACACTTTCTTTAGGCCCATACGCCAAGTAGAAGGATGTGCAGCGTCATTGCAAACAATGAAATATTCCGTTTTGTCCTATTCTGTATCTGTTCTCAGTAAGGCAATTGCCACATCTTTTATAAATAACGAAAACAGGGGCCATCACAAAACCTTGCCATATGTGTTAACACAAAATGTCTCCCTCCTCTCTCCACCATGACCCTATCTTACGAAAGCCTCATTACTTTTATACAGTGATTTAATTGCACTCAACAGGGAAAGATGAATCCCTTCAGAATTCAACATCTTCCAAAAGAGATCCCGGTTGACGTTTTCAAATGCTGCCTTCAGGTCTGCAAAAACAAAAAAAAGGCAGAAGTTCTTTTTAAAAACATATTTTTGAAAAATCAAGATAGCCTAAAAGCTTGTTCTACTGTGGCCACAGCTTTGTGAAAACCTGCTTGAACAGAGTTTGAAATCTTCTCCTCTTCCACCCAGTTATATGATCTTCTAGCTAACATGTTCACATAGACTTTGCCTAGCCTATCCAATAGGGAAATTGGATGATATTTAATATTTTCCTTGATAGGGACTATTTCTGCAATCCACCAGGAGACGGGTTGGTTATTATCGAAATTGATGGAGGTGAAAAACGTAGCCAACACCAGTACCCAAATAAAGGGCTCTTGTTTAATAAGCACCAAGAGTTCTTGGTCCTGTGCCTTCTCACTTGTCTGCTGGCTGAGTGCGGTGATAACTTCATTTACTGCAAATATCAAAGGTGCTTCTATATAATATCATGTGATATTGTATCTTCTGTGAACAACGAACCTAAAACCAATCCATTATACAAAGAATTAAAATGACCATACTAAATTTGCTTAGGAATTATCATAGTAGCAGTCAAAGAGCAACTATATCTACAACATTCCACTATTTCCCAAAAGGCAACCTAATTCCACTCTCTTACAGAATCCTGCAGCTCTTCCCAAGATTTAAGAACAGCTTCTATTTTTTTTTCCTTCCAAATATATTCTTATAGCCAAGCCTGGTTTTATGAACAGATTCCAATCTGGCATCGCTATGTGATGTTTGAGGAGTGCGTACATTCAGCTTAGCTCCCCTACATTCTTTGTCGTACCATGAGCTTCCCCCCACCCAAGGAAAAGTTGGACTTCATTTTAGAGAAAGGGTGAGTTACTTCAGGTCTTAATAAAGACGTCAAATTATAATGTGAAAATATGCCATCAGAGTAACTTGATCCATCTCCTAATAGATACTCCTGTAACAAAGGGCAGATCGGGTTATATATAATAGGTGATAATCTACAACATCGTTGCCCTATTTAAGGTTACAGCGATTAATACTGGTGGTTATTTCTGTGGCAACTCCTAGATTGTTTTAGTAACTGACATCAATGTTTAAACCTAATTTCAATGGTTCATGATCGCTTTCCGTACACTGAGCAGCCTGCAGTTCTTTAGCCATAGACCATTGTGTAAAGTCTATCAAACATTAATCAATGTGACTTGTTGGTCATTCCTGCTCTTCCTCCAAATTCATTAGAGCTACTTCTGCCAATGGGTGCTAGTGCCAATTTCTCATATTGCTTTAAAAGTGAATGACATGAAACGTCTGGGCCATGGGAAGAGGCGGCCCTGATCCATGTTGGCGGATTTCTTACCCTTGTATGGTATATCCCTTAGAGGAACAAACTGGACTGTGTTGCCTCCTGATGTTGATGGGTGATTAAGTCTTGTCTTAACTGTCACTGTATTGGGATTGTCAGAGTGAGTACCATGCCAACATTCCTACTTGCAACAGGGCTTCACCCCCTTTAACGTTGTCATGTCTTTATGTAACTGATACCCAAGTTCTCTAAGAGAGTTAATTTCAGATGCCATACAGGTGATTCTATTATCCATCTTTACACATAGGTTGCAATGGCCTAACACATAACTGGGAATATTTTCTGATTGTGAGAATTAATAGATAAAATAGCTATGTGGCTGGAAATATCATCAAGTATACTCTCTTTGCTTCAAACCCTATCTCCTGCTAACACGCTGAACCCATTTGTACATGGAATCATATGATCTATTAAGAAGTCTATACACTCCTCTTGGTGATGCAAATTAGTGTTGCCATCCTCCAGTGGGGATCAATTGTATTCACTGTGAGATTAGCTTTCTCACTCAGAACCTTATTTCAAATAGGCATTGTACTTTTGGAGCCATTATTTTAAACTTCAGTAGCAAACTTTTTCCCTCCTTTTCGGTGAATTGCCCATTAAGATTCAAAGAGGTTGGCAGATTGATTTGCCAAACTATATTGGTTGTTAGTATGGCTGTCTGGAGCCTTAATGTTTGAATCAATCCCACCGTGCCACTAGAATGAATGGTGTATTCGATTGAAGGCAATGGCTCCTTAAGATCAATCCTTTCTTTAGGAATGTTTCCTTTTCCCTGCATTTCGATTTCTTTTGCTCTTATCATGCCATGCTTTGCCATTATCACCTAAATCACTAAGGAGGACTTCAGTTTCTTTAATTAAGATGTTAGCATTCTTAATAGAGGTCATCATTTTGACAATTTTTAGTCCACTACCCTCAGGCTTGGTGCCACGTACTGCCTTTTCTTAACTCATATTCAGACGCATCTGCCAATTTGCATCAGTGAAGTCATGAGCCAAAGACAAAGTAAAACAAAAACAAAGAGCAAATGTAGCTCATCAAAGATTGGTTCATTACAACTCACAGCCTCCAATCTCCAACCACCAGTCATCAACTTGCAGTCTCTGTCAGGCACCATTGGGATCCGGCGGGCTCGAGCTTCTTCACCTCGCCTCATCCAGGCTCTCTGAAGGCTCTCCAAATCTTGCCAAGCTCAAAGTTTCTGACGCATCTAGCTAAGCCGACATCTATGGGAAGTGAGATTTCCCTTCAATTCCCCCTCCACACCAGCCTAGGGAGGTGATCCCTCTCTGGAACACCCTCCCTAGGGGTCAAGGCAAGTGGGGCCTCACTGGGAGAGTCTCCCCTTTGGGGACAAGCATTCCTGTTCCTCTGAGAAACTCCAGAAACCATTACACATAATGGCATACATTAGACTCTCTAAAATACAACAGACTTGCAAGTCCCGAGATTTGGGTGAAGAAAAAGTAAATCTGTACCATTATCAAGAAGAAAGAGAAAGTGTCCCTTTAAATACAAGTCTCCAATCCACTGAGATGAGTATGTTGAATAGCGAGTACCTGCTGAACAACGTAGGGAGAGAGGAACACAAATGCAGGCAAAGGAGGGGTCCACATTGCTGCTCTCTGTCCCAACTTTCAGTGCTATGCAGAGGACACAACTCATGTTTAGGCTCCCTTCGTCCACTTCTTTTCCTTCTCTCATCTCTGACTGTCTGCTATCCAGGAGTGGTGTGCCACCAATGATCTCTGCCTTAATGCCAGTAATAGCAAGTTTCTCCTCATCGGCACACCTGCTCCCTACTTTCCTGTCGCTCTCTGGCCGGCCTTTCTTGGCCCTCTTCCTGCTCCCACTTGTGAGGCTAAAATCCTTGGAGTCATCTTCAACTCCACACTCTACTACTCTCCTTATATCTATGACGTCTTTAAGAAGTCACACTACCAGCTGCAGCTCCTCAGAGGCATTCTTCCTTTCCTCTCCTTCCCCCAAAAGCGCACTGTCTCCAGAGCTCTGGTTCTCTTTAGGCTGGGCCTCAATACCTTCAACTCTCTCTTCCCAAATATCTTCCTTCTCGAGCACTCGGCTCATCCGCCTCCAATTCCCTCAGGGTCAGTCACTTCTCCAAGCATGAGTTGGTGTAGATCTCTTTCTTCGGCTGGGGCCTCCCTCTGGAGCAGCCTCCCTGCCCCCCTGAAACCATCTCCGGTTCAGGAAACACCTCAAAACCTTCCTCTTTGCTTCTGATTTCTCTCCTCCTGTCCCCTGCGGGACTCCTGGATGAAACTGAAACTGCACTGGTCACCTGGCTACCCTCTGATCTCGGGGCCAAGGTCCCCTCCCCTGCCAGTTGCACCCCTGCACTGCCTCCATGGCACCCCCCACACTTGGGGACTGTTTCTGTATCCCTACATCCCCCTACCAGCACTTGCCACCTGATGTCTGCACTTACCCTTGCACTTTCCACCAGCTGGCCGCTCTTTTACTCTGCTTTATTATCTATTTATTTTTAATGGCGTTCCCATGTACTGCACTGCCCTTCCCCCTTGCACTTTTCCCCTTCCCCTGCACTAGCGCAATCTCATTATCACCTGGCCTAGTAAGATCGTTGTCTCTTCCCTCTGTTCCCCTCCCTTGCTTCGTTGCACCTTGAAACACTTGTGGATAGGCGCGTTATAAATGCCATATTATATCATATATCCTGCGTAGCACTTGAGCGATGTGGAGCATAGGCGAGCCACTATGCCAGTGACATTCAAGCTTGAAGGGGGAGAAGCCAGAGACACAGCGTATCCCAGATGCAAGAGGCAGAGAGGGTTGCAGCCCAAAAGAAGTGGTGGCATGACAGCAAAGAATGTGTGATGTGATGGGCAGGCAGCCCCCTAACCAACACTGATACCATTAGGAAAACGAAGTGGCAATCCAACCGGTTACGGCAACGAGGAGTGCAGGAGAAGCTCCCAGATAGTCAAAGAGACTGGAGACATTCCTCTTCGTTGTTGTAGGTAACGGGGAGAACGTGTGCAAAAGGGAATCGTTAAACAGTTCAAGAAACTAGTCCCAGTACAAGTAAAGAACAGTTGATTAACTCAAATTGCTTTTATGTAAGAAAGAGAATCATTGAAGTCCCTGTGAGGAAGAGAATGCAACCTTGAATATCACTACCCTGCGAAAAGTGGAAAGTACTCAAGCCTTCAACCCAGAATGAAGGAAACATTAAAGGAAGAGAATATTACACAGGAAAGAGAACCATTAAAGTCCCTGAGAGGGAGAGAACACAACCTTGGCTATCACTGCCATGGGAAAACAACACAGAACAATTGGAGAAAGAGAAATGTGTGAATGGAAGTACAGAGAAACGTTTAGGAATTATGCTAATGTGAGAAAGTTGTTCAAATTATATGATACCCCTGGGTCTAGGCATTACATAAATGCTATCAATAAATAAATAAATAAATAAATAAATAAAGAAGCACATAGACATCCCTGAAAGGAGAGAAGCTGGATATCAATACTCTGTGAAGAGGAAAAGCAGGCAAGCTACTCAAGACAGAAAGAGAGGAACCTAAGAGAAATAGAGTGATATAAATTGAAGCTCAGATGGACTGCTAAAGTAAACAATATACAAGACAGAGAATGCCAGAGTAAAGTGAACCACAAGTGTCTAGAAAGCCAACACTGCAGAAGTAAGCGTACGATTGCAGGTTGTTCGAAGTCCTCTAAAAAGGACCACATAAAGTATAAAAGGTTAAGGAAAGCTATTCTTCAAGCAGAGAGATAAACTAAAATGCTCATGAAAGAACTGCATGAACCGATACATCAAGTAAAAAGAGACTATCTAAAGATTACTTATTAACATGAAATCCAAAGAATTATACAAGAAGTATCTTCAGGAGAAAGGAGCCATTTTCCTGAATTTAGTTTGTTTAGAATAGTGGACAGCAGACCTATTCATTTGGCTATTGCACGGATGACTGACGAGCACCATAGTTAGATCTATAGGTAGAGAACATCCCACATCGAAAGGGAAAGTTAGGCCTTATTCTTTAATAAAAACCCTAGGAACATATACTCAGAGTGGCCACGTTCTTCTTCTGACCCGCCACAATAAATACATTCATATATAGTTTTTTCTTACCTTCAGCCATGAATGGTACCGCTGTTACCGGACCGGCACACTCCGAGTTCTGAAGGCGGGTCTCGTCCCGCCTGCCAGGTCTGACTGGAGGCGGAGTGGCACCCGCCCGCCGACTTTGGCAGAAGCACCGGCACTGTTGCACACAGTGCCAGTGCTTCCGTCCTCCCCATTCCCTTCAAGTCCTATTGGACTCGAATGGGAATGGGGAGTTACTTTTTCCGGTGTCTGGGTTCTGGGACCCCCGGGGCTGTAAGGCCCAAGTAATTCCCCAAAGCCAGGCACCAGAAAAAAACATGACTCCGGCGGCAGCCAAGCTGTTTTTACCAGCATGGCTACCGCCGGGGTCATAATGAGGCCCAGTCTTTGTCTAGTGTGACAAGTCCCATGTCTGCCATGGCTGCTGCCATGGGGATAACCCAGAGGTCTGGGCCCCAACCCCGTTTGCATGATGTGGTGCCCAGGGGAAGTATCTGGAAGATTATGTCGTCATGCTGATCGTCTGGGAATGGGCGTGCAGGGGATCATGAAATTGATAACATTACAGCTATTGGCCATGGGAAGGTACCCATCTAAAAACTACAATGGGGTCTGCTGGCCCTTGTAGGCAGGACCCACAGTGTCAGGCCCATGTAGGTAATAGAGCTGTGTGCAGATATAAGACACAGAAAATGATTTGGTGACAATACTGTCAAGAGTCTTGGCGTGGCTGGTTTTTAGGGGGCATGAGTGTCGACCAGTTTCATAGCGGAGCCATTGAACAATTGTAGGAGGAAGGACTCCTTCCCTGTGGCATGGTAATGGTTCTTTCCCCTACAGTAGTTTAGAGTGATTGTGCGCCAGGCACCGCAGATGTTGCCTCTCTCCTCTGGCACCTTCATATAATGTCCCAGAAAATCAATCTTTGGTATTCCTACCATTGCACCCCCCACTTCCAGCTGCCCCTTCCCCCAAAGAAATTGAAGTTGTTCTGATTGACGATTAAAGCCTGTGAGCATTTGGCGGTATCTCCCAGACAGCACATGCAGCAAAGACATTTCCAAGTATGGCCAATGCAACATTAAAAATGTAACTATTATAAACAACAGCATTTTCATTTGTCTGTGTCTTTTTTACCATTACTTAATACCATGAAAAAAGCAACACAACGTTGAAAATGACAGTGTTGCTGCTAATCAGGCTCATAACACGGCTACATTCACATACTAGAAGAGCATACTTCAAATCATCAAAAACATACCCAAGAATTAGGGAGGGGATTCTGTCATGGATCTACAATCCCCAGCTCTCCAGAATGTTTTACTGCAGCTTGCACCGGCAACAGCATTTTCAATGCGGAGCGATCATAGGAGTTGCAGTACAAAATAGGCACAGGTTGCAGACTCCAACTTGTATTGCTATGATATGTTCTTACTGTACAGTCTATGCATCAAATACATGCCTTGCCTTTCTGGTGTCTGTGTTTTAGGATCCCATTGGGGCTGCCTTTTCTAGGATCTACAAAATGTCAAACTGTGTGCACAGCGTCTCTATGCTGACCAGTGTTTAGTAGCAGCTCCGGTCTAACACCCTGTAAGGCAATCTACGGTAATGTCCTATGACCTACCAGTGTGCACAAACTGAGAGCATGTCTCTAACTAGTCAAATCAAGACGTTGTTGTGAATAATGAAATAACCCATTTCCTATGTCTGTATTTGAGAAAGATTGCTTAAGGTGCCCATGCCTGCTGCATGCTCATAGCAGTGGCACATCTGTCCAGCAGGTGAGACGCCAAAAGTGCAATTCAATGCCTCACCTTCGTCGCATTAGACAGAACGTAGAACAGATACTGTACAAATAGACAGCCACTGTCGTTAGAAACCTCCAACCAAAGAAAATGTATGGTTACCACACATGCATTCCTGCTTCAAAATCAACAACGTGTTTGTACCTCACTGTTGAGTTTGCCCATTTGTGGGAGTTGCTGCTATTAGCATTAGCACCTCATTCTGCCATGATCTCGCACGGAGCAGGAGCTCCTCTTCCCAGCGTTCGTAGGAGCGATGCGATTCCTACAAAGGCATGTTCATTTTCCTTCGAGGTAAGCCTGTGGGCTCTGCACACCTCCCAAGCCTCTAAATATACTAATCTGCCAGCCTAGTATATTACCAGCAGCATTATTTACTCTTCAGCTGCGTTTGCTGTTATTATCCCCTTCTTTGAGATCACCAGCGACTTGCTAACCTAGCATTCCGAACCGCGAGGAATTCAACATTACAACATCTAAGATGGCCGCCGCCTCTTCACACCAGGTTGCGACTTTCTGATGTGTTCCTTGGTCCCCTAGATGATTGGGCTGCCTCCAGTGCCTATTTCACCCTGTCACCGACAACCGACAGGCACAGCCGACCTGCGCAGAAGGCACCGCAAAAGACTCCTGTCCTGAGCCTGTCATACCTACTTCTGCCATGAACTCGTACAGAGCAGGAGCTCCTCTTCCCAGCGTTCACAGGAGCGACGCGATTCCTAAAAAGGCGTGTTAATTTTACTTCGAGGTAAACCTGTGGGCTCTGCACACCTCCCAAGCCTCTAAATATACTAATCTGCCAGCCTCGTATATTACCAGCAGCATTATTTACTCTGCAGCTGCTTGTGCTGTTATTATCCCCTTCTTTGAGATCACCAGCGACTTGCTAACCTAGCATTCCGAACCGCGAGGAATTCAAAATTACAACATCTAAGATGGCCACCGCCTCTTCACACCAGGTTTGCGACTTCCTGATGTGCTCCTTGGTCCCTTAGATGATTGGGCTGCCTCCAGTGGCTATTTCACCCCATCACCGACAACCGACAGGCGCAGCCGACCCACGCAGAAGGCACTTCAAAAGGCTCCTGTCCTGAGCCTGTCATGGCCGTTCGGGGCCAATGGGCCAGAAACGCTGCTTCCTGTATACTCGGCTCTAACGGTAAGACTGCCCCTCTTGGCTTGTCCTCTCCGCTACGTCACCTTTATGCCATGCAGCCATACCCGACACGTCCGACCCTCATGTGACGCTGCATCTACCGCTCTTCAACAGACCAACGTAAGTGGGTTGGTCGCGGAACCAGTATCATTGCACAGTTCTCCTCAACGACACTTGTGTATTGCCATACTATATGTTCTGTTGGATATTAAACGACTTAGCACCGACTTCCTAGGCCTATGCATATATATGTTATTGCACCTATATCTATGCTCTACTACTGACTGTTTAAACTGTATTATGCTGCATTTAGTGCGCCCCACCATGGACAACATATTGCAAAGCTTTTCTTAGGAGTGTATGGTTAAACATTATTAGTGCTGATCACTTAAGCATATATAAATATCTTCTTAACTATACCTTTTTGTTACGCTCACTAATATAGTATTATGCTGCACCTTGAAAACGTATACAACATGTTGCCATTATTTCAATGAGATTGTATAGCTGTACTGCCTAAAAACCACTAAACATTTATACTTGCCTAACCTACTGCTATTCCACTGCATTACTCGCTCCTGCCATCAGTGGCCTACCACACATACCAGCATTCGCATTAGCCCCTTGTTTTCCACTGCTCCTCACATCATGAAACAAACTACTCCTCCTAGCAAACACGCAACACACCTGGCCACACTTCCATTAATTTTGGTGTGCCTAACATCCGCATACATTATCTTCCAACTTGCCACCAACAACCACTCTACCCCCATGCACCACTATTCATCCAAAACGACTGTTCCGAGCCACGCTGCTCCCGTCAGTGACGCGCAATCTCCCCCTTACTCTACAATGGAATCACAGCTCACCTCTGCATCCAACTCTCCCACCAGACTCCATAGACTTAGAACACGCACTCAGCCCATGCTCACCATCACCCGCCCCACACACACTACCTGCAGAAACTCCAGACTTGGATCCCATTCCTCTATCAGACACCTCTCACACACTACTAGCACATCCACAAAGTCAAGTCAACACAATCTTGGGCTAGCTTGCCATCCCCCTCACGCACTAAGCTCCCTCACTTGCCCAAAACTTGAAATGTCATACTGGAGCCAGTTAAAAAATCACAATCTTCCTTCCTTAAATGTGCACTACTCAATGTTCATTCCCTCACTGCCCATGCACTAGAAATCAATGATCTCCTGCTCAGCCAAGACCTAGACATTCTATTTACCACTGAAACCTGGTTACATGAGGCTCCAGGCCCTGCTATCACACTAGCCCTGCCACCTGGCTACACCATTCTCAGACAGGATAGGATTTCCAAAATAGGATGGGGGGTAGCCCTTATCTATAAAGAGACAATTTCCATAAGGTCGACATCGCACTCTGGGGAAAATGGCGTTGATATCTTATGGGCGAAACTAGCCCTCTCACCCACCAATACCATCAATATTCATCTCCTTTACCGTCCACCAGGATCTCCAGGGGACTTCCAGGGACACATTATCCACCTACTTAGTAGCAACCTTAAATAATCTACTAAAACACTAATCTTAGGCGACTTCAACCTAGGTCTCAATGACCCCAATGACAATGCTGCTAGATCACTCCTCTATGACCTCTCACACTTAGGATTCACCCAAAAAAGCCTGAACCCTACCCACGCCAAAGGTCGCACCCTTGATTGGATTGCCGACCATAACTGTAATTCCTCGATCACGTCCAATCGTGCCTATCCCTGGACAGATCACCACTGCATCCAAATCTCCATCCCCACAGCCTCCAGCCTCCAGCCCTAAAGTCCCTACGCCCGCCACCACCAAAAAACGTACAGCGGAGAACATCCGACCCTACCTCAACACCCCTTGCCTAGCACCTCCCTTCTCACAAGACCCAAACATCCTAGCAGACATCTTTAAGGACACCCTCTCCAATGCAGTTAACATTGTAGCACCTCTAGAAAGTAAAAAAGAGAAAAAATCATTTCACGCAAATTCGCAGTTCACGGAGGAACTGCAAACTATGCGCTCAAATAAGCAACTTGTCCTTAAAATGTGGCAATCTAACCCCTCTGACTCCACTAGACACCATTTTAAATTACTGGCGCAAACTTATAAAGAAGCCATCTTCACTGCAAAATCCAACTCCTGTAACCTACGAATTTCCAATGCAAACTCTCAAACAAAAGAACTATTCACCATATTTAAGGAACTTACTATGCAGCCCACCAGAACAGATGAAATCATTAAGGACGAAGCTTGGTGTGCATCCAAGCTGCTATGCTAAATAAAATAGACCTACTCCAGAATAAAATCCAGGCTCACTATAAAGCATTACAAAACCAAAACACACCTACGCAGGCCACGCCACCTCCCTAAATTCTCCTTTAAGGACATCACAGAACTCAAATTTATGGACCTCCTCAATTACCTTAAACCTTCACTCTGCAAAGGAGACATCTGCCCCCCGAAGATTGTGAAAGACTGCGCCAAGGACCTTGCCCCACTTCTCACCGCCTTCATCAACTCCTCATTCAATACAGGCATTGTCCCCGCCAGTCTTAAAGAAGCTTGGGTTCACCCTCTTCTGAAAAAACCTATGCTAGGTCCCACTCAGCCCAACAACTATAGGCCCATAACCACCGTACCGTTCCTTCTTAAACTTTTGGATAAAGCAGATCATACTCAAATCCAACTGCACCTTGAGACTAATTCTGTTTTAGGAAAAGACAGTCTGGATTTCGCAAAGGGCACGGCACCGAAACTGCACTATTTGACTTAAAAAACAAAATCACTCAAATCCTAGACAAAGGTAAGCCTGCCCTCCTCCTCCTCTTAGACCTCTCGGCCACTTTCAATTTGGTTGACCACAGAACTCTCACCACTCAGCTCACTCAAGCAGCTCAATTCTCCAAACAAGCAACCTCCTGGATTACTTCTTTCCTAGAAGGAAGAGTAATACAAGTTTTTTCGGATACACCAAATGCAGCACCCACTACAATTCACTGTGGAGTCCCACAGGGCTCATGTACTGCGCCAACGCTGTATAATCTATTCACAAAGCCCCTTTTTGATAAGCTTGATGCACTTGGGATCGCATATACCAACTACGCGGACGATACCCAAGTACTTCTACTGCTAACTGGCTCATATGACCCTGATGCGGCTGCCCTAAGCCAAATCTACGCCACCATCCAGGTTTGGATGGCAGAAAATGGTCTCTGCCTCAAGGGGGATAAGACCGAGATTCTCATCTTGGGTCAAAAGACTAGGCTAACAAAACTAGACTGCCTCTATTCCAACTTCAACATAGATAAGTCCATCATCCTCGTCCTTAAGTCTGTCAAGACCCTTGGGGTACACATTGATGCCACACCATCCATGAACAAGCAAGTCAACTCCATAGCCTCAGCCTCCACCCTAAGCACCAAACTCATCAACGCCATCAAACCCTTCCTAACCAAGCCTAACTGCCTCTCTATCGCCAGAGCCATTGTAGGCGCTAAACTAGATTACTGCAACTCACTCTTAGCAGATACTGCCCAGAAAAACTTAAACAGACTGCAGATCACACAGAACAATGCGCTTAGGGCAGCACTAGGTATCCCAAGAAGGGACCACATCTCTTAAGCTAGACAAGCAGTTAACTGGCTCCCAGTCAAAGGCCACATTACATTTAAAATTCTCACTATAGCCCACAAATGCTTTAACTAAACAGCACCTTCCTATCTTTCAGAAACTTTCTGTAAAGCCACCTCAGCAAGACCCATCAGAACATGCTATACCAACCAACTCACCATTCCTCGCATCAATAAGGCCATGGCAGGAGTGTTAGGCTTCCCATACATAGCCCCAAAGCTTTAGAATGCCCTCCCTACTTCTCTCCGAGCAGAAACCTCTCTACTTGCTTTTCGAAGGAATCTGAAAACCTCACTCTTCAACTAATACTCTCCCTCTTTCTTCTCACCGACAACCTGCCATTTACCCCTCCTCCATCCTTATCTATATATACTGATAAATGTTGTATTTGTAGCAACAATGGTCAAATTGTAAATCTGCTGCTACTGTAACTAAGCAAAGCTCTATGCATGTGACAAGCTTTAAATTGTATACCAATGCTAATGTAACTAAGCAAAGCTCTTCTCATGTAACAAGCGCCACGTTGCCTAAGGGCTGTTGTGCGCTCTACAAGTGTTTATAAATAAATAGCATGCACATTTCTCTGTGGCCCAGACAAAGGCTAAGTGTATTTAAAATTCAAGGAATTATTTGAATGTATCAGCGTTCTTCTCAATATTGGAAAATTCCACGACCATGGAAGAAAATTACTTTTAATAGGCCTGACCCCTTCCATGCAAACTCTACCTTGATTGGCCAGAGCTTGGAAGACCTTGCCCACCCTCGTAGCACAAACAAGCCTCGACACCCAAGCATGCCAAAAAGCCATTAACCAAACCTGCTAAGGTGGCACGAGAGAACACGTTTCTTGCAATTACCCCAGCCTCCCTCTTCCTCATCCCAGCATCCCATTAGAATGCATTACTTTACCCCTGCCTCCAGCATCTTCATCCCAGTACCCCATTAGTATTCCATTACCCTGACAGAGTCTCTTGCATACATCCCCAACACAGTCCCTCGTGCACATCCTTATCCCTCTTACATGTTCCAGTCACCCACCCTCTCTCTTTGGTTCCATTTTCTCCTCTGTTGCCTCATCAAAGCCCTTCAATTTCAGTGACAAATCCTTAGTTGCAGTGACACTAAGGTACCAGTTTAATACGACAAAAGCCCTGCCATTCTCCAGTGAGCCAGTTACAAGTTTGGGGATAAAATAGGTTGTTTGGGGAGATAGGAAGCGGATGTGGTTGTGTACTACTACTTGCAATCTTTCTACTTGTATAGTTTTTTTGGAAATTGACATACATTTTGGAAGGCTTGACGTTACTGAAAGTGTGTATTTGGGCTTTGTTAGCATACACTAAATGGGTAATTCATAGAAGTCGGCGCACAAGTGGCGTATGCGGCTGGCGCACAGTGTGTGCCAAAATCCATTTCCGCGCACAGCGTATTCATGGATTTTAACATCCATAACCAGCCGTGGTGCAGCGACCCTGCAGCAGCGCCAGTTACGCCCCCAACCCGACCAGTGCGCCATGAACAGCGCACAAATCCCGTACATGGCGCACAGGCCAGTGGACCAGCATACAGCCCCCCAAACACGAAAAAACGTGTGTAAAACTCCCTGCGCACCTCTCTGAATACACGTAACCCCTCCTGCGCTAAGGAATTTGCGTGTAAAACTCCCCGCGCACCCCTCTGAATACACGTACCCCTCTCGCTGTAGCAAAATCGTGTGTAAAACTCCCTGCGCACCCCTCCGAATACACGTACCCCGCTCGTGCCAGGTAAATTGCATCCATAAAGCACCCCCCTGTGGCGTGGGCTGCCTATGGGGCATGCCCAGGGTGGATGGGGTGCCTGCGTGTATTTGGGGGGTGCGTGGAAAGTTGCACATGCGGTAGGCCCTGTGCGAGCGGGGTACGTGTATTTGGGGGGTGAGGGTGGAGAATCACACGCGATAGGCCATGGGTGAGCAGATACATGTATACTGTGGGGTGCGCGGGCAGTTTCACACGCGATTTCGCTTGCAGAGGGGGGTATGTGTATTCTGAGGGGTGCACGGGGAGAATCACACTCGATAGGCCTTGGGGAGCGGGGTACGTGTATTCTGAGAGATGCGCGGGGAGAATCATACGCGAAAGGTCTTGTGCGAGCGGGGTACGTGTATTTCGGGGGTGCGCATGGAGAATCACACGCGATAGGCCTTGGGGAGCGGGGTACGTGTATTCTGAGGGGTGCGCAGGGAGAATCACACGCGAAAGGCCTTGTGCGAGCGGGGTACGTGTATTTCAGGGGTGCGCATGGAGAATCACACGCGATAGGCCTTGGGGAGCGGGGAACGTGTATTCTGAGGGGTGTGCAGGGAGAATCACACGTGAAAGGCCTTATACGAGTGGGGTACGTGTATTTCGGGGGTGCGCGTGGAGTTTCACATGCGATTTTGCTTGCAGAGCGGGGTACGTGTATTTCTGGGGTGCGTGGGAAGTTTCACACACGACAGGCTCTGTGCGAGCGGGGTACGTGTATTTCTGGGGTGTGTGGGAAGTTTCACACGCGACAGGCTCTGTGCGAGCGGGGTACGTGTATTTCTGGGGTTCGCGGGAAGTTTCACACGCGATAGGCCCTGTGCGAGCGGGGTACATGTATTTCTGGGGTGCACAGGAAGTTTCACACGCGACAGGCCCTGTGCGAGCGGGGTACGTGTTTTTCTGGGGTCCGCGGGAAGTTTCACACGCGATAGGCCTGTGCGAGCGGGGTACGTGTATTTCTGGGGTGCGCGGGACGTTTCACACTTGACAGGCCCTGTGCGAGCGGGGTACGTGTATTTCTGGGGTGCACGGGAAGTTTCAGACACGATAGGCCCTGTGCGAGCAGGGTACATGTATTTCTGGGGTGCGCAGGAAGTTTCACAAGCGATAGGCCCTGTGCGAGCGAGGTACATGTATTTCTGGGGTGCACAGGAAGTTTCACATGCGACAGGCCCTGTGCGAGCGGGGTACATGTATTTCTGGGGTACGTGGGAAGTTTCACACGCGATAGGCCCTGTGCGAGCGGGTTACGTGTATTTGGGGGATGTGGGTGGAGAATCACACGCGATAGGCCATGGGCGAGCGGATACATGTATACTGTAGGGTGCGGGGGCAGTTTCACATGCGATTTCGCTTGCAGAGCGGGGTATGTGTATTCTGAGGGGTGCGCGGGGAGAATCACACGCAAAAGGCCTTGTGCGAGCGGGGTACGTGTATTTCGGTGGTGCGCATGGAGAATCACACGTGATAAGCCTTGGGGAGCGGGGAACGTGTATTCTGAGGGGTGTGCGGGGAGAATCACACGCGAAAGGCCTTGTGCGAGTGGGGTATGTGTATTTCGGTGGTGCGCTTGGAAAATCACACGCGAAAGGCATTGTGCGAGCGGGGTACGTGTATTTCGGGGGTGTGCGGGAAGTTTCAAACGCGACAGGCCCTGTGCAAGCGGGGTATGTGTATTTCTGGGGTGCGTGGGAAGTTTCACACGCGACAGGCTCTGTGCGAGTGGGGTACGTGTGTCTCTGGGGTGCGCGGGAAGTTTCACACGCGATAGGCCCTGTGCGAGTGGGGTACATGTATTTCTGGGGTGCGCAGGAAGTTTCACACGCGACAGGACCTGTGCGAGCGGGGTATGTGTATTTCTGGAGTGCACAGGAATTTTCACATGCGATAGGCCTGTGCGAGCGGGGTACGTGTATTTCTGGGGTGCGCGGGAAGTTTCAGACGCGATAGGCCCTGTGCGAGCGGGGTACATGTATTTCTGGGGTGCGCGGGAAGTTTCACACGGGACGGGCCCTGTGCGAGCAGGGTACGTGTATTTCTGGGGTGCATGGGAAGTTTCACATGCGATAGGCCCTGTGCGAGCGGGGTACATGTATTTCTGGGGTGCGCATGAAATTTCACATGCGACAGGCTCTGTGCGAGCGGGGTACATGTATTTCTGGGGTACGTGGGAAGTTTCACACGTGATAGGCCCTGTGTGAGCGGGGTACTTGTATTTGGGGGGTGCGCGTGGAGAATCCACGCGATAGGCCTTGTGCAAGCGGGGTACGTGTATTTGGGGGGTGCACGGGGACTTTCACACGCGATTTCGTTTGCACAGCGGGGTACGTCTATTCTGAGGGGTGCGCAGGGAGTTTCACACACGATTTCGCTTGCAGAGCGGGGTACGTCTATTCTGAGGGGTGCGCTGGGAGTTTCACATGCGGTTTCGCTTGCAGAGCGGGGTACGTCTATTATGAGGGGTGCGCGGGGAGTTTCACATGTGAATTGGCAGTGTGGGAGCTCCCAGGTGTGCCCTCTACCCCCTCCCCAGCCCCTGCAGGCAGCCCACACCACAGGCGACTACCTTGCACCCCTGGTCATGTCCCGTAGGCAGCCCATCCACCCTGGGCATGCCCCCCAGCCAGCCCGCATGTCACCATGCACTAGTGAGCACCGACTCATGTCCCCCAGCACCCCCACCCATCCAGCATTGTCGGGCACCTGTCAGCAGGCCCCAACTCATGTCCCCCAGCACCCCCAGCCATCCAGCATTGACGGGCACCTGCCAGCAGGCCCCGACTCATATCCCCCAGCACCCACACCCATCCAGCATTGACGGGCATCTGCCAGCAGGCCCCGACTCATATCCCCCCCAACATGTCATAAAGATGCACATTCATGGGCCTCATGTCCACCAAAATACCACTGCATGCCACCCCAGTCTTGAGACCCAATCAAGTTTCCCATCCACCCCACACTGAAAGGCCTATTTCATGACACAAACCAAGTTAACTATGTACATCAACACATGTCCGTCACACACACACTGGGTGCCAGTGATTGTGTAAACCCACATTGTGACATGCAGTAAACCAATTAGCAAATATCACACATGGAATTAATAAATCAAAATGTATTTTGCACAAAATGAAGGAAATGGAATGAAAACATGAAAAATATTTTAAACAAGAAAATAAATGCATGTCCAAAAATGAAAAAAAGAAATGAAGTCTCAATCCAAAGTAATCGAAAAGAAAGTTAGTCCAAACTCTCCGTCCACCAAAACAAATCCAAAGGAAACGTAAATTGTAAAATCCATTGATCCATGGTGATTTAAAATACATTTTCTGTCATAAATCCACAGTTCAACTATGTGCAACAATTGATTCCAGGGTCCATGAGCCCAACGAATGAAATGAAACCTATCAAAAAAAACCTACCTAATGAAGAACTATATACAAAAACGTGGGGCATTGTCCAAGCTTCCCAAAAGAAATAAAAACAGAAAGGAAATCTAACACTAACTAATTATATACAATGGCGGCGGGCAAGTCCTACGGCTCACTCTGTGATGTTGTGGGACAGGGCATCATCGAACTGCTTGTCAATCTCCTGGAGGCGGGCCTCTGCCCTGGCCCCAAGGTCTCACAGGGATGCAGTCATGGCCTGTTCCAACTCCCTGAGAGTTGCCTCGAGGCACCCAGCCCGCCTCAACGCCCGGCGCATGGAGAACTCCACCCTGACCATGGTGAGCCGCGCCTCCTCCGCTCCGCATCTATCCGCTGGCCCAACCGCAGCCACACAGAAGACACTCCCATTCCAGGGTCCTCCTGCCCTCTGGCCGATGCCTGCCCCTCTGATGTTGATGGCCCTGAGCCATCATCGCTCCCACCTTGAGCCTGCTGCTGCTGCTGTCCATGTGCCCTGTCCGATGATGCCTGCACATCCTCTATCTGCTGGTCTCCAGTTGGTGGGGTGTCCACCCCTGCTGGACCTCCGACTCCCGACTGTGGCAGGGATGGGATCTCCACCAAGCTGGCTGTGTTGGTTGGTCCAGGTCCACAGGGGGCCCTGGTGGAATCTGAACCGGAAGACGGCAGGGACAATGACTGGCGCATAGTATCCACAGAGGAGAGGTCCGCCAGAGTGCGCGACACATGTAGGAACCCTCTGACCATGGCCCCTCCCAACTGTGCCACGTTGCCACGCAGCTCTTCATGATGGCGTGCGTGGTCCCCCAGGAAGCACGCACATCATCACGAATGACACGCCTGCGCAACGCAACACCAATCAGGATGGAGCCCATACGGTCATGGGACTCCTCGATCGCAGGTAGTGGAGAGCCAGATGACGTGGGCCTCCCCCCTATCTGCGGACGGGGCATCCCTGCTGGTGCATGGTGGTGCAGTCACAGGGACAGGGACAGCGACATGCACAGGCCCTTCTGTGACGACCTGTGCTGCCTCCTGCCCCTGGCCCTGGACTACACCACTTGCACCAGTGGTACTACCCCCACCAGGCCCCATGTGCGGCTCAGTAGTGGGCTCCTCCTCCTCTGTGGAGACCACCAACCTGGATGTCTCCGCACCATCTTCCGCCATTGCAAGCCCCTGTGGGGGCTCACCTGGCCCTTCCGCTACAGCCGTAGTGGCAGATGCGGCACCAGTCCCCTCACTCCTGGATGATGGCAATTTCTGGTAGGGTGGCTGGACCTTGCGTCGCCGCCCGGTGAAGGCATCCCCGCCACATTGCTCCACAGCGCCGTCTCCGCCCTCTTCTTCACTCGACGCTGCGTAGAGGGAGACATAGAATACAAGGATCAGGGTACTGTACAATAGTCCCCTAGACAGGAAGCAATAACACATGAGTAGCACTGTCAAACGTCACTTCCATCCTTTCCGTCCAATACTCATGGGTCAATGCAGGCAACACACATGCAGAAACAGGCACGGTGCATGCAATTAACATCAGCATCCATGTACAAGGGTCTCTATTGACATGAAGGTTTGGCTTCAAACTCATATGCATCATGGCTCATACTGATCCCATGCACACACATCACCGGAAGGTCATGCATCAGGGCTCGTACACCCAAACACAGTGGATACAAGGGTGACAAGACTGCATAAGTGAATCAACACATCGTCACGGACATGTGTCATGCATCCATGGGGTTTCAAAGTCACACACACGCTTCTCAGACACACAGACATGTACAGCATACATGTACATGAGAGCAGCACCCATCTCCCACCCCCCCATCCATGTCAAAGAACAGAGACAGGCATGCGTTCATGTGTGCATTCTGCATGCAGCTCCCCATGTTGCATTGGAACACATGCACCATCCATGTGGTTCCTGCATGACTGGTCTCACGTGCAACACCATGATGTCCCTGCACACACACATCCATACATGGCCATGTCACACATACAGGCAATTAGCTGACTACCAGCACACTGCAACATGCCCTGTTTCACACAGCAATGCATGGACACTTACCGCTTAACTCCAGACGGGTCTGCCTGTCAAGGATCTGGGCGTGGAGCACTGGGCTAATGCGTTCCAGGACCCTCATCTGGTAGTTGCTCAGGCTGACCCGGCACCCCTCTGCATCCTCTGCCTTCATGAGGCGTCGGGCCTTGATGAGGGTCCTGGGCCTGAAGTCCTCCCAGCGCTTCTGGACGTGCTTGATGTTGTGGGTTGCCACCCCCTCTGCGTTCATGGCAACCACTACGTCCTCCCAGATCCTCTCCCATCCTTCCTTGTTGGCGTGCGATGGTGTGAAGAGGGCATCATAATGCCCCAGAACTTGCTCCACCAGGATACCAACTTCCTTGTTGCTGAAGCTGGTAGCCCTCTTCCTCTCTGGCTGGGGGTCGCCAATGGTCTCAGATGGTGTTTGCCCCAACATGGCGACCCCCGCGGCAGGTCTGGTTGGGCAACTGGGTCCTGGGGCTGGGCTGTGGAGCAATGTATCCCAGTCGGGAGTCTTCTGTTCCAGCAGGGATGGACACAGCAACTGTGTGTTGTCGCATGGCCAACTTGATACGTAGTGATTTGGCACGTGAACAAAACTGCACGTCAGCGTGTAATTCAAGGAAATGCCCTTAGCGCGTCTCTGACGTAATGCGCTCAGGCGTTACCCTCGTGACGGGGGCATAGCGAAACAGCACGTGAGAAAACAGCATGTCCGCGTGTTAATGCGTGTAACCCGAGGAAAGGGCCTAAGTGCGTAAGTGATGTGACGCGCGCAGGCTTTTCCCTCAGCACGGGTTAAAGGTGAGCGGGGCCAGCAGTTCACTGTACGTGCCTTTCGTGGAGACCGACGAGTGTGTTGCTACTTCGTGTTGTTTCGCGCGCCATCACAACTTCACAGCGGATCAAGCATGTATCTCTTCTTTTGGCAGGGGTATTGGCTACGCGTGTTTTTCATTATCACGCTAGTCTGACGGTGAGTCACGCATGCTGTTTTTCCCACTGCGGGTGCCCCTGTGTATCGCGTACCTGTTTTCGAGGTCAAAGTAGCCTGCGTGTCCCACCTGTGTGCGTTTTACATGTTCCTGGGTGCCACCGCGTACTGCAGGAGGTTAATTCCACGCACGTAGGCTGCAGGGGTTGCGTGCACGGTTTTACATCAGTTTTGGTGTGCCTGAGCGTTTTGGGACCTGTCACTTAATCACCGGGGTCACATACAGCCTTGCAGGTGCAGGGGTGCTGTTAACATCTTGCATCCCACCCCCTTCACTCCAATTGCCCAGGACAATTGTTGTGTACACCTCCTATTGGCACCACTACATCTGTGCCGGCACTCCTCCATCTGTGCCATGGTTGGGAGGCCACGTAAGGTGAGGGGCGCCTCAGCTGGGCGTACTCTACGTGGTGGGCGTGGTCAGGGATGTGGCTGGGGTGACCAGGGATTAGGGGGACTCCAGGGTGCTCAGGCTGGCTGCAGAGGGGGAAGAGGCAGGGGTGCGCCAGCTCAGCACGATGTTGTGCCACATGTTGGTGGAGTAATGCCACCACCCCCTGCGGCTCATGGAGATGCAGTTCTTGCATCTGACACTGGCACCCATGTGACCCGGCAGTCCGTTTCATCGACTGCCACGGGCCCAAGGTTAGTTGTAGCTGCAGGTGCAGCTGTGGACACCACCACCCAGGCTCAGGGTCTGCCAGCGCATGCTGCGTTAGCACATGAGGAGTCCATGGAAGAATTCCAGGTGGTTAGTAGGCACAACGTAGGTGCACACAGGGCTGCCCTGACCGAGGCACGTGTCCCGGGGCAGCTATGTCATCTGCTGCCCCGACCAGCCGGGTGTTGGCAAGTGCAGGGGCAGATGCAGCTGACAAAAACCCGGTTGTAAGTCTACCAACCAGGACAGTCCTGGTCAATGACCCTGGCACAGCGGATGTTGCTGCGCAGGGTCCATTCCAAGGCACCCAGCAGCCACTGATGCAAGTCAGGGCTTCACTCCATGTTCCACCTGCCACTCCCTCATCTCATTCCACCAGCGCCACTGCCCATACTGATCAGGGCGGCATTTGCCAGCCAGGGTCCGGACCAGCGTCCAAGATGAGAAAGGTTGCACCAGCAGTAGAGGCTGGGACCCCAGACACAGCTACGGCCTCCAGCACTTCGAGGAAGAAGCCTTTCTGCAAGCAAGAACTGGACTTCCTCGTGGACTACGTGTGGGAACACAACCATGACATGCTAGTGGGGCCGAATTGTCAAACTACAGCTGCCCATCGGAATACCCACTGGAAGCAAGTTGCGGATCATGTGAGTGCATTCGGCCATTAGGTGCGCACAGCACAAGAGTGCAAAAAGAGTTGGCATGACCTCAAAAGCAGCGCCAAGGCAAAGCGTGCCTCAAATTACAACAGGGCTCTGGTGACTGACGGTGGGCCACCATCTGAGGAGGAAGACCTCACTCCGCACAAGGCTCTCGTTGCGGAGTTCATACCAACAGAATTGGTCAAAGGAGTGGGAGAGATGCCGGACTTTGATGCCAAGTCTAGTGAGTGTTGATGCCTGTTGGTCCACGACATCTGTGTTTTGCATGTGTGATGTGTTGTGCTTGACCGCCGCAGCATTTCCTGTTTACATGGTTCTCATGTGCAAGTAAAGGAATGCTTGTATGATACGTGCCTGCTGTGCAGGATGTGGACATGTAGAGCTGGGAGGGACTGTCCTCACCACCAAATGCTAGTCACCCAGCTGCCCCTACAGTCCATGTTTCAGCTCTATGGCCCTTCTGCATGTAGCATGGGGTGTGTTTCCTCTCAGCACTGGGACTGCGTCATTGCATGACTGACGTGCATGTGTCCTCTGCATGCATGCGGGCACGCCACATAGGCATGCTTCCTTGCCCCTCCACCGACCCTGTGCCCCAATTTCGTCATTGCAGAGGTGTGCATCACGTTGGTGTACTGCAATGGCCTGTTCAAGACTCCTGTGTACATGCAAACCTCCACCTGGGTGTCACAGTCTGTGCAGGGCACAGGCCTCACCACGTTTCAGGCCCACTGACTCTGTTCAAATGGTGTAGGGGATTCTGCACACATGTCTGTACTACTGAGGAGTCATCATATGTCCTGCTTTCTGTCCCATCATCATCTGCTGTGTTGTCAGTTGAGTCAGATGATGCAATTGATGTTAGACAGCACTGTCTGCCAATGTATAGGTCTCTGGTCGTCCTTTCGCTGACAAGCAATGCTTCGCTTAAGTTTCACTGGGGGGGTGGTTTCTGGCAGTCATGCAACACATTGCATGCACATTGCACGTGATGCCTGGACTTGCCCTTGCACTGCCTTCAAGTCAATGAATAAACATCATGATGTACTTGTTCATGTGGATAGTGGATAACGTACGCATGTCCTGCACTGCATCAAACCACTTCACAGCCGTGTACCAACTTTCTGCAAGCCTAGTCCCTGATGCTATGTCAAAGTGCTGGCCATGCATGCAAGCTTCACATTTGTGTGTGACATGTGTGAATCATATGTTTGCTGTCAGTCTGATGTCTATGTCTGTGTGTGTTATGTGCTTCAGACATGTGTGCTAATGATATCTTTTTCTACACTTTCCAGATGATGCACAATGGAGCCAGAGGGTGGTGTTGTCATGCCAGACACAGGTTTGCTATCACACCAGCAACCCGGCACAAGTGGGGGTTGTGGGGAAGTAGGCCACGAGAACCCACATGTGTTGCAGACCATCTTGTCTGTGGCTGGCATTGAGTCAAGCCCGGACCATCACTATGACGACAATGTCGAGTTGGATGTGCATCGGGTCCATTCGTCTGGGGTGAGTGATTCTGATGTGGACGCTCCTCTGTCCGCGACACCTGTGCTGAGGGGCCAGATGGTGGTGGGACCTCCACCTGTGGTGGATCGGGATGCAAGGTCACCCTCCACACCAGTTTCCGATGTGCCTGGGGCATCACGTAGATGGGGGGCTGTAGTCCTGCAGCCATGGGCGGTGCCAACCCAACAAGGTCATCAGCACCTTGGGCACCACAGGTGTCAAGCCCAGCAACACGGTGGCCGCATGCCACCGAGGTATACTGAGTGGGAGCAAGACATGACTGCCAATTCAGAACGCCAGGGGGCAGCAATGGAAAACATCCTGTGAGCATGGAGCTTGTGGCCCAATCTGTGCTCCCCCCTGCTAGGCAGATGCTTCTCCACAGCCCGCTCGCTCAGGCTGGGCATAGACCTCAGACAGGGCATGCCGGGCTAAAATGTTGTCTTTGCGTGAAGCAATTGCTGCTCATGCACAGGCACACATGGAGGCCCTGAGGGACGAGTATGCTTCCCTCAGATCCACTCTGGGTGTCCTCCTGATGTCCCAGAGGTAGCGGTCAGAGGAGAGGTTTGCGCAGCTTGAGCGTATCATCTCAGTTGTCCAGCCAGGACATGCAGGAAGAACTCTGTGTTACACGTGCTACCTTGCAAGAGGAAGCACGCGTATCACGAGAGGTTCTGCATGCTGACCTACGTGTCATCGCCACACAGAACCAGGCTCACCCGTCCGGCGGACTTGCTGCCGACAAGGGGCAAGCTGTGCCTAGGCGTGGTCAGGCTCCTGTACCACGTCTACATTTTCTGGAGGAGGCTGACTCGGACGACGATATATCTCCCACACAGGTCTAGCTGTGCAGGCGTTGAGGCCATGGAGGTTTTTGTTCTCCTCAACATCATCGCATGTGGGTGTTGAGCAGCACCCTGTACCTCCCCCTCCTGGGTGCCTCTCCCCCCGATTCGTATGTGGCCATTTTTGATTTTTATTTTAGTTTAGTTAGTTAACATTCTGTTTGTTAGTTTAAATAGGTAATGTAGGTTTTTCATAGTTAGAGTAATTAGTTGATATAGTTCAAAATTGCTTGTCTATTGTGCTTTCATGTGACGGTGTGGTGCTTTGTGGCTTTTGAAAGCATCCACTGTCTGTTCCAGCTGGGCCCTTCAAGCTTGTCTCATGCATGTGTTTGCAGCTTGGGGTCCTGACTCACATAGGCCACTCTTGCTTCCCTTATCCATGGGCTCGCAAGGATGGTTCAGTGTTACAGCCTATTTCACAAGGGCTTTGGACTGTCATATCTGTGGCGTGTCTGCTGCTGTACTACTTGTGTTAACACCCCTAGTGGGGATTATAGGGGTTTTATCGACGGATTTATTCATTTGAGAGATGGGTGGTTTAATTATTCATGTGTACATTAATTGCTATACATTGTGTAGTATGTTTATTATCTTTACTGTACATGTGCTTAATGCAATTCATGCTGTAGACAGTGGCCACCACACTTTGCCTGTCAAAGTCACACTGATGGTGTGGTGAATTCTTATGTACGTCTCTGACGTGGTCCAGTCATAACCTCCATGAAGAGACACACACAGGGGATTTTACAGCATTAATTATGTGTTTTGTGCCCTATCTGCAGGGGAATGAGCCTCCGACCACCCCTGCCAACAGACATGGGCCATTGGACGTCTGGCAGCTGGACACGTTCGGTGGTCCAGACATGCGCATGTGTGTGCAAGCAGAGCCACAGGGATTGCGCTCATACATCCAAATGAAGCAGACGTGTTTCCAGGCAAGGTGTGCAGCACAAGGGGGCCACACCGCAGCCAACCTTCCACCAGGCCAGTTGCACATGCATGCTAAATAGCGCCACTGATGATGTCAAAATTGTTAGGGGCACACATAGTGTCAGTTGCACATATCCTCCGGTCCATCATGCTCCATTGAGGCAGATGTACTAGCCCTGTAGCGTTCAGACCGCGATGGGGGCAGCATTTGCCCCAAGTTTGGCCATCCTATTTATGGCCAAATATGAGGAGGAATACGTGTTCTCCGCACTCAATCATTGGAGAGATCAAGCACATCACTGGCACAGGTACATCGATGATGTTATTTTCATCTGAACCGGAGAATTAAGTCAACTCCTAGTGTTTTGGGAATGGTTAAACTCTTGCAATGCAGACATACAGTTTACCATTGATTACAGCAAGTCAAAAATCCCCTTTTTGGATCTCACCATTCAACATTTCAATGGTAAATTAGCCTGTGATCTCCATCGTAAGACGACAGATAGAAATACTCTTCTACACCACACCAGTAATCACCCGATGCATACCAAACAGAATCTGCTGTATGGCCAATACCTACGGATACGCAGAAATTGTACGCAGCAAGAGGATTTCTGCATACATGCCAAACTGCTGTCCAAAAGGCTACAAGAAAGAGGTTACCCAAAACGACTTTTGGACCAATCGGCAAAAAGAGCCCTAAATACCAACAGGGAACTACTCTTGCAGCCTAAAGAAACCTTATCCGAGTCGGGGGTCGATCGCCTCATCTGTGTGGTCACACATGGTAAACACACAGCCAAGATTAAAAGAATTATTCCGAAGTATTGCCACATTGCCAAACTTAATCTACCTGAGGACCAACCACCAAGATTCGTATATAAAAGGGCCAAAAACCTTATAGACATTTTGGTACACTCCCTTTTTCAAGCAGAACCTCAACAAGCAGGACAAAGAACATTACGGCCAATACAAGGCCACCACCCTTGTGGGAATTGTGTGGCTTGCTAATTCACGAGTAAAATGAAAACCTTCAAAATTGGCAACAGGGAATGGGTGTTGAAAGACTTCACCAACTGCAAGAGCTCCCAAGTTATTTACTGCATAGAATGCCCGTGCGGTTTAAGGTACGTAGATCAGACAATGAGATCAGTGCATTTAAGGATCTCGGAACACAGATCCAAAATTTGGTGCAAAACATTGTCAGCACCCTTAGTAGCACACTTTCTAGAAGCCAGACACTCACCTAATGACATTAAATGGTGGGTACTAGAGAAAATAAAGGGTGGTGCTGATTTAACACATAGTCTATTACACAAAGAATCCAGATGTATCACCGACTAGACTCCTACCACCAAGGATTGAATGAAATTTTGCACTAAAAGGTCCTAACTTGCATGGGTTTTAGGATCCCACAGCTCAGTATACAAATTCCAACCTCCACAGACTGTGGTTTGGCCCACCGATACAGGCACAGGCACAGGACACACCAACATGCAATAGGCACACCACATGCCCACAAGGGAGTACACTACTAGATGCAGTGTTTTTAGACAGCATCTGTACAGAGACCCCTGCACCTTTCTTCCTAAAACAGGGCCAGCATATCATGTCTCTGTGGTATTACATATGCCTACTACGAAGAATACGGCATTTACAAAATGAACATGAAAACCGACACAGGCACCAAACACGTCCACAAGGGAGTGCATTGAGTGCATTTTTGAGCATGCATTACACTGAGGCGGCATCTCTCCAGACCGTTTCACTCATCTTCATTTTACATGGGGCCAGCACATTATGTCCGGCCCCCGACTCTGAACGTCAGCGCCACTTTAATTGTCCTGAAGCACACACGCTCCAAACACAAACAACATGACGTTTGGAAACCCATAAGCAAGCCCAAGCTACACAACGCTATGTACTTCGAAAAGACACCTACCCGCAGCAAGTGGCCTAATGGCAACCGCCCTGTCACCAAGACAACAGCACACAACAGGATGCTCAGACTTTCCCATGACGGGACTTCATGGGTCACGTGGGCCAATCAGGTCATTACACCTAAGCCTATAACATCAGAGTTACGAGCACCTTAACTCGGAGAGACGCTGTAAACCACCAGATCCAGACACACACGACTGCATCTGCTTTTCTGCCGGCACCTCAAAAGGTGGACACAGGTAAGCAGTGTTTCACAGCCACTGCAACGCTCCGTGAATCCCCTAACCCCCGGGACACGTTTGTAACCTAATACTGTGTAGAGAGTTTGAGTCTTCACACGGGATGCTGGCTACATTGAAAGTAACAATATTTTAACAGCACAGCATTCGGCTTCTTCCTTTGAGATTAATGATATTACAGTAGAACAGCATACGGTTTTCTTTTGGAAAAAATTTCCTTGGCAGCATATGCATACACAATACACTGAATTTACCCGAACAATAATAACGGGCTGCATTGAGGGCTATGATACTTTAGCAGAATATCATCGGGCAGTCTCTTTAACAAACACGTGATTGGCACCACATTCCCACACAATGCACTGTATTCACCTGGACAATAATACCGGTCTCGTGACTTACAGGCCCGCAGACCGGAGGGGACCACACCAGATTGACCAAGTGATTGCGGGGACATTTCGACTGGACAGCCTTCCTAAGTGCAGGTACTAGTTTGACCTGCATTCTTCGTTCACTCTACGCATCTTTTACACCAGTAGGTGCAGCTAACACATAATTTCACATAGGTTGCTTGCTTGTTGTTGTCTTTTAACTGTAGGCTTTCACCCCTGGACCATTCCATAGTTGGAGACGATTTTTGCACCACTTGGGATGTGTTTCCAGCCACCTTCCCAGGCCCTTCCGTATTAACTGAAGCCTGGACCTCGAATCAGGTAAAACAGCACCCTTATATTTTGCACTTCTCAAACCACACTAACTGGTGGGTTTTAACCCGAATTTCTTGTTCTCTTTTGTCTCATCCCCACAGAGACAAGATTCACCATAATTAGGAAAGGGACTCTGGACCACCTATTTCAGAACTTTGGGAATATTGAGGTGTAACGGCAGCCGCGCACTAGGTTGAGGGACGGCTCAAGACTCCAGACCAGACACGACCCAAGACTTGGGATGATATGATCGGCACGTAAAACCAACACCGATACATTAGAGGTTTCATTCACACTGTATGAAGTCAGACATATTCTGACTAAATTTGAGAGAGGGAATTATAAACTACTCCTATTTTTCCTTTTCTTCTACATATCTACACAGGGTCTTCAAATAAGACGCCCTGATGAAGGCAGACAAACAACAAAGTTGAAGGACCGCCGAAACGTGGAAAGCTAGGTTGAGAACCAAGCCCCACGTAGGCAAAGAATTCTTTTACTATGCAAGACCCTTATATACGGCTAAATTCAAGCCCCAGAACAAAGAACATTTTTCTTTTTTGGAACTAGCACTAACTTTGGCCTCATTTTCCGTACAGAGTAGTTACAAGGAAAAGATACATAGAGCCTTTCTCTAGACACCCACTATATGGGGTCATATTAGGGAATTTAATAATAAGTTTTCCCTTTCGAAATTCATTTTTAAATGTCACACTTTGAAATTTTAATTATTGTTTGTCAGATTGTTGAATGTCTTTTGTGATGAAGCATGAAGATAAATGCTTCTCATTTGATCATATGTTTATTATGGAATAAATTTTGGTTGAACACTGAGTAATCTTTGTATTAATGTTCTTTATTTTTTTGAACAACATGAATTAAAAAGCACATCTTATTTGAAAATGTTTTCTCTCTCCAACCAGCTCAATTATTCTAAGATGTTCAGAAGTAATTCAATTAGATGATTGGTGCTATTTAAAGGTCACCTGGAAAATAACAACTGAGTGATCACCTCGAAATTTGTTTCCATATAGATTATTTTTGATGCAGGGTGGGGTATATCTTTATGTTTACATCTGTAGCGTTCAGAGCCAGGGAAAGAAGCAGCGCACAGGAACACCCAGCGAGGGACAGACTTGTGTGCAGTGCATGTAATTTGCATGTTGAAATTGACACATGCACTACCTACTTTATTTGGGGGATGCCAGAACACGACTTGTACTGAAGTCGTACCTCACTGAATGCGTCTAGCTGCTTACCCAGATAATATTGCATGTTGTGTCAATCTTGACACATTGGTCTTCCATTTGCAACGCACCCACGTGCGCCTGACTTACTGCATTGGCTATGTATGAAACATCACGGGGGGAATCTTACGTATGGGTACAAAGCAGGACACAAGATTGTTTGTTTGTCGAGGCGTTGGTTACTTTGGGGCATGTTTGGCGGTGTGTGTGTGTGTGTTATGGGCACACACAGATTAGTAACTCTGTTTCTCTTTGCAGCATTGAATTGCTCCTGTTACCGGACCTGAGAGTGTGCAGGCAGGAGGCCAGCACTCACCCCAGAGATAAGTTTCTCTTTGACTTCCATTTGAGTAATTTGGTACTATGTGCATGATGAACACGTTTTGTCTGATTGTGTATGTGTTAATGTGAATAGTAGAAATGTGTACATTCCCTACTTTTTCCTTGACAATCCTACTCCCCTCTCCTGACCCTCTTTCCGGTTATCCAGAACACCAATGCCTGTCCAGTCAACATATCCCTGACCCTCCAGTAGGGCTGGTTGGTTCGTGCCACTCCTGCGCCTGTACACTGGAGCTGTGTCACACATCAGTTTGTGGTGCATCATTGTATATTATGTACCAAACATGGTAACCATCCTGTTGTGGCATTGTTTCACTGTGCTACCTTGGTTGTTCCATCATTGTGCTAGTACTTGTGCTTTGTGATTTACTGCTACTTCAAGTCATCTACTGGAGACTCTTCTGGTGTATTTCGCTGCCTACAGCCTTTTTGCTTGGCTTGTGTGTTTGGCTCCTTTGAGTTATCTTCGATTTGCTATATTTGCCAGTCAAGGTGGCCTCTGAGGGTGCTGGACACTTTCTACACGCAAGCTGGAAGATGGAGACAAAGGGTAAGGGTTATCCTGTGGCCAGGCAGACTTCAAGGAAGAAGGCTACATAGCTCAGGCACAGTTGTTCAGTGGGTCATGGTGATATGTGAGGGAGGGGGCGGGGGTATTTGGTTGTTGGACAGTTGGCTTGGCCTACAGTGTGATGGTCACCCTGACATTGTAATTGTGGTGTCCTATGTACATGATGTGTTCTGCTGGTCAATGCATGTTCATGTGTTGGGTTTACCTTTCAGGTGTCAGTGGATTGGTGTGGTTTGACATGCTGGGGTGTCCACATGGGCAATGTTCATATGTGATGTGTAGAGGACACTGATAGTCACTTGATTGCACATGCATGTATTGAGTGCATGTCCCTAATGACATACACACTTGCACTATGATCCACAACATGTACAACCACCCTTCCATCTCCACATGTGCACTCAGCCTTCTGGGGACCACTGTTTCCCTGCAGCACATGATCTATGACCATTTGTGGATCCTGTACATGTGTCAATTGTTTTTTTATTAAGTTTGTCCTTTTCATGTAATGATCAAGGTGTGCGTCACACACAATGGCTGGTGACTATGCTGTGTGCTGAGCAGTGGGTCAGTGTGTGTAGGAGATGGACACAGCACACGGATTCTGCAGTAGGGATTTTGACGTGCTCAATGTGCATGTAGACAGGCATTCATTGTTATGTTCATGCTGCAACTGTTGGTATGCATTTGGGTATGACTTGTTTTGTGTGGGAGGTTGTTGGTCAGTTATTTCATCTGATTCCATGACATGCATCATTGTCTGACGCCACTTTCCATTTTTCACATTTCAATTCATACTTTATTGGTATTTTGTTGGGGTTTTGATATTGCTTGCCATGTCATGGTGTGGGCGGCAAGGGTGATGTGGTTTTGGAGGGTTTGGGTGACATGCCAGTGATTGTCATGGCCTGTTTTGCGGGGGGGCGTGATACACACTTTGCATGTGTTCCTTTCGGTCACACAGGATTGGTTAGGTTTGAGTATGGCACTTCCATGGCAACATTCTCAGGGTGGTAAGGTTGTGACTGTGGGGTTTTGACGCGGGTCCCCTAACCGCGTAATAAGGCAAACGGGAGCCGGGGAGTCGTGCGACCTTCTTTTATTCTTCCCTAACATGCACTGCCCTTTTTGTGTCCCGCCCCCTCCCTAGCCCAACGTCACTTCCCTATCGGGAACAGAGACCGCAACGGCGGTCTGCCCACACAACGATGTGGGCGGGCTGCATAGCCCGGCTTAACAATCCGACATCTCCCCCCTTTTTAAACAACCACATGTCTCCTTGTAACTTACTCCATTTCTTCTATGAGTCTCTGGGGCTTGAAGCGACTTCTCTGAGGGCGACCTCTGCTGCCCGGAGTGTGCTCATCCTGACCCGGGGGTGGTGACCTGTCCTCACCTTCTGAGGACTCACTCTCCTCCACGTAATACCTGTCAATTGCGATGTCATCTTCGCTGTCGGCTTCTTGATGTAAAGTATTATCCGTGTAGCGCCTCTTGGGTTTGAAATACGATATGTTTCTTGTAACGGAGGACTGGTCGGTCCTCTGGGCCGTGATCATTGTACCTTTCTTTTGCGTGACCGTCAGCGGTTCCGGTGCAAACGTGGCGTCCTCCTTGCGCTGTTTTGGTTGCCGTAACCACACTTGGTCTCCCAATTCCACATTCGACTCCTGTGCTTTTCTTTTGTGATCCGCCATGTCCTTCATTTTGGCTTTGGCGGTGTCATCCTTGTTTCTGGCCTCTGTTTCCAGGGGCGTGGCTTCGGCTGCGCGGGCATCCTCTGGCAGTCGTGTCTGTACTGGCCTGCGGAACATCAGATCAGCGGGGCAGACGCCCGTTGTACTGTGGGGGGTGTGGCGATAGTCCCTGAGAAACTGATACAGTGCTTGTTCAAAAGGTTTGTGGAGGATGGTCGCTATTTGCAGAGTTCTCTTGATGTTGGGCATGAACCTCTCAACCATTCCATTGGCCTGAGGCCATCGCGGGGTTATCTTCCTATGTTGAAAGCCCATATACTTCGCGAAGTTTTCGAAGTCTGTGCTCATGAATGGCGCTCCGTTGTCAGATTTGATGATCCTGGGTATTCCATATGTGGACAGCATGCGATCTAGTGCCGGGATGACGCTCGTTGCTGCTGTGCTATCAACGATCTGTGCGTCCGGGAATCGTGAGTGTTCATCTATTAGCACTAACACATATGTGCCATTTCTTAGGGGTCCAAAGAAGTCCACCGCCAGTTCTTCCCATACCTTTTTCGGTAGTGGCGACATGTGGAGTGGGTTTGGGTGCGGGGGCGGTGCTACCTGTGCGCACGTTGTGCATTGACCTATGATTTCCTCAACCATTGAGTCCAGTTTGGGGAACCACACTTTTTCCCTCAGTAGTCTCTTGGTGGCCACCACTCCCCGGTGGCTTTCGTGTGCTACTTGGATCGTTCTGGTGCGTAGCGATTTCGGAAGGAGTACTTTGCACCCTTTGAGTATTACTTGATCGTCGACGATGGAAAGTTCGTCCCGGACATGGTCTATTAGTTTGACGTCTGCTCGGACCTCTTCCGCCTCGTGCTGCGCCTGTTGACGCATGTGCGCCCTTCTGTCTGCTTGTATGCAGTGTCGCACGATGCGTAGGGCCGGATCTTGTTCCGAGTGTGCAATGATGTCTGCCCAACTGACTGGTAGTGGTTGTAGATGATGCACTACGTAATTGAGATATTCGTCAGCGATGGATGGGAGTGGTGTGGCCGGGCCGATCGGGTGACGTGATAGATAGTCCGCGGGATTGTCTTCCTTTCCCGGCCTGTGCTTGATAACGAATTTGTAATCCTGCAGTCTTAGGCCCCATCTGGCTATTCTGGGCGGCATCCGTGCTTTGGGGTCACCATATATTGTGATCAGTGCCTGGTGGTCGGTGATGATGGTGAACTCCTTGCCATATACGAACAGATGAAAATACTCGCATGCCCATACCACTGCTAGGCTCTCCTTTTCCGCTTGTGAGTAGGCTTGTTCTGTCGGGGTTCAGCTCCTACTGGCGTATGCGACCACGAATATATTTGTCGGTTCCAGCGGGTCAACTTGCGTTAGTATGGCGCCCAGACCCACGGGGCTGGCGTCCACTATCACTTCGGTGTGTCTTTTGGCGTCGTAGTACGCCATGTCCTCGGCTTTGGAGATGGCATCGCGGATCGCCTCGAATGCCTTTTGACAGTCCGTGGACCAGGTGTATGGTTGATCCTTGCGCGTTAGGAGGCGCAGCGGGTTACTGATGGTTGCGTAGTCCTTTAGGTATCTGGAGCAGTAGCTGGCCAGTCCTAAGAAAGATCGAAGTTCCGTCGTGTTCGTTGGGGGAGTAGCTGAGTTGAGTGCCGCCACTTTCTCCGGGTCTGGTCGCATCCCTTTGTCGGAAAATATGTGGCCGAAAAATCGTAGAGAGCCTTTCCCGAACTCGCATTTGGTTTTGTTGAGCGTTAGTCCTGCCTCTTGCAGTGCAGCGCACACTCTGTGGAGAGCAATGTCGTGCTCTTCCTGTGTCTTGCCAAAAACGAGGACGTCGTCGGAGTAGTTCAGGCAGTTGGGCACGTGCCTGATGACTCTGTGTATTTCCTCCTGGAATATTTCTGCGGCGGAGGATATCCCGAAGCTGAGTCTCTTATATTGAAATAAACCCAGGTGTGTAACAAATGTCGTGATCTACCTGGATTCGGGCTCAATCTCTATCTGATGATAACCTTTGGTGAGGTCTAGTTTCGAGAAGACCTGGGCCCCGTGGAGCAGGTGTATCATGTCCGTAATTCTGGGCGCCTGGTGTCTTTCCCTTTCGATGGCCACGTTGGCCCTCCTCATGTCGACACACAGGCGTATGGATCCGTCCGGTGATTTCTTGGGGACGGGGACGATGGGGGATACCCATGGAGTGGGTCCTGAGACTGGTTCAATCACGTTGAGTTTAATCAGTTTGTCCAGCTCCTCCTCGACCTGGTGTTGTATGTTTATCGGAATGCCTCTGTAGTGTTGGGCTACGGGCGGTATCTTCGGGTTTATGTGCAACTGTACCTTGCGATGCTTTAATTTTCCTAGGCCTTTGAACAGGTTGGGGAATGTTTGCTCGATGGCATCCGGTCTGGCAAAGTACTTATGGGCCATTAACTGATATAGGATATGCACTAGACCCATCTCAACGGCAGTCTTGAAACTGAGAATGCGCCCGCTATTGGCTTCTGTCTTCAAGATGTGTAGCGTGATTTTTGCGGCGTGCGATTTGTGCACGCACCATGCTGATATGGTTCCTTTGCATGGCAGCGGGGCCGTGGCGCCATAGGGGTATATGTCCACTGTCGCCTTTCGGATCTTTGGGGGGCTGGGGAGCGAGTTATACGCCTGTTCACTTATGATGTTAACAGTTGCCCCCGTGTCTATGAGGAATTCTAACGGTGTGTTGTTTACTTGAAGCTGGAGCGTTGGGCTGTGCTGGGTGGCTGTGGCGTTGTTGAGAGCCCACACATATCCTTTTTTCCGTTGGTCATCCTCTGATGATTGGGATTCACTGCCTGATGGGGATCTCATCTCGATGTACCGGACGAACCGTCTTCTTTGCGATCGCCTCGATCCGTCCGGGGGCCTTCTGTCGTCTCTGGTGTATGCGCTCCTTCGTGGTTTTTCTTCTCTCCTAGGTCCTGGCTGGTCTTCCTCACCTCTGCCTGCTGGTGGGCTGTGTCGCAAGCTTCTCCTTCTCTCTAGGTGTCTCGTTTTGCTGGGTCCCTGCCCCGGTGGATTTTTGCATACGGCTCTGTAGTGGTCCATTCCGCCACATGCGGCGCACTTCTGTCCCAGTGCAGGGGAGTCTCCCGCGTGCGGATACTCGAATCCGCATCTGTAGCACGTGGCGTCCGTTCCTTTCCCACTCTGTGGGGGGGCCGTGTATAGTTTATTGATGGACTCAGCGGTCGGTGGCGGGTGTTGAATAGTGACCTTGCCTAGACTGTCGAGTTGCGATTCCACTGCTGCTTCCATCCTGGCCAGTGCAAGGATTTCCTCCAGGGACCTTTGTTTCTGGAGCAGCTGTTTCCTGAATGGCTGTGAGATGCAGCCTGCTATAACTTGAGATCTTAACGCCTCATCATTAGAGTACTTGTGGAACTCACAGTACTTTAGCTTGATGCGTAGGCGCATCACGAAATTGTCGAGGGATTCCCCTTCCTCCTGTCGCGTGGTGTGAAAGACGTGGCGCTCGTAGTCAATGTTCGTATGGGGCGTGAAGTATTCCGATAATTTTCCATGTAGTTCCGCATAGGTGACGGTGTCTACGTTCATCAGTTCGCCTGCGATGTCCCTGACAGCGGGGCCTACTGTCATGAAGAGGGTGTTTTTCAACATTGCGTTGTCTGTCAGCCCTATTGCCCCAGTGTAGAATTTGAAATCCCTGAGCCATATGACCCATCTGGGTCCTAGGTTAGAAGTGTCTCGCACATCAAATGGGCCTGGTAGTGGTAGGTTATGGGCAGCCGTACCTGAAGTCGGTGCCTGTTGATTTCCATCGTTCGCTGCTCCCGAACCATCTGACGAGGAGGCTACGGGACTTGCTGGGCCTGACATGGTCGCTGTGACGGTCGCGCCGTGTGGCAATGTGCCGCCTCTTTTCTGGCTGTAGCTTGCCCTTGTGGTCCTCACAGGCTGGTGCGTGCCGGCGGTGCCTTGTGGCGATGGGTAGCCTCTTTGCCAGCTCTGGCGTGGCTGGTGCGTGCGCCGGCCTTGTTGGTGCCGAGTTCAGAAAGAAGAAGAAAAGAAAAAAAAAAATGTTTTTTTTTTTTTTCTTTTTTTTTTTTTTTCTTCTTGAGGCCCCCCTCTGGGCCTCCCGCCGATCGCGTGTGGAAGTGGGGGAGGGGGCGGGACCCTGGCGACTTGCCTCCGGGCCTGCGCGTGCTTTTTGCAGGCGCCTCCGCACCCGCTCCCTCGCAGCTCCTAATGCTGCGGCCGCCCGTGCCTGCGGCCTCGCAGCTGGCAATGGGAGGTGCGCCGACGCGCCACGCCGCTCGACTGCGGACCTCCGCAGAGCTTCTACGGCGTTGCGCCGACGTGCCTCACCCGCTCTCCTGCGGGTTCGTGGGATCCTCGTCGCCAGTTGTGGGGTTTTGACGCGGGTCCCCTAACCGCGTAATAAGGCAAAAGGGAGCCGGGGAGTCGTGCGACCTTCTTTTATTCTTCCCTAACATGCACTGCCCTTTTTGTGTCCCGCCCCCTCCCTAGCCCAACGTCACTTCCCTATCGGGAACAGAGACCGCAACGGCGGTCTGCCCACACAACGATGTGGGCGGGCTGCATAGCCCGGCTTAACAATCCGACAGTGACAGTTGACTGTCTCTTTGTCATCATCGAATGTCACCTGGTATGTGCCAGGCCTGTGTGCACTCCGCAGGAGTGGGAGTTTAGGTGAAAAATGTGGCCACAAGCTGGGGCCGGGCTGCCTCGCCACGTGCCCTATCCCCTCCCATGGGCAGCGCCTGTGCCTGTGGTTGGGGATGTGGGGGCATCACCATGTCCACCAGTACGCCCTGCCGTGTTGCAACTTTGTGCAGGACACCTGCTGCCACAATGATCCTGCACACTACTGGGGGTGCATAGAGTAGCTGCCCACCAGAGCGGTCAAGGGAGCGTAAGCGTGACATGAGCACTCCGAATGTGCGCTCCACTATGCCCCTGGTTGCAATATGGGCAGCGTTGTATCTTACCTGGGGTGGTGTGGTGGAGTTCCGGATTAGCGTCATCATGTGGTTGCTCAGAGGGTAGGCACTGTCCCCTGGAGAGGTGATAATGGTTGTGGTTATTGGGGTATGTGTATTTGTCTGTGTGTGACATGCATGCATGTGCCCGGGCATTTGTACTCACCTAGGAGCCATGTGTCGCCATGCTGCCCAGCTTCCAGGGCCCGGCTCAGGGTAGACATTCTGTATATGAAACTGTCATGGGTGGAGCCAGGGTAGTTTGCATAGACAGAGGTGATGATTCCCTTTGCATCGTATAGCACCTGCACATTGATGGAATGCCAGTGCTTGCGGTTTCGATAGATGTGCTCAGTGGCCCTAGGTGGACGTAGGGCCACATTGGTGCAATCTATGGCACCGAGCACTTTGGGGAAGTGTGCCACCCTGTAAAAGTCCTGGACAACAGCCTGCCTTTCTGTGGGTGTTCTGGGCATGTATATGTGCCTGCGGACTGAGGGGCGCGCAGTCATGATTGGCAACACCTGGTGTAGGCAGCGTGACCCCCCCCCACTATGGCAGTAGTCCGCTGAAATGACCCAGTGGCCAAAAAATGCAGGACATTGAGCACCTTCTCCAAGGGGCTCAATGCTTGGGAGCAGAGGGTGGGGGGTGTAAGGTCATCTTCCCACTCCTTGACCAGGTCCAGGATGATATGAGGTGGAAACCTATACCTGCCGTAGACCTGGTCATCAGGCATCCCAAAAAGGCTAGTCCGGGAGGAAAAAATGCGGGCCCTGGCTATTCGCCTCCTGCGGTGTCCCAAGATCAGTGCTGCGACAAGCTGGATATACGTGGGGCATGCATCGTAGCTGGATATACGTGTTTGTTGTTTGCGCGCACTTTTATACTGTGTGCGGGGACGCTTACGCCTGCCTTCCTGTGGCGGATGTGTTAACGCCTGTGTGTGGCTTTTAGCGTGCGCTTGTTTCCCGTATTCAAACCCGTGAATACGAGTTGTTTGCATGCGTGTGGGCGTTGTGTGTATTTCCCTGCAGTACTTCCCCAGTTACGCCTTCTTTTTCACGCGTTGTTCCCCTTTCCGGGTTACGCCCCGTGTCCCGCCCCTTTTTTGATGTGTGTGCCGAGGTTGTGCGCTTTCCCTGTGCGCGTCGCGCACGGCGTTCGGGTTGTTGCAATGACTTGTGTGCCCATGTGCACCACGCACGGATTTGGCGCACAATCAGTGGAAAACACGCGCAGGCCCTTCCTTGAATCGCACGCATGTGCGTGCGTTTGCTTTTTCACGCTTGCGCCAGCTTGCGCTTAGATTTTCGGCGCACATTTGTTCCATGAATCGGGCCCTACATCTCTAGCTGGAGAATGTTTGTCAAAGGTCTTGAAATCAAGGACACAAATCTTTTCATCCTGACATTTACTTTCCAGTGATGCCATAAGTGACGTCATTTGTGACGTCCCTAATGTGCTCTACTTTCCAGTGATGTAATTGATGATGTACGTGAAGTAATATGTGAGGCCATCACCATGCTCTAATGCTGTACAATGGGGCGGCTCAGAGTTAAGGTGGTAAAAGTTCCCACTACTGTTGAATTGAACGGGTTTTGCTGCATTAAAATGGCGCCTTTCCTTCTCTTCAACAATTTTTTTTTCACATTCTATATATATTGAGTGAAACAACTTTAGTTAAGGGACAGTTAAGGTTATCAGAGTGAATACAATAAAAACCCTTGAAATTCAGCAGATGTGGTAAGTGATGATCATCTTACCTCAGCGTTCCCATGTTGATGACCCCTAGGATCTGATGTGTTATTTATATAGTGTTTTTGCTAAGCGCTTTACATAGAACACATATACATACAATATCACCCAACTGGAGTTGGTACTGTAATGAACTCATGGTGGCAACAGTAAAGACAAACACAAGTGATCACAGTTCAAGGGTGTCTATTAAACTGTATAAAAGGGTGAGAAAAACACCTAATCTACAACGTAACGTGAAGATGGGAGCAAACTACAACCATCAAATAAAAGTAAGGCAGTCCTAGTGGCGTCTTGTCAATTAACAGGGCCTATTGCCGATCCTTATCGCAAAGTTACAAAATAGTGCGGGATAATGTTCATCAGAAAAGAAAGAAGTGTTCACAAAATGATAAGTCAGGAGAGTATAACTGGGGTCTCCCTTCCCCACGTTTTTAGCATGGGACAAGGTGGGACTCTCGAGCACAATACACGCCTGGGCTTCTCCAGCACGTGCTTCCAGTTCCTTTCCAAAATATCAGGGCCTTCTGTACCCAAGTCTCTTTTACACCAAGTCTCTTGCCTCAGAGAGCCTGAGGTGCTATACACAACAAAACAAAAGTTCCTTTCTATAATCTTCCAGTGGGTGATTTCCCTTCACCCGTGGATCCCCGTCAACTGTCTCAGATCCTTTTTACAACGTTGGCCTCCCTCACATTTGCCAGTTTACCACAGTTCACTTAGTTGTAACACCTTGTTGGATTCACTTCACGTAGCTTTTTCCAGCCACCAGTCAGGCTTTCTCTTAGCCCCCAGTCAGGCTTCACACATTTTCTGTTCACACAGCGTTCCCCTCAGCCAGGCGCACACACCTGTTTCACAAAGTCAAAACTTTGGTAATGGGTTAAGGACTTTTGATTGTACATGCGATTTTGTTTCGACCCGTGTATGACCACCTTAACCCTCTATGCTGGACTTTCCTATGCCCTCTTGGTACTATAATGTTCACAAGAAAAGGGGACCAGCCAGAGTCTTTCGAATGAGCACCCACATGGCGCCAGACCACTCTGCAGCTGGTCTTTCCCTGGTCTTTAAAAGTTCAGTAGCACACAAGTTCTTTGTTCATATCATGTTGCTGTTTGCAACCATCTTTCAACACCATCTGGTTTACTGTCGGTTCTCCCTCCGACTCACCGGCTGTGCTGAAATCCTTGTTGTTTCTAGTCTCTGGAGTCAAAGACGGTACCACGCTAGCAATTGCGCCTCCCCGCCTCTGTTATCAGTGCAGGAGGGTCTGGTGCACTGTTGACATCTGTTACACCACATTTCAGCAGTAGTTCCCAGTTTTATGATTCCTTATATGGAGGCTTCGCGGGTCTTGGTCGAAAAGGGCAAGGGCACTTGCCTCCTTGTCATCCTTTCCTGTCTTCCCGCCTTTCTTTTACTTTTGAACTGCTGCCCTGGAATAGCTGCTTCCTCATGCGTTTGGCCTTGCTCAAAGTCTGCTCTCATGCTCCGCCTGTTATTCCTGTGGGGAAGGGAAAGGGCCATCAGGTGTGTGTAGTTATTGTCCATTGCCTGACTATGCCTGACCCTTGTGTTGGGACATGTCAGGGAAACATCTCTGGTGTTAGTCTGCTGTTTTTCACAGTGTAAGAAAGTGTTTGTGTCGGAAAGGTGGGGTGTAGAGCTTGTAAATATCCTACATGGTAGGATGGTGAAAAGGTGTTATAAGGTGTTATAAGGAAGGGGGTACGACGTCTCACCCATCAGTGTCTCCCTTCCACTCCCCAAAGACCACCTCATCCAGGTTATCCTCCCCCACTGGTACACGAACTGGATCCAATAGCGATGGCCGTGTCCCGACCACCTGGATGACAAACTGTGGGGACTAGCGGGTGAGACACCTTCAGGTCTCTCACATTACTTATTCATCAACCTCGGAAGAATGAAAGGCTAAGTTGGCCTTGCTGAGATTCCAACCTGCACATCACACACAGATCACAGCAGCGAGCACTCAACAGGGGGGAAGATGAGCATCACTTCCTACATCCGCTGAAGTTCAAGGGTTTTGTTGCGCTAAATCTGATCACCTTAACTGTCCCTTAGCTAAAGTTTTTTCAATTAATTTCAAGGATTTTGTTATACAACAGTTTATTCAAGGGCCACTAGACATGGCCTTCGGCCGTGGACACTGTACATGTTCTACCTATAGGTTTCTTTAGGGCCCAATAGCCATTGCCTTTGGCCGTGGACACTGTCCATGTTCCACCTATAAGTTTCCTTGAAGTCCACTAGCCATGGCCTTCGGCCATGCCCACTGGATATTTTAATACACTAGGTTTCTGTGAAGCCCACTCATCATGGCTTTAAGCCATGGCCACTTCACAATTTGCACCAATAGATTCTTTTGGGGCCCGCTGACCAAGGCCACTGGCACAAAGACCCATTTTCCCCTGCCTAGTAGATGTGATCACAACAGATTGTTACGCGCACCTGGTATCCACGGGGATGCCACCCAGCCGGGTTACTCGCTGGTATGCTTCTCAGCTTTGCCCTGATGTGGTCTGCGGGGAAGGTTCTGCCTGAAAATACAGGAGGACTATTTTCAAGGCTGACAGACTGGGGTAGTATCCTCCCTCCACCCCCGTATGATTTCAGTCCCTCTGGCGCCCTCTCCTCACCTTGTGATAGAATTAGGAGTGCTCTCCGTCCTGCCTTCTTTGCAGGGGGGCGTTGTCTTTCATGGGCGAGTAAGGTCCAGTTACTTCACTGACGCTGGCCCGTTTGATATTTTTCAGGTAGGTCTTATTGCTGTTCTTTAGTTTTGTTGCTATCATGCATGCCTTTCTTTGTTTAAAATGTCTCTTTTTTTCTCCCTTAAGTATGCAGAGCTTCAGCGCGGCGAACTGGCTAGGGTTGAGCCCCGCTGGTAAATGATGGCGCATTAAGAGCGCTATGATGCGGTAAGTAAGCGCTATGCGCAGCGCTGCAAAGTCTTGCCTTTGCTAACCTGTGTTTTCCTTCCTTGTAGGTCACGGTGTTCTTCCACGTGAGTGGAATGTCCGGAGTGGTGCCAGCCAGGTAAGCCTTTTGAGCAGTTCGTAATTTGTAAATGTCTCTACTGCTTTCTTTAATGTTGCCTCTATCTTCCTCTTTCGGGTCGTTCTGTCCGGGAGGCGTGCAGATTCGAGGAAGCTGTTCTCAGTAGCTGTGAGTGTTTAAAGATGAAGACTGCAGGTAAGATGCTGCTGCTAATGATGTTCCTTTTGTCTCTTTGCAGGTTCTGCTTCTCCGAGGTTCTAGGGAAAAGCTGGACACGGTGAGCGTCACGTTGCAAGCTGCAAAGTAACGCGAAGCGTGTTCTCTTGCTCGGGTGTGGTTAAATAGCCCCAAAATAGCCCCAACAAAATAGTCCAGGTAATGTAGTCCCTAGGCTACCACACCCAAAATACTAGACCGCAACCAAGAACCAACCATGAGGGCTTTTGAAGAGGATGCCAGGCTCTAGAGGCCCGAGTCCTGACTCCACCTGGCCAATGGGTTTGCCAGAGGGGGTTTTGGGCGAGGGTCGTGACACAGATATGCCCCCATTTTTCCCCCGTTTCCATTCACCCGATAATTACTGTAGTATTCTTTACGAAGGCCATGACAAGTGGACTTGTCAGAATCCCAGTGTATTAAAATATACAGTGGGCAGGTATATGTGTATTATGTTAAGTTTATTCAGTAGTGCAGGTATTCTTTTAAATTTACAAAAATGTCTGGAAGCCCCTCTACCGAGAACAAACACGGCCAAATAGCCTGTTCTATGGCAAGGTGCCCACTCAGGACGGTCTATAACCAAGTTTTAGCTCACTGTACCTTTCAGAGAGGGAAAATATCCATTTGCATATCAGTCTTGTCCCACTGTAAGGAAGGCATGGTATCAAACAATGAATCTGTCAGGACGGTTCCGTAGTTGGCTTCCCTTCCCCACATTTTCAGCATGTGGAAAGGCAGCACGTTCGAGCTTTGCACACACTCTGACTTCTCTGCCACGAGGACACAGTTCAAAGCATAGACATCAGGGCCTTTTGCCAAAGTCTCTTTACCAATAACAGTCTCTTACTGCAGAGGTCCTGTTGTAACAAACAAATATCAAAGTTCCATTTCTGTTAGGATCTTCACATGCACAAGTTCTCGCTTCCAGTATTTATCATGGGTCTCCCTCCATCAGGCTTGGACCCCTTTGTACCACAATTTTTTCTCTGGTCCCCCTAGTTCGGGCTCGGACCATGGCTCTCCCTTTTTCTGGCTTGGATCCTCTTGATATTAAAATCGAACACTTTCGAATGTGCGATGGGTTTTGCTTAAACAGTCGCAGGACCACTTCGATTCACTTCATACAATATTCCCATCAATCTTTTGGCAGGCTACTTTCTACTTTATAGAGGCCTTCGATTGAGTACACTGACAGTGCTGGACCACTATGTTAACGGTTTTGTATCTTTCCTTCACAAGTTCAAACATTCATCAGCAGTTTAGCTTTACTTGCGTCTTTCATCACATGCGTTTAACAATGTTCATTCCAGCGCTCGTTATACAATGTTGCTGCTTGCAACCTTGACTTCAACAAAGACCGGTCTTGCATTGGTCTCCCCAACTCACAGGCTGTGTTGATCTCACTAATGCTTCTTTGTTCTTGGAGCCAAGGACGAAACCCCGCCGGCTGCTGGTCCTTCCCACCTTGGTTGGTTATGCGTGAGGGCCTTCAGTGTCTCCGACACACAATGCAGGAGTCTTCAGTCTGGTTTCCTGGCCTTATATTTTCTGCTTCAAAGATTTCTGGAAAGTAACTGTTTCTTGCCAAAAAGGTCATGGATATTTCCCTCCTAGCAAACCCTTCTTGGTTTAGGGGGTATGCATGCAGTAGGTTGGCACAGAGAGTGTTTAAAAAGAGGACACAGGGAGAAAGGTGGGGTACTTTGTGCTGCCGGTAGTAAGAAGAAGTGATTGGAAAAATAAAAGAAGAACTCCGAAGCCTGGCTGTTTCTGTGATGAGAGCTGCAGTGCTGATAGCTGCCAGAGAGAGTGGAGGGGTGAGAGAGAGGCTGCCTGTGAGAGGGAGAGCTGCAGTGATTCCCTGGGAGTGAGAGAGATAAGCCCTTAAAGTAAGTACATTAATGTCCATGTGAGCTCACTTCCTTTAGTGGATGACGTGAGCATGAACTTTCACTAAAGATAATAATGTGCAAAGTGACTTATTAGAAAGGCTCCGGTCCTTGGGGAAAGGTAGAAGTGAAATAAATAAACAGATAATTCAAACATAGATAGCTATTTTGATGTGTTTCTCCCCTGTTCAAGATGCCAGTTTCACATGCAACTGAAAGCTTACAACCCTACCAAAATAGCTGATACTTTTCCAGGCTACAGATAGCAGTGCATTTCCAGACAAACAGCAAAGTGTTAGTGAAGTTTTCTACGGGGGAAATGACTATAGTGCAAGGAGGACAGTGGCTATGAAATGTACTTGCATCCCTGTTTTGGTCTGAAAAATAGAAAATGCTTTCACTCCAGTGAAAAATATTACAATTTGTATTTTCATTCTTGCATCATTGAAAATATCATGCTGAGTTCATTACAGTGCATGGGGGTCATTACGACCGGGGCGCAAAGGGATACCGTGCACTGGTAATGACACCAGTGCCGGCAATCCCTTTGCGCCCCATTCCGAGGTCCCTTTGCGGGTCCTTCCTTAACGCCTGGTTTTAGCAGGCGTTAAGGACGGGACCTGCAAAGGGATACTGGGGTCAATAACGGTACTGTAATTTACGGTACCGTTATTGTCGCCTTCCCCCTTCCCATTGAGCCCTATGGGGGCTCGAATGGGAATGGGGAATGGCATTTCAAATGGGGACTTACCGGTCCCGCAAAGGGCAGAATGGACCGGTTAGTCCCCATACCACCACGTCGGTGGCGGTACCGGTATTGGTGCTAGTCATGGCGCTAATAGCGCCATGACTAGCAACAACCTCGGAATGAGGGCCCATGTGCTTTACTTTATCATGAACACTGTGTGCTAAACTGAGAATCTCAACTGTGTATAAAATGCATTAAAGAATTAGCTCAGTGCTGGTCTGTTTTCCCTGTGTGCTCTATTTATTCGTGGTAATGCATAGACAGGCACAAAGATAAGGGGTATTTAATACTGCCTGCGGTAAAAGTAAGGTGCACCACCATACTAGACCTGGCAGTGATCAGAGTCAAATCATAGTGAGTTAATTCCCCATATTATAAATACCTGCTAGTTCAGGTGATCCGGTAAGTCTACTCTGGGCAATTACCACCAATCAAATAAAACTATGGAAGAGAATTTGTGCATATAGTGCAGCACTAAGCCCTGCTTTTGTTTTGGCTAAGGATCCCGGTATAAGAATAACATCAGCTAGCCCTATGTTTTTGGCAAATTAGGAATTCTTACACAAATATCCTACAATGCCCATTGAATTTGTGGGATATTTCAGGACAGAGATAAGCTGGTATGAGCAAAAAGTAGTTGCCAATGTCTGTGGCTTGAGGAAAGGGGGAAGCCTACTGGGCTGGTTTGAGAAGGTAAAATTAAGAATTATCATTGATCCCAGAATTCCCAGGCATGTAGCTGCCTTTTCCATGGATACTGTCATGCCGGAAGACCAGTTTGCAGGAGTGTTTGAAGAGAAGATAGGGTGGTTACAGGGTTTTTCCCACAAGATTACACTCAAGAGGAATTCAGTGCCAGTTACAGCTGAAGCCCAATGTGCTCCTATAGCACTTAGACAAGAAGTGTCCAAGGAAATAAAGAAGTTGCTATCACAAGGGGTAATGAAAGAAGTAGAAGCTTCAGAGTGGGTTTCTCCAGTTGTGGTATTGCAAAAAGGGAAGTGCAGTCTCATAGTGTGATGATTTGCGTGCTTTGAATAAGTGTATAGTAGTTGACAAGTTTTCACCACCCAACATTGGGGAAATGGTGGGCATGATGGCAGATACCAAACATTTTCAGACGTTGATCCTTACCACCAGGTCAATCTACATCCATCCTCTAGGAATCTTACCAGATTCGTCATGCAGTAGGGCACAGTTAGTTAAAAGAGAATGCCCTTTAGCCTAGTGTCAGCTGCAGCATATTTTCAATGGCTGATGCATAAACCTTTCAGTGAAGTCCAGCGAGTGTGGTTCTTTCACAATGATATATTGATCACTGGGTCCTCAGTAGAAGAACATGATCCGTGAGCGAGAGTCCTCACAAATCATACGCTATCCGTATTATTTCTCCTCGGTACTTTTTGCCTGAACAATTGAACCAATGGCCTCCTTTGTGCGTAAAGTACACGGACACAGGGGGATTAAGATGACAGGCCCTCCACAAATATTATCACTGCATGCAGATGACACACTCCTCTTTGTCCGATACCCCGATCAGACTCTTGAGCCCATCATGAAAGATATTCATGAATTTGCACGATATTCTGGCTACAAAATAAATTATTCTAAATCTTTTCCCACTCACACCAGCTACTGAATGCCCACCAGGTATTAGCGGTATTAGCAGATTCAGATGGGCACCGGGTGGAGTTCGATATTTGGGCATCATTATCTCAAGGGAACGACAAACACTATATGCTGACAACAATGAAATGTACCCTATACAGCTGGCCATGAAATTACAACTGTGGGCTAAACTCCCTGTCTCCCTTTATGGGCGGATAGCACTTTGGAAATTGGTGGTCCTTCCCAAACTCCTATATTTCTATTGTTATGTCACCCTATGGCCAGGCAGATTATTCTTTTCTAAGCTTCCATCCTTGGCCACTACATTCATATGGGGATCAGGTGTCGCAAGAATGAAATGGCATAAATTGACAGAACCACACATAAGAGGCGGTCTTGCTGCACCAGATTTTGAGCTCTATTATTGAGCAGCACAAGCCCAATTTGCTAAATATTGGTATCACCAAGAGGACATTGCCATGAACATACCTCTGGAGAGATATGTTGCGTCTCCCACTGAGCTACGGTCCGTCATATTCGATGTGCATCACAAAGATCCCTGTAAATACGACCCAGTCAGTGTCACTGTCCATGCATGGGCAAAAATCTATGGGAGAATCAATAGAGAGACACCATACGACCCCGAGGCCCCATTATGGTCCTTCCCTGGAGTTGCCCCCACCTTTGATGGGTCATTACAAAAAACCTGGGACCCAGACAAGCATTTGACAATATGAGACATGTACCCAAAAGGCAAATACGTTAGTCAAGAAGATTTTGTTAACACCATTGGGGGCGGACAGCTGAAACTCTTACAGTATCATCGCATGAGGGCCACATTTAGTGGGAGATGGCTGACATTCCCGAAGGAACCAGACATCCATGAATGTATATGGGCTATAATGTCCAACAAGGGTACGAAAGTAGGTAAATCCAAATTGTATGGTCTAATACAATCACATATCCAATCTCAAAACACCATTAAAGCAACATGGGAGACAAATGTGGGAACTACAATAGGAGAGGAACAATGGGGCAAATGCTGTTAATTGACGAAAACTGTGTCTCTAAATGCTGGTTTATGCTTGATCCAGTTTAAAATCCTAAACCAGCTGCACTACACCACCGCAAAGATGGCTAAATTTGTGGATAACTGTACTGGCGAATGTTTGAAATGCGGTAGCCCCCAAACAGATGCATTTCATATGTATTGGTCTTGTCCATTAGTCACTGTCTTCTGGGGCAATGTTGCTGACATTATTGAAGATATTACGCAAATTTCATCCTTTCTTGCGCCCCTTAAATATCGGTTCAGAGACATTGGTAAATCTGCTGAAACCTGGAGAAGACTTTTCAATGTGGCATGTGCCGTGGCTAAGAGATGTATATTAAAATGCTGGAAGGCCAAATATGCACCCAAAATAGATGACTTTATTCAAGATCTAACATATGTAAATGAATGTGAAGAACAATGTGTACTGTCCATGCCTATGACCAACCGCCCTAAGGATCTCTGGGGCCCCTTCAGAAGTTATTTATGTGATATGATATCCGACAATGACACTTCTCCAACCCTGACGCCCTAATGTCAACATTTCTAAATGACTGTTTGCTATCAGAAATGCTGTAAAACGTAAATGTTCACTGCTATGTAATATGATTAATGACATGACCATTTAATAAACAAAGTTTGAAGAAAAAAATGTAATACCTAGGTCACAAGCTCAATGGACAAGGAGTTTCTCCTAAAGAAAGTTTAGCCATTATGAACATGGCGGCTCCTGCTGACCAGCAAGGAGTTATGTTGTTTCTTGACTTAGTAGAATATTACACAAAATGTGTGGATGGATTTGCAGACAAGTCTAGAAATATTAGGGGACTGTGTAAGAAAGATGCCCCTTTTATATGGTCTCAAGATTGTCAGGAAGAATGTGTACACATAAAGAAGTATATAATGAGTGCCCCGGTACTGAGCAACTTTGATACCACATGTGAAACTCTGGTGCTCACTGATGCCAGTAATACAGGTCTAGGGGCTGTTTTACTGCAGTTACAGGAAGGTCAGTGAAAAGGTTATAGCATTTGCATCTAAATGTTTGAAAGGAGCAGAAGAAAAATACTCTATCATAGAAAAGGAGACCCGGTGCGTGTTATGGTCCATTAAGAAATTCAAAGCATTTTTATGGGGCAGACATTTCACAGTGTATACTCATCACAAACCACTTGTCAGCATTTTCAAATCCAGAGGCTTAGATGGAGTGTAGAGAAGAATTCTTAGGTGGGTCACTGCATTGCAGGGACATCACTTTGTGGTGAAAAATATTTCAGGGAACGACAACATCATGGCGGATGTCTTGTCTAGATATGAGAGTTGTCAGCTTGATGGCGGAAATACTAGTGACGAGGATTTGGATGGAGACTTTTTTGGACATGTGGCCCTTCAATTTTGGAAGCTGAGTAGAAAGAGGCGGAAGGTAAAGATAAGGAATTGAGAAAAGTAAAGAAACGTGTGCAGGATATTTGGACTAGCTGGACATTTGAGGATGTTTAAGTGTGTTCCATAAAGTGAAAGATGAACTCAGTGTTGAAGTAGGATTTTTGCTCAGATCAATTACAGTGGTTCCTCCTCAGGGAATATGGTGTAAACTTCTGTAACTTGGCCACGAAGGACACTTATGAATGTCCAAAACCAAAGGGCATTTAAGGGATGATTACTGGTGGCCAAAGTTGGGCAGCCAGGTGGAGAGCTTAATCAGAAATTGTGATGGGTGTAGAGAGGCTGAACAAACTTTAAGATGCAGCACCCAACCATTGAGACCTATTGAATTTCCAGAGATGCCGTGGGAGTTTGTAGCCATTGACATACTGGGACCAATAATTGGATCCAATGGATTGAGGAAATACATCATAGTTTTAATGGACATGTTCTCCAAATGGGTAGAAATATGCATTGTACAGAAAGCAGACACCTATGCTGTAGTGTTTTATCTGGATAGTGTATGCCAGAGAGAGGGATTTCCCAGCAGGATGTTATTCAATAACAGAGTTCAATTCACATCTCGCTAGATATAACAATTTCTGGCAAGCATTGATATTGTCCACCTTAAGTCAGCTCTCTTCCATCCTGAAACCAACGGGATGGTTGAGAGATTTAGCAGTACTAAAATTTAAGGGATCCACATGGTGGTTAATGAACGGAAGATGGTGGACGAAGTTACAAAAGGGAGCATGCCTACAGGTTAGCTGCCCATGCAATGACAGGTTTGGTACAGTCCTGAGAAGGAGAAAAAGCTCCTACTGCTGTTTGTCCACTGTGCCATGGGAGGTCAAGGTTTGTACAAAGGGACCATGAGGCTTTAAGAGAAAGGGGTGGAGAGAAAAAAGGATCTCATGAAAAGAAGGTATGATGGCCAGAAGAGGACCAGGTTGGTAAAAGTGTCTGAAGGGGACAGGGTCTGGATCCATAAACCAAGGCATGAAGGACCTGTAGTGGTCCAAAAGGTCAAAAAGGATAGGTGTAGGGATGTCATCCTGGAGTATGGAAGAGTGGACAATAATTCTAGAACTGCATTCATGAGATGAACCCTGTTGGCTCCTTCAGTTAGTAAAAGGAGGGAGATGTGTTATATTGAGCATTTACATTATGCTCAAAAGTTTATCTTTAAAATGGTTTCTGTAAGCAGCCACTTCACTGATGGAGCATTGCTGTACATTTAAAGCTGTTTATGTTCAGTCTGGGCCTCCTGCCCAGCCTGTTGCATTATGACACGATAGAATGTCAGTTGTGTATATATGGAGCCCACTTAATGAAGCGCAGGCAGTTGCTGCAGCCTGATTTTGGAGAGGGGCATTTGGATAAACCTAAATAAAGAAGACATAACAATGCTATGGTGGACTTCTTTTCAGGATGCAAAACACTGGTATCTTATCTGATGATTTCAATTGCCTCGTCTAGCTTTGCAGATACAAACAAGTTGTACTGTAATGCACTTGAAGTTTATTGAGTGATTGCTGTGCTAATTTGGCAAGACTGATACTCTGATACCATACATTTAGATGCATTGGTATCTGCACTTTATTGACTGATTGCAGGGCTGACCTGGCAATATTAACATGATAAATTCAGAATGACAGCACAATTGCGTCTCTTAAAATCAGTTACATGTTAGAGGCGTCTTGATGCTATGGTACTTCATGTTGTAGAAACAAACTGCAGACTGCTGATTAAACCTGTATTCTCAATTGAAATGGTGGTAATCATTTTATAATGCACTTGCACTTTATTTATGGATAAATCCACAAACATGTAAATATTGCCACAAGGAATTGAGGAATGTTTGTATTAATTGTGGGCAAACTGCAGTGTGGTCCACCTATGCTTTATTATATAAAGTATTTGCCCGTTGTTTTTCAACGCATGCATGTGGGGATGTGTTTGTACATTGTAAGATGGCCGACAGTGAAGTAAACTAGTCAGGCTATACCTTTGAACATGAAATGGTAAACATTGAAAAGGGTCTTATTGCATCACAACTACCATAGAGATTCTAGTTGATATATAGATTGGCTTTTTATCTTACCTGAGTCATGGAACAAAGTGTTTACTCTTAAATTCTTTGTGCATATGGCCTTTCTTTGACTTGTGCCTGGGACAGCAACATTTTTCTGGAGTGTATCCTGCGGTGCCAGAGCCTTTTCAAACATATATAAATAGAGTCAATCAGCCCTATCAACATATATGGTTGATTGACTAAACTAACAAAATAGTCTAAGTCTAACTAAATTTACTAAGCTAAAAAAAATGGGTAAGTAAAACTTACACAAAAAAATGACACTCATTTAGCTTAGTAAATCAGTCCGATATCAGTTCGAAGTGCGGAGAATGCAAACTATTGTACTCGAGAAAGCAAGGGATGTCTGCATTATTTTGCTTGCATTAAAGTTAGTAAAATAGATCTGCGAGTGAACAAATCCTTTAGTGTTACTAAACGTTACTAAACGTATACCTTATTTAAAAAAACATAATGGCCTATGTCTAGAAGTACACAGTCCAGGGTTAGACATTGAGACTTGTGAATTGTTATACCGTATGCATGACAAAAGGAAACGGCTTGCCTAGTTGCATAGATAACTTTGAAAAGAAGGAAGCATGCTGATGTGCATGGATTTCTTTGTGTTTTGTCAAATTTGTAGATACCGTCTTGATTTGGACATGGTTACAAACCAACAACTGTACCCATTTACTAAACAATTGAGCAGGCTGCATCATAGAAACACTCTTCAGTTGAGGTACAGAGTCAATACTCTTTCTAATCCAGTTGTGTTCGATACAGATTTTTCTAATTGGTTTAGATGAACATTGGTTTGTTGACACATATGGAGTATCATGCCATATACTTCTAAGTTGTTCTATACTATACATGCATGTTTTCATTAACTTGGGCATAGATTGCAATGGTAGACATTAATCTCACACATTCTGCATTTTGCTGTGTTAACTGGTCCATCAGAACAGGTCTACCTTTTAAGGTTGTTTTGTCATGCTCAGGAAGAACATCTTTTCTGATGTTCTTTAGTATTTGATCAAATGTAGGGTCTGTTACCTGAGGCATATTTTGTACCAGTTCTCTAAAGTGAAAGTTACACCATTATCTGTGCTACCTTTTGTGGCATTACTTTCTTTATGACCTAATGTTTTGAAAACAGGGTGGCTTTTGACTAGTACTAACTGTAGGATATCACCAAATACAATATGTTTTCCTCCAAACAGTTCTTCATATCCAGCCATAAATACTTTTTACATTCAAAAGTAAATGAGGGCTAGAATTAAGATGTAAACCATGCCTCCCTCACCACTTAGGAGAATCCTAATTTGATGTAGAATGTTGCCTTCTTCAAATGCTACCTCTGTAGATTATATCGATATTCTAGTTGGTTTGATGCTCAGCTGAGAGTCAAAAGACTTGATGTAAAGTGACACCTCCTATGTTGTAATTAGTTATTTCCACGGGAGCTGTACCAACACAAGAGAGGATGCTTCTTGCACAAATGTACAGATTGTTTCAATTAGGAAATGATGGGATTGGTAGCCATTACAATTGCATGTTTTGCTATCATGGTGTCATCCAGGGACTTGTAGGTGAATGGTGAGGAGTTTGTCATTTAACTGAGATACAAGAACTGCTGAATCGAATGTTCCATTGTTTGGATTGTACCATGATGTTTTTATATTCACTCACTGCTATTTCTTCTTCATTTTGAAATAGTGGTTCACCAAGTGTTTCTTGGCTGCTTACAAGGGATGGATGACTCTTCTGGAGATTCTTAACCAATTTCTGTAGCTATTTGTTCCTCTTGGTAAATCACATCTTCTAACATTTGTTTGTACTCTCCAAATGTGCAAGGCTGGTTTCTGTTGCTTTGAAAATAACCTGAAATGTATCATATTCGCCGCTCAATTATTCTTCTGGTGGGTACGGCTTTAATAACTGTAGTGGAGTCATGTAACAGAACTCTTTCTGCTCTGCAGATTGTTAAGTTTGATCTCACTAGACAGCCTTCAAAATGTAAAATACTAAAGCTACCCGTGGGTGTTAGGGATATTTGCCACAGTTATGTCAATGAAAGCAGGTATTTATTTATGGGTCTGATGGGATGCCACATGTAATATATTTCTCTAGAATTTGTAAGACAGTCTCATCAGTGTCTTTGCCAAATATGGGTGTGCCTTTTCTCCACAAAAGCATGTCAATATCTGAAGATCCTCTTGACTGGTTTTCATTTCTCCAAAAGAAATGATGAAATATCCATGTGGAAGGCAACCTTTGTTGCAGATGAAATGGAACATGACAATAAGACAATTGTGAAAAAAAACACTCAATGTATCTAGTGTACAGAGTTTGCCTACACTTTTTTAATCTATTCCTTCTTTATTTGATTTGCAGTATGTAGTGTCGGTAGTTGAGGAATGATGCAAGGGATGCAACTAGTTTGTGATTAAACATGTGTTTTTCACTATTGGATAAATCAAGGAGAGGATCAGATCAAACACCTATATGGGCTATGCAAAACTTTACAAATGATACAGCATTTGCAGAAATAATTGCAGCAATGTCAGAAATCGGCTAACATAAGTGCCATGCTTTCCCGGTGTTCAACACCTTCAATAGGGCACCTCACAATTGTAAAATGCAGTCCTTTTACAGGTCATTAGCCCCTCAAAGGACACACTACTAATAATAATCTTCCAAAGGTGTGGCCAACAGAAAGTTCAAAGTCTATCCTTAACAAGCTTTAACTTCCATTGTAATCCCTAATCTAAAACACAAATGTTCCTTGTCTTGGCCAACACAAGAAATATCAAATCCTATAAAATATCTTGGAATCTCTCTGGCATTCGTACTTTCATTTCAGCTGTTCTGTGTCTCCCCGCAATTGACAAGCTGCTTTGTGCAGCATCCTGACCTGACAGTGTTGGATGTGGTTGTTTCCCTTCACTGCTCTGGCTCTCAGGTAAATTTGCAGGTGGCTTTCTAGAAGACATTTTAACTATACTTGAATATTGTTAAACACATACCATTTTGGTAACCAACAATTGAGCAGTGAACAGCAGGTGTTCTGTATCTTCTAACACTTCGAACAGTGGGACATTGTAAATACATGACGACAGTTTCTTAGAAGCTTTTATTAAGGGCAGGTCGTAAAACTCTCAGGTAGGTTTTTAACAGACCTTTGTGGGGTGGCAAGCCTGAGGGATACCACTCTATCCACCCTCTGTGAAACACATCAGGTAGCGGCTGCACCAAGCCCCTTGCTGCCCACCACCCTTTCACATTTAAGCATAGGGAGTTCTACAAACTTGGTACAGTAGGAAGTGATGTAAATGGTCCCTTCATATTCTGCACAACTAAGACTAATTATCCAAGTGGGAGGACATAGGTTCGTCAGCATACACTGAATGTCTACATGACGTTGGAACCAATATTGTTTTGTGCCAAGCCTATTCACCAAGCTGTTGGTAATGAATGTGTGCACAATTTGACTCTGTCTTATCTTTATGGAGTAGTTCATTTGTTGAATTGGCAAAATGACTGATAGTGTTTAATATATGGGTTACTATAGTGAATAGGGTTGCCAGGTCACTATCAGACTACTAATTGAAAATTAACTTTCATGGAAACTTGGGTCTTCAGAGTACATTCAGAGAGAAAAATATTCTTTTGGACTTATTTGTGACTCAACTAATCCTCCTCCTCCTCCTCTTGTGCTAGGGAAAAGAGCGGAAAACACTACTTCTAAACTTGTTTTCCCATGCACTCATGAGACAGGCTTTTGCTTAGTGCATCTGGTATATTTCTAAAGCATCTCCCAGGATGTCTTGTGAAAGTATTGAGTGGACTGTGTAGTGGTGATACATGTCCATCTATAGTATTAGGATCAACACATTAAAATGTACCACTTTGTGGTATATGCCCTCTTATATTTGTGCAGCTTTGTTTGTGTTGTTCATGGTGTTCACTGTTCATTGTGACCTTTGCAATATTGTAGAGCCTCTTACTTTTTTTAATCAAGTAAGTGTTGACAGAGAGGTTTGTCATTTGTTGGAACGCCATTGACTAGGGCAATTCAAGTTTTACTAGTCCTAGAGTTTCAGACTGTTTGCCACAAAAGCCTCGAAGTAATTAAAATGAAAGCAATCCGTCTATTTTGGGTTGTAACTTGATGGCTTGAAAAGGCTTACTGTTTGAACAATAATTCTCTCATATAGGTTTTGGGTTTGCAGATCTTTGGAAACTGAGAATACTTCTAGATTGTTTGTGATGACTCCAGAGAGCATATGCTTGTGATTTAGGTCATTAGTGCAGTATGAGCAAAATAATAATGTAAACGTTCAATCTTATTTATCTTCAGCTGCGAGTTGCAGGTTAATTTAAACCATTGTTAAGACTCATCATTCTCTATTTTAGGGCATATGTCTACTGTTCGTGTAATTTTCATGTGAAATATTTGACAGTAGACACATATGTTGTGTGGAATTTCACAGGAGTTGCTTTGCAATTTTGCTTTTCTGATATGTAGTAGAAAGGAACATATTGCCTACAAACTCTTTTTTATTATCATTATTACATATTTCTATAGTGTGAACCTCGACCGAGAGCAACAGAACACTGTCCAGGTCATAGAGCAAATATTGGTAGTGAGAATTTAACAAATCATCAAGTAATCATTACTAATACTTATCACAGTAGAATATACAGCTAAGGTGTGACAAAATAGCGGGAATCTAGAATACACCAAGGTGTTGTTAGAAGAACCAATTCTTCAGTTCTTTCCAAAACTAAAGGAGACTTGGAGCAGTCTTGATTGCCACTGGCATGGACTTCCAAAGGATCAGATGGTAGCATCAGAAGAACTTTGTCCTTGGGAGCCAGTGTAGTTCCTGAATTTGGGGATGGTATTACGAAAAGGTGACCATGTACCACCAAATATTTTTAGTTTGGTCATCAGGTTGGTCAGTGTACCAACAGGGGTTGTCTTGTAGGTGAGGTACATGCTTTTTGTATCAGATCCTAGCCAGGATGGGAAGTCAGTGTAATATGCACAAGATGGGTGTGATGTGGTAACATTTCCTAGAGCTGGTTTGGCAAACTTTGGCGTGATGGGGAATATAGAGGGTGGATGGCCAGAGGATGTGGGGCCCTTGATGTGGAGCCTGTGGTATCTGTTTTGTTGATAATGAACTTACTGATAGCCTCACACCTCTCCTGGGATTCTGGTATCTCTTGGTCTGATGTGGTGTTCAAGCAGTGTGACTGCTGCAAAATGGGTTTTTCTCCTGTTAGAGGCTCTCATAATGGCGGTGGTGTAAAATGTCGCCTTGGCTTCAGAGATTAGAGTTTGCTGATTAGAACGTAATGCCTTGAGGGATAGAAGGCCCTCCGGGTTATGGGCCTTGCCCCAGCCTCCAAAAGAGCTTGAATGCAAACTTGAGGAGAACCATCTCCAGTTCCAGAAGCACCTCAAGTCCTTCCACTTTGCTTCTGCCTTCTCTCTCTCTCCCCCTGCTGAATTCCTGTCTGATACTGCACTGGTCACCTGGCTACCCTCTGATTTCTGGCCCAGCTCCCTGCCTGTCTAGTTGTACACCCGCACTGCCTCCCTCCAACCCTTGCACTTGGGTCTGTATCTGTAACCCTACAGTCCCCCTACCTGCACTTTTGGACACCTGCTGTCTGCACTTACCCTTGCACCTGCCACCTGCTGGCCGCACTTCTTTTTATTGTTTTGATCCCATGTACAGCACTGCCGCCTCACCTTCCCCCTGGCACTTTTCCCTTCCCCCCTCCCATGCACTTGCACAATCTCAATATTACTTGGCCTAGTAAGATCGTTGTCTCTGTCCTCCTTCTGTTCCCCCTTCCTTGCCTCGTCGCGCCTTAAAACACGCGTTACAAATGCCATATAATATCATATAACAGAGTGCCATGACTTATCCGATTTTTCTATCAGATTAGTTAAGACCCATGAAGAAGCATGTTCTGTAAAAGCGGTTTCTTAGTATTGCATATTGGTAACAATGACAGGATATATGCCTCCATTGTTTTGTGTTGTATGATGGGTGTTGCCCCTTTGATGGATCTGTTTTTAGAGGCCATTTGTTTATTGAGAGGAGAAGGAACCTCTATTTTGGTGGATGGTATATTACTACCTTGAAAGTTGAGCTCAATCTGTTCTATTGCCTGTACAGATATTATATATGTGTTACTTCTAGCCTTCAGTAATCCGCCCTGCAACATAAACACGAGGCAAGTGGGCCACAAGTCAAAAACGTGTGCAGAGCACAGCTCTATGCCATCTCCTCATGCTCATACTTTATTTCACCCAGCAGTTTATCATACAATCGGATTTTTCCCAGGTAGGGCTGTTCTCTAAGGGAAGGTAGGGTGTAGTGAATGTCCAATTTTATCAGTAGGAAGCTACCCATGAGAAAGAAACCAGAATAGTAATATCTCATTGGCAGGATATTTCAGGTAATTAAAGATCATGTGTCATTAGCCTCACTCCAGTTCAGGCTTCCCACACCACCACCCAAAATTCACCATCAGGCAGGCCCCACACTGAAGGGCAACGGGGGCTCAGTGGGACAGTTTTGCCCCTAAATTCAGTCACAGGGGAATAGAAACGGCACTCCTACTCCCCCGGCACTGCTAAGCACCAGCAACCTGCCGAGGCAGCAAGTACAGGAACATTCTGTGCAGTAACAAAATCTCATGAGACTTCCAACTTCCGCGAGATTCGCCTCCTGTTAAAGTGGAGCCAGCCTGTGTAGAGGGCCCGACCCACGAAAGCCTGCAGTCATACTTGGATTATCTACCGGATATCTTGCTCTGTGGCCTCCTGAGGCCACTTCTGAAATTAAGGAGACTGTTAGGCAGCATTGGACATCTACACATACTACACAGAAAAGAATGAATTTACAACAATGGTCAACTCACCTGGTAGAATCATTCTCCATACCCTACACAGCCTCATCTGGATAACGTCATTTACCTGCATGAAGAAAGAAACCGATAGATTAGTCAAAGTGTGCATACCAATGGAGGACTTTTTTTAATTTGGGCACAGATCATAGCCCTTTGGATGCTCAAGTCATTACTGGACAACTGCTGATTATTTTCAGTAGATTTTAAAATGATTCTGATACTTAAACATGTTCCACTTAAGCCGAGTGGTCTGCTAATTCCTTGAGTGACGCTCGCTTGTCAGCAGAACTGCAGCAAGTGCCTCAAATCAAGGCCAATGCTCTTGGGCTTCCAGGGGGGTCCCAGCTGATGCAGGTTATAGTGAGAAGGTGGTAGAAGACCACAAGCTGTGGGAGGTGCACCATCCAAGCTCAGGTACTATTCATGGGGTTCAAGGGTAGGGTAAAACACTCTAGCATAGGAACTCAAACATTGTCATTTCATGAACACAGAAATACAGCACATGGTCCCTTGTCCAAGACACCATCGGATCCGGACCTCTGCCACTCAGTCATATCCCTCCCCTTTGTGGTGTGTTCCACAGGTCGCTGCAATGTAGCCACTGGGAAACATTACAGAGGAGATGGGGATTCAGCATCTGAACTCTGCAAGGTCCCAGGAAGTGCCATCAACAGTTAGGTTGTTAAATTATGCTGATTATGGCTGGCAGGGGGCGCGGACTGTAGGGGGTACCCTACGGCATCCGGAACACCTGATTGAACATACAGTTCGTGGCGGACCACAGGGGGCACTCTGTGGACACCTGCGCCACGTATCCTGGTGGGGCCACCCGGCACACCGCAGCCGGCTCTGATGGCACCCAGGCCGGGGTTGCACCCACATGGCCGAGGTCACACGGCAGAGACAGTCCATGGGGATGGTGTTGCCCAGCAGGGGCACCATCTAAACGCTGGGCCACGCCAACAGGGCCTCAGCAAGCTGTGCCGCATCAGCATGGTGCCCAGGAACAAAGGACACAAGAGTCAGTTTAGGATCGACTGATAAGCCGGAAGCGGCTCGTCCCTTTTATTAGCTTAGTCACATGGTTAGCACCATGTCACCATTTATACAGATCCTGGGAGCTACCATGTTCCCCAAAAGGGGTGGCATACAACACTGCTGGGTCTTCCCACTACAATTGCTATTTTTATTTTCATGCACATAAAAACCTTTGGCACTGGATCACTGTGCTGCTGGGATGCATGTGATCTAGCCGAGACTGCTAGGCCTCCACATTCACAGCAGGCCAGTGTAGCGCCTACGCGTTACTACATCTGCCTTGAGCCCGCCACACTGCCAGCCATCCTGGATGATTGTTTCCCCCACCTGGAGTGGACAGGAGAAACTGAATCAGCGTGGAAAGGTTTGCTTCTTTTAGTTTGACAAGTACTTATATTTGTATGTGCAGGGAGATTTGTATGTACTGCAATGTATGTGTGCACGTTTGAATGAGTGCTTGCATGTGTCAGTCTGTGTGTGCTTGCACGTATGTGACTGTGTGTGTATAGGTTTGCATTTGACTGCTTTTGTTTGGTAGGGAAGTTGGGATCTCACAGAAATCAAGGAATGTTTTAAAATAGGAGGTTTGCCACATTACGTTGGCACAGCACTGGCAACCCTCACATACGTTGTGGGTACTTTTTTCCATTCCTCTCGTCCCCATATCTCCACCACGTACCGACTTAGCCCCTTAGGTTTGTAGTGTGGTGTTGCCACTGTCTTCTTCTGGTGGAATGGCAATAGGGTGTGGTAGATGGGATCGGGATTAGCTGCCATGCTCTGCCTCTGGGGATGACTTACAGCCCTGGTGTGAGGTTTGGCATTAGCTTGTGCCACCATAAAGGGGGATCCTAGTTCTGTCTGCCAAACCCTGTTTATGCCTTCCCATCTTTTCCTTGGTAAAGAAAACACAGGTGTGCTAGCTTTATATAGGGAACTCGGGAATCATAGTTCTCTGAGCTGGATAAGTCTTGACCACAGCTTTGTGAAGCACGCTCACCATATTGGAGTTCCCAGCTCCATCTTGCCTTTATTCCAATGACACAGGGACTGGCTGATTGTCTCTGGTATTCCTTGGTCTATTTCAGGTCTCCTACTTTCGTTAGTTGCATTCAGGAGTTTTGTCAGCACCTTTGAGAAGAGCCAGGAATCCTGGTGCTCCAGGGGCTGGTGCAGCTGCCGTTATCCTATGATCAGCTTCTATCTTTCACTCGGGGCATGGTGGGGGGCAGCCCTAGGATCCTCCCCATGCTGACCCTGGGCTCAGCATCACATCGCTCATGGCAGCTCATGGCCCCATTAGCAGTGCCACCAACCACCATTTCGGTCAGACAGGGCATTTTGTCACAAGAGTTTACACTAACGGAACAATGAAGATTCCCCCTGCTAATAGTGCAGGGAGCTCTTGATTCTATTAAAGACAAGGAGGCGAGCATTAAGCTTTCATCTTCTTTATTTTCCACTCCCCAGCAGTTTCAACAAATATAAACTTAGTAAAACTTTCCTTTAAAATGTAACTTTTTTATTTTTTACAAAGAAACTTCAAGTCCCATCATTCCTGCAGTCCCACAGTCTCTGGCCATGTGACCTAGTCCTTTCTGTTCCTCTGTCCTTCCTCTTCTTTGACTGCTTAAACTGCAATCCTTCTTAACTGCGTAACTAACTGTCCAACTTGCTCTGAACTTCCTGCTTTGTGCTGGATTGGACTCTTACATTCGAACTTGCAAACTCGTTCCAGATAACTGATCTAATCAGGAACGTCAGCTGTTCTTTTGCTCATCCCCTAATGCCAGGAAGAAACAAAAATTGTGTATGTTAGGGCGGGAAATATACACCCTATTCTGGAAGAAATAGTCATGTTAATTATCAACAATGCATTACATCATTTACTTCATTCATTTGTGTATTCGTGACAGGAATTTAATGCTTGCCTCCTTGTCTTTAATAGAATCAGGAGCTCCCTGCGCTATTAGCAGGGGAATCTTCATTCTATGTCAAGACGGAGGCGAGCATTAAGCTTGTTCCAAGCTTTGTGCCACTGTCTCTGCTATTGCATTTATTGGTCTAAAATAAAACGTCCTGAACGTTGAATCGCTAGCCCAGTCTGCTGCTTTCATGATGTCTTGCAATGCTGCGCCTTGCCCTACTGCTTTCGAGGCCATAGCTCCTCTGACTGAATGCGCACCGAATTTGGACATGTCAATGCCTGCCAGATTCATGATGTCTCGGACCCATCTCGCTATAGTGGCTGTTGCTACTCCTCTATGTGGTTTCCTACGCGCTATTAATAGTTGGCTTATTCCCGCTGGCCTCACTTCCGCGGTCCTATTCTCGTATTCCTTAATACATGATGCGACACACCACTTAGGATGTTCTTGCATATACGGGTAAGTGATAGTAGCAGAATCTGTCTTTGTCCTCCTGGCTGTGTTGAATGTCACTCCCTCTGGGCCATAAGTCTTCCGATTGATCTCTAATGCTTTAACGTCTGCTACGCTCCTGCATGATATCATGCACAGGCGCATAGCAAGCTTACCGGACAACTGCGCCAGGGACAGATACCTATTGTTCGGCCAGCCTGCCAGAAATCTTAACACTATCGACACGTCCCATAGTGTGTCATACTTTGGTTGCGAGGGTTTCCTAAATCTTATCCCTTTCAAGAGCCTTATCACAGCTTTGTTTTCTCCCACTGGAACCCCTTCTATAGGCAGATGTCCTGCTGAGATTGCGGACCTATACACTCCTACAGTCCTGTAAGCTTTACCGTCTTGGAGCAGCTCTGCTAGGAAATGTATTATTTCGACTAGAGGGGCAGAAACGGGTTGAATATTTCTCCTTCTGCACCACGACGCCCACCTATTCCAAGCTGCGTCGTAGCTTCTTCTGGTAGAGGGTGCCCAAGACTCGGCGATGAGGCTCGCATCCTGCGCCGAAATTCCTGGGAGATTCCAGCGTCTCCTGCTATCCTGCATGCCATCAGCGGCAGTGTCCCCTTCACCCTCAGAGGGTGATATGACCCAGCTGGGTCCGTGAGCAGGCTCGCTTCTTGAGGTAGTAATCTCGGGCAGTCTATTAACAGCTCCATGAGCATCGGAAACCACACTTGCCATTTCCAGATCGGAGCTACTACTATGAGGCTCGCTGCCTCTCTGCGTACTTTCGCCAGTACCCTGCTCATCATTATAAATGGCGGGAAAGCGTAGAGTACTTGTTCTCTCCAGTCCTGCAGGAAAGCATCCACTCCCGCTGCCGCTGGGTCTAATCTCCAGTTGAAGAATCTCTCTTTCTGTGCGATCAGTCTGGACGCAAACAGATCTGTGCGAATCGGTCCCCACAGTTCTTTGAGCTGTCGGAATATGCTCTTCTCCAGCATCCAATCGCTGGAGTCTGATAGGTATCTGGAGTTCCAGTCTGCTATAACATTCAGCGATCCCGGGAGGTACTCGGCTACCACTGATATCCCCGATTCCAGGCAGGTGTGCCAAAAATCTTTGGCTATTTCCGCCAGTAATCTGGATCTCGTTCCGCCTAAATGATTTATGTATTTGGCTGCTGAAATGTTGTCCATCTTCAGCAGAATACAGGAGTTCACTCTCCCTTTGGTAAAAGCCTTGTTCGCAAAAGATCCGGCTAATAGTTCCAGACAGTTGATGTGCAGCTGGAGTTCTTCCGCGCTCCACCTCCCCCCTGTCTGGAGATCCCCGCATCGGGCTCCCAGCCTGCTCGGCTGGCATCCGACTCTATTATCAGACCGGGGCGGTCGCCGAAAATGGCTCTTCTGTTCCATACTTCCATGTTCACCAGCCACCACTGTAACTCCGTCCTGGAATCTTGGTCGATGTGTACTAAATGGTGATACTGGAGGCCCTGTTGCAAATGTCTTATTTTTAACCTTTGCAGAGTTTGATAGTGTAGCGGACCCGGAAAGATTGCTTGTATCGAGGCAGCTAACAAGCCTACCACTCGTGCCACTGTGCGGAGGGATATAACTGCTTTGTTGAGGCATGCTCTCAATTCTCTCTTTATGTCTCTTATCTTCCTGCCCAGAAGCTCTAGAGTTGCTGTGCTGGTATCTAACATGAATCCTAGGAACTCTAGCTTCTTGGTTGGTATCATCTCCGACTTCTCCTTGTTCACTAGGAAACCTAGAGACGTCAGGAGTTTCGCCACCCAGTCGGCTTGGTAGAGGAGTGTTTCTTTGCAGCTGGCCATCAGTAGTATATCGTCCAGATATATGATCATACAAATCCCCTTCTCCCTGATCGCTGCTGCTACTGGTTTCATGATCTTCGTAAACGCCCATGGCACTGATGCCAGCCCAAAAGGCATCATGGCAAATTACCATAATTGCCCCTCCCATTCGAATGCCATGAAGGGACGAAACTCCTTGTGGACTGGTACTGTCAGGTATGCATCTTTTAAGTCTATCCTTACTAGCCAGTCGTCTTGCCTGAGTGTATCCCTGAGCTGATGGGTATCTTCCATCTTGAAATGGTTGTAAACTACCCATCTGTTCATGCTCTTTAGATTTATTACAGGTCTTACTTTGTCCTTTCGATGGACTAAGAACATATTGCTCACGAATTTTGGCCGTGTGACGCATCACTCTATCGCTCGCTTCTCTGCTAGCTTCTGCAATTCTGCGTATAATAGTTTTTCTCTATCTGCGTTGCGACGAGAGGGTGGGGTGTTTGTCTTTGGAAGGGGGGTCCCTATGAACTCTATGTGCATGCCTTGTACTGTCTGAAGGAACCAGGCGTTGCTGGAAAGCGAGTGCCAGCTTTCCCAGAACATCGCTGTTCTCTCTCCCACTGGTGGGTATGCAGAAACTCTCACCTGTGGGGAAGTTGTGTCCTCTTCCCTGTCCTCTGCCTCTCCTCCCTCTCAGGAAGCGGCCTCGTGGTGGGAAGAATGAGTCTGGTTGTCGGCTCTCCCAGTAGTTGTTTCTATTTCCTTGAGGCCTTCTGTACGATTGGAAGAGACCGGCCGCTCGGCCTCTGAACCGACCGGTCCCACTAAAAACTCTTTCCGGAAAGATTTTCTTCATCGAGGCTTGCGCCTTTTCTAGGGAGGCGTAAGTTCCCACGAACCTCCCCATTTCTTTGCCGAATGTGTCACCGAATAAGAGGCCTTGCGCTGCCTCGTCTGCTTCATAAGACGACAGATCTCCTAGTTTCTTGTTTATTTTCAGCAGGAGGCCTCTTATGCGCTCCGAAGAAATTGCACAGTTCGCATTGCCTAGAAGGCATACGGCTCTTTGTGCCCAGTTTGCTAGGACTCCTGGGTCCACCGCTTCTCCGGTGTCCTTAGCTCGTTCTGCCAGATCCATCATTTTCGCTAATGGACCAGCTATGTCCAGGATCTTTTCCTGGCAGCTTTTCCAGGAGCGGTCTATCCCTTTCCTGGGGTCTCTATTCGATTTTGCGACGAAGGAGAGCATCTTCGGATCGAGTTCCGGGGCTTCTGCCACCTTACCCGGCAAGTCCGGTCTCGGACACTCCGCTCTCATCTTCCGTCTTACTTCCTTCTCCAATGCTTTACGCAGTATCTGCGTCATATATTTCGCTACCCTGGGGGAGGGAACCCATTCTGATGATCTGGGATTTCTTATTTCTTCAGGCTGGAACATATCAGAGGTTTCATCCTCTTCTAGATTGTTCATTTTCCTAAGCCTTTTCTTCTGAGGGGGCTGGTTCTCCTCGTCTTCTTCATTATCAGCCTCCTCCTGAGAGGAGTTCGGAGACTCCTGAGTTTCCTCTTCGAGGAGACTTCCTTCCATATTGCCCATATTATCATCCCCTGGGTAGGGGGTCTCGAGGCTCGGCACCTGCGATTTTCTCATGAACGCTTCCCTTAGTTTGCTGAAAGCATCAGAAGCCTCCGGGGCCTCTGACCCTGTCCCTTCAAATTGGCCCGGGGGGCCAGAAGAGTCTTCACTCTTCCGGGCCTTGCTACACCCCTTTGGGCCCTTTGCAGTGGCCCTGGTGGACGTGCTGTCTTCGGTGCTTAAGTTTTTCTGGCTCAAGAATTGTTTGATGGTCTGGAGTCTCTCCTGAAGAGGTTTAACTCCCTGAGCCACGGCCTCTGTCAGTGAATCCCCTGGTACCTCCTTAAAACTATAGGCTAGGTCTTCGGAGACTGCCTCCTCCTCCTCACTCCACTCGAAATGAGACATTTTCTGGTGCCATCAGGTGCCTGAAATACCTTATAAAGGTGCAGTGGCACGTCCACTGAATCCACTCTGTGAGGCTGCACCTTATCTGCACCCAGTCTGATTTGTGCAGTATTTCTTGGGACTCTTATACTGTCCCTAGTGTAGATATACACTTAGTCGTGATTTTTTCAGTTCAATTAAAACAATTATATCAATACTGGAGCTTATCAGCGCTCTGTAACAAAGCGATCACTCTGTCCTCTTCGAAACTCTACTCCACACAGAGCTTTCTGATGTAGGCTCCACCTACCCAAAGGTGGGGGCCCCTCTTGCCAAGCGTCACGCTCTGGCTCTCATTAGAGGGATTCCCCTTGCTCGCGAGCCGCGCTCGCTGTTGTCTCCGCCCCCACAAGGGTGGGGGCTGGAGCTCATGCGACTATGCAGCGAGCGAGGGGGATTCCCGCTCGCTGCTATACGCGAGCGGAAAGGAAAACTCAGGGTTTCCTCACTCGCGCGTGGCCCCGCCTCCCCAAGGGTAGGGGCTCATCTGCTCCCAGTGCTAACACGGCGCTGTGGCTTACTCGTGTGAGGGAATCTGCAGGCCCCCGAGGTGCCGAGTAGTGCGGCACGAGGCCGCAGAGTCCTCACATCTAAAGTCCAATATTACATCAAAATCCGAACGCTGCGCCGTGCGCGCTCTATGGATATATCAAAATTGTACACGTGTCATTAAATATGCTAAAACACTCAACAGATACATCATGTCACGGAGCATATGAAAATGTTACTTATCTCTGGAGAGCAGGAAAAGAAGAGGAAGAACAGAGGAACAGGAAGGACTAGGTCACATGGCCAGAGACTGTGGGACTACAGGAATGATGGGACTTGAAGTTTAGATTTGTTGAAACTGCTGGAGAGTGGAAAATAAAGAAGATGAAAGCTTAATGCTCGCCTCCGCCTTGACATAGAATCCTGCAACAGCTTGAGAGACCAACCGGACCTTTATAGGCCAAGCCCTCCTGACAAAACTGAAACGATCTCAAATTCTCTCAGGAATTAAATGTAACCATCACATCAAGGGAGGAGGCCTCCATTCACTAAAGATGGGCAGATGAGATGTCTCTTAGGTGCTTACCAGCTGACCTGAATTCGTCTAGAAAGCTCCAGTCGAAGGACAAGGAGCAGGTGATCTGTCTTGCTCTTTACACGCACTCATACCTTCCCCATAATTTTGTGCACCATTCCTCAAGCGTAGTCACTTCATATCACGTGACCCGGAAAAGGGGCTTCACACAAAAGGCGTAATCAGCAGTTTCCACGCAACACTTCCACAACACAAATAAGAGAAAACGAATGACAACAGAGAAACATGCTATATGCTAATAAATCAGTCATTATTATTCAGTCCAACCTTGTGAGCTAAAACAAACAAGCTTATAAACCTAATTATAAAGTAAAGTCGAACAGTCATCATTTATGAAAGAACCATGTGCCAAGACTGACAACTAGCAAATCTGCTCCCACGTCCCCCTATTGCACTAACAATCTTAGACTATTCCTCTTCCTGTTACAACATCAAGGGTTTCAAGGGATCTTGTCTAGGTGGACAACCTGTGTTAATCTCATCACTACAATCTAATGCTCATCATGATGGCATCAATTTCAATTTCCTTTTCCACTTGACTATTATTTGCACATATATCTCTATCTCGGTGGTGCTCTCCCTGGTCACCGTGGGTCTTGTGGTGTAAATGTTCACATTACCCAGGCATTTACAACAGTAAACTGTCAGTCCTGCTAAAAGAATAAAAAGAAGTTACACCTATAATTACAGCAATGCCAGGTTTATCCTTGGCACTTGTCATTATACATATGCCAGGTTTATCCTTGGCACTTGTCATTATACATATAACATCAGAAGGAGGAGTGCACAGAGTGGCATACCGGTCGGTGCACAATTTAGAAAGCTTTCATTTCCTCATCAAACACTGTTTTTAAAATGTGTAATTTCTTCTTTACATCAGCGATTTCCTGGATAGTCAATAGCCCTAGAAGATTTTCAAACCTCAGCAGAACCAATGTTGTCTAATTATAAAAATAACAATTATAATCTATGGAAATTTCATATTTTAATCTTACCGACCTGGATCTATCCATTGCCAGAAGACATTATAAACACTGGCGCATGTTGTACACCGAAAAAGTATGTCTACAGATAGCATTTCACTAATCTGTATACCACTCCTGTTAGCTTCAAATAACTATGTTCCTTGTAGGAATGTAGCTATGACCCACCTCTCCCAACAGATCCTATCCCCTACCAACATCACTTGAACCGGCTCTAACTTACTTAGACATTGCAGCCTGGCAGGTTCAAGAGGTCATGATAACCAATTAGTTCCTAACCCTATCCACATGTTTGGAGTTATCCTGGCGGCATGAGTCAGGAATCGAAATGGCTGGCCAGGAATCGGCACTAGCAAGATATCACCATTTGTCACCAATATCCAAGACCATCCAGCCCTCTGCCAAGGCTCCATTGGTGGGCACCCTAGCTTGAATTGAGCACAGACTACATTGACATTTTCAACTGGTATACTTCCACATCTTTCCCCAGTGCCACAGCTCGGTAGCCACTCCAGATTTCTCAGTAGGCTCTTGTGGCCAGGCTTTATGTCACACATCATCACTGATCCTTAGGAGATGTTCATTAAGGAAACCCCTGACTTCCGCACAGGAAAAGCCTCGTTCCAAGGCTGCTCCAGCTCTGGTGACATTCCAAATGAGGTTTGACAACAGTTCCTTTGTCACAGTGCTCAAGGCACAGATTCATTTCAGTTCTCCAATGTTTGCCTTTGTATTGGTCAGTTGTGCCAAGGTGAACAGTCCAGTCACCTTTTCCTGATGAACCAAATGGTCACTAAGAGACACGCCTCCATAAAGATTCCAAGCAGAAAGGGCGGCATTTGTCCCATCTTATACCAGATGCCCAATATCTTGCTTATTCTTCTAAAACATCAATACTTGTGGGCTACATGTATTGCTGCACCTCTGGAACAGTCTGGAGATTGTGACATTACCTGGAATATAGATAGAGGCCAGGAAAATGTGATGGTTCTAAACCTGCATTAACTGTCATAGTAAGGAAAGGCCTGATCGTCCTGGCTGCTTTAATATAGATTTTACGAAGGCCAAGACCAGATTACTGGCTTTGCTAAAATAAATCCTGTTACCAAAAGACAGCAAATTACAGAGGCCAGATCCACTCGCAAAAAGGTGACAGCTAAAAGGAACCTGTTTTTACCTTGTAAATGCCTCAAAACAAAATGACACAAAGATTGTCTGTGAGATATTTAACCAGAGATTATATACAGAGCTCCTCCTAACCCAAGTGAGACTGTTTTGAAAACAATATCAAAACAGAAGGATAGTACTGACCAGGAGGAGAGGTTGGATAGTAGAATCAAATACTCTATCGCAGAAGTGATCATGGCTATTAAATACCAAAAACATAACCGTCCCTCCGGGCCAGGTACTATCCCTTCAGATCTATTCAGTGCAGAGGAGGATTTATGGGCTGCTATTTTAACATTCTGTTATGATGGAAATATAAATAAGGACTCAATTGCCATGCCATGGCACACTGCAATTACACAACCAATTTTTAAGAAAGGCCCTTGGGACATTCCTAGATCTTATGGACCAATTTCACTCTTAGACTCTTCAAAATATTTGTGTGGGTCCTTCAGGCTAAAATAGAAGGTTGTGCAGAACACGGTAGTATATTATCTTGGGTCCAGTTTGGAGTCGTCTGGGTGCGGGCACCAATGAGCAGACCCTGAGTTTGTGTTTAGTAATAGCCAATGCTTTATATATCGAAAAGGAACTTATTTATTTATTTAACCTTCATGGATCTGAGCACAGCCTTTGATGGGGTCAATCGGTCCAAACTTTGACAGGTGCTCAGGTCCATGAGGTGCCTGGAGGGGATGGTTAAGTTCCTAATCTTCCTGCATCAAAACACACAAGCTTGTGTGAGAAGTGGGAAGGACTGCTATTGTACTGACTTTTCCGCAGTCGTGGCAGGGGTGCGTCAGGGATGCGCCCTTACCCCGAAACAATTTAGCTCATGTATAAATGGCCTTTATGATGTTCTGGTAGATTCAACTCTTGACGTGCCGAGATTTGGGAGTCTTGTCTTGCCACAATTGGCTTACGCGGATGACACGGTTCTGATAGAACACACTTTGCGAACACTTCAGAAACTAATCACTGATTACACAGCGTTTATGAAAGGACTGGATCTGAACGTGAACACCTCAAAATCGGCTGTCATGGTTTGTACTAAAAGCAGACGAACACCCAAGCTCCCATCCATGTTCAGCAATGAGCATATCATGTCAATGGTCGAAGAGTTTGACTATTTGGGGGGTTCGTTTTTCATCTAATTTCTCACTATCTCCACACACAAAAAAACTATCCCTAAGGTTTAAACAAGCCCTCGGGGGAGTCTTTGGTTTTATGGGAATTTCTAAAGGCCAAGCCAATAGATTTTATGTGAAAGGAATATTATAGTGAAGAAGCCCCAGTGGCCAATTATGCAATGACTCAAGGGGACTATGCAGATACCAACCCGATGCAGGTCATTGGAAATTATTTCCTGGAAAAAGAATTGGAACGTCCTCGTTTGGCTCCAAAATACGGGGTCTGTATGGAAATGGGCTGCACACAGAGTAATGATTTACTGGCATTACAACCATTATTCCATTGGTTACGCCTATGGAGGAATGAGAAAGCCATGCTCACTCGTGAGCTTATCAAATTCCTCTCTGCTAAGGATCCACATGTTACTACTATACCTTGGCTGAAGTCAGTAAAAGTAAGACTCAACCAGGTTGACGCGTGCACGTTTTTTAATGCACCCAACCCATCAACTTCTTCGGCTAAAAATAAGGTCCACCTGCTACATACAAGAAAAACGCGAAGCAAAGGAATTTTCAAAAGGTTCTAACCGTGGACATGCCATCATTACCAAGCCCAGTGTGCAAACGTATTTGCTATGGGCTTATTACTTCCACCCAAAGAATTGTAATAACCAGAGTACGATTGAACTGCCATGCCATCAGAGCCAACACGGCTCGATGGTCGGGTGGTAATAATGTTTTCGACCAGTCCTGCTTACTGTGTAGGGCGCCTTGGAGGGCATTTCTTGCTGACCGGCCTATAGATCTTACTTCCTTCTCCAATGCTTTACGCAGTCTCTGCGTCATATATTTCGCTACCCTGGGGGAGGGCACCCATTCTGATGATCTGGGATTTCTGATTTCTTCAGGCTGGAACATATCAGAGGTTTCATCCTCTTCTAGATTGTTCATTTTCCTAAGCCTTTTCTTCTGAGGGGGCTGGTTCTCCTCGTCTTCTTCATTATCAGCCTCCTCCTGAGAGGAGTTCGGAGACTCCTGAGTTTCCTCTTCGAGGAGACTTCCTTCCATATTGCCCATATTTTCATCCCCTGGGTAGGGGGTTTTGAGGCTCGGCACCTGCGATTTTCTCATGAACGCTTCCCTTAGTTTGCTGAAAGCGTCAGAAGCCTCCGGGGCCTCTGACCCTGTCCCTTCAAATTGGCCCGGGGGGTCAGAAGAGTCTTCACTCTTCCGGGCCTTGCTACACCCCTTTGGGCCCTTTGCAGTGGCCCTGGTGGACGTGCTGTCTTCGGTGCTTACGTTTTTCTGGCTCAAGAATTGTTCGATGGTCTGGAGTCTCTCCTGAAGAGGTTTAACTCCCTGAGCCACGGCCTCTGTCAGTGAATCCCCTAGCACCTCCTTAAAACTATAGGCTAGGTCTTCGGAGACTGCCTCCTCCTCCTCACTCCACTCGAAATGAGACATTTTCTGGTGCCATCAGGTGCCTGAAATACCTTATAAAGGTGCAGTGGCACGTCCACTGAATCCACTCTGTGAGGCTGCACCTTATCTGCACCCAGACTGATTTGTGCAGTATTTCTGGGGACTCTTATATTGTCCCTAGTGTAGATATACACTTAGTCGTGATTTTTTCAGTTCAATTAAAACAATTATATCAATACTGGAGCTTATCAGCGCTCCGTAACAAAGCGATCACTCTGTCCTCTTCGAAACTCTACTCCGCACAGAGCTTTCTGATGTAGGCTCCGCCTTCCCAAAGGTGGGGGCCCCTCTTGCCAAGCGTCACGCTCTGGCTCTCATTAGAGGGATTCCCCTTGCTCGCGAGCCGCGCTTGCTGTTGTCTCCGCCCCCACAAGGGTGGGGGCTGGAGCTCATGCGACTATGCAGCGAGCGAGGGGGATTCCCGCTCGCTGCTATACGCGAGCGGAAAGGAAAACTCAGGGTTTCCTCACTCGCGCGTGGCCCCGCCTCCCCAAGGGTAGGGGCTCATCTGCTCCCAGTGCTAACACGGCGCTGTGGCTTACTCGTGTGAGGGAATCTGCAGGCCCCCGAGGTGCCGTGTAGTGCGGCACGAGGCCGCAGAGTCCTCACATCTAAAGTCCAATATTACATCAAAATCCGAACGCTGTGCCGCGTGCGCTCTATGGATATATCAAAATTGTACACGTGTCATTAAATATGCTAAAACACTCAACAGATACATCATGTCACGGAGCATAAGAAAATGTTACTTATCTCTGGAGAGCAGGAAAAGAAGAGGAAGGACAGAGGAACAGGAAGGACTAGGTCACATGGCCAGAGACTGTGGGACTACAGGAATGATGGGACTTGAAGTTTAGATTTGTTGAAACTGCTGGAGAGTGGAAAATAAAGAAGATGAAAGCCTAATGCTCGCATCCGCCTTGACATAGAGTCCTGCAACAGCTTGAGAGACCAACCGGACCTTTATAGGCCAAGCCCTCCTGACAAAACTGAAACGATCTCAAATTCTCTCAGGAATTAAATGTAACCATCACATCAAGGGAGGAGGCCTCCATTCACTGTCCAGTACCTAAAGATGGGCAGACGAGATGTCTCTTAGGTGCTTACCAGCTGACCTGAATTCGTCTAGAAAGCTCCAGTCGAAGGACAAGGAGCAGGTGATCTGTCTTGCTCTTTACATGCACTCATACCTTCCCCATAATTTACTGCACCATTCCTAAAGCGTAGTCACTTCATATCACGTGACCCGGAAAAGGGGCTTCACACAAAAGGCGTAATCGGCAGTTTCCACGCAACACTTCCACAACACAAATAAGAGAAAACGAATGACAACAGAGAAACATGCTATATGCTAATAAATCAGTCATTATTATTCAGTCCAACCTTGTGAGCTAAAACAAACAAGCGTATAAACCTAATTATAAAGTAAAGTCGAACAGTCATCATTTATGAAAGAACCATGTGCCAAGAGTGACAACTAGCAAATCTGCTCCCACGTCCCCCTATTCCACTAACACTCTGAGACTATTCCTCTTCCTGTTACAACATCAAGGGTTTCAAGGGATCTTGTCTAGGTGGACAACCTGTGTTAATCTCATCACTACAATCTAATGCTCATCATGATGGCATCAATTTCCTTTTCCACTTGACTATTATTTGCACATATATATCTATCTCGATGGTGCTCTCCCTGGTCACCGTGGGTCTTGTGGTGTAAATGTTCACATTACCCAGGCATTTACAACAGTAAACAGTCAGTCCTGCTAAAGGAATAGAAAGAAGTTACACCTCTAATTATAGCAATGCCAGGTTTATCCTTGGCACTTGTCATTATACATATAACATCAGAAGGAGGAGTGCACAGAGTGGCATACCGGTCGGTGCCCAATTTAGAAAGCTTCCATTTCCTCATCAAACACTGTTTTTAAAATGTGTCATTTCTTCTTTACATCAGCGATTTCCTGGATAGTCAATAGCCCTAGCAGAACCAATGTTGTCTAATTATAAAAATAACAATTATAATCTATGGAAATTTCATATTTTAATCTTACCGACCTGGATCTATCCATTGCCAGAAGACATTATAAACACTGGCGCATGTTGTACACCGAAAAAGTATGTCTACAGATAGCATTTCACTAATCTGTATACCACTCCTGTTAGCTTCAAATAACTATGTTCCTTGTAGGAATGTAGCTATGACCCACCTCTCCCAACAGATCCTATCCCCTACCAACATCACTTGAACCGGCTCTAACTTACTTAGACATTGCAGCCTGGCAGGTTCAAGAGGTCATGATAACCAATTAGTTCCTAACCCTATCCACATGTTTGGAGTTATCCTGGCGGCATGAGTCAGGAATCGAAATGGCTGGCCAGGAATCGGCACTAGCAAGATATCACCATGTGTCACCAATATCCAAGACCATCCAGCCCTCTGCCAAGGCTCCATTGGTGGGCACCCTAGCTTGAATTGAGCACAGACTACATTGACATTTTCAACTGGTATACTTCCACATCTTTCCCCAGTGCCACAGCTCGGTAGCCACTCCAGATTTCTCAGTAGGCTCTTGTGGCCAGGCTTTATGTCACACATCATCACTGATCCTTAGGAGATGTTCATTAAGGAAACCCCTGACTTCCGCACAGGAAAAGCCTCATTCCAAGGCTGCTCCAGCTCTGGTGACATTCCAAATGAGGTTTGACAACAGTTCCTTTGTCACAGTGCTCAAGGCACAGATTCATTTCAGTTCTCCAATGTTTGCCTTTGTATTGGTCAGTTGTGCCAAGGTGAACAGTCCAGTCACCTTTTCCTGATGAACCAAATGGTCACTAAGAGACACGCCTCCATAAAGATTCCAAGCAGAAAGGGCGGCATTTGTCCCATCTTATACCAGATGCCCAATATCTTGCTTATTCTTCTAAAACATCAATACTTGTGGGCTACATGTATTGCTGCACCTCTGGAACAGTCTGGAGATTGTGACATTACCTGGAATATAGATAGAGGCAAGGAAAATGTGATGGTTCTAAACCTGCATTAACTGTCATAGTAAGGAAAGGCCTGATCGTCCTGGCTGCTTTAATATAGATTTTACGAAGGCCAAGACCAGATTACTGGCTTTGCTAAAATAAATCCTGTTACCAAAAGACAGCAAATTACAGAGGCCAGATCCACTCGCAAAAAGGTGACAGCTAAAAGGAACATGTTTTTACCTTGTAAATGCCTCAAAACAAAATGACACAAAGATTGACTGTGAGATATTTAACCAGAGATTATATACAGAGCTCCTCCTAACCCAAGTGAGACTGTTTTGAAAACAATATCAAAACAGAAGGATAGTACTGACCAGGAGGAGAGGTTGGATAGTAGAATCAAATACTCTATCGCAGAAGTGATCATGGCTATTAAATACCAAAAACATAACCGTCCCTCCGGGCCAGGTACTATCCCTTCAGATCTATTCAGTGCAGAGGAGGATTTATGGGCTGCTATTTTAACATTCTGTTATGATGGAAATATAAATAAGGACTCAATTGCCATGCCATGGCACACTGCAATTACACAACCAATTTTTAAGAAAGGCCCTTGGGACATTCCTAGATCTTATGGACCAATTTCACTCTTAGACTCTTCAAAATATTTGTGTGGGTCCTCCAGGCTAAAATAGAAGGTTGTGCAGAACACGGTAGTATATTATCTTGGGTCCAGTTTGGAGTCGTCTGGGTGCGGGCACCAATGAGCAGACCCTGAGTTTGTGTTTAGTAATAGCCAATGCTTTATATATCAAAAAGGAACTTATTTATTTATTTAACCTTCATGGATCTGAGCACAGCCTTTGATGGGGTCAATCGGTCCAAACTTTGACAGGTGCTCAGGTCCATGAGGTGCCTGGAGGGGATGGTTAAGTTCCTAATCTTCCTGCATCAAAACACACAAGCTTGTGTGAGAAGTGGGAAGGACTGCTATTGTACTGACTTTTCCGCAGTCGTGGCAGGGGTGCGTCAGGGATGCGCCCTTACCCCGAAACAATTTAGCTCATGTATAAATGGCCTTTATGATGTTCTGGTAGATTCAACTCTTGACGTGCCGAGATTTGGGAGTCTTGTCTTGCCACAATTGGCTTACGCGGATGACACGGTTCTGATAGAACACACTTTGCGAACACTTCAGAAACTAATCACTGATTACACAGCGTTTATGAAAGGACTGGATCTGAACGTGAACACCTCAAAATCGGCTGTCATGGTTTGTACTAAAAGCAGACGAACACCCAAGCTCCCATCCATGTTCAGCAATGAGCATATCATGTCAATGGTCGAAGAGTTTGACTATTTGGGGGGTTCGTTTTTCATCTAATTTCTCACTATCTCCACACACAAAAAAACTATCCCTAAGGTTTAAACAAGCCCTCGGGGGAGTCTTTGGTTTTATGGGAATTTCTAAAGGCCAAGCCAATAGATTTTATGTGAAAGGAATATTATAGTGAAGAAGCCCCAGTGGCCAATTATGCAATGACTCAAGGGGACTATGCAGATACCAACCCGATGCAGGTCATTGGAAATTATTTCCTGGAAAAAGAATTGGAACGTCCTCGTTTGGCTCCAAAATACGGGGTCTGTATGGAAATGGGCTGCACACAGAGTAATGATTTACTGGCATTACAACCATTATTCCATTGGTTGCGCCTATGGAGGAATGAGAAAGCCAGGCTCACTCGTGAGCTTATCAAATTCCTCTCTGCTAAGGATCCACATGTTACTACTATACCTTGGCTGAAGTCAGTAAAAGTAAGACTCAACCAGGTTGACGCGTGCACGTTTTTTAATGCACCCAACCCATCAACTTCTTCGGCTAAAAATAAGGTCCACCTGCTACATACAAGAAAAACGCGAAGCAAAGGAATTTTCAAAAGGTTCTAACCGTGGACATGCCATCATTACCAAGCCCAGTGTGCAAACGTATTTGCTATGGGCTTATTACTTCCACCCAAAGAATTGTAATAACCAGAGTACGATTGAACTGCCATGCCATCAGAGCCAACACGGCTCGATGGTCGGGTGGTAATAATGTTTTCGACCAGTCCTGCTTACTGTGTAGGGCGCCTTGGAGGGCATTTCTTGCTGACCGGCCTATAGATCTTACTTCCTTCTCCAATGCTTTACGCAGTCTCTGCGTCATATATTTCGCTACCCTGGGGGAGGGCACCCATTCTGATGATCTGGGATTTCTGATTTCTTCAGGCTGGAACATATCAGAGGTTTCATCCTCTTCTAGATTGTTCATTTTCCTAAGCCTTTTCTTCTGAGGGGGCTGGTTCTCCTCGTCTTCTTCATTATCAGCCTCCTCCTGAGAGGAGTTCGGAGACTCCTGAGTTTCCTCTTCGAGGAGACTTCCTTCCATATTGCCCATATTATCATCCCCTGGGTAGGGGGTTTTGAGGCTCGGCACCTGCGATTTTCTCATGAACGCTTCCCTTAGTTTGCTGAAGGTGTCAGAAGCCTCTGGGGCCTCTGACCCTGTCCCTTCAAATTGGCCCGGGGGGTCAGAAGAGTCTTCACTCTTCCGGGCCTTGCTACACCCCTTTGGGCCCTTTGCAGTGGCCCTGGTGGACGTGCTGTCTTCGGTGCTTACATTTTTCTGGCTCAAGAATTGTTCGATGGTCTGGAGTCTCTCCTGAAGAGGTTTAACTCCCTGAGCCACGGCCTCTGTCAGTGAATCCCCTAGCACCTCCTTAAAACTATAGGCTAGGTCTTCGGAGACTGCCTCCTCCTCCTCACTCCACTCGAAATGAGACATTTTCTGGTGCCATGAGGTGCCTGAAATACCTTATAAAGGTGCAGTGGCACGTCCACTGAATCCACTCTGTGAGGCTGCACCTTATCTGCACCCAGACTGATTTGTGCAGTATTTCTGGGGACTCTTATATTGTCCCTAGTGTAGATATACACTTAGTCGTGATTTTTTCAGTTCAATTAAAACAATTATATCAATACTGGAGCTTATCAGCGCTCCGTAACAAAGCGATCACTCTGTCCTCTTCGAAACTCTACTCCGCACAGAGCTTTCTGATGTAGGCTCCGCCTACCCAAAGGTGGGGGCCCCTCTTGCCAAGCGTCACGCTCTGGCTCTCATTAGAGGGATTCCCCTTGCTCGCGAGCCGCGCTTGCTGTTGTCTCCGCCCCCACAAGGGTGGGGGCTGGAGCTCATGCGACTATGCAGCGAGCGAGGGGGATTCCCGCTCGCTGCTATACGCGAGCGGAAAGGAAAACTCAGGGTTTCCTCACTCGCGCGTGGCCCCGCCTCCCCAAGGGTAGGGGCTCATCTGCTCCCAGTGCTAACACGGCGCTGTGGCTTACTCGTGTGAGGGAATCTGCAGGCCCCCGAGGTGCCGTGTAGTGCGGCACGAGGCCGCAGAGTCCTCACATCTAAAGTCCAATATTACATCAAAATCCGAACGCTGTGCCGCGCGCGCTCTATGGATATATCAAAATTGTACACGTGTCATTAAATATGCTAAAACACTCAACAGATACATCATGTCACGGAGCATATGAAAATGTTACTTATCTCTGGAGAGCAGGAAAAGAAGAGGAAGGACAGAGGAACAGGAAGGACTAGGTCACATGGCCAGAGACTGTGGGACTACAGGAATGATGGGACTTGAAGTTTAGATTTGTTGAAACTGCTGGAGAGTGGAAAATAAAGAAGATGAAAGCTTAATGCTCGCATCCGCCTTGACATAGAATCCTGCAACAGCTTGAGAGACCAACCGGACCTTTATAGGCCAAGCCCTCCTGACAAAACTGAAACGATCTCAAATTCTCTCAGGAATTAAATGTAACCATCACATCAAGGGAGGAGGCCTCCATTCACTGTCCAGTACCTAAAGATGGGCAGACGAGATGTCTCTTAGGTGCTTACCAGCTGACCTGAATTCGTCTAGAAAGCTCCAGTCGAAGGACAAGGAGCAGGTGATCTGTCTTGCTCTTTACATGCACTCATACCTTCCCCATAATTTACTGCACCATTCCTAAAGCGTAGTCACTTCATATCACGTGACCCGGAAAAGGGGCTTCACACAAAAGGCGTAATCGGCAGTTTCCACGCAACACTTCCACAACACAAATAAGAGAAAACGAATGACAACAGAGAAACATGCTATATGCTAATAAATCAGTCATTATTATTCAGTCCAACCTTGTGAGCTAAAACAAACAAGCGTATAAACCTAATTATAAAGTAAAGTCGAACAGTCATCATTTATGAAAGAACCATGTGCCAAGAGTGACAACTAGCAAATCTGCTCCCACGTCCCCCTATTGCACTAACACTCTTAGACTATTCCTCTTCCTGTTACAACATCAAGGGTTTCAAGGGATCTTGTCTAGGTGGACAACCTGTGTTAATCTCATCACTACAATCTAATGCTCATCATGATGGCATCAATTTCCTTTTCCACTTGACTATTATTTGCACATATATCTCTATCTCGATGGTGCTCTCCCTGGTCACCGTGGGTCTTGTGGTGTAAATGTTCACATTACCCAGGCATTTACAACAGTAAACAGTCAGTCCTGCTAAAGGAATAGAAAGAAGTTACACCTCTAATTATAGCAATGCCAGGTTTATCCTTGGCACTTGTCATTATACATATAACATCAGAAGGAGGAGTGCACAGAGTGGCATACCGGTCGGTGCCCAATTTAGAAAGCTTCCATTTCCTCATCAAACACTGTTTTTAAAATGTGTCATTTCTTCTTTACATCAGCGATTTCCTGGATAGTCAATAGCCCTAGCAGAACCAATGTTGTCTAATTATAAAAATAACAATTATAATCTATGGAAATTTCATATTTTAATCTTACCGACCTGGATCTATCCATTGCCAGAAGACATTATAAACACTGGCGCATGTTGTACACCGAAAAAGTATGTCTACAGATAGCATTTCCCTAATCTGTATACCACTCCTGTTAGCTTCAAATAACTATGTTCCTTGTAGGAATGTAGCTATGACCCACCTCTCCCAAAAGATCCTATCCCCTACCAACATCACTTGAACCGGCTCTAACTTACTTAGACATTGCAGCCTGGCAGGTTCAAGAGGTCATGATAACCAATTAGTTCCTAACCCTATCCACATGTTTGGAGTTATCCTGGCGGCATGAGTCAGGAATCGAAATGGCTGGCCAGGAATCGGCACTAGCAAGATATCACCATGTGTCACCAATATCCAAGACCATCCAGCCCTCTGCCAAGGCTCCATTGGTGGGCACCCTAGCTTGAATTGAGCACAGACTACATTGACATTTTCAACTGGTATACTTCCACATCTTTCCCCAGTGCCACAGCTCGGTAGCCACTCCAGATTTCTCAGTAGGCTCTTGTGGCCAGGCTTTATGTCACACATCATCACTGATCCTTAGGAGATGTTCATTAAGGAAACCCCTGACTTCCGCACAGGAAAAGCCTCATTCCAAGGCTGCTCCAGCTCTGGTGACATTCCAAATGAGGTTTGACAACAGTTCCTTTGTCACAGTGCTCAAGGCACAGATTCATTTCAGTTCTCCAATGTTTGCCTTTGTATTGGTCAGTTGTGCCAAGGTGAACAGTCCAGTCACCTTTTCCTGATGAACCAAATGGTCACTAAGAGACACGCCTCCATAAAGATTCCAAGCAGAAAGGGCGGCATTTGTCCCATCTTATACCAGATGCCCAATATCTTGCTTATTCTTCTAAAACATCAATACTTGTGGGCTACATGTATTGCTGCACCTCTGGAACAGTCTGGAGATTGTGACATTACCTGGAATATAGATAGAGGCAAGGAAAATGTGATGGTTCTAAACCTGCATTAACTGTCATAGTAAGGAAAGGACTGATCGTCCTGGCTGCTTTAATATAGATTTTACGAAGGCCAAGACCAGATTACTGGCTTTGCTAAAATAAATCCTGTTACCAAAAGACAGCAAATTACAGAGGCCAGATCCACTCGCAAAAAGGTGACAGCTAAAAGGAACATGTTTTTACCTTGTAAATGCCTCAAAACAAAATGACACAAAGATTGACTGTGAGATATTTAACCAGAGATTATATACAGAGCTCCTCCTAACCCAAGTGAGACTGTTTTGAAAACAATATCAAAACAGAAGGATAGTACTGACCAGGAGGAGAGGTTGGATAGTAGAATCAAATACTCTATCGCAGAAGTGATCATGGCTATTAAATACCAAAAACATAACCGTCCCTCCGGGCCAGGTACTATCCCTTCAGATCTATTCAGTGCAGAGGAGGATTTATGGGCTGCTATTTTAACATTCTGTTATGATGGAAATATAAATAAGGACTCAATTGCCATGCCATGGCACACTGCAATTACACAACCAATTTTTAAGAAAGGCCCTTGGGACATTCCTAGATCTTATGGACCAATTTCACTCTTAGACTCTTCAAAATATTTGTGTGGGTCCTCCAGGCTAAAATAGAAGGTTGTGCAGAACACGGTAGTATATTATCTTGGGTCCAGTTTGGAGTCGTCTGGGTGCGGGCACCAATGAGCAGACCCTGAGTTTGTGTTTAGTAATAGCCAATGCTTTATATATCAAAAAGGAACTTATTTATTTATTTAACCTTCATGGATCTGAGCACAGCCTTTGATGGGGTCAATCGGTCCAAACTTTGACAGGTGCTCAGGTCCATGAGGTGCCTGGAGGGGATGGTTAAGTTCCTAATCTTCCTGCATCAAAACACACAAGCTTGTGTGAGAAGTGGGAAGGACTGCTATTGTACTGACTTTTCCGCAGTTGTGGCAGGGGTGCGTCAGGGATGCGCCCTTACCCCGAAACAATTTAGCTCATGTATAAATGGCCTTTATGATGTTCTGGTAGATTCAACTCTTGACGTGCCGAGATTTGGGAGTCTTGTCTTGCCACAATTGGCTTACGCGGATGACACGGTTCTGATAGAACACACTTTGCGAACACTTCAGAAACTAATCACTGATTACACAGCGTTTATGAAAGGACTGGATCTGAACGTGAACACCTCAAAATCGGCTGTCATGGTTTGTACTAAAAGCAGACGAACACCCAAGCTCCCATCCATGTTCAGCAATGAGCATATCATGTCAATGGTCGAAGAGTTTGACTATTTGGGGGGTTCGTTTTTCATCTAATTTCTCACTATCTCCACACACAAAAAAACTATCCCTAAGGTTTAAACAAGCCCTCGGGGGAGTCTTTGGTTTTATGGGAATTTCTAAAGGCCAAGCCAATAGATTTTATGTGAAAGGAATATTATAGTAAAGAAGCCCCAGTGGCCAATTATGCAATGACTCAAGGGGACTATGCAGATACCAACCCGATGCAGGTCATTGGAAATTATTTCCTGGAAAAAGAATTGGAACGTCCTCGTTTGGCTCCAAAATACGGGGTCTGTATGGAAATGGGCTGCACACAGAGTAATGATTTACTGGCATTACAACCATTATTCCATTGGTTACGCCTATGGAGGAATGAGAAAGCCAGGCTCACTCGTGAGCTTATCAAATTCCTCTCTGCTAAGGATCCACATGTTACTACTATACCTTGGCTGAAGTCAGTAAAAGTAAGACTCAACCAGGTTGACGCGTGCACGTTTTTTAATGCACCCAACCCATCAACTTCTTCGGCTAAAAATAAGGTCCACCTGCTACATACAAGAAAAACGCGAAGCAAAGGAATTTTCAAAAGGTTCTAACCGTGGACATGCCATCATTACCAAGCCCAGTGTGCAAACGTATTTGCTATGGGCTTATTACTTCCACCCAAAGAATTGTAATAACCAGAGTACGATTGAACTGCCATGCCATCAGAGCCAACACGGCTCGATGGTCGGGTGGTAATAATGTTTTCGACCAGTCCTGCTTACTGTGTAGGGCGCCTTGGAGGGCATTTCTTGCTGACCGGCCTATAGATCTTACTTCCTTCTCCAATGCTTTACGCAGTCTCTGCGTCATATATTTCGCTACCCTGGGGGAGGGCACCCATTCTGATGATCTGGGATTTCTGATTTCTTCAGGCTGGAACATATCAGAGGTTTCATCCTCTTCTAGATTGTTCATTTTCCTAAGCCTTTTCTTCTGAGGGGGCTGGTTCTCCTCGTCTTCTTCATTATCAGCCTCCTCCTGAGAGGAGTTCGGAGACTCCTGAGTTTCCTCTTCGAGGAGACTTCCTTCCATATTGCCCATATTATCATCCCCTGGGTAGGGGGTTTTGAGGCTCGGCACCTGCGATTTTCTCATGAACGCTTCCCTTAGTTTGCTGAAAGTGTCAGAAGCCTCTGGGGCCTCTGACCCTGTCCCTTCAAATTGGCCCGGGGGGTCAGAAGAGTCTTCACTCTTCCGGGCCTTGCTACACCCCTTTGGGCCCTTTGCAGTGGCCCTGGTGGACGTGCTGTCTTCGGTGCTTACGTTTTTCTGGCTCAAGAATTGTTCGATGGTCTGGAGTCTCTCCTGAAGAGGTTTAACTCCCTGAGCCACGGCCTCTGTCAGTGAATCCCCTAGCACCTCCTTAAAACTATAGGCTAGGTCTTCGGAGACTGCCTCCTCCTCCTCACTCCACTCGAAATGAGACATTTTCTGGTGCCATCAGGTGCCTGAAATACCTTATAAAGGTGCAGTGGCACGTCCACTGAATCCACTCTGTGAGGCTGCACCTTATCTGCACCCAGACTGATTTGTGCAGTATTTCTGGGGACTCTTATATTGTCCCTAGTGTAGATATACACTTAGTCGTGATTTTTTCAGTTCAATTAAAACAATTATATCAATACTGGAGCTTATCAGCGCTCCGTAACAAAGCGATCACTCTGTCCTCTTCGAAACTCTACTCCGCACAGAGCTTTCTGATGTAGGCTCCGCCTACCCAAAGGTGGGGGCCCCTCTTGCCAAGCGTCACGCTCTGGCTCTCATTAGAGGGATTCCCCTTGCTCGCGAGCCGCGCTTGCTGTTGTCTCCGCCCCCACAAGGGTGGGGGCTGGAGCTCATGCGACTATGCAGCGAGCGAGGGGGATTCCCGCTCGCTGCTATACGCGAGCGGAAAGGAAAACTCAGGGTTTCCTCACTCGCGCGTGGCCCCGCCTCCCCAAGGGTAGGGGCTCATCTGCTCCCAGTGCTAACACGGCGCTGTGGCTTACTCGTGTGAGGGAATCTGCAGGCCCCCGAGGTGCCGTGTAGTGCGGCACGAGGCCGCAGAGTCCTCACATCTAAAGTCCAATATTACATCAAAATCCGAACGCTGTGCCGCGCGCGCTCTATGGATATATCAAAATTGTACACGTGTCATTAAATATGCTAAAACACTCAACAGATACATCATGTCACGGAGCATATGAAAATGTTACTTATCTCTGGAGAGCAGGAAAAGAAGAGGAAGGACAGAGGAACAGGAAGGACTAGGTCACATGGCCAGAGACTGTGGGACTACAGGAATGATGGGACTTGAAGTTTAGATTTGTTGAAACTGCTGGAGAGTGGAAAATAAAGAAGATGAAAGCTTAATGCTCGCATCCGCCTTGACATAGAATCCTGCAACAGCTTGAGAGACCAACCGGACCTTTATAGGCCAAGCCCTCCTGACAAAACTGAAACGATCTCAAATTCTCTCAGGAATTAAATGTAACCATCACATCAAGGGAGGAGGCCTCCATTCACTGTCCAGTACCTAAAGATGGGCAGACGAGATGTCTCTTAGGTGCTTACCAGCTGACCTGAATTCGTCTAGAAAGCTCCAGTCGAAGGACAAGGAGCAGGTGATCTGTCTTGCTCTTTACATGCACTCATACCTTCCCTATAATTTACTGCACCATTCCTAAAGCGTAGTCACTTCATATCACGTGACCCGGAAAAGGGGCTTCACACAAAAGGCGTAATCGGCAGTTTCCACGCAACACTTCCACAACACAAATAAGAGAAAACGAATGACAACAGAGAAACATGCTATATGCTAATAAATCAGTCATTATTATTCAGTCCAACCTTGTGAGCTAAAACAAACAAGCGTATAAACCTAATTATAAAGTAAAGTCGAACAGTCATCATTTATGAAAGAACCATGTGCCAAGAGTGACAACTAGCAAATCTGCTCCCACGTCCCCCTATTGCACTAACACTCTTAGACTATTCCTCTTCCTGTTACAACATCAAGGGTTTCAAGGGATCTTGTCTAGGTGGACAACCTGTGTTAATCTCATCACTACAATCTAATGCTCATCATGATGGCATCAATTTCCTTTTCCACTTGACTATTATTTGCACATATATCTCTATCTCGATGGTGCTCTCCCTGGTCACCGTGGGTCTTGTGGTGTAAATGTTCACATTACCCAGGCATTTACAACAGTAAACAGTCAGTCCTGCTAAAGGAATAGAAAGAAGTTACACCTCTAATTATAGCAATGCCAGGTTTATCCTTGGCACTTGTCATTATACATATAACATCAGAAGGAGGAGTGCACAGAGTGGCATACCGGTCGGTGCCCAATTTAGAAAGCTTCCATTTCCTCATCAAACACTGTTTTTAAAATGTGTCATTTCTTCTTTACATCAGCGATTTCCTGGATAGTCAATAGCCCTAGCAGAACCAATGTTGTCTAATTATAAAAATAACAATTATAATCTATGGAAATTTCATATTTTAATCTTACCGACCTGGATCTATCCATTGCCAGAAGACATTATAAACACTGGCGCATGTTGTACACCGAAAAAGTATGTCTACAGATAGCATTTCCCTAATCTGTATACCACTCCTGTTAGCTTCAAATAACTATGTTCCTTGTAGGAATGTAGCTATGACCCACCTCTCCCAACAGATCCTATCCCCTACCAACATCACTTGAACCGGCTCTAACTTACTTAGACATTGCAGCCTGGCAGGTTCAAGAGGTCATGATAACCAATTAGTTCCTAACCCTATCCACATGTTTGGAGTTATCCTGGCGGCATGAGTCAGGAATCGAAATGGCTGGCCAGGAATCGGCACTAGCAAGATATCACCATGTGTCACCAATATCCAAGACCATCCAGCCCTCTGCCAAGGCTCCATTGGTGGGCACCCTAGCTTGAATTGAGCACAGACTACATTGACATTTTCAACTGGTATACTTCCACATCTTTCCCCAGTGCCACAGCTCGGTAGCCACTCCAGATTTCTCAGTAGGCTCTTGTGGCCAGGCTTTATGTCACACATCATCACTGATCCTTAGGAGATGTTCATTAAGGAAACCCCTGACTTCCGCACAGGAAAAGCTTCATTCCAAGGCTGCTCCAGCTCTGGTGACATTCCAAATGAGGTTTGACAACAGTTCCTTTGTCACAGTGCTCAAGGCACAGATTCATTTCAGTTCTCCAATGTTTGCCTTTGTATTGGTCAGTTGTGCCAAGGTGAACAGTCCAGTCACCTTTTCCTGATGAACCAAATGGTCACTAAGAGACACGCCTCCATAAAGATTCCAAGCAGAAAGGGCGGCATTTGTCCCATCTTATACCAGATGCCCAATATCTTGCTTATTCTTCTAAAACATCAATACTTGTGGGCTACATGTATTGCTGCACCTCTGGAACAGTCTGGAGATTGTGACATTACCTGGAATATAGATAGAGGCAAGGAAAATGTGATGGTTCTAAACCTGCATTAACTGTCATAGTAAGGAAAGGCCTGATCGTCCTGGCTGCTTTAATATAGATTTTACGAAGGCCAAGACCAGATTACATGCTTTGCTAAAATAAATCCTGTTACCAAAAGACAGCAAATTACAGAGGCCAGATCCACTCGCAAAAAGGTGACAGCTAAAAGGAACATGTTTTTACCTTGTAAATGCCTCAAAACAAAATGACACAAAGATTGACTGTGAGATATTTAACCAGAGATTATATACAGAGCTCCTCCTAACCCAAGTGAGACTGTTTTGAAAACAATATCAAAACAGAAGGATAGTACTGACCAGGAGGAGAGGTTGGATAGTAGAATCAAATACTCTATCGCAGAAGTGATCATGGCTATTAAATACCAAAAACATAACCGTCCCTCCGGGCCAGGTACTATCCCTTCAGATCTATTCAGTGCAGAGGAGGATTTATGGGCTGCTATTTTAACATTCTGTTATGATGGAAATATAAATAAGGACTCAATTGCCATGCCATGGCACACTGCAATTACACAACCAATTTTTAAGAAAGGCCCTTGGGACATTCCTAGATCTTATGGACCAATTTCACTCTTAGACTCTTCAAAATATTTGTGTGGGTCCTCCAGGCTAAAATAGAAGGTTGTGCAGAACACGGTAGTATATTATCTTGGGTCCAGTTTGGAGTCGTCTGGGTGCGGGCACCAATGAGCAGACCCTGAGTTTGTGTTTAGTAATAGCCAATGCTTTATATATCAAAAAGGAACTTATTTATTTATTTAACCTTCATGGATCTGAGCACAGCCTTTGATGGGGTCAATCGGTCCAAACTTTGACAGGTGCTCAGGTCCATGAGGTGCCTGGAGGGGATGGTTAAGTTCCTAATCTTCCTGCATCAAAACACACAAGCTTGTGTGAGAAGTGGGAAGGACTGCTATTGTACTGACTTTTCCGCAGTCGTGGCAGGGGTGCGTCAGGGATGCGCCCTTACCCCGAAACAATTTAGCTCATGTATAAATGGCCTTTATGATGTTCTGGTAGATTCAACTCTTGACGTGCCGAGATTTGGGAGTCTTGTCTTGCCACAATTGGCTTACGCGGATGACACGGTTCTGATAGAACACACTTTGCGAACACTTCAGAAACTAATCACTGATTACACAGCGTTTATGAAAGGACTGGATCTGAACGTGAACACCTCAAAATCGGCTGTCATGGTTTGTACTAAAAGTAGACGAACACCCAAGCTCCCATCCATGTTCGGCAATGAGCATATCATGTCAATGGTCGAAGAGTTTGACTATTTGGGGGGTTCGTTTTTCATCTAATTTCTCACTATCTCCACACACAAAAAAACTATCCCTAAGGTTTAAACAAGCCCTCGGGGGAGTCTTTGGTTTTATGGGAATTTCTAAAGGCCAAGCCAATAGATTTTATGTGAAAGGAATATTATAGTGAAGAAGCCCCAGTGGCCAATTATGCAATGACTCAAGGGGACTATGCAGATACCAACCCGATGCAGGTCATTGGAAATTATTTCCTGGAAAAAGAATTGGAACGTCCTCGTTTGGCTCCAAAATACGGGGTCTGTATGGAAATGGGCTGCACACAGAGTAATGATTTACTGGCATTACAACCATTATTCCATTGGTTACGCCTATGGAGGAATGAGAAAGCCATGCTCACTCGTGAGCTTATCAAATTCCTCTCTGCTAAGGATCCACATGTTACTACTATACCTTGGCTGAAGTCAGTAAAAGTAAGACTCAACCAGGTTGACGCGTGCACGTTTTTTAATGCACCCAACCCATCAACTTCTTCGGCTAAAAATAAGGTCCACCTGCTACATACAAGAAAAACGCGAAGCAAAGGAATTTTCAAAAGGTTCTAACCGTGGACATGCCATCATTACCAAGCCCAGTGTGCAAACGTATTTGCTATGGGCTTATTACTTCCACCCAAAGAATTGTAATAACCAGAGTACGATTGAACTGCCATGCCATCAGAGCCAACACGGCTCGATGGTCGGGTGGTAATAATGTTTTCGACCAGTCCTGCTTACTGTGTAGGGCGCCTTGGAGGGCATTTCTTGCTGACCGGCCTATAGATATATAAGGACTGTGACTGTATTACCATTTTTGCAGGAAATGGACTTTGTCCAGTATCGCTCTGCCCTAACATGTCTGTTATGGGTGGATTCCCCAAAAGTGGGATGGTCATTATTGAAGTATTTAAAGCATGCTCTGCACAGAAATAAAGTTGTATCTACAGTTTAACTTTCGAATGTAACTGTGTCATGAGATATAGGGGCCTCATCACGAGTTGGGCGGGATCCTGTCGCTAATTGTGCCGGGATACCGCCCAACGCAATTAGCGTTACTGCAATTCTGTCTGGCGCAATTTGCGCCGGATCCTTAGTTGCGGGGGACGGCGTAAGTCCGCCAGCGGTAATGGTGCTGTAAATGGCCTTAAAGCCGGCTCATTCATCTCCAGCACAGAGCTGGAGGTGACTGCCCCAGAATACAGGATTGGGCAGAGCAGTAAATGCAGCGGTAATATCGTTACCCCTGCATTTTTCCTAATCCGCACAAATGATGAGGACCCCCCATAGTATGTGCCGGCCTCAAAAATGCTTGATTATCTAGGGCTTCTTGGTAATAGAATAAGAGCTTTTATGATTGTAGACTGCTTATGAATTTGTAATGATACTTGTGTTTTTTGAGTGCATGTTTTGATGGAAAATAATGTCAGAAAACCATTTCTGATTGGCTGGCATTAACCAATGTTCACCTATACCCAGACCCATCTATTCTAGTTGCTATGTCATACCGCAGCTCCTGAGCAGCCACAGTGGCTACATTTCTAAACTTAACTGACATGACAGACGAAAACTTGAATAACTGAAAATTAAAAATCACCAGGACCACATGTGTGAAAACACTACCTGTGGCCTGCAGGTTCAAACCCTATCTGACAATGTGTCATTCTTTGCTATCAGGAGGGTCAATAGAAGGGACTATTGTAATTATCAATTTCCTTATCTATGTCGATATAACCTGGTACGGCGACCATCTCCACTTCTTTGTATAGTGTAGTGTACTTTACACTGGGTCTCATGTCCACTTCTTTGGGTAGTGTACTTTGCACTGGGTCTCATCTCCACTTCTTTGGGTAGTGTACTCTACACTGAGTCTCATGTCCACTTCTTTCGATAGTGTACTTTGCACTGGGTCTCATGTCCACTTCTTTGGGTAGTGTACTTTACACTGAGTCTCATGTCCACTTCTTTGAGTAGTGTACTTTGCACTGGGTCTCATCTCCACTTCTTTGGGTAGTGTACTTTACACTGAGTCTCATGTCCACTTCTTTCGGTAGTGTACTTTGCACTGGGTCTCATCTCTGCTTCTTTGGGTGGTGTACTTTACACTGGGTCTCATCTCCACTTCTTTGGGTAGTTTACTGTACACTGCGTCTCATCTCCACTTCTTTGGGTAGTGCACTTTACACTGGGTCTCATCTCCACTTCTTTGGGCAGTGTACTTTACACTGGGTCTCATGTCCCTTCTTTGGGTAGTATGCTTTACACTGGGTCTCATGTCCACTTCTTTGGGCATTGTACTTTACACTGGGTCTCATGTCCACTTGTTTGGGTAGTGTACTTTACACTGGGTCTTATGTCCACTTCTTTGGGCAGTGTACTTTACACTGGGTCTCATGTCCACAGTTTACCACATGAGTTATGTCCCACACAGTGCTATTTTGATAACACACAATAGCTATTTCTTTCAATCATTCCTTATCTAAGAAAGACAAGTTAGAAATAAAGATACAAGTTAGACATATGTGAGGGTTGAGGCCACTTTAACTCATTCGGCAGCGGACTTGTTAGCAATAGTGATAGGAAAATGTTGAATTGGTTCTGCAGCAAGTGTTCTAGACTCTCATTATCTAAAAGTCAGTTAAGAAGAGTGTGTCAAGGGTACACAACCTGCCCTCCTCTGCAGCTGATGGGATATATCCCAGAGAATATCCAATCCAAATTCTCAAGATCCGCCTATATATCAGGCTACTCCTTGCCATGACATCATACCTTCTCCGGTAGCAGGGGCACATACCGACACACAGACCTCGCAGTACTGTGCTACTGTTAAAAGATGGCAGCCCAAATGCTGGCTACCAACACTCTGTACAGCGCTCTGCTGCTCTTGAGCTAGGTACACGCTTTAAACAAAAAATACATCAATTCTTCTTAAACCCCTAATCAAATGTTCTAGTTTAGTCTGATTGTCCCAAAGTTGGACTTTCTTGTGGACCATCATGGAATTCTGATGTCCTGCCAGTAGGGTAACTGCTAGGAACCTGCTCTCCATTTTCAAGCACCACACTTCCTATACAGTGAGTGACATAGTCCCAGGCAGCTATTTCCCTCATTTCTTTTGCAGTATTCATAACCAAATGTAGCTGGCAGGATGTATGCCACCTAGTAGCCATAAAGGCCTTCCCCCTTTTGGCCCTTGACCATGGCATACTCCACAGGCTGGATGGAGGGGTAGGGTTCTTCAGATAGCACTTCCCACACCTGTGAGTGAAGGTGCTTGACAGTGGATATCAATCTCCTGCAGTAGTGAAGCAAGATGTCATTAGTAAGATGGCTATTACTATATGCATTTTTAACAGGTAGTGGCGAAGGGAGGCCCACTTGACAAGCAAAATAAAATGTCATCTGGGCTTAACCAAGTTTTACTGTTGGTTGTGGTGCGCATTTTGGGAAATACCTAAAATAGCACTCCTGGCCACCTGAGTGAGACCTGTACATGCTCACAGTTTGGCCAGCATGCTTGAGTATCCTGTTCTGTTTCACTTCTGGCTGGTCCAGAAAACTACCCCCACGAGGGGAAGGTGAGTACAGCTTGCTCCTTTTGGTCAATGGGTTAGAGTGGTCTTAATACCCACAGAAAATGGCACATCCCACACCCACCTTTCAGTGGACACAGTGGATGATGGGGGCAGTAGAGCTTTTGCTGTATCTGTAGTGCTGGGTGCAGTTCTTTCACTAGCTGTCCCATAAAATGTGTATTGTCTCGGGAGGATAGCTCAGGGGCAACATGCTCGCCTTGGAAGCAAGACGACTCGGAGCAACACAGGTTCGATCCCCAAATACGTGCTGAGAAACATCTGGGTATTAAGCACGTTATAAATAACATATCATATCATACCCCCCATCACTGTTTATGCTTATGGGGACCCCAAATCGAGGTATCAAGTCCTCAATTAGTAGTTTTGCCACATTTACAGTTTCCGCTGTCGGGCACGGATGGGCTTCGATCCAGCCTGAAAAGGTATCCACACCCACTAGGATGTGTTCATAATTGTTGCATTTCTGGACCTGTATGAAATCAACATGCAGATTATTGAAGGGACTGTAAGGGTGCCGATGTTCTCCTGATATTGCATACACAGCTCTTCCTCCATTATTTTGTTGACAGTTAACAATAGCTTGTGCTATGGCAGAACAATCTGGGCCAAATCAGCCTTCATTCAATACGGCAATCATACCCCCTTTTGTACATGGGTGAATCCCTAATAAATCCAAGTCAAGTAGGACAACATTACTTTTGGTGTAACGCAGTGACCATGTTCATCTTGAGAAAGGGCATCAGAGGCCAGATGAAGACCTCTCCTTGTCCACAAGTCCTTTGCCGATCCCGGGGAGGCAACTTGAGTGTAGGCTAATTCATCCAATGTGTTGATGGGAGGCGCCAACCCCTTTAGCAACTGCATTAGCTCACTCACTACTGTGAGAAATCTCATCAGTAATGGATTGATGTGTGGCGCAATTTGTGATGGTAACTGATGAGGCAACATGAGGACATCCAAAAGGCCTGCTACATAACCATGATGTATTTTAATTGGGGAACCTGAGGAGGTCATGATGCGGCTTTGCTTTGAGAGCGGATTGAAGTCGTGGGCAACGCTGAAGGCGTATCCACAGTCAGTGTCAATGTTGACAGGGTGTTCTGTGAGTTTGCATGCACATCTCAGTGCAACTAGCTCGGATAACGGTGCTAAAAAGAAAATTAGGCAGTTAGCTGCTTTCAATGAATTCATGGCACGAACCAACTGCATATCTAGCAGCAAGTTTGCCTTTTTTTTATCTCTACTACAACATCCGTCCACATTCGGTAATTGTGGAGCTCTGTAACACCATGTCATACAAGTTCTGTCTGGGCTGCAGTCTGAATGATTCTGTTATAGTAATGTGACTCACAGTTATGAGGTTCTCTGTTCAAGGGAGGAAAGGTAGTGTGGGATGGGTTCCCAAAAGAGCCGCCGATGCATGTGGGAACAGGACCTACATACTAAACTAATAGATGAACACTGGTCACGGCTCTGTAGGCTAACAAAAACATATCTTACAACTCTAGATACCATTTGATTCATTATAAAATACTGAATAGGGGTCATTTCACCACCGCCCGCCTCCGGAGTGTGTATAGTGGTGTGCCCGGGACATGTCCCATATGTGGGTGTGAGGAAGCGGGTATTTTTCATATAATATGGTCATGCACAAAATGTACAGGATAGTGGGCTGAAATCTGTGAAGAACTAGATGCAATGTCAGATCACCCAATACAATGGAAACCGGAATCATGTATATTGGGCATTGTGACCAAAATGAATCCCACACGCCGCAGATTTATTAATTTGAGTTTGGTATAGGCAAAACGAGTGATATTGATGCGATGGAAAAACAAGGAACCACCTGTACTTGCGGACTGGGTGAGGGATATGACATGGGTGAACGATAACAAGGAGGTATATGCTGGTCTCCTGGCAACATTAAGCCGCCCGAAAGATATTTGGGGAGAATTCAGGCAATACTTAGCGGATAGAAGACAGAGGGAAGCGGATCTAGATGAAACGTGAAATGTGACAGTGTAATATTGTAGAGGTATATAAATGTTTTTGTGAGACGATGAACAAAGCAACTTTTTTTGTGATTTTCCCAAAATGTAGCTCTCTTTGTCACAGAACCCTTCTCTCGTCATTTGCAAAAAATGTGTTTTAGACATTGAGGACCTCTCTTGATGTTTCTCACCATGTGTAATTGCCCATTAACCTGTTCTACAATAGAGATCTTTTTGATCAATGGCCTTAAAATAAGATGCAGTGATTCTATCATTTGAATGCACCATGAATATTGAAATTTCGGATTGTACATTCCATGTTTATGGGAAGGAATGAAGAACAGCAATTTTGCACATTTTAATTAAACATTTCTTTAATATAATGTACTTATAGGAATTTCGGATTGTATATTTTATGTGTTGCATTATGTTAATGTGTACTTTCTGAAATAAAGCTGATTGATGATGAAAAGAAAAAAAACACAAAAAGGGAGGAAAAGTAGCAGGGCTGTTCTGTCACGCAGCACTGCTACCTCCAACGGTGATCCTAATCCCATGCGTTTGGGTTCTTTTTTCACACTTGTGCATGCCTGAGTAGCTTTGAAGTCCAAAGAGGAAAAGGGGAGATAGTTGGAAGAGGATAAGAGGTTAGAGAAATATCCAGGTTGAATGATTCTAACAGGTACCAGTGGGTGGGGGAAGGCACTGAGTTGCCACAGCGACTGTCTGGATGTTTGTGGGGCTCTACAAGGCTGGGGTTTAGGTAGTGACCCAAAATGGCCAAAGACTAACTTCGAAGTACAGTCCCTCAGAAAGGAGTCAATCCAGTCAAGAGCTGGCCCTTAACTGGCTGCAATAACAAATCCCTCACTGACTGCTTAGACCTCATGGTGATGGCCACCAACTCTTCCAACAGAGCAATTGTTCTGGGAGACCCGAGTGGATGACACCACAAACTAATGTGCAAGACCTCCTCCAGAATATGACCAGCATTTGCTAAACTCTCTCAAGGTCTATCACCCAGGGCCTTACATTGGATGGTCATTATCAGCATACTCGTAGACAAAGTCAAGCCCAACCACCTTTCCTTGATTCCCTAGCTCTGACTACAATCTGGTTTTTCGTTTCTTGGATAACTCCTTCCTGACCCTTCACCACAAAAGCACCCACAATGCAGCCCATCTCTTTCAGACATGGCAAGCCAGTTCCTACTCGCACTAAGAACATGTTGGAACTAGACCGACTTTCGTTCTCCCGCCACCAGATCATCATTCCAGTACTGCATGACATCATGGTACAAGTGGTTAAATGTCTGAAACCTCATTCTTAAACCCTCAACAAATTATCCAACAACCACATCTCAGCCCTTAAATAAGAAAACAGAAGATTGGCATGCACCTGGTGAAAATTAGCAAACCTCTTCGATAAACTAGCTTGCATCAGGCACCCAAGAGGCTATGGAAAAACAATCCAGTGCAGAAAAAAGCCTCCAAACTAGAATCTGTGAAGGTTTCAAACTAGGGCTGACCTTTGCCTAGACAGTGCCCTGGGAAAAACAATATTCAGCACTCCCCGCAAATAAAAATATTGCACATCTATATCTAACACTCTATGTCAACATAACAAACCGTGGTGTGTCTGCGTTTGTCTGCCTAGGCTGTATTTCATACAAAAAAACGTGGAAGAGTCCAAAACAGAAACATTGATTAAATTTGGAACAAAACTGTGAAGATGTTCACGTTGGCTAAATATAATGGGCATCATTTCAAGTTTGTGGAATTACCACCAAACTTGGTTGCCCTTACCACGACTCAGTCCCATGAATTTACAGTGGATTACGAGAGGCGGTAACACAGCGTTAGTGTTACGCTCACCTGGTCTCTATGGAGGCTTTAGGGCACGGTTGCAGCCCTCCCTAGTGTTAGATCTCCCTCTTCGGTTTGGTCCCCTGCAGATCAGCTATGGGCGGTGACAATTGGTGGCACTGCTCCTGCGTGGATATGAGAAAACGTGAATGCGCTGGTAGATGACTGTGATATCTCCCAACCCCTTTGACCCAAGGTGCGATTTCTGTGGGCACGTACCGGGCCATAAGGCTCACCTGATTAATGTGAATGATGAGCTACTGGTCCTGCTACTTCTGGCAGGGGAGCTTGTTAGTGGAATCTAGTTCCTTCACTGATTCCTGAGTACTAGTCCAGTCCGGCTGCGACTAGGTTCCTCTTTCTGCTTTCTCTCAATGTCTTTTTGTCTTTTCCCCTCTTTATGCTTTCTTCCAATGTCTTTGTCTTTCACTCTCAATGTCTTGATGTTATTGCTCTTAATGTGGTTATTTTGCACCAAAAAACGTTTCTCTCTGTGTTCTCCCAAATAGGTGGAAATACAGCCTAACAACGGCTGTGGAGGCGCAGATTCCGGCTGAGCGGAAGATGGATGCGACCACAATGTTCAGCAGCAGGTGAGTAATGGCTATAGGGAGGGCGGAAGGTTTTAATGGCAGTGAGCCCTTAACGTAATGTCTGTTAAGTGTTCAACCTTGTCTTTTGCCTTTTCTTTGCAGGTGCTGAGAGTTCAGATGGAATGCGTCATGCCGCGGTGCCTAGATGATGCGGTCTGCATTCCGGGATGTTTTCCGGTGTGCCGTGTTGTCAGGAAGAAGATGTCTGCGTTCCCAGATGTTTGCAGGTGAGCCGCGGTGCCAGGAGGAAAATGTCTGCGTTCCGAGATGTTTGCAGGTGAGCTGCGGTGCCAGGAGGAAGATGTCTGTGCTCCGAGATGTTTGCAGGTGAGCCGCGGTGCCAGTAGAATGTCTGCGCCCCGAATTGTTTGCAGGTGAGACGCGGTGCAGGAGGATGAAGTCTGCGCTCCGAAATATTTGCAGGTGAGCCGCAGTGCCAGGAGGAAGCGTTCAGGTAAGAGCAGGATTCTCGAGTGACAAGCACGGATGCAGATGGCAGGAAAACTCCAGGTAAGATGAATCCCAGGTGACGGTGAGTGTTACGCTGCACAGAGGTGCAGAATAACACAAAGCGTGTGCCTTGGGGTTGGGCTGGCTTTTATAGCTGAGCTCTTAAGGCCACGCCCCCTTAGCAAAGTTCTGCATGCCAAACCCTGCCACTCCTAGAAGTTAGAAGATGCACGTGCAGATGTAGATGAAGATGGAGACCACACCCGGACTAGTTACCCAAATGAGAGTTCTTGAGAGTATTCTTGCTCATAATAAAAGAGTTCCTGTTCATTCTAAGCACTTCTGCCCATAATGGAAATGTCCTGTTTAAATCCTTCCATGAGCCTTGCGCCAGAGGCGCCAGGACTGTGTCCACCCAGGCCCCCTATGTATAAATGTACCAAAAGGACTTGCGTGACCCATGATGCCCCCTGCTCCCTCCACTTGATGGTACCACTCTTGTGATCCTGGGCAAGTGGCCATGACAGTTAGTCCCCATCTTGGTGGATTTACTGCAAACAGTAATTCTGCCGATTTTTGGGCTTGAAATGCAGGATTTACTTCCAGAATCTTTCTTTGGGGGTAAATCCTTCACTTTAATGTCTGCAGTCTAAATTGCTGGAGAACAGCAATAAGCAAGTGTGCGAGAAGAGCGCAGAAATCATATGAAACATAAAGAAGACATTTCAAAGACATAATCAGCACTATTAAAGGCATTTAAGCCCTCTGGAGAAGTGCCTCCTGCAGCAAGGAGAACGGAATAAAACTGCTGTCCATATTTCAAATAGAAGAAGATCTAATCGGAATCCTGCCATGGAGCTCACACATCAAAAATAAGTGCGTCTGTTTTGAAAGATTGGGGGTATACTCGATTAACTGGAACACGGAACAAATGTTTTGTCCGGATGAAGGTCCAATAAACAGTTGACCAAGAACATCTGGAAAAGTGTATCATGGTAGAGGGGCCAAAACACATGTCGACAAGATAAAGGCTAAACATTATGAAGTGACCAGTCATGCCTGTTTTTTTCTCCAAATACATATCAATGTGCTTGCCCTGGCGTTACAACACCCTTATACCTTGGACATGGTGTGCTATAATTGATTGTCACATCGTACCAATCCCACAAAATTCCTTTTAGAGTGTGATTGAGTGTGATTGTTTGTCTGAAGAAACATTGTTTTAAATATGTTTGTTTTCTACAATGGTTTTAAACCATACATGTTATTAAAAATAACGAAAGACAATCACAAAAAATAAATCAAAGTATTGTTGGAATAACAGAATCCTCTGTTGACTAAATGTTGAAAATAATTGAAGCATAAAAGGCAGCAAGTACAAGCTATGTGATTGATAAATGGAGGGGTAACCAGTTTCCTATTATATTTTGTGCAGTCTAACTCCTCCATTTATCAGATAATGGGTGTTGGTGAGGAAAATGGCTTGCATCAACTTAAGTAAGAGACCGGGTGAGTGGTGAAAGAAAGCAGATCAGCTTCAGGGATCCCCAGTTTTATGGCAAAGGTAGGAAGTACCTGCTATTAGCCTTTCAGACTGGTTGTGAAGTGTAGTTGTTTAAAACATCTTCTTGCCAGATTTGTAGTGCCTAAGGATGGCTAGCAAATGTCTGAGCAATAGGGCTGCATGGGCCTAGGCCATCTTGTGGTGAACTTGTGGTCGAATGGAGCAGCAATAACCCTGGTGTTAGACCAGAAGGAGGACATACTATAGGAGGGTGCCAGGAGCTAAGTAGGAAAGAGTGGATTGGACATAGAACCGCACCGGCAGGGTACATCTAGCACTAGCAGGCTATAACTATGAGTGTGGAAGCACAGTAGTAAAGTCAATCAGTGCAACACCTAGCTGCTTACCTCCATTATGTGTTTTGGGAGATCCTGGCAGTGGTCCTTTAATTGCAGGTACTGGATTAGAATTCAAGTTTTTATTTCGGATAGTGAGGAAGGTTTACTGAGGGTGGTCCCGTTGAAGTCTCTTGGGACATGAGGCTATCTGAAAGTAAGAACGGAAGGGCGCCAACACAACATCACTCAAACATTTTAATCTCAAAGGTGGAAGGAGTCAGCTAATTTAGATGCTGATGGCGAAGTCATTTAGAGGTCAATTTATTTTATAGTGAAGCAAATTAGTGTGGGGGCTATGCATGGCTTGGATCTTGACGGGCAGGGTTTAAAGGTTCCAGTGTGTAGACACCCATCAAATGAGGGTGGATTTAGAAATATTCTATCAGCAGGATGAAAGAAGTTTTAGAGGTTTCTTAATGAGACACATTGCCCATACATTAGACAAGCAATAGCCACTTCGCTATTTAAACAAAGAGGACAGGCTGCCATTTATACTACACAGCAATCTACTCAGCTAGCCTTTGTCCATCGTAGACAACTTAACACCTCTTATATTTAGCCAAATAGAAATCGAACAAGCAATAAAATCGCAGAGGGCCCGATAAGGCCCCAGGGCCTGATGGCATCCCAATAGATTTAATCAAAACCAAGCTTGAAGTCTGGGCAACTTACCCGACAGCCTTGTTTAATGCCTTATGTGCTCAAGAATAAGTTCCTATATCTTGAACAAAGTGTACCATAATCAAGCTCAAGACCCTTTGCATTGTCCACAAGGCTTTCAGGAACCGGGGCCCACACTACATTTAACGCTCTCTTCCTAAATACCTTCCTTCTCGAGGCCTTGCTCAGCTACCTCCAACTCTTTAAGGTTCAGACGCTTCTCCAGGCAGAGATTGGGGGGGGTAGATCACTCTCATCTACAGGTGCTTCTCTTTGAAATGGCCTCCCTGCCCCTCTCAATCTTAAGCCGGACCACCTGAAGGTTCAGAAGCAGCTGAAAATGTTCCTCTTCTCTGCTTTCTCTCTCTCCCTCCCTTGTTGACCTACCTGTCTTCCCCAACAACAGGTTGCTTGGCTACCATGAGAGTCTAACTGGGTACCAGGCTCTCTCTTAATCACCTCTGCACTGCCTCCGGGACTTCCACGCACTTAAGGGCTGTAACTGGAACCTCTATAGCCCTTTGCCTCCTTGCACTTACCCAGAGCCACGCTGCCCTGTGCTGCACTTACTCAGAGCATGCTGCCCTGTTTCTCCATCCCTCTCCCTAGCACTTCTCCCCCACCCTCTTTTTCCCTTGCACTTCTCGTTCTCGCACAATCTGAATGACACAAGACCTAGTAAGATTGTTTGCCTTGTCCTGCCTCTGTCTTCCCTCCCTTGTCTTGTCACGCCTAGAAACACTTTTGTACAGGCGCGTTATGACTGACATCATAACATATCAATATACAGGGGAGAGAACTACCACGTAATTACCTCCCCATCTCACTGCTTGATAATATAGGAAAATCTTTTCATAAAATTATTCTGGCCCATCTTGAGAAATGGCTTGAAATAAATAAAGTTATCACCCATCTGCAAGCAGGCTTCCAAAGAGGAGTCAGCACGATTGTCCAGGGTTTAAGGCTATATATGTTAGTCGAAAAATATACATAACTCTAAACAAGCAATCATCGTATTTGACGTTTGTCGACTTGGTCACCATCCAATAAAGTTCTGATAAGTGAGCTGAATAACTGCCTGGAACGCCTCATAATTCCTGGAAACATTATCAGGGTGGTGATCTGGCTGTATACCAAAAATACTGCTACAGTGAGAGAGGGCCCAGTGGGCGAAAACACCAAGTACTTTTGTTTACAGAAAGAAGCAAGGCAGGATGTGTCCTTGCACCCCCTCTGTTCTGTCTATATATACATTCAATGAAAAAAACATTGTTAAAGAGACGATATGGTTAAGTTGTACTACAGTCATTGATGACAACACTGATGGCATCACATATCTGGGCCACTTGTTTTTGTTCACTGACATATCTAGGCCAGGCGGTTTTGTTCACTGACATTCGGAATAAGAAAATTGAAAAGGTACTGTATATCTAGACGTTAACCTTCTTGTATGTTTTTGAAGTACTTTCCTTAGAGTTTAGTCTCAGCTCATGGTGCACATATATGGGGGAATAAGCAGGACTCAAACACACAATTCGTTTGCATACCCGATGACGCGCGGCGTGATGACTGTGTCCACGAACATGTCCGTGCTTCATGGACATTTCGAAACTGCATTTTTCAGCAAATCTAGGAAGTTGCCAGCTGACACTTTCCCCTTTCACAGCTCTTAGATACATTCTTACTCATTTTTCATCTGCAATCCAGGAGAGAGCACCTGCTTGGAAGAGTATTGGCACACCTGCTATTTAACTTCAACAATGGCATCAGCCATGGCAATTCCTCCTCCCCAGGGGCCACCGCCACTAACACCACCAGCTGGAGGGCCCGGACAGGGAAAAAGGCGCAATGATGCAAAGGGGGATGAAGAGGATCAAGAGGATCAGGGAGATGCGAAAGAGAAACTGCCTACCTCCAGCACCCAGAGAGAATAATGGATGTGACGGTTCTTTAAAACAGTACAAGGGGTAGCAAACGCTTGGGCTACACATGTTTAATGCATGAGTGTGAAATCATACAGAGTCATGGACAACACAGGCAGTACTCTTTTGGTACCACCTCCATGCGCCACCACACCTTCTCAAACGACCCGGGTGCTGTGACAAAGGCTGTTCTTTTCTCAGGAAGTAATAATAATAAATAATAATAATAATAATAATTTAGCATTTATATAGCACTACAAACCCTCAGGTATCTGAGCGCTGGTTATTATTACCCACGGTGTGTGGTGCTCACTAATAGCCTGTCTTCCTCTACCTCATCTTCCTCAATCAATACTGCCAACACACAGGCTACTCCTATGGGACAGAAGATCCACCAGCTACCTTGCAAGCTATAAAAGAGGCTGTTGATCCATATCTTTCCAAGACAACAGTACTCTGTATATACTGCAACACACCATTCTGGAGCTTGAAAAACACTGCCCCTACCTTAGATTTAAGACACGTCCAACATCTTCCTCTGTCCACCTGACCCACCGTACCTGTGGTTGGTGCCCCTTCCCTAATTTCCCTCCCCCATATTGCTTTCTAACCTCTCCTGCACACAAAAATACAAAATCAAAAAAACACCCAAAAATTGTTCCTTTTGGAGCCACATTTCACAGTTAAAAAATAGCACTAAATAAAATGTATCTTATAGACTCCATCTGCTTTACATTTTTGAATGAAGTAGTTAGACTCAATATGATTCTCCATTAGCATGTTGTACTAAGCTAATGGAAGTAATAGACAATTGTATACTAAAGAAAAAGAAAAAAAGCACAAACTATTTTCTGTCACAAATACTTTTCTCTAGCATACAATAAGGATGAGCAATTGACCTTCATGACTATCCGCTGTCTCTACAGTCCCCTTTCCAGGCCAGGCTTCATTGAAAGACCTGGAAGGCACGTGCACACCATCACACACAACAGCCCTTCTACCCTTTTTACTTTTATGTTTGTAACACTCCCTCATTCCCTGCTTTTGAACAGTCTCACATCCCTAATCACTTCCAAAAACTCTACATGTAACCCTATCAACATATTAAACTTCCACACACCAACTGCCAACAAGTTCTAGAAATCATTTGCATCTGCATTTCCCTTATACAAAGAAATTACTTTCAAGAAAATGCTCCAAAAAAGAAACATTTTGAAACGCACAACAATTTCAATTTTTCCTTCCATATAAATGTCATACTTTCCAGTCTATCGGATTACATACCCTTATAGTGCCACCAATCTTCACCTGCTGACACTTTTGTGTTAATATCAAAGTATCTGTATACACCACTTCTCCTCACATATAAAGTACTGTTCTTTTCCAATCACTACTATTTATTTATTGAGCATTTGTTATGAGCCTATGTAACAGAATTGTGTTTCGAGGCGCCATAAGGATAAGTGGGGAAGGAACAGGCAGTAAATAACAGTAGAAAAAACAGTAAATATTGTGCAGTGAAGAGAAGTGTGGTATATAGGAAGGGCAGAGGGGGAGGGGGAAGGTAAGGCCAAGTGCTCGTGGAAGCCCCAGAAGGGGAGTGTCAAGTGGAGCCATGGAGGAGGCCACTGGCTAAGCGCTAGGGTGGAGGAATCCCATGGGTGGGATGCACAGCCGCCAGGCATGGGGCCCGTAGGGGCAGTGCTGAGGAAGGGGCTGGTGTTGACTGGAAGAGCCACAGCAAAAGGTTAGAGCCCTGGGAACTCCACATGTAGATGGTGAGGTGGTGGAGGAGAAAGGGCCCAGTTGCAGCTAGGAAGGGTGGTTAGTGAGGACAGAGGTCAATTAATCTAGGGCCCGATCTGTGATGCTGAGAGTGTCATAAAGCTGTTTTATGAGGATAGAGTGGTTCATGGAGAATGAGAACAGCAGGAGAGTTAGAGTCAAGATTTTGCAAGGATGGGTGTACAGGAGAGCAGTTTCCGTGCCTTTGGATGCCTCTGGATGCTTGGAATCCAGATTGGTGGTCATGGAGGCAACACATTACAAATACAGCATTCACACTGCTTCTACAATTTATTTACCCCTATCACTAACACACATTAGCACACATTCACACACTATGGGCCTCATTGCGACCCAGGCGGAGGACCATGGTGCTATTAGCACCATGGTCCATGCCGGTGTCCGCCATGGCGGAATGGGGAATTACCACCCCATTCCGAGGTTGGTTGGGTGGTAATTCCCCATGCCGCCATGGCCCTTCTCCATTCCCATTTTTGCCCCATAGGGCCCAATGGGAATGGGGAAGGCGCTAAAAACGGTACCGCAAATTGCGGTACCATTATTAGCACCAAAGTCCCTTTGCGGGTCCCTACTTTAACGGCTGGAAAAACCAGCCGTTAAGGTCGGGTCCCGCAAAGGGACCTTGTCATCAGACGTTAAGGGTTTAAAGGCACCGACACCTTTTACGGCGCGGTTAAACCCTTAACGCCAGGGTCGTAATGAGGCCCTATGTCACGCCTTTTCAATTACACCCTCACAACCCTCATACCTATACTATTCCATCACACCACCACTCCCCTAATCACTAACACCAGTAGTGCTCAACACATTCTACTATCAATACTTTATGACCCTTTCCACATCACAAAAATAGTTATTTTATAAACAACATATTTTTACTGCAATACTGTTGTAAAATCCAATATAGTTAGAATATGCCAAAGGAAATCTATCTACTTTAAGCATACCCTTAATTAAACGCACTTCAAACAAATGTCCTATCACCCTTACACTCACATAATATATCCATGCTACCACACACATATATTCTGTAACACATATTCTTTAATACTAAATGCCAAAAACTGTATATGAATACAGTTGTTTTTCTTTTAATCCACTATGAACAATTTTACCAGATTAAAAATCCCAAAAATAATGAAATCATGATTGAATGAAGTGAGCAATGACTTTAAGGAACTTCTAAATTATGTTAAAAATCATGTTATTTAAAATGTTCATTATCACTGTCCTACTTACACCTATCCACCTTAGCCTCAGCAATCACCCCAATCAAATTCACAATATATAAATGAAAGATGGTTTGATGAAACTTCTCTCCCTCCCTCCCCCGATGACTTTCTAGAAATGCCAAACCCTCCCATTTACGTTTCCTATTCCGATACCCCATCTCTTTCATAAATATTTTATTCTGTGATAAACATTTTATTTGGATTTTTTTAAAACCCCAATTGATAGTCCACTGACTATACAACTGTTCGGGAGGTCCGACTACGAAAAGAGGTGTCCGCGGACATCGCGCCATGTCCGTACATGTCCAGCATGCATGACGCACTTTTAATTAATCCGTGGACAGCGCACCCGTATGCGAACATCCATGCGCATGCGCCCTGTGATTCCCACTCAATGGGGTCCGCGGACACACATGGCGCTGCAGACATCTCCGAATGTCATCATGTGGCTGCACCGTGCAGCATGACGGCATATCCATGGATGCTGTCTGTCTCTGTGGACAGTTTAAAACTGCATTTTCAGCCAATCTAGGATGCTTCAAGAGGAAGGTTCATCCTTCTATAGCTACTAGACCCATTGGTAGTTGATCTGTCAACTTTTTACAACTTTCCAAAGACTATTTTCGGCTCTATAGTCCACGTGCGGTGTACAGACAGTTCCTCTGAAGGGACCCACCCATTACTATTAGTCATTCTCAATCTGGCAATCCAGGAGAGAGCACATGATTATCAAAACTTGCAATCTGCTTTAATGGCATCACTCATGGTCAACCATGTTCAACAAAAGGTTCAGGGCTGGTGACACAAAATTGCAAGGTAGTTGGCTGTTTTGCAATGTACAATTTTGTAGTGGAACATATACCTGGTCAGTGTAACGCGGTGGTAGATTGTTTGTCCAGGGCACCTACGCATGCTGCGGACAAGGAAGGCGATGTATTTGAGTAGTGGATTGCTCAGGTGGAGGAGACCGTGATCCATACCTTTACGAGGTCTACATGGATTGATGAGTTGAGAAGTAATGTTCAGTTGAGGATGGCCATAGTCAATATGGAACGTGGGTGGAAGACGGGGGAAAGGATGTATCCACCCTACTATAGGGTGAGGGAAGGAGTTGAGCAGTACAGAGTTATGTTTGGCATGGGTTAAAAGGTTAATATCCCCTTTTCTCTGAGGAAGGAACTGACTAAGTATGCACACAGGGGCCATTTGGGGAAGAGCTTGATGGACACCAAGGTTGATGAAGAGATAGTGATCTGTGTACCTTTCAGTATGAGTGATAAGACGTTAAAAACACAGAATATTGGAATAGGTTGGTATTCCTGACCGAGGGAAAAGGTGGAGATTGATTTCATGGGTCTCATGAGTTTACTCGAACAGGAAAGCAGATTTGCTATTGTGGTAGTGGATTACACCTCAAGATAGTTTGAGGTAGAATTTGTGAACAATATTACAACAGGGGGTGTAAGAGTATTAGGAAGGTTTGGTTCTCGAGAGAAGGTTATTCGATCACCATATCGGTCACTGGTGTGCAACTCATTTCGTGGGAAATGAGGAATTTCCTGAGATCACATGGCATTGAAAATCACCAGACAGCATTGTATAACCCCAGAGCTAATGGGTTGGTGGAACAGGTGAATGGCATAATTAAGGATACGATTCAACTAGCTTATGCCAATGGTATGGAATGGAGGGAGTGTGTGCAAGAGATAATAATGGCATATAGAGACACTCCTCATGTGGGGACAGGTGTGGCGCCTTTTGTGAAGTTGAGATGGAAAGAGAGATGCGGACTAGAGTTTATCCATATTGGCTGACAGAAGGTTCAGAGAGGGAGGTTTCCGGTAGAGAGGATGAGTGTTCAGTTAAAGTGGGTGATATGATGAGAGTGAAGAAAACTTTTGGGTATCTAGAGGGTGCTCAAGGTACTATGAGCCCATCAGAGTGGTGAGAGTGGGTAAGAGACATGACAACTGACAGCAGGAAGTGGAGTATGGACCGTGTGGCACATTTCTGAAACCCGGATGTTATGAAACACACATCAAATGATGGTGAGAACAATATCACAGTGGGTGGTGATGATGATGATTGGTATAAGAAGGGGCATGTGTTAGGCAGAAATGTGTGTGCCAGCAGAAGGGGTAGTACCAATGAGCAAGCAGGGCAAGAGGATGGTGGAAGTGAGTCTATAGGGTCTGAGATGAGGTTTGTGAGAGAAAGCAGTGGTACGGAAAGGGTCTTAGATAAGAGGAAGAAGAAAATTAGTTTATTCAGAAAACATAATCCATTAACAATTAATATCCATCATAAATACATTATACCACCATTGTTAAATAACATTAAAACCACTAAACATGAACGATTTGGCCTTAACGGATAAGGTGGCAAAGGCAATTAAGAGCTATTTCCGAGAAAACCCTGCAGAACTAACTTGTTAAGCCACAACATGGGACGCCATGAAGGCGGTTATCAAGGGGCACCTAATTGCGCACACAGCAGCATATTACAGTAGGAAGAAACAGGCGAGAGCCTGCCTGGAGCGGGAGATACAGGACATTGAAGGGAAATACAAGAAGGGATGGTCCCCTAAGGTCCATGCCAACCTGCAGGTGGCACGTAATAAACTGGAGGCTCTGTATGCGGAGAAGACAGCGCAGAACCTGCTAGCAGTGAAACAGACTTTTTATGCCAAAAGCAATAAGGCCAATCACCTCCTGATGAGGAAACTAGCGAAAACTAGACGGCAAAACTTTATCACTAGCCTCCGGAACCAAGCAGGGGTAGTCCAATATGGTGAACAGGAAAAACTACAAAATGCACAAACCCACTTACTGAAGAAAATGCCCAAGATGGATAGATTGGTAGAGGCACAGAGGTAATACATTATGGAGGCATCCCTCCCCCAGCTGGCGCAGGAGGGCATGGAAGCTCTGGAAGCTCTGATCCAACAGGAGGAAGTGGAGGCTGTCATCAAATCTCTGAAATCCCATACTCCGGGCCAAGATGCTTTCTCTCTGAGATTCTATAAATTGTTTAATTGTCAACTCCTCGCCCCCTTAACGTCCCTGTTTAACTCATTCCGGGAGGTGGGAAGTGTAACTCCCTCGATGCGTAGTTCCAACACAATTATAGTACTGAAGCTGGGAAAGGACACTAAGGATTGTGCCTCGTATAGGCCAATCTCACTTATGAATATTGATACTAACATCTATTCAAGGTGATAGCGAATCGACTAGCCACGCTTCTTCCCCGATTGATTAACATGGATCAAACGGGCTTCATCCAGGGCAGGAAAACAGGAGACATAAGGCGGGAATTACATCTAATTGAGTTGGGTGCTCACAACGAAGAGAAACTGGTCGTCCTGTCATTAGACGCTATAAAGGCGTTTGACAGGGTGGACTGGTCTTTCCTTCACCTGATGCTGCAGGCGTTCGCCTTCAGACCTCAGTTTAGAAAGGCGAAAGCCGTCAACTATTTTGCCCCGAATACTGTTAGGGAGACTTCTCATTCTATGGCTAATTTCCCTTACCTATAGAGTCCCCCAGCAGCTTTGCTGGATTTGAAGGGTTTGTTTCTTTTTTTCCTGCTAAGAGTGAGACTCTTTTTCCCACTCTTAGGCATTTTTGCTATGTGTGTTCTAGGCTATTTTTGTGTTTAATGTCTATGGGATTTTCTCACCCCCATAGGAACCATCTTTATTCACATGTGTTACACAGCACCCTCAGTGCAGTGACACAGGGGTGTCATAGCGACCCCCAAACATAGACTCCATACCCTGGGACTGACTACTGTCTCCCAGGGCATGTACAGTCCCAATTGACTTTACTAGTCAATTTTTATGAACTAAACCAGTGCAAACCATCTTACTACCAGTACTACCAAGTTAGCTGGAGGGCCTGTACAGATGCAATTCTCATCCAGTGCAATGAAATGACTGTCAGGATACCTGTGAGCGTACAATCTGAAGTACCAGGAAGGGTGCTGTTGGGCAATGATCTGAAAGACCTGGTAGTAGTGTCAAGTACTCCCAGACCTCCTAGTAAGAGATTACAGGAGCTTACCAGACCTGCAAGGGAGAGGACCTTGAGGGGCTCTCCTTAGGAGATGATAGAAAAAGAAATCACTCCCACTCAACTGGAGTTACTAACTGCTATTTCAAAGCAACCAGAAGCAAAGGGGAAACCCAAGACTTCAAAGAAGAAACCAGCAGAAGGCACTCCATTGCTGCCAACCAGGAAATCTCCTAGGTTGTCAAACATCACACCTGTGATTCCTCCTCCAGCTGAGGCTGAAAGTGAGGTACAACCCTGTGTGGTTGTACTAGAGCCTGAAGATTCAGATCTAGTAGGAGGCCAGGAACTCATTGGATATCTTGACCCTGTGGACCATCCTGAGCTGCAGTCTTTACTGGCAGAAGGTGACCTCAACAGGGCAGACTTCAGTAAGGGACAAAGAGAATGTCCAACTCTGGAAGGTCTTCGCCACCAGGCAGCTTCTCAGCTTGAAGGGAAAGAGCCTGGGAAGTATAGGTTACACAGGGAAGATGGCCTCTTCTATAGTGAGCCAACAGAGTCAATCCCTGGGGACTACAAAAGACTTGTAGTGCCTCAAGCAAACCGACTCCAATTCTTGCAACTAGCCCACGAGATACCTTTGGCTGGTCACTTGAGTTTCAAGAAGACCAAGGAAAGGCTCTCTCTCTACTTTTATTGGCCTAAAATGGGGGCTGAGGTAGATAAGTATTGCAAGAGTTGCCACACTTGCCAAACGTCTGGTAAAAGTGCTTCCAAGAATGTGGCACCTCTAGTGCCTCCCCCTGTGGTGGGAGTACCATTTGGGAGGGTAGGAATAGACAATGTTGGTCCCCTTGATCCTCCAACTTCTTCAGGCAACAGGTTTATACTTGTTGTAGTAGACTATGCTACTAGGTACCCTGAAGCAATTCCTATGAGGACTGTTACAGCTCAGGCTGTGGCTAAGGCCCTTCTTGGTATTTTTACCAGGGTTGGGTTTCCTAAGGAGGTAATATCAGACAGGGGGTCAAATTTTATGTCCTACTACATGGAGGCCATGTGGAAAAACTGTGAAGTTACCAACAGGTTCTCAACAGCATACCACCCTCAGACAAATGGGTGGGTAGAAAGGTTTAACCGAACCATGAAGAACATGATAGGAGCTTTAGAGGATTCCCTTAAGAAAAAGTGGGATCTCCTAATGCCATGCCTTCTCTTTGCATATAGAGAAGTCCCTCAGGAGGGAGTGAGTTGCAGTCCCTTTGAACTTCTCTATGGCCATCCGGTCAGAGGTCGATTGGCCCTAATCAAGGAGGGGTTGGAGAGTGCTCCTTCCCCCACACCAGTCAGAGTCACTGACTATGTGACAGGACTCCAGAACAGAATGTCACATATGATGGCTGAGGCAAGTGATAACTTGAAAGCAGGTCAGGCTCTGGTCAAGCAATGGTATGACCAGAGGGCCAACATGGTTGAGTTCGCTCAAGACCAGCTAGTTCTTGTTATGGTCCCAACAAGGCAGAGGGCCTTGCAGGACAAATGGATGGGACCCTTCAATGTTGTGGGAAAACTTGGAGAGGTGAACTATCTGGTGGACTTAGGCAATCCTAAGGAGGCTCCTAGAGTCTTTCATACCAACCGTCTAAAAGCTTATGTCTTGAGACCAGAACTGGGAGCTCTGCTTCTAGCTTCAGCTCAGGAGGAGGTGGTGAGTGAACCTCTACCTGACCTCCTCATAGGCAAACCTTTAGATGAGAAAATAGAAGGAGTTCATCTCTCTTCTAATCATACACCTGAGCAACAGGAGAAGTGCAAAGTTTTGTTAAAATCAATTTGCCTCCCTGTTTTCTCTAGCACCAGGCTTGACCCTTTGGTGCCAGCCTGATATCCATACTGGTGACTGTTTACCTATCAAAAGCAGGGGCTACAGGATGTCAGAAAATGTAACAACCCACATCAAAGGAGAGGTCAACAAGATGCTTGATCTCGGGGTAATAGAGCCCTCTACTAGTCCATGGTCTAGCCCAGTTGTGTTAGTATCAAAGGCAGGATCCAAGGAGTTGAGATTCTGTGTGGACTATAGAGCTCTAAATGCAGTCACTAAGACTGATGTCCATCCTTTGCCAAGGACAGATGAGCTGGTGGATAGACTTGGTTCAGCCAAGTTCCTCAGCACATTTGATCTCACGTCAGGCTATTGGCAAATAGCCCTGACTGACCATGCCAAGGAGAAAACTGCATTCTCCACCCCAGTTGGCTTATACCAGTTTAAGGTTATGCCTTTTGGATTAAAGAATGCACTTGCTACATTCCAAAGGATGGTTAACCAAGTTCTGAATGGGATGGAGGACTTCTGCATGGCATACTTGGATGACATTGCAGTGTTCAGCCCTACTTAGAAAGAACATGTTGACCACATAGGATATGTTTTGCAGGCTCTTGAACAGGCCCATCTGACAATAAAGTCAAGTAAATGCCAAATTGGTCAGAGTAAAGTGGTCTACCTCGGGCATGAGGTAGGAGGTGGTGAAATAAGGCCTTTGCTCAGCAAGATTGAAGCTGTGCAAAATTGGACAACCCCTTCTACTCAAACCCAGGTGAGAGCCTTCCTAGGCCTCACTGGGTATTACAGGAATTTCATTGATAACTATGGATCCATAGCCTCTCCACTGAATGTAATCTCTTCTCCTAAATTCCCTAAAATGATGAAATGGAATGAGGAGTGCAATCAGGCCTTTGAAAGCCTGAAGAAAGCCCTTTGTCAAGCTCCAGTTCTCAGAGCTCCTGACGACCACCAACCCTTCATTGTACAAAGAGATGCTTCCAATATAGATATAGGTACAGTACTCAGTCAACTGGATGAAAAAGGTAGGGAGCACCCCATTTGCTTCATCAGTAGGTAACTGAAGGAACCTGAAACAAGGTGGCCAACTATTGAGGGAGAATGTTTTGCCATAGTGTGGGCTTTGAAGATGTTTAGACCATACTTGTATGGATCTACTTTCATCATTCAAACAGACCACCAACCCTTGAGATGGTTGATGCAAATGAAATGGGAAAACCCAAAACTGCTAAAATGGTCAATCTGTCTGCAAGGGTTTGATTTTACCATTTAGCACAGGTCAGGATGCCATCACCAAAATGCTGATGGTCTCTCTAGGATGTTTATAACCGACTAGAGGTAAGAGACTCATCCAGGAGTGGATTAGATCCTCCTGTCCCTTAGTCTGGTGGGGGAGGGGGCGAGTGTTAGGGAGAATTCTCATTCTATGGCTAATTTCCCTTACCTATAGAGTCCCCCAGCAGCTTTGCTGGATTTGAAGGGTTTGTTTCTTTTTTTCCTGCTAAGAGTGAGACTCTTTTTCCCACTCTCAGGCATTTTTGCTATGTGTGTTCTAGGCTATTTTTGTGTTTAATGTCTATGGGATTTTCTCACCCCCATAGGAACCATCTTTATTCACATGTGTTACACAGCACCCGCAGTGCAGTGACACAGGGGTGTTGTAGCGACCCCCATACACTCCATACCCTGGGACTGACTACTGTCTCCCATGGCATGTAAAGTCCCAATTGACTTTAATAGTCGATTTTTATGAACTAAACCAGTACAAACCATCTTACTATGGAGGTACTGCAAAGGGTCAATAGTTTTTCCTTTATGTTCATTTTCGAGAGGGTACCGTACAGTTCCTCTCTCAAAAGTTTCTGGCTGGTGGCAGTGGTTACTACCATAAATATTCACCGCAAATATTTTCCTATGGGATTTTCCCATTGTTCGAGGCTACCACTTTTTCTGACAGCCTCTAACATACCGCTGGTGCATTTTAATATTAACTTGACTCCGGTAGGTTTTATTCTTTGCCAGAACTTTAATATAACTTCTTTCTCACGTCTTTCTCTAAACTTGTAACCCAGGTCGGGGATCCTGTGTTCGTCCTTTTGGCGGGCTTCTGCCGAGAAGCCCTCCTTTCGGCGCCACTGAGTCTGGGGTGGGTCCATTGTTTGGGAGGGGGAGTAGGACCCCTGGAGAGGGTTGCCTCAGCAACCCATGTCACACTGTATCCTGATAGGCTGGAGGGTCTCCCGCCAAGATTACCACGCCACTGTGTGAGTGACAGCTAGGCTGTATGAATGGGGATCTTTTTGCATAAAAGCAGGGTCCTGAGGACTGGAAGAGCAAGACGTCACCACTGGAACTAAGAAGCCGAAGAGGAGAGAAGCCAAAGACATCTGCAACGACTGAACCACCTGTGAAGCCCTGCTGCAGCGTCTCACCACTTTTCTCCACACGACGAGAGAAGATCTTCATCTGCAAGATCCTTCTTCCCTTGAGCTGGTGGGGCCAACCAGTTTGCCAATCGCCTTCCCATACCTACCTTGGTCGAATTTCGCATACCCTATACTCGGAGGCCGGATAGCTAGGCACCAGTCCACCCGGACTGCAATTTAAAGGAGCGTACCTTTTATTCGTCGGGCAGCACCGCAGCTGGTTTCATCCCTGGGTAGTGCAGTAACTCGAACCTTCCTCAACGACGAGAGCCTCTCTTCCTCTGCTGGATCCCCCGAACTGCAGGAACTACCAGGAACAACCGCCACCGCAGGAGCCACTTCTTCATTTAAAGGTACATTGTTCCGCCAGGCTGCCCTTTCTTCGCGGTAGCACTAAAGGTGTTTTAAATCCTTTACCTACCTGTTGGGTTGGCCACCCCTCTCTCTTAACATTGTCTTCCAACTTCTGCATCCACCTTTTCAAAATCGTTAACCGAAGACTTGACTGCAGCTACAAGAACATCTTGCTCCTTGGCCCTTGCCCTGTACCACTGACTCTGGCACAGGCCTACTGACTCTGGCTACATTTGTTAGAACTGCCTTTTTTAGATTGATTCTCAACTAGAACTGTGTTGGTGCACCTACTTCTTATAACTACCCTTTTCTTCCCTTTTTTAAACCTTGTGAAATGCCATTTTGCTCAGTTTTCATTTAAGAATTGCCCATACTGATGCACTGTCTTGCTTAATCTGGTTCACAAACTTATGGGAAGTGTTGCTAAGGTGTGTAAGAAGCTATTCCTATATAACTTGTGCTTTCCCTCCCATGTGAGAAATTGATAGAGTATCCCTTGTGTGTGGTTTTCACTGTGCCGTTTTGCTCAGTTTTCACTCTGGTTCCCTTGGTCTACAATTTAACTAGGGAGTGTATATATTTTTCCTTGACTTAATTTAACTTGCTTGATAACTGTGATAAATGTGTTTTACTAGAAGTTTATAAAATAACTATGTATACTATTTAATACAAAACTTTGGTCAGTGTTTCCTTGTGCCATAGTAATGTAGGCCTATTGTGTAAACCCTGAATACTGCTCATCTCCCTCTTGAGAAAAAGTCTGACTGCTCAGCCACAGCTACCAACTAAATCTTTGTGGTACAGACTGATACCAAAGGGGATTTATTGCTCTCACCTGTAGTATTAATCTTCTGTAGTGCTCCCTAAGGGAACTGCACAGGATTCTGCCTAACAAATACCTCACTCCAGATCAATCGAGAACGCTCACCCCCAATCCCTCTTATTTGCGGAACGCATCAGGGTTGCCCGTTATCGCCCCTCCTGTTTACGCTTATTATAATAATAATGATGTGTTATTTATATAGCGCACATACGAGGGAATAATGGGATTCAGGCCCCGGTGGTGCAGGACTCCCCCCATAAGGTTGCAATTTATACAGATGATGTGCTCTTATCTATCACCAACAACATTCGCTCCCTTCAGGTGGCTTTAAGGGAGCTTCACGCCTTTGGACAGGTGGCTGGGTTGACATTAACTTTGGGAAATCAGTAGCTATGCGGTGGGCCCGTCCGCACAAGATGTAGGAGCCACCCAGGCTATATGCCCAATCCGCTGGGAAACGTCCTCCATAGCCTATCTGCGGGTCCACCTGACCGCCTCTCGGGGGGACCTGTATGGGCGGAATTTCCCCCCTTTGTTTAAGACATTGGAACAGCACCTGGAGAGATGGGCAAAACAAGAAATGTCACTGGTGGGACGGATTACTGCCATCAAGATGAACCTCCCCCGATTGGTATATAGCTGCTCATCCCTCCCTATAGAAATCCCCAAACCGGTAATTTATTTTACTTTATAATATTTATATAGCGCAGCCATGGACCCTAAGGCTTGAGGGCACTACAAGACATGGACATCACAATTAACACATACAAATCATCATAAAAAAGCACCTAAAAACAGTTAAAAACCAAAACAGCAGGATAATAGCATAGAAAGGAAGCGATATTAGTTAAAAAGGTAGGTCTTCAATTTATTTTTTTAAATCTCCAGAGATTCAATCCCTATCAGATCTGGAGGAAGAGGGTTCCAGACTTTGGGCCCAATAGCAAAAAAAGCTGAATTGGAAACCTTGACAGTTTTGCATTTAGGAACGAGTAACAGATGCTGGTTGTTGGATCTCAGAGCTCTGCCGTTCATTCTAGCAGGGAGCAGGTGCTGTAAGTAATCAGGTAGATTACCCTTCCTGCGTTTTTGTACTATGGTCAAGGTTCTGAATAAAATCCTGGACTCCACAGGTAGCCAGTGGAGAGAGTGTCTGGCTGCCGTGACATGGTCTCTGCGCTTGAGTCTCATAACAATTCGTATAGCTCCATTTTGGCAGACTTAGAGTGTGTTTCGGTCGGTTTTGTCTATACCCATTAGCAGACCTGAACAATAGTCAATTTTAGCGCCTATAATTGCTCTGGCAATAGTTTCGGCATTATCTTGTGAGATGAAGGGTCTTAGGTGTGCCAGTAGTTGTATGTAATAAGTTCAAAAAGAAACCAGGCTGGTAACATGTGGCTTCATGGAAAGTCGCTGATCGAATGTGACGCCTAGCGTCTTCACTTTTTTTAAGGGAGTGATAATTTCATCACCCAAACGAAAACTATCGTAAGTTGGAGCAGGTTTTTTCAGCATGTGAGTTGAGCCAATAATCAAAAGCTCAGTTTTAGATTTGTTAAGAGCCAGTTCATTATGAACCATCCAGGTTTCAATAATGGCAAAGACTTTATTAATGGCAATTTCATCAAGGTCATGCGAGCCAGATAGCGGGGTTACACATTGCCTGTCATCTGCGTAACTGGTAAATATCATGCCCTCTTGATTCAGCATAGCAAATAGAGGGGCAGTGAAGATATTATAAAAACGCAGAGAAGTGCAGGCTCCTTGAGTACCCCGCAAGTGATGGTAATGGGCGCGGATTCAGCCTCACCACAAAACACCCTACTGTCACGGTTGCAAAGAAAAGAAGAGACCCATTTAGTGGCCAGTGGGGAGAAGTGAGAAACCTCCTGCAACCTGGTGGATATGATTGAATGGTCCACCAGGTCAAACGCTGCAGAGAGATCAAGCAGCATAAGCAAGGAGGCTTCATTCTGGTCCATGCGGGCCAGTAATTTGGATTTTAGTTCCAAAAGAGCCGTCTCAGTTATAAAACCAACACGGAACCCAGGCTGATAGTCATTTAGTATGACATGTGTTTTTAAATGTTCCGAGATCTGTTGGTAGGCCACACGGTCTAGAATTTTTAGAAAGAAGGCAGTGTTTGTAATTGTCCTATAATTATTAGGGAGGTCAACTGACAGACCTGGCTTCTTCAAAATGGGCATGACCCAGGCTTTCTTGAGATCTTGAGGCACCGTACATGTTATTATTGAGGCATTGATGATTTTCCAGATTGCGGTTAATGGGAGGCCTAAATTGATGAAAAAAACTGGACTGAGGAATGATGTCCTCCTCAAAAGTAAACGGGCTCGTCGCCCCCCTGCACGCAATCAAATCTAAATGAGACAGCCCAAAAAGGAATAAGGGCAAGAAAGATGGGGGAGTAGGCAACCCAGTCACCGCGTCCGCCCAGCCAAACATTCTGGGATTTTTCTCGGGCAATGGACTAAGGAAACCGGCTCTGGATATGCCACCGGATATGGATAATAATGTCCTGGTCTCAGGAAGACCGCTGAGTCTAAAACAAGGCGAGGTGGGCAACTGCAAGACTGATCCGGGCATCCAACTTTCTGTTATTGATCAGTCATTGGACAACAATGGCTCTTTACTGGCCCTCTGTAACACCCTCAGAAGGAACTCCTTGAGGCCACCGTTGTTGCAGACGGGACAAATTATGCAACCCGCAGCTTTGAAATCCACCTTGGGCACCTCCTGGGTACAGGCTGCTAAGTGCCCACAGTAGTAACCCGGACACGGAAAGATGGAACCAGAAGAGAGGTGACCTGGACGGCCCCCTGGACAAATGGGTACACGCCCAACCTTTCAAACCCTCTAAATTGTATATAGATCAACATCCTAAGGGTGAGTCAGCCATGGGGGGGGGGGGCAGTTTCCCAGGGAGCGCCTCCCAGATTGACCAGTCAGGTCTGGGTACCCAAGTCTCATTTTAGGAAGGTGCATCCGCAAAACAAAGCTGGGGGTGACCCCACGGCTAGATGGGTTAGCTGGGCACCTAGATTGAAGGTCCAGAGCCCGACTGTTAACACAGACAAATATCAACAGTGGCATGGGTCCCCAGAATCTATCAGGGCCCGGAAGCCTAACATTGATTTCCAGGCCGTCCAAAGCAATCGAAATGGGAATCAAGAAAATACCTCGATGGGCCTCCTACCATTAGGGCTCTCAGTGAAACTGGACGTGATCCACACCTTGCACGAGAGTCCCATTTTAAACCATACAGCCTTATTGAAGCCATGGTCCACCATCCCGTGGCTGTCAACCATTACCTCAAGAGACATTTTACAGATTAATTTGCCTAAAGGCTGTAGTGATTTTAATTGGGCACTTATTCGATTAGCTTCACTAATAACCGTTGCACTGTTGTACGCAAATGCCAGCCTGCTGCACAACGTAGACTTAAATCTCACGGTTTGCAGGGTACAGCCAGTACCTAATGGACAACAAAGTATGCTGCATGTCGAAGTCGTCGATTCACCCTTGGAGGACTCATGTCGTACAAGCCTATGTGGAGTAAAGACCTCTGGGCAAGGTCACACGGCCTATGAAGCATTTACCTGGGCCTTGCCTTTGGCCACAGTGGTGCGACTAGAGGAGAGTTTGCAATCATATTGGCCCACTAAAGTTGCCTGCTGGGACACCCGGGGGCATAGACACTTATTACAGTCTCAAGGCTCAATAGTGATCTTGAAGGGATTTGATATATTCATGTTACACGAGACATGGCTGGACTGCCCTCTGTATGTGGAAGAGTATCATACCTATTATGTTAGGGCTAACAAGGGTAAAATGGGCAGACCATATGGGGGTTTGGTAATTGGCGTTAGCCAGAAGTTGTTCTCCAGACAGGTGGGTGGCAAGCCTTTCGATGATAATGTGATTGCTGTGGAAGTACGCTAAGACGACAGCCATCAAGGCTGGAGGATGTTCATTAATGTTTATGCACCCCCAGTAGACAAGGGAGACAGTCGATATTTAACTATATAGACAATATCATGTTGGTACCTGAGGGCAATATGGGGAGCTTCCCGATTATTCTGGGAGGTGACCTAAATGCCTGATGTGTGGATGAGAAGTTGTGTGCCGAGTACCTTAATGTATCACAAAAAAGCGTTATGATACAATGGATGGGCAATACCAAGGGAGCTCAGGAGGTCTCTTATTTAGAACAATGAGACCTGCGCTTGCTAAATGGTAAGATAGTGGGAGACATACCAGGGGGCTATACCTGGGCAGGTAACAATAGTGTGGCCACTTTGGACCACCTGTTTGAAAACAATGATAGCTTTAAAGAAGAAGAAGAATTACAGATGATACCAACAGAATTTAGCTATCATAACTTTTTGGCTTTGGCCATTAATGTCCAAACCTTAGGGGTACGGCTGGGTGGTTGTACGACTCCCTAGTTAACCAAGCAGGGAACTCTGTGAGATGGACAGCAAAACACCTACAAAAGATTAATAAGAAAGTAATGCAACTTCAGGAATCTTAGTTGGTGAACATGGGCACTAAAACAGGGGATGAGATTGAGGCATGGATCAGGAATCTGACCACTAATACCGGCATCCATAAATCAGGGAAGCATGTGATGTGTAGCAAAACAATGCATACATTTGATGGTTCTATCCGAGAAGCAAAGCGTGTAATGCGGAAGGAAATCCGATCCATACGGGGTCGTGGCTACCCTATTGCGGTGGCAGCCTCTCACATTAGGGGTATAAGGAGAGCATATTCAGGGTGGTTTAAGCGATGACAAGATTCTATTCAAAATTGGAGCTGGCAACAGATGCTCATCGCCCTGCGGAGTAACTGCCTGAATAAGATCTGGGGGAAGTTGAGAAAGGCAAAAGGTGAAGTCAGAAATCAGACTTTAAATCCCATTCAGGAATTGGAGTGTGTGAGGCACCTGGAGGAGAACGAGAGTGCTAATATTCCGGCCATTATCCTGGATTATTTGGTTGGCGGGTGGCCACTGGAGATAGTCGAAGACGATCTGGGCAATATTATACATAAATTAAAGAGCTGTAGTGCACACGGCCCCAATGGGCTGATCAATGTGGTCCTAAAATAGAACTCAGAACCGTGGGCCAGGATATTGAAGGTACTGTTTGATAAGGTGTGTGGGTCTCAGACCATCCCTGAGTCCTGCCAACAGTCAGTACTGTTGACGGTTTCTAAAAAAGGGGATTGTATGCACCCTCTGAACTATAGATTGCTGTCACTCTTAGACGTGACTGGAAAGCTATTCATGAACCTGGTCTTGAAGGCCTTACAGGCTTGGGCCGATGAATCAGAGATCCTGCCATTTATGCAGACAGGTTGTCGACCAGGTAGCAATACGATCCATAACCTCAGGGTATTGGATTCTGTGATAAAAGTAACCCAAGGCGAGGTAGGTCAGACACTCTGTGGTATTTGTCGCTTTTTCAGCAGTGTTCAACGGAGTGAACCATCTAAGGCTGTGGGATAAGCTATTAACATGGGGCTGCCCTGTGTGGATTGTTAATATATTGAAAGGTTTACATCAGAACACACAGGCTCGGGTCGAGAACGGGGTTGTTGCCACCCATGTTAAGATTAGCAAGGGGGTCAAGCCGGGCTGCACACTTGCACCCCTGCTTTACAACTTGTATATGGCCAACTTGCTGGGCCGATTAATGCTAAACATTGGTTGCTGTCCAAAGAGAGGTAGGCGCCCTATCCCCTGTATTCTCTATGCAGACGATCTTGTCATGCTAAATTACACATACAGTGGAGCAAAGGCTATGTTTTCCAACTTGCATAATTACGTGTTATGCTCACCTGGTACCCACGGGGGCGTCACACAATGCTGGATGGATGGTTGTGCGCTATACCGGACCTTCTCTGCTTCGTTATGTGCCGGGCGGTGGGTAGCGCCTATAACAGGAGAATGGAGTGTTTAGATTTGGACGCGTGGTGGGTGAACTCCCACCTCCCTCTGATCCCAAATCCCCTCCCTTGCGGTTATTTCTCACCTTAGGTTTTTATGCGTAGAACTCTCCGTCCTGCTTCTCTGTGGAGGGGCGCGTTGTGGGTGCGGGCGTTCCGTTGGACCTAGTTTCCGCACTGGTCCGTGGGCCCTTGTCTCGGGTCCAGACCAGCTGTGACTCCGACTCTTCCTGCTGTTTTCAGGTGAGTTATAGTGTCTTGCAGTTTCTAATCTGTCTCTTTCTCCTCCCTTTGTTTTGTCCTTCTTCTCGATGTTGCCTTTCTCCACTATGCTATTCCTCTAATAATGTCTTTTTGTTTCGGCAGGGATGGTTGCGGTTAGAGTCTTTGACTATGCTCCAGATGAAAATGAGCTTGAAGCGCTGGACGGCGAAGACTACAGGTAAGTGTTGATGCATGGAGCGTGGCGCTGTTTATTTTGGAATTATTCCAAGAGTTGCTAACCTGTATTCTCTTCCTCTTTCTTCGTGCAGGTCACGGTGATGTTCCAGAGTAGTGAGCGAGCAAAGCGCGGAATGATTTCAGGATCCGCTGCTTATCCAGGTAAGTGCTGTTAATCATGCTGTCCTTGTTTCTTCACCTTTGCGGATAGCGGTGGGATCCGGCGAGACGGGCGAGGCAAATGAAGCGCAGGATGGATTCGGGATCCGCTGCTTACTCAGGTAAGTGTGGTTATTGATGCTGTTCTTGTTCTTCCAGGTCGGTGATGGCATCCGGGTCGATGGCTTCAGGATCGGGCCGGAGACAAGCAGGTAAGCAGGAGATGGACACAGTGAGCGTTACGCTGCAGGAGTGCAGAATAACGCGAAGCGTGTATTCCAGTTTGGCCTTGGCTTATGTAGCCAGCCACATCTGAAGGCCCGACCACACCCAAAACACTAGTCTGCATAGTTCAGTTCTATGAACTGAGCTGTGTTACAGGCCTCCATGTTGGATTGAGATCCAAAACTGGTACTGGCCCTATTCCTGATAATGAGCCTGGCGCCAGAGGCGCCAGGACTGACTCTATGTGTTCTTATGATGGTGTTTAACGGCCCTTGGGGCCACTGTTAAGGGCTGTAGTCCCACTGTTGCCAGTGGGCTGTTATACCCGAGGGGGTTAGGGGCATGGATCGGGACATTACACAATTGAAAATGACTTCAAAATGAATACGGGGAAGACAAACATTTTGGTCCTATCCAACAAAAAGGTAAAATGTCATAGCGTTTCCACCGCCCTGGGTAAGGTGGACTATGTTGAGACATACCCGTATTTGGGCATAGACATGAGTTGTAGGAAATCCTACAAAAATATAGTTGAAGACAAAATAACTAAAGCACTACGGCTGACACAGTTGATCTCTAATTTTGCAAGAAAGACTGCAGGATTCTCACGGGAAGGGATCATAATACTATACAAACAGTGTTATTGTCCCATGGTGCTATATGGGCTGGAGGCCTTGGCTATGAGCGATCAGGCATAGTTGGACATTCAAGAGGGAATTTTTTGGAAACGGATATTGAGATTGAGTTCCTTCGCATCAATACAATATATACATTTAGAGTTAGGCCCGGTTTCGCTCACGGCCGAATTTCTGATCAGACGAGGCCTACTGCATTTGAAAATGTACTCTAACCCGAAATGCCAATTGCTTGCTGCATTAGCCAAGTGTAATTCCTTCTGTCAAGGATGTAGGGAGGAAGAGTTTGAGAAGTTAGTAGCTGTATCTAATAGGGATAACGGATGGATCCCTGATTTCCAAAGCGGAACTAAATATGACACACTAAACCGTATTTTTAAAGTTAAAGCTAAAGAGTGGGACTGGATAAACAACTATACCCACCTGGCGACATTACGCAGTTTCTCCCAGCTGTCAACGGTGTCATATACAAATATCTTCAACCACAGAAATATTTGAAACAGTGCCCTAACCCCTCAGCTTTACACTTCAATACTAGCTCGCACAGGTGCTCAGTTGGGGGTCCCATTTATAGACAGATGCTGCAGAATTTGTAAAAATCCCGGAATAATGGAGACTGACGAACACCTTTTGACAGAATGTACTGCCCTGGGCGGTTGAATATATGACCATCTTGGGCAGTTTCGTGCACTCCTATGATTCCATCAAAGATGATTCCTTTTGGAATTACTTTTGGAATTACTATGTGAACACCGAGAATCAAAGAGTCCTTCTAGCCATGTATCGATTGTGTGATATTATCAAAAAGTGTCTAAATTAGGGAATGCGCCTGAAAGTGAAAAGGTAATTATTTTGTATGATTACCTTAAAGAGGTGGACGGGCGGTTGGATGTAAGGATCCGGTGTATATTGAGTACTTTAGATACATTTTTAGAATGGGTTGTTATAAAAATTTATTTGTAAAACTGTTCTTAGAATATTTTGTAAAACGCCATTTTAAATTGTTTTATGAGGAATTAAGATTCATTTATGATGTTTATGTGTATATAATATGTATTTTTTTAAAGTTCGTCTGAAACCAAACAAATGAATAATAATAATTACAGCAATCCTTCTTCTGCAAATTTCTATAAAAGCATCCTTAATAAATGTCCTGCATCTAATATCTTTATACATAAAAAAAGTCATAGCCCCTCACATATCCTTATGTTATTACTAACAAAGTGAGGCTTGAGCCACTGCTTCCTTAAATTAATGAGAAACGTGCAGTCCGTAAAAATATTTATTAAATCTTCTTTACATTCCAAACCACATGGACCGGACTTCCTGTCATAGGAACCAACATTGGATGCTTCAGATACATGGGGGCAAGTAAATACTATTTTAACAAAGATATGTTTATGATTCTGCCATAAAATTCATCCAATCCCAACTCACCTGCTCTTTTTTTTTTTAGATATAGCTTGTGGTGCGAGTTCATAAGTGCACCCAAAGCTGCCACATCTACGAGCTTCCAGCATTTCATTAAACTAATCCCTCCATTGTACCAGGTGTTGCAATCTTTACTTGACTGATGATAGGTGTCCCTTTAAGCAGCAACAAGATTTCTATTTGTGGGGTAGTAAGATGAAGCTTCAAAAAGAACTAAAAGAAAACGCTGCTCGGCCACCAAGGTGATGTTGCAAAGTCCCAGTTCATGTCGCATTGTATCCCATGGGGCACTGGGCGGTAGGCCCAAGAGCCTGCATTAACCTGGATTTTGATAACTTTCCAGGTGCCCTCCTGTTGACGCACCCCAGACCTCTGCGACATAAAGTACAGCAATATTAATTTTTGATTTCATCACCTGGCGGCATTTATCTAGCCGTTTCCTACCATATTGATGGTAGAAAATCACAAGCCCTCTAAAACCCACGGTTGCCTGATTTACAGTCCTGTTTACATGACTTTGCCATGTACCACTATTTGTAAAAAAAACAGTCCCAAGTACCTAAATTAATTTACAATTTCTATTGTTGAGTTATCAAGAGCCCATTTATGCCCCCTACCATATACCAGAATGTTTTGGGGGGGGGGCAAATTAAACTTAAAGCTATGTGCCTGAAAATAATTGCTTGAACACTCTAAAGACTGCAGTAATCCCCTGGCTGTCAGATCCATAAGGGCTATCATCAGCGTATAAAAGAGTGCTAAATTTAACTTCATCTAGTAGAGGGGGGAAATCAAGCCTTATGTGGTGTTGTGTGGGTTAAAATCACATAGAAACAACGAGAATAGTAATGGAACAAGGCGCATCCTTGCTTTACGCTCCTGTTGTCAAAATGCCTTGTGAATATCCATGATTCTTATCACGTCTAATCGCTGCCGATGTATCAGAGTAAAGAAACTTAATCACCACAGCCCTTTGGGGACTCAAATCTGTTGCGCTTATCCCATAACAGCATGCTGTATAACTAAACAAATGCCTTAGGCAGATCAGGAAAGGCTGTAAACACACAGTTCTTCCTCCTCCTTGTATATTTATCCACTTGCCAATTCAGGATAAAACACTGATCGATAGTGCCTTTGCGGAATCCAGCCTGTTTTTCCGGAAGAACTGAGTTCTCCGACACCCATTCCTCCAGTCTGTGGAATTGGTGAAAATGAGGAGCCTGGATTGTTATCATTAGAAGAATCATAAGACCCATTGTTAGAGAATCATTAGAATCACCATTACCCAATCATTACTCTTTGGTATGGAATTATTCCATTATTGCATTCTGTTTAGTCCTGATTAGTACATTGCTGAAGTAGACACTATCCACATTATTAGACTGCCACTTTTGCCATTTGCAATAGAATGACACTTGCACCATATTTTGAAGTGCCATAGAGACACAGTATATTTGCAGAATGACAGAGAATGACTTGCTATGCATTTATGTTTGCATTAGAAAATAGCGCTTAGGCTGAGAGAAACAGACAGATAGCCTGCAAAGATCTTATTAGAAGTGTCAATTAGGGAACTTGGCCGGTAGCAATGGGGGCACTACAAGAATTTTTCCCCATGAGGATTGAAATATGCTTCAATCGGCTAATGAATTCAAAACCCGACAAAACACAGGTGTCCACCATTCACTCACCTCACCATATATTTCAGGAATTAACCCACCCGGCCCAGCAGCCTTGCCCTTTTTTAGTGTTTTCATTGTGTTCTGATTTCTACCTGTGAGACTATGATCTCTTCTCCAGCCTTCATGTTATTGTTGGGTCTTAGAAGTGCTATTGGTGTGACCTCGGCATTTGGGTCAAAAATCAACTCTTAAAAGTGAGAGATCCAGCTTTCCGGGGTAACTAATTCCACATCTCCCTCGCTAACTTCTTCATACACCTTGGGCACTAAACTCCAGAATTTTTTCGGCTGGTTTCGCCTTGCTGTTCTATCAAGAATATCCCATTACGCCTTGATGAACCGGCACTTCTTATATTTTAAGAGGTTTTTACAGGATTTCTTAAGGGCGTAAAGGTAACCTGCAGGAATTGAGGACTGCAATGATGCTTGGTGGATTGCCCATTTATCTTGCCAGTCTGTCCCTCCGTGATGTTCTCAACTTGGGTTATGCTGGTGCAGCGAGGCTCCGTTAGGAATCTCGCGCTGCTTGTTTGTTCAAGCCACAGAGGCGAATAAGCTTCACCCTGCAAATAGACTGGATTTCCAGCAAGAGCGGATAAAAAGAAAACATATACGCTTGATCGATACAAGGAAGCATGGCATGCATGCAAAAAGAACAAGAAGATCGGGCTGGGTGACCCGCTAAACTAGACGGGTGAATTGACTGATTGCCTAACATCTAAGAAATCGGTCCTGAAGAAGATGATGCAAGAAAGAAGTAATTGAAACCGGTCGATCATTATTGCTGACCAGTGCCTAAATGACAGGACATAAGGTCACACTAGCATTAATTATACGTAGTGAAACCAGAGCCCAAGAAATACAATAAGGAGTATTGTGACTTTTTTGAGAGTGATGAAAAATATAGTATTGATACATCAAGTATAAAAGTCTTTTATCTAATAGGAGAGGCTACATTTCTTTGTTGTCTCCCCTCACAATGTTTTATGGAATTGAAGTCATGGAAAAGCCCAGCACACCTCATGGAAGGTGAAAAAATCACAAGGTACCTTACCAATTGCAAATAGTCCCACGTGATCTGCTGGACCATTCCACGATAAAAGTCTGGGAATAATCTTCCCAGACTGTTTTTTTAATGAATCTTCTTATAAACACATTCATTGTAGCACCAGAGCAAGAATTGCTCTTCTTCCTATCCCTCGTAGATAGGCGTTGCACCAGCGTAACCCAGAGTGTTCTTCTGACCAGGGTAAGCCATAGAGAACACAATAACAGTTGGTACTAAATTAAGAAAAAATTTACCCCACACCTGTCCTTTGTTTTGTGTGATATTATGTACTGTGTACTGTGTATAACAGGAAGGTAAAATACCCCATATGAGGTGGAACCGAAAGTGAATATTATCCCTGTTTTGTTTCCATTTAGCTTGCCTACATTCTCTTTCAAACCAAGGGACATCACCTCTTGGTGATCCACTGATCATCCTAGCCCTGGCGGGGGTGTCTATCCCTGGGTAGCGCGTGGTGTATCGCCTACTAAATAGATATAGAGGAGAAAGCTGTCCCTCAACCTTCTATACTGGTGGCTGTGTCCAGTGACAGACACATGTTGTCCAAAAAAGGGGAGAGAGAACAGAGAATTAAAAAAATGGTATTCTCCAGACGGTTGAGCAATGTTCAACAAGGTGTGGATTAGACCTTGGAGCTGTTTGATCTAGAGGGTAGGTACAACCTCCCGGGCAGGTCAACTGTTTTTTCCTTTCCAAAGTGTATAACTTTACTGGTGCCCGTGGGTCACTAAGGTTGGGATGGAAAACAATTCGTCTGGAGAGACCACTGGTGGATGGAGAGGTAAAACACAGCCAGGGAAAGGCTGGAGGGCTAAAAAAATGGCTCTTGTAAAAGTGTTGAGCTCACTCGGTGGTGCCGGGCGTGCTACAACACGTTATTCAGGAAGAAAATCTCTCTGTCGGTGTGCAAGAGATCAGAAGTGGGTCATGAGAGCCCTCGTGACCGAAAAGGGTCGACCGGTTTCAATGACGATAGGGATTTGTGCCATCTTCGTCAGGACCGTTGATTTTAGATACAGGCTGGGTTGCCAAGGTTCAGAATTCAGCTGAACATGATCGAGAAAAATTCTGGTGTCTCCTGTAGGGAGACAAAAGAAGGGGGGGGAAACAGGGGGAAAAAAACACACGATCAGGGCAATGGGGGGCACTGGTAACTGGAAAAACAATGCAATTACAGAGGTGGAGCTCTTGCTGTGTTTGGGTGAGCATAAGAAGCAGGAACTGTGAGGGTAACTGATTACAGGAGAGGTTGAGGGTGCCTGGACACCTGTGGTGGGTTTCACCGCCGGGGGGCAAAAACGTGGGGGCGATAAAAGGGAAAAGACAGGTGTGCAATCCAGGGGTGAGTGCACCATATACACTAAGGATGGACGAAGTGCCATGGTGGTAGAAAAACAACCTATGAGCCCCTATTGGGAAAAACCAGGGCTGGTTACTTGGTGCCATTACAAGGTACTAAAAACAAAAACAAAGTATTACCTCTGGGCCAAAGTCCAATGTGGGAGGGAGGAGGCCGATGGACGTCAAGGGTGGTAGAAACAACACCACACAGTTGAGTGCCCAAATCGGCAAACAGGGCTCACAGGTCAAGCGTACCTGTTGGGAGTATAATTGATGTTAGAGTGGACTACAGAGGCTGTGTGGGGTCACAGCTGTGGGGCCTAGGTGGATGGCGTACCTGTAATAGGGCTGCTGCTCGTCTCCAGAGGGTCCGTGTGCTGTGTTGGGTAGTACAGCTCCGGACGAATGCTACTGGGAAAAATAAGGCCCATCGCCTATAAAAAGCACTTCGAAACACGGTTTTTGCGTTGGCGTCGCCGTGACGCTCTTGGCTCCATGCTAACGCCAGGGGCGTGTGGAGTAGGCTATGAGAAATGCCTGAGTGCCTTTAAAAAGCACGCACTCAGGAAAACAATGGTGCGGCAGGTGTAAGGGCTAGATGGTGCTGTGGCTTTCTGTTTGAATATACAAGAACGCGTAGCTACCGGAGGGGACTCTATAGGGCCATTAATTAATATGAGTGGTGAATGGCCACAGGGTGCAACAAATAAAAATTCAAATGAATAAAGAAATGAAGAAATTGACAGAGGAATGGTTCAAGGTGATAGATGATGGGTACCGAATAGCTGGAAATTGAAAAAAATGAAGAAAATGAATGAAGGGGAAGAGGGGGGAGGAAAAAAGGGGGGGAGGGTGAGGGAGGGGAGGGGGGGGAGAGGGGGAAAAATGAAGGAACAGGGGAGGTGAGGGGAACGTGGTGCAAGCAATGCACAGCTCATGTGGTCTCAGAAAACGACCAAGGCTCAGAGAAAGGCTCAAAACAAGGCTCGAACGAACGGGGGGTGGGTGGTGTGGCTTAGGGGTATGGTGAACAGGAGCATGAATTGGAGGACGGGGCAATTATGGTCCTGTGCAGGTTCACAGTTTTAAGATAATACTGCTAGTTCGTGCCATTGGATCTGTTCATTCAGTCCTTCAGAGTGAGTGTTGAGTCTATAAATCGACATTTGTTCTTTCTTAAACAGCATGTTGTTGTAATTGCCGCCTCTGCGGGGTGGTGTAACTTTTTCAATAATTGTCCACGTGAACTGTTCCGCAGTATGTCCTTTGGCTACAAAATGGGACACCAAGGGTGCAGTGAGTTTGTTTGTTCTTATACATGATCTGTGTTCGGTCATTCGAGTACGGACTGGCCTGGTGGTCATGCCAATGTACCTCAAGTTACAGGGGCAGGTTATCATGTAGATGACGCCCTTGGTGTTGCAATTTGTGAATGTGTTCTGTGTCCATGGGGTTTTCCATCCAATCTCTATCTGTGTAGTTCTAGAGGTCTGGGCGCACATGGAGCAATTGCCACAGGGCGCATGTCCCTTGATAGGTGGAATGTTCCACAGGGTCCCCTGGGTAGAAACTTCCTTGGGTGTACTGGGTATCAGGGTTTTTACAACCTTGTCTCTCACGTTACTGCGTCTCTTAAGAGCAAAACGTGGGACTGCGATCTCAGAGGCACCTGTGTTGAGTATGGGCCAAAGTTTCTTGACTTCACGTTTAATCTTGTTAAGGAGGGGTGAATAACTGAACACAGCTGTAAAAGTGTTGGACTCACTTGATTTAACATGTTGTTGTAGAGTGATGGAACGTGGGATGTTCCTAGCTCTTTTGCAGGTATCTTTAATGATCCTCCTTGGATAGCCTCTCTCGGCAAGTTGTGTTTGGAGTTGTTTAGACAGTCTAGTGTAATCTGGGGTCTGTGTACACAATCTTCTATAGCGCAGGAACTGCCCAAAGGGGAGATTATCTCTAAGTGCCTTAGGGTGGTAACTAGAGTAGCACAATAAAGAGTTTCTGTTGGTAGTTTTTTTGTAGACGCTCGAGAGCAAGTGCCCACTAGAGGCTTGAATGGCAAGGTCTAGGAAATGGGTGTTAGATCTGTCTTTTTCCATTGTGAACTTGAGGTGGGGATTAAGGGAGTTAAGCCAGATGTGAAAGGCCTCTAAGTCCTGTTCTGAGCCTCTGAATATCACAAAAATATCATCTATGTATCGCCGCCATAGGGTTACCTTGGCGAGATAGGGATTGGTCTCAGGATAAATGTGTAGGCGTTCGAACCAGTCCACGTACAGATTGGCGAGGCTCGGGGCAAACGTGGCCCCCATTGCGGTGCCTGAAATCTGTTGGAAAAAGGTACCTTCGAATAGAAAATAGTTCTTGGTCAGTGCTATTTCTGCGAGTGATAGAATGAATGTGGGTGGCACTCCGTGTAGGTCCATACCTGAGTGTAGCATTCTGCTGAGCATTTGTAGTGTCTCCTGCTGTGGTATCCGAGTATACAGGGACTCTATGTCGATCGTGACTAGCCATTCTGTCTCTGGGTTGTATGTGATGGTGTCTAGAAGGGTTAGCATATTAGTGGAATCTTTAACATAGCTTGTCATTTTTGGAACTTGGTCTTTGATAAAGAAATCAACAAACTGTGAGAGGGGTTCCAATATAGAGCTAATCCCAGAGACAATGGGGCATCCTGGTGGAGGTGTGAGTCCTTTATGGATCTTGGGGAGAGCGTATATTGCCAGGATCCGAGGGTGTGGGGGAGACAGAAAAGCTGCTTCCCGAGCGCTAATGTATCCTTCGGCTTCGGCCTCGTAGATGATAAGTGCTATCAGAGCTTGTAAAGATGGAGTGGGGTCTCGGGGTAAAATGCAATAGCTGTTTGGGTCATTGAGTAGGGTTTTAACCATTGTAATATAGTTGGTGGTGTCCATAATCACAATGGCACCCCCTTTGTCTGCTGGTTTAATCATGATATCAGGGTTGTTGGCTAGGTCTGTCAGAGCGAGTAATTGGGGTTTGGTGCAGTTGTTATGAATGAAAGGAATGTTGGATTCAAATTCAGAGATCTTTTTAAGCAAGGCTTGTTCAAACGTGACTGATTCAGCGGTATTAGCACAATGGGGTGGGAAGTACTGGGATGGAGGACGAAGGCCCGTCACATCTTTGTCTTCATAGGTGTGGTTGGCAAAATACTGCTTCAAACGTATCTTACGCATCATCTGCGTGATTTCGACCCGAGTTTGGAACGGGTCGTAGCGGGCGGTCGGAATAAAAGATAATCCTTTTTGTAGAATCTCTTGTTCAGGTCTGGTAAGAATATGGGATGATTGGTTCACGATAAGTGAGGGAGCAGTGGTGGAATTATTCCTTGTCCCCGACTGCGCGTGACCACTGTTGGTTGTGGATGGTTCTGCCAGCGTGCGCGGTTCTGGCCTCTCCCGCGCTGTCCTAAAAAAGGAACCGCAGGGGGAGTGCCCTGGTTGGAGCTGCTGAAATGTACTCTCTTGTTCTGCCATTTGTTGCTATTGGAGCTGTTGCTCGAATTACTGCTAGAACTGTTCCAGGATCTGTTGGTATTAGATCTTTGAAGATTTTGGAACCGGAATTGTGCAGCGTCACGTCTGGCTTGTTTTGCTTCCTCTGTGAAATATTCCTCTGCTACATAGGGGTAAATCTTCACATGAGTGAAAGCTGCAAGGTCTTTCTTCAGCTTAATAATTTTTCTGTTCAGGTTATTGTCTTTAAACTCTTTCAGTGTGGTTTCTAGGAGAGTGAGTTTAGTCAGGTACGTGTCTGCAGTGATTTTAGTTTTAAGTGCCTCGCTTTTGTCGTTGAGTTCTTTTAATAGTTGGTCTGTGACTGTTTTGGCAGTGTTAATAATGAGTATCAGCCAGTCTCTGGTGCATTTGTTGGCTATAAAAGACCAGTCCTTTCTGAACTTGAGATTGTCTAAAAAGATGCGTGGTTCGATACGAATAATAAGCCCATTGGGTGCTGCATGGGCCCTAAGATATTCGGTCATGAGTGCACCGTGTAGTTCGGTGCGTATGATCTTTTTTTTGAGAATCTCGATGTCATTCCATTCATCGGCGTTGGTAATGTTCTGTGGTGTGAGGTCTATTCCCAATAGGGATGGATTGGCTAGGATCCCATCCACCAATTCCTCTGCGAATGCTAAATAATGGCCGTCGGCCATTTGTCAAGGCGGAAAAGTGAGAGGAGAAAAAACAAGAGGGGGGAGAGAGGGAGGGGTGGTTGGCGGTGGAAAACCCACACACAAGGCTAATGTGTACAGGTAACAAGAGGGAGGAAGGTCCTTCCTCGTGTATATGTAGAGTCAATCTATCCCAGCAACTGGAATCAGTTGCGCGAAGCAATACTTGAAAACAACAGGGAATGCTTGAAAAGCTAAAGAGCACGGTAAAACCGTGATCGTCCTTTTTTGAACCGTTAACAAGGAGAACATATGGTAACACAACAAAAACGGTTATACTAGGAAGTATCATTCCATTAGGCGAGACATGGGGGACCCCAATGTAAATTCGAGACAGTAAGAGCGCAAAGCGCCGGAACACCCCGTTATGATCCTCTACTCCCGGACTTCTTAAAATGATACATCAGGCGCTTCAGCGCCAGTGCTTCGTTAGCCAAGCCGGTCTTGCACCGGTCCCGCCGGCCTCTACAAAAGCCCTGGTCATCTTACACGCCCTTTGAAGGGTTGTTTGTTGAGTTACTAGGCAACATGTTGCATGTGCCTGGATATTAGACAGTGCATTTAAAGAAGTTAGAATGGAACGAGGGAAGCTTTACAGCTATGTGTGAATGTGATTTGAGATCTTATTTATCCTTATTGGAAATCTGTTAACTACTATCTGACAGACTTTAATCCAGCATGTAAAGATACGCACACACGCACTGTGAACCATTTAAAGCAGCGTGTTGATTTAATCTGTGCGTTTAGACTCATTAACAGGCAACTGGAGCTCTTGTGTTTTTTCACTGTAGCATTCCAAAAGTAATTGTTCTCTGGCTTCAAATGCTGGGAGTTGAAGTATTGTGTCATGGCTTTGCTTTCCCGTAACCATGTTAGCAAAGGCTGCACTAATATAGTACCGACTATGTGGAACTGCAACTAAAGGACTTCAAGTCCCAGAACACCCAGCCTTCTTAAAACTATACGTCAGGTGCTTGTTAGCCAAGCCGGTCTTGCACCGGTCCTCGCCGTCCACAGCGTTCCAAGGCCACGGGCCCTCGACTTTTTCAGAGAGAGTTTTTCAGGCAGAATACTTGCTCACAAGAGGTAAGAATGGGAAAACAATTCACAGATAACTTGGGACATGACCTTGTCTACCACGCTCGCATGGAGGTAGTGCAGAAATTACTCTACGAGTGTCGGAAGAAAATAAATCCAAAACCCAGAATAACGTTAACAGTCTATTACTCTGAGAACAAGATTCTTCGGTATGCCTACCCAAGACTCATTGGTGTCTCGGAAGAACCATGAGAAAAATGCTGATACACCCAGTAAGATCCCATCGGCAAATAAAGACGAGAACCTGAGACAACTTAAAGTATGTCTGCTAAACTCTTGCTCATTAAACATAGGGTCCACATGCACTATTGCGGTCGCAGACGGATATGTTATCCATTACAAAAACAGAGAGACAGGAATAGGGGGAGGGGTCGCCATAATTATCAGAGACTTCATCCATATGTTCCCGTCTACTATAACAAGTACGGGATGTGAAATATTACATCTTAAACACACCCCCACAGAAAACAGCTGCATTAATATCATATTGTTATACAAACCTCCATCCCTTTAATCAAATTTCAATGACGATATTATCCAGCAATTAAATATCCTGAAGGGCACCAAGACCGCGACTCTTGTACTTGCCAACTTCAATAGATGGCATGGGAATTCGAAAGATAAAGAGGCCACTTACCTTGAGAAAGCATTAAACAACACAGACTTCAGGGTCATGAACACTGATCCCACTATGGAAAATGGAAAACAACTGGATTGGATTGTTACCCACAATCTAGAGACCAGTGGATATGAAAACAAGCCATGTATTCGGTCTGACCACTTTAAAGTGACTTTCACACTGTTTATTAAGGTCCCCCAAAGGAAAAACAATGGGAATGAGCCAAAGAAGATTTGTAGCAGGAACTACAAAGAAAATGGTGCTGGCACACCTGGAACAATACATAGAGAAAGTATTGAAGGCCTCCAAAGAGGAAAACCCATGTTAGGAACTTGTCGCAAATGTTCTACTTCATGCAAAAAAATTGGTGGAGCAGAAAGCTCCACTAAAAACCAAGTTAGTTAGACCAAATAAAAAACACCACAAATGGTTTAACTCTAACTTAATCGAGCTAAAAAAAGGAAAAAGGAAAAGAGACAACAGATGGCAGAAGAACCCATCACTGTAAGAAGGAAAGTTGGAAAGAAAGTGAGAAAACCTATAGAAAAGTCTTTAGTGAAGCAAAAAAGAATTATTTTAATGAACAAATTAAGTCAGCAGAAAATTCAACCAGCAGAGTGTTTGAAATTCTCAAATCAATTGAAAAACCTAAAGCACTAGCCCCCACCTTCTCACTGTGTCAGGAAGTTCAAACAGCTTTCACAAATAAAATTTAAAAAGCCATGGACAGGATAAAAAAATCCCAAAAAACATCTTTAGACCAGGCAGATTTGCTCACAGAGAAAGAGACACCTAATCATCTGGAACTCTTTTGTTTTCAGAAAATTACCATGGAGGATATGATTAGAACATTAGCCTCAATGAAGCCAACTATGTGTGCCGAAAACATCTTTCCGCCAAAACTAATTCTGGAGAACATTAACATCTTTGCCCCACAAAAAATTGTAAATGCCTCTTTCCGTGATTGCAGTGTCCCTACAAACATCAAAACGGTAACCATGATGCCATTAGTGAAGAAACCGGAGTTACACCAAAGGGACCCGGGAAACCTGAGACCCACCACGAATTGCAATTTCATCCTTAAAGTGTTGGATACGATTGCCACCTCTCAACTACAGGCATTCATAGAAGCTGAGATCATGCATAGCCAGAAGTCGGGTTTCCGAGCAGCTCACAGTACAGAAACAGCGATGCTCAACTTACAGACACACATGCTAAGCATAATTGAAAAAGGGAACACAGAATTACTCATACTTCTTGATCTCAGTGTGAAAGAACAAAGAAATATCGGGGATGAGTACCACAAAAGAAATACACCAATCACGGGCTGAAAAGATACAAGTATCTTTTATTACTGTACAGTTTACAAAGCAAAACAGATAGCTATCTGGCTCCCAACACCTCGCAGTGTGTACCAGCCGACACAGAGAGGAGAGGAGAGAGAGTGATGGACATCTAAACACTAGCATTTTTATACAATTCCTGCAAGATTGTCCAGCCTCTCTTCACGTCAATAATATGTGGGCGAGAGTTTGTGTCTAGTTCACATAACAGATGTTACAATATTATGCAAAGGATTACACAGGTTTGCACTTCCATGAAAACATAATAGTGATATAGGTTCTCGGATCTGCGGTAAACCTTATTTTAAGAGTCACTACAATGTAGTTCAGCTAAAAAATACGCTAGAGGTTTGTTCTTCATTGTTTCAATGTTTATACAAGGATGAGGCTTGCGAGTGTGCACAACATTCGAATGGCAGTTCATATGAAGCGCAAGGTTTCTTTGCCCAGTTTAAACAGTCGGCTCTTGGACAACCTACACATTAACAGAACTCAAAGGTCGTAAGGCTCGACAGCAAGTTGAAAACACAGCCCACCATTTTAGAACATATAACATGAGTGAAAATCAAAATGGCGGATGAATCTTATAATGGCGGCAAAGTTAACCCAGAATCAGAACTTTGCAACACAGTTTTCCGTGTAGCGTGAATGGGTTTAGTCCAATATTCATAATAAGGAGTCACTATATAATTACGGTTTAACAAACCCTCCTTTTGGCCTAAGCCAAGAGCTTTACTAAAAATATTCGCTTTATTCGAAACTCCACATTTCAATGTCCGTACATCCTGAATCACATTCATCATATATATCGATTGCCATTAGATCCTTGACAGTAATGTCCTTTATCACAAAAACATTAGTCATCTTCTCGGGAGCGTGTATTTTCGTCCCCAACGTACCTACAGTTTGCGCACAACATCCCCCTAACATCGACCATAGGGCTGGAAGACATTGTATGCAACAACAACAGACCAATAGAATACCAAGGATTATCACTAAGGCTGAAAAGAGTTTCCATCCCAAAGACCGTAAAAAGTCCCAGAACCAAGCACTAAGATCCCAATTTCCCTCTGGAACATGCACTTCTGTACTTAGGGCATGCAGTTTTTGTATGGCCTTAAATATGGTAGGGGAGGAGTCAGGTACGAAAACACAACAAGCAGATCCCACCAATTTACATACTCCTCCACGCTCAGCCAGGATGTCGTCTAACACCATCCGGTTCTGTAGAGCCACTAATCTAATTGCTTTCTGTTCTAATGTTATATTGTAGAGTATATCGGTGGTCCGGTTGATGGTTTTCTCCAATGCTCATGCCAGTCTCCTAATATCCTCGGAATTCATGATCTATCCCCAAAACGGCACAAAGGATTTCGCTACATCACCCATGACCTACGAAGGAGTATCAACGTTCTCGTCCCGCCTTGGACGAGCTCTAGAGACCTCAGAGGTGCTAGCTACAAATACCCCTGGCAGCAAGATACCCAAATAAGTACCCTGCCAATCTCTAGGTAGCCACTAGTCAAATTCGCAATATTGATACAACCCTCAAAAGTACCCATTGACTGAGAACCATCCCTTTGTATGCAGAAGGAAACATAGTTGGGGCTGTGATTTATAGTGTAAGAAGGAGGCATGGTATCCCGGTTGCCTACGGCAGCCATTTTGAAAGAGATTAGCGATTGGAAGGGTCTACAAAGTCTATCGGAAGGCCTAATAGAAGCAACATTGAGCTGGCTCCTATTTGCAAAAAGGGAACATCCCAGAGGCGTCAGGACTCGTCTTTAAAACTCATTCAAATTAGTCCCATCGAAGTTCCCAGAGATGCTGTCATTCCAACGACCAAAGAATAGTGCCCTTAGAGAGGCATAGCATGCAGTAGTCAAAGGAAGAGGATGAATATACCAGCCCAACCCTTTTTCCGCGTGTTGTGGCAAATGCAAACATATCCAGCAATTAGTTCTACTCAAGATCGAATGGGTCACATTCATGATTAACAAAAGTGCATTGTTGTGGTAACTCTGTCTGTGTTGGGAATTCCTAGAAGATAGAGTGTGCAGATGCACGAAAGGAGAAGACGTAGTGGGAACACTCTCAGTGGGTATCAAAGTTTCAAGTGGACGCACCCCTTCAATATACCTGTCACGATGCCTGCCCCCAGACATCTGAAGCAGACCAGTCAACCCAAAATCCTGGCACCCATGGGGACCTATAAGGCCCCAAAAGATTGCCTAAGGGCTTCCTGGAATCAGTCCTGGCGCCATTGGTGCCAGGCTCATATGGCCTTTTTCAGGCAAGTCAAATTACCAAGTGGTAAAGCCAGGTACAGCCCACCATGATGCTGCTTGAAGGGACTACTTTATTCAAGGGACTATTTCATTGGGTGTGGTACTGGGACTACTTTACCTGGGAACTACTTTTGGGAGGCTATTTAAACCACGCCTGGAGAATAGAACACGCTTCGCGTTATTCTGCACTCCTGCAGCATAACGCTCACCGTGCCTGCAGCTCCGGTCCAGTCTTCAGCCACGCCCGATCTGTCTACTCGATCTGCATCTGCAAAGGAAGAGCAGAGAACAGGTTATAGCAAGAACCTTACGTGGATTCACCCCCGCAAGCATTCAGGAGTTTGCACCTGCAAGGGAAGTAACACCAGTGACCGCGCTATTCTAGGAAACATTTCAAGAACAATTAGCATAGCGCAGCAAATTACTCACCGATGCTCCGTTCATCCAGGCGATCCAGCGAGGCACTCTGGAGTAATCACCGTCCTTAACAGCCGCATCTGTGAAAGACAAAAAGATAATCGGTGGGTTACTTCTCGCTATAAGACATTCAATCCGGCGGCGCAAGATACTTACCCAAAGCTATATTTGTTTGCGGTCTTGCTAATCACCCCCACACGAGCTTCGTTTCTGAAAGTGCCGCACCTGCAGACAAGAAAGAGAGCATCAGGTGAAAAGGGTGAATGAACAATACCGCATTTTAAGACATTATTCTTTCTTCGTAATACTGAAACTTGCCTTGGCATTTACATCGCGACGCCTGTCTGCGGCAATTCTGCAAAAAGGAAAAAACACACTATGAAGACAATAGTGCAAAAGTGAACTAAAGACAAATAGAATTTAAAAGCAAGACATAAGATTTACCTCGGAGTCCTTATTTTCAGGAACTCAGCCACGGGATTAGTGAAGCTAACTGAGTACCCAGGTTTTAACACACCCCTGCATGCAGACTCAGGATGGAGAGCTCATCCTTCTTAACAATCAGGTGAGACGCAGTAAGGAGAGCATAAGTAGAGTACAGAAGCAGAAGCAGTAGTTAGGTCTTCTCCTATTGGTTAACTAACTTACCATTGTCCTATTCTAGGAAAATCCTCCTTCATGCCAGACAGACAAAACTAAGAGAGCAGGTGCAGTCGCTCGTCACTTCACTACGAGTCACGCTGATGGAGACCTTTGAAGTCCAGTTTCGTTCGGGGCGCCCCTGGCGAATCCAGGTGAGCGTAACAATACCAAAACTCAAGAGCGATTGCTACTGTTAGACCAGACACAATTACAAGAAAACAGTAAGTCCTCAAGGACCATGAATTTTTATGTCCAATGTCTTTGTTAGCCACACAATCGATTGGTTGCTTTATACGAGTAGAGTTAGCGACAGGCATTGTTCCTCAAAGTTCGTTCCGGAAAGTCTCTGTGACAGACTCCTTAAGTTTGTTTGTTGGTGATCACCTGACCACGTGATTTATCTTGCTTAAAGATAGCTTTGCCAGTCCCAGCCACTTACTCATGTTTCAGTGAGAGAGTGGCAAAGGACTAGCTCAACAGTCGTTTCCTGTGGGCACAGCCATGCTGTGCTGTAAGTCTAGTGCCGTGGACGCAGATCATATCTCAGGACTCCAGGCATGGTGTGATCTGCGAACAGAGTGTCGTTGCTTCCTGATGGAAGTGGTGAAACAGAGGCAAGATTGCTCAAGGGTGCAGAAAAATCCAAAGAAGAATGCAAAGACAAAGCAGCAATCTCCCCAGGCCCCACAGGCTCAGGAAGAATCAGAATCTCTGAAACACCCTTGATGTTGTTCAAGGCAGATTGATCACCAGAAGCAGAGCAAATAGTTTCCTTCTTTTCTTCTTCGTCGAGTGGCAAAGGAAAGGGTATTTTCTTGATCTGTATCGCGTGGATCCAGTGTCCCCTGCCAGCTACTCGTATGGCAGTCTGTGTGGCCAACAGGACCTGGAACGGTCCTCTCCAGCAAAGTGCGTGACTGGATGCTCTTTGAAATGCTTTTGTAAGCACGCAGTCACCTGGTCGAATTCAGTGACCTGGCCCTTCATATTTAACTGGGAGGGCTTCTCGCACCTGTTGATAAATCAAATACAAGTTTTGAGTTAACTGGTCACAGTATTCAGCAAGAAGCAAACAGTCCACATCTTTCAGTACTTTGGGTTTTGTCAGCTTCCAAATGTTAGCTGGCCTCCCCATCACGATTTCATATGGGGAGAGTCCAGTTCTAGTCTGTGGGGTCATTTGCATGGACAGTAGAGCTATAGGTAAGGCGCCTGGCCATTTCAAATTAATGCTAGCACAGACTTTTGCAAGCTTATTCTTCAGGATACCATTATGGCGTTCTACAAGTCCAGCACTCTGAGTGTGTCTAGCCGAATGGAACCGTTTAACGATCTGCAATCTCGCGCATACTTGCAGGATAACATTAGCGATAAAATGTGGACCATTATCCGACCAGATGACCCTCGGCAAACCAAACCTAGGAAAATATTCCTTAAGCATGATTTATGCCGTTGTCATTGCTGTGGCATCTTTCACAGGGAAGGCTTTAACCCACTTGCTAAATGCACAAATGACTACCAAGACATATTTGTAGTTATAGCAGCGCTCCATCTCGATGAAGTCAAAATGAATCACTTCAAAAGGCACAGAGGGGGGACCAGAACTACCCCTTGGTGTCATCATACCCTTACCCACATTATGCTCCAAGCACACCATGCATTTTTGGACAAAACGCTCAGCAGTTTTTGAGATGTTTACATTTAGCCAGACAGGTTCTAGTAATTTACAGATTTTTCTAGCACATATGTGAGTGGGACCATGAGCCATTGTAACCATGGTGGTGACATAAGCATTGGGTAGCATCCATCTATTCTTTATGTTGTCCACCCAGCACCCTTCCTCATTCAAACTTGCTAAACCCTTAGCCCAGTGTTTAAGTTCTTCTGAAGTGGCATCAGCTTGAATATCTTTTATCAAATCAATTCCTTCATCTAATATACAAGTGTTCGTGGCTTCTTTAGTAACATACATTTCTGAGTATAAATCAGTGGCAGTCTGTTTGGCTATCCTGTCAACAAAAGTGTTTCCTCTCCCCACATCATCTGTTACTTTCTGATGTGCGGCACACTTTATGATTGCTAGTTGAGTAGGAAGCGCAAGTGCTGAGAGTAGCTGAACTATCAAGGTTCCATGTTGGATTTTTGTTCCGTGTGAGGTCAAGAAACCTCGTTCTGCCCATACTCTACCGAAGTTGTGAACCACCCCAAAGGCATACTTGCTATCTGTAAATATATTTACTTTAAGCCCTTCGGAAAGGTCACAAGCTCGAGTCAGTGCGATAATCTCTGCAGCCTGCGTGGAGTTATGCGGAATTTTCTTGCTTTCCACAATCTTGCTTAGTGTAGCGATGTCATAAGCGGCAGTGGATGTACCATCCGGAAGTTTGAAGCAGGAGTCATCGCAAAACAGCTCCCCTTGTGGATCATTCAGAGGTGTATCATTTAAATCAATCCTGCCTTTAGTTTCTTGCTCTGTGGTATAGAGGCAGTCATGTGACACTTCGTCACTGGAAGCAATTTCTTGCGGAAGAGGTAACAATTAAGCCGGATTCAATACGCAAAACCTCTTAATTTGGATATGCGGTGCAAATATGATCAGTTTGTATCTTGTTCATTGTGCGGAAGTAATGTGTTGCGTTTGCGTTCTATTTAATAGAAAGTCTACGGAGTGGGGTACCATCACGGTTAAAGTGTGACCTAAAACCATACCCTCACTTTGTTTTACAGATGCAGCAGCAGCAGCGACAGCTCTCAGACATCTCGGCAAAGTGCATGCAACAGGATCAAGTGTGGAGGAAAAGTAACTGCACAGTCTATTCTTCCCCACATGTTCCTGCATTAACACAGTCAAAGCACATCCATCACATTCATGCACATACAACACAAAGGCCTTCTCATAATGTGGTGTGCCCAAAACTGGTACTGAACACAGTGCAGTCTTGAGCAGATCAAAAGCTTTCTGTTGTTCCAAGTTCCCCGGTAGTGGCAAAGAAATGCCCTTCTTTGTTAATGCCAACATTCGTTTTATCACTAGTGAAAAGTTTGGGATCCATTGTCCACAGTAAGAAGCCATTCCTATCAAGGCTCTGACTTCCTTCTGTGTATTTGGGACAGACATGCTTTTTATCCGTCAGGTGTCAATCTTCTTCCCTCCTTTGACAGGAGATAGCCTAAATAGGCGACCTCCTGTCGACAATACTGAAACTTGTTTAATGAAGCTTTATGCCCAGGCTCTGCTAGATGAATAAGCAACAACACAGTACCTTCCTTGCAAGCACTTTCTGAGTCTGCAGCTAAGAGAAGGTCGTCAATGTATTGCAACAATGTACAAGTGGAAAGCAACTCAAGTGTATCGAGCTTCTCTTTCAAAGCCCTACTATAAATGCTCGGACTCTCAGTGTACCCTTGTGGTACACGGGTGAATGTAAACGAGCATCCCCCTAGGGTGAATGCAAACAAATATCTGCTATCCACGTGTATGGGAATGCTAAAGAAGACATTCTTAAGATCCACCACACTAAAATGAGTAGCAGAAGCTGGAATCATTGTTAATATTGTAATTACAATTGGAAATTGTGGAGCAACAATCTTATTGATAGCGAGCAAATCGATAATGAAACAAAAAGGAATTGCATTATCCCCATTCTTGTACACCAGTAAAATTGGGCTATTGCACAAACTTCCTGCAATTTCTTCAATTACTCCACGATGTACAAAATCAGAAACTATACTCTTCAAAGCTTGCTCACCATCAACTGAAATCTTATATTGTGGAATACGTGGCAACTTAGCTCCTGGTTTCAAAACAACTTTAACAGGTTCAATTTGTAAAATGCCAACATCATTGTCATCAACCACCCATAAACACGCCGGAACTTCACTAAATTCAGGTGGCAAAGGTCTAGTCAAAAACTGTGAGGCAGAAGATTGCTGTGGTGAAATAGTAAAACGTACTCCATCAGAAGAACAATGAATTACCGCATTTAATTCCTTCAACAGATTCAACCCCAACAAATTATCTCCACATTTCGTTATCAGAAGAAATGGACAGTGATCCGTGAATGGCCCCAGTGAAATCAGTACCGGCCGAGAAACTGAACTAACCACTGGCGTGCCAGAAAACCCTACAGAAACGTTATTCTGCCCTGACAGTGGGATATCTGGAACTCGTGAATGATCAATGGAACACTTCTGTGCTCCTGTATCTATCAAACATAGATGCTTCCTATTACCTACCGTCATCTCAACGTAGTGCCCTTTCTGATTGATGGGAATAGGCGTTGCTTCCAGTCCCTGCTTCGGGCTGTCCTAACGAAACAATATATCGTTGAAGACAAGATCTTCAGAAAGATGGGCAGTTGACGGATTATCGAAAATATTTCTGCTATCTATACGATGTTGCTGATTATCTTGCGAGAATGACTGGGTTTTGAGTGAACTGGCTTCTACCAGGACCCCCTACCCCAGGGCGGTCTCTGGATCGTCTACCCATGAAACCATATGTGTTATTCGATCTTTGCTGAAGGATCGGGCAGTGTGCTCTCCAATTACCCTCTTTTCTGCAAAAAGCACATTGGTTCACGTGTACAGGACCCAACTGTGCATTACCTTGTGGAACAAATTGATCTCGAAACTGTGTACTCCCACCTCTAGGTCCTCTGACTATCTGTTGCAATAATACTTTGGTTTTCAGGTCTCCTCTTTTCTTTTCAATCCTCTCTTTTTCATTATTAACTCTATTTTCGTAGTACTGAGGCATATGTAATATTTCAGACTGCGATTTAGCTTGCCAAGCCCTCTCGAAAGTCATGATTTGTGACTGGATATCAGGCAACAATCCACGCACAAACGTATCCACAAACAACCTTTTCCCTGACTCAGTGCTTAAATCCTGCCCGCTAAAATCTGAAAACACTTGTTTGAACAGATTAAAGAATTTGGTAGCACCTTCAGATTTTCCTTGGGTACAAGCAGTGAGTTTCTCCCAAACAATCCTTCTCTCGGGAACCAAAGTTTTACATTTCATTACTATTCTGTCTGGCAAAGTCAGTATCACTTGCGGTGGTCTCTCACCAGCTTTCCTTTCTCTGTCTATCCTCACCAAGTTATCCCCTATGACACCCAGCCCCGCTTGATCATCTACAGTCCTAATCTGTTTCCATAAATCAGCAGGTAGGATCACAGGAAACAAGTCTATATCACCCAGACTGAAAACTAACAAATGCAAGACCGATTCTATTTCTTTGTAAAACCCTGTTGGATTTTTCTTAATGTCTGGGATCAACTGTCTAATAGTATTCACTTCCTGTCTGGAGAATGGGACATGAACAAATTGTGATACATAGTGAGCTTCAATAGTAGTGGCTGCTGTACCTGATACGACATTAGCTGGAATCTCAACCTTAGGAACAAATGTCAGAGGAACCTCTCTCATAGGCAACTGAGAAGTAGGCAACTCCAAACGTTTGTTAAGCAATAAAGCCAGATCAAGCGCTAAAGTGGTGGAAGCAGTATCAGGCGCAAAAGCTCTCTTATAAATAATCATCAGTTCTGCGGGACAACAAAACTTTTTCTTTATACACTCATCCTGCAGGTATTCTACCATTACCTGTAACACTTTCTTCTGCATTTCTGGAGTATACGGACTATACGTATCATATACTTCTATGGGAGATATCGACAAATCCGAAATCCATCTAAGCGCATCCCTTGTGCAAATTCACGTCTCTTCACTCATTAACTTACAAGGAGAAAGGAACCATTTCTGCACATACAAAGCATCCAGGCTATCACCATCTGTTTCTTCATTCTGTAACCGTTCTAACTCCCTTCTTAACTCAAAAACCCTCTCAACATGCTCTTTTACTTTCTCTGCGGTATCCCTGTAATAGGCTAAAACATTCAAATCCCTCAACCCTTGTGGGGCATCCATGTCCGTCAAATTATTCCACATTACAGCCAAATGTATTCCCATCCCCTCAATAAAGATATTCTATTCGGGAATACTTTCTAGATTAAGGAGTGCAGCTAAGACAGCTGATTTTTCACCTTTCTCTATACATTGCTTAGCCCATGCATTCAAATCTCTCTTATTATCTTTAGAAACTGTACTCTGAGTCACTACTTTTGAGTCAACACTCGCCCCTTCATCAGCTACAGAACCGCTTGCGAAAAAGAAAGTAGACAAATCCTGTACAACAAGTAGGGGAGGCACTACCGCTGGTAACAAAGACAGAATTACTGGAACAATAACAATCGGTAAAGGTGGAGATACAGGAGGAGAAACAACAATAGGAAGAGGAGTAACAGCTGGTGGCGAAGGGGCAACAGGAAGAACAGGAATTGCTATGGGAGGAGGTGCGACAGCGGGAAGAAGTAAGACAACAGGAATAGGTACATAAGGAGGTGGTGCAGTGGCACCAGGTCGATGTTCATTTAAGAGTTTATCAATTAGTTCATCTGAGACATGAAAATCTTTAGACAATATATTTTCTGTACACCAAGTTGAAAAGCCCTATCCATGTTTCTAACAGACTCTGACTGTTTTTGTTGATCATACAATAATGCCTTTTCTGAATTTGACATATGACGACGTGCATGCTTCTCTTTACTCTTAAGTTGCTGCATAGCCTCTTTTTTTCCTATTTTGAATTACATCAAATGCTGCAGGTCTAGCTTTTTTCTTTAATAATATGGACTCTAAATACTTTATTCGGGCAATCTCAAAGCTACCATTGACTGGCCACTGAAATTCGGAAGTATTTCTAGTTTGTCTGTGCCAAATATATTTGAATACTATACTACCAATGCCGTACTTACAGTACATAGTACATGCCGGCAACCCCTCCTGTGGCACTGGTCGGCCAAATTCCAAAGATTGTCTCTGCGGAATAATCCCCGGAAACAGGCTATTTCCCAGGCATGTCAGATTACTGGTGTTACCTGGCGTCGTTTGTGCTCGCGAGTACAAATCTGCAACCAAATATCAGGATACTTAGGAATCGGGGCACGACTCACCTGATTTGAAAGGATTAAGGAGGTCCAATTGGATTACAAAGGACACTCGTGGTTTGTGATTTCGGTAAAACTGCCCGCCTCGATATATGGACCCTCGTCAAGATGCCATCTCCGACCGCATGCTCACCGTCCAGGGATCGGATTGTGCAATACTGTTGAGTTATCGTGTCTCATACAAAAGGGGTCCCTTTTTTCTCACCATCCGGTCCCGGTCCGATAGCGTGTTTTCTCTTCAACGAGGTGGCAACAATCTTGAGGGTCCCTATTCGGGCGCCATCTGAAAGAACAAAGAAATATCTAGGCTGAGTACCACGAAAGAAATACACCAATCACGGGCTGAAAAGATACAAGTATCTTTTATTCCTGTACAGTTTACAAAGCAAAACAGATAGCTATCTGGCTCCCAACACCTCGCAGTGTGTACCAGCCGACACAGAGAGGAGAGGGAGTGCTGGACATCTAAACACTAGCATTTTTATACAATTCCTGCAAAATTGTCCAGCCTCTCTTCACTTTAATAATTTGTGGGCGAGAGTTTGTGTCTAGTTCACATAACAGATGTTACAATATTATTCAAAGGATTACACAGGTTTGCACTTCCGTGAAAACATAATAGTGATGTAGGTTCTCGGATCTGCGGTAAGCCTTATTTCAAGAGTCACTACAATGTAGTTCAGCTAAAGCATACGCTAGAGGTTTGTTCTTCATTGTTTCAATGTTTATACAAGGATGAGGCTTGCGAGTGCAGGCAACATTCGAATGGCAGTTCACATGAAACGCAAGGTTTCTTTGCCCAGTTTAAACATTCGGCTCTCAGACAACCTACACATTAACAGAACTCAAAGGTCGTAAGGCTCGACTGCAAGTTGAAAACACAGTCCACCATTTTAGAACATGTAACATGAGTGAAAATCAAAATGGCGGATGAATCTTAAAATGGCGGCGAAGTTAACCCAGAATCGGAACTTTGCAACACGGTTTTCCGTGTAGCACGAATGGGCTCAGGCCAATATTCATAATAAGGACGCACTATATAATTACGTTTTAAAAAGTGCAGCCTTTGACCTCCACAATCACAACAGCTTAAACGAGCACTTGAGAAGGGGGCAGACTCTTCCAAAGAAGCACTTTATTGGTTAACATAATTCCTCTCAAATAGGAAATCCAAGGTTCATTGAGGTGATAAATTCTCCTACGAGACGGCTATTTGTTGCGGAGTCCCACAGGGGACAAGCTTATCACTGCTTCTCTTTAACCTTTACATCATGCCTTTGGGCTTATGGTACGGTATAAGCAAATAAATACTTATAATAAACTTTTTCAAATTGTTCTGATTAACTATCTTGGAGAATAGATGACAGATGCAAGCTCTCTGTTCTCCACATTGGGAGAACCTGGATCAGCTCCTTGCTATGCTGCTCATTGGATCCAAATGGTATGCCTGTATATTTTCAAACCTCCGATTTTGCAGAAAGCAAAACAGTCAACCATGCAATAGTCAATAATGCTTTTCCTTAAGTCCGCTTTACACGTTGGCTTAGGTAGTAAATCACCCATACATCTGCCAATCAATTCCACAAACAGGTATTGGTCCTTGAAAAGGTCTACTAGCTGACCCATAGCCGAGCAGGCTCCATTTATCTGTCTCTTTGGGATTCCGCAGATTTGATCCACCCTAAGCTATTTTTGTGTTAATCCTTTATTCTAGCCTGGCTTTGCATTAAAATAACCTATCAGCACAACGTTTTCACACCCTGTACACAGTAGATCAAATGGGAGAAAACATTCTTCCTTACAATTACCAGTTTGCTTAAATTTAGGCAAAGCATAGACGTTTATTACTGTTAGATTTTGAGCTTTAGGATCTTTAGTCCCACATATTGATATTTCAAGCAATAGAAGGTTTTCAACAGTACGTCCTGCTACAGCTGAAATATAAGACTTCTTCACCATTATCGACAGGCCCCTGCGCAGTCTACTCCTTTTTTATTATACCACTTTTACACAATACATTTTTAAATCTAGGAAATATTTCTTTACGCATTTCACATCTGCCAACCATGTTTCCTGTAGACATCACGTCACATTTGCGAAGCCACTGTATTCAATCAACATCGTACAATTTATTCTTGATGCAGCAATGTTCCAGCTTACGATTTTTATAAAGGATCCTACAGGGGCTGCAGGGTTGGCACAAGAACTATTTCCCACATCCTTTACACTAAACACACTTGGGTTTGTGCAAGAGACAAATTGATATACACTTTATTTTACTTCCCTGCATATTAAGCGGTAGGAGCACCTACTCATATTACTTATGCCATGCGTTGCCTCTGTTAAGCAATTGATGCAATTCTGAGTGGCAATTCTGGGCTGGCAGAAGGGGAGCGGCAGGGCAGCCCTACATTCAAGCTGTTACCCGGAGTGGGTAAACGGAAATAAAGGATGCGGCACTGGAGAATGTGGACTAACGTCTTTCTTTATTAATTAACATCACCAAACTAAACTTCCCTTCTCAATTCCTACCTTTCCTCACACCTTCTTTCTCCTCCCTCCAGTCCCGTGTCCCTCCCTTAAAGGGGCAGAGACGTAGAACATCACCCCTGGACAAATGCTTATACATCTGGCCTTAACATTCTTCAACCAAGTGAGTGGGCTTGTTGATTAGACAATGGGGTTGTGCATTTCTCTCGCTCAGCCCTTCCGGCCCTGATGCCTCAAGTGTCACTTGTACCCAATGACAGGCCTCATCAGGAGGGATACATAGATCATCTGGCTGCTCCCTTGGCTCCGGGTCCTCTCTCTTTACGAGATGTTTGAACTGCGAACTGTTCCTTGTGATTTCACGGTCTCCATTCTAGGCGGTCACCATGGTTCCTTTGACAGCGACTACATTCAAAGGCTTCTGTGCGTATCTGGAGTCTGTCTTCCATGTCATGGCCTGCTGGATGAGGACTTCATCTCCCACATGGAAGTCTTTGGGCACGGCTCTTCATCTCCTGTCTGATTCCGCCTTGGCCCGCTCTTTCTTCTCAGTCTCTCTTCCTATGATTTCGGCATCCCCTTCTTCAGGAGCATTAGGATGTCTCGCAATGCGGGTGTGTACTTTGTATCATATCATTAACTCTGCCGGTGACTTATTGGTGGTTTCATGTGGAGTGTTGCGATAGTCTTGCAAGAGTCTGCATAGAGGTTGGTGCCTTCTATGCAGGCTCTTTGAATTGTTTTCTTGAGTCACGCCATGAAGCGTTCAGCCATTCTGTTTGCCTGTGGCCACCTAGGGGTTATCATCTGGTGTGTGAACCCCATATGTTTTGCAAAGGTTGCAAACTTGTGGCTATTGAATGGGGGTCCTTTATCGGACTTGGACCTTGGGATGCCCCACTCACTGAGAACTTCATCAAATGTGGCTGCTACTTGGAAGTATGCAGTGGTTGTCATTTTCTTGACAATGAGAAATCTTGAGTATTCACCAACGAACAGCAGAAGATATTCCCCTGTCTCAATCGCCCTGTAAAAGTCAACTGCTACTCTGTCCAGGGCCGGTCTGGGATGTGCTGTACACTGGCATGCCAGGCAGTTCTTGACCCAGCTGTCGACCAGTGAGTCCATGAAGTGCAGTGGCGGCTGCTATGATAGGGCGGCCGGGCGCCGCCCCCCCAAAAAAAGAGAGAAGCTAAAAGAGATTCAGTCAGAGAACTTCTCTGATTGAATCTCTTTTAGATTTAGTACTGCTGCATTTCCTTTGCCAACAGCGCGGGGGCGCTGTGGCAAGGAAACAATAGTGTGTTAGGTCGGCCCAGCGCCGGGGCGCGTCCCAATTTAGTATATATTTTTTCTATAGTAGAGTGCGTGGAGCTCGTAGCTCCACGCACTCTACGTAGCCCCTTTCATTAGAAGCCTGGCGGGGCGCTTCAGGGGTGGCCCCGCCAGTCTGAAATTTGCGCAAACAGCGCACTTATTCATTCCCTCGAATCCCTCCCCTGCCATGGATACAGTAATATCATTGGCTGGCAAACAGCCAATGATATTACTGTATCTATGAGTCAGACTATTGGCGGCGCAGGGTGTGTGCGTGCGCCTGCGCCGCCTTCACACCCTGTTGACTTTCTCTTTCCATCCCCGGTACGACGAGTCAACATCAACATTCAAGTTGTGCTGCTGCCCAGCCCCAGTGACCAGGCGCCGCGGTAAGTACCCCCGTTTCTTCTCTGGGCCCGGGGACTGGGAGTGTTACTTACACTCCCCTCCCCGAGCCCAAACTATGTGATCCACCACCACCACCGCCCTGGGCCCAGGGCCAGGGCCGAGTCAACACTGAACGACGTGTAGGCCAAGGCCTACACGTCGTTCAGTGTTGCTGGCTGCCGAGCTGACTGCCGTCAACTTGGGGCGAGCCTTGGTGGTAGCGGGCCACCCGCTACCACCAAGGCTCGCCCCAAGTTGATGGCAGTCGGCGGGGGCCGCCTGGGCCTAGCCTTGTTGTTTATCCCGGTCCGTGCATGGCCCAAGGGCCTTGCCTTGGGCCACGCCGGACCGGTACGCAAGCGCAAGGCCCAGTGGGCCATGCACGGACTGGGATAACCCAGGGCAGGCAGGCGTGTGCTGCTGCTGCCCAGCCGCGGGCAGCCGCGACCACTCACAGCGCATCTGCTAATTGTGCCGTTTTATATTTTCGGCATTTTTCCACAAAAAATGCCGAAAATATAAAACGGCCGGGAAACGGCACAAGTCACCACTGGGAGAGCCCTGGCAGGGAGAGGGTCTCTGCCTGCCAGCCAGGCTCTTCCTGGTGGTGACTTGTGCCGTTTTATATTTTCGGCATTTTTTGTTGAAAAATGGCGAAAATATAAAACGGCACAATAAGCAGATGCGCCGGGAGTGGTTGCGGGCCGCGCGGCTAACGGAAACGTGGGCTCTGCCTCCGAGGGCCAATGTATACAGTGTGCCTCACATTACCAGGCGATGGACAGCCAGATGCCTGACGCGGTGCAAGCCACTGTGCTTTTACTGTCAGCTCCCATGAAAGGGAAATTTAAGGGGAGCGAGTGGTGATGCCCGTCCATTGCCAATTACCTCTCCCCTAATGGGCACACAATGGCACATGCCATCCAATCTTAAGCTAGATGATGATTTGTTATTTATATAGCGCCTTAAGTCAAAGGGCTTTACAGAGAACATGTACATACATTTATCATATCATCACAGCCGAAGTTGGTACTCATTTATCGACCTCGGAAGGATGAAAGGCTGAGTTGGCCTTGCCAGGATTCGTACCTGCGACCTGCCGATCACACATTGATCGCAGCAGCAAGCGCTCAACCCGCTGAGCTATCTTAATACCGACAATTGGTCAACCCTCATAACAACTTCGAGAAAGTGCCATGTTGTGCACAACTGGTGTCGACTGATTTTGGTAGAAATAAACCACAACTTTAGCACACGTTCACCTTTTCAAAACGGTGTTGAGCGATTGGAAGCAAAAGAATGTAAGCAAGAGAACAAGCAGGATAACACGGGGCACACCGCCAGAGGCTCTGCTGGCATGTGTTTCATTCGGGTTTATCACCAATAATGACTCGAGGTGTGGTCAGATACCCCTCTGCATAGCTGAGTTGGCTCTGCAGCCTTAATTCTACAAGCAAAATCCCATTATCATCCAGGAGAGCGTAGCAGTGCACATCTGCTCCCCCTTTCCTCATGATAAAATTACTCCCTCTGGCACTGCGGGAAGGGCATCGCAGACTGATGCTCAATTCGTCCAAATCAAAGCTGTTTAAAGTGCTCACATCCATAGTGTCACATGCCACCTCTTCTCACATCTCATCATTCCCGTTGGGCATCATTTCACCTGCCGCCGCAATCCTCGATCCTCGGGGTCCAGCTGGACAGCGAGATGTGCCTCTCCACAATCATGGCTAATGCCAACAATGCAGCCACCTCCCGCTACTCACCGTGCGCAATGTCTGTCCCGTCTCACCTTCCACTGATCCAAACCTCAATGTTGAGCAACTACCCAAAGGAGTTAATCAGACGAACTCTTGATTTAGGGACTACAAAAAAAGTCACATATATCCCTTCATTCCCTTCGAATGCCTGACCTCCCGTCCTTTGCACCAGATTCAGTCCCGTCCCATGTGTGTGTGTGCTGTGCGTGGACACGCCCGTCCCTTGTAGTATGTATGCAGCAGTGACATTGGGATCCTAGGGTGAGGCTCGAAATGTGGCCTTAGTAGATAAAAGGGCAAACGGTTTTGTTAAGTTTAACTCTGGGTATAACTTAACGAGACTACAAGGGAAAACCTTAGTTTTATTGTATGTGCATGTGTATTTAACTGTCAGCCTGTGCTTCTTCTTGCTGTTTACCCACCTTCTCCTTTGACCTCGGCTCACTGCCTTGTGTTGTGCTTGCTTGATCTGTCTACCTTCACCCCTTCATCCCTTGTTGTGGCTAGGCACAGCTGTAGCACAGCTACACTGCCAGGCACAGTGCCACTTGCCAGGCACAGCTGTAGCAGAATTAACTACCTGTTGTTGTAGAAGCAGAAACATGGTGCAAATTCCTGGGCATCATGATTTAATAGCAGTGCCTGGCAGAAGCTTACATCGTATGCACAAGGCCAAAATGCTGGCTTTGTCAATGCTTGTGTTTGAACAGGATCTCAGTGGCTTTGCCAATGCTGTTTTTAACAGGACTTCAGCGAAGGACACGTAGAGTGCTTATAAATCGGGTGCCTTAAGGGCTGCAGCAAATTAATTTTGTAATGTGAGCTCCGCAAAGCGCACTTTTAAAGCCCCAGAACGAAAACATTACAAAAATGTTTATATTGCAGCGTTATACAACTGATGACTGGCACATGGTGGTAGTTGCTGGTACTTTCTTTACACATTGTACTAATGATTATTCTGGTGCAGCTTCAATGTTACAAGCAGTTAACTCTCTCTCCTTCATGTGTGAAAACCATTTTAATACTGCTCTAAGCCTATGTTGCCCTTTCTCAGATCAGTCTCTCGCTTTCTCTTTACAGACCATCAGCAACACCTTACATGAACAAATCCAACCAGTCCAGGGCAATTGTGCAACTAAAAACATCAGACTTCAACCTCCACAGTGCACCTTCGGGGATTTGGATTTCCCATAGCCTGCGAAGGAGTTCATTGCAGTGACCATTCTCCAGAACGAGGTGAGCTAGCATGAGTCTTTTGTAGGGTTTGGTGCTCAGGGCACTCCAACTCTGTTTGTGTTCATCTGTAGTAAAGAAGGTACAAGCTGCTGTAAAATACACCATCACACTTGCACACGTAAGAATAGTGTACCACCATTAATATGTAAAACCGAATGCTTTTTTCATATTTCGGTGGGTTTTTTGGACAGTAAATTGCACATTTTGTAGGCCATTTTTCCAAAATTTTCGCGGGGGGAGAACCCCCCGGCACCCCCCTTGGGGGGGGTGGGCTCGCGGGCTCGCGCGCTGCGCGCGCTCGCGACTATATTCGCCCTGGGAAATTTACGCCCCACCAGCTTTCAAACTCACCAGCCGCCACTGATGAAGTGGAACCATACATGGCATTGTAGCTGTCTTTTTGTGTTCTCTGCCCCTTGGTGTTCTTCATGCACTGTTTTAATGACCTCTGCTCCGAGTGTCACAGGGATGATTAGCAGACACCCTCTTAGTAGTATAAGTGGTCGTTGACTGCCGGTTCAGTGTGTTTTCTTTTCTTGCTAACCTCTCCAGCTCTTCTTTGCACACCCCCGGGTGTTTCAGAACTGCACGCTGGTAGTCCTTCCACTTGTTGTTGGTTGTTAGGCTAATCGCCATCGCCATGCCGCAACCGTCTCGAGTGACAGTGCTGCGGGAACCGAATAATTTGCAGCCACATAGTTGATGTATTCCTGTGTAGCCTGCTCGGGTGGTCGGCGTGCCTGCTGGATGACGGGATAAATAGTCAGCCAGATTTTGGTCCCCCCCCCGGCCGGTGGATGTCATAATCATATTCCTGTAGTCTGATGGGTTCCATGTAATAATGTCGCCACAAAAATCTCGCCATGCAAAAATATCGCCGAAAAATTGTCGTTTTTTTGTGGCAACATTATTGCATGGAACATGCGGGGGACACCCCCGCAACCCCCAAATTCTTTTTTTCTTTTTTTAAAAAAAAAATGTTTTTTTTTTTCCCTGTCCCCATATATATGGTCACCCAAATAATATCGCCACGACATTTTCCCGCCGATATTATTTACGGCGACCATATATATGGCGATACTATTACCTGATACCGTCTGATGCCCCATCTCTCTATCCTGGGCAGGGACAACAGCGCCTGGTGGTCCCTGATTAGCGTGTATTTCTTCCCAATGATGAAGTTATGGAAATGTTGGCAGGCCCAGACAGCCGCCAGAGTATGCAGATTCGGGGGCTGACAGGGCAACGATGGGCCTGGGATGCGTATCAGCTCTGCTTGTCTGCGCCAGGATGGCCCCAAGGCCTACAGGGCTAGCGTCCACTATGATTTCCGTGTGCCAGTTGGGGTTAAGGTAGGCCAGGCTGCGTGCCTCTGCCAGGGCTTTCTTGATGGATTCAAATGCAGCCTGGCAGGCAGGGGACCAGAGGAATGCTGATTCATTTTGCAGCAGTCTCCGAATCGGCTCAGTGATGGATGCGTAGTGAGGGATATAGCATGCACAGTACCCGGCCATACCCAGGAATGAACAGACATCTGCTACTTGCAGTGGTTCACGTAGGTTGGTGATGGTACTGACCTTGTCAGGGTCAGATGTCATGCTGTCGGCAGAGAAAATGTGACCAGAAAACGTCTGTTTCTGATTTCTCGATGTTGAGCGTTAGACCAGCATTCTGTATTGCTGTGCATGTCACTAGTAGGGCTGCGTTGTGGTCCTCAAGTGATGTCCCAAACACAAGTATATCTTCGCTGTAATTCAGCGCACCCTTGATGTGTCTAATCACCTGTCTTTTGACCTACTGGAAGATTTTGGCTGCAGAGGAACTGCTAAAATTGAAGGGTCTGTACCGAAATAGCCCTTCATGGGTGGCAAATGTTGTGATGCCCCGAGTTCTAGCTGGTGGTTCCCTTGAATCAAGTCAAGTTTCGAGAACATCACTGACTTGTTGAGCTGGACAATCATGTCCTCTATGCACGGCCCAGGGTGGCGCTCTGTTTGTATAGCTGTGTTTGACAGTCTCAGGTCCACACACAAATGTAGTCGTCCACCTTCCTTGGGTACAAGAACCAGAGGGGATACCCTCATTGAGTAGTTGATTCAGTTCTTTGGAGACAGCCTCTTGGAGATGAAAGCCCACCCTTCTGGGGTGCTGTGGGACGGGCCGAACAGCTGAATCTATGTGCAATTTAACAGGAGCTCCTTTGAGCTTTTCAAGTCCTCTGCATAGCTGGGGGAACCTCGTCAGGATCCCCTCCTTGGTAATGAGGTTTGTGCCTGTGGAAGCTGAGTGTTGATTGTGCACACTATACTTCTCTTGTCACGTCCACCTGCAGTCGAGTGAATCACATCCCCTTTGGGAAAATGAATGTCAATGAGGCCTAAACACGATGCTGTATGGTAGCTGAGGAGGCACCGGCCTTTCGTCGGGCTCCTGATGACATGGATGGTGGTGTCCACCGTCAAACCCCTGTGCATGAGTTGGTGTTTGAAGAGTCTGTTGGCGTGAAGGGGTGACGTTGCGCCCCATTGAAAGATTAAGTACGTCTTCTCCAGCGTCGGCCTCTCAGGAATTTGTAGAAATTCTTGCTCCCCCCATGATGTTAAATAGGAAGCAACTAGGAAGCAAAACTGACTGTTCCCAATCTTAACTGAAATTCTCAGTGCCTCTCTCGTCCTCCCTGTCGTTCTGGTAAACTGGGGCTTGCGGTGGCCATCCATACATCCCGTTCTGTGGTTGTGGGTTCATTCTCGGAGTAGGGAATGGTCTTCCTTCCTACAGATTGGAAATGGTCTTTCCTCCTGCAGTTGGCGCATCTTTGCGAGAGGGCAGGGCAAGCCCCTAAATGTGGGAAAGCCATTCCACATTGGTAGCACTGCCTTAGCGGTCTGGGTCCAAGTTGGTTAGGTATCTTGTATGATGCTGTCCCTGTGTCCTGGTCGCTGGCTGGATTGCGGCAATTAATTTGGTGTTGTCCTGCTTCGTGACAGGGGGGTAGCCATCATGGAGGCAGCTTGCGCGTCGACCCTCTCGAAAATTCTTGCTAGCTCACTTACTTTGTCAATTGACAGGGGCTTTAGGAGTTGTTTCTTCGGGGATGGTGACAGGCATCCTTCTATGGCACGCAGTTGTATTGCTTCGTCCAAGGAAAATGCATGGAATTGACAGTGAGTGCCCTTAACCCGAAAGCGGGTGATTCATTTGTTGACCGTCTCTTCCACCCTCTCCGTGCATTGGTTGAACATGTACCTCTCATGGTCTTGGTTCAGTTTAATCACAAGTTTCCTGTTCAGGGCAGTGATTAGTTAGGGAAAATCAGGTTGGTCTTCTGGTGGAATTGTTTTTACAATGGTCTTTACCTCACTGCCAACCAGATTGATAAACATATCGTGTAGGTTGGGCGATTTCTCCTCCCCCGCCGCTTTCGCAAAATGGTTAAAGTCTTCCATCCACTCGACCCACCTTGGGGCCTTTGTCTGCCTGAGGGGTCATGGTGAATGGGAGCGGCATGCGCAACAAAACTGTCTTGGACCAGAATTTCAGCCATTATTTTTATTGAAAATATTTTATATGTATTCTTGTTGCCGTGTGTCTGACCTTTAAAGTGCACATTACATTCAGCTTATGCCAACCCGCCCTACGGTCTGGATGCCGAAAGGACCCCTTACCCATTGCTGGCATACCTCAGTTCACCAGCTGTCGTGCTCTCCCGTCACCACACATTTCCTGATTTGCAGAGGAGATAAGAGGAGTGATGTTAATGATCAGTGTGGAGGGGAAATTCCCGCTCGGGGGACAAGGTCCCCTGTTAAGTATGATGATTATGAGGTGTCTGGATAAGAAACTTGGAGATATTTAGAAATCTTGATTATCTACCATATTTTCACTACTAAATAGAGAAAAATATGAGTTTTTATTTCTCAGTGTATTCTTCTGCAGAAGTTTTATTGTGATGCAGTTGTATGTTAAAAGTCATGTATATGTATTTTAGAGTTTCATGTGTGTATACTTTGCACCTTTTATTTTCTTTGCTTATTGTGGTAATATGCATAGCATAAATAGAAGAATATTTTGTATTCCAGCTGTGCGCGTAATGGTTCTTGAACATTCCATTTCAGAATTTCATCACGCTCACAAGCTGGATTTGATAGTTGGGACCAACGTCACTGGTCTCAGATGCTTATTGCTGATGCCCTTTAAATTACTAATTAACTAGACGTATATGTATGGCCATGATTCCTTTTATTTATGACACATGGTCCATGTAGATGTCGGTATAAGCAGGAACTGGAATCTGTGTGAAACTCAGTACCTTTCCCGCTCAGAGACACTAGGGTACACTCGGCAAGGCCCTGACCTAGAGGGAATTCCTCTTGTATTTTACCCATGCTTACAAACTAGTCCTCCTCCATATGGGGAGCAGTAACTACAGCCAGCTTGGTATAACCCTTGCAGGCAGCATCTCCCTTTCTGTGGGAACAAAAGTTGTAAGTGACTGGAATCTACCCTCACATTTTTGGGGACGTTTCTAGGAGGATACGACCAGTTGTCCTCACCCTTCTCCTTTGCTTTACTTTGATCATTCTGCTCGTCATCTGGTTGGGATGTTGCTGCTAAAGCCTTTGTCTGGATGCAAGTACTCTCATATCTGGCCGCAGCCTATGCAAGCTCTACAGTGCCTGTGAGAGGCGTGTCAACTAAATGCTAGTGTAACTTCATCTCACAATTTCTAAGGACACTCGCATGCAATCAGATTACACATGTCCTCAAAAAGTGTCAGTTTTGTCACCTGTAAACCATCCATTTATATTCCAGATATTGATGTGCAATACCTCAAAGATTTGACTTCCCTTTTTGGTTAACTCTCTAAACCTCTTGAGGGATTGTTCTGGGGTCTTGCAGAACTGCCAGAGGACGGCAGCATTCATCTTGGAATAGACTTACCACTCCTCAGCAGCCAACTGAATTATTACATCAGTTCCAGCTGTCAATAGATGGCTCATAAGGGTTGCACCACACAAATCCTCTTCTACCTCCAGGGGTGGAAAGCTAGCGCCATCTTTTTGAACCTGTCCAAAATATCTTTCCCCACCTCATAAGGTTGGACCATGTCCTTGGGGAGGTTGGCCCATAGGCTTTCCTTGGGAGCCACTGCTGGAGACACGTCCCCCCCTCCACTGGAAGCTTGTCTGGACCCCTTTTGAGGCCTCAAGCTGAATCCTGTGCAATATTACACAATTCCTCTAGTTCTGCTCTGCTAGAGCTTCTGCAGCCATCTGCTTTTAGTAGCATCTTTCTTTTGCTTCCTCTAGGACAGGGCCACCGTCCACTCTTCTTAGAGGTACTTAGTGTTGAGACTCACCTAGGACCTAATGGAAGATTGAGACCTGGCTGAAATTCGGGACTCAACAGACGCATGCGACTTGTGTGATGCTTGGGACTGCTGGGACACCAAGCAAGCCGCTTTCTGGGAAGAATGCCGTGAAGTACTATCGATCTCCCTAACTACTTTTTACACACACACACCCAAATGCATGGACAGCTGGGCTAGCGGTTCCATCTCACTGCTGGTCCACTGGGAACTGTCCACTCACCTAGCTTTCTCAAAAGCTTGGAGGCTCTTGAGCAGTTCTGCCTTCTTAACCTTACTGCCTTGTGGGAGTCCCCTCTTTTCACAGTTTGTGCAAGAAACTTGCTTTCAAGGTCTGCACAGCACTCCTGTTGAGAGCCTTGTAGCATAAATGCCTTGGCAGTGAATCTAACGTTAACTGCAGAGTTTTATTTTGGTTGGCTAACTTGTAGGCACAGTGTCTCAAATCTCACTGCTGCTATCAGTGTGACAAAATTACTTATGCAGGAGAACAAGGGTCACTAGTAATGAACCCAATTCAGCTCACTCACTACACACCAAGAGTACTCCTTATAATAAAGCTAAAGAAGATTTAAGAGAGATACCGCCTTCACCTTGTTAGGGAGAACTCCCAGGCAAGCAGGACAGTTTGATAGGAGTTCGCGAACATCGAACTCATGGAAGGCCCGACTCCTTCCCAATCCCAAAAGGAACGCAAGTCCAGACAAGTAGCAAGTTCAACTGAGGTCTATTACAGCCAACAAACCACAGGGATCAGATGCTCAGAGGCGAATCCATGCACAGCTCGAAGGAGTCTGGTTCGCAGACCAGTTTTGATAACATTTCACGTCATAGTTACGTCACACCCTGGGCCCTTCTCCAAAAACCTAACTCCACTGTGGATTGGTTAGCGAGTGGTAGTTCCCCTATAGTAGCCCTTATATAGAGATTAGTGGATTGGACATGGCTATGTCATGTGTCATTCCTGGACCTTCCCCGAAAACTGCTACTAACTCATTGTTATATTGTGCAGACCTAATGATTGGTTAGAGGCCCCAGCTACCCACCCCTAGGGTCATGAACTGTGATTGGCTGAGAGGAAAGCCCCCAGGCCTGGAATCAAATCAATTCCCAGCTCAGACTGTACCTGGTCACGGTGCTATGTGAAAATATGTATCTGTGAGGTGCAAATATGTGTCTGTGGTATAACCGTGTGTAGACCATCATTGCTGTGAGAGTGCTCTCTTCCCATCGTACAACTCCGACTTGGCTGTAACAATTTTGTTGCAAGCCACTGTCTTGGTCCATGAGACAGCTGCGCTTACCAGCCACTAGTTCGTGGCTCACTCTCAGCTCAGCTGGATCACGTAAATGATTCTACATTTTGTGGAGAATTAAGCACCTCTGCCGTCGGTGTTACTTCGGTTCAGGGGAAAGAATGTTCTTTGCAACATTGCACCCTTTGCAGTGGGCTCGTTCCACATGCGGTGGGTCAGCTAGCAGAGCATTCTGCATGGCTTCAGGTTTTCTGAACCGGTTGTGGCCCACTATGATTTCCTAAACCATGGTCTAGTTTCTACTGTTTGTGCTTTCCCATAGTATCCATAGGTTAGTGAGTTATGGTTTGGTCAGGTCCCTCAAGTGCTCCTGCCATTCCATAGGGTTATTTGCATGTAAGCATCTGCAAGCATTCACACGTGTTTTTTTTGCTTCTTTGCGGTTTCTACGATAATGGCAAAAATAATAAACGTGTAGACAGTATATGCATGCCACTGTCCTCTAACTCATAGAACTGTACGCATGTGATCTTCGTGTATTTGGGTGTGTGGTTGTCATGATTGTGCGGATTGGCACGTGTGCTTCATGTCTGACACTGCTAGTTCATCATGATGACTAACGACTTGAGGAATGGCTTCTCAGTGCTTTAGTCGATTCTGTCCGTATAATTGTCACTGGTTCCGTTGTGTGTGTCTTCATCCACTTTGGGTAGTGTTTGCACTGCTCCTAGGTTGTAGGGTTGGCTGAGAGGATATTTCTCATGGTACTTGTCCATTGTGGGTGCAGTGGGGAGTGGTGAGAGCTCATACGATCGGCGGCTATATTGTCTTTGGTTCTTCTTTTGGTTGGAGGGTCTTCCGGGATGGGGGGCATAGTTCGACCTCCCCTCTTCAGTCCCCCCTATGGTCAACTTGTTGACCACACCATCACAATCTCTTCTGTCGTCCACCAACCGCCACGCCTTTGCTATCCCTTCGAGATGTCCACCGTAGTTGGCATGATCTTCAAACGACCAGTACATGTAGACACACCCACCTTCAGGTTTGCACCACACCCACTTCCCTATGTATTTCTTTGGGTTGCGTGGGTTGTCTACCTTTATTCAGTCAGAAAACGCAAGAACGGGGACACCAGGTATTTCACACTCCGGTCACAGCTGGTAAATTTTAAAACATATACAGGCAAAGAAGAGGCCGGAGTCTGGTGCATCAAGGTAGGAAATACAGCGCAACAAAACTCGCCACTATTTTCCAAAGTTCATGTCTGAACAACAACTAGACAAAGAGCAATCAATTGGGCATGAAAGAATTCAATTCATACCCACTATATCAATAATATTATACATGTATTGCACTTAAAAAATCCATTAATTGAATACTAAAAATTCATTACAACAATGCAAATTATCAATGGTGTGGATACAGAAATATCTATTACCAACATCAAATACTAAATATAAAGAAAAACATTGTTTAACATCAAATCATCAACAAAAGGAATTGTAAAATAATGCATATACCTCACAAGCACTCACACAACCCTCAGCTAAACAGCACACATTCACAATCAATGAAAAACTAAATGGACTTTTACAAATGAGTAATAAATGAAATAATGAATAAAAAAATACACAAAGCTAAATACACCTATTACCCTAAATTAAGAAAACCAATAAATGTGAAAAAATGAAAAACTGAAAAACAGTTAACTATAACAAATCTCGGGGGCACTGTTGCGCAGCAGACCAAGATGGCCACTGCCTGAGAAGCTCTGGCAACGGCAACAATAAAACTGGCTGAATATCCTGTTTCTCTCTTCCCAACTCTCCTAATGCCTCTTGGAGTGGACGGCTGAAGACCCCAGGCATATCAGGGTGAAGTTCTGGGTTATACTGCTGCTTTGATGGGCCCAGCTGGAGGGGCATGCGGAAACGCACTGCAAAGGCAGTGGGTGAGAGGGAGGCCTGGAACGGCGCGGTGAGCAGTGGCTGCCCTGCACAGGCACTCCGACTGCCTGCCCTGCATTGAGGAACGGAGCGGCTGGCCATCCCTGGCGGAGAGCGGGCGATAGTGATGGAGCGGCTGCCTCAGAGGCGGAGGGGCGCAGTGTGGATACTGCAGCAGCATGCCTGAAGGGACGCTGAATGCCTGCGAGACGTGGGCTTGTGTTTCCCGCCTTCCCCTTGCTGACAAATTCTTCCATCCCCTGCCGCGGGGGTGCGGGTCTGAACAGGCCCGGGAGTGAGCGTGCACTGCTGTGGATCCGGAGCAGTGGAGGCTCTCCGGGTCACTGCGGTCAGCCCAGGTGTGGAGCCGGTGGAGCTGCGGCGTGCTTTGTCCCTGGGACTGGCTGTCAGGATGGCAGGTGCTGCGTTGGGACTCCTGCAGGGGCAGTGTTGTGCTTTAGTGCGCCGGCTGCAGTCCTATTGAGGCGGTAGAGCGGTCCCCCTCTGTTTCCTTTCTGGTGCGTACTGCCTGAGGAGAAAGGGGACCCGCAGGTACCTCCTGTGCGTGGGTGACTCAGCCCGCGAGCTACCTGCTGCTGTCTGGAATCATCCCATGCCTGTGGCCCCCCTCCGGATCACCGGGAGGCCTGCCTCAGTGATTGGGGGTGTCTGTTGCTGCTGTGGCCAGTCTCACCCTGCGGGCGGTGGGCTCCCCGAATAGAACGGAGTAGAGGGGGGGCAAGTGGTACCTCCTTGGGGATCAAAGCCTGCACACCGTGGACAGCAATAGCTGGAACATACCTGCAGATCTTGAAATCTGGATACTGGGGGCCCAATAACCAGACACAACCTATGCAGCATTGGCGGCCGGTGCGGGGACAGATCAAGGCAATCTAACCTGGCGACAAGAGGGGAACCTTGCCACGTCGTGGGGTGGATTGAGTCTGCATCCAGAATTGGACCTGCATTATTAACCACTGATCATCATAGAGGCCGCCGGGGGGAAATATAAGCGTGCTCCCCACTGGTGATATTTGTCAAAATTTCGGCTAGCAAACCAGTCGGTGGTGTGGGACAGTGGTCGGTGGCTCGACGGGGGCAAGTGGTACTGGGTCAACATTCACAAGAGCAGAACTTGTCATAGCAGGTACAGGCTGGGACTCCCTATTCTTGCGCCAACATGGGCACCCAAAAAAACAGGCATTAATGGAGCAATTTGCATGCACTGAGCTGACCCAAGGCTCAAGGCTTAACCCACAGCCCCAGGCAGCGGAACAAGTGGACATATCGGCCCTGAATCAGACACTCCTGGTGTTAAAGGGCAGCACTTATAGCCTTGATGCTAAAATAGACACCCTCACCAGTAAAGTGGACATTTCCGTGGTCCAGATAGAGAAGCTCTGCGGGAGCATGGGAGAGGTGGAACAGAGAATTGGGACACCGGAGGACAACATCGCGGTGCTGCAGCGTGAAGTGTCCAGCCTACAACAGACGGTTAAATAAATAGCGGCGAAGAATGAGGACTTGGAGAGCCGCTCAAGGAGGAATAATATTCGAGTTATAAGGGTTCCAGAATCTACGAACATAGACAATATGGAAAAATTCGTAGATCAACTCCTTGTTGACATACTGGACAACCCTCCATTGTCAGACATGTACATGGTGGAACGAGCACACCGCTCGCTGGCGGCGAGGCTGCCCCCGGGTACACCGGAACACCCTATAATTGCCAGAATCTTCTGCCATCGGGACAGGGATGCCATACTGCATGCGGCGCTAGAGAAGAGAGAACTAAAATGGGGAGGGTCCACTATACGCCTGTATCCAGACTTTAGTCCAGCAGTCCAAGACCAGAGGAACACCTTTTAAGTTGTGAAAAATATTCTGCGTAATACAGGGATGACGTACTCCATGATGTACCTGGCTAAGCTTCGAGTGCAGCACAACGGGTCAACAGTATTTTTCACCACACTGGAGACAGTGGAACGGTTCGCCAGGGACCTACCAGAGCGGGATGGCTCATCTGGACTCCCGCCCTGATCCGTCAATGATATCCTTTGAGTGATGAACCTTGAGCCGGGAGAGCGGGGTTCTGGTATATCCGGACCCACAGGAGAAGGGAGGGAGACAAATTATACTTCGCCCTATGCCTTATGGAGCATTGGGACTGCCCTCAGAGCCCCAACGGCCGCAGATACTGCGGTACAGTTTAGTGAAGGTTGTGGGGGGGTGCCGGTAGGTTATTGTTTTTGGCGTGGGCGGGTAACGGGGGGTCGGTCTGGGCCGTTGCTGTTTAGAGCCGGGTTTAGCGGGGATATATATTGGTGCTAGTAGCAACACGAATTGTTTAAAGCTTACACTTCATGCCGACTCTCTAGGCGCTGGGGACATGTCATCGGGGGGCACCCTTTGACACAGACCATGGACAACCAACACCCCCGGCATAATATGGCCACTCTAGACCCCGACGGGATGCGGGATGGGCCTCTTACAGTGATGACGTGGAATGTAAGTGGATTCACGAATCAGAAAAAGACACGTGCCATAGCAAATTTTAGTTAAGCCCATCCCTAAACTCCCAGGCTGGGGAGATTATAGATATTGCTCGTCCTACTCCACCCATTCCAGAGGGGTTGCCATGTACATACACGGATCCCTGCAGTTTAGATTACACAAACAAATAGGGGATGAGGAGGGAAGATGCCTAATCCTAGCGAGGGAGATATATAGCACAACAATTCTCATAAATATCTACGCGCACAATACGGACGCACCTGACTTTTTCCATCAATGTGCATGCCATATACATAGATTCAAAGCATATGAGATTATCTGGGTGGGTGATTTTAATCTGGCTCTCACCCTGGAGTTAGATAGATCAGTCACGACACAACAGGCACTTCCCCAAGCGCTGAAGGCATGGGCTTCCATATCTGCATGCCACAATTTGCATGACATGTGGCGAAGTGAGCACCCTGTGAATAGGGAATATACCTTTTACTCGGGGGTACACCATAGTTCATCAAGAATAGACTATATTATTGTAACCAGTGACATGGCGAGTGTGGTTATGACTACTAGTATAATCCCACGTACCCTATCGGACCACTCACCGGTACTGGCTTGCTTCTTGGGCATTGCAAGCGCACCTAGACAGCTCAGATGGTGGTTCAGGGCCACAGCATTGGAGGACGTGGCGTTCAGAGAGGAGATAAGTCAGGATATAAACACCTACTTTCAAATACATGTTGGATCTGTCCCTGACCAGAGTACGATTTGGGAGGCTTTCAAAGCATACATCAGGGGCTGTTGCATTTCAAAGGAATGTGGAGTGTTGAAAACGATCCGCAGATCCATGGGTAGGCTTGAGGGGGTTATCCGAGAGTTAGAGAATGAACAAGGCAGGGTAGATTCCCCAGCGCTCCAGCGGGAACTGAGGGACCGTAGGGAGGAATTTAGGCAGTTGGCTGAGAGCAAAGAAAAGTTTCTGGGTGACCCAATAGCTGCGACAAGATATGGAGAGGGGGACAGGCCGAGTAGGACCCTGGCCTGGGCCATACACCAGGAACACCATAATACCCCTATTATGGAGGTCGAAGGGCGGGATGGTGACATGATCAAAGACCTGCATGGGATAAATAGGGAATTTTGGGAATATTATACCTGTCTATATAAGTCCTGGCACACATGTGGGCATGACACTGTGACACAATAACTGGATGAAGTCACATTGGGGTAGCTGGGTGGGGAGAAGGGGGAGGCTTTCAATGCTCCAATCATAGAAGAGGACATTCACAAAGCCATTAGGGCTCTACCCAATGGTAAATCTCTGGGAATAGACGGGATAACAGTTCAATTCTATAAAGAATATGCAAATATTCTAGTTCCCCAGTTATTGCAGATGTACGAAGGGGCCATTGCAAAAGGTATCCTCCCAGAGACTACTAGATCGGCGTTGGTAACGGTACTTCCCAAACCGAGTAAAGACCATCGGCAATTAGTGTCCTATAGACCATTATCTTTAATCAACACTGATAATAAAATTCTAGTAAAAATCCTAGCCGATCGGCTGTTACTGTATATGCCAGCTCTGGTACTGCCGGACCAGGCCGGCTTTATACCGGGCCGATCTACTCAGAATAATCTGAGACGCCTGTTCCATCTAATGCATAATGTGAATCCCAAAGTCCCAATAGCGATTGCAGCTCTTGATGCAGAAAAGGCCTTTGACTCGGTGGAGTGGCCCTTTCTCTTAGAGGTGCTCCGCCGATCTGGACTAGATCTCACGTACATCGCCTGGATCAAACTATTATACACAGCCTCCAGGGCGTCCCTATACACAAATGGAGTGGTCTCGGAAACTATATACCCTAGGCGAGGAACACGACAGGGCTGCCCCTTTTGTCCCATCTTATTCGCACTGGCCATGGAGCTGTTAGCCTGCCACATTCGGGAAGTCCACATGCAGAAGGGCATATGGGTGAACACTTCACGCACCATTATATCACTATATGCCGACGATATCCTGTTGTATGTTAAGCACCCTATAATAAACTTGGGCCCACTAACCCAAGAGGTGGTACGGTTCGGGGAGCTGTCTGGACTTAGAATCAATTGGAACAAGTCAGAGATTCTCCCTCTGAACAAGGGGGTGCAACGGGGGATGTAGGCGGGGACTTTCGGTGGTGCCCACAAGGCCTCCGGTACCTGGGTATCATGGTCTCCACAAAGGTAGAAACTATGTGTAATGAAAATTACATGAAGACCCTGGTGACTCTGGAGCAGAGGGTCGAATTGTGGATTCTCCTTCCTATCTCGCAGGCCGCCCGCACAGCCTTGGCCAAGATGGTCATTCTACCCAAAATGTTGTATATTTTTAATAAGGTGCCCCTGTGGCCCCGGTCAGTTTCTGGACTAACATTCAGAAGATGATGGTTGGACTTATGTGGGCAGGTAAACAACCATGCATTGCATATGAAACCTTAACAGGTACATATGAGCATGGGGGCCTGGAGAGTATTGGACCTTTGCAGTGGGGATTTACGAGTCGTGTGTAGGGTAAAAGGGTTAAGAGGTGGGTAATGGAGGGACGGAGGGTGGCGGAAGTTTGCGGGGTGTTTAAGGTTTCTGTATGTTAAAAGTAATAAAGAAAGTTTAAAAAAAAAACTAGAACAAATCTAGCTGGTCTACATTATTAGGTTATACAATGTTAGACCCTTCAAAACCCAACATGTTTCTTTCCACAATCATCAGTTTGTAGGGAAATTCTTCAGGGGTTTTAGCAGCATAGAAGTCTTGTGGGTATAACACTTCTTAACAAATGTTGAGTAGCAGGGTTGTATACCATGGATTTCTCCTACATAAAAAGATGCACAATATTACTGAACTAATATTATTCATAGTTCAGGCTGCTAAACATGGCACAATAAATAAGACATGCGTAACTCTAGTCAAAATGGACCACATAGAGAAACTCATACATACCCTATTGACAATTAATTAGTCATTCAGGGCAGGGTTGAAGGAATCTAATTTTCCTCATTGGGCTGCGACTGTGTCATCAAAACTAGAATATCAGGAAGGGAGGACAAACACGAACAGCACAAGAGACAAAGAAACAAAGAAAAGGAGAAAAAGAAGGTAATTTAAACCATTTTCCAAAGTAGTTTAAATTTGCACGTGCAAATGAAGCACTCTGCACATTTAATTGTCAGCTCCAATCGTTCAATACTTACACTACAGTCATCAAAGGAAAGTATTTGTAGCCAGCTGTTAGTCTACTACAGATCGAGAGCGGCTTCCCAGACTTAGGCTAGAAGAAACATCGCCCTTCGCAGGTGTATGTGTTCACCAAGTCTGTCCTATGAAATAAAATGTATTCCAACGTGAAATAGGTCAGACTCTGCTATCTTTTTTCGTAGTCTTTCTCTCTCCTTCACTATATCATCCATTGCTTGTCCAGTCTCCATTTCCATTAGCATTTGCATTCCTATTGCTTTCTCTGCCATCTTCTTACATCTGCCAATACATATCTTGATCCCACACAGCGACGTTGCTCCCAGTGCAGTGCTAGAGTGCCAACTATCACTTTCAATCCATCAGCTAGTCAGCATGGCATCCATGACCAGAGATAAGCCAGTCAGCGTTTGTCCTTCCCTGTTCCATTTGCTGCTTCTTCCATTTTTGCGTGCTTCTGGTCCAATTGTGTAACTGCGTCAGAGAGTTTTGTTATCTTCATCGTTGGCAGGTATGAATGTGTAACAGGAACTTCCTATCTTTCCTGTAAAATTCTCCTTCCATAGCTGTGAGGAGGTCCAGAATGCATCTATTGTGGAGCGCCAGCAACCTTATTGCTTTGAGCTCTTCTTTGATCGCGTTGAACCCGTTTACTGTTGAGTTTATGGTTACCATCAACTCCAAGCGAGTGATCTGTAGCCATTTGGCATTTGTGCATGTCTGTTCTCCGGGTATTAGTGATGTAAAGAGCATTTGTGTTCTGCTGACAGTCTGTGTGATGCTGGTATTTCATACAATGCTGCTTCTGATTTTCCTGAGAAGTAATCCCCCCCTCTCTTCACTCTGCTCAGTCCTTTCTGCTGGACAGTAATATATGATATAGGATATGATATATGGCATTCATAACGTGCCTATACACAATTGTTATCTGCTTGGACAGGTGCTGCTGTATGTAGTGATCTCTTCTTTCTCTTGTTATCCATTTTTGGAAAGTCATCAAGCTTCATATTTTTCTTTGGTACCACCAATGAGGGTATGTTGACGTGTGTTAGGGAGCATATTCCTCCCCAATTTGGTGGCAGTTTGTCATATGGTTTTGATCCACAAGCCCAATAGTGGTCCATTACACTGCAGTTCCTGCTCCCATTTCTGGTATTTTCTCTGTCCTTCGACATCCTTCATTTTCTCCTACTACTTTGCCGTTCTGTTGATAACACAGAGCTGGTGTCTCCAGGGGGATTTTAGGCAGTGGTCCAGCTTCATTATCCACCAATGTCACTAAGTTCGCGCTTCTGTCCCATTCCTTCAGCACTTGTTTTCTTCTTGTACCTTATTTAATGCAGCTTTGTCAGAGTCAGTGCCTTGCTTCCCACTCCTCTGTCTTCCCATCCGTCATTAGTATATACTCTTCCATAGATCAGTATGTACGGACTCTCCCAGCCCCCAGCTCTCCTATCTCTTTTACTCTTGACCATGGGCATGGCAAGTACTCCAGTGTGATCGTCTTCATTTCTCCTTTCTCTGGCCCTTCAGTTTTGTATTGCAATCCCTCACTGAGCTGCCAGCAATTGGTCATCATGGGTAGTGTCATAATATACCTGTCCTCGCATGCAAAGTGCTCTTGTACATCCATCTTAATGTTGCTGTTTTCCCTTGAAATCTTTCTCGCGTCTGGAACATCGCGAGATACATCAAGCATTGTGCTGTTACTGTGGGTATTTCTGTTGCTACGAAGGTTCTGGAGGCACTTATGGCATAGGGTATTAAAGAACAGACATAACAGCTCTCCCTGGTCATATCCTTACCAATTTTGGACATGTGCTTGTGCCACATGTTATTTGTTATGTGTGCTGTGTCTGTGAGACAGGTGTTAACTCCCTTCATGTCTGTGCCAACACTGCGCTTACCTCTTCTTACGTTATCAGCAGTGTCTTCTCTTCCACCTGACAGTTGTCGTTGCCGCTTTGGTCGGGGGGAGTGTTAGTAAGGGATACAGCTGTGGCATGCATAGCAAGGTATAATTGCCAAAACACAGTACCCAAGAGCCCAGTGGATAATAGGAACCACAAGACAGTCAAACAATCTTTATTCTCTTCACCATGAACACTTACACTGCTTTTGTGAGCAGCTGAAGAGACGATTAAAGTTGCCCGCCTGAAATTCGCAAGAATAAGCGTTATTTTGTCAGTACCTGTGAGTATTACTCAAGCTCCGTGAACTAAGTAATCACTAAGAGCCCATGCAAAGAATTCCTCCCAAATTTTCTGTATGGGTCAAATATTCTATGACTACCAGGAAGTATATCTCAGGCGAGCGTGCTCTAAATTGTCTGGGTCTTCTTATAGCGTGGACAAATTGGTTGGAAAATGCTTGATCAGTGGGAGGCAACATCAAGCTATTTTGCTAACAATTATATCAACAGTTGCAGCAGCGTGCATGTGCGAGGAATGAGAGAGAGATGGTTAAATCGTGTTACTGCAGTCAAATGTGCATCTCCTGAATGTGCGAGAAAAGAGAGAATGTTAAAATCGGGGTACTGCTGTTGTGTGCACGTAGCCAAGTTGTAGCTTTGACAATGGGCATATGCCTCAGATAGGGGTCAGAACAAGGTTTCTTATTGACCCATTTGCACCAATATTGCTGTGGGTGTTTCGGTAGTTTGGGAACGCCTAACCATAGGATGGCCAGTTGTCTCTAGTTCAGGGGTATTGGTGATAATTGTGCTTTCTGGTGGATTGCTGGTGGTTGTAGTGTTGGCCCTGTTGATCTCTGTAGTTGTGCTCCTGGGCAAGGGTGATGCTTTGTAGGGCTTGATGACCTGCAGGTGATTCCAGACGCTCTTCCCCGCCAACCGTACCGCTTGTTCCGTTACCGTCTCAACTACGTTAGGTCCTGAGAAATGAGGGAAGTTCCGGCGCCTTGTAAAATCTTTCAAAAGGACGAGTACCCCTATTTGCACTAAAGGTTCCGTGTGCGCCTCCTGTTCTGTTTCACCATCACTCTCTTGCACGTTGTTTTCTGGCCTGCCCTGGGTCCACTGTATCTGGAGAGAAATAAAATAAGCGCTAGAAACCAGTGAAGTCACATAGTCAAACATTTGTTGACCCAAAATTTCAGCAACATTCTCACAGTCTTTTAGCGCACTAGTGGGAGGAGCCAGTGGAAGGTGCATGCGTCGTCCTGTCACCACCTCGCGGGGCGTTAAATGGTGGTCAGACCATGGCTTGTTGCGCAGTTCGAATACTGCCAATGGCAAACAGTGAAGCCAGTTTTTCTTGGTGCTCTGCTGGGTTTTGTCAATGCACTCCTTCAGGAGTCCATTGAGGCGTTCACACTCTCAGTTTGCTTGTGGGTGGTACACAGCTGCGAATTTGTGTTTTATTCCTAGCAGGATAGTGATATGGTTGGACAGTTCATTGGCGAAGTGGGGGCCATTGTCAGACCTCAAGACCTCACAAATGCCCCATCTTGGGAATACTTCTTGGACCAAAAATTTAGCATGTCAGAGAGCGTCGGCATGGGAACATGGTCCAGCCTCAATCCATCTTGAAAATGGGCAGACAACCACTATCATGTAGCAGTATCCTTGACATACTTGGATCATGTCCACGTAGTCAACATGTAGATGCAGGAATGGGACTTCGGGTCTAGGTATGGCTCCTCTCACAACTCTCAGGATGTGCCCAGCAGTGAACTGCTGGCACATCAAACAGTTACTGATAGAATTTGCCACATGTTTATTTAAGTTGGGACAGAACCATGATTCTCTAATGCGGGCTGCAATGACCTCCTTCCCTGTGTGTGTTGGATGGTGTAACTGAGTCAATGCTTTTTTCAGTAACCCAAGTGGCATGACCACCTTCCCAGTGTTGTTTTGTCGCCATTACCCAGAGTTCTTTCATCCTTGGGCACTGCTCCCTGCAGTTCCATGATTTGTGTTTCTGGCAGGAATTGTACACTTCCTTTAACACCATCTGCCTCACTCCTCCCGTGGCTTGTGTCCTCTCCTTCTGTTCCCACAACACTCCAATGATGCACATTTTGCCTTATAGTCAGCTGCCTTGTTCCCTCTTGATGTTGCATCTTCCCCTTTGGTGTGTGCTTGGCACTTTACGAATGCTAGCTCCTCTGGTTATGTTATTGCTTCTATTAGCTCTCCTCTCCTAACAGTAGGGTGTGTTGTACTGGAGTTCCAGCAGCTCTCCTGTACCCTCTCCTGAGCCATCTGGCCATTCCTGAATGCACTGTTTAGGTGACATAGGCACTGCCGTAGTATATTGTCACTCTTTTTCCTACGCTGTTTTGTAGGGCCAATCTGAGGGCCACTAGTTCTGCTACTCGTGCTAAATAGTGAGGTGGTAACCTTGCACTCACCGCTACCTCACTTGTCCACTCCTCCTTCAGTCTCACTACAGCAGACCCTATTCTCCTGATCCCATCACCTTGATCAATAGTCGAAGACCCATCCATGTACATCACCTCTCCCCGCTCTAGTGCATCCTCCTCCACCCTGCATGTCTCAGTGAATTGCTCTATGTTTTTGGTGCAATCATGAGCCCAATCTCCTGGTTGGTAGACATCTTCCATGAATAGTGCTAGGTTTACAGTCTTGCATCTTACTATCCTCAATTCTGCCTTTGAGTATTATCTCGTAACTTGATGCTCTTTGTGTTGTCAATGTGCTCTTTGGCTTGTGCAGTACTGCAAACAGGGCGTGTTCCACGTAAAGGGTGGTTGTACATCCCATTGTTATTGATGCCCGCTCCACTCGAAGGTTCCTCAGCCAATGATTGTTCACACGGGTAGTGTCCTTTCATTTCTGGGTCAAGCTGTCCACTGTAGTAAGCAAGACGCTTATGGCCCATGCTTGTTTTCTGTATCAGTACTGCCTTCATAACCACACCATCGGTATGTGAAAACAGGAAGAATTCCCTTTTGTAGTCTGGAGTCCCTAACACTGGAGCCTTGCGTATTGCTTCTTTCAGTTCATTGAATGCTTCAGTCATCTCTTGTGTCCAAACCAGTGTTTTTGCTCCTATCTGGGCTTCTTTCAAGGCAGTTAAAAGTGGCCTGGTATATGTGCTGTAATCAAAATCCCATGCTCTGCAATAGTTGCACAATCCCAGGAATTGTTGCATTTCCCTCACTGTTTAGGTTGTGGTGTGTTGTGTATTGTCTGTCCTCTCTTTGGGGCAATGTGCCTGGTGTCTTTAGATATCAACTGTCCAATTTACAGTACTTCCTTTTGACAGTACTGGAGTGTGGCCTTGTCAAGCCTGTACCCCTGGTCTGCTAGCACTGTCAATACGTGTACTGAGTCTGTCCTGCACTCTTCTTCTGTTTTGCTGCAAATCAAGATATCATCTAAGTACTGCAAGATGGTGCTCTCGGTCTGGATGTTTCCCAGGTCCATCTGTATTGTCAAAGATAGATGGCGACTTGCAGTACCCTGTGGTAGCCTGGTGTGTTTCCACTTCTAGTTGCGGTACATGAAACTAGTCGAATCTTGTGAATCTGGGTGGAGTGGTACTGACAAAAAAGCTTTCTTGCGATCAATCACGGTGAAACAGGTGGCTTCTGCTGGAATGCCATACAGGATCGTTGTTGGGTTTGCTGCAACAGGGTACTCGGCCTCTACAATATGGCTAAGAGGTTATAAATCTCGTATAAAATGCCATGACACCTGGTCGCTTTGCGCACAGGGTACACTGCAGTGTTGCATGGAGATTCTGATGGTACCAGGATGCCTCTCTCAATGAGGGTGTTGATTGTTTCATAAATGCCCATATCTGCTTCCTTGGGAACAGGGGGTAGTGCTTAACCCGTGGAAGTATTGCTCCAGGTTTTAATTGAATCTTTACTCCCACTATGCTTTTTATGCACCCCACGTCATAGGGACTTGTGGTCCATAAGCTGTTGGGTACCTTGGGAAAATCCTCCTCCCAGAATGGCGGTGGCGCTTCCAGGGCCATTGCCATTTTTTGTGCAACCTCTCTGTATGTAATCTGTAACCAGAACATCACACTAATTTGCAACACCATCTCTGTCTCCACTCTTTCTTCTGAGAACAATTCCTCGTGTGTTACTTGTGTCAGCCTGCATCTTTCTGCCACTGCAATTATTGCCCTCCATGCTCTCCCTTGGTTGTCTGTTACGTGTACTGCAACCCAGTCCTCTCTTGCCACAACTGCCTCGATGTCTATAGACGCAATTGCTCCGTCTTTCTCATCTAGTGGTGTCTCTGGTCTGAAAAGGTACTCACCTGGCATCCTCCACACTTTCCCTGCTATCCATGCAAGTGCTACATTTGTCCCGTACTGGAACATCTCTGGGTCTGATGGCACCCCCTTCTTTACCGTGTTCCCACAGTATGCTTGGACAATCCGTCTTACAGTTAGCATGTGTATCTCTGGTATAGAACATACTATGTCCTTGTCTGTGAACGAGATGGTAATGTTTAGTCTGCTCATTATGTCGCGTCCCAGTATTTTTACAGGTGCTTGTCGGGAATAGAGCAAGGGTAAAGATAAGTTGTGATCTCCTATAGAAAATGAGATGTTATCAGTAAAAGGAACCACTTCTCGAGCCGCAGATAATCCTTGAGTGTTCATGGAATTGCCAAATGTCCCTTCCCTAATACATGACCTAGTCGCCTCAGGGTCAACAAGAAAGGAAAACGTTTTGTCACCTATCGCCACCCTTATGCGAGTTTCATCCTCAGGTTTAGGTGTGACCAACAGGATGGGACACAACAAGTGTGTCTGTAGGCTGTCCTATTGAGGGTACATGGTCCGTTCCCGGTGAAGGGGTTGTTGCCAACCATGTTGACTCCTCCCAACCTTCTCACTGGTACCATTGCCACTGTTCCATGGGTTCTGGGGAGTGACAGTCCTGTGTTTTTTAGTGCTGTTGTTTGGGGTGCTGTCATATGGGGGGTTGTTATAGGTGCAGCCTGAGGCTGGGCTTGTACTGGATGTGGTACCTGTTGGGCGTTCTGTACCTGGCCTTGTTGCTGTGCATCTTGGGAACAATAATCATCCTGTCCTCCTTGGTAGCCCTGTTGCCCCTGAACCCCCACACTTGCTGCAACCCCCTAGTTCTTCATGCTCTGGAAATATGTCTTAGCTGCCCACAGGTCCAGCACTGGGGTGGTTCCCTCCCCTGCCCCGTGAACCCTCCTGCAAAGTCTCGGGACCCTGTGGCATCCGTTGATTATATCCCCAAAAGCTCCCTGAGTTTTGATGGGACTGGGGCCCAAAGCCACACCCTCGTTGAAATCCACCCCTCCCGCGATAACCCTGTTGGCATCCACCCCTACCCATGTACCCTCCTCCCATGGGCGGGGCATATTGTTGCATGGGATGGTATGGCACTGTGTTTGGTATTGTGGTCGTGGTGCTGGTGGTTGTGTCTGGTGTGTGGGGCTTGTTATTAGCGCCCCATCTAGTGCATATTTTGACAATTTCTTTTGAACTAACATCGCCTCATCAGCCTTGCTCTCCTCTGCCTTTTGTTTAGCTTTCTCCTTCCACAGCCTGCAATGATGCACTATGGTGAGCTGTATTTCTGGCCAGGCTTTTGCTTCCATACCCACCAGTTTCTTCAAATGTGTCTGCACAGTTTTTAGTAGCCAGTGCACCAAGATATGAAAAATGATTGCTATTGTCTTATACCACGGCTCTCGAGTTTCAAGGTGCCAATGCTCTTGAATCTCTTGAATGTAATTAACAGGATCCTCGTCGTCACACATCTTGCATGACGTAATAGCCCCTATGTCTGATGTGTCGGGATATTGTGTCCTTAATGCTTGCATACTGCAGCTCTACATTTGGCAAATGGTGACCCGTCATGGACTGTATTTTGTATGGTCACCCCTGGGAACCCCGCCCTCTTCCAAATGTCATCAGCTGCGTCACCCAATATGGAAACCAGCAGTCCCTTGATGTCACCCACTGCTAGCCTGTGCCCTGCTGTCAGCTTCTAAATTTCATATATCCATTTACTAGCTCCCGCACTTAGTGAGGGTAGTAGGTATTTAACGTTTTTCCTTGTCTGTGTGTTTCCAAGGTACGTACTGCGCTCTTGTCCCTCCCCTCTCTAGCAGGGGCATCTGAGAGTATGATGCTCTCTCCTCCGGTGTCCGTCTATATTGCTTAATCTGGCTGGGCCCGCTTTCATCCTCAATGTCTGTACAGATGTCTATAGGTTCTAGTGCAGGTGTTTGCTGTGATCGGTCATGTGCTCTAGACAGTCATCCCCTGGAGTGTGTTAACATTCAACTCGTGCCTCCTGCTCCCTTAGTCTGGTATTAATGTACGGTGTGGTGCCCCCTTTCCCATTCATAGTGTGGTAAATTTGCTTATCTGTGTGCTGTCCTCCCTCCCCTCTGTCCTGTAACCTGCACTCCCAGGATGTCCCTTCACCCATCCTTGTGAGATAAAGTTTGCTGTGCCCCCTTCTCTCATAATCACTGTGGTTGTCATCATTGTCAGACGTCCATGTCGCTACAGAACCCTTCTGAAACATTTTTGCGTGGTTGGGCCGGAGTTGTGCTCTACATTGAGATTGATGTCTGTCAGTTTATATTTGTTCTCCCCTTCTTGTACCCCTAGGCATGCAGCACCATTTCCTGTCGAACCTTCCTGATGTATATCTGTTATGTCTTGTTTTGTTCTCATCTCCTCATCCCATCTTTTCCTGTCCAACTCCAATGTAATCTGTTCACTTGATGCCCTTAGTGCTCACTCGTCCACCTACACTCATTCCCTCTCCCTTATCAGCCCTTCTAACTGTAACTTCTTCAGTTTTCTCTCCTCATAACTGTGTTTTTTCTCCTGTAATAATTTCCTACTACACTGTACCATCTCTTCCTCTTTTAACTCTCTCCCCTTCTTATCCCACTCTTCCCTCTCCTTTTCCATCTCCTCCTTTCTCTCTCTTCCCATTATTTCTACCTCCTTTTCCCTTCTCCACTCCCTGTGCTCACGTTCTAGCTTTGCTTCTCCGTCCCTTTGTTGTTGTTCTTCCTTCTCCACCTGTGCTGCCCAGTCACTCCTTTTCCCATTTCCAAGCTCTTTATTGCCTTTGTTGCCCCTTCTGCTGCCCCTGTTGTCGGTCCCCTTTAATTTCAAGAGTATCTGTGCAGCTATCCATTCCTCTGCCACCTATGCTCTTGAATCCTGCCTTTACGCATCGCCGCCCCTCCTCGTTTTGGTCAGTGCTGTTGGTGGCTTGCCCCGTACCTCGCTGTTGTTCATCTTTGGTAAATGGTGGTGGTTTATACGTTGAGTTTGAATGCCCGTCTGCTGCCCTTAGTTCCCTCAGTGGATACATTTCCAGCTCATCATCTATGTCATCAGATATTGCACTAGGCGGGGCTGGAGGAGGTGCGAAAGGGTCAGTTCCCTCCTCATTTACCTCCTGTTGGCTCATCATCCATGTCCTTTCTCCCTGCCCTTCCTGAAACAAGCGCCACAATTCGAATATGGACATGCATTTTGCTAGTTTCTTCCCCTTGTATGTGCTCTGTTAGTGGGTCAGTAGTGATTGCAGCACGTCCTTGGAGAAACTGCCACTAGGCGGCCATGACCTTGCTATCTTCCCTTCAGTTTCTTTGGACCACTGTATACTATATTGTATCCTTGTATAGTGACAGGGTCTTGCACATGTGTTGTATTGGCGTTACTCCCCCACCATCCCGTTATACATCAGATACATCATTAATTGTTTACCTGACCTCTAATCAAGGATTTCGATACTACACTGTTAATGGAGAAAGTTACAATGCAATTGTTATCGCCCTGAATTGCTACGAGCCCCAGTGGCTCTGCACTTCAGACGGTGTACTCTGCGTACAGACCCTCCTCCACCAGCTCTGCCATTCTCCGGCACACCACCTCAATCCTCCGCATGCGCTATCCGCGCACTGCCACTTGTTCACCTCTCAACCAATCCCAAGTCCACAATGCTAGCTCCTCACCGTCACAACGTTCTGTCCTATGCACCAACCTATGAGTGATGTCACCAAGCTAAATATTGAACAGGTAGTAGACAAGTTGTGCACACATAGAACGAGAACCTGTTGCTTCAAACCCACACAAAACCCCACAGTAACCCCACAAAACCCCTACAGCTGTCTTCCCGCCTCTCCAGGGCAGAGTATACTTTTATTTCTTGTGACTAACTGCACCCGTTGCGTTGCCAAATGTGTGAAATGCCTCTCTCCAGGAGATTTAACCAGATAGTTCACCTTCTGCAATTTAGGATAGCTGCAGCTAACCCTCACAGGGATACCGACATGTACGCTTCAAGCTAAAACACCCAATTCATCTGAGTACCATATTTACATACTTCTATAGTCCAAGTCTATAGTCTTGGTTCTTCACCGGAACCTTTTACCTCGAAGACCAAACATTACCCAGAAATAGAAAAGGGACTCCTACCTCTACTACAGTTTCCTACTTAACACACACCTGCTACCAATACTCCTTAAATACTGTAGAATAGTATACATTATGATCAACACCTCCCGCCTCCCACACATATAATACCCAACCTCACACCATCCTTTGCTTTTTTCCTGGACCAATACTTACGTTCCGTGCTTGTTGACACTGCTCGGCCGCTGGCCCCCCCCGTCAACCACTCACCTCGCTCTTCTGGTATGCCTTGGACTCTTCACCGATCGCGGGTGGGATAATTTCCAAACAGCACCCGGAGGCCTGTCTCCGGTTGCACTTTTCCGTTTTTTTCTCACAATTTCCGTGAAGGTCCCACAGACTTTTCAGGTCCGGCAGAGAAGGCAGCAGCTTCTGGCAGGGCTGAAATCACAAACCATCGCCTCTGCTACTAACTTGTTAGGGAAGACTCCCAGGCAAGCAGGGCGGTTTGCTAGGAGTTCGCAGACATTAAACTCATGGAAGGCCGAACCCCTTCCCAATTCCATAAGGAACACAAGTCCAGGCAAGTAGCAATTTCAACTTAGGTGTATTACAGCCGCCAAACCACAGGGATCAGTTGCTCGGAGGCGAATCCATGCACAGCTCGAAGGACTCTGGCTCACAGGCCAGTTTTGATAGAATTTCACATCATAGTTATGTCACACCCTGGGCCCTTCTCCAAAAACTTAACTCCACTCTGGATTGGTTAGCGAGTGGTAGTTCCCCTATAGTAGCCCTTATAGAGATTAGTCTATTGAGAAATAACAAAGTTCCTATATTCAGTAGGAACTCCCGTCCCCTGCACACCACTTAGTATTGGAAATGAATATTCCAAACAGTTTTTAACGACTCAAATATTTTTCAATCACAGTTTGTCTCGGAATATACCTCTTAATGTGTAAAGAAGTGATGACAATCAGATAAGCAACATTCACTAAGGTATTAAGTTCAGAATTTTTTAACCAATGAACACAATTTTTTCTTATGCAGGGTGTGCAGTTTCTCTTCTATAATGTTCTGATAGAGATTAGTGTATTGCACATGGCTATGTCAGGTGTCAGGTCTGGACCTTCTCTGAAAACTGCTACTTACTAATTGTTACAATGTGCAGACCTAATGATTGGTCGGAGGCCCCAGCTAACCACCCCTAGGGTCTTGAATCGTGATTGGCGAGAGTGCCCACAGGCCTGGGATAAAATCAATTCCAAGCTTGGACTTCACCTGTTCACGGTGCTATGTGCAGCTATGTATCTATGAGGTGCAACTATGTGTCTGCGGTATAACCGTGTGTAGACCATCAATGATGTGAGAGTGCTTCCCAGCCACCAGTTCTTGGCTCACTCTCAGCTTGTCTGGGTCACGTGTCCATAGACTGTGTTTGTGAGCTCTGGAGCGCTGAATTATTCTGCATTTTGTGGAGAATTAAGCACCTCTGTTGCCGGTGTTACTTCAGTGCAGGAGAAAGAATGTTCTTCGCAACATTGCAACCTTGGTGGTGGCCTCGTTCCACACACAGTGGTTCAGCTAGCACAGCATTCTGCATGGCTTCAGGTTTTCTGAGACGATTGTGGCCTACTATGATTTCCTAAACCATGGCCTGGTTTCTACTGTTTATGCTTCCCCATAGTATCCATGTGAGTTATGGTTTGGTCGAGTGCTCCTGCCATTCCATAGGGTTATTTGCATGTAAGCATCTACAAGCATTCACACGTGGTTTTCTTGCTTCGTTGCGGTTTCTGCATTGCTGCAATAAGCTAATGGCAAAAATAATAAATGTGCAGAAAGTATGTGCACGTCAGTGTCCTCTAACTCATAGAACTGTACGCATGTGTTCTTTGTGTATTTGGGTGTCCCGTTTGTGCAGATGGCACATGTGCTTCATGTCTGACGCTGCAAGTTCATCATGGTGTCTCTAATGACTTGAGGCATGGCTTCTCAGCACTTTAGTCGATTCTGTCCATACAGCTGTCACTGGTTCCGTCTTGTGCGTCTTCATCCACTTTGGGTAGTGCTCGCACTGCTCCTGTGTTGTAGTGTCGGTTGAGAGGGTATTTCTCATGGTGCTTGTCCATCATGGGTGCAGTAGGGATCGGTGCAAGCTCGTACGATCAGCAGCCATATTGTCTTTGGTTCTTCTTTTGGTTGGATGGTCTTCTGGGACAGGGGGCATAGTTCAACCTCCCCTCTTCAACCTTTTGTGGTAATGTGGACCATGAAAAGGCTATACTGTGGTGTGAATGTGATTCAGTAGCAACCCGAACTGCAAAGTATGACAGTCCTAAAAAAGGGCAGTCCCAAAGAAAGAGAATATCCAATCAAAATTCTATAAAAACATATACACTTTAATTAAATACACCTCTGCAAGAATAACTAAATAGAAAAACATTGTACAACACCCAGCCCTAGGGAAAGAACAGAGAAGATTCATAGAAAGAAAGATGCAGCATTGTGAATAAGAATACAGAGGTGAAAGGCAATTCAACAACCACAGTGTTCTTTTAAAAGGATATCTGAAGAAAAAGTGCATAAGTGACCAAACCAGTCTCCAGGGCCTGAAATGGACCAGGTGAATTTGAGAAGGAGTTGGAAGCCTCCTCTTTTAAAGGCAAAAGCCCATGGGGATTGAACAAAATAAAGCCTGCATTAGAGGTCTAATCCCTGTCCATGGAACAAGTGGAATTTGCCTTCTGACATCATACCCAAGTGCTTTTTATTACAGTAAGTGGGACAGGAAGAAAGTTGTAGAGAGAAAGCAAGATGGTGGAACGCCTCTGCCTACATCAACCACGCCCCTTCCCTTGTCAATAGCATCAAAGGCCTTTTTGGTATGTAGCACCATGATGTAAGACTAGCCCTTTTGGGGTGGGTGTGCCCTTTGATTCTTGTTTTCCAGGCCAACTCTTACTGGGAGGCTGGCTAACTGTACAGGGTGTTACCTACGCTCGCAAAGGATCAAAAGGAGAGGCATAGCCACCCGGTCTCCTGCCCCGTCACCTGCTGGCAAGGCTGTCTGACCAGAATGCATACAGCTCTTCGACAGCTGAGCTAAGCTCAAAGTGCTGACACGTATAGGATATCAAATGGATGTGGCTGTAATAAGTATGAGATACCCAAACTCTGGTATGACTAATATTTAAAGTCTACAACTGCCACCTGGATAACAACTCTCATTGTTAAATGGATTTGGGAACAAAGTTGCATATCTTAAATGCAGCCCCTGTACTACAGTGGCTTGGCCGTCAGCGCAGCCGTCAGAGGGCCCCCGTGCTCACCAGGGTTGTTCTGTGCCACAGGGGAGGAGGTGCTGCATATAAGGATACAGATTTAGCAGAGCACTGGCATACGCTATGCTTTTGGCATTGAGTTTGTGGGAAGATGGGTCTGGTCAAAAGACCCCCTTCTCTGAAAGAATTACCCACATCATTTTATATTTAAGAAAAATAAAAAAAAGGGCGTCTACACTCTTGCCAGGTGGAAATCCTTCCCTAAAACCCAAAAACCTCCAAATAATATCCAAGCTCAGCTGTCCTCCATTTGGAACAGGGGTTCTCCTTCTCTACAGTATTCAATTCCAGAGGTCACTTTTCCTTCTGTGTTTACTTTAAGAACGGAAATGATTCTCACACTGTCATCAATACACCACACTTTTTGATTGGTCAGGTATTTCCCTTGGCTTTCTAACATGCAAACACTCTCAGAGAACACATCCCTTAATTTGTATAGGTCGCTCACATTTCTACACAAGACCAATATAGCCCTTTTATACACTCAAAAACATGTGGCCATGCAAGAAGTTTCATTTAGCCAACTACAATCCTTTCTCCAAAACTAATCTATACAGCGACTGTGATTTCACATATGTAACCATACCATGAAGAGCCACCAGACTCACTCTTCCTACTCACATTTTTCTATCCATACAATCTTTTACATACGTATCTTGTTAATGAGTTTCTTTTGTTCTGAAGCCATGACTCTCTGAAACCAACAATATCATTCTTTGGGGTGTGCACCACACTTTGCAGTTTTAGCAGTAAGTTATTTTTGTCAATGATTGCACATTGATGAAGGCAGCAATATATCACATACCCAACATGTTTCATTCTTTAAAAAACAATGATTATGAACTTCTTCAGGGCACCGGAACGCACAAATATTATTGCACAATTCCTATTACTTTTTAACATGAAATCTACAGTCCTTAGAAATCACTTTGATCTAACAATTAGTCATACGGAAATCCCAATGTTCCCTACATTTTAACAGAGTCCCTCCATTCCTTGATACTCTGATATACTTCATTAGCTCTTGCCACCTGGAAGCAACAAAAAAAACAGTATTAATATTGCTGCTTGTCCTCAAAAATAGCATAATTCTTTCTTGTTTCTAGAGGAATTGAATACTTACTATCAGCAGTTCCCCCAGCCCCACTCACCCGGCAAAATTCAGTTTTCTTTGTTTCTTTTATTTCTTTAGGGCATCTAATCCAAATCAATTGGGAGTGGCATAAACATACACTCAGGTTTACAAATACCTCCATATTGCAAAGTAAATAGGGCATCACAACAGAGGAAAAGCCCCTGTACTATTTTACAAAACTGACTTAATACATATTCATTTTAACAAGGAATAGAACACTTCATTGTTTTGGAAAATACTAATGCATTCAAAAGTGTGTTATATAAAGTCATAACAAAATAAAATAAATTCAATACATTCACACAGGTGGGGGACAAACCAATTCATCGATTTAACTAAACAAATCTGGTTACCCCTCCCCCTTCTCTCACATGATCTACAGTTTTTCTTGCGAGAGGTGCTACAACCATGAACAGTCACACAACAACACTCTCATTCATACTAACACATGCGTCTAAAACAAAGACATATAGGCCCTCATTACAAGTCAGGCGTTAAGGGTTTAACGGTGCCGTCGTCGCAGTTAACCCTTAACGCCTGATTCACACTTTAACGCCTGATTTTTGCAGGTGTTAAAGTCCAAGGCGCTAAGCGACCTTGGTGCTAATTATGGCACCGTAATTTACGGTGCCGTAATTAGCGCCTTCCCCATCCCCATTATGCCCTATGGGGCAAAAATGGGAATGGGGAAGGGCAAATGGTGAATGGGGAATTACCGCCCGACTCACCTTGGAATGGGGCGGTAATTCCGCCATCCACCATGGCGGGATCCGACATGGACCATGGTGCTAAAAGCACCATGGTCCACCGCCTGACTTGTAATGAGGGCCATAGAATGAAAAATGTGGAACTACAAATACAAACCATGAACTAGATTGGCGACTTGACAATCTGAATGGCTCCCCTTGTCTGATATACAAATCCAGCAAGCGCCGTCAATAATTAACACCCTGCGCCATTTCTCTGTAGAACGTGGCGAGTGAGTAGAACACCTACGTCACTATAGCTCATATAAAGTATGGTCTCATGCAGTTGGAGAACCCTGAAAATAGTTGACTTGTTCCAACTTGAGTTTCGGCAGTCAGGGTGATGAGGACTAGATGGGTCACGTAAGGCCACCTTCAGGGCAAAGAAAATAATGCATGGAAGGTTGGTGGGGAATTCAATCAGAAATATCTGTCAAAGACAAGAGACAATATACAGGAAATCTATATAAGTTTTGAAAACATCAATTCATATGCTCTATTAATTTCTGAGCTATACTGCACACCTAGTTTGAGTGAAATGACCAAATCAGTGTGACAAAGGATGCACTCTCATGCACCCACCTCTGCTGGGTTGCCCCCGCCTGTGCCGCAAACAAAGAGTCGTGCAAGACAAACCAGTTTCCCAAGGTGAAGGTCCAAAGTGGACCTGCATGCAAGCTGGTACCCCGTGTCACTGCATGCATATAGACCAAGTGCCTGTCACCCCAAATGAGCCAACAGCAACAGCCTCGCCTGAAGACCTTGTATGGTGCTGGGTCAGGCAGCAGGCCGGTGCACTGTCTAAGTGGACAGATGCGGCTTCGGAATAACAGCCCACGTGTCAGTTACATGTCAGGCCTCTAAAGTGAAAGATAGACAGGGTGAATGAATGTGATCTCACTTGTGTGCCATTTTCAATGACAAAGGGACCACATGTGTTTGTGTGAAGGCTCACCTCTTGGAGTAGAAGTGAGCACTCATATTGCTTGTTTTGCTTGATCCCTCTAAGTGAACTTGCCTTAAACAGAGAACCCAGTTCGGGCTCAGGTTGTGTACAACACAACCATTGTAGACGTCAGGAACCTAAAGCGCTGGATACACAAAGTGAATGAAATCTCAATCATCTACAGTTGTCAATGACGTCCGGGCCACATGCATTTTTATGAGAGCTTACCTCTTTATGTCTGCATGAGCACTCGTATGGCTTGTTCTGCTAGAACCTTCTGGGTGGAATGAGCCTAAATAGAGCTCAGTTTGAACTCTTGTCATGTGCGCAGCTGGTCTTAGCTACCGCGATCAGGGTTGGGGTTGTGATTGTAGAATTATTTAATTGATTAGATCCTGTGATGCTGCAGGATGCTGCAGATTTCTCCACTACCTGCAGTACATGGACCGGAAAGTATCACTGTGTTGTTGTGGCAACCAGCAGAGACTGCAGGAGCAAAGGGGTGTGCCTTGTGAGAAACCAGAGGGCGTCTCACCCGCAAGTCCCCGTCAATCTCTCTCTCTCAGGTGGCCAGGGCACACCTCTCGCCTTCAGATACAGACCCTGGGGGTGGACTCGTGCGGGAGGATCATCTGGGTGAGGGGTCCTCAGGGAGTGGGGGTGAGGCAGCCGATGGTGAGACGCAGTGTTCTCCCCTTTTTTGTTCACCTAATCGATCCTATTTTTTAGGATTCTCTGAGGTACGAACCCCCAAACCCTTTTTACACAAACAATGGGCCGAGGAAGAGGGCGGCAGAGTAACAAGACTAACTCTTACATCTTACTGGACATATCCCGTTAATCGGGTCAGGCAAAGTCAGCCACTTGATTCTAAGTGCATACACCGACACCAATTAGCTCCCCTCACACAGATAAAAGGCAGAACCTAGAGACACACTCTGAGCAAGGCAGAACACGAGTACGAGCAGAACTTCCAGGGCAAAGGCGACAGACTAAGGGACTGGGGGTCGCTGCCTCCAACAGGCCGCGAAAGACACGTGGAGAAGGCCAGATCCCACATGAGAAGGCTGCATTGTATTTTTAAAACGCCAGTGACCCACCCGGGCGAACGGCAGAGTTGGGGAGGCAAGGCGAAGCCTGTGGTACTAACCTTGACCCGTGAATTGGAAATCGTAAAACCAAGAAAGAAACGAACACAGCGGGTGAGTTGGCAAGCGACCTGAGAGACCGGTGTGTGTTAAAGAAAGTTTGAAGTGGCAACATTATATCGCAAGTGAAGGCTGCACGTGTGTGGATGAGACGTGAAGAAAGGCAGATCTGTGAATGAAATTTGAAGTAGACCGCTGTGAAATCAGCACTACTGAGTGACGGAGTGGTCCAGCAAAAGGAAGCAGCCCACTCGTAAGTCTTTCTAAAAGTTGCATTGTTTGTAACGATAAAGCGAATGAACTACAAAAGTGAAGTAAGCAAAATTAACTCCTAGAGAAGGGGAGAGTGAAAGTTGAACCTTGAACTTTTAGTCAAAGTGTTCCTGTGGAGGTCTGTAAAGAAAGACACGCACATTCGAAAGTCTTTGACATCCGAAAGTGGTCTGAGCCTGACTGAGGAAGACCCGAAGTGCAATAAGCTTGGGTAAGGGAGCCCCCCTTGCAAGTGTTGTTGAACTTTGTTTTGAAGAGGTCCGAGCCCCAGAGAGGAGCACCTATATGAACTGTGTTCTGAAGAGGTCTGGCCTGACAGAGGGGGACCTATTTGAACTGTGTTTTGAAGAGGTCTGAGTGCATGTAACGCTCACCTGACTCCCACGGAGGCGCTGGTCTGGTTCGCGCTGCTGTGACCTCTTCTAAGGTGATGCACAGGGTTCGGAAGATGGACTGGACCGGGCCCCCAAATCTGGCTTGTCTGGCTCGCAGAAGTATCCTTCTGTAGGCGAAAATAGGGGATTAACTGTCTGCGGGGTAATGCAATCGGCCTCCTACTTTCCCCCTCTCACCCTCCTCGAAACCCTTCTGTGATTCCTCGTAGCGTCTCACCTTAGGGTCTGGAAGGACGAGCTCTCCATCCTGCTTCTGATGCAGGGGCGCGTTGGTATCCAGTTACTTCACTGGATTTTCGGATTGGTGAGAACCAAACTTGCTTGGCTTCCAGGTAAGTTTTTTGATAAGAGGTTCCCCTTGTGTCCATGCATTAATGTACTAATGCTAGTGTCTTTTTCCCCATAGGGGCCGGGGTACGGAATGCCGGGGAACAGGCACCGACCCGAGATGAGAGGTGAAATCCTTGTAGAAATCAGGTATGTCTTTAATGAGCGTTTTTTGGTAATGTCTTTTCATTCGCTCATTAACGCTGATGTCTCTTTTTTCCCCCTTAGGGGCCGGGGTCCGGAAATGCCAGGATGCGGCGCGGACCCGAAATGAAGAGGGAATGAATCAACAGGTAAGTCTTAACATGGAGATTTAACTTTCCTTATTCCCTTCTCTGTCTCACCTTTTGTTCTGGTCTTTTTCTCCCTAGGCGCTGGAGCGTGACTGCGAATCCGGATGATCGCTGCTGAACATGGAGGCGCCCTGTAAAGGACGAATAAGCGTCCTTGGAAATAAGGTAAACCATTATCTATGGTAAAGTCTGATCCCTTTTGTATCCAATCCTGTAAGGTTGTAGGGTCCAGGAGTTGTTTCACTCTGGCTTGAATGTCTTCAAGCGTCTGTAATGAAGTCATGCCTAGAATCCTCTGTTCGGGAATTATTGGTACTGGTTCTGAGTTTTTATCAGATTCTCCCATTCCAATTCGGGATAAGGCGTCTGCTTTGCCATTCTTGCAGCCAGGTCGATAGGTAATCACAAAATCAAATTCAGCGAAAAACAAAGCCCATCGGAGCTGCCGTGATGACTGAGCCTTGGCGGTTTTCAAATACTGTAAATTCCGGTGATCAGTGATCACTGTGATGGTATGTCGAGCGCCCAGCAGATAATGCCGCCAGGCTTTAAAAGCGGACTTAATGGCTAACAGTTCTTTGTCTGTGATTGCATAATTAACCTCGGGTGCCGAGAATTTTCTGGGCCAAAATGCTACGGGATGCAGTTGGTTGGTTTCGGGATCTCTTTGGGACAGGACAGCTCCCATGGCTAGGCTGGATGCGTCAGTCTTGACGACATAAGGGAGATCTGGACGCGGGTGTTTCAATATAGGTGCGGAGGTAAACTTAGCTTTTAAATCCTGAAAGGCCTGCTCGGCTTCTTCCGACCATTCAAAACGTTTATTTTTCCTCAAGAGTGCAGTAATGGGTTGTACCACGCGTGAAAATTCCGGGATAAACCTGCGATAGAAATTGTCAAAGCCGAGCATGCTTTGAACCCCTTTTACAGAGCTAGGTGATGGCCATTTCAGGATGGCATCCACTTTTCTTGAGTCCATTCGGACTCCTTTGGGTGTCAGGATGAAACCTAGAAACTCGACTTCTGTGGTATGGAAAACACATTCCTCCAATTTAGCAAATAGTTTGTGTTGGCACAGTTTTTCAAGTACTGCCCTGACATGTTTTCTGTGATCAGATTCCGAAGAGGAGTACACCAGAATGTCATCAATATATACGACAACACAAACATCGATGAGTTCCCGAAGGACATCATTCATGAAGTATTGGAAGGCAGCCGGCGCGTTACACAATCCGAAAGGCATCACCTGGTACTCGAATAATCCGTATTTAGTACGGAAGGCAGTTTTCCATTCGTCACCTTCTTTAACTCGTGCCAGATGATAAGCCCCCCGGAGATCTAACTTGGTGTATATGCAAGCGTCCTTCACCTGGTCAAGGAGTTCAGGGGGCAGAGGATAACGGTTTTTAACCGTTATCTGGTTCAATGCGAGGTAATCGATACAAGTTCTAAGGCCGCCTTCTTTTTTGGGCACGAAGAACAAAGCCGAGGATGCCGGGGACTTTGACGGGCGAATAAAACCATTAGCTGGGTATTGATCCAAATATTGTCTCAAATGCAGGTTCTCTGGTTCGGAAAGGGCATAAACCCTGCTACAAGGGGGTTGTGCACCGGGCACCAGATCGATTTGGCAATCGTACGATCTGTGAGGAGGTAACGTGTTGGCCTGTTCCTTTTGGAAGACGTCCTGAAAGTCTTGGTATTCCGGAGGTAGTTGCATGGAGGCAGAGGTTACAGATGCTAGATTAATCTTCAGGTTTTCTGGGTAGCAGGTTTGTGTACAATCCGGGAAGGTTATTCTCTTAGCTCGCCAATCAATTCGAGGATTATGTGTCTCTAACCAAGGGATTCCAAGAATAACCTGAAACTGTGGAGCCTTGATTACATCAAACATAACACCCTCCCGATGGCCGTCAGGACCAATAAGAGTCACCTCAGTATTGGAATGTGTTACCGGTCCAGAGGCAATTTCAGTTCCATCGACTGTGGTGATGACATCTTTGCTGGTTTTAGGACGGAGAGGGAGGTTAATCCTAGAGACCAATTCACGATCCACATAGTTTCCAATAGCCCCACTATCGATGTATGCCTTTATTGCATGCAACCGCTTAGGCTGTTCTGGATCTACAAGAACCATTGGCACAATGAAATGCGAGGTCTGAGAGTTCATTTTCAAGCTCGGCAAGCGGACCCCTACACTTGTCGAGCGGAGTCGTTTCCCGAAACAGAGTCTTCATGGTTTTTAATCAGCGGCTCCTACCGCCTTTCGGGGCGGTTTTGCCGGGCAATCTCGTAGAAAGTGTCCAGAATTCCCACAATAAAGACATAATTTTAACTGCCGCCTCCTTTCACGTTCCTTTTGAGTTAAGGGTCCTTTAACCCCTCCAATTTGCATAGGCTCAGAGACATCAACTCCCTTGGGATTAGCATGGGTCTTGACCAACACCCGGGTCTCAAACCTGGACCGATCTGCTTTTCTGTTTTGAAGTCTGTGATCCAATTGGACCACTAAGTCTATATACTCTGTGCATTCTTGGGGCGGATTTACAACTTGGGCCAAGACATCTTTAAGTTCTCCGCGTAGGCCTCGATAAAACAACGTGACTCTTTTATCCTCTGGCCATCCCGTTTCCACAATTAGTCTATTAAAGGTTGCAATATAGGATAGGAGGTCCTGATTGCCCTGTTGCAGGGATAGAAGTTCGTCATCCAGAGCCGCCCCTGAGAGTGTCGAGCAAATAACCTTTCCATGCTTGCTTGAAACCTTTGAAAATCACGGAGAATCGGGTCATCTTGAGTAACCAGTGGAACTGACCAATCGGCAGCGCAGCCGTTGAGCTATGACAATACAAAGGCTACCTTGGTCTGATCATTAGGGAAGGCCTCAGGTCTGCATAGGAAGTGCAAACGACACTGATTCATGAATACGGCGAATCGTTTGGGGTCCCCAGCAAAGCGTTCGGGTGGGCATGTTTCCAAGTAGATTAATCTGCACAGGGTTACTGGAAACCACAGGAGCGGGGTTCCCTCCGGAACCGGGTAGAGGAGTTTGCCCAGCTTGACCTTGCAAAAGCTGTCTGGCCAAGTCATCAGTTCTTTCCTTTGATATTATTAATTCCCTCCTGAGGGCATTAGTCTCTTGACGAGCGGCATGTACTTCGGCCCATAATTCCCCCAGTAATTGGGCCAACTGATCAGTCTCAGAACTTTCCATAGTGCCTGGGTGAGAATTTATAGGAAGGCTTCGCGTTCTGTAACGCTCACCTGACTCCCACGGAGGCGCTGGCCTGGTTCGCGCTGCTGTGACCTCTTCTAAGGTGATGCGCAGGGTTCGGAAGATGGACTGGACCGGGCCCCCAAATCTGGCTTGTCTGGCTCGCAGAAGTATCCTTCTGTAGGCAAAAATAGGGGATTAACTGTCTGCGGGGTAATGCAATCGGCCTCCCACTTTCCCCTCTCACCCTCCTCGAAACCCCGAAATGAAGAGGGAATGAATCAACAGGTAAGTCTTAACATGGAGATTTAGCTTTCCTTATTCCCTTCTCTGTCTCACCTTTTGTTCTGGTCTTTTTCTCCCTAGGCGCTGGGGCGTGACTGCGAATGCGGATGATCGCTGCTGAACATGGAGGTGCCCTGTAAAGGTGAGTGGAATGCGGCGCTGCAGCGATCGACGCGATGAGCTTTTAAATAAAAGTCTTCCTTTTCAGGATTGTCAGCGAGATGTCTCCGGGATGCGGATTTAGCAGGTAAGGACTTTTCCTTCTTCTGTTCTCTTCTTCTCTTCCTTTGCAGGTGATCCAGGATGCTGGCAGGCGTGGCAGAAGTCAGGATGCAGGAGCAGACACGGTGAGCGTCCAGCTGCTAGATGCAGGACAACGCGAAGCACGTGTGGCTGTTCGGGTGGGGTTTAAATAGCCTTGGAAGAAGTTCCAGGTATGTATCCTTCCTCCAATCAGGTATGTATCCTTCCCCGACCACGCCCGGATGGTAAATTAGTCCCACAGGTAAAGTAGTTCCTTTCAGGCCTCAAGGAGGCGGGATCCTGCAGCATGGTCTGCATCAGGTAAGTGCACCCAAGCACTCCCATAATGAGCCTGGCGCCTATGGCGCCAGGACTGATGTCTTTTATGGGCCTGGCGCAATAGGCGCCAGGACACTGTCCAAAGGGCCCCTATATGGGGTTGCTGGGTCCTTCCTCGGGGACGCAGGGCTTGAACCGGCTCCCCGGGAGCGGGCATCATGACAGTGCAACAGAGGCGGGCCTAAGAGAACATTTTGTTGAAACATTATTTGGATGTCTGGAAAGAGAGACTTTAACATGGAAGGCCAGGCAGGTCTCGATCCACATTTTATAACTGTTTATTGTGTTGCAAACCGGAGGGAGAGTGTATGATCCTGCCTACAGGGACCAACTTACTCTGTGGATTAACATGGGGATGAGAGCTGATTCAGCCTCATTTGTTCTTTTGAACACTGATTTTTCCTTTACATACATTTCTCCTCTATACACTTTTTATACAAGAGATAGGGCAGGCATTAGGTTTTGGTAGCATAGGCCATTTTAATTTGACAGTCTCCACTAGGACTGTTTTTGTTTATCAATTGATGGTGGAGATTACTCCCATCTTAATTATAGGGCAACGTAGGAGTTTTTTCAACCCCAGAAACTTCAATAAAGGTTTTACAAATTGTACCTATTGTGTAAGTGTCATAGTTGTGATACCATGCCTCCCCTATAGCCTGCATATTCAGATCTCGTCCGCTCACCCAGGCCTAGTCAATAGGGCATGGCAGGAAACAAACAAAGGTAACATACACTCAGGTTTCTTCCAACTCCCTCCTCTAGCAACAATTAGTCTCCTGTGCATCTTGCACACTGCTATCCGCGAGGTGGGCCTTCAGTAGCAGCTAACACATTGACTTAATACATTAGTATGTAACGCCAAACTTGTGCTCCGAACGTGCATGCAGTGGCATACTCAAGACAATATTCAGCCCCTAACCTTAATTTACCTATAGTGAGGAAGCTTAATGCTGGAGTTTACAGTCACCTTAGCTACTGCACGACCCGGTCTTGCCATCTGACAACAGCGCCAATCACTTCCTATATTATGACCAGGTCTCATGATGGCATCGGTGTGTCCATCTAAGGGTACTTTACTCTAAAGCTTTCATCTGTGATGGGAAGCATCATGATATAATTACTGTATTAGCTCATAGACCTCCTAAGTAATCATTTTGATAGGTATGGCTCAGTAAATACTGTAAGAATCTCTTGTAGTGGACAAAAAATATACACATTCCAAACTCGTTGCACTGTATTCCATTCAAACCACTTATTGAGACCTCGCTCATCCATTTTTCTTTTATAGTCTTGTAAAGCGCACGTACGCCCGAAGGTATCTTGGCGCTGAGCAGAGGAAGGTGGAACAGAACATACATTAAAAAAGAAGGGTCTTCAGGGCCCGCCAGAAGGCCAAGTGGTTAGAGGTTGCACGAAGTGACCATGGCAGTTGGTTCCATGCTTTTGCGGCTGCCACAGAAAAGGCACGGCCGCCGGTCTGAATCCGTCTAACACGGGGGACCAATAATAATGGGGCCCCCTCAGACCGAAGGGGGCGAGCAGGAACATAATGAACACATTTTTCCTGAAGATATTCAGCTCCTAGCTTGTAAAAGGCTCGATGCACTTGGCACATAGATTTAAAGAAGATCAGTTTTTCAATCAGGAGCCAATGCAGCTGTTTCAGGAGCGGTGACATGTGAGTGCATGCAGGAGGGCGCATGACTACTCTGGCCGCTGCATTCTGGAGCATTTGAATGAGATTTATCAGATAGCGCGGTTGGCCGTAGTACAGCGAGTTACAGTAATCAGCCGTACTACGAACCAACGCTGCTACCACAGGGGCATGAAAATGACCAGGATTAAAGGGAAGAACCTTCCGCAAGGTGTGCAATTTAAAATGACCAAATTTGCAGACTGCACCAACCTGCTCAGTCATAGCAAGAGAAGATGAAAACTTTACCCACAGATTCTCACTGCAGGGGACGGAGAAGGGAACGGGCCAAGCAAAGCCAGCCAAAAATCCAGTAAGTGAGACGACTAGTTGTTCCTACCACAAGGACCTCTGTTTTCCTGCCATTAAGTTTTAGTAAGTTATCTGCCATCCAGGCACCCATATCCTCTAGACAGTGTAAGTGATTTCAATCCGGCACACATCCAAGTCACGCCCAGCGTGTAGTGCACAACTGAAACCCTCATTTATTTTATCTATAAGTTCGATATTCTGAACGATATACCACTCATATCACACACTTCTCCTGAGACCCCCCCCCCCAACACCCCGGTCACACTGAACCAGGAATCAGGCTAGTTTGCAAAGGTAAATATTTATGTATTTAGATTTTTAATCACAATAAATTTTAATAGGTAAACAACAATCACCAATGGGGTGACAGAACACTGAGTAATATCTTAATGCACTAGGAACCAAGTAATGAGCACAAAAACAAATACAGCACAGAAAAGAATACTTTTGTATTGGTTTGGAAAGATGGCACTATGGTTAGAGGATCCCCCTGCAACACCCCTCAACCCCCCAATAGGCAATTAAATAGATGTGAGGAGAGAGCAGGTATTCAGGAATAGTACAAATCAAACAGAATATCACTTCCACCTTCCCCCTTCAAACACAAGAGAAAAACGGAATTGACTTTTCAGCTGTCAGATGGCTTTGAAATTGTCTTTGGAATTGACTGGGCAAAAACACCAAATGTGGTCCAAAATATTTAAATTATGATAAATTCCTATGGGAGCCGCTTTGAACAGCTGCACACAATCACAAGCAATAATTTAGTAAAAAGAAAACATTTAAAATCTCAAAGTCCAAGTGGGAAGCAATTTAAAGCTATTTCACATGTGTAAAAACCTTTCAGGATTTCAATTCGCGGCAAACTTTTTCTTGCGCGATATTCACTATAACGGATTCGCTTCTATCATAAAAACTGAGGGAGTTATAGAGGATTTAGTAAGAGGCGTTTTTGCAAATAGGCACGACAATGGCAAACAGAAAAGCACTTTGAAAATGACAGATGGTTTAGATTACACTAGATTATGACTATGAAAAAGAGAATGCCACATATGATTCTCCACAGTCATATGGCCAGCGTAACCCTTCACGTGAGATACTCTAGTTTCCGTTCTGGGATTTATTTTCCTTAATTAAATCAATAAGAAGTAAGGGTTTAATAACACAGATGAGAAAATAGTCAGCGCCAAGATAGTTCTAGCAATACTATGGTTCTGAATTAAAGATGGGATGGGTTTGAGATTGGGATCACACAATGCAGATATATTATGGGTCACTATTCTTCCTATTAATACTCACAGAATAAGTTATTAAATTGGACCGTCAGTTCTGGTCATGGATTGGATCCGGTCTAGGAAGGACAGCACATCAGGTGCGGGACTGGATCAGCTAGGCCGGTCACCGGATTTGCACAGGATCTGTCCTTCTTGGTTGTGAATATTTCAATCAGCTGGATAGCGAGTTCCTCAGGCAAGCCATGTGGTAGCAAGCCAGAGATTTTCAGGAAACTAGTTGAAAAGGCCTTCTCACACCACAGCGCTTCACTGGGTTGCAAGAATAAGTTTGAGGATTTAGGCCTTGCTGAAATCAATAGGTCTCTACTGCTTTGTAAGAGTCTTGGCATCTGGATCTGTAAGGGTGTTAAAGCTGGATGTAGAATGCTGGATCAGAGTGCTTCGCCGGGATCAGGAAAGTGAGTGCATCAGTGAGACCCCCAGCTGTCTCTGTTTATCCTTTCAAATGACATCGCAAAATGGGTGTATGGGCCAGCTTAGCTAAGCTTGCCCCTGTGAGCTGGGATTGGATCCAAACCTCATCTCCACCTTGCAACTGAGTGATTGGATCAAGGCCGGATGATGTCACATTTTATGGTTTGCTTTACAGTTCTTAGAAACCTCCCTTCAGCTACTAGTACCAAAATTGGATTTCATCCTAAATACATATTTATACATTGGTCCCCTTTACACAAATCACACACAACAATTCCATATTTTATGTAGCATCTGCTCATCAAAATCCTGCAGCTGTGGCATCATGTTTCCCCTTTTTACAGAATGTTGTCCGTTTCACCATTAACACAATTTCCAAACTTTCTGCAAATTACCACAAATGTGCACGTTCAACATGGGGATGTGTGTGTACATTTTCACAATTCTAATATTAACACAGTTCACATAAAACCACCTATATTGCCATTCCTGTCCAGAACATGTTACACGGTTCTGCCGCCTCTTGAAACATGCAGCCAAAAATTACACTAACATATATGTCCTTGGTATATTTTTCACCACTTTGAATCACAAGTTATGAGTCTTTAAAAATTGTTCATTGTTCATGCTTAACAGCAAATGGTACTGCCCCTTTGTCTCTCCCGCAGTCCAAGAAGCAGCCCCCTCCCTTGGGAGTTCCTTCCAGGAGCAGTTTACGACCCCTTTCACACCTCTGTTTCCTGGACTGAAGCCCTGCCATTGTTAATTCTCTTTCTGTAGACAAAAGTCTGGGTTAACCCACAATTATCTTCCAGTGAGTTTCAGCTGAGAGAATTTCTCCTCTCCTTGGAAGAACTTCTTGTTGCAGCTCAGCCAGGCTAATTTATTCTTAATTAAAAATCCAGCAAAAACCAAACTTGTTGCATCAAACATAAATACATTACTTTCTGAGCTTTAAATCTGTGGGATCACAAAAACAACTGAGATCTGTATTCCTTTTAGCAACAATCCTATTATGTCTGTTAACCCGGCAGATTTTTAGTTTAAATACTTTGAAGTTTCATCAGTAGCTCCTCTGATGGCTGTCATTCACAGGTAGCCCGGGGTACTGCACACAGATTTTGACTGGGGCTGTCAGTTTACAGGCAATCCAGTTTTTCTGAAGAAATGTTTTACTCTTTAAGACTTTATATATTCGCCATGCTTCATAAGATTACATAAATTTGAGCACCCAGCAAGATTTGGAATGTAGCGAAGTGTTGTGTATAGGAATTTTGGAGTTTTTAGCAACAAAGCAAATGTCATTTATAAGCACATTTTGGATTTTCACTTGCAAAGTGCTGCTTCTCCCTCTCTGCACTCTGTTTGCTGGTCATGGAGCCCAATGGCACATTTTCTGCAGTGTGTGCTCTATCCCACAACACATGCACCATGGGTGGCAAGTTGTGCATCCATTCTTTTGTGTGTTGCAGGATGCGGTTTTTTGTAGGTTTTTGTTGCTGCTTCTTGCACCATAACTATCAGAGCATAGCACAGCAAAGTGGGTCAATATATCCCACAACAGCCCATGAGCCGTGCCGCAGTTTGAGGGTGAGAAAGATCCAGGCGAACCAGAATCTGCGTGTCATCCGCATAAGAATAAAAGCGGAAACCATGTGACATAAGAAGGAGAAGGGGTGAATATAAATATTAAAGAGGATTGGTAACAACGCAGATCCTTGCGGAACTCTGCAAAACAGTGAGATAGATTCAGAGCAGAAAGGTGGCAAGAAGATTGACTGGGACCGGTCAGCCAGGTTGTATATGCCATCTGGTATCCCTGCGAGTTGCTTTACATAGTTAAAACAGACAGAAAAAGCAAGGCACTCAGTGACATCATTGCCAGTCAGATCATAGCATTCCGAAATTCAGAGACTGATCCACCTTGACAAGCAGTCTGATTGGTGACAGCCCTGCCACCACAATTCCCAGCAAAACCCACAAAAAGCTGGTAATCTTTCCTAGCCTGTTTAGTACCAGAAACATAGAACTTAAGGGCCTAGCCTATGGAATCATTCCTCTGCCTTGGAAGGGTGAGGCAGAGGGGGGAAAAACAGGGAGATGTATCTCCTGAGAGAGATGAAAAACCGAGACCACTTTCGGGGGAAAGGAGGGCTTCACTCTCAAAACCACCACAGAAAAAAGAAATAGGGAGGTAAAACAGATAACATTGGAACTCGCTCACCCATCTCACGGAAGTGATGGCAACCACGAAAATCCCATTAGGGTGAGCAATCTAATAGAACATGAATGGAGGGGCTCAAACTGAGCACCAATAAGGAATGCCAAAACAAAATTCACACCGGAACTACAAACTGGCGGGGAGAACATTAATTACACCAACCCCACAAGAACTGCCTAACAGTGGGGATTGTAAAGAACGATGCCTGTTCCAGGGACCCCTTGAAAACCAAAATATCGATGAGGTAACGCTTTACATGTGGCAGTAGGCATCCTGAAGGTCCAGTGATACCAACCCATCCTGCAGATGGAGAGCTTACAGGATCTGAGCCAGTGTAACAATCTTGAACTTGTTCTTGCACAGGAATAAGTTCAGTAGCCACAGATCCAAAATGGGACACAAGCTTCTGTCCTCCTTTGGCACGAGATGATAGGTGGAGTAGTACCCTCTGCCTCATTCCGAGCACAGTACAAGCTTGATCGTGCCTTTTGACAGAAGCAGACGGACCTCCTCCAAGAGTATGACAACAGGAGACAAGGTGGTTGCCTGAGGGCTGTGGTCTGGCAGGTACTGTTGGTACAGGAGGCAATACCCTTGTTGGATGACCTGCAAGTCCCCAAGTGTCGGACGTGGTCCTTGACCATTCCGTGCTGGACAGGGATAGTCCGCCCAACCAGTGTTGAATGGCATATACAGTCAATGGCATATACAGTCAATAATATGCAACTAGCATATCCTTGGCCAATCCTCGACGCCGGCAGGCGGAAGCCGGCTCCCCGGAAGAAGGCCAGTGGAAAAAGGCCCTGTTCCACCCCTGTTCGCCCCGGGACGCTGCGGCTAGGTGACACCGCGATGCCCGACACCTATATCCACAAACACCAACGCTGATACAACTGGCTTTGCTCCGCTCCAGTTAGGTTTGCGCACTGCCTGTACTGTGCAACAGACCTGCCCAGCCGTCAGCCCGGACCTCTGCCCGTCGCCTATGCGGTGCTAATGCCGCCTTGCAGCACACCACAGGTACTATTCATCTGACCTATCTGCCACACTGGCCACAGACATTTTGTACTTTACCGCCTTGCGCAGCTTCACTGGTCCCGGCGACCTGACATCTGCCTAGTCACAGCATTCGTAACGCATGTCACGCACCCTCCCTCCTCTCCGTTGCGTCTTTTAGCCTCTTTTTATACGCAATGCCTCGCATTTGTTACTAGTTTATGTAAACTTCAAGCACTATTTGTGATTATGTGCCCAGACAACCAGTTCATTGTGTATTTATGTAAAGCATGCTTACGCTAGGACTGTGCTGCCCAACTTTCCTTGCCTGCTGCTGCCCATGCTAGTTAATCTGAACTGCCTACTGCATAGCATGGTCACTGCGCCATTCTAGGTCTGCTGCATTTGTGCCCTGCTAGCCATATTGAACTGTACTTTTTGTGCCACTATTGGTCTCTTGCCAATCCCTTGCCTATTGCATATTTCCCATGCTAGTCAATCAGCCTATCTCAATTGCTTCTTGTTTAGCCTGGTCACCGTGCCACCTGATCGGTTAACATTCTAGGCCTATTGCCCCTGTGCCCTCCCAGCCAAATTGAACTGTATCTACTGTGACCTACGAGTCAGCTGATTCGTACATTGTATATCCCACTAATTGCGCATCTACTGGCTGCCTCTTTATGCCGGCATTTGTACCTGCCTGCCAGCCTATCTTACCTCTTATTGCTCTCCTGTACAATTGGCACCGATCGTTGTCTAGGTAGATAACTTCGGTTCCACCCCTACCTCACTCTACCTTTGAGTTAGCCCATAAAATGCATTGCACCTTTGATACTCACCCTCACTTGCTAGCGCACCAAAGCATGTACCCCAGTCCACTCGACATCTGACCACGTACTTATTGCTCACCTTTCAGGTCCTAAACTGCTCACCGCTTCTCACCTTCAACACCCATCTCTACGTCTCGCCCACTCCCACAATTAGTATAACAACTTCTCCTGAACTACCTCTCACTCCCACCATGACAGGTCCTAATCCTTATCTAAACGCGCCAGCCCTCTGGCTACTACATTTCGCTACCAAGCCTACCCCTAATCAACCGTGCCCCACTATCATTAGAAATTCCAGGCTTGGCTCGCGCCTCTGGCACCTACCTCTCCATCCACCACACACAACCATCAACGACATAGTTCTACCCGCCAGACATCACATTAGGCCTGACATAGGCACAGTGATCCGGTTGTGAGTTCCTCTCTATCACAGGCACACACCATTGCCAATTGTCCACCATTGCCTCACCATGCCATATCGACCTCACCCAACCATTCCAGTCAACCATGTGCCTCATCAGTTAGAAACCAAAGATTAGCTTCCAGATTTCATCACTGGTCCTACCACCTGAACAATTCCACGCTCGACAATATCTCAAATTCCAGCAATAACAAAACCACAGCCCACTCGGCTCCTAAAATTGACTCTCCTCGTCATGTTCACAATGCCATCACTGCCCCTAAACTCAAAGGCACGCTCATCAACGCGCGCTCCATCCCTGCGCACGCCCTAGATATTGCAGATTTCATAGTCACAGAAAACCTCGACTTTCTCGCAATCACGGAAACTTGGCTGCATGCAGCATCCGGCCCTTCTCTGACCCTGGCCATCCCTGACAACTATTCCATTATCAGGTGTGACAGGGTCACCAATCAAACTAAGGGGGGTGGACTAGCCTTCATATTTAAGAGCTCACTTAACCTCAGAGCTGCCAACAGCCTACAGCTGCCATCAGCAGAATTACTGTCTATTAAATTGCCGATCTCTCCTAATCACAGGGCCACTGTACATCTCACTTACAGGGACCCTGGCCCGACCATTCGCAGAGGACATTTCATCTATCTTAGCTACCAGCACCAAGCCCAACTCGCAAATCATTATATTGGGAGACTTCAATCTAGGCTACCAAGAAACGAATGACGCCAAAGCCTTTGACCTAGAAAGAGTCCTGGCCGACTTTGGTCTTACCCAACACGTCAATGAGCCCACCCACATCAAGGGTCACACTCTTGACTGGGTCTCTGACTTGAACTGTGCGCTTAATGTCACCTCTGTGTCGCCATGTGCATGGTCGGATCACCACAAAATATAATTCTCCATTAATTCCACTCCACCCACAGATAAACCCAACCTTGCCCCTCCCACCTCCACACGCAACAAAAAGGATATTACGGTTGAGAAATTACTCCCACTTATCCTTCCTCTTTTGAACTCGGCGTCCACCACGTGCTCGGACTCCACAGTGCTAGTAGACACCTACAACCGCGTCATGCTAAAAGCCCTCAATACCATTGCCCCCCCCTCAAACTGCGCAAACAAAAACCACGGCTCCACCTTAATTCCTGGTTTACCCCGCACTTATGCGATCTGCATAAAGAAAAAAGAAAAGCTGAGGCTCACTGGAAAAGCTCATCTTCTCTAGTCAACAAAAACAACCTTTTGCAGCCTCCCTCACCTACAAAGAAGCCATCCTAGCTGCTAAAAAGGAAGTATATAACAAAAGGATCACTGAAGCCCAATCAAATACCAAGGAACTCTTTAAGGTCCTTAAGGAATTGGAGTCTCCTGTCGCCCCGCTTGATACATGCACCCCAGACACTGAATGGTGCTCCAATATTCAAAAGGCACTACTTGACAAAATTGCCATGCTCCAAGACAAAATTAACACTAAAAAAAGCTACCTCTCTGACTCAACGGGTAACCCCCCGTCTTATAAAACCCCTTCTCCTAAACATTCTGTCAAACCTTTTAGCTTCTCACCCCTCACCATTAAGGAATTTGAAAATATCATAACCAAGCTGAAGCCTTCCAATTGCCAAGGTGACGCCTGCCCTGCACCGGTCATAAAGGATGCTGCACATGATCTCGGCCCTTTCATTACCTCATTCATTAATGCCTCCTTCAAATCGGGCACTGTACTTGACAACCTTAAGGATGCTTGGGTCACCCCTTTAATCAAAAAACCTAATATCGATCCCATGTAATCCCTCTAACTACAGGCCCATCACCACGGTGCCTTACCTTCTCAAAGTTCTGGACCGCGCAGTCTATCTCCAAATCCAGGACTATCTTGAAACCAACAATCTTCTAGGGCTTAGACAATCTGGATTCCGTCCCAGACATGGTACAGAGACAGCCTTAATTTACTAGAAAACCCAAATTGAGGAGCTGAGAGACAAGGGCAAACTGGCACTCCTGCTCCTCCTTGATCTTTCAGCTGCCTTTGATTTGGTCGATCACCAAATCCTCTGCCACCACCTCAAAATTGCGGCCCCCTTCTCCGACGCAGCCACATCTTGGATCAGCTCTTTTCTGGCAAACAAAACCATGAGCGTCTTCTCTACCATAGCTGCAGCTGATCCAGCCCACGTCCCGTGCAGAGTTCCACAAGGATCTTGTGCATCTCCCACACTTTACAACGTGTTTACTAAACCGCTCTTTGATATACTTGACTATCTGGTGTCTCCTATACTAATTATGCGGATGACACCCAGATACTCATCCCTATCACTGGCGATTATGTAACAGATGCAAAAGCACTCAATGCAGTCTACACTGTCATTCAGGCCTGTATGGCACATCATGGGCTCTGCCTTAATGATGAAAAGACAGAGTTAATCATTCTTGGCTCTCAATACAAACTCACTAAACTTGACCCAAATACAATTCCTTCATTATTGACGGGAACAATATTAAAGTCTCTAACGTCACAAAAACACTTGGAATATATCTTGACTACTCTATCCGTCAATCGACAAACCAACGCAGTTGTCTCAGTGTCATCCTATACTTGCAAATTGATTACAGCATGTCGCCCCTTCTTGACAACGGAGAACTCTCTGATTCCCGCCAGAACCCTCATCATGTCCAAAATCGATTACTGCAATGCCCTCTACCTAGGGACTAGTCAAAGAAACATTGATAAACTCCAGGTCACGCAGAACAACGCCAAAAGGGCAGCTCTCAACGTTCCCAGGCGTTCCCACATATCTAGCACGAGATGCGATTTGCACTGGCTACCCATCACTCACCGCATATCCTTCAAAGCACTCGTCCTAACACACAAGGCCCAGAACAAGGCAGCCCCAGCTTACCTTTCCACTCGCTTCATACAACACACAGCATCTAGACCACTAATATCTTCTCAGGCTCACACGCTGACTATTCCCAGTTTCAAGCTACAGACAGCCGGAGGCTCGAGCCTCCCTGTCCTCGCGGCTAAGCTCTGGAACACTCTACCCAATGCTCTCAGAAACATTCCTTACATCTATTCCTTCAAAGCTAAAACCAAATTGTGGTTACATGAACGGGATGCCCTAGCCTCCTCTTTATAATCCCCACATCTGTCAATCTCATTACCGACTGCTCATTGTACATAGACTGTTTATACTGTATTCTTAGATTCGTTCCTCTCCTCTCTATTGATGCTCTAAACATTTTGTAAATATGTGTAAAATGTATATTGTATCTATTTGCTTTAACTTGTAACTGCCTCTTAAACATGTGCCCAGATGTCCCGGGGCAAGGTGCGCACTACAAATAAATAAAATACAAATGAGGTTTTGCACCGTTTGGCACAATGGCGACGGTAGACACAGCCGCACCAACCCTCTGGGCACCTACCTCTTGGGAAGTACCTGCCCTACATCCTTCCTGGGGCAGAATGACCACAGCCTCGAGGCATAAACTGGGGAAGGATGAAAACCCCTGCCCGAGACGACTGTGCGAAGGGCTGTTGTATGGCAAGCCCAAAGAACTTCGCTGTTGCCTTAGATGACTGAACCTTCTGGAGGGCATCATCAACCTTGGCTCTAAAATGATTTTGACCATCGAAAGACGTGTCTAACAGCCTGGCCTGAACATTGGCTACAAAACCCAATTTCCTCGGTCAAGAGTGCTCGTGCCCATGTACCTGTCCACAAAATCTGCAGGATCCGGTACTGATTGCAAAACCTGGCGGGGTAGACCCTGGCCATCAGTAACTAAGGACAGGAAACCTTCACTCATCTCTCCTTCTGGGATGCGCTCAGCCGCATTGGCCACAGCCGCCCAAAGATCGTAGAGGAACTTTGCCATGGCATGAGAGGCATTCACGGTACTGAGTGCAAGACTGCCTGATGCAATCACCTTATCCTATGAGCGAAACCTCTTACTTTTCCTGTCCGGTAGGAGTGAAGGGAAGGTGGAGATCTTCAAGCTAGCCATCACGGCATGAATCAAAAGGTTTATGGTCCTTGCATCGAGGTGCCTTTGTATAAAATGTTTTCCATCAAAAAAATATGCATCAAATGCATTTTATTTTATTTTTTTGGTAGGGGGTTAGGGAGGGGATCCCCCAGAACACCCGTTTTTTTACCCTTAACAATCCACCTAAACAAAAATGAACCCTTTATCCCCAAAAAACATTCTATGCAAATGCATTCAATGGTATGGCTTTTGATGTTTTTATTATTTTTTTATTGATATAGTTGAAAAAATCAACTTTTCAATACATAAATACAAAATTACAATAGAAAAAGATAAAAATGTATATTTTCAAAAAATCACATCAGCAGAAAATTAAATTAACTCAAAACACAAAGAGGCAGTTTAGATGATCTAAGCACAGACAGACAGTCAATATTAGATTTTAAAAAAGAAGACAAATGAAAGGATTATTACATTCACATTCCACATTGCATCTTCGGGTTAAAAAAAACATAACGGGAAACATTTGAATACCTCATGCTATATGGATATCATATCATGTCATGACCAATTTTAGCCAGAGGTAAACCAATGAAACCGGAGAAAAAACATTAAAATAGTTATTACAACTGCCTTGACTTTTGCAGCTTCACATTTCCTGCCATTTATGTTAGAATCACACTGCTGATTCTGCTTTCGGCTATGTTCCTGCTTTAGACCGTTATTACTGACTTATTAATAAGCCTTGTTTTAATTTCAGTGCTGCTAGATAATTGACAACTGCTTACCTTACCTTTGTTATTAGGGTATTATACAAAAGGTGCCAGAATTTTTCCTACGATAACGCAGTATATGCTTCAAAGTGTGTTTTGAAATATTCAACCCTTTTGTCCGATAACATAGGACATTCCTCAATCAAATGGACCATGGTTTCAGGAATACGTGTATCATTGCAAAAACGACAAAAATCGTCCTTCCTTGCAATGATCTTCCATTTTGCCAGGGCATTTCTCGTGTGCCACAGGTTCATTCTAAATCTTAAGAATGAATCTCTGGCTTTCCTGTCAGGAAATTTTAACACATAGCTTTCTGGCATTCTTATTTTCTTTGCAATTATGTTATGCATCTTAGCATGTTTGGTATTTTGGCATTGTTCATATGTCTTTATCCAATCCCATATCAATACCTTTTCTTTCGCTCTATTAGGATTTGTTATCAGCAAATCCTCTGATACCTCGGCATCTTGCAAAAAAGATTCCACACTTAGTCGCCACATAATCATGGCCTTGTGCTCAGTTGTTTTCATGTACGTCGATAATACATGTAGAAGAGTATTTTGTTGATGACTCATAATGCATTTTCGATACAGGTTGCATAGTTTCCACATGTATATGCAGTATAGGGAGGATAAGTCAATTTCAAATTGTAGCAAGCACATTTGAACTGCCTTTGGCACATGTAGTATGTTCTTCCAAAACTGTCCTTCCAACCTCGCCAAGGCCATCTCATTCTTCCATGATCTAGTCTCTGCACCATATAGCACCGTAGGTACTACCTTTTGACAATAGTATATAATTATAGGTTTCAATGAAAAGGTGCCATATTTTTGATTAATTATAGAGGCTTGTGAAGTGGCCGTTCGAATTTTCTGTTTTAGTTCTTCACGATATGGTAAGTCCGAGGAAGATATATTAACATTCAATCCCAGATATTTGTATTGGGTTACATTTTCCAATGTCTGAGACATTAGAGACCATGTAAAATGAGATGCTCTGGCCTTGCTGTTGGGTACATTCTTCATTATTTTGGTTTTTGAAACATTTAAGATGAAATCATTTTTTTCTACATATTTGCTCAGCTGATCAAGTAAAATTTGCAAGCCCCTTGGTGTTTTTGCCAATAATACCAGATCATCAGCATAAAACAACCAAGGGCCTGCATGGGCTCCTAACCGCGGCGCATCGGATACCACATCTCTAAATTCTTTCACCACATCTGCTATGAAATAGTTAAATAGTGTGGAGGCCAATAAACAACCCTGTTTTAGGCCTCTGTATCTATTAATGGATTGGTATAAGGTTCCATCCATTGTCAGACGAATTTGAATAGATGTTTGAGTGCGGAATTCAATTATCCAATGCTGCAGATACTTGGGTCATAATTTTTGGCTAATTTATGGAATAGAAGTTTTCTGGAAATAGAATCGAATGCTGTTTCGAAGTCAATGAAAGCCATAGAAAATGGTTGTTTAACTTGTATCTCATGCTGTTTGATGGCATGCAAGACCTGTAGATTCACAGTAGTGCCTTAAACCACTACGAAATCCGTTTGGAAGGGATCATTTAAGCCAGCTTCTTTGGACCACTTATTGAAATCTTTTAAGACCAATGGCGCAAAGATCTTCCCCGGGGCATCAATTAGTGCGATTGGTCTATAATTTCTTGGGTCCAGGCGGTCCCCTTTCTTATAAATCGGGATAATAGATTTCAGCCAAGAACAAGGTATTTTTTTAACTGTCTATGACCTGGTTGAATATTACATATAATATAGCAGCCCACGCCTCAGGATTCGTTCTCAGCATGATGTTGGACAAACCATCTGGTCCAGGAGCTCTCGATTTACTCAATTTCTTAATATGTACTATAATATCCACATTATCGAACACTAATTTCCTCAGATCCATGATCCACAGGCAGTGTTGGAATGTTGGTTTCGGCATATAATGAGTTATAGTACTGCACCCAGATTTCTTCTGGCACTACATTTGCCTTATTGATTGTTTCCCACCATAGGTAGTTTTTAAGAGACCCCACACTAACGCCGAATTCTTCGAAGCTATAGTGTGGAACATGGTCTGGGCGTCTTTTAATATCATGTCTGCTTTTCGTTGTTTTATCCAGTTATATCTATTTTTGCACCTGGATATCATTAATGATTTGCTGGTGGTGTTCTGTTGTGTTATAAAATGCAGTTCTTTTCTGAGTTCAGCTTTCCTTATTCTGATTTCTTCATCACATACACATGCTCATGAGGACCCTGTTGCTTAAATAAAGATCGACTTGGTGTCTTAAATAGCTGTAAAATACCCACATAATCCCCCTCTGAGTAGTGTGTATCCGGATTCAAGATATCCTTTGGGTATAATACTGCTGCAAGAAGGTCATTTAAGACAGGAGGAGTCCATCTGAATCGATTACCCCTTGCAGAGTGCACCAAACCCTTCTGGTATTTTTGATGGTTACCTTTCACAACATTGTTGGACCACGACGGCCATGTTAGATGTAGAATATTATGATCACTATTTAACTGATTTTCTACTTTGAAAGCAGTTGCAATACAAAATAACTCAGTGTTATAATCAATTGTAGAGGTTAAATTACCTTGACGCCAAGTTGGTTGCGGGGGTACATCACCCAGCACTGCACCATTTATCATGTTAAACCCTCTCTCATTCATAAGACATTTCCACAGTTCCATAGTCTCCTGTAACCTCCCCCTTTTATTACTGATACAATTCATATTTAGATCACCAGCTATAACAGAATACTTTATAGTAGGATCTTTGTCAATCATGTTTAGACAATGTGTCAAATCCATAAAAAACAGATTGTCTGTAATGCTTAGATGATTCAATACACATTAAGACAAGCAACGGTATTGCTGTCCACCTGTGATTCGTACCAATTGCATATAGCTATTTGGTGAAGCCCATGCCTCGGCTTTCATACCGCTTGACAATTTTACAGCGGTTATGAGACCCGCCCTAGGTCGACCTCTAGTTTGTTTAATTGCCGGTTCCAAGATGACATAATGATTTTTCCACAGAGGGGTGGAGGTGAGCCATACTTCTTGCAGCAAAATAATGTCATACTTTGCCAAGATGGACATTGAGTTCGAGGCAAGGTGAACATGGCTTTGGGTGTTCCAAGATGCTAAATGTATAGTTTGATTGCTTTCATCAATGGGTAGCTAACATCTGACCAACCCCTTTCCTTCAGAGGGGCATGTTACCATTCTGCTTTGGTTATCATTATCTATAAAACATTTTATAGTCAAGGGATTAATAGGACCTGAGGCAAATTGCACCTTTCCCTGATGAGTGTTTGGATATGTATTAGCTATATTCACTGAGTTAGTATTAGGCAAATTAGATGTTATTGAAGGGTTTAGCAAATGGAAACCCAGTTGATATATTTCATCCCTTGCTTGCCAAATTGTATATTTGACTAAAGCTGATAACATCCAGATTTTTACAACTGATCTGTCATGGTCATGTATGAACTCAATTTGGGATAAGTCTTCAGATTTCGTACCCACTAGGTTTGGAATATTTTGGAGTATATTTAGTACTGAAGATCTATTGAGATCATACAACCCAAAATCTCCTCCCCAATATTGAAGAATTAAGCTCACATAAGTTGAATCATTACACTTGTTGTGTCTATTCTTCGTCGGTATTTTACTTTCGTTTTTCTTGTTTTTAGCTATTGCATTAGCATTTGCAGGGGGAATCCCTGCACCACCGGAGATGTTGTTCTGATAAGATCTCAGGTCATGTATATTATGATTGTATTTCCCCACTTGTTTCATTACAGTTTTGAGAGGCCTCGTAAAAATTGAGGGGGTAATTCATAGAATTCAGCACACAAGTGGCGCACGCGGCTGGCACACAGTGTGCGCATGCGACAGTCTGCGCCAGCCGCGTGCGCAAAAATCCATTTCCGCGCCCAGCGTATTCATGGATTTTAACATCCATTACCAGCCGTGGCGCAGAGTGGCACAGCGACCCTGCAGCAGCGCCAGTTACGCCCCAAACCCTCCCCGTGCGCCATGTACAGCGCACAAATCCCATACATGGCGCACAGGCCAGTGGACCAGCATACAGGCCCCCAACCACGAAAACGCCTGTAAAACTCACTGCGCACCCCACCGAAATCACATGCGATTGGCCCTGTGCGAGCGGGAAGTTTCACACGCGATTGGCCCTGTGCAAGCGGGGTACGTGTATTTCGGGGGTTCGCAGAAAGTTTCACACGCGATTGGCCCTGTGTGAGCGGGGTACGAGTATTTCGGGGGTTTGCGGGAAGTTTCACACGCGATTGGCCCTGTGCGAGCGGGGTACATGTATTACTGGGGTTTGCGGGGAGTTTCACATGCAATTGGCCCTATGTGAGTGAGGTGCGTGGATTACTGGGGTTCTCGGGGAGTTTAAAACGTGATTGGCCCTGTACGAGCGGGGTACGCGATTTCACTGTCAGAGCAGGCAGGGTATGTGTATCCAGTGGGGTGCGCCGCGAGTCCCACATGTGAATTGGCAGTGTGGGTCCTCCCAGGTGTGCCCTCTACCCCCTCCACAGCCCCTGCAGGCAGCCCACACCATAGGGGACTACCCAGCACCCCTGGTCATGTCCCGCACGCAGCCCATCCACCATGGGCATGCCCCCCAGCCAGCCCACATGTCACCTTGCACTAGTGATCACCAACTCATGTCCCCCAGCACCCCCACCCCCAGCAGTGAGGGACAGCTGCCAGCAGGCCCCGACTCATGTCCCCCAGCACCCCTACCCACCAGTGAGCCTCAGACCCTGACTCATGTCCCCCAGCACCCCCACCCACCCAGCATTGACGGGCACCTGCCAGCAGGCCCGGACTCATGTCCCCCAGCACCCCCACCCACCCAGCATTGACGGGCACCTGCCAGCAGGCCCCGACTCATGTCCCCCAGCACCCCCTGTAACGCTCACCTGATTCCCGTAGAGGCGCCGGTCTTGACTGGGCGTATACCGTATCTTCAAAGGTGATGTGTAACACACGGCTGGCTCTTTGGGCTGGACCTCTGTGCACTGTATATCTGACTCGAAGGGTAAGATGTCTGCAGATAGAAAATATGGGATTAAGGAACTGGGTTATTGAATGTCTCTCTCTTCTTCCCTTTCTCTTCTCCTGTAGAACCCCAAAGGTTAACGCTCTCACCTTAGGTAAGTGAACGCCATGCTCTCCATCTGCCTCGGGGCAGGGTGCTGTAACCAGTTTCTTCACTGGATAAGGGGAGCAGGCCTCTTGACTTCAGAGGACTGCTGTCCGTCGTTTACTGCACGAACTGTAAGTTTCGAGTAATTCTAATGTCTTTAAAGTCTTTAGTAATGATGTTTCTTGTTTTGCAGGGTTCCGGCGATGGCGGATGACGGGCTGAAGTGAGTTGAAGATGGAGCCCGTGTGATGAATAGAAGCGCCTGGAAGCACGTAAGTAAGCGCTTGTTGCCTGCTTCACGATGCGCTCTAACTGTCTTTTTATTTTGCAGGTACAAGTTCGGAGCGGCTGCAGGGTGCCGGAATACCCACTGGGTTAGATGTGGAAAGGAGTAATGGCACGTGAGTATTAAAGTTCCCCAATGTCTTTAAACGCACCTTGTTTTGTCTGACAGATGCGGGATGCAGCGCCGAAGGCCTCCGGAGCGTGCAAACAGTTGGTAAGCTTTTGTCTTTCAGATGCCGGAATGCAGTGTGAAGACCTCCGGAGCGCACGAAGAGTAGGTAAGACTTTGTCTTTCAGATGCCGGAATGCAGCGCGAGGCGTTGGTGACAGCCGATGGACCAGGTAAGTGAAGAGCTGTCACTTAAGACCGTAATGCTAACCTGTTCTTTCTTGTCTTTATAGGTGTTGCTGAAGACTGGATTCAGGATGGTAAACCTTTTTCCTTAGGCCCAGGATCAGATGCAGAAGACACGATGAGCGTTCTGCTGCAGAGGATGCAGAATAACGCAAAGCAAGATTCATCCATCGGGTGTGGTTTAAATAGCCTCCTGTAGTGCTTAGGTGTCTCCCTCCACAGCCACGCCTAGGTAAGAAAAGAGTTCCTGCTTTCCAGAAGAGTTCCAGTGTTCTGAATCTAGGGAGTGGCTCCTGCCCCACCCAACAGGAAAAGTAGTTCCAAACAGAAGAGGATCAGAGGCTCAACTGGCAGGCAAGTAAGCAGCATGGTCTGCTGCAGGTAAGTCCACCCAAGCATTATGAGCCCGACGCTTCCAGCGCTGGGACTGGGCATATTTATGAGCCTGGTGCCACTGGCGCCAGGACTGGGTCCAAAAGGTCCCAATTGGGACTGGTTGGCACTCGGAACCTGGGTTATGGATCTGCTTCCAAGGGAGTTGGGAAAACCCTGACCTTTTGGAAGCAGAGATCATGACAGTACCCCCCCTCAAGGCCCCTCCCAAACCGGGCTTCTCCGGGGGTTTTGGCTTGTCAGGAAATGTTCGGTGAAATCTTTTGATTAGGCGAGGAGCGTGGACATATTCAGCAGGTTCCCAGGATCTCTCTTGGGGGCCGTAGCCTTTCCAGTCAATTAGGTAAAATAGTTTAGATTTGGAGATCTTGGAGTCCAGAATGCTTTTGACTTCAAACTCGAGTTCTCCATCAACTAGGATAGGTTTTGGAGATTTAGTTAGTCGGGTTTGAGGTTGCACGGGTTTTAATAGAGAGACGTGGAAGACCGGATGTATCTTCATGTGCGGGGGCAAGTCCAACTTGACCGCTACTGGGTTTACTATGGTAGTGATGGAATAGGGACCAAGGTATCTTGGGTTGAATG